>NC_135237.1:265046947-266441530 GCF_051348905.1 Ranitomeya variabilis | reverse complement strand
CGGACCAGATGGCCAGGCCCCTTGGCTGAGAAACAGCCCCATAGCATGATGCTGCCACCACCATGCTTGACTGTAGGGATGGTATTCTTGGGGTCGTATGCAGTGCCATCCAGTCTCCAAACGTCACGTGTGTGGTTGGCACCAAAGATCTCGATCTTGGTCTCATCAGACCAGAGAACCTTGAACCAGTCAGTCTCAGAGTCCTCCAAGTGATCATGAGCAAACTGTAGACGAGCCTTGACATGACACTTTGAAAGTAAAGGTACCTTATGGGCTCGTCTGGAACGGAGACCATTGCGGTGGAGTACGTTACTTATGGTATTGACTGAAACCAATGTCCCCACTGCCATGAGATCTTCCCGGAGCTCCTTCCTTCTTGTCCTTGGGTTAGCCTTGACTCTTTGGATAAGCCTGGCCTCAGCACGGGAGGAAACTTTCAAAGGCTGTCCAGGCCTTGGAAGGCTAACAGTAGTTCCATAAGCCTTCCACTTCCGGATGATGCTCCCAACAGTGGAGACAGGTAGGCCCAACTCCTTGGAAAGGGTTTTGTACCCCTTGCCAGCCTTGTGACCCTCCACGATCTTGTCTCTGATGGCCTTGGAATGCTCCTTTGTCTTTCCCATGTTGACCATGTATGAGTGCTGTTCACAAGTTTGGGGAGGGTCTTAAATAGTCAGAAAAGGCTGGAAAAAGAGATAATTAATGCAAACATGTGAAGCTCATTGTTCTTTGTGCCTGAACTACTTCTTAATACTTTAGGGGAATCAAACAGAATTCTGGTGGGTTGAGGGGTTGAATAATAAATGACCCTCTGAAAATACTTTTCACAATTTAAAAAAATAAATAAACAAAGAAATAACATTCTTTTTTGCTGCAGTGCATTTCACACTTCCAGGCTGATCTACAGTCCAAATGTCACAATGCCAAGTTAATTCCAAATGTGTAAATCTGCTAAATCTGCAGGGGGTTGAATACTACTTGTAGGCACTGTAGATGAGTTTCTTAGGGGGTCTACGTTCCAAAATGGTGTCACTTGTGGGGGGTTTCTACTGTTTAGGTACATTAGGGGCTCTGCAAACGCAATGTGACACCTGCAGACCATTCCATCTAAGTCTGCATTCCAAATGGCGCTCCTTCCCTTCCGAGCCCTCCCATGCGCCCAAACGGTGGTTCCCCCCCACAAATAGGGTGTCAGCGTACTCAGGACAAATTGGACAACAACTTTTGTGGTCCAATTTCTCCTGTTACCCTCGGGAAAATACAAAACTGGGGGCTAAAAAATAATTTTTGTGGGAAAAAATTTTTGTTTTATTTTTACGGCTCTGCATTATAAACTTCTGTGAAGCACTTGGTGGGTCAAAGTGCTCACCTCGCCTCTAGATAAGTTCCTTTGGGGGTCTACTTTCCAAAATGGTGTCACTTGTGGGGGGGTTTCAATGTTTAGGCACATCAGTGGCTCTCCAAACGCAACATGGCGTGCCATCTCAATTCCAGTCAATTTTGCATTGAAAAGTCAAATGGCGCTCCTTCGCTTCCGAGCTCTGTCATGCGTCCAAACAGTAGTTTACACCCACATATGGGGTATCGGCGTACTCAGGACAAATTGTACAACATCTTTTGGGGTGCATTTTCTCCTGTTACCCTTGGTAAAATAAAACAAATTGGAGCTGAAGTAAATTTTGTGTGAAAAAAAGTTAAATGTTCATTTTTATTTAAACATTCCAAAAATTCCTTTGAAACACCTAAAGGGTTAATAAACTTCTTGAATGTGGTTTTGAGCACCTTGAGGGGTGCAGTTTTTAGAATGGTGTCACACTTGGGTATTTTCTATCATATAGACCCCTCAAAATGACTTCAAATTAGATGTGGTCCCTAAAAAAAATGGTGTTGTAAAAATGAGAAATTGCTGGTCAAATTTTAACCCTTATAACTCCCTAACAAAATAAAAATTTTGGTTCCAAAATTGTGCTGATGTAAAGTAGACATGTGGGAAATGTTACTTATTAAGTATTTTGTGTGACATATCACTGTGATTTAATTGCATAAAAATTCAAATTTGGAAAATTGCAAAATGACCAAAAGAACTACCATGGTCCAGCTAGATTTTAAGATCCAGGGGTGCTTAGTGAACAGGAGAGGCTTACCGTGGATGTGTTCGGTGGACCGAGAGTTCCTAACCTCAGGACGCGGCGTGTGATATGTCTGCATGTCATGCCATTATAGCGCCCGCACTAAATAGCCCTAATCTCGGAAGTGACATCAGTGAAAGTGGCTGAACCGCTAGATGCAACGCACGGGAAAAGTCAGCGCAACCGGAAGTACATCACCGCAGTGTCTAGAAGTCCGAACTCCTCTATGGGACGCTGTATGAAGAACAGAAGTGAACGGTGAGCCTCATAGTGCAACACGGAAGTCCCCATTAGCAGTGAATCGAAGTATTCAATGCTGGAACCTACAGACCAGGTAAGTATAGTGTAAAATAAAGAATCAATTGGCCACCTAAAAGGACAAAAAGATAAATAAAAAGAATTAAAGAACGCCATGAATAAATTCATCAACATGATAAGCAAATGCATCTAGGTACTGTATATACCACGGATTATGAAAAATCAAATAATGCCTATAAAACCACCAACTTTTAACCCTAGAACGCATGACGTTAAAAATATACATATTAACGTATTGGGGGCCTTTTAGGCCCCCATGCACCTAATGTAGAAAAACACACTTAAATAACTTTCACAAGTTTATTTCAAAATTGCTCAATAAAATATGAATAGTGGACAAAATTTTAATTATAATTTTTCACAGAAAACACCCAAAAAATCTTTTTTTTCCCAAATTTCACACAAAGACATGAAAACACACAAAAACGCATAGAAATCTATAGCAAACTAGCTGCAGCTACATTTTTATTCTAACTTTCTTTTTTATTATATTAGTCTTCCAAACAATTCTGATTCTATTTTTTCAGAAGAGTGTTCTTTGCAAACAGTTTCCGTACAAGTGGAACAATATCGCTCAGTTTTCCTCTCTATGTTTCTTGGACACATGAAACAACGCTTTCGTTTTCTTTCTCCTGGCTCTGGAATAATCTGAAACTGTACGCCACACCGTTTCATTGCTTCTTTAGTTTGCTTTGGCAAGCATTTCAAGTCGCTTCGCTCTATCATGTGAGGCATTACAAGTTCATGACAAAGGTCCTTCAACAATATGCGTCTCCTGTCCTTCCTCTGTGCAGGAAATTCCGGATGAGTTTCTGTATAAATAATGAATGAATTTAGGGCTGCTACATCAAGCATATTTGAAAATAGTACTACAGGCCATCGTTTTGTTTGCCTCTTACACGAATATTCTCCCACCATCCATTTTATCTACACCTCCTTTTGTTGTATTGTAATGCAGGATGATTTCTGGTTTCAATTTTTTGTCATTGCTGTCAACACTGCAATCGTGATGCATGGTACTGAGTAAAATTACAGATTTCTCCTTCTTCGCCTTGTAAGATACCAAAGTCGCTTTGTTATTGAATCCAAAGACACTCTCATAAAGTGCTCGCTGATGATTGTTGTTTCAGTGCTTCTGGAATTTCTCGTCTGTTTTGCTTTATAGTACCAACAAGTGTAATAGCTTTTGCAAGCAGAAAATTGCCTAGTTCAACATTGGTGAAATAATTGTCCATGGTAATGTTTCTACCTGAATTGAATATTGGAACAGCAAGAGTTTTGACTATTTCAGACCCCAGATCCTTCTGTACTGGTGCACCAACCTCTTTGCCACAGTAGATTATGCCATTTATGCCATAATAATTTGCAGAATCACACATCCAGAAGATTTTTATTCTGTACTTGGCTGGCTTGCTGGGCATGTATTGTATGAGCTTGCAACATCCTCTGAATGGTACAAGTTGCTCATCTACAGTAACATTAGTACTAGGATTGTAAAGTTTTTTGCAATTTTTGATAAATATGTTCCAGATATAACTGATAGGGGCTAATTTGTCTGTTTCAAACCTCGCTGCACGAGTTCGCTTATCATCGAAGCGAATGATTCTTGTAATTTCCTCATATCTGCCCACTGACATTGTCGCCTTATAGTGTGGATCAGAAAGTGGGTCCAGAAATAATTCTCGTATTGGGACCTCATACGATTTTTGACTCCCTGCCAGCAGTAAAAGTCTAAAATATGCATAAAGTTCCTCTTTTGAGATATTTTTCCAGGACTTATTTTTTGCAGAAGCGATACGTCTTCCTTCTAGGTTTGAACATAATAGGACCTCTTCTGCAATATTGTCAGAAAAATAAGTACAGAATACATCTTTAGGGGTAAAGTAACTGGGACTTCCCACAGCTCCTTGAGCCTGTCTCACAATATTGTGTGTTGGAGTACGTCCGACTAATGTACGATTACTGTCCCAAAAAACATTCGTTTTGGATGTTCTGCTTATCACTTCTTGAGGATCCACTAGATTCACTTCTTCTTCATCAGAAGAATCACTGGATGAGGATGTTTGATTAGCTGGTGGCAGATATTCTTCATCAGACAAAGATAGTTCACTTTCATCATCGCTTTGAAACATAATCGCTTCAATCTCTTGGTCAGTCAGACACTTGGAGGAAGAGTGTGCCATTGCTGACTAGATGTTAGCAAACTAAAAGAAAAAACAATGAACAGAATCAGGGTTGTCCACTCTTTGCTTGTGTGTGACACACTGTAAGTGTAATGTCCCCCCTTCTTCCTCTCACCCTCAGCAGCTCTTACCTTTTATACTTTTAGGTGGTGTACAATTCTCTGGATTTTTGTGGCTCACAAGCTCTAGCCTTTGTAAGCTTCGTAGAAACAGAAACTGAAAATGAATCAGATTTCATCTCAACAGCTTATCTAATCACAGGTCCTTCAGCAATTAGCTCACAGTGTATACTGTCCTCAGTAATCTATACACAGCTCATTACTGTGTTCCGAAGGACCTGAGGTGATGTCATGGCCTTATCACTCCCTCCAAAAATCACATGACATCCTCACATGTTATTATCCACACCCTGGCCCCTCCACCAGCATTACTGAGTACAAATAAAGTAACTTGAGACACAAACACTACTGAGAACATGATAAAAATAGCAGGGGCCTAAAAGGCCCCCAATTCGTACAGATATAGTTTTCACCAAAGAAGCATTGTTACGCCATAATTTTTATGAAAAAAATTATATGAACAACTGGATATTATCAACAACGACATACTTGAGGAATACCTGGAGTTTCAAAATTCTGACGAAAGTAATTTTGCAGATAATAGCAAAAATGTAAGCATGGGGCCTTTAGGCCCCCAATATGCGTTCTAGGGTTAATGAGAAGCCATATCACTCGTCTCTAGGTCAGACTATCCAAGATAATCATATCCATAATTCTAATCCCAGTAGTAAAACGGAATACAAATTAAAAGAGACCTGAAAGATTATAGTCCCTGTTTAAGCCCTTCGGCTCCAGGCTTTGTAAAAAATAAATCCAATAGGCCTCCCTCTGCAATAGTCTTTTATGTAAATTGCCCCCTCTTCTATTCAAAGATATCTGTTCTAACACCGAAAACCGTAATTGTGCCACGGAATGTCCTGCTTCACGAAAATGATGAGGAATAGGAAGATGATATTTCCCACAGCGAATGTCCGATTTATGATGTGAAATACGATCTTTGATCGCCTGGGTTGTTTCACCTACGTAGATTTTACCGCAGGGACATTTTATAGCATATACTACTTGTTTAGAATCACAAGTAAAAAATCCTTGGATGGGAATATCGGTTCCTGTCAGTGGATGGGAAATCTTAGGCCCTTTCAATACATTTGCGCATTGTGCACATTGTAGACACGGAAAAGTTCCTTTTTGTGAAGTTTGTAAGAATGTCTGTCGTGGAACTTTAGAAAGTGAACCTATATCTGCTCTTACAATTCTATTTTTCAAATTGCTCGGCCGTCTAAAACAAGGCAAGAAAGGAGCCTGAAATTCAGGTACTCCTGGGAAACTTTCCTGCAGTATATGCCAATGTTTGCGGATCTTGCTGTGTAGTTTATCACTAGGACTACTGGACTCGTGACCCCGCCTAGAACTACTGAAAGGAGTCATTTTGACTCCTTGCTTGTTTTCGTTTATTTTTAGAGTTTCATTTGTGGTTATTTATTCATAATTATATTTTTTGTAATGTATTATTATTGTGAGATCCAACAGTAATGCTTTTGATTGTTTTTTTTCTGCTTTTCTTATTTTTCTACAGAAAATAACAATAATTATAATAGACGTTTTTCAAACATTTTTTTTTATTCAAGTGCACACATATAAACAACAACTGAAGAACAAAAAGCAGAGAAAATGTAGGTGGAAGAGCATAAAAATGAAAATATGGCGCAGAATTCACCTTCTAAACATTTGGTGTTTCGCATTTTAGGCATTGCCTTTGATTTATGGCAGTACATTGCCCACACAAAGACTTACCACAAGTCTTACAATTGCCGACAGATCTATTTTTCTTGCACTTTTCTTTGATCTGGCAAAATTTTGTTTGAACCATCACTTCTGAACATGTAGAAACTTGGGACGTGGAACCCTTTTCCCTATCTGTGACATAAGGACCACTCAACTCTCTCACAAGCGTTTGCAAAAATGCCTTGCGTGACATTTTTTGGTGGGTAATCTCCTTGAATATTATACATGCATTTATACCCGCAAAGTCTAAGGCATTTTCAAATGCATGAACAGGCCATCTCCTTGTGGATGTTCGTGTGGTATATTTTCGTGCCATCTGATCCACTACATCTACTCCATATTTTGTTTCATTGTAAAACTTTACAGTTTCTGGAGTTTTTTTAGCGGAATCAGACGCAACAACAACATCTGGATGGATGGAACTCAAAATGACAACATTTTTGTTGGGCTTTCCTTGATATACTGTAAGTGTAAAATTGTCTTCATTTCTAAACACTTTAGTGTTGTACAATTCCTCTTTCATGGATTTTATTTCTTTAGGCACTTCTCGCCTTATCTTATTCAGTGTTCCCACGATGGTTGTTCCTTTGCTTTTTAGCTGTTTAGCTAATTTTACTGAAGTAAAATAATTATCGGTTGTAACATTGCGACCTTTTTTCAAAAACGGGTCCAATAACTTCATTACCACATGGTCAGCTAAACGGTCCTCAGCACGGCGTGTGTCATCTTTGCCTAGATAAGGGAAGCCATTTGCCAGATATTTGCTCTCCTTATCAACAGCTAGCCAATATTTGTGGCCATATTTATCTGGTTTGGAAGGCATGTACTGCGTGAATGGACACCTAGTTTTGCTTGGGAAAAGTTGCTCATCCACCGTTATGTATGGGCCAGGTTTGTAACACGCAATACAATTTGCAATAAACCTGTCCCACACAGTAGAAAATAGAGCAAACTTGTCCGTTTGCAGTCTCTCCGATCGAGTAGATTTCTCATCAAATCTGAGAAACCTCATAATTTCAACAAAGCGGTCCCTAGACATTGTCGCTTTGCAAAACGGTATTCCCCAGTCATTACACCAAATACTGCTAATCGAGTGACGGTTCGTGCCAGATATTCCACGAGCATAGAATATCGCAATGAATGCATCTAGCTCATCATCAGATAGAGTAAACTGTAAATTATTGTTCCTGCATGCTTCTGCAAGCGTACAGTTCTTTATATGTGTCAATATATATGAATCAAAAAATAAACGCCATGCGCTCAAAGGACTATCGATAATGATATTTCTTCTGGCGTATCCTGTAGGGCCAGGTGCTTCTCGAAGAATATTTTGGCTGTCACGCCTACCAGGCAAGTGTTGTCCAATTTCAACAGGTTTCCATTGAATACCATCCGCTGAAACTAGTATTCCTTCAGATTCGCCTTCTCTGGTGTTTGTTGTTGCATTACCTTCGCCGCCATCGTTATCTGTTGTTCTTTCATTTCTGGGACGTTTTGCTGATTTTTTCTGTCCACGACCAGGAGGATGGTCACGAGGCAACATAACTGCATGAGCCCGATCCCCAGTTGATGTGCTTGGAATATCTGGAAAAAAGTTGATGAATATTTAGAATTTTTGTTTTGTAAGGGTCCGTGCACACTGGCTGGATTAGCGGCGGAATATCCGACTGGATATTCTCACCACAATCCGGCCCGTACCTGCCCGCTCAGGTACAGAGCGGAGTTTCATACCTGAAGCTCCGCTCCGAACCCCGGGCTGGAGCTGCTGTCTGGGACGGAGCCGTGCTCGCGCGTAAGCAAGCGCTGCTCTGTCCCTGACAGCGGCTCCAGCCCGGGGTTCGGAGCGGAGCTTCAGGCATGAGCGGGCAGGTACGGCCTGTATTGCGGCAAGAATATCCAGATGGCTATTCAGCCAAAATTCTGCTAGTGTGCACAGGCCCTAACTCAGTGTGTGGAAGAACAAATAAATACACATAACTACTTACCTTCTGGATTTGTTCCTTCTGAGTCTTCAGATTCACTTGATATGTTCTGAGGAATGAAATCTTCATCACTGTCAGAATCAAATACATGTTCCTGCAATTCGGATTCCGATTCATCCTCCGGTATGGATTGCAAAGTAGCCAGAATATCCTGAGGCTTTATCAAACGTCTTCTCTCCATATTCCTCACAAATTCCATAATTCTATATAGTTCCCTGCTGAAAAATAGAAATGAAATGAAAACTAAAAGAAATAATAACTGTTCTGCCACCTTCAAAAGTAGGTGGGCTGAATCAGTTGACAGACAGCTAAACTATTTCATAACAATTCATACCTGTATGAGTCTTCAGAGCTCGTATGTCTGCGTCTGTTCTCTTTGTCTCTTCAGCTGAACTGAAAGTAAAGTTACTATCCAGAATACTGTCTCCTGCTAGGACCTTAGAAAAACACCACCCTTCATTAGCATAAGATAAGAGCCTAGAGTAAACAAGCTATTTTGTTCAGCATTACACAGTAAAGGTACCGTCACACTAGGCGATATCGCCAGCGATCCGTGACGTTGCAGCGACCTGGATAGCGATATCGCTGTATTTGACACGCAGCAGCGATCTGGATCCCGCTGTGAAATTGCTGGTCGCTGCTAGAAGGTCT
Organism: Ranitomeya variabilis; assembly: GCF_051348905.1. Taxonomy (NCBI): domain Eukaryota; kingdom Metazoa; phylum Chordata; class Amphibia; order Anura; family Dendrobatidae; genus Ranitomeya; species Ranitomeya variabilis. Next base: position 266,432,423 of record NC_135237.1, on the reverse strand, counting down.
GCACTTTATTTGGTCGCTAGGTCGGCGTGTATCGCCGTGTTTGACAGCAAAAGCAAGGATACCAGCGATATTTTACACTGGTAACCAGGGTAAACATCGGGTTACTAAGCGCAGGGCCGCGCTTAGTAACCCGATGTTTACCCTGGTTACCAGCGTAAAAGTTAAAAAAACAAACAGCACATACTCACCAGCGCATCCCCCAGCCTCTGCTTCCTGACACTGACTGAGCGCCGGCCCTAAACTGAAAGTGAAAGCACAGCGGTGACGTCACCGCTGTGCTGTTAGGGCCGGAGCTCAGTCAGTGTCAGGAAGCAGAGGCTGGGGGACGCGCTGGTGAGTATGTACTGTTTGTTTTTTTAACTTTTACGCTGGTAACCAGGGTAAACATCGGGTTACTAAGCGCGGCCCTGCGCTTAGCAACCCGATGCTTACCCTGGTTACCCGGGGACCTCGGCATCGTTGGTCGCTGGAGAGCGGTCTGTTTGACAGCTCTCCAGCGACCAAACAGCGACGCTGCAGCGATCGGCATTGCTGTCGCTATCGCTGCAGCGTCGCTTAATGTGACGGTACCTGTACCGTCACACAGTGCAATTTTGATCGCTACAACGGCACGATTCGTGACGATGCATTTACGATATCGCTGTGTCTGACACGCTACTGCGATCCGGATCCCCGCTGAGAATCATACGTCGTAGCAGATCGTTTGAAACTTTCTTTCGTCGTCTAGTGTCCCGCTGTGGCGGCATGATTGCATTGTGTGACACAGGTTGTATACGATGTGCGCACAGTAACCAACGGCTTCTACATCGCAAATACGTCATGAAATTATCGCTCCAGCGCCGTGTATTGCAATGTGTGACCGCAGTATACGACGCTGGAGCGATACTTATACGACGCTGCAACGTCACGAATCGTGCCGTCGTAGCGATGACAATGGCACTGTGTGACGGTACCCTAATACAAGCAGGTAAAACACAAGGAAAATGTGAAAAGTTGACATGTAAATTGAACTACATCTATATGAACATCAGGGTAAATAAGACAGAGTGAAAAAATTATGCACAAAACTTTATAGCAACATTTAGTGACAAAAGGACCTCAAAATATAGTAGGGAGTCAAAATGACTCCCTTCAGTAGTTCTTGGTAAATTTTGAAAAAAACACGCCAATTTTTTACCAAAATTATTTATTCTCACAAAATCTTTTTTCACATCATATTTCAGGAAAAGTCACCGAGTTTCAAGCCGGAATTCTGAAAAATGTAATCACAGAAGAGAAATAAAAAACGAAGGGAGTCAAAATGACTCCATCAGTAGTTCTAGTGATACATGTACGGGTGGAATGTATGTACTAAAGGGATTCTCACAGAAGGTCCTGGGTTCACATCTCGACTTATACTATTACGGCTTTGTCGTAATATACGATGTGGATATCCTCTCTGTAAAAACGTATTCTCCATCTCATCCAGGCGTTGTGAACATAGAGTTGAATCGCTTACAATCCTGCGTACTCTCTCAAATTGAGAGCGGGGAATTGATTTTTTAACAGCTTTGGGATGGCAACTCTGATATAATAAAAGATTATTACGATCCGTGTCCTTCACATAAAGATCTATCATCAGTGTGCCGTCAGACTTTTGAATTACCTTGGTGTCTAAGAAATTAATCTCCGTACGATCATAGTTTAAAGTGAACGAAAGTTCAGGCCAGACTGAATTAATCTGGTCTAAAAATTCATGTAAACTCTCACCTGTACCCCTCCACAAGCAGAATACATCATCGATGTATCTACGCCATAATATGCAATGGGACTGATATAATTTATTACTATATATAAACTCAGATTCAAACACCGACATAAAACAATTAGCATAGGGCGGGGCCACATTGAACCCCATTGCCGAGCCCTGTATCTGAACATAAAATGTGTCCTCAAAGATAAAGAAATTCTCTGTCAAAACCAATTTCAATAAATCCAATAAAAAGGAAATTACTTTTGAATCCATATGGGAATTATTAAGGAGCTGCTTTGTCGCTCTTATCCCCTTTGTGTGTTGGATAGAAGTATATAAATTGTTTACATCTAATGTGACCAGAAAGGTATCCTCTGGTAGTTTACCTAGTTCACAAATAGTTTGTAAAAAAGCTCCTATATCTAACAAAAAAGCAGGTGTTTTTTTGATAAGTGGTGTCAGTACTTTTTCCAGCAATATTGACAGTGGCAATAAAATTGAATCCATAGATGCCACTATTGGCCTACCCGGAAGTTTCTCTAAATTCTTATGAATTTTTGGTAAAACATAAAAAACAGGAATTATTGGATATTCGTTCGTCAAAAATTCTTTAGTTTTTTTGTCTATGATCTGTGTCGATAATGCTTCTTCCAATAATACAGTAATTTTATTTCTAATTGATGGAGTAGGATTGTTGGTAAGAGGCAGATATACATCTCTATTTGCCAATTGAGATAGAATTTCAAAACGGTAAAAAGAATAGTCCACAATGACAATCGCACCCCCCTTATCCGCCGCCTTTATGACTATATCTTTATCGCTCATCAGTGTTTTAAGAGCTACACGTTCAGCTTGTTCTAAGTTAGATCTGGTAGTGAAATCACCTCTAATGATCTGTTTACAAAAATTTGAAACCTCCCTATCAATCAGTGTAATAAACGTGTCTATTGGTGCACTGCTCTTTGTTAGAATACAGGAGCTTTTTTACAAACTATTTGTGAACTAGGTAAACTACCGGAGGATACCTTTCTGGTCACATTAGATGTAAACAATTTATATACTTATACAACTCTATACTTTATATATTATACAACTCTATGTTCGTAACGCCTAGATGAGATGGAGAATAAGTTTTTACAGAGAGGATATCCACATCGTATATTACGACAAAGCCGTAATAGTATAAGTCGAGATGTGAACCCAGGACCTTCTGTGAGAATCCCTTTAGTACATACATTCCACCCGTACATGTATAAACTACACAGCAAGATCCGCAAACATTGGCATATACTGCAGGAAAGTTTCCCAGGAGTACCTGAATTTCAGGCTCCTTTCTTGCCTTGTTTTAGACGGCCGAGCAATTTGAAAAATAGAATTGTAAGAGCAGATATCAGTTCACTTTCTAAAGTTCCACGACAGACATTCTTACAAACTTCACAAAAAGGAACTTTTCCGTGTCTACAATGTGCACAATGCGCAAATGTATTGAAAGGGCCTAAGATTTCCCATCCACTGACAGGAACCGATATTCCCATCCAAGGATTTTTTACTTGTGATTCTAAACAAGTAGTATATGCTATAAAATGTCCCTGCGGTAAAATCTACGTGAAACAACCCAGGCGATCAAAGATCGTATTTCACATCATAAATCGGACATTCGCTGTGGGAAATATCATCTTCCTATTCCTCATCATTTTCGTGAAGCAGGACATTCCATGGCACAATTACGGTTTTCGGTGTTAGAACAGATATCTTTGAATAGAAGAGGAGGCAATTTACATAAAAGACTATTGCAGAGTGAGGCCTATTGGATTTATTTTTTACAAAGCCTGGAGCCGAAGGGCTTAAACAGGGACTATAATCTTTCAGGTCTCTTTTAATTTGTATTCCGTTTTACTACTGGGATTAGAATTATGGATATGATTATCTTGGATATTCTGACCTAGAGACGAGTGATATGGCTTCTCATTAAAAGTTGGTGGTTTTATAGGCATTATTTGATTTTTCATAATCAGTGGTATATACCTAGATGCATTTGCTTATCATGTTGATGAATTTATTCATGGCGTTCTTTAATTCTTTTTATTTTTCTTTTTGTCCTTTTAGGCGGCCAATTGATTCTTTATTTTACACTATACTTACCTGGTCTGCAGGTTCCAGCATTGAATACTTCGATTCACTGCTAATGGGGACTTCCGTGTTGCTCTATGAGGCTCACCGTTCACTTCTGTTCTTCATACAGCGTCCCATAGAGGAGTTCGGACTTCTAGACACTGCGGTGATGTACTTCCGGTTGCGCCGACTTTTCCCGTGCGTTCCAGCTAGCAGTTCAGCCACTTTCACTGATGTCACTTCCGGGATTAGGGCTATTTAGTGCGGGTGCGATAACGGCATGACATGCAGACATATCACACGCCGCGTCCTGCGGTTAGGAACTCTGGGACCACCGGACACATACGCGGTAAGCCTCTCCTGTTCACTAAGCACCCCTGGGTCTTAAAATCTAGTTGGACCATGTTAATTCTTTTGGGCACTGATTTTTTTGGTCTTCACTAAATCCTTTTTTCCGCTGATCCTATTGCTTTATTTCTCTTATAGAACTCCTGACGGAGTCATATGTACTTTATAGGTCGTTTTTGCAGTCACTGCATCTAGCATTAAGCTTCAATACTTTATTATGGGAGACATTATAGGATAGGATAGGTCTGAAAAATTAGTTGATTATAACACATTAATAGAAATACAATAAAAATATAATAAAGATACGTTAAGTATATTGAGTTTCCCTATCATGATGATTCCTTTATTTGTATTCATGCTTGTGTTATATATCATTGATTATTTGGGTCATAGAAATGAATTTATCTTTGAGCCTTATAAATTGAAATTCAGTATTTTGCCATATTGGTGATAAATATAAATGTCAGTATAACTTTGATGAGCCACTCATGTAGCTGTTACAGGATTGTGAACAATATCGAAATTACTGAAGATATATTATGTAGGATCCATTATATTTGATGAATTTTGTTGTAACTTTCTGTATTTTATGTTTATTATGAATTGTGGATTGATGGTTTTGTTATATTTTTCTCTTGTATCCTAGTCTGATGAAAGTCAGAATTGACCGAAACGTTAAATTATTTTGGGATCATAAATAAAATTAAATAATTTTCATGATTTTGGAGGGCAACAGAAGGGCGGATGAGGCTGCTAAAGTAGCAGCAAGGCATCCTATCGAGCAGTGGATGGTGGCGGGGAGTCAGCATATTCCAGCCACACTGAGCCTAGATGTCCTGAAATCCCCCCAGCTGCCCAAAAAGAGAAGGAAAACTTGGGGAGAATGGGAGCTGAGCTGAACTCAAACAGAGTTAGTGAGAATAAGGATAAATTGTGTATACCAAGGTCCCTGTTCCCAATCATGGTGCAAGCAACACATGGCCCCACTCACACCTCAAAATGTCACATGTGTGTCATGGTAAATTGCCTTCTGGATTGCTCCTAGTTTCAGTTACGCAGCCGCGAAACTTGTGCAGTCATGCCTCATCTGTGCACAGCACAAGCCTGGTAAAACAGTAAAAGTCCCTAAGAAAGCGACACCCAGGCCTCTCCAACCGTTTCAGAGACAGCAGCCTGACTACATAAAGCTATCCAGGTTGGAGTGTATGAAAAATGTCCTAGTATGTGTATATCTCTTCTCTGGTTGGCCGGAAGCCTATCCGGTAAAATGTGCAAATGCAGACAAACTGATGAAATAACTGAACTGCAGGTATGGTGTTCCAGAAACCATAGAATGTGATAGGGGTACACACTTCACAGGAGAAATAATGAGGGAAGTCATGCAGGCCCTGGGAGTGCAGCATGCATTTCACCATACAGCTACCAAAGGTAGGAGTGTGTGAAAAATGTCCTGGTCCTAGAATGTGTAGATCTCTTCTCTGGTTGGCTGGAAGCCTATCTAGTAAAATGTGCAAATGCTAAAGCGACTGCAGACAAACGAATGAAAGAACTGATCTGCAGGTATGGTGTCCCAGAAACCACAGAGAGCGATAGGGGTACACACTTCACGGGAGAAATAATGAGGGAAGTCATGCAGGCCCTGGGAGTGCAGCATGCATTTCATACACCATGTAGACCACAAAGTAGTGGGAAAGTGGAAAGACTAAACGGGACACTTAAACTGAAAATTCAAAGGCCATGGCAGACACAGGAAAGAGCTGGGTAAAGTGCTTGCCTCTTGCACTCTTGTCAGTCAGACACACTCCAAATAGAAAGACAGGCCTGTCTCCTTTTGAAGTCCTGTTTGATAGTGTGCCAAAGACTGGTCTGTACTTCCCACAGTTGCTACAAATGCAACATGTTAGGGTTTGCGGAACGCACCAAATATATTTATTGATGGGATTGGTGCGTTCGCAACCCGGGATCCACCGTGCAGGAAAGATCCTGCTGCTAAGTGAATAATATGGCGGCATGAACCAGCTCTGTTAACTTCACAGAGCGGCCGAAAAAGCAAAGCTCTGTGGCCTGTTAGACTCTCACAGAAGCACAGGCTAACTACCCAGATGAGAGCAGTCAGTGGTCATGCATGCACACAACACTCCTCGCCGGAGGTGCCAGCATTCTAGGGGCTTATTTCAGCCGGGTCCCTGAATACACACATATACAATCTCCTCGCCAGAGGTGCCAGCATTCTAGGGACTTATTTCAGCTGGGTCCCTGAACACATTCAAGCACATGACCACAGTGGCGCAAAGCATGTAACTTTGGAAGATACTAGCGCATGGCCGTGAGTTCATGCGAGCCTTAAATAGCTGCAGCATGTACAGGACCTTCCTAAAAAGGACCAATGAGAGACTGCTACAGAGCCTGCGTACCTACAGGACCTTCCTAGAAGGACCAATAGATTTGGCTGCAGTACCTGAGCATGTGACCCTTGATCTCCACTGAGAGATCTTACCCTGGGCATGCTCAGTGTGAGCAAAGCAGGACTTAGTCCCAGAAAAGCCTGCTTGCCGCAGATCAGTGCAGGATACAATAGCAGAGCCTGGAGAGGCAGCAGTAACCCTTTGCACAGAATCAGGCTCAGTGAGACGCTGGGACCGAAGTCTCCGATGAGCAGGCGGCCGATGGAGAATGGGAGACCGCAGCAGACACGGATCGAGATTCCCCCTGTGCAGCAGAGGAAACTCGACTCCTAACAACACAGTGCTATGACAGCCTATGTCCAGGCCGTGCAGAAAAGACTTCATGTGGTGCATAAACATGTGTTTTAATCCATTCCAGATCCTAATGCCAGTGCAGACGTACATCAGCTGAATCCAGGAGATTGGGGGGTCATACACAGACACGTGAGAAGGAGCCTAGATCCACCACTTGACGGCCCATTTTAAAGTCCAGCTGACCACTTTCACCTCAGTGAAACATGAGGGAAATCCCACCTGGATCCATGCCAGTCACTGCAAAAAGATCTTTTCACCAGCAGAATGACTGTTCTCCTAATCACCTTGTTGGCAGTGGCAAGAATATTGCACTCTACAGAGACACTGGATAAACTTTTTAAATGTTGACAGGGACAACAAACTTATTCAACATCATGCTCTTCTTATAAATGACGTGAAAGGACAAAAACTGTTGGACTGATGGATCTGTAGACACAGCTCAGTATCTGCATGGACTATGCTGTACTTAGCCTTACCCCTGGAGCCAAGGAAGATATTAACACCACACTGCATACACAATGAGACTTGGACTCAGATTTTCTAGCTTCCTTAACCCCTTCACCCCCAAGGGTGGTTTCACGTTAATGACCGGGCCAATTTTTACAATTCTGACCACTGTCCCTTTATGAGGTTATAACTCTGGATTGCTTCAACGGATCCCAGTGATTCTGACACGGTTTTCTCATGATATATTGTACTTCATGATAGTGGTAACATTTCTTTGCTATTACCTGCGTTTATTTGGGGAAAAAATGGAAATTTGGTGAAAATTTAGAAAATTTCGCAATTGTCCAACTTTGTATTTTTATGCAATTAAATCACAGAGATATGTCACACAAAATACTTAATAAGTAACATTTCCCACATGTCTACTTTACATCAGCACAATTTTGGAATCAACATTTTTTTTGTTATGGCGTTATAAGGGATAAAAGTTGACCAGCAATTTCTCATTTTTACAACACCATTTTTTTTTAGGGACCACATCTCATTTGAAGTCATTTTGAGTGGTCTATATGATAGAAAATACCCAAGTGTGACACCATTCTAAAAACTGCACCCTTCAAGGTGCTCAAAACCACATTCAAGAAGTTTATTAACCCTTCAGGTGTTTCACAGGAATTTTTGGAATGTTAAAATAAAAATGAACATTTTACTTTTTTTCACAAAAAATTTATTTCAGCTCCAATTTGTTTTGTTTTACCAAGGGTAACAGGAGAAAATAGACCCCAAAAGTTGTTGTACAATTTGTCCAGAGTACGACGATACCCTATATGTGGGGGTAAACCACTGTTTGGGCGCATGACAGAGCTCGGAAGCGAAGGAGCGCCATTTGACTTTTCAATGCAAAATTGACTGGAATTCAGATGGGACGCCATGTTGCGTTTGGAGAACCACTGATGTGCTTAAACATTGAAACCCCCCACAAGTGACACCATTTTGGAAAGTAGACCCCCTAAGGAACTTACCAAGAGGTGTGGTGAGCACTTTGACCCAACAAGTGCTTCACAGAAGTTTATAATGCAGAACCGTAAAAATAAAAAATCATATTTTTTCACAAAAATTATTTTTCGCCCCCAATTTTTTATTTTCCCAAGGGTAAGAGGACAAATTGTACAACATCTTTTGGGGTCCAATTTCTTCTGAGTACGCTGATACCCCATATGTGGGGTTAAACCACTGTTTGGGCGCATGGGAGAGCTCGGAAGGGAAGGAGCGCCGCTTGACTTTTCAATGCAAAATTGACAGGAATTGAGATGGGACGCCATGTTGCGTTTGGAGAGCCACTGGTGTGCCTAAACATTGAAACCCCCCACAAGTGAGACCATTTTGGAAAGTAAACCCCCTAAGGAACTTATCTACAGGTGTGGTGAGCACTTTGACCCACCAAGGGCTTCACAAAAGTTTATAATGTAGAGCCGTAAAAATAAAACAAAAATTTTTTCCCACAAAAATTATTTTTTAGCCCCCAGTTTTGTATTTTCCCGAGGGTAACAGGAGAAATTGGACCCCAAAAGTTGTTTTCCAATTTGTCCTGAGTACTTTGATTCCCCATATGTGGGGGGGAACCACCGTTTGGGCGCATGGGAGGGCTCGGAAGGGAAGGAGTGCCATTTGGAATGCAGACTTAGATGGAATGGTCTGCAGGAGTCACACTGCGTTTGCAGAGCCCCTAATGTACCTAAACAGTAGAAACCCCCCACACGTGACACCATTTTGGAAAGTAGACCCCCTAAGAAACTTATCTAGATGTGTGGTGAGCACTTTTACCCACCAAGGGCTTCACAGAAGTTTATAATGCAGAGCCGTAAAAATAAAACAAAAATTTTTTCCCACAAAAATTATATTTTAGCCCCCAGTTTTGTATTTTCCCGAAGGTAACAGGAGAAATTGGAGCCCAAAAGTTGTTGTCCAATTTGTCCTGAGTACGCTGGTACCCCATATGTGGGGGGGAACCACCGTTTGGGCACATGGGAGGGCTCAGAAGTGAAGGAGCGATATTTGGAATGCAGACTTAGATGGAATGGTCTGCAGGAGTCACACTGCGTTTGCAGAGCCCCTAATGTACCTAAACAGTAGAAACCCCCCACAAGTGACACCATTTTGGAAAGTAAACTCCCTAAGGAACTCATATAGATGTGCTGTGAGAGCTTTGAACCCCCAAGTGTTTCACTACAGTTTATAACGCAGAGCCGTGCAAATAACATTTTTTTTTCCACAAAAATTATTTTTTAGCCCCCAGTTTTGTATTTTTCCAAGGGTAACAGGAGAAATTGGACCCTAAATGTTGTTGTCCAATTTGTCCTGAGTACGCTGATACCCGATATGTGGGGGGGAACCACCATTTGAGCGCATGGCAGAGCTCGGAAGGGAAGGAGCATCATTTGGAATGCAGACTTAGATGGATTGGTCTGCAGGCGTCACATTGCGCTTGCAGAGCCCCTAATGTACCTAAACAGTAGAAACCGCCGACAAGTGACCCCATATTGGAAACTAGACCCACCAAGTAACTTATCTAGATGTGTTGTGAGAACTTTGAACCCCCAAGTGTTTCACTACAGTTTATAACGAAGAGCCGTGAAAATAAAAAATCCTTTTTTTCCCACAAAAATTATTTTTTAGCCCCCAGTTTTGTATTTTCCCTAGGGTAACAGGAGAATTTTGACCCCAAAATTTGTTGTCCAATTTGTCCTGAGTACGCTGATACCCCATATGTTGGGGAAAACCCCTGTTTGGGCACACGAGAGAGCTCGGAAAGGAGGGAGCACTGTTTTACTTTTTCAACACAGAATTGGCTGGTATTGAGATCGGACGCCATGTCGCGTTTGGAGAGCCCCTGATATGCCTAAACATTGGAAACCCCCCAATTATAACTGAAACCCTAATCCAAACACATCCCTAACCCTAATCCCAATGGTAACCCTAACCACACCTCTATCCCAGACACACCCCTAACCCTAATCCCAACCCTATTCCCAACCGTAAATGTAATCCAAACCCTAACCCTAACTTTAGCCCCAACCCTAACCCTAACTTTAGCCCCAACCCTAACCCTAACTTTAGCCCCAACCCTAGCTGTAGCCTTAACCCTAGCCCCAACCCTAACCCTAGCCCTAACCCTAACCCTAGCCTTAACCCTAACCCTAACCCTAACCCTAGCCCTAACCCTAATGGGAAAATGGAAATAAATACTTTTTTTAATTTTTAAATTTTTCCCTAACTAAGGGGATAATGAAGGGGGGTTTGATTTACGTTTATAGCGGGGGGTTTTTAGCGGATTTTTATGATTGGCCGCCGTCACACACTGAAAGACGCTTTTTATTGCAAAAAATATTTTTTGCGTTACCACATTTTGAGAGCTATAATTTTTCAATATTTAAGTCCACAGAGTCATGTGAGGTCTTGTTTTTTGCGGGATGAGTTGACGTTTTTATTGGTAACATTTTCGGGCACGTGACATTTTTTGATCGCTTTTTATTCCGATTTTTGTGAGGCAGAATGACCAAAAACCAGCTATTCAAGAATTTATTTTGGGGGAGGCATTTATACCGTTCCACATTTGGTAAAATTGATAAAGCAGTTTAATTCTTCGGGTCAGTATGATTACAGCGATACCTCATTTGTATCATTTTTTTATGTTTTGGCGCTTTTATACGATAAAAACTATTTTATAGAAAAAATAATTATTTTTGCATCGCTTTATTCTGAGGACTATAACTTTTTTAATTTTTTGCTGATTATGCTGTATGGCGGCTCGTTTTTTGTGGCACAAGATGACGTTTTCAGCGGTATCATGGTTATTTATATTTGTCTTTTTGATCGCGTGTTATTCCACTTTTTGTTTGGCAGTATGATAATAAGGCGTTGTTTTTTGCCTCGTTTTTTTTTTTTTTTTTTACGGTGTTCACTGAAGGGGTTAACTAGTGATATAGTTTTATAGGTGGGGTTGTTACGGATGCGGCGATACTAAATATGTGTACTTTTATCGTTTGTTTTTTTAATTTAGATTAAGAAATGTATTTATAGGAACAATATATATATATTTTTTTTGGGGGGGGAATTTTTTTTACATTTTTTTACACATTAGAATATATTTTTTTTTTACACTATAACATTGCCCCAGGGGGGCATCATGTTATAGTGTAAGATCGGTGATCTGACACTTTGCTGTGCACGGTGTCAGATCACCGATCTGACGTGCACTTTTTCTATGCTTCCCGGTGCCTGCTCTGAGCAGGCGCAGTGAAGCCACCTCCCTGCAGGACCCGGATGCCGCGGCCATCTTGGATCCGGGCCTGCAAGGAGGAGGAGGAGGTAAGAGACCCTCGCAGCAACGCGATCACATCGTGTTGCTCCGGGGGTCTCAGGGAAGCCCGCAGGGAGCCCCCTCCCTGCGCGATGCTTCCCTATACCGCCGGCACACCGCGATCATGTTTGATCATGGTGTGTCGGGGGTTAATGTGCCGGGGGTGGTCCGTGACTGCTCCTGGCACATAGTGCCAGATGTCAGCTACGATAGGCAGCTGACACCCGGCCGCGATCGGCTGCGCTCCCCCCGTGAGCGCCGCCGATCGCTCTGGACGTACTATCCCGTCGGTGGTCATACGGGCCCACCCCACCTCGACGGGATAGTACGTCCAATGTCAGAAAGGGGTTAAGGTTCATAATGAGACTAATACAATACAGAGACTCCTTTTTAAATCCAGCCAATTGGTTTGGTGGACTAGCGGGATGGATATTTTGGTATTTTACAGACTTGCATGCAATTTTTAATGTTTTGTTTGTTGCTTTATGTAGCTATAAAAGCGATAATATATAAATTACATAAACTATTGAATAGTGTATGTGTAAGGTGAAAAAAAAAATCTCTAAGGCTGAACCTTCCGTAGCGTATCATAGACCCTGGATGACCACTGCTGACAGGGGAAGTGAGTGTCCACACTGAAGGTGGATGGGCGAAGCAGATAGAAAGCCCCCTTATGAGTACTAGACCCATGAGACAGTAGCTCCTTTGTGGACATCAGCTGACCCTGTGGCAGAGGTTATACCATTTACAAAAGGGGGAAATTGATATAGAAGGGTTAGTGTTTTGCCTTTAATTGTCTTTTGCCTTTAATTGCTAGAATTGCTAGAATTTATTCTCATGACGCTGTAGTCTGGTAGTCTCCTCTTCAAAGATTGTATACTTCTTATCTTATGTTTTTAATAGTCAGCAAACCGCATGTTCTGGGTACGTGGGAAATAAAGGTTAGCATGACCTGGGGTAACAGGGAGGAGGGCTACATGAGAATACATTTGTTGTAAATGGTATAAAATACTGCCTCTTGCTCCATTAGATCAGATAAAAGTGACTTTGCTCACTGCATTTGTGCGGTTTACTTTTTCTCCAAGCGCGCTTGTCAATTAAGGGCGTACCCTCTTGATTTGGCCTCACTGGTGATCTGGTATATCTAACATTGGGTCAGAACGCAAACAGCTACGACATGGCCTAATAATATTTTTCTAGAGTGACTGATATTCAACTAATATTCAAGTTCCTAGCATTTGTTATTTAGAATATGTTTACATGTTGGCTAAATAAATGCATAAATGTTTTTCTTAAAGGGAACCTGTCACCCCCAAAATGGCTGGTGAGGTAAGCTCACCGGCAACAGGGGCTTATCTACAGCATTCTGTAATGCTGTAGATAAGCCCCCGATGTTACCTGAAAGAGGAGAAAAAGACGTTAGATTATACTCACCCAGGGGCGGTCCCGGTACGGTCTGGTCAAATGGGTGTCTCCGGTCTGCTCCGGCGCCTCCCATCTTCATTCCATGACGTCCTCTTCGGGTCTTTACGCCGCTGCTCCGGCGCAGGCATACTTTGTCTGCCCTGTTGAGGGCAGAGCAAAGTACTGCAGTGTGCAGGCGCCGGGCCTCTCTGACCTATCCGGCGCCTGCGCACTGCAGTACTTTGCTCTGCCCTCAACAGGGCAGACAAAGTACGCCTGCGCCGGAGCCGCGGCATAAAGACCCGAAGAGGACGTCATGGAATGAAGATGGGAGGCACCAGAGCGGACCGGAGACACCCATCCGACCTGACCGCACCGGGACCGCCCCTGGGTGAGTATAATCTAACGTCTTTTTCTCCTCTTTCAGGTAACATCGGGGGCTTATCTACAGCATTACAGAATGCTGTAGATAAGCCCCTGATGCCTGTGAGCTTACCTCACCAGTAGTGTTGAGCATTCCGATACCGCAAGTATCGGGTATCGGCCGATACTTGCGGTATCGGAATTCCGATACCGGGATTCCGATACTTGCCGCGTATCGGATACCGGAATCGGAAGTTCTAAGATTCAAAAAGCAGAAATTCAGCCAATGAGATTGATTCCAAGTGTGGGCACATCCTGTTTAGCATGGAGGGCATGAAACTACTGGCAAGGCTGTGATTGGCTGGTGTAATGATGTCATGATGCAGTTTAAAAGTCGCTGGCGCCATTTTGCGATCACTCTGCTGTGAATTCAGTTAGTGACAGGACGCTGTTTGCTGACTGAGGGACAGTTTAGAGATAGCGATTTGCTTCTTTGTGCTTTCCAAAGGCTAATTTAGCAACCGCTGTGTTCACCTACTATTCACCTTGCTTTTGCCTTGTAGCGCTGTTTTCACAGCGATCTGCAGGGTCTGTGTGTGTGTGTGTGTGAGTGCAGCCCAGTCTCCAGTCTGAGTGCAGCCACATAGGCCATCCATAGTTGGTTGTATTCAGTTCAGGGAGGGTGGTTCATTGCCTCATACTGTTCCTTTTTTTTTTTTTTTTCCCAAGTAGTGTAGTCTGCTGCTAATTTATTCAAAAAAATCCTATTAGTGTCTTTCCACCCGTCTCCAGCTAATTTGTGGAAAAACACTACATAGGATAAAGTAGAGGAGGGTTTTTGGGCCTTGCAGCGCCGTTTACGGCTGTCTGCACGGTCTCCGTGTGACTGCAGCTCGCCCTGTAATCTGTGAGCAGCTGTAGCCTGGTTGTCTCCAGCTCAGGGTTTTTCACTGCGTCATACCGCCAAATCAATTTTCTTTTTTTTCAAAGTAGTGTAGTCTGCTGCTAATTAATTTAAAAAAATCCTATTAGTGTCTTTCCACCCGTCTCCAGCTAATTTGTGGAAAAACACTACATAGGATAAAGTAGAGGAGGGTTTTTGGGCCTTGCAGCGCCGTTTACGGCTGTCTGCACGGTCTCCGTGTGACTGCAGCTCGCCCTGTAATCTGTGAGCAGCTGTAGCCTGGTTGTCTCCAGCTCAGGGTTTTTCACTGCGTCATACCGCCAAATCAATTTTCTTTTTTTTCAAAGTAGTGTAGTCTGCTGCTAATTAATTTAAAAAAATCCTATTAGTGTCTTTCCACCCGTCTCCAGCTAATTTGTGGAAAAACACTACATAGGATAAAGTAGAGGAGGGTTTTTGGGCCTTGCAGCGCCGTTTACGGCTGTCTGCACGGTCTCCGTGTGACTGCAGCTCGCCCTGTAATCTGTGAGCAGCTATAGCCTGGTTGTCTCCAGCTCAGGGTTTTTCACTGCGTCATACTGCCAAATCAATTTTCTTTTTTTTCAAAGTAGTGTAGTCTGCTGCTAATTAATTTAAAAAAATCCTATTAGTGTCTTTCCACCCGTCTCCAGCTAATTTGTGGAAAAACACTACATAGGATAAAGTAGAGGAGGGTTTTTGGGCCTTGTAGCGCCGTTTACGTCTGTCTGCACGGTCTCCGTGTGACTGCAGCTCTATCTGTTGTCAGTTCAGCCCCCAAAAAATAAATAAATAATAAAGTTCACCAAACACACCAGTTACACCACTTTACATTTCTGTAGGCCACATTAGCTCATATTAAAGTCTAGTCCACACTTTAGATAATTAGTGCTTCTTATACCTGTTAGGAGGAGTTGCTCAGGAATAAGCACACAAATCCGTTAGTACTTTTCTGCTTATCTTTATCAGTCAACCAAGATGAAGAAGGCAGTGAGTAAGGCACGGGGGCGTGGGAGCCGTCGCGGAGCAGGGAGGGGACGTGGGGATTCTGTGCCTGCTGCGGGCACCGGTGACTCATCAGCACCCACTTTCACCAGGCAACAGTCGTTCATGCGAAGCTTTGTGTCCGAGCGCCGTACACCGCTGCTGCGTGAAGAACAAATTGAAGCTGTTGTCGGATGGATGGCAGCTAATGCATCAACTTCCATTAGTGCCACATCCTCTCAGACACAGAGCACTGGAGAGCAGCCATCTGTCTCTTCACCACCTGCCAAATTGCCCAGGCAGACAGAGAGCCCAGGACAGGAGCCGTCTCTACTTCTGTTCTCTGAATCTCTTGGCTTGGAAACAGGGGGCCAGCCAAGCAGCATTGGAGAAATGGAAGAAGAGGCAGGGTGCAGTGATGCCCAACAGCTTTTTCTGTCTTCCTCTGAAGAGGCGGGTGGGCCAGTGGCTCCGGTCACCACATCGCAGGCCGCATCAGCTGATGATGACACTCAGGTGCCACTTACTGGTGCGTGCTCTGCTGCTGAGACTACCCAGGAGGAGCAGTTGGGGGCAGAGGGTAGTGTAGATGATGAGGTCCTCGACCCATCTTGGCGTGAGGGACAGGAAGGTGGTGGGAGCAGCTCTGAGGAAGAGATTCCCCGTACGGCCCAAAGAGGGAGAGGGAGGGGGAAGACTGCGGATCCTGCAGCCTCCGCTTTGGCACCCGTTAGGAGCATGTCTCTTCCAAAAGCCAAAAAGGGCGCTCCCAAGACTTGCAGTGCCTGGTCCTTTTTTGACACAGTTGCAGATGACATTTGCTATGTCAGATGCAACGTGTGTCATCAAAAAGTCAAAAGAGGGAAAAATGTCAGCAACCTCAATACCTCCAACATGTGGAAACATGTGCGCAACAGGCACCCGGCGGAGTTAGAAAAACACACTGAAGAGGTAGGCCAACCAACAGCGGCAGCTACCACCTCTTCAGCTCGTGTTGCCTCTTCCTCTACCTCACACGCAGCTGGTTCGGCGTCCTCCCAGGATCGCCGTGGAAGAACCTCTGCCCCTGTTGTCCAGAGACCCGCTGTAATTCCACCCGCAGCGCCACTTTCCCAGTCATCCACACACTCCCAGCCCAGTCTACAGCCATCGGTAGTACAGGCATGGGAGAAAAGGCGGCCTTTCTCGTCAAACCACCCACGAGCACAGGCTCTGACTGCAGGCATTGCCAAACTTCTGTCACTGGAAATGCTGTCATTCAGGCTGGTGGAGACTGACAGCTTCCGTGACTTGATGTCATTGGCAGTCCCACAGTACAATGTGCCCAGCCGCTTTTACTTCAGCAGGCAAGCCGTCCCTGCCCTGCAGAAGCATGTGGAGGGACACATAAAACACGCGCTACTGAACGCCGTCAGTAGCAAGGTCCACCTCACCACCGATGCGTGGACCAGTCAACATGGACAGGGGCGATACCTTTCCCTCACTGCCCATTGGGTTAATGTCGTTGAGCCGGGTACAGACCGTGCGAGTGGCGCAGGACGTGTCCTGCCCACTCCAAGGATTGCAGGAATCCATTCTGTACGCATTGACTCCTCCTCTTACACCAGTTCCTCAGAATCATCGCTGCAGGAGCCGTCACAGTCCACCTCCACATGGACCCGTGATGAACGTGTACCTGTTACGACCGACATGAGCACAGCCGTGGCCAAACGTCAACAGGCCGTCTTGAAATTAATTTTCTTGGGGAATCGTAGCCACACAGCGCAGGAGCTCTGGAATGCCATCAAGCAGGAGAGCGATGTGTGGTTTGTGCCAGCGAATCTCCAGCCAGGCATGGTAGTGTGTGATAATGGCCGAAATCTGGTGGCAGCTCTGGGCCTCGGCAACCTCACTCACATCCCATGTCTGGCACATGTGCTCAATTTGGTCGTGCAGAGCTTTTTGAGGGACTATCCGGATCTTGATGCACTGCTGCACAAGGTCCGCCTAGAGTGTGCTCACTTGCGGCGTTCCAGCACGGCAAAAGCGCGCATTGCGGCTCTGCAGCGCCGACACCGCCTGCCGGAACATCGCATCATATGTGACCTACCTACCAGGTGGAATTCCACGTTACATATGTTGGAGCGGTTGTGTGAGCAGCAGCAAGCTGTAATGGAGTACCAGCTGCTTCAGGCGCAAAAAAGTCGCAGTCAGCGCCGTACAGACTTCACAACCACAGAGTGGGCCACTATGAATGACGTCTGCCAGGTTTTGCGTCCCTTTGATTATTCCACGCGGATGGCGAGTGCAGATGATGCACTAGTCAGCATGACTGTCCCCCTTATCTGCCTGCTTGAAAAATCACTGCAAGCGCTAAGGGATGATGTTGTGGAAGAGGTGGAGGATGAGGATTCACCATTTCCATCATCTTCTGGACAGTCAGCGCCACGTGGTTCCTCACAAACGCGTAGGCAGGGGACCGTTTGTGAGGAGGATGAGGAGGAGTCAATGGAGGAGGAAGACATCCGTCCAGAGGAGGGAGTTACCGAATTGTCCAGTACTCAGTGTGTACAGCGAGGGTGGGGTGATGACGAGCGGGCAGAGATCACGCCTCCAGCAGGGGACAGCGTTTCTTGGGCAGTTGGCAGTCTGCAGCACATGGTGGATTACATGCTGCAGTGCCTGAGAAACGACCGCCGCATCGCCCACATTCTCAACATGTCTGATTATTGGGTGTTCACCCTCCTCGATCCTCGCTACCGGGACAACGTAGAAAGCCTCATCACACCGTTGAACCGGGAGCGAAAAATGCGGGAGTACCAAGACACACTGGTCAATTCCATCATCTTCTCCATTCCAACTGAGAGAAGTGCTGCTAGTGCATTCCAAAGCAGCTCAGTGCGTCCAGGCCGTGGTGGAGGCTCTGCACAAAGAGGGAGCAGAAGCAGTGCCTCTGCCCAAGGCAAGACCAGTATGGCCGAACTGTGGCACAGTTTTCTGTGCCCGCCACAAAAGTCTACACCATCACAGACGGCTCCAGTCAGCAGGAGGCAACGGTTCCGTCAGATGGTGACAGACTACATGTCTTGCCCTCTTGCTGTACTCCCAGACGGCTCTTCCCCTTTCAAGTTTTGGGTCTCAAAGCTGGATACATGGCCAGAGCTAAGCCAGTATGCATTGGAGGTGCTGTCTTGCCCTGCGGCCAGTGTATTATCGGAACGTGTCTTTAGTGCTGCAGGTGGTGTACTAACTAACCGTCGCATGCGACTATCCTCCGATAACGTTGACCGGCTTACTTTCCTGAAAATGAACAAGGCCTGGATCTCGCCGGAATTTGCCACTCCTCCTCCTGATTGAATAATTAGGTCACTGTATACGTTATCCAGGTCTCCTGTTGTGTTCATCTTTCTACCACCTGAACTTAAATTCCTGGGCTCCAACACCGCCAGTTGAGGCTCAGACGTGCCGTCTGCACAGTCAAAACATACGACCCAGTGTTATTGGGTTTCAGTAACGTCAGCTGATCCCCAGCTGTGTAGCCGGCAATGTGTCATGCGACCGCCACGCTGACACAACAACTGAAATGTAAGGGAATCTGTCCCCCCCCCCCAAGGCGTTTGTTACTGAAAGAGCCACCTTGTGCAGCAGTAATGCTGCCCAAGGAAAAGGTAGCTATTTTTGTTTAGCTCCTTGCACACGCAGAACTTAACACTTATAAAATGTGTCCACTGATACCGTAAAACCGTCCCGGAGGTGGGACTTTCCTTCGTAATGTGACGCAGCCCAGCCGTCATTCCTACCCCCCCGGCGCCGCGCACCGGCTCCTCAGCGTTGTTTTATTCCGTCCAGGAGCCTGCGCTGTTATGTTATCCCGTGGCCAGGCACACTTAGCGCTGCCCGTCTTCTGGCATCATTTGGTGTCTGGATGGCTGCGCCTGTGCGGCCGCGCTGGCAGAGAGCCCGCCTCGCAGTGTCTTCTGATTTAATCCCACTGGGGGCCTGGGATCCATGGACATGCGCAGTGCATATCTGAACCTCCACCTCTCACTCATTTCCCTATGGCTTCTTCAGACTGTTCGGTGTCAGCTGGTCCCTAACAGCATGCCACGGCCGTGACACCGCACAGTCTGAAGAAGCCATAGGGAGATGAGTGAGAGGTGGAGGTTCAGATATGCACTGCGCATGTCCATGGATCCCAGGCCCCCAGTGGGATTAAATCAGAAGACACTGCGAGGCGGGCTCTCTGCCAGCGCGGCCGCACAGGCGCAGCCATCCAGACACCAAATGATGCCAGAAGACGGGCAGCGCTAAGTGTGCCTGGCCACGGGATAACATAACAGCGCAGGCTCCTGGACGGAATAAAACAACGCTGAGGAGCCGGTGCGCGGCGCCGGGGGGGTAGGAATGACGGCTGGGCTGCGTCACATTACGAAGGAAAGTCCCACCTCCGGGACGGTTTTACGGTTGCAGGGGACACATTTTATAAGTGTTTAGTTCTGTGTTTGCAAGGAGCATGATGAAAAGAGCCACCTTTTCCTTTTGCATCTTTTGTGCTGCACAAGCTGGCTCTTTCAGCTACAAACGCCTTGGGGGGGGGTTAAAGGTTCCCTTTCGACTTTCTCAGGCTTCGGCCTACATTGTGTTCCTCTGCTTTTCCACCTGTCCCTGGGCTCCAACACCGCTAGTTGTTGCCTGGTAGTGCTGTACGCACAGTCCCAACAGTCGCTCCTCTGTTATTGGGGTTCAGTAACGTCAGCTGTTCCCCTGCTGTGTGTGTGGCAATCCCTCCTACCTCCTCCAACCTCCTCCTCCTCCACCTGTCCCTGGGCTCCAACACCGCCAGTTGCCGTCCAGAAGTGCTGTACGCACAGTCAACAGTCGCTCCTCTGTTATTGGGGTTCAGTAACGTCAGCTGTTCCCCTGCTGTGTGTGTGGCAATCCCTCCTACCTCCTCCTACCTCCTCCTCCTCCACCTGTCCCTGGGCTCCAACACCGCCAGTTGCCGTCCAGAAGTGCTGTACGCACAGTCAACAGTCCCTCCTCTGTTATTGGGGTTCAGTAACGTCAGCTGTTCCCCTGCTGTGTGTGTGGCAATCCCTCCTACCTCCTCCTACCTCCTCCAACCTCCTCCTCCTCCACCTGTCCCTGGGCTCCAACACCGCCAGTTGCCGTCCAGAAGTGCTGTACGCACAGTCAACAGTCGCTCCTCTGTTATTGGGGTTCAGTAACGTCAGCTGTTCCCCTGCTGTGTGTGTGGCAATCCCTCCTACCTCCTCCAACCTCCTCCTCCTCCACCTGTCCCTGGGCTCCAACACCGCCAGTTGCCGTCCAGAAGTGCTGTACGCACAGTCAACAGTCCCTCCTCTGTTATTGGGGTTCAGTAACGTCAGCTGTTCCCCTGCTGTGTGTGTGGCAATCCCTCCTACCTCCTCCAACCTCCTCCTCCTCCACCTGTCCCTGGGCTCCAACACCGCCAGTTGCCGTCCAGAAGTGCTGTACGCACAGTCAACAGTCGCTCCTCTGTTATTGGGGTTCAGTAACGTCAGCTGTTCCCCTGCTGTGTGTGTGGCAATCCCTCCTACCTCCTCCTACCTCCTCCTCCTCCACCTGTCCCTGGGCTCCAACACCGCCAGTTGCCGTCCAGAAGTGCTGTACGCACAGTCAACAGTCCCTCCTCTGTTATTGGGGTTCAGTAACGTCAGCTGTTCCCCTGCTGTGTGTGTGGCAATCCCTCCTACCTCCTCCTACCTCCTCCAACCTCCTCCTCCTCCACCTGTCCCTGGGCTCCAACACCGCCAGTTGCCGTCCAGAAGTGCTGTACGCACAGTCAACAGTCGCTCCTCTGTTATTGGGGTTCAGTAACGTCAGCTGTTCCCCTGCTGTGTGTGTGGCAATCCCTCCTACCTCCTCCAACCTCCTCCTCCTCCACCTGTCCCTGGGCTCCAACACCGCCAGTTGCCGTCCAGAAGTGCTGTACGCACAGTCAACAGTCGCTCCTCTGTTATTGGGGTTCAGTAACGTCAGCTGTTCCCCTGCTGTGTGTGTGGCAATCCCTCCTACCTCCTCCAACCTCCTCCTCCTCCACCTGTCCCTGGGCTCCAACACCGCCAGTTGCCGTCCAGAAGTGCTGTACGCACAGTCAACAGTCCCTCCTCTGTTATTGGGGTTCAGTAACGTCAGCTGTTCCCCTGCTGTGTGTGTGGCAATCCCTCCTACCTCCTCCTACCTCCTCCAACCTCCTCCTCCTCCACCTGTCCCTGGGCTCCAACACCGCCAGTTGCCGTCCAGAAGTGCTGTACGCACAGTCAACAGTCCCTCCTCTGTTATTGGGGTTCAGTAACGTCAGCTGTTCCCCTGCTGTGTGTGTGGCAATCCCTCCTACCTCCTCCAACCTCCTCCTCCTCCACCTGTCCCTGGGCTCCAACACCGCCAGTTGCCGTCCAGAAGTGCTGTACGCACAGTCAACAGTCCCTCCTCTGTTATTGGGGTTCAGTAACGTCAGCTGTTCCCCTGCTGTGTGTGTGGCAATCCCTCCTACCTCCTCCAACCTCCTCCTCCTCCACCTGTCCCTGGGCTCCAACACCGCCAGTTGCCGTCCAGAAGTGCTGTACGCACAGTCAACAGTCCCTCCTCTGTTATTGGGGTTCAGTAACGTCAGCTGTTCCCCTGCTGTGTGTGTGGCAATCCCTCCTACCTCCTCCTACCTCCTCCAACCTCCTCCTCCTCCACCTGTCCCTGGGCTCCAACACCGCCAGTTGCCGTCCAGAAGTGCTGTACGCACAGTCAACAGTCCCTCCTCTGTTATTGGGGTTCAGTAACGTCAGCTGTTCCCCTGCTGTGTGTGTGGCAATCCCTCCTACCTCCTCCAACCTCCTCCTCCTCCACCTGTCCCTGGGCTCCAACACCGCCAGTTGCCGTCCAGAAGTGCTGTACGCACAGTCAACAGTCGCTCCTCTGTTATTGGGGTTCAGTAACGTCAGCTGTTCCCCTGCTGTGTGTGTGGCAATCCCTCCTACCTCCTCCTACCTCCTCCTCCTCCACCTGTCCCTGGGCTCCAACACCGCTAGTTGCCGTCCAGAAGTGCTGTACGCACAGAGCCAAACACCTCGCCAATGTGTTAGTGGGGTTCAGCACCGCCAGCTGTTCCCCTGCTGTGTATACGGCAACGTGTACTGCGACCGCCACGCAGACACAACAAGTTAAATGTAAGGGAACCTGACCCCCCCCCCCCCCAGGCGTTTGTTACTGAAGGAGCCACCTTGTGCAGCAGTAATAATGCAAAGGGAAAAAGTGCCTCTTTTCGTGATGCTCCTTGCACATGCTGAACCTAACACTTATGAAATGTGTCCCCACACAGCGTTAAACCGTCCGGTAGGTGGAACTTTCCTTTGTCGTGTGACGCAGCACAGCCATCATTTTTACCCCCTTGGCGCCGTGCGCCCCCTCCTCAGCGTTGTTTGAATCTGTCCCGGAGCCTGCGCTGTTAGGTTAGCCCTTGGCCATGCACACATGTTGCGCTGCCCGTCTTCTGACCTCATTTGGTGTCAGGCTGGCTGCGCCTGTGCGGGTGCGCTGGCCGAGATCCCGCCTCGCAGTGTCGTCTAATGTAATCCCACCGCGGGCCTGTGATCCGTGCCCGTGCGCAGTGCATATCCTCTCCTCTCACTCCCCTCCCTACGGCTTCTTCAGACTGTGCGATGTCAGCTGGTCCCTAATAGCATGCCACGGCCGTGACACCGCACAGTCTGAAAAAGCCGTAGGGAGGGGAGTGAGAGGAGAGGATATGCACTGCGCACGGGCACGGATCACAGGCCCGCGGTGGGATTACATTAGACGACACTGCGAGGCGGGATCTCGGCCAGCGCACCCGCACAGGCGCAGCCAGCCTGACACCAAATGAGGTCAGAAGAAGGGCAGCGCAACATGTGTGCATGGCCAAGGGCTCACCTAACAGCGCAGGCTCCGGGACAGATTCAAACAACGCTGAGGAGGGGGCGCACGGCGCCAAGGGGGTAAAAATGATGGCTGTGCTGCGTCACACGACAAAGGAAAGTTCCACCTACCGGACGGTTTAACGCTGTGAGGAGACACATTTCATAAATGTTTGGTTCCGCATGTACAAGGACCATAATTAAAAGAGCTAAGTTTACCTTTTCCAGCATTAGTGCTGTACACAATGGCTCTTTCAGCTACAAACGCCTGGGGGGGGGGGGGTTAAAGGTTTCCTTTCAACTTGCTCGAGTGCAGGCTTCGGCCTACACTCCGCTCCCCCTGCTCCTCCTGCTGACCCTGGGCTCTAACACCGCCAGTTTTTGCCCAGATGTGCTAGCTGCACAGAGAAAAACACCAGCCAATGTGTCAGTGGGGTTCAGCACCGCCAGCTGTTCCCCTGCTGTGTAGCCGGCAACGTGTCCTGCGACCGCCACGCAGACACAAGAACTGAAATTGAAGGGAACCTGTCCCCCCTCCCCCAGGTGTTTCTATGTTTTACAGCTACCTTGAACAGCAGTAATGCTGCATGTGTTCAAGGTGGCTCAGAAACTTATTCTCCCTGCCCATGTTGAAGTGAACACGTCTAAAATGTGTCCTCTGTGACCATTAAAACGTCCCTCAGGTGTGATTTGACTTTGTATTGACACACGCAACAAGCTCCTTGGTAACGCTGCCCGTCTTCTGGCATCATTGTTTGGCTGGCTGCGCCTCTGCGGCCGCCCTGACCCACACAACGCCCCTCGTTGTCTTATTTATTGGGACTGCGAGGGTGTGATTGATGGGCAGGATCAGTGCATCAGTTCGCCTGTCCCTCCTCTCCTTCCGCCTTCTTCGGACTGTGCGGCTTCATGGCCGTGGCATGCGATAAGGGATCAGATGACGCCGCACAGTCTGAAGCGGGTGTAAGGACCCGAGTGTGAGAGGCGAACATATGTGCTGCGCCAGGCCCTGAATCCCAGCCCCGCAGTGTTTTAACAATGTTAAGACACTGCGGGGCTGGGATTCATGGTCATCGCGAACCGCACCGGCCGACATTACATGATGCCAGAAGATGGGCAGCGCTAACGGCGCTAGGCCAGGGGATAACACGACAGCGCAGACTCCTGTACAGCAAATAACAACGCTCGGGAGGCTGCACCCAGCACCAAGGTGGGATTCTTGACACCTGTGCTGCGTCTCATTACAAAGGGAACTCTCGCCTCCATTACACAGTTTGACTGTATAAAGGGCTAAATGTTATACGTGTTCCATTCAGCGTGTGCAAGGAGAAAAATTACAAGAGCAACCTTTGACTTGCGCAGCACTGCTGCTGCATAAGCTGTGGCTCTTCTACTTTGTAACCCCTGAGGGGGGGTTAAAGGTGACTTTTGAAATCGGTTCAATTAGGCTTCGGCCTACACTCTGCTCCACCTGCAGAGCCCGGGCTCCAACAACGCTAGTTGCTGTCCGGAAGTGCTGGCTGCACAGAGCCAAACACCTCGCCAATGTGTCAGTGGGGTCCAGCACCGCCAGCTGTTCCCCTGCTGTGTAGCCGGCAACGTGTCCTGCAAAAGCCACGCAGACACAACACACCCAAAGCTGCCGCCTGTGCAGGCTTCGGCCTACACTCCCCTCCCCCTGCTCCTCCTCCTCCTGCTCCTCCTCCTGCTGTCCCTGGGCTCTAACACACCGCCAGTTTTTGCCCAGATGTGCTAGCTGCACAGAGAAAAACACCAGCCAATGTGTCAGTGGGGTCCAGCACCGCCAGCTGTTCCCCTGCTGTGCAGCCGGCAACGTGTCCTGCAAAAGCCACGCAGACACAAGAACTGAAATTGAAGGGAACCTGTCCCCCCTCCCCCAGGCGTTTTTACGTTATCCAGCCACCTTGTACAGCGGTAATGCTGCATGTGTGCAAGGTGGCTCAGAAACGTATTCTCCTCGCACATGTGGAACTGAAAACACGTCTGCAATGTGTCCTCTGTGTGACCATTTAACCGTCCCGGTGGTGTGACTTTCCTTTGTAATGACACGCTGCAACCCCCTTGGTAGCGCTGCCCGTCTTCTGGCATCATTGTTTGGCTGCCTGCGCCTCTGCGGCCGCCCTGACCCACACAACGCCCCTCGGTGTCTTATTTATTGGGACTGCGAGGGTGTGATTGATGGGCAGGATCAGTGCATCAGTTCGCCTGTCCCTCCTCTCCTTCCGCCTTCTTCGGACTGTGCGGCTTCATGGCCGTGGCATGCGATAAGGGATCAGATGACGCCGCACAGTCTGAAGCGGGTGTAAGGACCCGAGTGTGAGAGGCGAACATATGTGCTGCGCCAGGCCCTGAATCCCAGCCCCGCAGTGTTTTAACAATGTTAAGACACTGCGGGGCTGGGATTCATGGTCATCGCGAACCGCACCGGCCGACATTACATGATGCCAGAAGATGGGCAGCGCTAACGGCGCTAGGCCAGGGGATAACACGACAGCGCAGACTCCTGTACAGCAAATAACAACGCTCGGGAGGCTGCACCCAGCACCAAGGTGGGATTCTTGACACCTGTGCTGCGTCTCATTACAAAGGGAACTCTCGCCTCCATTACACAGTTTGACTGTATAAAGGGCTAAATGTTATACGTGTTCCATTCAGCGTGTGCAAGGAGAAAAATTACAAGAGCAACCTTTGACTTGCGCAGCACTGCTGCTGCATAAGCTGTGGCTCTTCTACTTTGTAACCCCTGAGGGGGGGTTAAAGGTGACTTTTGAAATCGGTTCAATTAGGCTTCGGCCTACACTCTGCTCCACCTGCAGAGCCCGGGCTCCAACAACGCTAGTTGCTGTCCGGAAGTGCTGGCTGCACAGAGCCAAACACCTCGCCAATGTGTCAGTGGGGTCCAGCACCGCCAGCTGTTCCCCTGCTGTGTAGCCGGCAACGTGTCCTGCAAAAGCCACGCAGACACAACACACCCAAAGCTGCCGCCTGTGCAGGCTTCGGCCTACACTCCCCTCCCCCTGCTCCTCCTCCTCCTGCTCCTCCTCCTGCTGTCCCTGGGCTCTAACACACCGCCAGTTTTTGCCCAGATGTGCTAGCTGCACAGAGAAAAACACCAGCCAATGTGTCAGTGGGGTCCAGCACCGCCAGCTGTTCCCCTGCTGTGCAGCCGGCAACGTGTCCTGCAAAAGCCACGCAGACACAAGAACTGAAATTGAAGGGAACCTGTCCCCCCTCCCCCAGGCGTTTTTACGTTATCCAGCCACCTTGTACAGCGGTAATGCTGCATGTGTGCAAGGTGGCTCAGAAACGTATTCTCCTCGCACATGTGGAACTGAAAACACGTCTGCAATGTGTCCTCTGTGTGACCATTTAACCGTCCCGGTGGTGTGACTTTCCTTTGTAATGACACGCTGCAACCCCCTTGGTAGCGCTGCCCGTCTTCTGGCATCATTGTTTGGCTGCCTGCGCCTCTGCGGCCGCCCTGACCCACACAACGCCCCTCGGTGTCTTATTTATTGGGACTGCGAGGGTGTGATTGATGGGCAGGATCAGTGCATCAGTTCGCCTGTCCCTCCTCTCCTTCCGCCTTCTTCGGACTGTGCGGCTTCATGGCCGTGGCATGCGATAAGGGATCAGATGACGCCGCACAGTCTGAAGCGGGTGTAAGGACCCGAGTGTGAGAGGCGAACATATGTGCTGCGCCAGGCCCTGAATCCCAGCCCCGCAGTGTTTTAACAATGTTAAGACACTGCGGGGCTGGGATTCATGGTCATCGCGAACCGCACCGGCCGACATTACATGATGCCAGAAGATGGGCAGCGCTAACGGCGCTAGGCCAGGGGATAACACGACAGCGCAGACTCCTGTACAGCAAATAACAACGCTCGGGAGGCTGCACCCAGCACCAAGGTGGGATTCTTGACACCTGTGCTGCGTCTCATTACAAAGGGAACTCTCGCCTCCATTACACAGTTTGACTGTATAAAGGGCTAAATGTTATACGTGTTCCATTCAGCGTGTGCAAGGAGAAAAATTACAAGAGCAACCTTTGACTTGCGCAGCACTGCTGCTGCATAAGCTGTGGCTCTTCTACTTTGTAACCCCTGAGGGGGGGTTAAAGGTGACTTTTGAAATCGGTTCAATTAGGCTTCGGCCTACACTCTGCTCCACCTGCAGAGCCCGGGCTCCAACAACGCTAGTTGCTGTCCGGAAGTGCTGGCTGCACAGAGCCAAACACCTCGCCAATGTGTCAGTGGGGTCCAGCACCGCCAGCTGTTCCCCTGCTGTGTAGCCGGCAACGTGTCCTGCAAAAGCCACGCAGACACAACACACCCAAAGCTGCCGCCTGTGCAGGCTTCGGCCTACACTCCCCTCCCCCTGCTCCTCCTCCTCCTGCTCCTCCTCCTGCTGTCCCTGGGCTCTAACACACCGCCAGTTTTTGCCCAGATGTGCTAGCTGCACAGAGAAAAACACCAGCCAATGTGTCAGTGGGGTCCAGCACCGCCAGCTGTTCCCCTGCTGTGCAGCCGGCAACGTGTCCTGCAAAAGCCACGCAGACACAAGAACTGAAATTGAAGGGAACCTGTCCCCCCTCCCCCAGGCGTTTTTACGTTATCCAGCCACCTTGTACAGCGGTAATGCTGCATGTGTGCAAGGTGGCTCAGAAACGTATTCTCCTCGCACATGTGGAACTGAAAACACGTCTGCAATGTGTCCTCTGTGTGACCATTTAACCGTCCCGGTGGTGTGACTTTCCTTTGTAATGACACGCTGCAACCCCCTTGGTAGCGCTGCCCGTCTTCTGGCATCATTGTTTGGCTGCCTGCGCCTCTGCGGCCGCCCTGACCCACACAACGCCCCTCGGTGTCTTATTTATTGGGACTGCGAGGGTGTGATTGATGGGCAGGATCAGTGCATCAGTTCGCCTGTCCCTCCTCTCCTTCCGCCTTCTTCGGACTGTGCGGCTTCATGGCCGTGGCATGCGATAAGGGATCAGCTGACGCCACATAGTCTGAAGCAGGTGTAAGAACCCAAGCGAGAGGCGAACATATGTACTGCGCCAGGCCATGAATCCCAGCCCCGCAGTGTTTAAACTATGTCAATACACTGCGGGGCTGTGATTCATGGGCATCGCGAACCGCACCGGCCAACATTAAATGAGGTCAGAAGATGGGCAGCGCTAACAGCGCTAGGCCAGGGGATAACACGACAGCGCAGACTCCTGTACAGCAAATAACAACGCTCAGGAGGCTGCACCCAGCACCAAGGTGGGATTCTTGACATCTGTGCTGCGTCTCATTACAAAGGGAACTCGCGCCTCCAACACAGTTTGACTGTATAAAGGGCTAAATGTTATACGTGTTTCATTCAGCGTGTGCAAGGAGCGAAATTAAAAGAGCAACCTTTGACTTGTGCAGCACTACTGCTGCATAAGCTGTGGCTCTTCTACTTTCTAACCCCTGAGGGGGGGTTAAAGGTTACCTTTGAAATTGGTTCAAGTAGGCTTCGGCCTACACTCTGCTCCCCCTGCAGAGCCCGGGCTACAACACCGCTCGTTGCTGTCCGGAAGTGCTGGCTGCACAGAGCCAAACACCTCGCCAATGTGTCAGTGGGGTCCAGCACCGCCAGCTGTTCCCCTGCTGTGCAGCCGGCAACGTGTCCTGCAAAAGCCACGCAGACACTTGCTCTTGTACCTTCTGCTCCACATCCTGGTTCCAGTACCGTCAGCTGGTTCCGGGCAGAGCCTTTGGCTTAGGTGCCTCCCTCTGGGTATCCGAGTTCCACCAACGTCAGGTGGTCCTTGGTAGTGCTTTCAGGCACGGGTACCTCCTGCTTAGTAACCGGGTTCCAGTAACGTCAGCTGGTCCTCGGTAGTTCCATTGGCTCTTGGACCTTCGGCTACCCATCCGGGTTCCAGCACCGTCAGCTGGTTCTCGGCACTGTCTTTTGCTCTTGTACCTTCTGCTCCCCATCCTGGTTCCAGTACCGTCAGCTGGTTCCGGGCAGAGCCTTTGGCTTAGGTGCCTCCCTCTGGGTATCCGAGTTCCACCAACGTCAGGTGGTCCTTGGTAGTGCTTTCAGGCACGGGTACCTCCTGCTTAGTAACCGGGTTCCAGTAACGTCAGCTGGTCCTCGGTAGTTCCATTGGCTCTTGGACCTTCGGGTAGCCATCCGAGTTCCAGTTCCATCAGCTGGTTCTCGGCATTTTCTCAGCCTTCTTGTACCTTCTGCTACATTTCCAAGTTCAAGAGACTAAACACGATGACCCGGAAGAACACCCCTAAGATGACGACGACACCAGAGACGACAACCACCGTGATGACGACGACCCTGGAGACGATGACCCCGAAGACCACCCCGATGACGACGACCCCGGAGACGACGACCCTGAAGACCACCCCGATGACGACGACCCCGGAGACGACGACCCTGGAGACGACGACGACCTGGAAGACCGAGAAGCAGAAGAACAAGAGGCTGCAGAACAAAGAGCAGAAGGACATTAAGCATAACACAAAATATCAGAGCAAAAAATATTATGTAAATTATAAGCAGAAGAAGACTAAGCAGTGTATGGGGGTGAGTCCGTTCCTCCTCGTGGTGCCCCTGGATAAAGCCTGATGCTGCAGGCCAAACTGAACGCGGACAAATGTAACTGTTTTGTGACAGGCAGAACGGAAGGTGTAATCTTCAAACTTTTATAGATAACAACTACGGGAATGCCTGTCACAAATAAGAATATGATGAAGAAGTTGAATATGATGAAGATAATAGTAAAATAAAAAGAATATGAACAATGTAACCCAAAAAATAATAGGTAGAAGATGAAGAAGAAGATGAATAAGGTGAAGAAGTTGATGTCAAAGAAGCTGATGATGAGGATAATTAAGAAGAAAGCGTGGGAGAAGTAAAAAAGAAGGTGAAGGGCGTGGAAGTAGTGAAACATCAATATCTGACATAAAAAAAAAAAAAAATAACATAGTCAAATTCTTTCTAACGCCGAACTTCATAAAAAAAAATTAAAAATCCTGCTATTCTATTACATTGGGCTAAACCTCTGTCCCTTTAATATCTCCGCCACGTCCCCCAATACATCCTACATTATTCTTAGTTGTTTTCCTTCATGTAGAATGAACCTACAAGTTTATAAAGGGTTTATTTTAATTCCGACATTTTCGTCCCATTGACTTGCATTGGGATCGGGTATCGGTATCGGATTGGATCCGATATTTTGACGGTATCGGCCGATACTTTCCGATACCGATACTTTCCGATATCGGAAAGTATCGCTCAACACTACTCACCAGCCATTTTGGGGGTGACAGGTTCCCTTTAAGCATTGAACTACTCAAAAATCATAGGATAGAATACATTACATATTCTAGCTTTGTTGAGGAAAATACATTTTCACCCATTCCGGTAACTTTTTCAACCCATCGAAAGGTACCACTTGTCCTCAAAGGTAAAAAAACAAATAGATAAATATATAAGTAAATAAAAATCTAGTGTTCAGCAAATCTGACAATATTTGAATTCAGCAGTTTTCTTGAATTTGGCCCCCCAAAATTGACTTACACTAAATTTATTTGACATGTATTGAATGTGACTTATTATGCCATAGTTTTCTCCAGTCCACATAGCTTGATAACTATAGGATGAAAAAATTAATACACACCTCCACCTGGCCCTCACTTTGTAAATACCAATCCTTCCTTCCAGGGGTAAGTCATTGGGAAGACACTTTGTGTCAATACACAGGGGGTTCCTCTCCCTCCATTGATCCAGTCTTGCATGCAAAGGGGCCGATATTCGCTTAGTGCTAAATATATTGCTGCTGATCACTGATTTACCTTATACCATCTTGAATAGTATGGATATAGTCCATGTTCTTGTATAGATTTTTGTTGCATTGGCATATTTGTTATTGGTATTGTGCTTTCAGCCCAGTGTTTATATGGGGCATATTTTATCCCCTCCTTTTACTAATATACCTGCTATTCTTATAAGCCTTATCTGGTTTATATCCTACTTAGCACAATTGCACTTTTGTATTGTTTGCTTAATACTCTGCTCCTATGTTTATTATCCTATACGCGTTTCTATTCATGTTTGGGATTACCACAATCATATAAAGGTTGTTTGGGTTAGGTTTTGGTAGATATGTGGCTCTTTTAATTGTTTTTAATCTTGTGGTGTTTTGTATGTTGTCTATTATGTTTAAATAAAATCATGTACTTCATTATGGTGTTCCCTGATTTCATATACTTCATTACTTTTGGTTTCCCATTTGGTTCTCACCATATCTTCTGATCACCACTGCAACTGCTACACCTCTGGGCCTCTCATACAAGGGCTCCAGTTCTAATGACACCCATAATATGTGACCATGTGCGCGCACACGCAGAACCTTCCCAGGCCTCATGAGAGATGGAAGTCACGGCCTAGCATGAGGAGGCTTGAGGTTTCACCGCTCATGGTGGCAAAGCAGAGGAATCATATACAGTGGGGAATAAAGTATTTAGTCATCCACCAATTGTGCAAATTCTCCAACTTAAAAACATGAGAGAGGCCTGAAATTGACATCATAGGTAGACTACAACTATGAGACTCAAAATGAGAAAACAAAGCCAGAAAAATCACCTTGTCTGATTTGTATGTATTTTGCAAATTATGGTGGAAAATAAGAATTTGGTCACCTAAAAACATGCATGGTTCTCACAGATTGTAACTTCTTCTTTAAGAGTTTCTTCTGTCCTCCACTCATTACCTGTAGTAATGGCACCTGTTTTAACTTGTTATCAGCATAAAATACACCTGTCCACAACCTAAAACAGTCTCACTCCAAACTCCACTATGGTGAAAACCAAAGAGCTGTCGAAGGACACCAGAAACAAAATTGTAGCCCTGTACCAGGCTGGAAAGACTGAATCTGAAATAGGCAAGCAGCTTGGTGTGATGAAATCAACTGTGGGAGCAATAATAAGAAAATGGAAGAAAATGGAAGACATACAACACCACTGATAATCTCCCTTGAACTGGGGCTCCACACAAGATCTCACCCCGTGGGGTCAAAATGATCACAAGAACAGTGAGCAAAGACCCCAGAACCACACGTTGGACCTAGTGAATGACCTGCATAGAGCTGGGACCACCATAAGAAAACCTACCATCAGTAACACACTACGCCACCAAGGACTCAGATCCTGCAGTGCAGGACTCAGATCCTGTTAAGCCAGTACATGTCCGGGCCCGTCTGAAGTTTGCTAGTGAGCATTTGGATTATCCAGAAGAGTATTGGGAGAATGTCATATGGTCTGATGAAACCAAAGTAGAACTGTTTGGTAGAAACACAACTCGCCGTGTTTGGAGGAGACGGAATGCTGATTTGCATCCAAAGAACACCATACTTACTGTGAAGCATGGGGGTGGCAACATCATGCTTTGAGGCTGTTTCTCTGCAAAGGGATCAGGATGAGTGATCCGTGTACATGAAAGAATGAATGGGGCCATGTATTGTGAGATTTTGAGTGTAAAAGCAAGGGCATTGAAGACGAAACATCGATGGGTCTTTCAGCATGATAATGATCCCAAGCACACTGCCTGTGCAACAAAAGAGTGGCTTCGTAAGAAGCATATAAAGGTCCTGGAGTGGCCTAGCCAATCTCCAGATCTCAACCCTATAGAAAACCTTTGGAGGGAGTTGAAAGTCCGTGCTGCCCAGCGACAGGCCCAAAACATCACTGCTCTAGAGGAGATCTGCATGGAAGAATGGGCCAACATACCACAAACAGTGTGTGCCAACCTTGTGAAGATTTACAGAAAACGTTTGACCTCTGTCATTGCCAACAAAGGATATATAACAAAATATTAACATAAGCTTTTATTAATGACCAAATACTTATTTTCCACCATATTTAGCAAAATAACTCTTGCCAAATCAGACAAAGTGATTTTCTCGATTTCTCTTTGACTCTCATGGTTGTGGTCTACCTATCATGTCAATTACAGGCCTCTCTCATCTTTTTAAGTGGGAGAACTTGCACAATTGGTGGCTGAATAAATCCTTTTTTTCACCACTGTACATATAGTAGGTATACGTTTTTGTAATATTTTAACCATTTGATGGCTCTTTTTGATTTAAAAAAATGCTGGCTCGCATTTTGCTGAATCTGTGTGGGAGAGAATTACATAAAATTAGCATTTAGGCAGATGCAAGTTTTTGTAAAATTTTAGGAAAATTCAATTCCACCAGAATATATTCTTTATTTCTAAATTTTGATTATGTATTCATATTTACAGATGCTTTATTATTATTTTTTGTATACATTTACTTTATTTATTTTCAATATTATGTGGAGAGCTCTACATTATTTGCATAGTCATAGCAAAAGACTTAAACTCTTGACAGCATTGGCAAGAACAGAAACCACAACTGCGTTAATGTTATTTATAAAATGAAAAGTAAGGGATGACATTTGAACCAGTGCTTTAAATGAGGTAGACTATGATCAACAGTTCATACCTGCCAACATATTTTCCTGCTGTGATGACAGAGTGAACTATAAAAAACAGCATATTAGTCTTTTCTGCTGATACATTGTCAATAAAGACTGAATGTACTGGATTGCACAACTTGTCACACTACAGACCTTGAGTTGATTAAGACAAGAGTAGTAGCTACTCCTACCATGATACTGTCATAAAGTATATTTTAATTTTTGTAATTTTACTCAAGAAAGGTTGGAAAAATGAAATTCTATATGTGCAGCATGTTATAAATTGTTTTGATTCTTACCATGTAACAAGAAATGTTATGCGCATATTCCTCACTGTAATGAGCGGTCCCACGTGACCGCTCACACAGGACAAGGGGCCAGCGCTGAGAGGAGAGTGGAGACATCGCGGGAGCTGGGTGAGTATTTCTTCTGCAAGGGGCCGGGCGGCGCACTGGGGGTGGGAGGAGGGGGTCACATGCAAACTTTATTTTTCACAAAAAATAACAAAAACTTGATCTTTCATCTCTTCTCTCCTGCGGGGGAGAAAAGATGAATGCCGCCTTCAGAACCACACAGGGGGGACAGCGCTTAGTGTAGCGCTGTCTCTCCTGCGGGCGGTACATGCACATGGAGGAGAGTGCACACTGTTCTCCGTGTGCACGTGTGCAGGACGTATTGCTGCACGTGCTGCCGGAAAAAAAATGGACATGTCTATGTGTTTTGCACACATACGGTCCGTGTGAAAACACGCACATGTGCAGAAACACATAGATTCTAATGTGTCTACGTGTGTCAGTGTCTCCGGTACGTTAGAAAACTGTCACACTCACTATTAGTGTTGAGCGATACTTTCCGATATCGGAAAGTATCGGTATCGGAAAGGATCGGCCGATACCGTCAAAATATCGGATCCAATCCGATACCGATACCCGATCCCAATGCAAGTCAATGGGACGAAAATATCGGAATTAAAATAAACCCTTTATAAACTTGTAGGTTCATTCTACATGAAGGAAAACAACTAAGAATAATGTAGGATGTATTGGGGGACGTGGCGGAGATATTAAAGGCACAGAGGTTTAGCCCAATGTAATAGAATAGCAGTTTTTTTTTTTTTTTTATGACGTTCGGCGTTAGAAAGAATTTGAGTATGTTATTTTTTTTTTTTTTAATGTCAGATATTGATGTTTCACTACTTCCACGCCCTTCACATTCTTTTTTACTTCTCCCACGCTTTCTTCTTCATTATCCTCATCATCAGCTTCTTTGACATCAACTTCTTCACCTTATTCATCTTCTTCTTCATCTTCTACCTATAATTTTTTTGGTTACATTGTTCATATTCTTTTTATTTTACTATTATCTTCATCATACCGTATATACTCGAGTATAAGCCGACCCGAGTATAAGCCGACCCCCCTAATTTTGCCACAAAAAACTGGGAAAACTTATTGACTCGAGTATAAGCCTAGGGTGGAAAATGCAACAGCTACTGGTGAATTTCAAAAATAAAAATAGATGCTCCATACTGTTCATTATGGCCCCATAGCTGTGCCATATAGTGCTCTGCACCATTATTGCCCCATAGCTGTGCCATATAGTGCTCTGCACCATTATTGCCCCATAGCTGTGCCATACAGTGCTCTGCACCATTACTGCCCCATAGCTGTGCCATATAGTGCTCTGCACCATTATTGCCCCATAGCTGTGCCATATAGTGCTCTGCACCATTACTGCCCCATAGCTGTGCCATATAGTGCTCTGCACCATTATTGCCCCATAGCTGTGCCATACAGTGCTCTGCACCATTACTGCCCCATAGCTGTGCCATATAGTGCTCTGCACCATTATTGCCCCATAGCTGTGCCATACAGTGCTCTGCACCATTACTGACCCATAGCTGTGCCATATAGTGCTCTGCACCATTATTGCCCCATAGCTGTGCCATACAGTGCTCTGCACCATTACTGCCCCATAGCTGTGCCATACAGTGCTCTGCACCATTACTGCCCCATAGCTGTGCCATATAGTGCTCTGCACCATTACTGCCCCATAGCTGTGCCATATAGTGCTCTGCACCGTCCATTATTGCCCCATAGCTGTGCCATATAGTGCTCTGCACCGTCCATTATTGCCCCATAGCTGTGCTGCTGCTGCTGCAATAAAAATAATAAAACACATACTCACCTGTCTTGCTTGCAGCTTCTCGGCGCCATCTTCCCGGCGTCTCCCTGCACTGACTGATCAGGCAGAGGGCGGCGCGCACACTATATGCGTCATCGCGCCCTCTGCCTGCAGTCAGTGAGGAGAGAGAGACGCCGGGAAGATGGAGACAGCGCCCGGCGTGTGGAACCAGGACAGGTGAATATGACATACTTACCTGCTCCCGGCGTCCCGCTCCTTCCCCCTGCCTGTGTTCGGTGCCGCAGCGTCTTCCTCTGTCAGCGGTCACCGGCACCGCTTCATTAGAGAAATGAATAGGCGGCTCCGCCCCTATGGGAGGTGGAGCAGCCTATTCATTTCTCTAATGAGCGGTCCCACGTGACCGCTCAGGGGAAGAGGCTGCTGCACCCGGAGACCGTGGGACGGGCAGGGGGAGTGACAGGATCACCGGGACTAGGTAAGTATGCCTCAGCGCCCTCTCCCCCTCACCCGCCGACCCCACCGCCGACCGTGACTCGAGTATAAGCCGAGGGGGCACTTTCAGCCCAAAAATTTGGGCTGAAAATCTCGGCTTATACTCGAGTATATACGGTATTCTACTTCTTCATCATATTCTTATTTGTGACAGGCATTCCCGTAGTTGTTATCTATAAAAGTTTGAAGATTACACCTTCCGTTCTGCCTGTCACAAAACAGTTACATTTGTCCGCGTTCAGTTTGGCCTGCAGCATCAGGCTTTATCCAGGGGCACCACGAGGAGGAACGGACTCACCCCCATACACTGCTTAGTCTTCTTCTGCTTATAATTTAGATAATATTTTTTGCTCTGATATTTAGTGTTATGCTTCATGTTCTTCTGCTCTTTGTTCTGCAGCCTCTTGTTCTTCTGCTTCTCGGTCTTCCAGGTCGTCGTCGTCTCCAGGGTCGTCGTCTCCGGGGTCGTCGTCATCGGGGTGTTCTCCGGGGTCGTCGTCATCGGGGTGGTCTTCAGGGTCATCGTCTCCAGGGTCGTCGTCATCACGGTGGTTGTCGTCTCTGGTGTCGTCGTCATCTTAGGGGTGGTCTTCCGGGTCATCGTGTTTAGTCTCTTGAACTTGGAAATGTAGCAGAAGGTACAAGAAGGCTGAGAAAATGCCGAGAACCAGCTGATGGAACTGGAACTCGGATGGCTACCCGAAGGTCCAAGAGCCAATGGAACTACCGAGGACCAGCTGACGTTACTGGAACCCGGTTACTAAGCAGGAGGTACCCGTGCCTGAAAGCACTACCAAGGACCACCTGACGTTGGTGGAACTCGGATACCCAGAGGGAGGCACCTAAGCCAAAGGCTCTGCCCGGAACCAGCTGACGGTACTGGAACCAGGATGGGGAGCAGAAGGTACAAGAGCAAAAGACAGTGCCGAGAACCAGCTGACGGTGCTGGAACCCGGATGGGTAGCCGAAGGTCCAAGAGCCAATGGAACTACCGAGGACCAGCTGACGTTACTGGAACCCGGTTACTAAGCAGGAGGTACCCGTGCCTGAAAGCACTACCAAGGACCACCTGACGTTGGTGGAACTCGGATACCCAGAGGGAGGCACCTAAGCCAAAGGCTCTGCCCGGAACCAGCTGACGGTACTGGAACCAGGATGGGGAGCAGAAGGTACAAGAGCAAGTGTCTGCGTGGCTTTTGCAGGACACGATGCCGGCTGCACAGCAGGGGAACAGCTGGCGGTGCTGAACCCCACTGACACATTGGCTGGTGTTTTTCTCTGTGCAGCTAGCAGTACCGGGCCCCAACTGGCGGTGTTGGAGCCCGGGGTCAGCAGGAGGAGGAGATGGAGCAGAGTGTAGGCCGAAGCCTGCACTGGCGGCAGCTTTTGGGTCTGTTGTGCCTGCGTGGCAGTTGCAGGACACGATGCCGGCTGCACAGCAGGGGAACAGCTGGCGGTGCTGAACCCCACTGACACATTGGCTGGTGTTTTTCTCTGTGCAGCTAGCAGTACCGGGCCCCAACTGGCGGTGTTGGAGCCCAGGGCTCTGCAGGGGGAGCAGAGTGTAGGCCGAAGCCTAATTGAACCAATTTCAAAGGTAACCTTTAACCCCCCCTCAGGGGTTACAAAGTAGAAGAGCCACAGCTTATGCAGCAGTAGTGCTGCACAAGTCAAAGGTTGCTCTTTTAATTTCGCTCCTTGCACACGCTGAGTGAAACACGTATAACATTTAGCCCTTTATACAGTCAAACTGTGTTGGGAGGCGAGAGTTCCCTTTGTAATGAGACGCAGCACAGATGTCAAGAATCCCACCTTGGTGCTGGGTGCAGCCTCCTGAGCGTTGTTATTTGCTGTACAGGAGTCTGCGCTGTCGTGTTATCCCCTGGCCTAGCGCTGTTAGCGCTGCCCATGTTCTGGCATCATTTAATGTCGGCCGGTGCGTTTCGCGATGACCATGAATCCCAGCCCCGCAGTGTCTTAACATTGTTAAAACACTGCGGGGCTGGGATTCAGGGCCTGGCGCAGCACATATGTTCGCCTCTCGCACTCGGGTCCTTACACCCGCTTCAGACTGTGCGGCGTCATCTGGTCCCTTAACGCATGCCACGGCCATGAAGCCGCACAGTCCGCAGAAGGCGGAAGGAGATGAGGGACAGGCGAACTGATGCACTGATCATGCCCATCAATCACACCCTCGCAGTCCCAATAACTAAGACAACGAGGGGCGTTGTGTGGGTCAGGGCGGCCGCAGAGGCGCAGGCAGCCAAACCATGATGCCAGAAGACGGGCAGCGCTACCAAGGGGGTTGCAGCGTGTCATTACAAAGGAAAGTCACACCACCGGGACGGTTAAATGGTCACACAGAGGACACATTTTAGACGTGTTTTCAGTTCCACATGTGCGAGGAGAATACGTTTATGAGCCACCTTGCACACATGCAGCATTACCGCTGTACAAGGTGGCCTTTAAAACGTACAAACGCCTGGGGGAGGGGGGACAGGTTCCCTTCAATTTCAGTTCTTGTGTCTGCGTGGCTTTTGCAGGACACGATGCCGGCTGCACAGCAGGGGAACAGCTGGCGGTGCTGAACCCCACTGACACATTGGCTGGTGTTTTTCTCTGTGCAGCTAGCAGTACCGGGCCCCAACTGGCGGTGTTGGAGCCCGGGGTCAGCAGGAGGAGGAGATGGAGCAGAGTGTAGGCCGAAGCCTGCACTGGCGGCAGCTTTTGGGTCTGTTGTGCCTGCGTGGCAGTTGCAGGACACGATGCCGGCTGCACAGCAGGGGAACAGCTGGCGGTGCTGAACCCCACTGACACATTGGCTGGTGTTTTTCTCTGTGCAGCTAGCAGTACCGGGCCCCAACTGGCGGTGTTGGAGCCCAGGGCTCTGCAGGGGGAGCAGAGTGTAGGCCGAAGCCTAATTGAACCAATTTCAAAGGTAACCTTTAACCCCCCCTCAGGGGTTACAAAGTAGAAGAGCCACAGCTTATGCAGCAGTAGTGCTGCACAAGTCAAAGGTTGCTCTTTTAATTTCGCTCCTTGCACACGCTGAGTGAAACACGTATAACATTTAGCCCTTTATACAGTCAAACTGTGTTGGGAGGCGCGAGTTCCCTTTGTAATGAGACGCAGCACAGATGTCAAGAATCCCACCTTGGTGCTGGGTGCAGCCTCCTGAGCGTTGTTATTTGCTGTACAGGAGTCTGCGCTGTCGTGTTATCCCCTGGCCTAGCGCTGTTAGCGCTGCCCATGTTCTGGCATCATTTAATGTCGGCCGGTGCGTTTCGCGATGACCATGAATCCCAGCCCCGCAGTGTCTTAACATTGTTAAAACACTGCGGGGCTGGGATTCAGGGCCTGGAGCAGCACATATGTTCGCCTCTCGCACTCGGGTCCTTACACCCGCTTCAGACTGTGCGGCGTCATCTGGTCCCTTAACGCATGCCACGGCCATGAAGCCGCACAGTCCGCAGAAGGCGGAAGGAGATGAGGGACAGGCGAACTGATGCACTGATCATGCCCATCAATCACACCCTCGCAGTCCCAATAACTAAGACAACGAGGGGCGTTGTGTGGGTCAGGGCGGCCGCAGAGGCGCAGGCAGCCAAACCATGATGCCAGAAGACGGGCAGCGCTACCAAGGGGGTTGCAGCGTGTCATTACAAAGGAAAGTCACACCACCGGGACGGTTAAATGGTCACACAGAGGACACATTTTAGACGTGTTTTCAGTTCCACATGTGCGAGGAGAATACGTTTATGAGCCACCTTGCACACATGCAGCATTACCGCTGTACAAGGTGGCCTTTAAAACGTACAAACGCCTGGGGGAGGGGGGACAGGTTCCCTTCAATTTCAGTTCTTGTGTCTGCGTGGCTTTTGCAGGACACGATGCCGGCTGCACAGCAGGGGAACAGCTGGCGGTGCTGAACCCCACTGACACATTGGCTGGTGTTTTTCTCTGTGCAGCTAGCAGTACCGGGCCCCAACTGGCGGTGTTGGAGCCCGGGGTCAGCAGGAGGAGGAGATGGAGCAGAGTGTAGGCCGAAGCCTGCACTGGCGGCAGCTTTTGGGTCTGTTGTGCCTGCGTGGCAGTTGCAGGACACGATGCCGGCTGCACAGCAGGGGAACAGCTGGCGGTGCTGAACCCCACTGACACATTGGCTGGTGTTTTTCTCTGTGCAGCTAGCAGTACCGGGCCCCAACTGGTGGTGTTGGAGCCCAGGGCTCTGCAGGGGGAGCAGAGTGTAGGCCGAAGCCTAATTGAACCAATTTCAAAGGTAACCTTTAACCCCCCCTCAGGGGTTACAAAGTAGAAGAGCCACAGCTTATGCAGCAGTAGTGCTGCACAAGTCAAAGGTTGCTCTTTTAATTTCGCTCCTTGCACACGCTGAGTGAAACACGTATAACATTTAGCCCTTTATACAGTCAAACTGTGTTGGGAGGCGCGAGTTCCCTTTGTAATGAGATGCAGCACAGATGTCAAGAATCCCACCTTGGTGCTGGGTGCAGCCTCCTGAGCGTTGTTATTTGCTGTACAGGAGTCTGCGCTGTCGTGTTATCCCCTGGCCTAGCGCTGTTAGCGCTGCCCATGTTCTGGCATCATTTAATGTCGGCCGGTGCGTTTCGCGATGACCATGAATCCCAGCCCCGCAGTGTCTTAACATTGTTAAAACACTGCGGGGCTGGGATTCAGGGCCTGGCGCAGCACATATGTTCGCCTCTCGCACTCGGGTCCTTACACCCGCTTCAGACTGTGCGGCGTCATCTGGTCCCTTAACGCATGCCACGGCCATGAAGCCGCACAGTCCGCAGAAGGCGGAAGGAGATGAGGGACAGGCGAACTGATGCACTGATCATGCCCATCAATCACACCCTCGCAGTCCCAATAACTAAGACAACGAGGGGCGTTGTGTGGGTCAGGGCGGCCGCAGAGGCGCAGGCAGCCAAACCATGATGCCAGAAGACGGGCAGCGCTACCAAGGGGGTTGCAGCGTGTCATTACAAAGGAAAGTCACACCACCGGGACGGTTAAATGGTCACACAGAGGACACATTTTAGACGTGTTTTCAGTTCCACATGTGCGAGGAGAATACGTTTATGAGCCACCTTGCACACATGCAGCATTACCGCTGTACAAGGTGGCCTTTAAAACGTACAAACGCCTGGGGGAGGGGGGACAGGTTCCCTTCAATTTCAGTTCTTGTGTCTGCGTGGCTTTTGCAGGACACGATGCCGGCTGCACAGCAGGGGAACAGCTGGCGGTGCTGAACCCCACTGACACATTGGCTGGTGTTTTTCTCTGTGCAGCTAGCAGTACCGGGCCCCAACTGGCGGTGTTGGAGCCCGGGGTCGGCAGGAGGAGGAGATGGAGCAGAGTGTAGGCCGAAGCCTGCACTGGCGGCAGCTTTTGGGTCTGTTGTGCCTGCGTGGCAGTTGCAGGACACGATGCCGGCTGCACAGCAGGGGAACAGCTGGCGGTGCTGAACCCCACTGACACATTGGCTGGTGTTTTTCTCTGTGCAGCTAGCAGTACCGGGCCCCAACTGGTGGTGTTAGAGCCCAGGGTCAGCAGGAGGAGCAGGGGGAGCGGAGTGTAGGCCGAAGCCTGCACTCGAGCAAGTTGAAAGGAAACCTTTAACCCCCCCCCCCCAGGCGTTTGTAGCTGAAAGAGCCATTGTGTACAGCACTAATGCTGGAAAAGGTAAACTTAGCTCTTTTAATTATGGTCCTTGCACATGCGGAACCTAACAGTTATGAAATGTGTCCCCTCACAGCGTAAAACCGTCCGGTAGGTGGAACTTTCCTTTGTCGTGTGACGCAGCACAGCCATCATTTTTACCCCCTTGGCGCCGTGCGCCGCCTCCTCAGCGTTGTTTGAATCTGTCCCGGAGCCTGCGCTGTTAGGTTAGCCCTTGGCCATGCACACATTTTGCGCTGCCCGTCTTCTGACATCATTTGGTGTCAGGCTGGCTGCGCCTGTGCGGGTGCGCTGGCCGAGATCCCGCCTCGCAGTGTCGTCTAATGTAATCACACCGCGGGCCTGTGATCTGTGCCCGTGCGCAGTGCATATCCTCGCCTCTCACTCCCCTCCCTACGGCTTTTTCAGACTGTGCGGTGTCACGGCCGTGGCATGCTATTAGGGACCAGCTGACATCGCACAGTCTGAAGAAGCCGTAGGGAGGGGATTGAGAGGCGAGGATATGCACTGCGCACGGGCACGGATC
This sequence comes from Ranitomeya variabilis, assembly GCF_051348905.1. Classification (NCBI taxonomy): domain Eukaryota; kingdom Metazoa; phylum Chordata; class Amphibia; order Anura; family Dendrobatidae; genus Ranitomeya; species Ranitomeya variabilis. The sequence goes on along the minus strand of NC_135237.1, from coordinate 266,389,702 downwards.
ACAGGCCCGCGGTGGGATTACATTAGACGACACTGCGAGGCGGGATCTCGGCCAGCGCACCCGCACAGGCGCAGCCAGCCTGACACCAAATGATGTCAGAAGACGGGCACCGCAACATGTGTGCATGGCCAAGGGCTAACCTAACAGCGCAGGCTCCGGGACAGATTCAAACAATGCTGAGGAGGCGGCGCACGACGCCAAGGGGGTAAAAATGATGGCTGTGCTGCGTCACACGACAAAGGAAAGTTCCACCTACCGGACGGTTTTACGCTGTGAAGGGACACATTTCATAACTGTTAGGTTCCGCATGTGCAAGGAGCACCACGAAAAGAGGCACTTTTTCCCTTTGCATCATTACTGCTGCACAAGGTGGCTCCTTCAGTAACAAACGCCTGGGGGGGGGGGGGGACAGGTTCCCTTAAAGTAAACTTGTTGTGACTGCGTGGCGGTCGCAGTACACGTTGCCGTATACACAGCAGGGGAACAGCTGGCGGTGCTGAACCCCACTAACACATTGGCGAGGTGTTTGGCTCTGTGCGTACAGCACTTCTGGACGGCAACTGGCGGTGTTGGAGCCCAGGGACAGGTGGAGGAGGAGGAGGAGGTAGGAGGGATTGCCACACACACAGCAGGGGAACAGCTGACGTTACTGAACCCCAATAACAGAGGAGGGACTGTTGACTGTGCGTACAGCACTTCTGGACGGCAACTGGCGGTGTTGGAGCCCAGGGACAGGTGGAGGAGGAGGAGGTTGGAGGAGGTAGGAGGGATTGCCACACACACAGCAGGGGAACAGCTGACGTTACTGAACCCCAATAACAGAGGAGGGACTGTTGACTGTGCGTACAGCACTTCTGGACGGCAACTGGCGGTGTTGGAGCCCAGGGACAGGTGGAGGAGGAGGAGGTTGGAGGAGGTTGGAGGAGGTAGGAGGGATTGCCACACACACAGCAGGGGAACAGCTGACGTTACTGAACCCCAATAACAGAGGAGGGACTGTTGACTGTGCGTACAGCACTTCTGGACGGCAACTGGCGGTGTTGGAGCCCAGGGACAGGTGGAGGAGGAGGAGGTTGGAGGAGGTAGGAGGGATTGCCACACACACAGCAGGGGAACAGCTGACGTTACTGAACCCCAATAACAGAGGAGGGACTGTTGACTGTGCGTACAGCACTTCTGGACGGCAACTGGCGGTGTTGGAGCCCAGGGACAGGTGGAGGAGGAGGAGGTTGGAGGAGGTAGGAGGGATTGCCACACACACAGCAGGGGAACAGCTGACGTTACTGAACCCCAATAACAGAGGAGGGACTGTTGACTGTGCGTACAGCACTTCTGGACGGCAACTGGCGGTGTTGGAGCCCAGGGACAGGTGGAGGAGGAGGAGGTTGGAGGAGGTAGGAGGGATTGCCACACACACAGCAGGGGAACAGCTGACGTTACTGAACCCCAATAACAGAGGAGGGACTGTTGACTGTGCGTACAGCACTTCTGGACGGCAACTGGCGGTGTTGGAGCCCAGGGACAGGTGGAGGAGGAGGAGGTTGGAGGAGGTTGGAGGAGGTAGGAGGGATTGCCACACACACAGCAGGGGAACAGCTGACGTTACTGAACCCCAATAACAGAGGAGGGACTGTTGACTGTGCGTACAGCACTTCTGGACGGCAACTGGCGGTGTTGGAGCCCAGGGACAGGTGGAGGAGGAGGAGGTTGGAGGAGGTAGGAGGGATTGCCACACACACAGCAGGGGAACAGCTGACGTTACTGAACCCCAATAACAGAGGAGGGACTGTTGACTGTGCGTACAGCACTTCTGGACGGCAACTGGCGGTGTTGGAGCCCAGGGACAGGTGGAGGAGGAGGTTGGAGGAGGTTGGAGGAGGTAGGAGGGATTGCCACACACACAGCAGGGGAACAGCTGACGTTACTGAACCCCAATAACAGAGGAGGGACTGTTGACTGTGCGTACAGCACTTCTGGACGGCAACTGGCGGTGTTGGAGCCCAGGGACAGGTGGAGGAGGAGGAGGTTGGAGGAGGTTGGAGGAGGTAGGAGGGATTGCCACACACACAGCAGGGGAACAGCTGACGTTACTGAACCCCAATAACAGAGGAGGGACTGTTGACTGTGCGTACAGCACTTCTGGACGGCAACTGGCGGTGTTGGAGCCCAGGGACAGGTGGAGGAGGAGGAGGTTGGAGGAGGTAGGAGGGATTGCCACACACACAGCATGGGAACAGCTGACGTTACTGAACCCCAATAACAGAGGAGGGACTGTTGACTGTGCGTACAGCACTTCTGGACGGCAACTGGCGGTGTTGGAGCCCAGGGACAGGTGGAGGAGGAGGTTGGAGGAGGTTGGAGGAGGTAGGAGGGATTGCCACACACACAGCAGGGGAACAGCTGACGTTACTGAACCCCAATAACAGAGGAGGGACTGTTGACTGTGCGTACAGCACTTCTGGACGGCAACTGGCGGTGTTGGAGCCCAGGGACAGGTGGAGGAGGAGGAGGTTGGAGGAGGTAGGAGGGATTGCCACACACACAGCAGGGGAACAGCTGACGTTACTGAACCCCAATAACAGAGGAGGGACTGTTGACTGTGCGTACAGCACTTCTGGACGGCAACTGGCGGTGTTGGAGCCCAGGGACAGGTGGAGGAGGAGGAGGTTGGAGGAGGTAGGAGGGATTGCCACACACACAGCAGGGGAACAGCTGACGTTACTGAACCCCAATAACAGAGGAGGGACTGTTGACTGTGCGTACAGCACTTCTGGACGGCAACTGGCGGTGTTGAAGCCCAGGGACAGGTGGAGGAGGAGGAGGTTGGAGGAGGTAGGAGGGATTGCCACACACACAGCAGGGGAACAGCTGACGTTACTGAACCCCAATAACAGAGGAGGGACTGTTGACTGTGCGTACAGCACTTCTGGACGGCAACTGGCGGTGTTGGAGCCCAGGGACAGGTGGAGGAGGAGGAGGTTGGAGGAGGTAGGAGGGATTGCCACACACACAGCAGGGGAACAGCTGACGTTACTGAACCCCAATAACAGAGGAGGGACTGTTGACTGTGCGTACAGCACTTCTGGATGGCAACTGGCGGTGTTGAAGCCCAGGGACAGGTGGAGGAGGAGGAGGTTGGAGGAGGTAGGAGGGATTGCCACACACACAGCAGGGGAACAGCTGACGTTACTGAACCCCAATAACAGAGGAGGGACTGTTGACTGTGCGTACAGCACTTCTGGACGGCAACTGGCGGTGTTGGAGCCCAGGGACAGGTGGAGGAGGAGGTTGGAGGAGGTTGGAGGAGGTAGGAGGGATTGCCACACACACAGCAGGGGAACAGCTGACGTTACTGAACCCCAATAACAGAGGAGGGACTGTTGACTGTGCGTACAGCACTTCTGGACGGCAACTGGCGGTGTTGGAGAACAGGGACAGGTGGAGGAGGAGGAGGTTGGAGGAGGTTGGAGGAGGTAGGAGGGATTGCCACACACACAGCAGGGGAACAGCTGACGTTACTGAACCCCAATAACAGAGGAGGGACTGTTGACTGTGCGTACAGCACTTCTGGACGGCAACTGGCGGTGTTGGAGCCCAGGGACAGGTGGAGGAGGAGGAGGTTGGAGGAGGTAGGAGGGATTGCCACACACACAGCAGGGGAACAGCTGACGTTACTGAACCCCAATAACAGAGGAGGGACTGTTGACTGTGCGTACAGCACTTCTGGACGGCAACTGGCGGTGTTGAAGCCCAGGGACAGGTGGAGGAGGAGGAGGTTGGAGGAGGTAGGAGGGATTGCCACACACACAGCAGGGGAACAGCTGACGTTACTGAACCCCAATAACAGAGGAGGGACTGTTGACTGTGCGTACAGCACTTCTGGACGGCAACTGGCGTTGTTGGAGCTCAGGGACAGGTGGAAAAGCAGAGGAACACAATGTAGGCCGAAGCCTGAGAAAGTCGAAAGGGAACCTTTAACCCCCCCCCAAGGCGTTTGTAGCTGAAAGAGCCAGCTTGTGCAGCACAAAAGATGCAAAAGGAAAAGGTGGCTCTTTTCATCATGCTCCTTGCAAACACAGAACTAAACACTTATAAAATGTGTCCCATGAAGCCGTGAAACCGTCCCGGAGGTGGGACTTTCCTTCGTAATATGACGCAGCACAGCACATCATTCCTACCCCCCCGCCGCCGTGCCCCGGCTCCTCAGCGTTGTTTGATTCCGTCCCGGAGCCTGCGCTGTTATGTTATCCCGTGGCCAGGCACACTTAGCGCTGCCCATCTTCTGACATCATTTGGTGTCAGGCTGGCTGCGCCTGTGCGGCCGCGCTGGCCGAGAGCCCGACTCGCAGTGTCTTCTGATTTAATCCCACTGGGGGCCTGGGATCCATGGCCATGCGCAGTGCATATCCTCGCCTCTCACTCCCCTCCCTACGGCTTCTTAAGACTGTGCGGTGTCACGGCCGTGGCATGCTATTAGGGACCAGCTGACACCGAACAGTCTGAAGAAGCCATAGGGAGATGAGTGAGAGGTGGAGGTTCAGATATGCACTGCGCATGTCCATGGATCCCAGGCCCCCAGTGGGATTAAATCAGAAGACACTGCGAGGCGGGCTCTCGGCCAGCGTGGCCGCACAGGCGCAGCCAGCCTGACACCAAATGATGCCAGAAGACGGGCAGCGCTAAGTGTGCCTGGCCACGGGATAACATAACAGCGCAGGCTCCTTGACGGAATCAAACAACGCTGAGGAGCCGGGGCGCGGCGCCGGGGGGGTAGGAATGACGGCTGTGCTGCGTCATATTACGAAGGAAAGTCCCACCTCCGGGACGGTTTTACGGTATCAGTGGACACATTTTATAAGTGTTAAGTTTTGCGTGTGCAAGGAGCAAAACCAAAATAGCTACCTTTTTCCTTGTGCAGCATTACTGCTGCACAAGGTGGCTCTTTCAGTAACAAACGCCTTGGGGGGGGGGGACAGATTCCCTTACATTTCAGTTGTTGTGTCAGCGTGGCGGTCGCATGACACATTGCCGGCTACACAGCTGGGGATCAGCTGACGTTACTGAAACCCAATAACACTGGGTCGTATGTTTTGACTGTGCAGACGGCACTTCTGAGCCTCAACTGGCGGTGTTGGAGCCCAGGAATTTAAGTTCAGGTGGTAGAAAGATGAACACAACAGGAGACCTGGATAACGTATACAGTGACCTAATTATTCAATCAGGAGGAGGAGTGGCAAATTCCTGCGAGATCCAGGCCTTGTTCATTTTCAGGAAAGTAAGCCGGTCAACGTTATCGGAGGATAGTCGCATGCGACGGTCAGTTAGTACACCACCTGCAGCACTAAAGACACGTTCCGATAATACACTGGCCGCAGGGCAAGACAGCACCTCCAATGCATACTGGCTTAGCTCTGGCCATGTATCCAGCTTTGAGACCCAAAACTTGAAAGGGGAAGAGCCGTCAGGGAGTACAGCAAGAGGGCAAGACATGTAGTCTGTCACCATCTGACGGAACCGTTGCCTCCTGCTGACTGGAGCCGTCTGTGATGGTGTAGACTTTTGTGGCGGGCACAGAAAACTGTGCCATAGTTCGGCCATACTGGTCTTGCCTTGGGCAGAGGCACTGCTTCTGCTCCCTCTTTGTGCAGAGCCTCCACCACGGCCTGGACGCACTGAGCTGCTTTGGAATGCACTAGCAGCACTTCTCTCAGTTGGAATGGAGAAGATGATGGAATTGACCAGTGTGTCTTGGTACTCCCGCATTTTTCGCTCCCGGTTCAACGGTGTGATGAGGCTTTCTACGTTGTCCCGGTAGCGAGGATCGAGGAGGGTGAACACCCAATAATCAGACATGTTGAGAATGTGGGCGATGCGGCGGTCGTTTCTCAGGCACTGCAGCATGTAATCCACCATGACAACGGGTATCCGTGACTCCTGCGAGCTGTAATATAAACCTTTTTACCTTACCTTATGACACCCCCGGGATAACGGCCACATCCCCTTTTCATGCGGCCCGAGAATACCCCCCTATTAAAACACACGACAAATGGGTTGGATTAATTGGCCACAGCAGCCGTTTATTTAACATTTAACATACAAAATGGTATAACAATAAACCCTGGAAGTGGATGATCCTCGAAGCCCGAAAAAACTGTATAAATGATTTTTGCCAACCGTCCCACCTATTTTGGCCTTATATCCGCCTTACCCCCAGCCGCTATGCACCAGCTCGGAGGCAAACTCCACCCGCCAGGCCAAAACCGCCCACCTGCTTGTGGGTCCCCTAATAATCCCCTCCACGGGATTAACGATACCACTTTTCCGATTTCAAATCACCCCGGGGAGTCCAGGACCTATTGAGATCCCCCCCCCATCAAACCGCCATTTTCCACCTCCACCAACTTCGAGGACCACCACCCCCTGCCCCGCTGCCGCGACGTGATATTTTCAATATAAAACTGTACATAAGTATATACATAGTGTTAATAAACCAAGCACTAACTTCATACTAACCATCACTGATTCTAAACTTTACAAAACCGTAGCTACAAAAAAGGGAGGGTGGGTGGGAGCTTCACTTCTCTAGCTGGTGAGTACCCAAAATGGTTGCCTCCTTCACGTGGCCACTACCTTTTATAAAGTCCCTCCCCCTTACCCTGTGTCCGAACCCTCCTTCTTTTTCAAATTCAAAAAACTCCGTCCCTCCCCTCGGCTCCTGTTAACCCTATAACCCCCAACCTTCTTATGAGCTCCCTATTGTCCCACGTCACCCTGTCATGGCGGCCTCCCCTGAGGGCCGGAGGCCCAGTACGGCCTTTCTTGACAACGGGTATCCGTGACTCCTGCAAGCTGTAATATAAACCTTTTTACCTTACCTTATGACACCCCCGGGATAACGGCCACATCCCCTTTTCATGCGGCCCGAGAATACCCCCCTATTAAAACACACGACAAATGGGTTGGATTAATTGGCCACAGCAGCCGTTTATTTAACATTTAACATACAAAATGGTATAACAATAAACCCTGGAAGTGGATGATCCTCGAAGCCCGAAAAAACTGTATAAATGATTTTTGCCAACCGTCCCACCTATTTTGGCCTTATATCCGCCTTACCCCCAGCCGCTATGCACCAGCTCGGAGGCAAACTCCACCCGCCAGGCCAAAACCGCCCACCTGCTTGTGGGTCCCCTAATAATCCCCTCCACGGGATTAACGATACCACTTTTCCGATTTCAAATCACCCCGGGGAGTCCAGGACCTATTGAGATCCCCCCCCCATCAAACCGCCATTTTCCACCTCCACCAACTTCGAGGACCACCACCCCCTGCCACAAACATAAATGCACTAAACCCTTAGCCATTTATGTCCCTCCACACCTTCAAAGCTGTTTCGATGCCCTCCTGGACCGCTAGACACCACATATCGGTACCAACCGCATTCAAATGCACTCCATCCAACCTCCAATAACCTCCCGTGCCGGATTCCAGATTTATGTGTCGCACCACTACCGCCCCGTTCCGTGCCATGAACCGCGAAACAGCTTTGTTCACCTTGATCCTCGCCTTGTTTATCCCTTCCGGTGATCTAGCTCCCCTCCAAACCTTCCGCGGGACGATGTCCGACCAGACCGCCAAAACCCTTGGAAACATTGCCCACAACCGCAACATGTCGAACTTAATGTCTTTTATAAGTTCCCTACACGGTCTTTTCCCCAAGTCATTTCCGCCCAGGTGAATAACTAAAATTTGTGGGACCTGATCCCAACGCGCGAAACGGTGAAACTCGGGCAGAAATTGACTCCAAGTCATCCCCCTTTTCCCAATCCATCTCAGGGTCGCGACGTTCCGTGAAAAACCCAACTGCCGGCCATCAGGACGAACCGCCGCCCTCTCCGCCGCCCAGAACACAAATGAGTGTCCCATTATCCACACCAGCAATTTTTCATGCTCTGTAAGAGAATAAACATTAACACCGCTCAGTACAATAAGATTCTACCGAAAGCAAGACCCCACGAATTTAAACCATATCCATGCGAACATAAGACCGGAATCTTTCTGATTCCCACCGCCCAATTCTTTTTACCACTTCCTCACCCAAACCTCTCCTAGCTGCTTCCGTAGCAGCCCCTATCCGAAATGAATGGCCGCTGTATTGTTTGGGCGAAATTCCCCCGGTCACCAAACACTTCCGGAACACGGTGACAAATTGGAAGCGCGACAAGAAAGAACCATCTGCATGCACTAACAGCGGGTCGGACAATACCCCTTCTCTTCTCATCAAATTACCCACGCAGGTTACCGGGCACAATAAACAATTTGGAACTTGGAATAACACTAATTTGCAACCTTTGCCAGTCACGTCCATTTTTGATGACCTAATAAACACCACCACCTTATCAGATGTAACATCCACGTCTTCCCTCCGTAAGCCACCTCCCTTACGTCTCGAAGGGCTAACAAGTTCCCCCACACGAAACGCACCAAAAAACGCCAAAGAAAAGGCCGCCTGAAATAAAACCACCTCCCAATCCGAAAAACAAACAACCCGTAATTGCCTTCCAATTGTTAACAGCACTTCAAAAGACACCGGTCGTCTACCGTCGAACGACCTCTGCCCTTTTCTCAAACCCTTTACCACTTGCATCACCAAAAACGACTTTGTCCCATCCGGTAAGCCTCTAGCCTTAAAACCGAACGCTAGACCCGCTAGAAGTTTATTCACTCTAGACACCGACCAACCCGATTCCCACACATGACCAACTAACAACAACAATCTGCTCTCGTCGTCCATCCCGGACCCATAAAACAACTTCCAGTTCTCCCAAATCCTCCAAGCCTGCTCATATTGCAGCCAAGACCTATCTGATAGCGATCTAGCAAGTAGATCCCTCACGGCCCTAAAGGCAGGTTCCACAGCTCCGCTGGACATTCCCGGTACACTGAGTCCAAGTAAGGCCTCGGCCCCTGAAATTGATCCCACTGTAAATGGAAAAGGACAACATCAGCATTAGTAAGCCCATTTGACTGATACTCCGCTACAATCCACAAATTAAGCCTTAAACCCAAGAAGACCAGGTGCTGCAATATCCTAACGACTTCTGGGGACGCCGAAGATAACGTGTTGATGGCTTCCACGACATTCGCATGCTCGCAATCGAAACAAATCTTTTTATTCCTCACTGTCTCGCCCCAGACAGACAACGCCACTACTCGAGGAAACAACTGAAGTAGCACCCGGTTTTGTAACAAACCTCGTTCGCGCCAATTGGTTGGCCACTCCGCTGCTACCGTTTGACCGCGATATTGCAGATTGAAACCACGTTTTTCACTTACGATAATGGAAAAACCTAGATCTGCCGCATTTTCAACCGACTGAATCCAAATAGATTTGCCATTGTATTCCTCTAAGAAAAGAGACCACACCTTCAAATCCTGCTTCAACTCCTTAGACAGTCTGATGAAATGCAGGGGAGACTTCACTCCCACCGTCGCCAAAGACAAACGCCGACAAAATGCGCGGCCCATTGGCATAATTCTGCAAGCGAAATTCAGCTTGCCCAACAAAGATTGCAAATCATGTAAAGTTATCTTCCGTCGGATAACTGCCTTTTCAACCTCCTCCCGAAAAGCAACCAACTTGTCATCAGGCAATCTACATTCCATTGCCACGGAATCAATCTCTATGCCTAGGAAACTTAGTGACGTCACTGGCCCAACAGTTTTATCGGCCGCCAAAGGAACACCAAAAACCTTTGCTACTCTCTCCATCGTGCGCAATAAAATCGAGCAAACCGCAGACTGTGGCGGGCCTACAAACAAAAAATCGTCGAGGTAATGCAAACAAGAATTCAAACCAGATACATCCTTAACAACCCGTTCCAAGAATGTACTAAACGTTTCGAAATAGGCGCAAGATAGCGAACACCCCATGGGAAGACAACGATCAATGAAAAAACCACCGTCCCAAAAACAACCTAACAGGTGCATACTCTCCGGGTGCACTGGTAACAGGCGAAACGCCGCCTCAATATCTGTTTTCGCCATCAAAGCTCCCCTACCACATAGCCGTACCAGATTCATCGCTACATCGAAAGACGTATAACAAACCGCACATAATTGGGGATCAATACCGTCGTTCACCGACAGACCCTTCGGGAAAGATAAATGATGAATAAGCCTAAATTTATTAGGCTCTTTTTTCGGGACCACTCCTAGCGGAGACACCCTCAAGTTACTGATCGGAGCCGTTGGAAAAGGACCGGCCATCCTACCCAGATCAATCTCTTTTTGTAACTTTTCCGATACAACGCTAGGAAATTGTAACGCCGATTTTAGATTCTTCCTAGACAAACAAGCATCCTGTTCAATAAACGGAATTTTAAAACCGTAACCAAAACCTTCCCTTAGAAGTGACGCTGCTGCTACATCAGGGTATCTATTTAGATACACTTCCATCGCGTCCAGCCGCACTGGTGTCTCCCCTTTTTTCAGCACCGTCTCCCCCTCTTGTCTTTCCCCCCTTGAAACATCTAGCCGCCCCATGTGTGCCCCCGCAAGTTGAGCATTCATGTTTGAACTTGCACTTGCTCCCAAACCTACATGCCCCCTCATTAAAGGAAAAACACAGTCCCTTCTGCAACGCGACCGAGTGTCCTGACTGTCCTGAACTCCCGGCGCCCCCTTGAAATGGCTGGGATCCCTGATTCGCTCTAACCGGTGCGGTAAGTCTCATCCATAACGCTATATCCTTATGTTCCCAACGCATACCCGGTCGCACCGCTTTACGCTGCCTGAACTGTTCGTCATACCTTAACCATCCTACTCCGCCATATACCCTGTAAGCCTCCCCAATCGCGTCCATATAACAAAAAAGTCCCGAACAATTTTCAGGTGCCTTTTCGCCTATCACACTCGCTAGTATGGCAAACGCCTGTAACCAATTGGAAAATGAACGAGGGATCAGACGGTACCTCCTCCTCTCCTCATCATCTTTCTTAGAATCATCTTTCCGTAATCTATCCAAATTAAATCTTTCCAAAGGCAATAAAGAAAATATATCGACATACTCCCCCTTCCAGATCTTTTCTTTTACTTCCTCCTTTAAATGTGACCCCAATGGCCCCTCAAAACAAACGTATACCTCAGTCCTAGCGGAATCATCCAAACGCACCGTCTCCTCACTCTCCTTATCCTTATTAACCCCTTCACTAAGACCTCCCGTGTCAGTTGACCCTGATCCCCTTTCTGCCTCACTGCTGCTACCCCCTAATGCAGCCGATACCACTGCGCCCTGGCCCCCAGAATGCGGTACTACCCCAGAACTTGTTACTCCCCCTATCCCCGCTGACCCTTCCGCGATCCCTAACCATGCCGCCGCAGGTGACCCCCCTCCCTGAGGGCCCCCGTACCATATTCTAGCTAGATCTCTAAGGCCATGTAATATCAAACCCATCCCCCCACTAGCCCCCCCCAGAAATGACTCCTGACCCCTACTATCACTGGGAGCTACAGAGGGGTTAAAAGTAGGAAACTGCTGGCTCTCACCTGGCTGCCTGGGCGCTGTGAACCCAGCAGCCGACGGTCCTGGGTCCTGATGCAGGCGTGCAGATCCGACGCCGTGTCTGTCCGCTGGTGGCTCCGCAGCTCCCGGGTCAACCTGCCTCACCGGCTGCCCACCGCCAGAAGCGGGCGAACCGGCAAGAATTGCAGGGCCCCTCGGAGCTGCCGCCGTAGACTGCAGAGCGCCTCCATCCTGGGGAGGTCCCCACAGGGCGCCGCCATCTTGTGGGAGTCCCGGGTGCTGGTGCGCAGGCGCCGGGCCCCATAATCCGGCGCCATCTTGCCGAAGTCCTTCTCCTCGTGGAGCCGCACTTCCTGCAGCGGCGCCATCTTGCCTGATGTCCCGGGCGAGCGGCGACGCTGCATCTCTGCCGACCGAGGCAGCCGATCGCTGCCCGCTGCTCTCCGGAGCCGCCCCCACTGCCCCCTGGGCTGAGGATCCTCGGCGCACCGCTCCCTCCGGTGCGCTTGAAGACAGGCCGGCCTGCTGCCGGCCGCTGGGACGTCGCCGCACAGGGGCCCGCCCCCTGGCTCCTCGTGTTCCTCCGCGCCGAGCAGGGCCAGCAAGGACGCTGGCACCCGCCGCTCCTGGTCCAGGCTCCCGACGTCTCTGTGCTGCGGGGGGGGAGGAACCCGGCCCCTGATGCAGGTCCCGCCTAACAGATGGATTCCTCCCAGCCTGAGAGCGGGGAGCAGGGGGGATGCGACCACCGGCCCTGGCTGGAGGGTCCCTGGAGGGGCTCCGTATTCGGCGCCGGACCCGGGGGGTAGCCTCAGGGCTAAGGCGCGCCGGAGGCCGGGACCTCCGCGGCCGGAGTCCTGCTGGGGAGGCGATGGAGGCTCTGGCTACTGACCCCTGAAGCAGGCTATTGACTGAAGCCTGCAACCAATCCGTCCCTTGTGTGGCTGCTTCCATCCGGAGCTGCTGAAGCAAGGCCTCAACATCCATCGCTTGAGTACTGCGGAGCTTCACTTCTCTAGCTGGTGAGTACCCAAAATGGTTGCCCCCTTCACGTGGCCACTACCTTTTATAAAGTCCCTCCCCCTTACCCTGTGTCCGAACCCTCCTTCTTTTTCAAATTCAAAAAACTCCGTCCCTCCCCTCGGCTCCTGTTAACCCTATAACCCCCAACCTTCTTATGAGCTCCCTATTGTCCCACGTCACCCTGTCATGGCGGCCTCCCCTGAGGGCCGGAGGCCCAGTACGGCCTTTCTTGTGCTGCAGACTGCCAACTGCCCAAGAAACGCTGTCCCCTGCTGGAGGCGTGATCTCTGGCCGCTCGTCATCACCCCACCCTCGCTGTACACACTGAGTACTGGACAATTCGGTAACTCCCTCCTCTGGACGGATGTCTTCCTCCTCCATTGACTCCTCCTCATCCTCCTCACAAACTGTCCCCTGCCTACGCGTTTGTGAGGAACCACGTGGCGCTGACTGTCCAGAAGATGATGGAAATGGTGAAGCATCATCCTCCACCTCTTCCACAACATCATCCCTTAGCGCTTGCAGTGATTTTTCAAGCAGGCAGATAAGGGGGACAGTCATGCTGACTAGTGCATCATCTGCACTCGCCATCCACGTGGAATAATCAAAGGGACGCAAAACCTGGCAGACGTCATTCATAGTGGCCCACTCTGTGGTTGTGAAGTCTGTACGGCGCTGACTGCGACTTTTTTGCGCCTGAAGCAGCTGGTACTCCATTACAGCTTGCTGCTGCTCACACAACCGCTCCAACATATGTAACGTGGAATTCCACCTGGTAGGTAGGTCACATATGATGCGATGTTCCGGCAGGCGGTGTCGGCGCTGCAGAGCCGCAATGCGCGCTTTTGCCGTGCTGGAACGCCGCAAGTGAGCACACTCTAGGCGGACCTTGTGCAGCAGTGCATCAAGATCCGGATAGTCCCTCAAAAAGCTCTGCACGACCAAATTGAGCACATGTGCCAGACATGGGATGTGAGTGAGGTTGCCGAGGCCCAGAGCTGCCACCAGATTTCGGCCATTATCACACACTACCATGCCTGGCTGGAGATTCGCTGGCACAAACCACACATCGCTCTCCTGCTTGATGGCATTCCAGAGCTCCTGCGCTGTGTGGCTACGATTCCCCAAAAAAATTAATTTCAAGACGGCCTGTTGACGTTTGGCCACGGCTGTGCTCATGTCGGTCGTAACAGGTACACGTTCATCACGGGTCCATGTGGAGGTGGACTGTGACGGCTCCTGCAGCGATGATTCTGAGGAACTGGTGTAAGAGGAGGAGTCAATGCGTACAGAATGGATTCCTGCAATCCTTGGAGTGGGCAGGACACGTCCTGCGCCACTCGCACGGTCTGTACCCGGCTCAACGACATTAACCCAATGGGCAGTGAGGGAAAGGTATCGCCCCTGTCCATGTTGACTGGTCCACGCATCGGTGGTGAGGTGGACCTTGCTACTGACGGCGTTCAGTAGCGCGTGTTTTATGTGTCCCTCCACATGCTTGTGCAGGGCAGGGACGGCTTGCCTGCTGAAGTAAAAGCGGCTGGGCACATTGTACTGTGGGACTGCCAATGACATCAAGTCACGGAAGCTGTCAGTCTCCACCAGCCTGAATGACAGCATTTCCAGTGACAGAAGTTTGGCAATGCCTGCAGTCAGAGCCTGTGCTCGTGGGTGGTTTGACGAGAAAGGCCGCCTTTTCTCCCATGCCTGTACTACCGATGGCTGTAGACTGGGCTGGGAGTGTGTGGATGACTGGGAAAGTGGCGCTGCGGGTGGAATTACAGCGGGTCTCTGGACAACAGGGACAGAGGTTCTTCCACGGCGATCCTGGGAGGAAGCCGAACCAGCTGCGTGTGAGCTAGAGGAAGAGGCAACACGAGCTGAAGAGGTGGTAGCTGCCGCTGTTGGTTGGCCTACCTCTTCAGTGTGTTTTTCTAACTCCGCCGGGTGCCTGTTGCGCACATGTTTCCACATGTTGGAGGTATTGAGGTTGCTGACATTTCGACCTCTTTTGACTTTTTGATGACACACCTTGCATCTGACATAGCAAATGTCATCTGCAACTGTGTCAAAAAAGGACCAGGCACTGCAAGTCTTGGGAGCGCCCTTTTTTGCTTTGGGAAGAGACATGCTCCTAACGGGTGCCAAAGCGGAGGCTGCAGGATCCGCAGTCTTCCCCCTCCCTCTCCCTCTTTGGGCCGTACGGGGAATCTCTTCCTCAGAGCTGCTCCCACCACCTTCCTGTCCCTCACGCCAAGATGGGTCGAGGACCTCATCATCTACACTACCCTCTGCCCCCAACTGCTCCTCCTGGGTAGTCTCAGCAGCAGAGCACGCACCAGTAAGTGGCACCTGAGTGTCATCATCAGCTGATGCGGCCTGCGATGTGGTGACCGGAGCCACTGGCCCACCCGCCTCTTCAGAGGAAGACAGAAAAAGCTGTTGGGCATCACTGCACCCTGCCTCTTCTTCCATTTCTCCAATGCTGCTTGGCTGGCCCCCTGTTTCCAAGCCAAGAGATTCAGAGAACAGAAGTAGAGACGGCTCCTGTCCTGGGCTCTCTGTCTGCCTGGGCAATTTGGCAGGTGGTGAAGAGACAGATGGCTGCTCTCCAGTGCTCTGTGTCTGAGAGGATGTGGCACTAATGGAAGTTGATGCATTAGCTGCCATCCATCCGACAACAGCTTCAATTTGTTCTTCACGCAGCAGCGGTGTACGGCGCTCGGACACAAAGCTTCGCATGAACGACTGTTGCCTGGTGAAAGTGGGTGCTGATGAGTCACCGGTGCCCGCAGCAGGCACAGAATCCCCACGTCCCCTCCCTGCTACGCGACGGCTCCCACGCCCACGTGCCTTACTCACTGCCTTCTTCATCTTGGTTGACTGATAAAGATAAGCAGAAAAGTACTAACGGATTTGTGTGCTTATTCCTGAGCAACTCCTCCTAACAGGTATAAGAAACACTAATTATCTAAAGTGTGGACTAGACTTTAATATGAGCTAATGTGGCCTACACAAATGTAAAGTGGTGTAAATGGTGTGTTTGGTGAACTTTATTATTTATTTTTTTTTGGGGGGCTGAACTGACAACAGATAGAGCTGCAGTCACACGGAGACCGTGCAGACAGCCGTAAACGGCGCTGCAAGGCCCAAAAACCCTCCTCTACTTTATCCTATGTAGTGTTTTTCCACAAATTAGCTGGAGACGGGTGGAAAGACACTAATAGGATTTTTTTAAATAAATTAGCAGCAGACTACACTACTTGGAAAAAAAAGAAAATTGATTTGGCGGTATGACGCAGTGAACAACCCTGAGCTGGAGACAACCAGGCTATAGCTGCTCACAGACTACAGGGCGAGCTGCAGTCACACGGAGACCGTGCAGACAGCCGTAAACGGCGCTGCAAGGCCCAAAAACCCTCCTCTACTTTATCCTATGTAGTGTTTTTCCACAAATTAGCTGGAGACGGGTGGAAAGACACTAATAGGATTTTTTTGAATAAATTAGCAGCAGACTACACTACTTGGAAAAAAAAGAAAATTGATTTGGCGGTATGACGCAGTGAACAACCCTGAGCTGGAGACAACTAGGCTATAGCTGCTCACAGACTACAGGGCGAGCTGCAGTCACACGGAGACCGTGCAGACAGCCGTAAACGGCGCTGCAAGGCCCAAAAACCCTCCTCTACTTTATCCTATGTAGTGTTTTTCCACAAATTAGCTGGAGACGGGTGGAAAGACACTAATAGGATTTTTTTAAAAAAATTAGCAGCAGACTACACTACTTGGAAAAAAAAGAAAATTGATTTGGCGGTATGACGCAGTGAACAACCCTGAGCTGGAGACAACCAGGCTATAGCTGCTCACAGACTACAGGGCGAGCTGCAGTCACACGGAGACCGTGCAGACAGCCGTAAACGGCGCTGCAAGGCCCAAAAACCCTCCTCTACTTTATCCTATGTAGTGTTTTTCCACAAATTAGCTGGAGACGGGTGGAAAGACACTAATAGGATTTTTTTGAATAAATTAGCAGCAGACTACACTACTTGGAAAAAAAAGAAAATTGATTTGGCGGTATGACGCAGTGAACAACCCTGAGCTGGAGACAACTAGGCTATAGCTGCTCACAGACTACAGGGCGAGCTGCAGTCACACGGAGACCGTGCAGACAGCCGTAAACGGCGCTGCAAGGCCCAAAAACCGTCCTCTACTTTATCCTATGTAGTGTTTTTCCACAAATTAGCTGGAGACGGGTGGAAAGACACTAATAGGATTTTTTTAAATAAATTAGCAGCAGACTACACTACTTGGAAAAAAAAGAAAATTGATTTGGCGGTATGACGCAGTGAACAACCCTGAGCTGGAGACAACCAGGCTACGGCTGCTCACAGACTACAGGGCGAGCTGCAGTCACACGGAGACCGTGCAGACAGCCGTAAACGGCGCTGCAAGGCCCAAAAACCCTCCTCTACTTTATCCTATGTAGTGTTTTTCCACAAATTAGCTGGAGACGGGTGGAAAGACACTAATAGGATTTTTTTGAATAAATTAGCAGCAGACTACACTACTTGAAAAAAAAAAAAAAAAAAAAAGAGAACAGTACTGTATGAGGCAATGAACCACCCTCCCTGAACTGAATACCACCAGCTATGGATGGCCTATGTGGCTGCACTCAGACTAGAGAGTGGGCTGCACTCACACACACACACACACAGACCTTGCAGATCGCTGTGAAAACAGCGCTACAAGGCAAAAGCAAGGTGAATAGTAGGTGAACACAGCGGTTGCTAAATTAGCCTTTGGAAAGCACAAAGAAGCAAATCGCTATCTCTAAACTGTCCCTCAGTCAGCAAACAGCGTCCTGTCACTAACTGAATTCACAGCAGAGTGATCGCAAAATGGCGCCAGCGACTTTTAAACTGCATCATGACATCATTTCAGCAGCCAATCACAGCCTTGCCAGTACTTTCATGCCCTCCATGCTAAACAGGATGTGCCCACACTTGGAATCATTCTCATTGGCTGAATTTCTGAATTTTGAATCTGGGAACTTCCGATTCCGGTATCCGATACGCGGCAAGTATCGGAATCCCGGTATCGGAATTCCGATACCGCAAGTATCGGCCGATACCCGATACTTGCGGTATCGGAATGCTCAACACTACTCACTATACGTACCGGAGACACTGACGTGTGAAAGAGGCCTAATACAACATAAGCCTAATACATGCACTGACTTTGTAAAACAATTGTAGTTTTGAATGACACCATTTGTTTTAACATTCAATGTGCTAGGAAACGTGAACAAAATTCCAAGTGAAGTGAAATTATTAAAAAATGCAATTATTCCATGATTTTATTTTTTTTTAAGCACAGACTAAAGGTACCGTCACACTAGGCGATATCGCCAGCGATCCGTGACGTTGCAGCGTCCTGCATAGCGATATCGCTATGTTTGGCACGCAGCAGCGATCTGGATCCTGCTGGGATATCGCTGGTTGCAGGGAGAGTGGAAGAACTTTCTTTCGTCGCAACTCTCCCGCTGACACCGCTGGATCGCCGTGTGTGACGCCGATCCAGCGATGTCTTCACTGGTATCCATGGTAAACATCGGGTTACTAAGCGCAGGGCCGCGCTTAGTAACCCGATATTTACCATGGATACCATGGTAAAAGTAAAAAAAAACACTACATACTCACCATCTGTTGTCCGTCACGTCCCCTGGAGCTTGCCGTACTGACTGTCTCAGCGCCGTCCGGCCGTAAAGCAGAGCCCAGCGGTGAACCTGCAGTAACAGCGGTTCACCGCTGGGCACCGCTGTTACGGCCGGCCGGCGCTGAGACACAGTCAGTGCGGCAAGCGCCGAGGGACATGAAGGACGACAGAAGGTGCGTATGTAGTGTTTTTTTTTTTTTTTACATGGGGACTTCGGCCTGACACTGACTGAGCGCCGGCCCTAAAGTGAAAGTGAAAGCCGCTGTGCTGTTAGGGCCGGAGCTCAGTCAGTGTCATGAAGCAGACGCTGGGGGACGCTGCGTGAGTATGTAGTGTTTGTTTTTTTACTTTTACGCTGGTAACCAGGGTAAACATCGGGTTACTAAGCGCGGCCCTGCGCTTAGTAACCCGATGTTTACCCTGGTTACCCGGGGACCTCGGCATCGTTGGTCGCTGGAGAGCAATCTGTGTGACAGCTCTCCAGCGATCAAACAGCGACGCTGCAGCGATCGGCATCGTTGTCGCTATCGCTGCAGCATCGCTTAATGTGACGGTACCTTAAGCACAGACATTCTGTAGTGTAAATTGCCCAGAATCATGATTCTGGCAATACAAAACTTGTACAAATATTGTTTTTTGCTTCTACTACGAGGCCGATTATTGGGGAACTTATAGTGAGCATATGGCATATACACCTTCAATTCTAACACCTGGAATAATTATATACAGTATAGTGGGGAAAATAAGTATTTGATACAATGCTGAAGTTTTTACACCTACAAAGAATGGAGAGTTCTGTAATTGTTATCATAGGTACACTTCAACTGTGAGAGACAGAATCTGAAAATAATAAACAGAAAATCACATTGTATGATTTTTAAATAATTAAATAGCATTTTATTGCATGAAATAAGTATTTGACCACTTACCAACCATCAAGAATTCTGACTCTCACAAACCTATTATTTTTCCTAAAGAAGCCCTCCTACTCTGCCTCATTACCTGTATTAATTAGTGTTGAGCGATACCGTCCGATGCTTGAAAGTATCGGTATCGGAAAGTATCGGCCGATACCGGCAAAGTATCGGATCCAATCCGATACCGATACCCGATACCAATACAAGTCAATGGGACTCAAGTATCGGATGGTATTCCTGATGGTTCCCAGGGTCTGAAGGAGAGGAAACTGTGCTTTGGTCTGATGAGTCCAAATTTCAGATCTTTGGTTCCAACCACCGTGTCTTTGTGCGACGCAGAAAAGGTGAACAGATGGACTCTACATGCCTGGTTCCCACCGTGAAGCATGGAGGAGGAGGTGTGATGGTGTGGGGGTGCTTTGCTGGTGACACTGTTGAGGATTTATTCAAAATTGAAGGCATACTGAACCAGCATGGCTACCACAGCATCTTGCAGTGGCATGCTATTCCATCCGGTTTGCGTTTAGTTGGACCATCATTTATTTTTCAACAGGACAATGACCCCAAACACACCTCCAGACTGTGTAAGGGCTATTTGACCAAGAAGGAGAGTGATGGGGTGCTACGCCAGATGACCTGGCCACCAGAGTCACCAGACCTGAACCCAATCAAGATGGTTTGGGGTGAGCTGGACCGCAGAGTGAAGACAAAAGGGCCAACAAGTGCTAAGCATCTCTGGGAACTCCTTCAAAATTGTTGGAAGACCATTTCCGGTGACTACTGTTATGGGGCTGGTGGTTAGGAACACTAGAAATGACCAGATGAGCAAACTAGCGATACAGGACGAGCTCTGGGAAGTGGGAGCTCTGCTGACCGCAACCTCTAATCCTATCACAACAACTAGAAATAGCCGTGGAGCATTCCTGACTCTGCCTAGACGCCTCTTCACAGCCTAAGAGCTAACTACCCCTAAAGATAGAAAATACAGCCTACCTTGCCTCAGAGAAATTCCCCAAAGAAATAGGCAGCCCCCACATATATTGACTGTGAGTTAAGATGGAAGTTACAAACTCAGGAATGAAATAGGTTTCAGCATAGGAGGCCAGACTTGACTAAACAGACTGAGGATAAAAAAGGTATCTTTGCGGTCAGCATAAAAAACTAACAAAAAACCACGCAGAGTGTGCAAAAGAAACCACCGCACCGACTCACGGCGCGGTGGTGCCACTCTGCATCCCAGAGCTTCCAGCTAACAAGATTATTTCATTATAGCAAGCTGGACAAAAACACAGTGGTAACAAATAAGCTAGCAAGGACTTAGCTTTTGCTGAAGTAGACAGGTAATCTGAAAGATCCAAGTGAACTGAACCAGTACTAGGACATTGACAGCTGGCATCAAGTAACGATCTGAGTGGAGTTAAATAGAGCAGCCAGCCAAGACCTGAACGAGATCAGCTGGAGAAGGAATCTCAGAACCAGCAGCTCCACTCACAGCCACCAGAGGGAGTCCATGAACAGAACTCGCCGAAGTACCATTCATAACCACAGGAGGGAGCTCGAGAACAGAATTCACAACAGACTACCTCTTGAAGCCAAGAGTGTGCAAAGCAGTCATCAAATCAAAAGGTGGCTACTTTGAAGAACCTAGAATATAAGACATATTTTCATTTGTTTCACAATTTTTTGTTAAGTATATAATTCCACATGTGTTAATTCATAGCTTTGATGCCTTCAGTGTGAATTTACAATTTTCATAGTCATGAAAATACAGAAAAATCTTTAAATGAGAAGGTGTGTCCAAACTTTTGGTCTGTACTGTAGACAGGTGTGTAACTTTCCAAATCAGTTTAATTAAACACAGCTGGACTCCAATGAAGGAGTAGCTGGACTCCATCTCAAGGAGGATCACAAGGAAATCGACAACATGTTACTTAAATATGAGTGTCTGAGCAAAGGGTCTGAATACTTATGACCATGTGATATTTCAGTTTTTCTTTTTTATTACATTTGAAAAAATTACTACATTTCTGTATTTTTTTCCGTCAAGATGGGATGCAGAGTGTACATTAATGAGTAGAAAATGAACTTTTTAGAATTTACCAAATGGCTGCAATGAAACAAAGCGTGAAACATTTAAAGGGGTCTGAATACTTTCAGTACCCACTGTCTACAATTACATAAAATAAAAGGGATAACAAAAGAAAATTACTAAGCCTGTGTCAGGGAAATGGCACAGAATTATCTATGGAAAGGGATAACAAAACCTAACTTTTAAGAATTTTGTTAATAAATTACCCATATGACATACCAAAATAGTGCACTACAGTAACTCAAATCCGAAGGTCCAGGAAAAAACTGGGCTAGCAACACAAAAACATATAACCCCAAAGTCTCACTAATGTAATAATCCTTCCCATCACATATATATAATCTCTGATAGAGATTTCATCTTGACACGTTTTGTCGCTCATTTTTATAGCAACTCATCAGGAGACACTGAAATTTTCCCACTAGAAAGATGACTAAAGCCCATAAAAACAATATTTATGAACAGATAGCCTTATTAGTGTGTCCCTTCAACTCACAAAGGACATTCACTAGTTGATCTGATAGGTATGCTATAAATTTCACTGTACTCAATGGGTATTTAGACTGCTAAATGGTAAATGATATACGGTACTCATATTGTATACATCAAAACACGCGAGCTGATAGTGGAGCTAGCGTTATTAAATTTTCCCTATTATTCATGTTTTTCCAGGAGAGTAGACAATATGCATAAAATCAGTGTAGCTGTCTACACGTGTTCAGTCTCAAGCTATACTCTAAGTGTTTCTCAACTCCAGTCTTCAAGACCCCACAACAGGTCATGTTTTCAGGATTTCCTTAGTATTGCATGGGTGATAATTTCATCACCTGCTCAAGCATTAATTCCATCGCCTATGCAATATTAAGGAAATCCTGAAAACATGACCTGTTGTGGGGTCTTGAGGACTGGAGTTGAGAAACACTGCTCTAATCAGACCATTACTTATGCTCCACTGCTAACCTATATTGCATAATTGCCCATTTCAAACAGTCGCTTGGTTATAGCATGTGTTTATCATGCCCTTATTAGCCTACATGCACCCTACTTCACTCTACTTATTACAGAGTAAGCATAACCCTATGTTTTTCAGGTATGCATAACCTAATTGCATTCCTAAAGCAGTACGCTAAAGGTGAGTCCTGCTTGTGCATCAGCATACACCAAATGGTGCCCCGAGATGCTGGTCATTTAAAATCTTGACTCCACCCACTAAGTGACGTGGAACCCAGTCTCATCTTTTTGGATAAGGACTATCCAATCAGATCTCAGAGAGTGAGATTACTCAAACTTACATCGCAGTGGGCTTGGCTTCTGCAGCCAATATAAAACCAGAGAGTGCGACAGTAGGCCACACAGTGACCAACAAAAATGCATTAGTACCAGCTGAACTGAAGTGCAAAAAGAAAAAAGTGTGTTACAAGTGAGATGCCAAGTGGTGGACAATGATGGATGGCCAATATGAGGAGGTAAGTGAAAAAAGGAAGAGGGAGAAAAGGGAAGGGCCTGCTAACAATTAAACTTAATGGAGAACATGCCCATGAGAATAACTATATAAATGGTACAAAAGACATTGCATCATTAAGACATTGCGGTTTGACACTCTTAAAGTTGAAAGATCCATTGGGCCTGCTTACGCAAAATTCTATTGTCAAAATCACCTTTTCTAGGAGATGGCTGAATAATTTAGATGCCCTGAAAACGAAGGTACCTGGCATCACCGCTATGGTGCAACCGCACATGTTTGGAAAAATGTTTATCCTCCTTCCTGTTTATGTCACCCACATGTTCGAGGATCCATCTGTGAAACTAACGAATAGTCTTGCTCACATAGTTAAAGGGGCAAGTGCATGTGATGAGGTAGACTAGGCCTTGGGATTTACAATTTATAAAATAATGGCATACATATTTTCAACATATAGATGCAATTTCAAAATCAGGTTCTCACAAGTCTACTGGGAGTGTGCTTAGGGCAAGCATGTGCATGCTCCCACCCTCTTAAAGGGCCAGCATAAGCGTTGCTAAAAATGTCTCCAGCCAATATATATAAGGCATCCTCCCAAATTGGGAAGTGCCTTAGCAATTTTAGTTATTCAGTTTTGTGAAGATCTGAGGTTGTGGGTTGTAATAATCACCTAGACATGTTAATGATGCAACTATTATTTATTCCTTACATCCATGGTTTTACAACAACTCCAGGTAGATAGCCAAAATACATTGCCTCCAGTCCACAAGATCTCCTCCCCTGGGCTAGTAGTCCTACTGCCCCCGTACCACGCGATTCTCAATGTCTTCCAACTTTTGGTTGGCCCACAGATTCAATATCAACCACCAGTAAAGTCTGTAGTAGTCACAGACTAGTCTTCTAGATGACAGGTAACACAACCGAAGCCCATGTATCCAGCAACAACAGTGATTAAAGGTACCTTCACACGAAACGACTTTGTAACGATATCGCTAGCGATCCGTGATGTTGCAGCGTCCTGGCTAGCAATATCGTTTAGTTTGACACGCAGCAGCGATCAGGATCCTGCTGTGATGTCGCTGGTCGCTGAATAAACTTCAGAACTTTATTTGGTCGTCCGATCGCCGTGTATCATTGTGTTTGACAGCAAAAGCAACGATACCAGCAATATTTTACACTGGTAACCAGGGTAAACATCGGGTTACTAAGCGCAGGGCCGCGCTTAGTAACCCGATGTTTACCCTGATTACCAGTGTAAAATGTAAAAAAAACAAACAGTACATACTTACATTCGCATCCCCCGCCGTCTGCTTCCCACACTGACTGAGCGCCGCAAAGTGAAAGTGAAAGCACAGCACAGCGGTGACGTCACCGCTGTGCCCTGCTACTGCCGGCGCTCAGTCAGTCAGTCAGTGCAGGAAGCGGACGCCGGGGGACGCGAATGTAAGTATGTGCTGTTTGTTTTTTTTACATTTTACGCTGGTAACCAGGGTAAACATCGGGTTACTAAGCGCGGCCCTGCGCTTAGCAACCCGATGTTTACCCTGGTTACCCGGGGACCTCGGCATCGTTGGTCGCTGGAGAGCGGTCTGTGTGACAGCTCTCCAGCGATCAAACAGCGACGCTGCAGCGATCGGCATCGTTGTCGCTATCGCTGCAGCGTAGTTTCGTGTGAAGGTACCTTAAGAAAGTTCCTGAAATCTAGATGACAGATAACTCAGCAGTAGCATGTGTGTCTAGCCCAGCACAGCAGGCAACCACTCTGCAAACACCATAGGCCATCCATTTATGTGCTCCAGGATTTCATCATAGATCTTTTTCCTTTGATGTCACTCTCCCGAACTTCCTGACTAAACATGTGGCTTCTTTCTCCCTCCCTGGGATCAGCCCACTGAATGGGTAGAAGCGTTAACACTCTCTCCCTAAGGGTACCGTCTCACTATACGATTTACCAACGATCACGACCTGCGATACGACCTGGCCGTGATCGTTGGTAAGTCGTTGTGTGGTCGCTGGGGAGCTGTCACACAGACCGCTCTCCAGCGACCAATGATGCCGAGGTTCGCTGGTAACCAGGGTAAACATCGGGTTACTAAGCGCAGGGCCGCGCTTAGTAACCCGATGTTTACCGTGGTTACCAGCGTAAAAGTAAAAAAAAAAAAAACGTACATACTCACCATCTGATGTCCTTCAGGTCCCTTGCCGTCCGCTTCCTGCTCTGACTGAGATTCGGCCGTACAGTGAGAGCAGAGCGCAGCAGCGACGTCACCGCTGTGATCTGCTCTCACTTTCCGGCCGGCAGACAGTCAGAGCGGGAAGCAGACGGCAAGGGACCTGACGGACATCAGATGTTGAGTATGTACGGTTTTTTTTTTTTACTTTTACGCTGGTAACCAGGGTAAACATCGGGTTACTAAGAGCGGCCCTGCGCTTAGTAACCCGATGTTTACCCTGGTTACAAGCGAACGCATCGCTGGATTGCTGTCACACACAACGATCCAGCGATGACAGCGGGAGATCCAGCGACGAAAGAAAGTTCCAAACGATCTGCTACGACGTACGATTCTCAGCAGGGTCCCTGATCGCTGCTGCGTGTCAGACACTGCGAGATCGTAACTATATCGCTAGAACGTCACGAATCGTGCCGTCGTAGCGATGAAAATGCCACTGTGTGACGGTACCTTTAATGCTCACTTTTAGGCCTAATCCACTGATACCCATGTCCCCTGAAAAATAAAGCGGAAAATAAAAAACAACCATATTCCTCACTTTTCAAATGTGAAGATAATCCTTACTGTCTCACAATGATCTGGATGATTTGGAGAGCAGTCACATTAGTGACTGCTCTCCTCATCAGCCTGCTCATACTCATAGAAGTATAATCACTCCTGCAGTGTGAACTGGCTAATGGGGATAGCGGTCTCATCACTAGCATAAGTTGAGTATAACTGTGCTTTTTTATTTTATTTTCATTTCAAATAAAGGAGTCTGTGTCTTTCTTTCAATTAAAGGATTTTATCTTGGCTGTGTCTTTTTCACAATTGATCTATGGGGTTCTTAATGGTGGCGTCTTATAGACACCTCTCCATTACTAACCTGTGGGCTTGATGTCAGCAGCCATAAATCAGTCAACCCCACAACCATTATCCCACTTGCCACCACAGCAGGGCAAGTGGAAAGAATTGAGCAAAGCACCAGAATTGGCACATCTAATAGAGGATTAGGGCTTCTATCTTTAGTCTGGGAGGGGTCAATATCCATGGCCTCTTACCAGACTGACAATAGCAGCCCCAGCTATTTGCTTTAGCTTGGCTGGTTGTCAAAAATGGGGGGAACCCCATATCGTTTTTTTGTAATTACTTACAGTTAGGTCCATATATATTTGGAAAGAGACAACATTTTTCTAATTTTGGTTATAGACATTATCACAATGAATTTTAAACAAAACAATTCAGATGCAGTTGAAGTTCAGACTTTCAGCATTCATTTGAGGGCATCCACATTAAAATTGGATGAAGGGGTTAGGAGTTTCAGCTCCTTAACATGTGCCACCCTGTTTTTAACCCTAGAATGCGTGACCATAGAAATCTACACTATTACGTACCTGGGGCCTTTGAGGCCTGTTTTCAAATAACATGGAATAACTAAAAAAAAATTTTTTTGCAAAGTTATTTGAAAGTAAACATGCATTCCCACTAGCTCTGGGGTCCACCTGGACGGGATTTCGTAATGGATCTGACCTCCTGGTGACCCCGGCTAAGGCTGGTAGAACGCGTACCTGGGGCCTCGCAGGCCTGTCAGGTTACTTTTTTATTATTTTCTGTAAAACTACTTTAGTTACAATTTTGAAACTCTAGGTATTCCTCAGCTATATAGTTGTTAGTAATTTCCAGTTGTTCGTATATTTTTATGTTATAGGCATTTCGTATAGCAACGCTTTTTTTGTGACTACCCCATATTCACGTACCTGGGACCTTTTAGGCCTGTGTGCAAATAACATGGAATAACTCAAATAAAAATACTTTTCAAAGTTTATTTTAAATTTGCAAAGTAAGGATGCATTCCCACTAGCGCTGGGGTCCACCAGGAGGGGATCCGTAATGGATCTGACCTCCTGGTGACCTCAGCTAAGGCTGGTGGAATCCCGGCATTCCATCAGCCTTAGCTGGAGTTACCAGGAGGTCAGATCCATTATGGATCCCATTCTGATGAACCCCAGCGCTACTTGGAACATAGCCTAAGATGTGTATAATTCCAAAAAAAAATTATGTACATAAAACAACAAAAATGTAACTAAACGGGCACGCCCAATATATTCACTCAGTACAATTTTTTATGATGGATATATTTTTTCTTAAAAATTTTTTTTTACATAAAGTCTGTAGCAAACTTGCTGCAGGAATATTTATTTTCCACTTTACATATTCCCCCGACAATTCTTGCATATTATTTTTTCTTCAGAATGTTCCCTGCATACATTTTGTCCGCAAGTAGAACAGAAACGCTCCGATTTTCTTTCTTTCTTTGCTGGACAAATATAGCAGCGCTTTCTTTTTTTTTCTCTTTGCTCTGGCTGTTCCTGAAAGCATATTCCACATCGGATCATTGCCTCTGTAATTTGCCTTGATAAGCATTTTGTGCTGCTTCTCTCTAGCATAGTAGGCATCAAAAGTTCATAACAAAGTTCTGTCAAAAATACAGTTAGGTCCATATATATTTGGACAGAGACAACATTTTTCTAATTTTGGTTATAGACATTACCACAATTAATTTTAAACAAAACAATTCAGATGCAGTTGAAGTTCAGACTTTCAGCTTTCATTTGAGGGTATCCACAATAAAATTGGATGAAGGATTTAGGAGTTTCAGCTCCTTAACATGTGCGACCCTGTTTTTAAAGGGACCAAAAGTAATTGGACAATTGACTCCAAGGCTATTTCATGAACAGGTGTGGGCAATCCCTTCGTTATGTCATTCTCAATTAAGCAGATAAAAGGCCTGGAGTTGATTTGAGATGTGGTGCTTGCATTTGGAAGGTTTTGCTGTGAAGTAAACATGCGGTCAAAGGAGCTCTCCATGCAAGTGAAACAAGCCATCCTTAAGCTGCGAAAACAGAAAAAAACAAGCCGAGAAATTGCTACAATATTAGGAGTGGCAAAATCTACAGTTCGGTACATCCTGAGAAAGAAAGAAAGCACTGGTGAACTCATCAATGCAAAAAGACCTGGGCATCCACGGAAGACAACAGTGGTGGAGGATAGAAGAATAATCTCCATGGTGAAGAGAAACCCCTTCACAACAGCCAACCAAGTGAACAACACTCTCCAGGAGGTTGGCGTATCAATATCCAAATCTACCATAAAGAGAAGACTGCATGAAAGTAAATACAGAGGGTTCACTGCACGGTGCAAGCCACTCATAAGCATCAAGAATAAAAAGGCTAGACTGGACTTTGCTAAAAAAACATCTAAAAAAGCCAGCACAGTTCTGGAAGAACATTCTTTGGACAGATGAAACCATGATCAACCTCTACCAGAATGATGGAAAGAGAAAAGTATGGCGAAGGCTTGGTACAGCTCATGATCCAAAGCATACCACATCATCTGTAAAACACGGCGGAGGCAGTGTGATGGCTTGGGCATGCATGGCTGCCAGTGGCACTGGGTCACTAGTGTTTATTGATGATGTGACACAGGACAGAAGCAGCCGAATGAATTCTGAGGTATTCAGAGCCACACTGTGTGCTCAGATCCAGACAAAGCAGCAAAACCGATTGGTCGTCGTTTCATCCTACAGATAGACAATGACCCAAAACATGAAGCCAAAGCAACCCAGAAGTTAATTCAATCAAAGAAGTGGAATATTCTTGAATGGCCAAGTCAGTCACCTGATCTCAACCCAATTGAGCATGCATTTCACTTGTTAAAGACTAAACTTCAGACAGAAAGGCCCACAAACAAACAGCAACTGAAAACACCGCAGTGAAGGCCTGACAGAGCATCAAAAAGGAGGAAACACAGCGTCTGGTGATGTCCATGAGTTCAAGACTTCAGGCAGTCATTGCCAACAAAGGGTTTTCAACCAAGTACTAAAAATGAACATTTTATTTAAAATTATTGAATCTGTCCAATTACTTTTGGTCCTTTTAAAAACAGGGTGGCACATGTTAAGGAGCTGAAACTCTTAAACCCTTCATCCGATTTTAATGTGGATACCCTCAAATGAAAGCTGAAAGTCTGAACTTCAACTGCATCTGAATTGTTTTGTTTAAAATTCATTGTGGTATTGTCTATAACCAAAACTAGAAAAATGTTGTCTCTGTCCAAATATATATGGACCTAACTGTATATTGTCCTTCCTGTTGGCATGGAATTCTGGATTAGTTTGACAATAAACAATATAGCTATTGAGGGATGACACATCAAGGATATTGGAAAAAAGGGCAACAGGCCAACGTTTAGTCTGCCTTTTACACGAATATTCAGTAATCATTTCGTCCATTTTGTCGACACCTCCTTTTGTCTTATTATAATGAAGTATAATTTCAGGTTTTTGTTTCCTGTCATTGGTGTCAATACTTTCATCGTGATGCATTGTGCTCAGTAATATCACAGATTTTTCTTTCTTGGCTTTATAGGACACCATTGTTGCCTCATTGCAGAAACCGAATACACTCTCGTAGATTGGTCGCTGTGCATTGTGCTTCATTATTGGTGGAATTTTGCGGCGGTTTGGTCTCATTGTACCAACAAGTGTTAGTTGTTTCTGAAGCAAAAAATTGGCCAGTTCTAAATTAGTAAAATAATTATCCATAGTGATATTTTTTCCAGAATGGAAAATTGGTAAAGCTAGTGTTTTCACTATGTTGGAACATAGATCTTTCTGGACTGGAGCGTCAGCTTCTTTTCCACAGTAAATCATGCCATTCATCCCATAATAAGTTGCTGAATCGCACATTCAGAAAATTTTTATGCCGTATTTAGCTGGCTTACTGGGCATATATTGGATAAATTTGCAACGTCCCCTAAAGGCAAGAAGTTGTTCGTCCACTGTCACATATTCGCTAGAATTGTAAAGTTTGTAACAGTTCTTGATAAAAAGATTCCATATATAGCTAATAGGCGCTAACTTATCGGTTGCCAACCTCACAGACCGAGTTCTCTTTTCATCAAAACGAATGCATCTCCGAATAGCCTCAAATCTATCTACGGACATAGTGGCTTTGTAATGTGGATCTGCAAATGGGTTCAGAAATAACTCTCTGATTGGCACATCATATGATTTAGTCGACCCTGCCAGAAAAGTAAGGCCAATATAGGCATATAGTTCCTCTTTAGTTAATTTTTTCCAAGTTTTTTTTTTCCGAAGCAATACGTTTACCTTCCACATTCGTACACAAAACTACCTCATCTGCAATATCATCTGAAACAAATTTACTGAAAACATCTTTTTTGGACATGAATTGGGAAATTCCGACAGCTCCTTGAGGAACTCTAATAATGTTATGTGATGGGGTGCGTGCATGAGCCACATCAGTACTGTTCCAAAAAACATTTGTTTTAGATGTTCTACTTGCACATTCTGCTGGATCCATTACTTCTTCATCATCTGAGGAATCGCTGGACGATGAAGTTGATACATTAGCTGGTGGAATATACTCTTCATCCGACAAAGAAATGTCACTGTCTTCATCACTATTGAAAATAATCGCCTCAATTTCTTGGACAGTCAATCCCCTTGATGTAGACTGTGCCATTGTAATCTTAGATGTGAGTAAACTAAAATGAAAAGTAAAAAATAAAGATTACAATCAGGCTTGTGCACTATACACTGTGTGTGCTAAGACTTTGTTAGTGTTTGTGTGCTTAGGGTAAAGTACAGCCCCCCTACTCTTACCTTCAACAGATCACTTTCTTGTAAGTGCAGTAGAAGCCTCTGGTTTTGGAGCTCAGAAAGGTTCTTTGTTACAGACCAAAGAAAGCTGACTTCTTCCTCCAAAGTCTCTCCAGCAACTAGGATTTAGGACTAAAGGACCTGTACTGACATCATAATCACGTTACTTTGTGAGGGGAAACTCCCTTCCAGGATCACATTACCATGTCAGGCAGAATCCACACTCTTCCCAGCAACAGCCATCGACCAATAGTCATAAAGACTGAGTTATAAGTTCTTCCCCAACAACAGTACAGACAAAAAGACTGAGGAGTACATGTAAACCAAAGCAGGCCTCAAAGGCCCCAGGTACGTGAATCTGGGGTAGTCACAAAAAAAGCGTTGCTATACGAGATGCCTATAACATAAAAATATATGAATAACTGGATATTACTAACAACTATATACCTGAGGATTACCTTGAGTTTCAAAATTCTAACTAATGTAGTTTTACAGATAATAGAAAACAAGTAACCTAGCAGGCCTGCGAGGCCCCAGGTACGCGTTCTAGGGTTAAAGGTACCAAAAGTAATTGGACAATTGATTCCAAGGCTATTTCATGGACAGGTGTGGGTAATCCCTTCATTATATCATTCTCAATTAAGCAGATAAAAGGCCTGGAGTTGGTTTGAGGTGTGGTGCTTGCATTTGGAAGGTTTTGCTGTGAAGTAAACATGCGGTCAAAGGATCTCTCCATGCAGGTGAAATAAGCCATCCTTAAGCTGCGAAAACAGAAAAAACCCATCCGAGAAATTGCTACAATATTAGGAGTGGCAAAATCTACATTTTGGTACATCCTGAGAAAGAAAGAAAGCACTGGTGAACTCATCCATGGAAACAGACCTTGGCTCCCATGGAAGACAACAGTGGTAGCTGATCGCAGAATAATCTCCATGGTGAAGAGAAACCCCTTCACAACAGCCAACCAAGTGAACAACACTCTCCAGGAGGTAGGTGTGTCAATATCTAAATCTGCCATAAAGAGAAGACTGCATGAAAGTAAATACAGAGGGTTCATTGCGCGGTGCAAGCCACTCATAAGTGTCAAGAATAAAAAGGCTAGACTGGACTTTGCTAAAAAACATCTAAAAAGCCAGCACAGTTCTGGAAGAACATTCGTTGGACAGATTAAACCAAGATCAACCTCTACCAGAATGATGGAAAAAGAAAAGTATGGTGAAGGCGTGGTACAGCTCATGATACAAAGCATACCACATCATCTGTAAAACATGGCGGAGTCAGTGTGATGCTTGGGCATGCATGGCTGCCAGTGGCACTGGGTCACTAGTGTTTATTGATGATGTGACACAGGACAGAAGCAGCCAAATTAATTCTGAGGTATTCAGAGACATACTGTGTGCTCAGATCCAGCCAAATGCAGCAAAACTGATTGGTCGTCATTTCATACTACAGATGGACAATGAGCCAAAACATAAAGCAAAAGCAACCCAGGAGTTTAATAAAGCAAAGAAGTGGAATATTCTTGAATGGCCAAGTCAGTCACCTGACCTCAACCCAATGCATTTCACTTGTTAAAGACTAAACTTCAGACAGAAAGGCCCACAAACAAACAGCAACTGAAAAGCACCGCAGTGAAGACCTGGCAGAGCATCAAAAAGGAGGAAAACAGCGTCTGGTGATGTCCATGAGCTCAAGACTTCAGGCAGTCATTGCCAACAAAGGGGTTTTTATCCAAGTACTAAAAATGAACATTTTATTTAAAATTATTGAATCTGTCCAATTACTTTTGGTCCCTTTAAAAACAGGGTGGCACATGTTAAGGTGTTGAAACTCCTAAACCCTTCATCCAATTTTAATGTGGATACCCTCAAATGAAAGCTGAAATTCTGAACTTCAACTGCATCTGAATTGTTCTGTTTAAAATTCATTGTGGTAATGTCTATAACCAAAATTAGAAAAATGTTGTCTCTGTCCAAATATATATGGACCTAACTGTATTTCAATAATTAAAAAACAGTGGTGTGGGACCTTTATTCTTCATAACCAGCCATGATAAAGCTTACAGCTGAGGGTTGTAGCCCATGTTATTTAAAAAATGGATTTATTTATAGCACAGGCACCAGCTGATAAATACTCCTATTGGCAGCGCCTACTCTCGCTGTTGTAGTCTGATGGGAGTAGTACTCGCTCATCAGCCTACACCTGTAACCGGAGGTAATCTTTTCACGCCAGTTACAGCTGCTCGCTCATGCTGTCATCAGACAACTTGGCAAGCCCAGGTGTAGATAAATTTAGAGCTAATCAAATGCCTCCCTCCATTATGGACAAGTGTTTACTAGGGTTGAGCGAAACGGGTCGGCCATTTTCAGAAGTCGCCGACTTTTGGCAAAGTCGGGTTTCATGAAACCCGACCCGACCCCTGTGTGGGGTCGGCCATGAGGTTGGCGATCTTCTGAATCTGGTATCGGAATTCCGATACCGAGTTCCGATATGTTTGCAATATCGGAAATCGGTATCGGAATCCACATTTAAGTGTAAAATAAAGAATTAAAATTAAAAATATTAATATACTCACCTCTCCGGAGGCCCCTGGACATCGCCGCTGATAACCGGCAGCCTTCTTTGCTTAAAATGAGCGTGTTTAGCGCCTTCCATGACGTCACGGCTTGTGATTGGTCGCGGCCGCCCATGTGACCGGTCACGCGACCAATCACAAGCCGTGACGTAATTCTCAGGTCCTAAATTCCTAATTCCTAAGTCATCTAAGGCCCTTCACGCGCTCATTCTTAAGAAGGAAGGCTGCCGGAAAGAAGCAGGGCGCGTCCGAGGGTGAGTATATACCTAATAGGAATATACTCACCCTCGGCTTCTTTCCAGCAGCCTTCCTTCCTAAGAATGAGCGCGTGAAGGGCCTTAGATGACGTCACGGCTTGTGATTAGTCGAGGCCGCTCATGTGACCGCCACGCGACCAATCACAAGCCGTGACGTAATTCTCAGGTCCTAAATTCCTAGAATTAGGAATTTAGGACCTGAGAATTACGTCACGGCTTGTGATTGGTCGCGTGAGCGGTCACATGGGCGGCTGCGACCAATCACAAGCCGTGACATCATGGAAGGCGCTAAACGCACTCATTTTAAGCAAAGAAGGCTGCCGGTTACCAGCGGCGATGTCCAGGGGCCTCCGGAGAGGTGAGTATATTAAAATTTTTTATTTTAATTCTTTCTTTTACACTTAAATATGGATCCCAGGGCCTGAAGGAGAGTTTCCTCTCCTTCAGACCCTGGGAACCATAGTATCCCATTGCACTGCATTGGGTTTCGTGTTTCGGCCGACCCCGACCCCGACTTTTTTATAGGATCGGCCGATTTCACTCGACCCGACTTTTGAGAAAGTCGGGTTTCGTGAAACCCGACCCGATCCTATAAAAATAAAAGTCGCTCAACCCTAGTATTTACCAATATTTATCAATATTGAAGACATCACTAGTCTTGACCAACTTCCCAACTTTACTTGCTGAAATGCAGCCCCAAACTTGGAAGGAACTTCCATCATGCTTCATTTTTTCATTCAGACACTCAATATTGTACCAATCAATAGCTCTTGGGTGAACAAATGGTCTTTTGTTACAGCTAAATATTTCACATTTTAATTCATCAGGGCAAAACACATGATACAATTTGTCTACATTTCTATATCTACAAACAAAATGTTGAAAAGAGCATCAAAGAACTGACCTAAACCTTGTTGATGATCTGTAAGTTGAGAAGGATCACTATGAGCCAGAATTTATTGACCATTTTCAGCAGCCGATCTCATAAATATATATACATTTACAATGGTGCTTGAAAGTTTGTGAATATTTTAGAAATTTCCATATTTCTGCATTATTTTGACCTGAAGCTATATCAGATTTTCACACAAATCCATAAATCCTACAGGTAGATAAAAATAACCAAAGAAAACAAAATAGACAAAAATATTATATTTTGTATTTTTTTTTATTGAGGAAAATTATCCAGCATCACATGTCTCCTTCTGGGAAAAGTGTCTGACCAACCAGGATCACTCCAAGAACAAGGTGTATAAAAGTTTACAAGGCCACAAAGGAAAACTTACAGTATGTAACCTATAAGAAACTAAAGGTCTCTCTCACACTAGTCGATGTTCATGAGTAGGGTTGAGCGACTTTCATTTTTTTAAGATCGAGTAGGGTTTTGGGAAACCCGATTTTGTCCAGAGTCGAGTCGAGTGCAGTCGGCCGATTATCGCTAAAAGTCGGGGATCGACCGAAACACGAAACCCAATGCAAGTCAATGGGGAAGCATAGTCGGCAGTGAGTGGAGGCCAGGAAAACACCTACAGTGCCCATTTTAATGCCAAAAACATCCATTCTTGTTTCTGAAGCTTGCCAATCTTAATTAACTGTATAATAATAGTTGGGCATAGGGAATTGGGGGAAAGTTGTGGGGGGAGTAGGGCTGGCTCAAGTTTTTCGTGGGCCCAGGAAATGCGGACTACGTCACGGCGGTGTTGCAGGGAAAGGTAAGTATTTAAAAGTTGCAAGTGCTGTGATCCTGAGCAAGCAGGGGGGGGCCCACTCGTTCGCATTGCCACTGGCACAGGGCCCCTCAAAGTACGGCGGTGTGTTTGCATGGCGGGGGCGCCTCCCACCAGCAGCGACACTTTTGCGTACTCTGAGGGGCCCTGTGCCAGTGACGTCGCCAACGAGTATGCCCCCCCACCTGATGAAGGAACCTGCACTTTCATCTGCACCTTCCTCTTTGTCCCTGTGTAAGGTGGTATAACATGCGGGAAGGGGAACCTTACTTTCAGCAGGGTCAGATTCTGGCTGTGTAGAGTACAAGGGGAATGTAGTGGTCTAGGTCAATGTACCAGCAGACTCATTTAGCAGTGGCTGGGCAATGGGCAGGATGAGGAGGAAACAGATATAGGGCCAAAGAATAAAGTAGGCTACATGCAGTTCAAAATTGGTAACAGGACTAAACAGGCGGCATTGCTTTGTTCAGTGGAGTAGCAAACCCAAGAGCAGCAGACACTGTTTCAAGGGCCTAACCACACTAGTAGGCCAAATGCAGTTTAATATCTGATAGTATAGGGCGAAAGCCAGAATGTGGAAGCTCAGCTTTGTTCAGTTGAGGACAACACCAGGGAGGGGCAGACACCTTTAGTAGGCCGGAAAAGCCTATTGCATTTTTTAAAATGGTAATTTGGAGCAGAAGGTTGAAGCTCAGCTTTATTTAGTTGAGGGCAACACCAGGGAGGGGCAGAAGCCGTTAGTAGGCCCTAACCACCATTTTTTTTTTTTAAAACCACTTAATGAGAGCCGGAAGGTTGAAGCTCAGCTTTATTTAGTTGAGGACAACACCAGGCAGGGGCACACAGACAGACACCTTTAGTAGGCCGGAAAAGCCTACTGCATTTTTTAAAATGGTAATTTGGAGCAGAAGGTTGAAGCTCAGCTTTATTTAGTTGAGGGCAACACCAGGGAGGGGCAGAAGCCGTTAGTAGGCCCTAACCACCATTTTTTTTTTTTAAAACCACTTAATGAGAGCCGGAAGGTTGAAGCTCAGCTTTATTTAGTTGAGGACAACACCAGGCAGGGGCACACAGACAGACACATTTAGTAGGCCGGAAAAGCCTATTGCATTTTTTAAAATGGTAATTTGGAGCAGAAGGTTGAAGCTCAGCTTTATTTAGTTGAGGGCAACACCAGGGAGGGGCAGAAGCCGTTAGTAGGCCCTAACCACCATTTTTTTTTTTTTAAACCACTTAATGAGAGCCGGAAGGTTGAAGCTCAGCTTTATTTAGTTGAGGACAACACCAGGCAGGGGCACACAGACAGACACCTTTAGTAGGCCGGAAAAGCCTATTGCATTTTTTAAAATGGTAATTTGGAGCAGAAGGTTGAAGCTCAGCTTTATTTAGTTGAGGACAACACCAGGCAGGGGCACACAGACAGACACCTTTAGTAGGCCGGAAAAGCCTATTGCATTTTTTAAAATGGTAATTTGGAGCAGAAGGTTGAAGCTCAGCTTTATTTAGTTGAGGACAACACCAGGCAGGGGCACACAGACAGACACCTTTAGTAGGCCGGAAAAGCCTATTGCATTTTTTAAAATGGTAATTTGGAGCAGAAGGTTGAAGCTCAGCTTTATTTAGTTGAGGACAACACCAGGCAGGGGCACACAGACAGACACCTTTAGTAGGCCGGAAAAGCCTATTGCATTTTTTAAAATGGTAATTTGGAGCAGAAGGTTGAAGCTCAGCTTTATTTAGTTGAGGGCAACACCAGGGAGGGGCAGAAGCCGTTAGTAGGCCCTAACCACCATTTTTTTTTTTTAAAACCACTTAATGAGAGCCGGAAGGTTGAAGCTCAGCTTTATTTAGTTGAGGACAACACCAGGCAGGGGCACACAGACAGACACCTTTAGTAGGCCGGAAAAGCCTATTGCATTTTTTAAAATGGTAATTTGGAGCAGAAGGTTGAAGCTCAGCTTTATTTAGTTGAGGGCAACACCAGGGAGGGGCAGAAGCCGTTAGTAGGCCCTAACCACCATTTTTTTTTTTTAAAACCACTTAATGAGAGCCGGAAGGTTGAAGCTCAGCTTTATTTAGTTGAGGACAACACCAGGCAGGGGCACACAGACAGACACCTTTAGTAGGCCGGAAAAGCCTATTGCATTTTTTAAAATGGTAATTTGGAGCAGAAGGTTGAAGCTCAGCTTTATTTAGTTGAGGACAACACCAGGCAGGGGCACACAGACAGACACCTTTAGTAGGCCGGAAAAGCCTATTGCATTTTTTAAAATGGTAATTTGGAGCAGAAGGTTGAAGCTCAGCTTTATTTAGTTGAGGACAACACCAGGCAGGGGCACACAGACAGACACCTTTAGTAGGCCGTAAAAGCCTATTGCATTTTTTAAAATGGTAATTTGGAGCAGAAGGTTGAAGCTCAGCTTTATTTAGTTGAGGGCAACACCAGGGAGGGGCAGAAGCCGTTAGTAGGCCCTAACCACCATTTTTTTTTTTTAAAACCACTTAATGAGAGCCGGAAGGTTGAAGCTCAGCTTTATTTAGTTGAGGACAACACCAGGCAGGGGCACACAGACAGACACCTTTAGTAGGCCGGAAAAGCCTATTGCATTTTTTAAAATGGTAATTTGGAGCAGAAGGTTGAAGCTCAGCTTTATTTAGTTGAGGGCAACACCAGGCAGGGGCACACAGATAGACACCTTTAGTAGGCCGGAAAAGCCTATTGCATTTTTTAAAATGGTAATTTGGAGCAGAAGGTTGAAGCTCAGCTTTATTTAGTTGAGGACAACACCAGGCAGGGGCACACAGACAGACACCTTTAGTAGGCCGGAAAAGCCTATTGCATTTTTTAAAATGGTAATTTGGAGCAGAAGGTTGAAGCTCAGCTTTATTTAGTTGAGGGCAACACCAGGCAGGGGCACACAGACAGACACCTTTAGTAGGCCGGAAAAGCCTATTGCATTTTTTAAAATGGTAATTTGGAGCAGAAGGTTGAAGCTCAGCTTTATTTAGTTGAGGACAACACCAGGCAGGGGCACACAGACAGACACCTTTAGTAGGCCGGAAAAGCCTATTGCATTTTTTAAAATGGTAATTTGGAGCAGAAGGTTGAAGCTCAGCTTTATTTAGTTGAGGGCAACACCAGGCAGGGGCACACAGACAGACACCTTTAGTAGGCCGGAAAAGCCTATTGCATTTTTTAAAATGGTAATTTGGAGCAGAAGGTTGAAGCTCAGCTTTATTTAGTTGAGGACAACACCAGGCAGGGGCACACAGACAGACACCTTTAGTAGGCCGGAAAAGCCTATTGCATTTTTTAAAATGGTAATTTGGAGCAGAAGGTTGAAGCTCAGCTTTATTTAGTTGAGGGCAACACCAGGGAGGGGCAGAAGCCGTTAGTAGGCCCTAACCACCATTTTTTTTTTTTAAAACCACTTAATGAGAGCCGGAAGGTTGAAGCTCAGCTTTATTTAGTTGAGGACAACACCAGGCAGGGGCACACAGACAGACACCTTTAGTAGGCCGGAAAAGCCTATTGCATTTTTTAAAATGGTAATTTGGAGCAGAAGGTTGAAGCTCAGCTTTATTTAGTTGAGGGCAACACCAGGGAGGGGCAGAAGCCGTTAGTAGGCCCTAACCACCATTTTTTTTTTTTAAAACCACTTAATGAGAGCCGGAAGGTTGAAGCTCAGCTTTATTTAGTTGAGGGCAACACCAGGGAGGGGCAGAAGCCGTTAGTAGGCCCTAACCAAAGTTAAAGGCCAAATGCAGTTTAATTTCTGATACTATAGGCCGAAAGCCAGAAGGTGGAAGCTCCGATTTAGACAGTGGAGGACAATTTGAATTAGGGACTGCAGACAGACTTAGTAGGCTGTCCCCTGTGGACCATGCATCCACCACATTAACCCATTGCGCCGTAATGGACACTTAATCTTCCGTGGCCATGCCTACAGGTCCATGCGTCTGTTGTCAGGTGCACCTTTGTACTCACAGATTGCCAGAGTGCATGGACAATGCGGTCTTCTACATGCTGGTGGAGGGTTGGGATGGCTTTTCTCGCAAAAGAAGTGTCGACTGGTTAGCTTGTAGCGTGGTACAGCGTAGTCCATCATGGCCTTATTAATAGTAAATAAAATATATAACTAGGCTCTATGAACTTTTAAATAGGTTCCAGGGGTACACGGGCAGCATTGGTGTGGTCAGTGGAGGAGTATTGCAAGTAGGGGCTGCAGACAGGCTATCAAAGGCCTAAAATAACAAACAGTAGGCAGTCATGGCAGTTTTACATCGGTTACATGGATACACAGGCAGGCACTCCAGGCAGCATTGTGGTCAGTGGAGGAGTATTGCAAGTAGGGGCCGCAGACAGGCTATCAAAGGCCTAAAATAACAAACAATAGGCTCATTGCAGTTTTACAGCGGTTACATGGATAGACGGGCAGGCAGCTTGGTGGTGAGTGGAGGAGTATTTAAAGTAGGGACCGCAGACAGGCTATCAAAGGCCTAACATAACAAACAATAGGCTCATGGCAGTTTTACAGCGGTTACATGGATACACGGGCAGGCAGCTTGGTGGTCAGTGGAGGAGTATTTAAAGTAGGGACCGCAGACAGGCTTCAAAGGCCTAACATAAGAAAATGGGCTGGCTGTAGGCACTTTATAATTGGTTCCAGGGGTACACGGGCAGCAGTGGTCTGGTCAGTGGAGGACTAGTGGAAGGAGGGACCGCAGACAGGCTTCAAAGGCCTAACATAAAAAAATGGGCTGGCTGTAGGCACTTTATAATTGGTTCCAGGGGTACACGGGCAGCAGTGGTCTGGTCAGTGGAGGACTAGTGGAAGGAGGGACCGCAGACAGGCTTCAAAGGCCTAAAATAACAAACAATAGGCTCATGGCAGTTTTACAGCGGTTACATGGATACACGGGCAGGCAGCTTGGTGGTCAGTGGAGGAGTATTTAAAGTAGGGACCGCAGACAGGCTTCAAAGGCCTAACATAAGAAAATGGGCTGGCTGTAGGCACTTTATAATTGGTTCCAGGGGTACACGGGCAGCAGTGGTCTGGCCAGTGGAGGACTAGTGGAAGGAGGGACCGCAGACAGGCTTCAAAGGCCTAACATAAAAAAATGGGCTGGCTGTAGGCACTTTATAATTGGTTCCAGGGGTACACGGGCAGCAGTGGTCTGGTCAGTGGAGGACTAGTGGAAGGAGGGACCGCAGACAGGCTTCAAAGGCCTAACATAAAAAAATGGGCTGGCTGTAGGCACTTTATAATTGGTTCCAGGGGTACACGGGCAGCAGTGGTCTGGCCAGTGGAGGACTAGTGGAAGGAGGGACCGCAGACAGGCTTCAAAGGCCTAACATAAAAAAATGGGCTGGCTGTAGGCACTTTATAATTGGTTCCAGGGGTACACGGGCAGCAGTGGTCTGGTCAGTGGAGGACTAGTGGAAGGAGGGACCGCAGACAGGCTTCAAAGGCCTAAAATAACAAACAATAGGCTCATGGCAGTTTTACAGCGGTTACATGGATACACGGGCAGCTTGGTGGTGAGTGGAGGAGTAGTGCAAGGAGTGTCTGTCCCAGTACTCCCAAAATATAAATAGATGTTAATGTCTCGCAAAACAACCAAAACAAAAAAAAAGGTGGCATACTTAGGTACAGGGGTGGGCTCATCTGCTGAGTTTCTGACATAGTAATTTGGCAGTAACTATTTAATGGTGCCAATTTAGGACACAGACACAGACTACTTTAAGTTGCATCGTAGATGTCTACAAATTTGTATTGTCAGTGCCAGACATTGAATGATGTCAGCGAATAGACTAAAGATTGGTGGAGCTGTGCGACATAATTTTGCATGTGGTAGAGCACATTTTGAGCTGGGGTAGGGGGGAACTCTCTAGAGGCCGGCGGGACCGCCCCAGGGCCCCTCATGTTACAACGGTGTGTCTGACGTTGGGTGTGCACCACCACCGCCAGAGACACTACATTGTACTATGAGGGACCCAGTAGCAATGCCGTCAACCAAAAGCGAGCACACCCACCTCTTCAGACAAACAGCAGTCTCACGGGTGCTTGCGCCAAGTCGCGATACCACGGCCCCGTGTGGGGAGTTTGGCCATTTAGGGAGGTGTAAACATGTCGTATGCTGTACAATCAGCTGCAGCAAATTAGACATTAGAAAAGTAATTCACAGGCAAGAGCCTTTCATAGGAAAGCTAGGTGTCGGCCGGGCAAGGTGGGGCAAAAGATTTCGAAATCCAGTTGTGGTTCATTTTAATGAATGTTAGATCGTCAACATTTTGGGTAGCCAGACGAGTCCTTTTTTCGGTTAATATTGAACCTGCAGCACTGAATACTCTTTCTGATAGGACACTTGCTGCCGGGCAAGCAAGCTCCTGCAATGCATATTCTGCCAATTCTGGCCAGGTGTCTAATTTGGAGGCCCAGTAATCAAATGGGAATGACGGTTGAGGGAGAACATCGATAAGGGATGAAAAATAGTTAGTAACCATACTGGACAAATGTTGTCTCCTGTCACTTTCAATTGATGCAGCAGTACCTGTCCTGTCTGCGGTCATAGCAAAATCACTCCACAACCTGGTCAGAAAACCCCTCTGTCCAACGCCACTTCTGATGTGTGCACCCCTAACACTCCTAGTCTGCTGCCCCCTGGAGCTCGTGTGAGAACGATCACGTGCGCTGTGTGCTGGGAATGCCTGAAGCAAACGGTCAACAAGAGTTGATTGTTTGGTTGCTAATATTAGTTCCAAGTTCTCATGTGGCATAATATTTTGCAATTTGCCTTTATAGCGTGGATCAAGGAGGCAGGCCAACCAGTAATCGTCATCGTTCATCATTTTCGTAATGCGTGTGTCCCTTTTTAGGATACGTAAGGCATAATCCGCCATGTGGGCCAAAGTTCCAGTTGTCAAATCTCCGGTTGTGATTGGTTGAGGGGCAGTTGCAGGCAAATCTACGTAACTTGTGTCCCTCAAAAAACCAGAACCCGGCCGTGACACGCAACCAATTTCCTGTGCCCCCGGGAAAGGTTCGGCATTAAAAATATACTCATCCCCATCATCCTCCTCGTCCTCCACCTCCTCTTCGCCCGCTACCTCGTCCTGTACACTGCCCTGACCAGACAATGGCTGACTGTCATCAAGGCTTTCCTCTTCCTCTGGTGCAGACGCCTGCTCCTTTATGTGCGTCAAACTTTGCATCAGCAGACGCATTAGGGGGATGCTCATGCTTATTACGGCGTTGTCTGCACTAACCAGCCGTGTGCATTCCTCAAAACACTGAAGGACTTGACACATGTCTTGTATCTTAGACCACTGCACACCTGACAACTCCATGTCTGCCATCCTACTGCCTGCCCGTGTATCCTCCCACAAATAAATAACAGCACGCCTCTGTTCGCACAGTCTCTGAAGCATGTGCAGTGTTGAGTTCCACCTTGTTGCAACGTCTATGATTAGGCGATGCTGGGGAAGGTTCAAAGACCGCTGATAGGTCTGCATACGGCTGGCGTGTACAGGCGAACGTCGGATATGTGAGCAAAGTGCACGCACTTTGAGGAGCAGGTCGGAGAACCCAGGATAAGTTTTCAATAAGCACTGCACCACCAGGTTTAAGGTGTGAGCCAGGCAAGGAATGTGTTT
The DNA here is from genome assembly GCF_051348905.1 of Ranitomeya variabilis. Lineage (NCBI taxonomy): Eukaryota > Metazoa > Chordata > Amphibia > Anura > Dendrobatidae > Ranitomeya > Ranitomeya variabilis. The sequence goes on along the minus strand of NC_135237.1, from coordinate 266,346,863 downwards.
CAGTTGGGAAAGGGAGATGGCAGCCATGAAATTCCTTCCGTTATCACTCACTACCTTGCCTGCCTCAAGATCTACTGTGCCCAGCCACGACTGTGTTTCTTGTTGCAAGAACTCGGACAGAACTTCCGCGGTGTGTCTGTTGTCGCCCAAGCACTTCATAGCCAATACAGCCTGCTGACGCTTGGCAGTAGCTGGCCCATAATGGGACAACTGGTGTGCAACAGTGTCATCTGCCGATGGAGTGGTTGGCAGACTGCGTTCTGTGGAAGAGCTGTAGCTTCTGCAGGAGGACGAGGAGGAGGAGGAGGAGGGGGTGCGAACGCCTACAGCCAACTGTTTCCTAGACCGTGGGCTAGGCACAACTGTCCCTAAATTGATGTCGCCTGTGGACCCTGCATCCACCACATTCACCCAGTGTGCCGTGATGGACACATAACGTCCCTGGCCATGCCTACTGGTCCATGCATCTGTAGTCAGGTGCACCTTTGTACTCACAGATTGCCTGAGTGCATGGACGATGCGCTGTTTAACATGCTGGTGCAGGGCTGGGATGGCTTTTCTGGAAAAAAAGTATCGACTGGGTAGCTCGTATCGTGGTTCAGTGTACTCCATCAGGGCTTTGAAAGCTTCGCTTTCAATTAACCGGTAGGGCATCATCTCTAACGAGATTAGTCTAGCTATGTGGGCGTTAAAACACTGTGTACGCGGATGCGAGGATAAGTACTTCCTTTTTCTAACCAGAGTCTCATGTAGGGTGAGCTGGACTGGAGAGCTGGAGATCGTGGAACTTTCGGGTGTGCCGGTGTACATGGCAGACTGAGAGACGGTTGGAGACGGTATTGTTTCCGCCGGTGCCCTAGATGCAATATTTCCTCCTACAAAACTGGTGATTCCCTGACCCTGACTGCTTTTGGCTGGCAAAGAAACCTGCACAGATACTGCCGGTGGTGCGGAAAATGGTGGCCTTACAGTGACGGAAGGGATGTTGCGTTGCTGACTAGCTTCATTGGCCGAGGGTGCTACAACCTTGAGGGACGTTTGGTAGTTAGTCCAGGCTTGAAAATGCATGGTGGTTAAGTGTCTATGCATGCAACTAGTATTTAGACTTTTCAGATTCTGACCTCTGCTTAAGCTAGTTGAACATTTTTGACAGATGACTTTGCGCTGATCAGTTGGATGTTGTTTAAAAAAATGCCAGACTGCACTCTTCCTAGACTCGGATCCCTTTTCAGGGATTGCAGACTGAGCTTTAACCGGATGGCAACGCTGTGCTCCAACAGGTTTTGGCTTTGACACGCGTTTTGGGCCAGATACGGGCCCGGCAGATGGAACCTGTTGCGATGTTGATGCCTGCTGCGGCCCCTCCTCCACCTCCGCTTCTGAACTACTGCCGCCTGCACCCTGTTCCCCCAATGGCTGCCAATCGGGGTCAATAACTGGGTCATCTATTACCTCCTCTTCGAGCTCGTGTGCAACTTCGTCTGTGTCACTGTGTCGGTCGGTGGTATAGCGTTCGTGGCGGGGCAACATAGTCTCATCAGGGTCTGATTGTGGATCTGTACCCTGAGAGGGCAATGTGGTGGTCTGAGTCAAAGGAGCAGCATAGTACTCTGGCTGTGGCTGTGCATCAGTGCACTCCATGTCAGAATATACTTGTAATGGGCATGGCCTGTTAAATGTTTCACTTTCTAAGCCAGGGACGGTATGTGTAAAGAGCTCCATGGAGTGACCCGTTGTGTCGCCTGCTGCATCCTTCTCTCTTGTTGTAGTTTTTGCTGAGGAGGACAAGGAAGCGACTTGTCCCTGACCGTGAACATCCACAAGCGACGCGCTGCTTTTACATTTACCAGTTTCGGAAGAGGAGGCAAAAGAGCTAGAGGCTGAGTCTGCAATGTAAGCCAAAACTTGCTGTTGCTGCTCCGCCTTTAAAAGCGGTTTTCCTACTCCCAGAAAAGAGAGCGTTCGAGGCCTTGTGTAGCCTGACGACGAAACTGGCTCCACAGCTCCAGACTTAGGTGGAATATTTTTATCCCCACGACCACCTGATGCTCCACTACCACTACCATCATTACCAGCTGACAATGAACGCCCACGACGACCTCTTGCACCAGACTTCCTCATTGTTTTAAAATCTTAACCAAAGTAACTTTATTTGTTGCTGTCAAACAACTTACACGGTGAGCTATAACTTCAGTATGATTTCAATATCCCTTAACAGGTTGGTGAGACCACAAGGAAAATCAGGCACAATGTTACACACTCTGTTTTCTGTGGCACAAAATCACAGAGATGACACACACGCAGGACTGTCACTCAAGCACTAATGTCAATATTAATCTCCCACCTAATTTATTTATTTTTTTTCTCAGGGAGACTTTAGAAACCAAATAATATTAAAAAAAAAAAAAAAAAAAAAAAAGGCTTTCTATGGCCCACAATTAGAGGGAGAGAGGTGGCACACCCAGGAGTCAAGACTGGCGCACAAGCTGAAAGGGCAATATTACTCTCCCACTGTTTTTTTAAGTTTTTTTTTTATTTCAGGGAGACTTTAGAAACCAAATAATATTAAAAAAACCAAAAAAAAAAATAGCCTTTCTATGGCCCACTGAATGAGAGACAGAGGTGGCACACCCAGGAGTCAAGACTGGCACACAAGCTGAAAGGGCAATATTACTCTCCCACTGTTTTTTTATGTATTTTTTGTTTTTTAAGGGAGACTTTAGAAACCCAATAATATTTAAAAAAATAAATAAATAGGCTTTCTATGGCCCACTGAATGAGAGGGAGAGAGGTGGCACACCCAGGAGTCAAGACTGGCACACAAGCTGAAAGGGCAATATTACTCTCCCACTGTTTTTTTATGTATTTTTTTTTTTTCAGGGAGACTTTAGAAACCCAATAATATTTAAAAAAAAAAATAAATAGGCTTTCTATGGCCCACTGAATGAGAGGGAGAGAGGTGGCACACCCAGGAGTCAAGACTGGCACACAAGCTGAAAGGGCAATATTACTCTCCCACTGTTTTTTTATGTATTTTTTTTTTTTCAGGGAGACTTTAGAAACCCAATAATATTTAAAAAAAAAATAAATAGGCTTTCTATGGCCCACTGAATGAGAGGGAGAGAGGTGGCACACCCAGGAGTCAAGACTGGCACACAAGCTGAAAGGGCAATATTACTCTCCCACTGTTTTTTTATGTATTTTTTGTTTTTTAAGGGAGACTTTAGAAACCCAATAATATTTTAAAAAAAAAATAAATAGGCTTTCTATGGCCCACTGAATGAGAGGGAGAGAGGTGGCACACCCAGGAGTCAAGACTGGCACACAAGCTGAAAGGGCAATATTACTCTCCCACTGTTTTTTTATGTTTTTTTTTTTTTTTCAGGGAGACTTTAGAAACCAAATAATAAGAAAAAAAATAAATAAATAAATAGGCTTTCTATAGCCCACTGAATGAGAGATAGCACACACAGCAGTGGCACACAAGCCCTGACTGAGGCCAATATTTTTCTCCCACTGATTGATGTAGTGTTTTTGTGTTGAGGTAGATTTTAGAACACAAATCAAGGAAAAAAAAAAATGCTTTCTATGGCCCACTGAATGAGAGAGAGGTGGCACACCCAGGAGTCAAGACTGGCACACAAGCTGAAAGGGCAATATTACTCTCCCACTGTTTTTTTTATGTATTTTTTGTTTTTTAAGGGAGACTTTAGAAACCCAATAATATTTAAAAAAAAAAATTAATAGGCTTTCTATGGCCCACTGAATGAGAGGGAGAGAGGTGGCACACCCAGGAGTCAAGCCTGGCACACAAGCTGAAAGGGCAATATTACTCTCCCACTGTTTTTTTATGTATTTTTTTTTTCAGGGAGACTTTAGAAACCCAATAATATTTTAAAAAATAAATAAATAGGCTTTCTATGGCCCACTGAATGAGAGGGAGAGAGGTGGCACACCCAGGAGTCAAGCCTGGCACACAAGCTGAAAGGGCAATATTACTCTCCCACTGTTTTTTTATGTATTTTTTGTTTTTTAAGGGAGACTTTAGAAACCCAATAATATTTAAAAAAATAAATAAATAGGCTTTCTATGGCCCACTGAATGAGAGGGAGAGAGGTGGCACACCCAGGAGTCAAGACTGGCACACAAGCTGAAAGGGCAATATTACTCTCCCACTGTTTTTTTATGTTTTTTTTTTTTTTTCAGGGAGACTTTAGAAACCAAATAATAAGAAAATAAATAAATAAATAAATAGGCTTTCTATAGCCCACTGAATGAGAGATAGCACACACATCAGTGGCACACAAGCCCTGACTGAGGCCAATATTTTTCTCCCACTGATTGATGTAGTGTTTTTGTGTTGAGGTAGATTTTAGAACACAAATCAAGGAAAAAAAAAAATGCTTTCTATGGCCCACTGAATGAGAGAGAGGTGGCACACCCAGGAGTCAAGACTGGCACACAAGCTGAAAGGGCAATATTACTCTCCCACTGTTTTTTATGTATTTTTTGTTTTTTAAGGGAGACTTTAGAAACCCAATAATATTTTAAAAAAAAAATTAATAGGCTTTCTATGGCCCACTGAATGAGAGGGAGAGAGGTGGCACACCCAGGAGTCAAGCCTGGCACACAAGCTGAAAGGGCAATATTACTCTCCCACTGTTTTTTTATGTATTTTTTGTTTTTTAAGGGAGACTTTAGAAACCCAATAATATTTAAAAAAAAAAATAAATAGGCTTTCTATGGCCCACTGAATGAGAGGGAGAGAGGTGGCACACCCAGGAGTCAAGACTGGCACACAAGCTGAAAGGGCAATATTACTCTCCCACTGTTTTTTTATGTATTTTTTGTTTTTTAAGGGAGACTTTAGAAACCCAATAATATTTTTTAAAAAAAATAAATAGGCTTTCTATGGCCCACTGAATGAGAGGGAGAGAGGTGGCACACCCAGGAGTCAAGACTGGCACACAAGCTGAAAGGGCAATATTACTCTCCCACTGTTTTTTTATGTATTTTTTGTTTTTTAAGGGAGACTTTAGAAACCCAATAATAATTAAAAAAATAAATAAATAGGCTTTCTATGGCCCACTGAATGAGAGGGAGAGAGGTGGCACACCCAGGAGTCAAGACTGGCACACAAGCTGAAAGGGCAATATTACTCTCCCACTGTTTTTTTATGTATTTTTTGTTTTTTAAGGGAGACTTTAGAAACCCAATAATATTTAAAAAAATAAATAAATAGGCTTTCTATGGCCCACTGAATGAGAGGGAGAGAGGTGGCACACCCAGGAGTCAAGACTGGCACACAAGCTGAAAGGGCAATATTACTCTCCCACTGTTTTTTTATGTATTTTTTGTTTTTTAAGGGAGACTTTAGAAACCCAATAATATTTAAAAAAAAAATAAATAGGCTTTCTATGGCCCACTGAATGAGAGGGAGAGAGGTGGCACACCCAGGAGTCAAGACTGGCACACAAGCTGAAAGGGCAATATTACTCTCCCACTGTTTTTTTATGTATTTTTTGTTTTTTAAGGGAGACTTTAGAAACCCAATAATATTTAAAAAAAAAAATAAATAGGCTTTCTATGGCCCACTGAATGAGAGGGAGAGAGGTGGCACACCCAGGAGTCAAGACTGGCACACAAGCTGAAAGGGCAATATTACTCTCCCACTGTTTTTTTATGTATTTTTTGTTTTTTAAGGGAGACTTTAGAAACCCAATAATATTAAAAAAAAAAAATTAATAGGCTTTCTATGGCCCACTGAATGAGAGGGAGAGAGGTGGCACACCCAGGAGTCAAGACTGGCACACAAGCTGAAAGGGCAATATTACTCTCCCACTGTTTTTTTATGTATTTTTTGTTTTTTAAGGGAGACTTTAGAAACCCAATAATATTTTTTAAAAAAATGAATAGGCTTTCTATGGCCCACTGAATGAGAGGGAGAGAGGTGGCACACCCAGGAGTCAAGACTGGCACACAAGCTGAAAGGGCAATATTACTCTCCCACTGTTTTTTTATGTATTTTTTGTTTTTTAAGGGAGACTTTAGAAACCCAATAATATTTAAAAAAATAAATAAATAGGCTTTCTATGGCCCACTGAATGAGAGGGAGAGAGGTGGCACACCCAGGAGTCAAGACTGGCACACAAGCTGAAAGGGCAATATTACTCTCCCACTGTTTTTTTATGTATTTTTTTTTTTCAGGGAGACTTTAGAAACCCAATAATATTTAAAAAAAAAATAAATAGGCTTTCTATGGCCCACTGAATGAGAGAGAGAGAGGTGGCACACCCAGGAGTCAAGACTGGCACACAAGCTGAAAGGGCAATATTACTCTCCCACTGTTTTTTTATGTATTTTTTTTTTCAGGGAGACTTTAGAAACCCAATAATATTTTTTAAAAAAAATTAATAGGCTTTCTATGGCCCACTGAATGAGAGGGAGAGAGGTGGCACACCCAGGAGTCAAGACTGGCACACAAGCTGAAAGGGCAATATTACTCTCCCACTGTTTTTTTATGTTTTTTTTTTTTTTTTTCAGGGAGACTTTAGAAACCAAATAATAAGAAAAAAAATAAATAAATAAATAGGCTTTCTATAGCCCACTGAATGAGAGATAGCACACACAGCAGTGGCACACAAGCCCTGACTGAGGCCAATATTTTTCTCCCACTGATTGATGTAGTGTTTTTGTGTTGAGGTAGATTTTAGAACACAAATCAAGGAAAAAAAAAATGCTTTCTATGGCCCACTGAATGAGAGAGAGGTGGCACACCCAGGAGTCAAGACTGGCACACAAGCTGAAAGGGCAATATTACTCTCCCACTGTTTTTTTATGTATTTTTTGTTTTTTAAGGGAGACTTTAGAAACCCAATAATATTTAAAAAAAAAAATTAATAGGCTTTCTATGGCCCACTGAATGAGAGGGAGAGAGGTGGCACACCCAGGAGTCAAGCCTGGCACACAAGCTGAAAGGGCAATATTACTCTCCCACTGTTTTTTTATGTATTTTTTGTTTTTTAAGGGAGACTTTAGAGACCCAATAATATTTTTTTAAAAAAATAAATAGGCTTTCTATGGCCCACTGAATGAGAGGGAGAGAGGTGGCACACCCAGGAGTCAAGACTGGCACACAAGCTGAAAGGGCAATATTACTCTCCCACTGTTTTTTTATGTATTTTTTGTTTTTTAAGGGAGACTTTAGAAACCCAATAATATTTTTTAAAAAAAATAAATAGGCTTTCTATGGCCCACTGAATGAGAGGGAGAGAGGTGGCACACCCAGGAGTCAAGACTGGCACACAAGCTGAAAGGGCAATATTACTCTCCCACTGTTTTTTTATGTATTTTTTGTTTTTTAAGGGAGACTTTAGAAACCCAATAATATTTAAAAAAATAAATAAATAGGCTTTCTATGGCCCACTGAATGAGAGGGAGAGAGGTGGCACACCCAGGAGTCAAGCCTGGCACACAAGCTGAAAGGGCAATATTACTCTCCCACTGTTTTTTTATGTATTTTTTGTTTTTTAAGGGAGACTTTAGAAACCCAATAATATTTAAAAAAAAAAATAAATAGGCTTTCTATGGCCCACTGAATGAGAGGGAGAGAGGTGGCACACCCAGGAGTCAAGACTGGCACACAAGCTGAAAGGGCAATATTACTCTCCCACTGTTTTTTTATGTTTTTTTTTTTTTTTTTCAGGGAGACTTTAGAAACCAAATAATAAGAAAAAAAATAAATAAATAAATAGGCTTTCTATAGCCCACTGAATGAGAGATAGCACACACAGCAGTGGCACACAAGCCCTGACTGAGGCCAATATTTTTCTCCCACTGATTGATGTAGTGTTTTTGTGTTGAGGTAGATTTTAGAACACAAATCAAGGAAAAAAAAAATGCTTTCTATGGCCCACTGAATGAGAGAGAGGTGGCACACCCAGGAGTCAAGACTGGCACACAAGCTGAAAGGGCAATATTACTCTCCCACTGTTTTTTTATGTATTTTTTGTTTTTTAAGGGAGACTTTAGAAACCCAATAATATTTAAAAAAAAAAATTAATAGGCTTTCTATGGCCCACTGAATGAGAGGGAGAGAGGTGGCACACCCAGGAGTCAAGCCTGGCACACAAGCTGAAAGGGCAATATTACTCTCCCACTGTTTTTTTATGTATTTTTTGTTTTTTAAGGGAGACTTTAGAAACCCAATAATATTTTTTAAAAAAAATAAATAGGCTTTCTATGGCCCACTGAATGAGAGGGAGAGAGGTGGCACACCCAGGAGTCAAGACTGGCACACAAGCTGAAAGGGCAATATTACTCTCCCACTGTTTTTTTATGTATTTTTTGTTTTTTAAGGGAGACTTTAGAAACCCAATAATATTAAAAAAAAAAAATAAATAGGCTTTCTATGGCCCACTGAATGAGAGGGAGAGAGGTGGCACACCCAGGAGTCAAGACTGGCACACAAGCTGAAAGGGCAATATTACTCTCCCACTGTTTTTTTATGTATTTTTTGTTTTTTAAGGGAGACTTTAGAAACCCAATAATATTTAAAAAAATAAATAAATAGGCTTTCTATGGCCCACTGAATGAGAGGGAGAGAGGTGGCACACCCAGGAGTCAAGACTGGCACACAAGCTGAAAGGGCAATATTACTCTCCCACTGTTTTTTTATGTATTTTTTGTTTTTTAAGGGAGACTTTAGAAACCCAATAATATTTAAAAAAAAAAATAAATAGGCTTTCTATGGCCCACTGAATGAGAGGGAGAGAGGTGGCACACCCAGGAGTCAAGACTGGCACACAAGCTGAAAGGGCAATATTACTCTCCCACTGTTTTTTTATGTATTTTTTGTTTTTTAAGGGAGACTTTAGAAACCCAATAATATTTAAAAAAAAAAATAAATAGGCTTTCTATGGCCCACTGAATGAGAGGGAGAGAGGTGGCACACCCAGGAGTCAAGACTGGCACACAAGCTGAAAGGGCAATATTACTCTCCCACTGTTTTTTTATGTATTTTTTGTTTTTTAAGGGAGACTTTAGAAACCCAATAATATTTAAAAAAAAAAAAAATAGGCTTTCTATGGCCCACTGAATGAGAGGGAGAGAGGTGGCACACCCAGGAGTCAAGACTGGCACACAAGCTGAAAGGGCAATATTACTCTCCCACTGTTTTTTTATGTATTTTTTTTTTTCAGGGAGACTTTAGAAACCCAATAATATTTAAAAAAAATAAATAGGCTTTCTATGGCCCACTGAATGAGAGGGAGAGAGGTGGCACACCCAGGAGTCAAGACTGGCACACAAGCTGAAAGGGCAATATTACTCTCCCACTGTTTTTTTTATGTATTTTTTTTTTTTCAGGGAGACTTTAGAAACCCAATAATATTTTTAAAAAAAAATAAATAGGCTTTCTATGGCCCACTGAATGAGAGGGAGAGAGGTGGCACACCCAGGAGTCAAGACTGGCACACAAGCTGAAAGGGCAATATTACTCTCCCACTGTTTTTTTAGGTATTTTTTTTTTTTCAGGGTGACTTTAGAAACCAAATAATATTAAAAAAAAAAATAAAAAAAATAGGCTTGCTATAGCCCACTGAATGAGAGATAGCACACACAGCAGTGGCACACAAGCCCTGACTGAGGCCAATATTTTTCTCCCACTGATTGATGTAGTGTTTTTGTGTTGAGGTAGAATTTAGAACACAAATCACGGAAAAAATAAATAGGCTTTCTATGGCCCACTCAGTGAGAGATGGCACACACAGGGATGGCACTGTAGCAGAAATGCCAATCTTAATCTCCCACAAAAAAAACAAAAAAAAAACAGGGACTGTCCTACAATTACTATCTCCCTGCAGTAATGTAAGCCAGGTATGGCAGGCAGCAATAGGAGTGGACTGATGCACAAATTAAATAAAAAGTGTGGACAAACAAAAAAGATAGCTGTGCAGAAAGGAAGGAACAAGAGGATATGTGCTTTGAAAAAAGCAGTTGGTTTCCACAGTGGCGTACACACAGCAATACAGCTATCACGGAGCCTTCTAGGGCAGCCCAATGAGCTACAGCGCTGAGGGGAAAAAAAAAAAAAAATAGCTTCCACAGTCCCTGCACACCGAAGGTGGTGTTGGACAGTGGAAATCGCTGCAGCACAAGCGGTTTGGTGGTTAGTGGACCCTGCCTAACGCTCTCCCTGCTTCTGACGAAGCGGCAGCAACCTGTCCCTAAGCTCAGATCAGCAGCAGTAAGATGGCGGTCGGCGGGAACGCCCCTTTATAGCCCCTGTGACGCCGCAGACAGCAAGCCAATCACTGCAATGCCCTTCTCTAAGATGGTGGGGACCAGGATCTATGTCATCACGCTGCCCACACTCTGCGTTCACCTTCATTGGCTGAGAAATGGCGCTTTTCGCGTCATTGAAACGCGACTTTGGCGCGAAAGTCGCGTACCGCATGGCCGACAAGCACAGGGGTCGGATCGGGTTTCATGAGACGCCGACTTAGCCAAAAGTCGGCGACTTTTGAAAATGATCGACTCGTTTCGCTCAACCCTATTCATGAGTTCTCCATCAGGAGGACACTGAGCAACAATTGCCATTTCACAAAAACAATGCTGACAGCAGAATAAAGTTAAACTATTGGAGTGCCAAGTCAAACTCCTGAACTTAGTCCAATAGAAATCTTGTGAAAAGACCTGAAAGAGCAGTTCATGGGAGAAAGCCCACCAACATAACAGAGTTGAAACTGTTTTGTAAATCGAAATCAGCTGCAATTTCTCCAAGCCAATGTGCAGTACAACTCATCAATTATTAGAAATATTTAGGTGTAGTTATTACAGCACAAATGGGTTACACCAGATGCTGAAAGCAAAGGTTCACATACTTTTGCCACTTATAAACATGTAATATTAGATCATCATTTCAAAATTACATACATTAGTATTTTTGACTCAATAGTTTGATTCGATTCTCTATCAACTTTTAGCACTTCTGAGAAAATCTGATGTAGTTTTAGCTCAAATTTATGTAGAAATATCAAAAGTTCGGAAGGATTGACAAACATTCAAGTACCACTATACATCTGTATGTACATTTTTCCATAATTTGCTGTTACAGTTGGAAAGGTTGCCTTTAAAAAGAATCTATTTTTATTTAAAAACAGGCATATATATGCATGATCATGATATGGGACCATGTAGCATATATGTTTAATATGTTCTGCAGTTCATTTTTATAACTTCTTTGCCCTGAAATAGTCACAATCATTGATGTCTTGATGATCAAGTTTTTCCTCATTATATATGCTTTTTTAAATCTGTTCCAATTCTTTTATAGTGCAGGAGCATTCCATATGCAGACCTTCCGTTGAGTGATTTTCCTGTTTTGTAAGCTAGACTGAACCTGTAACATGCAGGATTGAGTTAAAAATGACAAGTAGACAAGAACAAGGCACATTATCTTGACAAAGTCAACCTATGAAAATTAGCTGGTGTCTGAATTATTGAAATAACAAGGAATATTTCACTCAGTTCTACAGAAATGGGCCTAATTGTCTACTTTAGCCAATCCTTTTAGCCTTCGCCATCAGTCAATTTAATATACTGTTGTGGACTGCAAATTTCTGAACTCCCATTAAAGGAAGAGTAACATCAGTTGGAAGCACTCTCATTTATTTTAATAACCTACCAGGCAGACAGGAAAATGTTAAAATTAGAAGGCTAGTGTATGACAAGAACCTGACTTGTCAGCAGTGCATTATGGTACAGTGAAACTACATTCCTTCTGTTATTGTGCTATTTGTAAATGAAAAGATAATTGTAAAAACTCACATTTCCTAAAACTACTATCGAGGCAGGGTTGTCTTCTAAATTATTTCAAAGCAATGTGTTTCATAGTGAACTTAAGCCTAATTATGTATGCCACAGATAAGTCTTTACTATCAAACATATATAAAGCTAAGCTGTCTTATTCTTCATAATATTGTAAAGATACATTCTGCTGTTGAGTTTCTAATCTGTAATATCTTAGTACACATGTATACAAGTAGGCTGCATTATTTTTTCACATCTTTATAATAATAGGTTTCTTTTGTGTCCTTCTTTTACATATCTGTGTTAGAACCTAAGGTAAAAGCAAAATGAGCAAATACGCTGCTGTAGTAAGTAAATAACTAAATAGTAAAAGTACATATTAATAACATAGGATGCCTACTTGACATTATTTTCATCAAAAAAGCATAAAAGCCATCCCACCGTGACAAAGTGTTATCACTCAGGACAGTCTCAAACTCTCGTAGTTCACCTCACCATGTGTAAGAAGATCTAAAAGTAGTTAAGGGGGTTTCCTTTTGTTTATATAGCTTTCCACAGGCAGGTGTCTGAACAGTGAGGACCACGTCCTGCTCTGCCCTTATATAATCTGCTGACACATTGTGAAGTGAACTACAGGCATTAGGTACTGTCCCGAAAGAGTGCGCCTTGCTGCGATGGGATTGTTTTTACGCTTTTTTGATCAAAATAGTGTTAACTAAGTACCCTAGCACCCTATTTACATGGACTATTACTATTTATTTACTTACAATAGGCAATTAAATGGCCACAGTGTGAATATACACTTATACATTGAACCTATGACAACGTATGCGCAATCTCAATTTTTTGGGTTTTACGTATATGTGTGTTATACAAACCCATAATTATATTTTAGCAGCCTACTATTGGCAAATATTATGTGTTAGTATGACTCTAATTTACTAGTCATGCAGCATGACATATAAAGGAGGTATGCCCTGGGTTAAATGATTATGAATTTGTTTTCTTTGCATTATTTGAGATCTGAAAGCACTTTTTTTTTTTAATTTTGACCATTTCTCCGTTTCAGAAAAAAAATCCAAAATGTATTGCTTGGAAATTCGGAGACATGTTGTCATAAGTTTATAGAATAAATTAAACACTTGCATTTTACTAAAAAATATACCTATAAAGAGAAAAATCAGACCAACTGAACATTTTGCAGTGGTCTCTTAATTTTTGCCAGAGCTGTAGGTATCACTGACTTATGTATATCTCTGACTTTCTTATGATATCAATCAATAGCTTTGTAACTGTTTAATAATAAGCCTAATCTTACATCACAACATTTATGCCCTAGTCTCGTAAACCCCTCGCATAAGGGAATACATGTATATGTTGATGCTTGTATTGGCACAGCACATACAGTGGGGAGAATCAGTATTTGATACATTGTCTATTTTGCAAGATTTTCCACCTACAAAGATTGGAGAGGTCTGTAATTTTAATTTTAGGTACACTTTAAATATGAGAAACAGAATCTATAAAAAAAAATCACATTGTATGTTTTTTCAAACAAGATAACAATTAGAAATGCTTTCAATTAAACTATAGAAGACCAAATCTAGGAAAGGAGTGTCAAACATGAAACCATGATAATCTTCTTATCATGACCAAACAAACTTTACATAGTATGATTTTTACAACATTTGCATTTTATTGCATGAAATAAGTATTTGATCCAAAAGAAAAACAGAACTTGATATTTGGTACAGAAACTTGTCTGCAATTGCAGAGTTCAGACGTTTCCTGTAGTTCTTGACCAAGTTTGCACACACTTCAGCAGGGATTTTGGTTCACTCCTCCATACAGATCTTCTCCAGATCTTTCAGGTTTCAGGGCTGTTACTGATTAACATTGAGTTGCAGCTCCCTTCAAATATTTTCTATTTAGTTCAGGTCTGGAGACTGGCTAGGCCACTCCAGGACTTTGAAATACTTATGAACGAACTCCTTAGGTGCCGTGGCTGTTTGCTTCAGGTCATTGTCATGCTGAAAGACCCAGCCACAACCCATCTTCAATGCTCTTACTGAGGAAAGGAGGTTGTTGGCCAAAATCTCACGAAACATGATCCCATCTATCCTCCCTTCAACAGTGTGCCATCATCATGTCCCCTTTGCAGAAAAACACCACCAGGTTGTGATGATTCCTCCTGACATGTACGCATATCTCATCATCAACTACAAAAAAGTCTGAGTGCTGTGCTCGCCAACTAGGGTTTGCCACCAAGTCTTGTTTGCCAGAGGAATCAAATGTTTATTTCTCACTGCAAAATGCAAAGCAAATTATGGCACTCCCTCACACAGGCATTGTCCACATAAAAACCGACATGTGGACAAGCGCTTTTGGAAAGGATGCTACAATTAGTGAATATTGTGGCGGCTAGGGCCTGGTCCCACCCTGGCATGGCACATGTACTCCCGACACTGAGGATTGCTTGCCCTACTTTGATCAGGGTTTCCTCCACCTTCTACAGCAGTTTCTGCACCCCCTTCTGCTCCTCCTCATCCTTCATCTCCAATGTGATATCTCAGAACATGTCATCCATATCAGCTGGAAGCTGTAAGCTCTACAACACTGCCTCAGTGAAGGGGCAACAGGCTATGCTGAAGCTAATTTGTCTAGGAGACAAACCACACACCATGGCAGAGTTACTTAAATGATTAACAGACCAGACAAATCTGTTTTTTGCCGCTGAACCTCCAACCTGGCATGGTTGCGTGTGATAATGGCCATAACATGGGGGTGGCTGTGAAGCTTGACAAGCTCACATGCATTAAATGGTTGGCACATGTGTTCAGATTGGTAGTTTAGTGGTTCCTGAAAACGTACCCAGATTTTCAAGAGCTTCTGGTCAAGGTGCACTGCCCATTTCCACTCTGGCAGTGCTGCAGCAGCACATGCAAGTTCCAGCTCACTCACTTGTGTGCGATGTCACCAAGCACTTGGAAATCCACACTGCAAATGCTAGGAAGGCTTTGTGAGCAGCAGAGGCCAGTGGTTGAGTACCAGCTTCAACACACCAAAAGTTATTCTGCCCAGCCTCCACACATAAGAAGAGAAGAGGAAGCATGGTTGTCTGACATTTGTGAGGTTCTCCAAGACTTTAAAAACTTTACAAAGATGAAAAGCGGTGATGACACCATAGTCAGCGCAGCGATCCCTCTTCTCTATGCCTACTTAAACAGTTGTTGCTCACAATTAAGCATGAAGCTTTGTATGCATAAAAGGTAGGGAAGGAAGAAGACATAACAAAGAGAGATTCTTGCCAGGCCTGCCTCATCTCATATGCTAAGTGTGGATTGGGTAACAATGAGTAGGTGAACACTGAGGAGGAGGAAGAGGAGGAACAGGAACTGATGGCTATCAGATGGTTACCACCTGAGGAAGATAGCGTGCTGCTATCAAAATGCATTGTGGACTGTTGTACATTTTAATAAAGGTTTGTGCCTTTTAATTTGAACTGTTTTACTCTTCTTGCCTCAGCGCTATTAAAGACCTTGTCATCTTTTTGCCTCCTTACTTCACATCCCTCTTTTGAGGGTACGTGGCAGGAGCAGCTCCAGGTACAGCAAATTCCTTTTCCTCTGCTAAAGGACCTGCGGTCACGTGAATTCAGTACCTCCTCCCCAAGGTCACGTGGTGTGATCCCATGCCTCCAGCAGGAAGAGTCGTTCAGCACAGAGTTTTGTCTCCCTCACCTCTCTGCTTTCACCGGGGTAATGCAGGGGTGCATAACCACAGAAGGTTAATGGCCCTTTGGCTTTCCTTAGCTGCCTTAGTCCCTTTAATTAACAGGTCCTTTTCATGTGCGCTCCTTGTTTTTCTGTTTTTGCATGTCATCATGGTAGAGACAGGGAAGTGCTGGCTGTATTTAGCTTGGCACATATGGCTGACTTTATGTACCACTGCCTTTCCCGTGGCCCTCACGTTACATTCATCTTGGCCAAAAAAGAGTACTGGTTGTTCACTCTGCTAGACCCATGCTGCAAGGAAAACTTTGCACATTTTTGTCCTGAGGTGGAGAGGTCTTCTAAAATAGTGCTACAGCAGAAGGCCATTGTGGAAAATATGTTGAAACAATTCAGACAAAACCAATGCCAGCGGGCAAGGTTCATTGGCCAACAAAAGAGGAGAGGCGAGGGAACACTCAGTCACAGGCGTGGGCCAATTTCATGACAAGAGCCCAGCGTCCAGGGCCTGATGACCAAGTACTTTTGACAAGGAGGGGAAAAGGTTTTAAAAGATGGTTAAGCAATACCTGACCGACCATACTAGCATACTCCCTACTTCCTCTACAACTTTCAAGTATTGGGTCTCAAAGATGGACACCTGGCACGAACTGTCCCTCTATGCCTTGGAGGTGTTGGGCTGTCCGCGCATGGCATTTTATCTCAGTGGGTTTTAGTGCCTCTGGGGGGGTCATTACAGATAGGATCTTTTGCTTGTAAACTGAGAATGCTGACAGGCTCACTCTCATAAAAAATGAACAAAGCCTGGATTAGTCCACACTTTTCCACAGCACCAGATGACAGCAGCATATAAAGTGTTTTAATTATTCAATATTTGAATGAGGCCTTCCAGTTGTTGCCTTTCAGGGGTCTATGGGTGACCATCCATAGAATTTTTGTGTGGCTTTGCACTGTCTGCAAAGCCTTTAGGACTGTATAAGTACATCAACTACTCTGCGTTCTAAGCATTTTCATGGATTCAATGAGTCATCCCTACAGTTTTACATGGTTATTATTGCAATACAGTGGTATGTAAAACTCACAAAAAGCATTGAAAATATTTTTTGATTAGATTAGAATACTCATCCATAGATTATTATTATTTGTCACATTTTGGTGGTACATAACACTCCAAAAACGCATTTAAATATTTGTCAGGGTTACCTTTCTTACCCATACAATATTCTGTGGTCTGAGGTACATTTTTGGCATATATAACAAAAAAGCGTTAACAAATTTTGCTATAGAGTGTTATGTGGTCCTGGGTACATTTCTAAGATATATAACACTCTCAAAAAGTGTTAAAGAATGTAGCTAGGTTATATTTATCACCAACACACTGTTCCATGTTCTTGGGTACATTTTTTTTAAGTATAACACTACAAAAAAAAGCATTAAAATTTTTTGCTGTGTTACATTTCTCACCCATACACTATTCCTTCTTCTGGGATACATTTCATTATTATATAACCCTTAAAAAGTTGTTCAAAATGTTACTGTTATTATATTTCTCATTTACAGACTATTTTGTGGTCTGGAATACATTTTGTTAGTATATAACCCTCAAAAAATCTTGTTTAAAAATTTATCGGCCTGGTGTACATTTTGTTATTATATATTACCCTTAAAAAACTTGTTTAAAATTGTATTGGCATTATATTTCTCATTCATGGTACACTGCTCAAAAAAATAAAGGGAACACTTAAACAGCAGAATATAACTCCAAGGAAATCAAACTTCTGTGAAATCAAACTGTCCACTTAGGAAGCAACACTGTTTGACAATCAATTTCACATGCTGTTGTGCAAATGGAATAGACAACAGATGGAAATTATTGGCAATTATCAAGACACACTCAATAAAGGAGTGGTTCTGCAGGTGGGGACCACAGACCACATCTCAGTACCAATGCTTTCTGGCTGATGTTTTGGTCACTTTTGAATGTTGGTTGTGCTTTCACACTCATCGTAGCATGAGACGGACTGTACAACCCACACAAGTTGCTCAGGTAGTGCAGCTCATCCAGGATGGCACATCAATGCGAGCTGTGGCAAGAAGGTTTGCTGTGTCTGTCAGTGTAGTGTCCAGAGGCTGGAGGCGCTACCAAGAGACAGGCCAGTACACCAGGAGACGTGGAGGGGCCATATGAGGGAAACAACCCAACAGCAGAACCACTACCTCAGCCTTTGTGCAAGGAGGAGCAGGAGGAGCACTGCCAGAGCCCTGCAAAATGACCTCCAGCAGGCCAAAAATGTGCATGTGTCTGCAAAAATGGTTAGAAACCGACTCCATGAGGATGATCTGAGAGCCCGACGTCCACAGATGAGGGTTGTGCTCACAGCCCAACACTGTGAAGGATGCTTGGCATTTGCCACAGTACACCAGGATTAGCAAATTCGCTAATGTGCCCTGTGCTCTTCTCAGATGAAAGCAGGTTCACACTGAGCACATGTGACAGACGTGACAGAGTCTGGAGACGCAGTGGAGAGTGATCTGCTGCCTGCAACATCCTTCAGCATGACCGGTTTGGCAGTGGGTCAGTAATGGTGTGGGGTGGCATTTCTTTGGAGGGTCGCACAGCCCTCCATGTGCTTGCCATAGCCTGACTGCCACTAGGTACCGAGATGAGATCCTCAGACCCCTTGTGAGACCATATGCTGGTGCGGTTGACCCTGGGTTCCTCCTAATGCAGGACAATGCCAGACCTCATGTGGCTGGAGTGTGTCAGTAATTCCTGCAAGATGAAGGCATTGAAGCTATGCACTGGCCTGCCCATTAACCAGACCTGAATCTGACTGAACACATCTGGAACATCATGTCTCACACCATCCACCAACGTCAGCTGGCACCACAGACTGTCAAGGAGTTGGTGGATGCAGGGGTGGATTAATGGTAGCCAGGGTCCCGGGCAGTTCAGACACTGTGGGCCCCCCTGGTCATGTGACGGAGGTCATGTGATGGAGGTCATGTGACGGAGGTCATGTGACGGGGTCATGTGACGGGGGTCATGTGACAGGGGTCATGTGACGGGGGTCATGTTATACCCGAACCAGATTATTCCAGAAAAATGGCCGGGCCCTACTCTACTGTAACCTATTAAATATTTGTTAAAATCTGCAATACAATTTAGGTATATTTTGACCAATAATATCACATACAAGGAACAAATACCACCGCGTCATGACCAGACCACAAATTACAACCACAGTGATCAATTAATATCACATACAAGGAACAAATACCACTGCACCATGTCAAGACCACATATTACCACCACTTGGTGACCAAATAGCACATTCAAGGGACAAATACCACAACACCATTTTCAGACCACATATTACCACCACATAGTGACTGAATACTACAATACTGATCAGTAATTAAAAAAAAACCAAAAAAACACAATACTATCACCATAAGTGCCAGTATTCACAGGAGATCTGTACTTAGTATGCAGTGTCTGTGTAGAGGTAATACAGAGATCACTGGTGGTATTATACACAGGAGCTCTATATATAATGTATAGGTAATACAGTTGTCAGGTCGCCGTTTTCACTGCCGCGGCCCCTGCCACCCGCTCATACGTACCGTTCCTCGGTGTCCCGGCGCGCTCCTGTTCTTCCTCCAGCGCCGTCTCCTCTGCTCGCTCTCCCGGCTCCTGCTTCCTGCCGGGCGCACGCGCATTAGGGTTCTCTGCGCACGCACATACTGCTCTTTTATCCAGATGCTCCTTCCGCTGCTCTCTTTGGTCCTGGAGTACCATGACCCGGAAGGTACACTGCCGCTCTGCATTTAAGGCCGCCTCTTCCTTTCTGCTGTGCCTATCTGTCATTTGTTTTCTGCAAGTGTCTCTGGCTCTCACGCTTTTCAGCATACTCTGCGTTCTCTTTGTGGATGCTCTTTTGTTGCTGCTTTCCCGTTTCTTTGCCTAACCATTCTCTGTTTCCGTGTTTTCCTTTCAGTTCCAGTCCTCCTGTGTCTCCGTTCCCTCGGTGCTCCTGTTCCTCAGTTCAGTCCTTCCGCCTTCGTCTCCCGCTCATCCGTGTTCCTGTATCTTTGTCCGTCCTACTGGTTTGTCTCCCATTCTCCATCTGTTTTGTCAGTCTCCCATTTCCCGCTTTCCATCATCTCTCTGGTTTTTCCCGTCGTCCCTGCCTTGTCCTTCCCTCTCCCCTGCCTTCGGTACCAGATGCCGTGCAGTAGTCTCCCCTGGGCCTGCTCCTAACGCTCTCTGTATAGGGGGTGGTCTACCTGGTCCACTCGTCCTGGGGAGGTTCGCTGTTTCGGTTCAGTGGGTTCATCTTCCTAGGTCTCCTGGTCCTTAACCGTAACAACAGTGATCACTGGTGACATTGTACACAGGACCTCTGTATATGGTATACAGTGTATAGTGTCAGTGTATAGGTAACACTGACTCACCAGTGACGTCTCTAGGTGAAGTCCTTCATCTTTCATCCAGCACAGACCGCCATCATTTCTTCCAGCCAGGACTCGTTTCTGCAGGAAATAACATAGTTATCTCGAGCTCTGCTTGCAGAACACATTACTTAATTTTTCACAAATAAATACATCACTGCAGTGATAATATCCCTTAATTAGCCCCTATGGTAATAATATTCCCACACCCTGGCCCCGTGTGTCTCATTCCTGGCTCCAGCCATTTGTTCTCCCATCCTGCACTCATGAGTATCCATTCTACCTCATGTGATCTCCCCATCCTGCCCCATCCATCTCCATCATATCCATCCTGCCCCATGTCTTTCATTCTGCCCCGTGTCTCCAATCATGCCCCGTTTCTACATTCTGCCCATGCCTCCAGTCCTGCCCCCAGTGTGTCCAGCAATCTGCCCCGGTGTGTCCAGCATATTACCCCCAGTGTGTCCAGCATATTACCCCCAGTGTCCAGCAATCTGCCCCAGTATGTCCAGCATATTGCCCAAGTATGTCCAGCAATCTGCCCCAGTGTGTCCAGCATTGCCCCCACAGTGTGTCCAGCAATCTGCCCCAGTGTGTCCAGCATATTACCACCAGTGTGTCCAGCAATCTGTCCCAGTATGTCCAGCATTCCCCCAGTGTCTCCAGCATATTACCACCAGTGTGTCCAGCAATCTGCCCCAGTATGTCCAATTGTCCAGCATTGCCCACAGTGTGTCCAGCAATCTGCCCCAGTGTGTCCAGCAATCTGCCCCAGTGTGTCCAGCATATTACCACCAGTGTGTCCAGCAATCTGCCCCAGTATGTCCAATTGTCCAGCATTGCCCACAGTGTGTCCAGCATTGCCCCAGTGTCTCCAGCATTGCCCCAGTGTCTCCAATATTGCCCTCAGACAGTGTGTTCAACAATTTGCCCCAGTATGTCCAGCATATTGCCCCAGAGTATCCAGCATTGCCCCCAGTGTGTCCAGCAATCTGCCCCATTGTCTCCAGCATATTACCACCAGTGTGTCCAGCAATCTGCCCCAGTATGTCCAGCATTGCCGTCAGTCTGTCGAGCAATCTGCCCCAGAGTCTCCAGCATTGCCCCAGTATCTCCAGCATTGCCTGTTGTGGATTCTGTTTGTGGGCTCCCTCTGGTGGTTACTGCTGGTACTGGGTGACTTTGGTGGGTTGCGGCCTTTGGTTTCCACCTGTCCATCAGAGGCTGGGTGTTTCCTATTTTACCTGGCCTTTCTGTCATTTCCCTTGCCGGCTATCAATGTGTTCAGATGTGCTCTGTTTGGTTCCTGCCTACCTGCTCCCAGATCTTTCAGGATAAGCTAAGTGCTGATTTTCAGTTGTTTGGTTTTTTGTCCAGCTTGCTTATTATGTCTTAATGCTTGCTGGTAGCTCTAGTGGACTGAGGTTCTCCCCATGTGCCATGAGTTGGCACATGGGTTCTTGTAATCTCAGGATGGTTTTTTTGATTAGGGTTTTTTGCTGACCGCTCAGTCCCCTTTTGTATCATTCTGCTTTCTAGTTTACAGCGGGCCTCAATTTGCTAAAGCTATATACATCATCTCTGTGTGTGTGCCTTCCTCTCATTTCACCGTCAACACATGTGGGGGGCAACTATATCTTTTGGGGTTCGTTCCTCTGGAGGCAAGTGAGGTCTTGTTTTCTCTGCAGTACTAGTTAGCTCTTAGGCTGGTGCGTGGCGTCTAGAACCAACATAGGCACGCTCCCTGGCTATCTCTAGTTGCGTTTGTCAGGCGTAGGGCAGCGGTCAGCCCAGGTTCCATCACCCTAGAGCTCGTCCGATATTTATTGTACTTTGCTTGTCCTGTGCTATCCCTAGCCATTGGGGATTCATGACAGTATAGCCGGCCCACAAAGTGTTAATTGTTTGGGCTGAAGCAGGAGAAATAGAAGTGTTCAAGGGAATTTTTTTTTTTTTTTTTTCCCTTCAGAGTTTTGCTGCCTAGCCCTTAATTGCTGTCTAGCTGCTTCTTACCTCCTCTTAACCCTTGAATGGCTCTGATCTTTGCTGTTTATCATGGATGTCCAGAGTTTGGCTTCCAGCCTGAGTAATCTCGCGGCAAAGGTTCAAAACATACAGGATTTTGTTGTTCACACTCCCATGTCTGAACCTAGAATTCCTATTCCAGAGTTTTTTTCTGGAGATAGATCTACCTTCCTGAACTTCAGGAACAATTGTAAATTGTTTCTTTCGTTAAAATCTCGCTCCTCTGGAGACCCTGCTCAACAGGTCAAGATTGTTATATCTTTCCTACGGGGCGACCCTCAGAATTGGGCATTTGCATTGGCACCAGGGGATCCTGCATTGCTCAGTGTGGATGCGTTTTTTCTGGCATTGGGATTGCTCTATGAGGAACCTAACCTAGAGATTCAGGCTGAAAAGGCTTTATTAGCCCTCTCTCAGGGGCATGATGAAGCGGAAATATATTGTCAGAAATTTCGGAAATGGTCGGTGCTTACTCAGTGGAATGAGTGCGCCCTGGCTGCAAACTTCAGAAATGGTCTTTCTGAGGCCATTAAGGATATTATGGTGGGGTTCCCTACGCCTACTGGTCTGAATGAGTCTATGGCTATGGCCATTCAGATTGATCGGCGTTTACGGGAGCGCAAACCCGTGCACCAGTTGGCGGTGTCTTCTGAACAGGCACCTGAGACTAGGCAATGTGATAGAATTCAGTCCAGAAGTGAACGGCAAAATTATAGGCGGAAAAATGGATTGTGTTTTTATTGTGGTGATTCAGCTCATGTTATATCAGCATGCTCTAAACGCACAAAAAGGGTTGATAAATCTTTTGCCATAGATACTCTGCAGTCTAAGTTCATTTTGTCTGTGACTCTGATTTTTTCACTGTCTTCCATTTCCGTCGATGCCTATGTGGATTCGGGCGCTGCCCTGAGTCTTATGGATTGGTCATTTGCTAAACGCTGCGGTTTTAGTCTCGAGCCTCTGGAAGTTCCTATTCCTCTGAAGGGAATTGACTCTACACCATTGGCTATGAATAAACCGCAGTATTGGACACAAGTGACCATGCGCATGACTCCCGTTCATCAGGAGGTGATTAGCTTCCTTGTACTGTATAATTTACATGATGTACTAGTGCTTGGTCTGCCATGGTTACAAACTCATAATCCTGTCCTGGACTGGAAAACAATGTCTGTGCTAAGCTGGGGATGTCAGGGGGTTCATGATGATGCACCTCTGATTTCAATCGCTTCATCTACTCCTTCTGAGGTCCCTGTGTTTTTGTCGGACTATCGGGATGTTTTTGAGGAGCCTAAGCTCAATTCGCTTCCTCCTCATAGAGAGTGTGACTGTGCTATAGAATTGATTCCTGGCAGTAAGTTCCCTAAGGGTCGTTTATTTAATCTGTCACTGCCAGAGCATACTGCTATGCGGAATTATATTAAGGAGTCCTTGGAAAAGGGACATATTCGTCCATCTTCGTCCCCTCTGGGAGCAGGTTTTTTTTCGTGGCAAAAAAAGATGGTTCCCTGAGGCCTTGTATAGATTATCGCCTTCTGAATAAGATTACAGTCAAATATCAGTATCCATTGCCATTATTTACTGATTTGTTTGCTCGCATTAAGGGGGCTAGGTGGTTCACTAAGATAGATCTTCGTGGTGCGTATAATCTGGTGCGGATAAAACAGGGTGATGAGTGGAAAACCGCATTTAATACGCCTGAGGGCCATTTTGAGTATTTGGTAATGCCTTTTGGACTCTCCAATGCTCCATCAGTCTTTCAGTCCTTTATGCACAATATTTTCCGTGAATATCTGGATAAGTTTATGATTGTGTATTTGGATGATATTTTGGTGTTTTCTGATGACTGGGAGTCTCATGTTCTACAGGTCAGGAAGGTGTTTCAGGTTCTGCGGGCCAATTCTCTGTTTGTGAAGGGCTCAAAGTGTCTCTTCGGAGTCCAGAAGATTTCTTTTTTGGGGTACATTTTTTCTCCTTCTACTATTGAGATGGATCCCGTTAAGGTTCAGGCTATTTGTGACTGGACACAACCTACATCTGTTAAGAGCCTTCAGAAGTTCTTGGGGTTTGCTAATTTTTATCGTCGGTTCATTGCTAATTTTTCCAGTATTGTTAAACCTTTGACTGATTTGACTAAAAAGGGTGCTGATGTTGCTGATTGGTCTCCTGTGACTGTGGAGGCCTTTCGGGAACTTAAGCGCCGGTTTTCTTCTGCTCCTGTGTTGTGTCAACCAGATGTTTCACTTCCTTTTCAGGTTGAGGTTGATGCTTCCGAGATTGGAGCGGGGGCGGTTTTGTCACAGAGAAGTTCTAATGGCTCGGTGATGAAGCCATGTGCTTTCTTCTCTAGAAAATTCTCGCCCGCCGAGCGCAATTATGATGTGGGTAATCGGGAGCTTTTGGCCATGAAGTGGGCATTTGAGGAGTGGCGTCATTGGCTTGAGGGTGCTAAACATCGCGTGGTGGTCTTGACTGATCACAAGAATCTTATTTACCTTGAGTCTGCCAGGCGTTTGAATCCTAGACAGGCTCGTTGGTCGTTATTTTTTTCCCGTTTCAATTTCGTGGTTTCATACCTGCCAGGTTCAAAGAATGTGAAGGCAGATGCTCTTTCCAGGAGTTTTGTGCCTGACTCTCCTGGAGACACTGGGCCTACTGGTATCCTTAGGGATGGGGTAATATTGTCCGCCGTATCCCCAGACTTGCGACGCGCATTGCAGGAGTTTCAGGTGGATAAACCGGATCGATGTCCACCAGAAAGACTGTTTGTTCCGGATGATTGGACCAGTAGAGTCATCTCCGAGGTCCATTCTTCTGTGTTGGCTGGTCATCCTGGAATATTTGGTACAAGAGACTTGGTGGCCAGGTCTTTTTGGTGGCCTTCCTTGTCTAGGGATGTGCGTACCTTTGTGCAGTCTTGTGAAGTGTGTGCTCGAGCTAAGCCTTGCTGTTCACGGGCCAGTGGGTTGTTGTTATCCTTGCCCATCCCGAAGAGGCCTTGGACGCACATTTCCATGGATTTTATTTCTGATCTCCCGGTTTCACAGAAAATGTCCGTTATCTGGGTTGTGTGTGACCGCTTTTCTAAGATGGTTCATTTGGTACCCTTGCCTAAGTTGCCCTCCTCCTCTGAGTTGGTTCCTTTATTTTTTCAGAACGTGGTTCGTTTGCATGGGATTCCGGAGAATATCGTTTCTGACAGGGGATCCCAGTTTGTGTCTAGATTTTGGCGGACGTTTTGTGCCAAGATGGGCATTGATTTGTCTTTCTCGTCTGCATTCCATCCTCAGACGAATGGCCAGACGGAGCGAACTAATCAGACCTTGGAAACTTATTTGAGGTGTTTTGTTTCTGCTGATCAGGATGACTGGGTTGCTTTTTTGCCACTGGCCGAATTTGCTCTTAATAATCGGGCTAGTTCTGCCACGTTGGTCTCTCCTTTTTTTTGTAATTCGGGGTTTCATCCTCGTTTTTCCTCTGGTCAGGTGGAGTCTTCGGATTGTCCTGGAGTGGACGTGGTGGTGGACAGGCTACATCAGATTTGGAATCAGGTGGTGGACAATTTGAAGTTATCTCAGGAGAAGACTCAGCAGTTTGCTAATCGCCGTCGCCGCGTGGGTCCCCGACTTCTTGTTGGGGACTTGGTGTGGTTGTCTTCTCGTTTTGTCCCTATGAAGGTTTCTTCTCCTAAGTTCAAGCCTCGGTTCATCGGTCCTTATAGGATCTCGGAGATTCTTAACCCTGTATCTTTTCGTTTGGATCTCCCAGCATCGTTTGCTATTCATAATGTGTTCCATCGGTCGTTGTTGCGGAGGTATGAGGTGCCCGTTGTTCCTTCGGTCGAGCCTCCTGCTCCGGTGCTGGTGGAGGGAGAATTGGAGTATGTTGTTGAAAAGATCTTGGATTCTCGTGTTTCCAGACGCAAACTCCAGTATTTGGTTAAGTGGAAGGGTTATGGTCAGGAGGATAATTCCTGGGTGGTCGCCTCCGATGTTCATGCGACTGATTTGGTCCGCGCCTTCCATAGAGCTCACCCTGATCGCCCTGGGGGTTCTCGTGAGGGTTCGGTGACCCCTCCTCAAGGGGGGGGTACTGTTGTGGATTCTGTTTGTGGGCTCCCTCTGGTGGTTACTGCTGGTACTGGGTGACTTTGGTGGGTTGCGGCCTTTAGTTTCCACCTGTCCATCAGAGGCTGGGTGTTTCCTATTTTACCTGGCCTTTCTGTCATTTCCCTTGCCGGCTATCAATGTGTTCAGATGTGCTCTGTTTGGTTCCTGCCTACCTGCTCCCAGATCTTTCAGGATAAGCTAAGTGCTGATTTTCAGTTGTTTGGTTTTTTGTCCAGCTTGCTTATTATGTCTTAATGCTTGCTGGTAGCTCTAGTGGACTGAGGTTCTCCCCATGTGCCATGAGTTGGCACATGGGTTCTTGTAATCTCAGGATGGTTTTTTTGATTAGGGTTTTTTGCTGACCGCTCAGTCCCCTTTTGTATCATTCTGCTTTCTAGTTTACAGCGGGCCTCAATTTGCTAAAGCTATATACATCATCTCTGTGTGTGTGCCTTCCTCTCATTTCACCGTCAATACATGTGGGGGGCAACTATATCTTTTGGGGTTCGTTCCTCTGGAGGCAAGTGAGGTCTTGTTTTCTCTGCAGTACTAGTTAGCTCTTAGGCTGGTGCGTGGCGTCTAGAACCAACGTAGGCACGCTCCCTGGCTATCTCTAGTTGCGTTTGTCAGGCGTAGGGCAGCGGTCAGCCCAGGTTCCATCACCCTAGAGCTCGTCCGATATTTATTGTACTTTGCTTGTCCTGTGCTATCCCTAGCCATTGGGGATTCATGACAATTGCCCCAGTGTCTCCAGCATTGCCCCAGTGTCTCCAGCATTGCCCCCAGTGTGTCCTCCAGCATTGCCCCCAGTGTGTCCTCCAGCATTGCCCCCAGTGTGTCCAGCAATCTGCCCCAGTGTCTCCAGCAATCTGCCCCAGTGTCTCCAGCATTGCCCTATTGCCTCCAGCAATCTGCCACAATGTGTCCTCCAGCATTGCCCCAGTGTGTCCAGCAATCTGCCCCAGTGTCTCCAGCATTGCCCCAGTGTCTCCAGCAATCTGCCCCAGTGTGTCCAGCATTGCCCACAGTGTGTCCAGAAATCTGCCCAGTGTCTCCAGCAATCTGCCCCAGTGTCTCCAGCATTGCCCAAGTGTCTCCAGCAATCTGCCCCAGTGTCTCCAGCATTGCCCCCAGTGTGTCCAGAAATCTGCCCCAGTGTCTCCAGCATTGCCCCAGTGTCTCCAGCAATCTGCCCCAGTGTCTCCAGCATTGCCCCCAGTGTGTCCAGCAATCTGCCCCAGTGTCTCCAGCATTGCCCCAGTGTGTCCAGCAATCTGCCCCAGTGTCTCCAGCATTGCCCCAGTGTGTTCAGCAATCTGCCCCAGTGTCTCCAGTATTGCCCCCAGTGTGCCCAGCAATCTGGCCCAGTGTCTCCAGCATTCTGCCCCAGTGTCTCCAGCATTGCCCCCAGTGTGTCCAGCAATCTGCCCCAGTGTCTCCAGCATTGCCCCAGTGTGTCCAGCATTGCCCCCCAGTGTGTACAGCAATCTGCCCCAGTGTGTCCAGCATTGCCCCCAGTGTCTCCAGCATTGCCCCCAGTGTCTCCAGCATTGCCCCCAGTGTCTCCAGCATTGCCCCCAGTGTCTCCAGCATTGCCCCAGCGTCTCCAGCATTGCCCCAGTGTCTCCAGCAATCTGCCCCAGTGTGTCCTCCAGCATTGCCCCCAGTGTGTCCAGCAATCTGCCCCAGTGTCTCCAGCATTGCCCCAGTGTGTCCAGCATTGCCCCCCAGTGTGTACAGCAATCTGCCCCAGTGTGTCCAGCATTGCCCCCAGTGTCTCCAGCATTGCCCCCAGTGTCTCCAGCATTGCCCCCAGTGTCTCCAGCATTGCCCCCAGTGTCTCCAGCATTGCCCCAGCGTCTCCAGCATTGCCCCAGTGTCTCCAGCAATCTGCCCCAGTGTGTCCTCCAGCATTGCCCCAGTGTGTCCAGCAATCTGCCCCAGTGTCTCCAGCAATCTGCCCCAGTGTCTCCAGCATTGCCCCAGTGCCTCCAGCAATCTGCCACAGTGTGTCCTCCAGCATTGCCCCAGTGTGTCCAGCAATCTGCCCCAGTGTCTCCAGCAATCTGCCCCAGTGTCTCCAGCATTGCCCCAGTGTCTCCAGCAATCTGCCCCAGTGTCTCCAGCATTGCCCCCAGTGTGTCCAGCAATCTGCCCCAGTGTCTCCAGAAATCTGCCCCAGTGTCTCCAGCATTGCCCCAGTTTCTCCAGCAATCTGCCCCAGTGTCTCCAACATTGCCCCCAGTGTGTCCAGCAATCTGCCCCAGTGTCTCCAGCATTGCCCCAGTGTCTCCAGCAATCTGCCCCAGTGTATCCAGCATTGCCGCCAGTGTGCTCAGCAATCTGCCCCAGTGTCTCCAGCATTGCACCCAGTGTGTCCAGCAATCTGCCCCAGTGTCTCCAGCATTGCCCCAGTGTCTCCAGCAATCTGCCCCAGTGTCTCCAGCATTGCCCCCAGTGTGTCCAGCATTTCCCCCAGTGTCTCCAGCAATCTGCCCCAGTGTCTCCAGCAATCTGCCCCAGTGTCTCCAGCATTGCCCCCAGTGTGTCCACCGTTAGCTTGTCAAAAAAACAAAACAAAACAAAAAAAAAAAAAACAGTCTCCTCACCTGACCAGCGATCCAGGCGGCGAGCTCCCTCCAGCAGCGCACACTCGCCGGCGACTGACAATGACGTCAGACGCCGGCGACGTGTGCGCTGCGGCCGACTTCAGCTGCCAGCCTCCAATTGACTGGCGGCTGTTGTTAACTATTGACGTGCGGGCGCGCGCCCGCACGTCAATAGGAAACTGCCGCAGCGCCGGAAGGGGCCCGGTGAGCAGATAAGAAGGGGCCCGATGCGGGCCCCCTCTCTCTGCCCACCGGGTCCGGGTGCACATAAATGCCGGCGCCGGCGGGCATTCACAGTACTCGGGTGGATTATCAGAGGGTCAATCTGTGCAGTAGCCCAGGGCCCCCCCACACCACTGGGCCCTGGGCTACCACCCATATTGACCCTCTGATAATCCGCCCCTGGGCGGATGCTTTAGTCCAGGTCTGGGAGGAGATCCCTCAGGAGACCATCCGTTGCCTCATCAGGAGCATGCCCAGGTGTTGTAGGCAGATCTCCAATGGCTCAGCAGATAGAGATGCCAGCAGACAAGCACAATACCGGCGGATCGAATCCCAAAGCATGACATGGTGGCAGATGGCTGCCATTTTACTGAAGCCGCACAGTGAATTTACAAAAATTGGTATTCTAATAAATGCTGTTATTTTTGTATATTTAAGTAGAATTTTATTCGACGCCAATAATTTTGATTATCTTTATTCATAGTAGTTCTATCAATCAGATGCACAATGATCAATACATTTTCATTTATTGTGTATATAACTTATGATTTAAAAAGAGAAAACAGTAGTTTGACGATAAATGGCTTCACACAACCACTATCCATGAGTGGAGAAAATGTTTTGGTGTTATCATTCATATCCTCTGAAAAAAGGCTAAGAAAGCAAAAATTCTACTGGGGTATGTAAACTCTTGAGCACAACTGTATATATATATATATATATATATATATACTGTATATATATATATATATATATATATATATATATATATATATATATATATATATACAGTGGGGCAAAAAAGTATTTAGTCATTCAGCAATAGTGCAAGTTCCACCACTTAAAAAGATGAGAGGCGTCTGTAATTTACATCATAGGTAGACCTCAACTATGGGAGACAAACTGAGAAATAAAAATCCAGAAAATCACATTGTCTGTTTTTTTATCATTTTATTTGCATATTATGGTGGAAAATAAGTATTTGGTCAGAAACAAACAATCAAGATTTCTGGCTCTCACAGACCTGTAACTTCTTCTTTAAGAGTCTCCTCTTTCCTCCACTCATTACCTGTAGTAATGGCACCTGTTTAAACTTGTTATCAGTATAAAAAGACACCTGTGCACACCCTCAAACAGTCTGACTCCAAACTCCACTATGGTGAAGACCAAAGAGCTGTCAAAGGACACCAGAAACAAAATTGTAGCCCTGCACCAGGCTGGGAAGACTGAATCTGCAATAGCCAACCAGCTTGGAGTGAAGAAATCAACAGTGGGAGCAATAATTAGAAAATGGAAGACATTCAAGACCACTGATAATCTCCCTCGATCTGGGGCTCCACGCAAAATTCCACCCCGTGGGGTCAGAATGATCACAAGAACGGTGAGCAAAAATCCCAGAACCACGTGGGGGGACCTAGTGAATGAACTGCAGAGAGCTGGGACCAATGTAACAAGGCCTACCATAAGTAACACACTACGCCACCATGGACTCAGATCCTGCAGTGCCAGACGTGTCCCACTGCTTAAGCCAGTACATGTCCGGGCCCGTCTGAAGTTTGCTAGAGAGCATTTGGATGATCCAGAGGAGTTTTGGGAGAATGTCCTATGGTCTGATGAAACCAAACTGGAACTGTTTGGTAGAAACACAACTTGTCGTGTTTGGAGGAAAAAGAATACTGAGTTGCATCCATCAAACACCATACCTACTGTAAAGCATGGTGGTGGAAACATCATGCTTTGGGGCTCTTTCTCTGCAAAGGGGCCAGGACGACTGATCCGGGTACATGAAAGAATGAATGGGGCCATGTATCGTGAGATTTTGAGTGCAAACCTCCTTCCATCAGCAAGGGCATTGAAGATGAAACGTGGCTGGGTCTTTCAACATGACAATGATCCAAAGCACACCGCCAGGGCAACGAAGGAGGGGCTTCGTAAGAAGCATTTCAAGGTCCTGGAGTGGCCTAGCCAGTCTCCAGATCTCAACCCTATAGAAAACCTTTGGAGGGAGTTGAAAGTCCGTGTTGCCAAGCGAAAAGCCAAAATCATCACTGCTCTAGAGGAGATCTGCATAGAGGAATGGGCCAACATACCAACAACAGTGTGTGGCAACCTTGTGAAGACTTACAGAAAACGTTTGACCTCTGTCATTGCCAACAAAGGATATATTACAAAGTATTGAGATGAAATTTTGTTTCTGAGCAAATACTTATTTTCCACCATAATATGCAAATAAAATGATAAAAAAAACAGACAATGTGATTTTCTGGATTTTTATTTCTCAGTTTGTCTCCCATAGTTGAGGTCTACCTATGATGTAAATTACAGACGCCTCTCATCTTTTTAAGTGGTGGAACTTGCACTATTGCTGAATGACTAAATACTTTTTTGCCCCACTGTATATATATATATATATCTTTGGAGTGTCCTTGAAATGGTGTTGCTCCTATTTTGGCCTCTCTTAGGATAACTTGCTGAGACCACAGCTGTGTGAGCAGTGTTTGACAGTGCAGTGGTTGACACCGATTATGTGGTTTAAGCAGTGATTTGGACAGAGCTATTATGGTATGCATAGATGGACCCTGATGTGGGTCATGAATCTTTTTAACTGTAGAGGTATGAAAGTATACGTGTCAGTAATGCCTTCTATGCCTGCATTGTCAACTTTCTAAGAACTTGTATTTGGCCCAGACATTCTGTAAGCTTGCTTCGATTTAGAGCCACTTGGCTCATCTTGATTTCAACCTGATCTAGAATATTGAAAACATGAAAGAATGTTCCACAATATTTCCTACTTATGCATGCAAATTTATAATTGCAGACATAAAATTCTGCTTTTGCAGGCACATATATGGGCTCTTATGTGGCACTGCAGACCCACTGTTAAGCCTCCTATATTAATAATTGTAGCTCTTCTAAGTCTCCCACCAAGGCTGTGGGGTTACTTGGTACCAGGTCCGGTCACAATTAAAGGGGATGTCACAGTGGCTGAGACCTGGTCTTTGGCCCTGGGCAGTAAAGTAAAAGGGAAAGCTCTTTTAAGGGATTTGGAATAAAGTTTGAGCTCACCTGTGGTTCTCGGTCAGTAGAGACCGACGCTGCTTAAAGGGGTCCTCTGGGGTGATGTTACTGCAGCATAGATGGTGATGCTTCTCACAGGTGAAGCTGGGTCCCCAGGGCTCCCAGTGTGTTGGGCAGGGATGGTGTATGCCGGCAAATAAATGAAGGACACAGAGTTGTCATGTCTTTACCTGGTTTACTGATGGTAGCAGGTCACAGTCCAGAGTACCAGCAACAGGTGATGATATGGTCCGGCCAGCCTGGAGTCAAAGGTGGATCCCTCTCTCAGGTGAGGTCCATAAACCTTCCTACTTGGGCTCGTATGCGAGGTCCCTGCTGCCTGTAGCTTGCTGGCAAAGTCCTCTCTCTCCTGTCCTGGTACAGTTAACTGTATAGTGCGCAGTGTGAGCCTTTCTATAGGGTCTCTATCACAACCCGGGCTCTTAGTGTACTGTTGCATATTCAGGTGTGGGTGCGGGCAAATTACATAAAGTCCTATGCCCTCTGGTTCTGCCGTGCGACCTGGAGTAAAACACAGCCTCGGGCTCCTGATGCCCAGTTCCTGCGCATCGGCTCATAGGGTGTCCAGTCACAGTTCCCCTCTAAGCCCTTTCCTGCTCCTGTGTTTCATTCCTCTGATGCACACTGACATGCAACCCTTCAGGTTATCTTCCTTTTCCTGGAGCTGCAGCTCACACGTGGCTGCACGGCCCCACTCTCTGCTCTCACTCCTCACTCCTCCACTGTCTCTACAGACTGTTCTAACTCCTCCTCCAGACCAGAATATTTAAAGCTAGGAAAGCTCCCCTGAATCCGGGTTCAGAGCTCCCCCTTTCGGCCTGGATTCAGAATGTGTTATATGTAGGTGTGTTACCTGGTAAAGGGCATCCTCCTTGCCTCCAAGCATGATATCGCCCTCCCCAAAAGTAAGATAACATCCAGTTACCTGGGGTGTTACACTCCCCCCGTTAACTCCAGTGCTCCCGAACTGGGAAAAGAAAAACAATAATACAGGTTAAAGATGTAAAATTTTTGGACATGCATGTCAACAGGTTTTTAACTGGTTAAACTTAGGCTTCCCTTTATGGGAGGTACTTTGAATGTTACATAACATGAAATTTACATAAGAGCACACAGGTAAAAAAGTGCAAACATTTTACAAATCAAGTGCAAACATTTTAATATGAGAGTGACCTTTTGCACCAACAACAGCAATGACATGAGGGATCTGTCACAAGCCCCCAACGTTGTCACCGGGCGGCCACAAGGCGCACCAACCAGACCGGGTCCTCGCCACGCCAGATGGCCTTTCCTCAAGTCTGCGAACAAACAAGGTAAACAGGGTCCCTTACACGCTACCGGCGTGTGGCAACACCAATAAGGGGCACTTTAAGAGGTACCAACCATGCACAGGGAAGTTCTTAGGCAAGCACCGTCCATTACCCTACTGTCCCTTCAAACTGTAAGGAAAACATCAAATAAACACAACCAAAACATAATCAACATTTTCGAAGCAGGTAACTCTGTCTCTTTATTTTCTTTTCCAGGGCAGATCCTGGTGTGCACAGCTTCCTGACTGGGGAAGTTCTTTGGTGTATGTCACAACGGGTGACTCTGCTGAAAACAGTCCATCATCAGGGGTTTGTGTAGCCTGGTTATGCACTTCACTCTCAGTGGCTACACGGGTATTGGTACATTGTCCTGGGCACCTTTTAACATGTAGGGCATGATATCCCCTTTCATCATGGTGCCGGGTAAAGGTCACTTTGTCTCCTAGAAACAGGTCACGGTCAGGGTGTCCTCTTAAGAGATGTGACTCAACTTCTCTATGGTTAACAAATAGATCAGTTGTTCCACCATGTTCTTTAATGAAACCCCATCCTTTGTCCAAATTAAAGGTGACAACAGTTACTGATCTTAATGGTCCTCTATCCTCTGGTTTAGCTTTGCTGGACTTGGTTTTAGCTAGGATGTTCCTTTCCTCCATTGCTTCCCACTTAGCTCTGTGTTCATTTTCCTCTGCTGCAAGTTTTAATATCTGTTGTCTGCAATATCCTTCTTTTTCTATTATTCTCAAATTGTTAGCTGCTGCTTGGGCCTCTACTGGGAATCCCATTACGTCAGTTTTAGGGTGCTTCCAGCGTATTAGTCCAGTCAAAACATGGTTTGACCCGGAACAAATTCCAAGAAAGCGTTTTATGATTTTTTTTATTACTATTATATGTGGGGAACAAAATATTAAAAGTTTTCCAAAAATTTATCACAACAAAGGTCCTAACTATGACGTCATAAGACGATGACAGCCATCACACTAAAAATAACGAGTATTTCCCTATTTCAAAGCTGTAGCTTTAGGTTACAGAAGAGTTTGCATTTTGTATACTATATATTTTCATATAACAATTTTTATACAAAGTTTTATACTAACTACATGGACAGGCGAGGTCATGACGTCATCAATGACATCATGACATATACCATATAAACTCGAGTATAAGCTGAGATTTCAGCCCATTTTTTGGGGCTGAAAGTCCCCCTCTCGGCTTATACTTGAGTCATACCCGGGGGTGGGCGGGGAAGGGGGGGGGGGCGCTGGCTATCTAATTGTACTCACCTACTGCTGGCACGGTCCCTGCGCGTCCCTGCTTCTTCCGGCACTGCATATTCTTCCTGTACTAAGCGGTCACATGGTCCTGCTCATTACAGTAATGAATATGCGACTCCACCTCCCATAGAGGTGGAGCTGCATTTTCATTTCGGTAATGAGCGGTAACTGTGACCGCTCAATACAGGAAGAAGATGCAGCACTGGAAGAAGCAGGGACGCGCAGGGACCGCGCCAGCAGTAGGTGAGTATACAGCGCTGCGCAGCGCTGCGTGATATTTACCACTCCTCGTTCCGGTGCGGCTCCATCATCAGCGTCCTCTGGCTGTGACGCTCAGGTCAGAGGGCGAGGTGACGTAGTCAGTGCGCGCCCTCTGCTGAACGTCAGTGCTGAAGACGGAGCTGCAGGAGGAGCAGGTAAATATTGAAAGTGCCGGGGGTCCTGAGCGAAGAGAGGTGAGTATGTGATTTTTTTTTTTATTGCAGCAAAAGCATATGGGGCAGTGACTGTACGGATCATCTGTATGGAGCCATAACGATTGTGCAGCACTATAAGGGGCAGTGACTGTACGGAGCAACTGTATGGGGCCATAACGATTGTGCAGCACTATAAGGGGCAAGTGTCTGTACAGAGCATCTGTATGGGGCCATAACGATTGTGCAGCACTATAAGGGGCAGTGACTGTACGGAGCATCTTATGGGGCCATAACGCTTGTGCAGCATTATAAGGGGCAGTGTCTGTACGGAGCATCTTATGGGGCCATAACAATTGTGCAGCACTATATGGGGCAAGTGACTGTACGGAGCATCTTATGGGGCCATAACGATTGTGCAGCACTATATGGGGCAAGTGACTATACGGAGCATCTTATGGGGCCATAATGCTTGTGCAGCATTATAATGGGGCAAGTGACTGTACGGAGCATCTTATGGGGCCATAACGCTTGTGCAGCACTATATGGGGCAAATGACTGTATGGATGATCTTATGAGACCATAACGTTTGTGCAGCATTATATGGGGCAAGTGTCTGTATGGAGCATCTTATGGGGCCATAACGTTTGTGCAGCACTATAATGGGGCAAATGTCTGTATGGAGCATCTATGGGGCCCTAACATTTGTGCAGCACTATATAGGGCAATTATCTCTATCGAGCATCTTATGGGGCCCTTATTACCCTTTATGCAGGATTATATGGGGCATATTTTAATATGGAGCATCTAATGGGGCCCATCAAACTTTATGGAGCATTATATGGGGCTCCTGATTCAATATGGATTCAAAAACACTTAACCTACTGATGTCTCAATTAATTTTACTTTTATTGGTATCTATTTTTACTTTTGAAATTTACCGGTAGCTGCTGCATTTTCCACCCTAGGCTTATACTCAAGTCATTAAGTTTTCCCAGTTTTTTGTGGCAAAATTAGGGGGGTCGGCTTATACTTGAGTATATACAGTATGTGCATTTCTAGAAATTATAGAATTAATACACTGTGCATTTTAAGACCTACTTCATCACTGAATAAGCGTGTCACTATTTTCATCATCAGACACTGCTTCCTCACTCATATTGTCACAATGCCCTTCTTGACATGGTCCGCATACCCGTGAACAGGTAAGTCCGTGTCTTTTGAAAGTGCACCGAAGTGTACTACAACCACGAGAACAATTGCAGTGGAAAGTCCCCTTCCCATCTAACGTGATGATATTATGATCGACGTTGTCCACAGCGAATAGCAGTGCCGTATCCAGTCTGTCTATGGTACCACCGAGTACATCCTGGCCAACAGAAGCGG
This sequence comes from Ranitomeya variabilis, assembly GCF_051348905.1. Classification (NCBI taxonomy): domain Eukaryota; kingdom Metazoa; phylum Chordata; class Amphibia; order Anura; family Dendrobatidae; genus Ranitomeya; species Ranitomeya variabilis. The sequence goes on along the minus strand of NC_135237.1, from coordinate 266,310,443 downwards.
CAGCGTTTTCCTCGAATCGCTGAACTTCCGAATATGATGAGCAATATCCCATGGCTGAAAGACTGTCTACAATAAATCGAGACCTGAAATGATGATGGAGCTGGAATGCTAACCCAAGCTGCAATGGAGCTACTACAGCCCTGGGACGTACAGCCTGAACAATTGATTGTCCAATGCTTGCGACCTTCCTGTGAATGTCCTTTCCAACGAAGAGGGTTTCAAGCAAGCAAAGCAAACTCAGAGGGAGATAATCTAAGGCAGACTGACATTCAAGCAAAGAAGTCTTCGGATATTCATCGGTTGAAGATGGGATCTTAGACTTGATATCGCTCTTGATTAGTTTGGCCACAGTCTCTATGATGGCTCTCTTCTGGGCTTCTTCATCCGTTTCCTGACTACGGAAATAGTCCCTAAGGATTATTCTGGTCTTTTCACGGAACATTACGATGTTAGGCAACCCTTCACACTCTGCTATGAATAGCGAATCGCCATACCTCTCCTCCAGCCTATACCTCAGCCATTTATTACTATAGGCAGCACTGTCTCCTTCTACAAGATACTCCGTCATTTTCTTTGCAAGATCTGTGACAGTCAGTTGCTCTTCATCGTTGTCCTCGAGAAATGCACACATTCTCAAGAACGCTTGCTCTTGGTCCATGTTCATCGGCCTCCCTACCTTCCGCGGTATCTTTGTAGTAGATCCACCACCATGACGCATAGGAATTCCGTAATTTGTCCGAAAGTTAATGTCACATGAACGATGATACAGACAGTCTGCAGCATGTAAGTCCTTCCCAAAATATGCGATTCTCCCTTGAATGGTGATTGCCCAGTCATCATTACGCTGTTTGCAATGTGACATGATGGACCTTACAAATCCATCCGTTTTAACAAAGCTATATTCATCGCTACTAGATCTTGTCTTCACCACTTCATGTCTACAGAACAAACACTGCGTCGTGCTATCATAAGATCCAGTAGACACCCATGTACCTCTCTTGGCAGGTGAACGATGAACGGAAGTAGCTTTCTTATGCAAGTCTATTTGCTTCTTGTTTATGTAGTTCATACGACATCTCTTGAGCACCACTGCTCCAGCAGCTAACACAGTGCTAACGCCCCTCTCAATACTGGCTTTATTGACTCCTTCAGCTCCTTTCGCACCAATCACCACTCTTTCTCCGTCATCTTCTACTTCATGGCTGCATAAGGGGCAAGTTTCTTGACTTTCCATGATTCTCAGCTCTGTAAAAGAAGATAAATAAATCGTTAAATAATAAATATAATAATAGTAGTAATTGTAAAAGAAATATGATATACACTGAAAGGCGAGTCGCATTTAACATTTTACAGCTTTGGAGGCCATATGCTTTGATGTCACATTTGGGCCCTTTGTGGTAACCCTATTTTGGTAAACTTTTAGTATGTTTTTCCCTACATGTAATTCTACCAAAAAAAAACAATAAAATGCTTTCTTGGAATTTGTTCAGGGTAAAGTATTTTTTTTTCGTATTTTGACTGGACTATATGGCTTCTTTTGGCCTGCACACCTTCATGGGTGGGGGATCAGGTACCATTGGGTCAGTTAAATCATTCCCCAGGTCTATCATGCGGTCCCAGTTACTGTAATGGTGACTACCTGGCCAGGCGTTAAGGTTGGCAGGGGTGCTTGGGGTCCCACCAGGGTTTCCTCAGCTACCAGGCAGTTTGCGTACCAGTCGTGCCTGTGTCCTTTTCCTCCTCCGCTGGGGTCAGGATCACTTGTTGCAGAACCTGTTGCTGCGGCGTTGTCATCTCCTCCAGCAGAGTCTCGGGATTAAAAGTGCAGGGTCCGGGTCTTTCGTTGATGTCATCTCCTGCAGTAGCGCCGCTCCCTCCGGTTCCACTGGGGCTGTGAGCACTGGTGGTGAGGTCTGAGGCTGTGCAGTCATCATCCTACAGATCAGTGACTCTTTCCGTGCAGCCATCGCTGTCATCTAGGTCTGCAGGAGTCGTCGGGCAAGCTCCTCCATCTCTGTACCAAGGAGCTCCGGATCCAAGGTATTCACCAGGTCCAGTGTTTCTAGCTGTTGCTCTGGGACATCTTTCTTGTGTTGGCATGTCCCGGCGGCCCTCCACTGCTGTCCGCCATTGCTTCTACCGGGTAGCGTGCAGCCATGGTGTGGCCACGCTTTCCCACGGCGTCTTCCTTCTCTTTCCTCTCACTTCGTAGGCGGTGTGTGCTCCACTTTCCCGCCTGCCACCTCTGGGGGCGGATCCATCCTGGTGACAGACATGTTTGATTGGCATTAGAGTTTCTGTAGAGGGTGGATCCAGCATTCATGCTGGTTCTTGAACTCCACCTATGGCAACACATCCTCCTTGTTCATTATCTGCCTCATGGTGCAATAGTGGCAGCCATTAAACAATATCACACAGTCCATTACAGTCCATGGCGCACAGGACCCATTTCAATGGGTTGGTCCATCCTGTTTGTGACGCCAAATTTGAGTCGCCCACCAGGGCCGTGGGGTTATTCAGTACCGGGTCCAGCCGCAATTAAAGGGGATGTCACGGTGGCTGAGACCTGGGCCGTGTCCTTGGGCACTCAAAGTAAAAAGAGAAAGGTATTTTAAGGGATTTAGAATAAAGTTCGTGTTCGTGACTCTACCTGTGGTTCTCGGTCAGTAGGGACCGACGCTGCTTAAAGGGGTCCTCTGGGGTGATGTTACTGCAGCATAGATAGAGACACTTCTCACAGGTGAAGCGGGGTCCCCAGGGCTCCTGGTGTGCTGGGTAGGGATGGTTTATGTTGGCAAATAAATGGAGGACACAGAGTTGTCATGTCTTTACCTGGTTTACTGATGGTAGCAGGTCACAGTCCAGGGTACCAGCAACAGGTAATGATTAGTGTTGAGCATTCCGATACTGCAAATATCGGGTATCGCCGATATTCGCTGTATCGGAATTCCGATACCGAGTTCCGATATTTTTGCGATATCGGATATCAGAATCGGAAGTTCCCATAGAGCAATAGTGCACTATAATGGAGTGTGGGTGGTGCGTGGGTGGAGACTGCATGTCTCTGTGCGGGCGGGGTCTGTGCGGGACTGTGGGGGGGTCCGTGCGGTGGGCCGGGGCTCTGTACTGCCTGCCGGGGCTCTGTGCTGCCTGCCGGGGCTCTATGCGGGCTGCCGGGGCTCTGTGAGGGCTCTGTGCGGCGTGCCGGGGCTCTGTGTGGGCTGCCGGGGCACTGTGCAGGGCTCTGTGCGGCGTGTCGGGGCTCTGTGCGGAGCTCTGTGTGGGGCTCTGTGCGGCGTGCCGGGGCTCTGTGCAGGTTGCCGGGGCTCTGTGCGGGGCTCTGTGCGGCATGCTGTGGCTCTGTGCAGGCTGGCGGGGCTCTGTGCGGCATGCCGGGGCTCTGTGTGGGCTGCCGGGGCTCTGTGCGGGCTGCCGGGGCTCTGTGTGGGGCTCTGTGCCATGTGCCGGGGCTCTGTGTGGGCTGCTGGGGCTCTGTGCTGCCTGCCGGGGCTCTCTGTGGGCTGCCGGGGCTCTGTGCGGCGTGCCGGGGCTCTATGCAGGCTGCCGGGGCTCTGTGCAGGGCTCTGTGCGGCGTGCTGGGCTCTGTGCGGGGCTCTGTGTGGTGTGCCGGGGCTCTGTGCAGGCTGCCAGGGCTCTGTGCATGTGTGCAGGCATCGTCCGATGGGACTACAAGTCCCATCGGACGATGCCTGCTACAGTGACAGTGATTGACACATTAGCCAATGATGGGACAGTAGTAGTCCCATCATCCGGCTAATGTGTTGAATGTAAAAAATAAAATACTACATACATGCTACATACATACTACATACATGCTACATACATACTACATACATGCTACATACATACTACATACATACTACATGCTACATACATGCTACATGCATACTACATACATACTACATGCTACATACATGCTACATACATACTACATACATGCTACATACATACTACATACATACTACATGCCACATACATGCTACACACATACTACATACATACTACATGCTACATACATGCTACAAGCCACATATATGCTACATATATGCTATATACTACATGCTACATACATGCTACATACATACTACATACACACATACATACTACATACATACTACATACATACATACTACATAAATACTACATACATACATACTACATACATACGTACTACATACATAAAACATACATACTACATACATACTATATACATACGAGATACATACTACATACAATACATTCATACATTACATACAACACATACATACAGACATACAGTACATATAACATAGAGTACACACTCACAATTACTTGTCAGTTTGTTTCCCGAAGCCAGTGTAATCTGTAAAAAAGATTAAAATAACAAACAACCAATATACTCCCTGTTTGCAGAAATTCACGAGTGTCCCACGATGATCTCCCGTGGAGAACGGCAGCATCAGCTGATGCGACCGCTCTCTAGGGGCTTCAGGAACACAATGACGGGAGGAAGGTATCCTTCTGCACTGTATTCCTCCGCCGCTGTAAAAAAAGTCCCTAGTTTCACTTTATGCCATTGCTGTGTGAGAAATTTTCCCACGCAGCAATTGACATAAAGTAAGACTCAGAGGTAACTATAGTTCAGTGATGCACTGCAGGAGCTATTGTCTCCTGTCAGTGTGTCACTGAAGGTCCTATAGAGCAGTGACATCACCAGATGTCACTGTTCTATAGGGGAGATCGTCATGGGACACTCGTTATTAATTGGACTATGGCGGACAGGTAGTATACGGTTTATTATTTTACATTTTTTGCAGGTGCTGAAGTATGGTAAGTATGGTGAAATGAAGAATATTAAAATACTTTTTTCCTAATGTGTGTGTGTTTTATTAACCATTTATTATTATTGGATTAATAATGGATAGGCGTCTTATTGACGCCTCTCCGTTATTAACCTGGCTTAATATCACCTTACGATAGCAAGGTGACATTAACCCCTTATTACCCCATATCCCACCGCTACACGGGAGTGGGAAGAGAGGGGCTAAGTGCCAGAATTGGTGCATCTTACAGATGCGCCATTTCCGGGGCAGCTGCGGACTGGTATTTGTAGCCAGGGGGCCAATATCCATGGCCCCTCTCCAGGCTATGAATATCAGCCTGCAGCTGTCTGCATAGCCTTTCTGGCTATAATATTTAGGGGACCCCACGTCATTTTGTGGGGGGGTCCCCCTATTTTAATAGCCAGTAAAGGCTACGCAGACAGCTGCGGGCTGATATTCATAGCCCAGGCTACAAATATTTGTAGAAAAGTCGCGGAGACACCATCACGTGTTTCTCAATGCAAGCAATGAATAGCCAGGTCTTTCACCGGGAAGGAACAACCACGGGAAGGGCAGCATCCAATAAAGGAAAACCACTGTAAAGGAGAAACAGGGTCAGTGGGTGCTCTCGTCCGCTGGCCGGGCTGTCTTTAGCAAGACTGCATGGATCACGGCTCATACCACTGAACGCCCGCTCTATCTCCCCATGGGCAATACACTACACAGACAACACAGGATTAAGGTAAAACAGTGTGGCAATACTTTATTGAACCACAACACACAATAGCAAACAGAACAATCCCACCATGGCTGGAATTGTTTGGTTACATGGGCGCATATAAAATATCACTGAGTCTCCATGTCTTTCCAGTATGACACGATGTCAGGGCTCCCAGGGTCACATGGGCGCATATAAAAGATCACTGCGTCTCCATGTATTTCTAGTATGACATGATGTCAAAGCTCCCAGGGTCGCTACTCCATCTGTGGATGAACGCACAGAGAAGGGGTAACGACAAGCATAGGGAGATGACCAAGAACTGTCCATACAGTCCATACAAGGTCCAAAGCCAGTTGACACAAGAGTCACCACCTGGCTTATCCTCCCAGGGTCACATGGGCGCATATAAAATATCACTGCGTCTCCATGTATATCCAGTATGACATGATGTCAGAGCTCCCAGGGTCGCTACTCCATCTGTGGATGAACGCACAGAGAAGGCGTAATGACAAGCATAGGGATATGACCAAGAACTGTCCATAGAGTCCATACAAGGTCCAAAGCCAGTTGACACGAGAGTCACCACCTGGCTTATCTGACCATCTCCATGGAACCATGCGACCAGCGGGTCCCAACCCTGGCTTTCTCCAAACATATCCATGGTGCAGAGATGGTCACTGGATCAGATCTGTGTCCTTCCAACCGGAGCCGAAAACCCCTAGGTTGTATCCTCTAGAATCCTAGATCAGTGTCCCTCGTGATGGTGCCATGATGAATTGGCTGCAGTCCTTTCTCTTGTCTACTTGACCATTCAATCTATTTGCACAGTCTTTCCTTCTCTGCTTTAGTAGTCACCATGCTAGTTCTAGAATTCAATGCAAAATTAGCATATCAGCACACATCAATAAACAAAGATAAACACACACTATGTACAAGTCACTATTACAGACTTACATTGTATGTTAAATGTTATCAGTTTGCCAGTCTGTCTTCTTGAACCACCAGACATAAACACTTAAATGCACAAGCCAATATACAGATAAAAAGTCAGTTCTTTTGTTTTTGCAAAACATGGTTGTCTGGGAAATTAAGATACAATATGGTTTCTTCACAACCACCTATGCCAAAACATGGTATCCATCCACAGACAGCTGTTTCGTGGTATTTGCCCCTCATCAGTGTGGAGTAGGAAACTGGCTATTAGGAGCAGTGCCTGGTGAAAAGACTATAAACATAGGGGTGAATGACCTCGGGGAGATCAAAACATCCAACACCGCGGAGACACCATCACGTGTTTCTCAATGCAGTGATCCAGAACATGGCCCCCATCCCTAATGGGAAAAATGCAAATGCATGTAGAAAAGCCACGGAGACACCATCACGTGTTTCTCAACGCAAGCAATGAATAGCCAGGTCTTTCACTGGGAAGGAACAACCACGGGAAGGGCAGCATCCAATAAAGTAAAACCACCTATGCCAAAACATGGTATCCATCCATAGATAGCTGTTTCATGGTATTGGCCCCTCATCGGTGTGGAGTAAGAAACTGGCTATTAGGAGCAGTGCCTGGTTAAAAGACTGTAAACATAAGGGTGAATGACCTCAGGGAGATCAAAACATCCAACACCGCGGAGACACCATCACGTGTTTCTCAACGCAGTAATCCAGAACACTGCCCCCATCCCTAATGGGAAATATGCAAATGCATGTAGAAAAGCCACGGAGACACCATCACATGTTTCTCAACGCAAGCAATCAATAGCCAGGTCTTTCACCGGGAAGGAACAACCACGGGAAGGGCAGCATCCAATAAAGGAAAACCACCTATGCCAAAACATAGTATCCATCCACAGACAGCACTTTTGGGGTATTTGCCCCTCATCAGTGTGGAGTAGGAAACTGGCTATTAGGAGCAGTGCCTGGTGACATGGTGTCTCCTTGGCTTTTCTACATGCATTTGCATATTTCCCTTAAGGGATGGGGGCAGTGTTCTGGATCACTGCATTGAGAAACACGTGATGGTGTCTCTGCGGTGTTGGATGTTTTGATCTCCCCGAGGTCATTCACCCTTATTTTTATAGTCTTTTCACCAGGAACTGCTCCTAACAGCCAGTTTCCTACTCCACACTGATGAGGGGCAAATACCCCAAAACAACTGTCTGTGGATGGATACCATGTTTTGGCATAGGTGGTTTTCCTTTATTGGATGCTGCCCTTCCCGTGGTTGTTCCTTCCTGGTGAAAGACCTGGCTATTCATTGCTTGCATTGAGAAACACGTGATGGTATCTCCGTGGCTTTTCTACATGCATTTGCATATTTCCCATTAGGGATGGGGGCAGTGTTCTGGATCACTGCGTTGAGAAACACGTGATGGTGTCTCCGCGATGTTGGATGTTTTGATCTCCCCGAGGTCATTCACACTTATGTTTACAGGCTACAAATATTGGCCCCCCTGGCCGTTGGCTTTCCCCCTCTGGTGCAGAAAAGTGCACGGGAGCCCACGCCGTTTTTCTCCATTTTTTTAATTTAACGCTCATTAAGGCCTCTTTCATACTTGCGTCGGTACGGGTCCGTCGCTATGCGTCGGGCCGACGTACCGATGCACATTATGAAATTTGTGCACGACGTGGGCAGCGGATGCAGTTTTTCAATGCATCCGCTGCCCATTCTGAAGTCCGGGGAGGAGGGGGCGGAGTTTCGTCCGCGCATGCGCGGTAGAAAATGGCGGACGCGACGGACAAAAAAACGTTCACATGAACGTTTTTTCGTGCTGACGGTCTGCCAAAACACGACGGTTCCATTGCACGACGGACGCGACGTGTGGCCATCCATCGTGATCCGTCGCTAGTACAATTCTATGGGTAAAAAATGCTGCGAATCCTGCAAATCCTGCAAGCATATTTGCAGGATCCGTTTTTTTTCTGCCGGATCCGTTTTTTTCAGCCGGATTCGTTTTTTTCTCATAGAGTTGTATTAGTGCAAGATTGTGCCTGATGGCCACACGTTTCATCCGTTTTTTTGCAGGATCCGTCAAAAAAGCTGTTTCCGCACAGCGACAGATCTGGCAAAAAACGTATGAAACTAAGATGTGAAATGATGAATCCAGCCTCCGAATCCGTTTTTTCATGCATGTTTCCATTCAAATCATGCACATTTTCCGTTTATTTATTTCCAAAAACTGCATCAAAACCGCGGAAAAACCGCACCAAAAACTGCATCAAAAGTGCATCAAAAACTGCATCATAACTACACCAAAAACTGCATCAAAACTGCACCAAAAACTGCATCAAAAACCGCACCAAAAACCTGCACCAAAAACTGCAACAAAAACTGCACCAAAACCTGCATCAATACCTGCATCAAAAACAGCACCAAAAACTGCATAAAAATCTGCACCAAAAGCTGCATCAAAAACCGTACCAAAAACCTGCACCCAAAACTGCACCAAAAATGCATCAAAAACTGCAACAAAACCTGCATCAAAAACAGCACCAAAAACTGCATCAAAAACCGCATCAAAAACCGCCCCAAAAACCTGCACCAAAAACTGCATTAAAAACTGCACCAAAAGCAGCATCAAAAACAGCACCAAAAACCTGCACCACAAACTGCACCAGTTTTTGTTGCAGGTTTTGATGCAGTTTTTGGTGCAGTTTTTTTGTGCCGTTTAGATGCGTTTTTGGTGCAGGTTTTGGTGCAGGTTTTTGGTGCGGTTTTTGGTGCAGTTTTTGGTGCAGTTTTGATGCAGTTTTTGGTGCAGTTTTGATGCAGTTTTTGGTGCGGTTTTGATGCAGTTTTTGGAAATAAATAAACGGAAAATGTGCATGATTTGAATGGAGACATGCATGAAAAAACGGATTCGGAGGCCGGATTCATCATTTCACATCTCAGTTTCATACGTTTGTTTGCCGTATCCGTCGCTGTGCGTTTTTTCGTATGTGTTTTCCTTCCGGTGGAAACAGCTTTTTTGATGGATCCTGCAAAAAATGGATGAAACGTGCGGCCATCAGGCGCAATCCGGCGCTAATACAACTCAATGAGAAAAAAACAGATCCGGTGGAAAAAAACGGATCCTGCAAATGTGCTCACAGGATGCGTTTTTTTACCCATAGACTTGTACTAGTGACGCATCATGACGGATGGCCACACGTCGCCTCCGTCGTGCAACAGATTTGTCATGTTTTGGCGGACCGTCAGCATGAAAAAACGTTCAAGTGAACGTTTTTTGTCCATCGCATCCACCATTTTCTACCACGCATGCGCGGACGAAACTCCGCCCCCTCCTCCCCAGATTTCAGAATGGGCAGCAGATGCATAGAAAAACTGCATACGCTGCCCACGTCGTGTACAAATTTCACAACGTGCGTCAGTACATCGGCCCGACACATAGCGACGGACCCGTACCAATGCAAGTATGAAAGAGGCCTTAATGAGCGTTGAATTTAAAAAAAAAGGGAAAAAAATGGCATGGGCTCCCACGCAATTTTCTGCGCCAGAGGGGGAAAGCTGACGGCCGGGGCCAATATTTGTAGCCTGGGCTATGAATATCAGCCCACAGCTGTCTGCGTGGCCTTTACTGGCTATTAAAATAGGGGGACCCCCCAAAAAATGACATGGGGTCCCCTATATTCTATAGCCAGAAAGGCTATGCAGACAGCTGTGGGCTGATATTCATAGCCTAGAGAGGGGCCATGGATATTGGCCCCCCCGGCTACAAATAAAAGTCCGCAGCCGCCCCAGAAATGGCGCATCTGTAAGATGCACCAATTCCGGCACTTAGCCCCTCTCTTCCCACTCCGGTGTAGTGGTGGGATATGGGGTAATAAGGGGTTAATGTCACCTTGCTATCATAAGGTGACATTAAGCTGGGTTAATAACAGAGAGCCGTCAATAAGACGCCTATCCATTATTAATCCAATAATAATAAAGGCACACACACATTAGGAAAAAAGTATTTTAATATTCTTCATTTCACCATACTTACCATACTTCAGTGCCTGCAAAAAATGTAAAATAATAAACAGTATACTACCTGTCCGTCGTAGTCCAATTAATAATGAATGTCCCACGACGATCTCCCCTATAGAACAGTGACATTGGGTGATGTCACTGTTCTATAGGACCTTCAGTGACACAGTGACAGGAGACCATGGCTCCTGCAGTGCATCACTGAACTATAGTAACCTCTGAGTCTTACTTTATAGCAATTGCTGCATGGGAACATTTCTCACACAGCAATGGCATAAAGTGAGACTAGGGACTTTTTTTACAGCGGCGGAGGAATACAGTGCGGAAGGATACCTTCCTCCCGTCGTGTTCCTGAAGGCCCTAGAGAGCGGTCGCATCAGCTGATGCTGCCGTTCTCCACGGGAGATCATCGTGGGACACTCATGGATTTCTGCAGACAGGGAGTATATTGGTTGTTTGTAGTGTTGAGCGATACCTTCCAAAACTCAAAGGTATCGGTATCGGATGGTATCGGCTGATATCCGAAAAATATCGGATATCGCCAATACCGATACCCGATACCAATGCAAGTCATTGGGACACAGGTATCGGAAGGTATCCTGGATGGTTCCCAGGTTCTGAAGGAGAGGAAACTCTCCTTCAGGCCCTGGGATCCATATTCATGTAAAAAATAAAGAATTAAAATAAAAAATATGGATATACTCACCCCTCCGGTGGCCCCTGGACCTTACCAATGTAACCGGCAGCCTCCGTTCCTAAGAATGAGGAGTGAAGGACCTTCGATGATGTCACGGCTTGTGATTGGTGGCGTGACCGCTCATGTGACCACTCACGCGACCAATCACAAGCCGCGACATCATCGCAGGTCCTACACTCACTCATTCTTAGGAACGGAGGCTGCCGGTTACATCGGTAAGGTCCAGGGTTCGCCGGAGGGGTGAGTATATCCATATTTTTTATTTTAAATCTTTATTTTTTACATGAATATGGATCCCAGGGCCTGAAGGAGAGTCTCCTCTACCCCAGACCCTGGGAACCATACACTGGGAACTTCCGATTCCGATTTCCGATATCACAAAAATATCAGAACTCGGTATCGGAATTCCGATACAGCAAATATCGGCCAATACCCGATACTTGCGGTATCGGAATGCTCAACACTAGTTATTTGTTATTTTAACCCCTTCATGCCGCGGCCCTTTTTCGTTTTTGTGTTTTCGTTTTTCGCTCCCCTCCTTCCCAGAGCCATAACTTTTTTATTTTTCCGTCAATATGGCCATGTGAGGGCTTATTTTTTGCGGGACAAGGTGTACTTTTGAACGACATCATTGGTTTTACCATTTCGTGTACTAGAAAACGGGAAAAAAATTCCAAGTGCGGTGAAATTGCAAAAAAAGTGCAATCCCACACTTATTTTTTGTTTGGCTTTTTTGCTAGGTTCACTAAATGCTAAAACTAACCTGCCATTATGATTCTCTAGATCATTACGAGTTCCTAGACACCTAACATGTCTAGGTTATTTTTTATGCAAGTGGTGAAAAAAAATTCCAAACTTTGCTTAAAAAAAAAAAAAAAAGTGCCATTTTCCGATACCCGTAGCGTCTCCAATTTTCGTGATCTGGAGTCGGGTGAGGGCTTATTTTTTGCGTGCCGAGCTGATGTTTTTAATGATACCATTTCAGCGCAGATGCGTTTTTTTGATCGCCCGTTATTGCATTTTAACGCAATGTCGCGGCGACCAAAAAAACTTAATTCTGGCGTTTCGGATTTTTTTCTCGCTACGCTGTTTAGCGATCAGGTTAATGCTTTTTTTAATTGATATATCGGGCGATTCTGAATGCGGCAATACCAAATATGTGTAGTTTTTTTTTTATTATTGTTTTATTTAGGGTGGGGCGAAAGGGAGTTGATTTAAACTTTTATATTTTTAATATTTTTTTCACATTTTTAAACATTTTTTTTTTAACTTTTGCCATGCTTCAATAGCCTCCAAGGGAGGCTAGAAGCAGGCATAGCCCGATCAGCTCTGCTACATAACAGCGATCATCAGATCACTGTTATGTAGCTGAAATGCAGGTGTGCTGTGAGCGCCGACCACAGGGGGGCGCTCACAGCAGGCCGGCATCAGTAACCATAGAGGTCTCAAGGACCTCTATGGTTACCATCCTGATGCATCGCCGACCCCCGATCATGTGACGGGGGTCGGCGATGACGTCATTTCCGGCCGCTCGGCAGGATGCGGTAGTTAAATGCCGCTGTCTGCATTTGACAGCGGCATTTATCAGGTTAATAGCGGCGTGTGAATAGCGATTTCACCCGCCGTTATTGCGCGCACATGTCAGCTGTACAAAACAGCTGACATGTCGCGACTTTGATGTGTGCTCACCGCCGGAGCGCACATCAAAGCAGGGGACCCGACATGCGCCATACATGTACGGCGCATGTCGCGAAAGGGTTAATCTTTTTTTTACAGATGACACTGGCTTCGGGGAACAAAGTGACAAGTAATGGTGAGTATGTACTCTATGTTATATGTACTGTATGACTATATATTCAGTATGTATTGTATGTAATGTATGAATGTATTGCATGTAGTGTGTATGTTGTATGTATGTAGAATGTATGTATGTAGTATGTATGTATGTATGTAGTATGTATGTATGTAGTATGTAGTATGTATGTATATATGTATGTATGTAGTATGTATGCAGTATGTATGTAGCATGTATGCAGCATGTATGTAGCATGTATGTAGCATGTAGTATGTATGTAACATGTAGTATGTATGTAGCATGTATGTAGTATGTATGTAGCATGTTTGTAGCATGTAGTATGTATGTAGCATGTAGTGTGTATGTAGCATGTATGTAGCATGTAGCATGTAAGTAGCATGTATGTGTCATGTATGTAGCATGTAGTATGTATGTAGCATGTAGTATGTATGTAGCATGTAGTAGGTATGTAGCATGTATGTAGCATATATGTAGCATGTATGCAGTATGTATGTATGTATTATTATTTTTTTTACATTTAACACATTAGCCGGATGATGGGACTACTACTGTCCCATCATTGGCTAATGTGTCAATCACTGTCACTGTAGCAGGCATTGTCCGATGGGACTTGTAGTCCCATCGGACGATGCCTGCACACACGCAAAGAGCCCCGGCAGCCCGCACAGAGCCCCGGCAGCCCGCACAGAGCCCCGGCAGCCCACACAGAGCCCCGGCAGCCCGCATAGAGCCCCGAGACACCCGTACAGATCCCCGGCAGGCACACACAGACCCCGCCCGCACACACAGACATGCACAGTGTCTTCCCAAGCACCGCCCACACTCTTCCCCCCCTCCGGAACAGGATGTAGAAGCACAGAAAGGGTTTATTTACATTCTGATATTTGCGTCCCATTGACTTGCATTGGTATCGGGTATCGGTATCAGCGATATCCGATATTTTTTGGATATCGGCCGATCCAATCCGATACTAATACTTCTGGATATCGGACGGTATCACTCAACACTAGTAATGATATGGTCCGGACAGCCTGGAGGCAAAGGTGGATCCCTCTACCAGGTAAGGTCCGTAAGCCTTCCTACTTGCGCTTGTATGCGAGTTTTCTGCTGCCTGTAGCCTGTTGGCAAAGTCCTCTCTCTCCTGTGCTGTGACAGATACCCGTATGGTGGGCAGTGTGAGACTATTTATAGGGTCTATATCACGAACCGGACTCTTAGTGTACTGCTGCACCTTCAGGTGTGGGTGTGGGCAAATTACATAAAGTCCTATTCCCCCTGGTTCTGCCGTGCGACCTGGAGTACAACACAGCCCCGGGCTCCAAGTGACCGGTTCCTGCTCTTCGGCTCAGAGGGTGTACAGTCACAGTTACCCTCTAAGCTCTTTCCTGCTCCTGTGTTTCATTCCTCTGATGCACACTGACTTGCAACCTTTCAGGTTATCTTCCTTTTCCTGGAGCTGCAGCTCACATGTGGCTGCACGGCCCCACTGTCTGCTCTCAGTCCTCACTTCTCTACTGTCTCTACAGACTGTTCTAACTCCTCCTCCAGACCAGAATACTTAAAGCTAGAGAAGCTCCCCTGAATCCGGGTTCAGAGCTCCCCCTTCTGGCCTGGATTCAGAATGTGTTGTTTTTAGGTGCGTTACTTGGTAAAGGGAATCCTCCTTGCCTCCAAGCATAATATCGCCCTCAGCGAAAGGAAGGCAACCTCACAGTAACAACCGGTTACCTGGGGTGTTACACTTCTATATCTTAGTAACATCATGACCATAAAAAAACATGGAGGTCACCTACTTTATATTATCACAGGTTGGAGTTTGCACTGGCTCTTCTGGGGCTTCTATGACATTATGCCATGCAATCCCTGCAGTCAATTAGTGGCCGTTTCATTGTCCCCTCCATTGGATGTTATGGAAATAAGTGAAGTGAGAGCTGCGGCTTCTCTCATATTCTCTGGATGTCTGATTATTTTTAGATATGGCCGAACTCGAACATTAGATGTTCGGTACGGACCCCAAACTTTACTGTTTGGGTTCGCCCAAGTTTGGAGTATGTACCGAACACCTACTGTTCGGGCATGGACTCTGAACACAGACTTCACCAGGATGTCCGTGCTACTGTTCGGGTTCAAACAGATGACAGCGCAAGAAACACTGGCAGCTCTGTTCTACAGTAAAATCATTACCAAATGTCAGAGAGCTGTGGTTTCCACTCTGTCAGATGACAGCATGAGCCTGTAACTGGAGATAAAACGTTTACCTCCGGTCACTTACTACTCCCATCAGCTGACACCTGCTGCCGCTAATAACAGCAAGAGCAAGCAGTGGCCGATGGGAGCATTCATCAGCCGGTACCTGTGCACTAAATAAATATTTTATTAAAAAAAACAGCATGGGTTCCCCTGTATTTTGATAACCAGCCACACAAAACTGACAGCTGTGGTCTGTAACCCTGTGCTGTCAGCATTATCAAAAATAAAGGAGTTCCCACACTGTTTTTTAATTATTGAAATAAATAATTTTAAAAATAGTGCGGCATCCACCCCATTATTGACAAACAGCCAAGCTAAAGAAGACAGCTGAGGGCTGGTATTCTCAGGTTGGTAAGGACGCATGCCTAAGCAAACAGTATGGTAGTACCAAATGAATAATGTGAACTAGGTTTTCCTATGGCCATCAAGTACGTGGGCTCAAAGTCTTATTCGGGTTCGTGTAACTTTAGTGCAGGGCAGGCCTTGCATTTAATGCATAGGCTAACAGTATGGCAATACTAAATGGATAATGTGAACTAAGTTTTCCTATGGCCATCCAGTACATGGGCTCAAAGGCTTATTGGGGTGCATGTAGCTTTGGGGCCGGGCAGGCCTTGCATTCAATGCATAGGTAAACACTATTGGAGACTTAGTTTCTTATAATGGGAAACTTTTTTCAGGAGGCCCTCCTGTACGTCTTGTGAAAGGGGTTATGATGCTACCTGAGAAATGGAGCTAGAGTGGACCCTCTGGACCGTGGAAAAGACCTACCCCTGGGCGAGCTGACCTAGTGAGACCGACCCCTATACAGGGACTGTCAGGAAACAGGCCCAGAGGTCACCAGTCCACAGTAGCAGATACCGAAAGGGACGGCTCAGAAGGAGGAGAAGACGGGAACTAGGAGACCAAAGATGAACAGAGAATGGAAATACAGGAACCAGGAAGACGGGATCTACAGCTACGGACAAAGGATGAGCGTCGGATCTGGACTGAAGAGGAGCTGAGATGGAGGTGAATCTGCAGAGAGAGAGAGAGCACGAGTTAAAAGGAACGGATGGAGAGAACAGCTATACAGAGCCAAAGCTAGGCATGGCCACGGGAAAGCACAAGACAAGATGTAAAGCACAAGGGTGCCAAACACAGATAATTAAGTGGCCAGAGACAAAAGCTAAAAGCAAATGACGATCAGGCACCTCCATGCAGGGGAGGCAGCATGACATACCGTATGCCTCACCTGGATTGGCTGCAGGGGATCTCCGGATCCAAGCATCCGGGAGCAGAGGATCTTGATTTGGGATGCATGCGCCCTCTACGGAACCCAGGGCACCTGCACAGAAGCTGGACCCCTCCAGCAGAGCGAGAACCAGGAAGCAGGAGAGGAGCACAGCGAGGACGAGTGTGCCGGGACCCGGGAGCAGGAGAGCCAGAGCGAACAGCGGCAGGAAGAGCAGGCGCTGCTGCAGAAGAACTGAGAACAGCGTGGCGGGACACAGAAGTGGAGCGACAAGGGTGAGCAGGGAGAGCAGCCGCAGCAGAAGGGGCAGGAAGAACGTGCTGGGACCTGGAGGTGGAGCAACGGAGGTGAGCAGGGGGAGCAGTGGTAACAGTACCCCCCTCCTTACGACCTCCCCTCCCCAGACTGGAGAGAAATTTGTTTAGAAGACGAGTTGCATTGATATTTTCAAACGGTTCCCACGATCTGTCTTCAGGACCAAAACCCTTCCAATCTATTAAGAAAAAGTCTCTCCCACGAACCTTTTTCATGGCTAAAATATCCCTCACCTCAAAAATGTTATCGGCACAGACAGATTGAGGAGAGGTACAGGATGAAGGATGGAATCGGTTAAGGATAACGGGTTTGAGCAGAGACACATGAAAGGTGTTGGGAATATGGAGCGAGGCAGGCAATTTCAGCATGTAGGCATCATCGCTGACTCAATCTCAAAAGGACTGATGTAGCGAGGATCAAGTTCATAAGATGGTATCTTGAGTCTGATGTTCCGCGAGGAGAGCCAAACTTTGTCACCGGGCAAAAAAGGAGAAGAATCTAAACGCCTCTTGTCGGCATGTCTTTTCATCCTTACAGATGCCTTATTGAGTGCCTCTTTACCCTCT
The DNA here is from genome assembly GCF_051348905.1 of Ranitomeya variabilis. NCBI lineage: Eukaryota > Metazoa > Chordata > Amphibia > Anura > Dendrobatidae > Ranitomeya > Ranitomeya variabilis. The sequence continues at coordinate 266,293,052 of NC_135237.1, read as the reverse complement.
CCCCATATTGTAGAAAATTATAGAGTCAAAGAGTCATATGCTGGTACTCCAGAAGTTGAAGAAAAGGCATATTCGGATGCTGTCCAAACACGATGAAGAAAGGGGATTTAGCCGAAGATTCACTGGAATGATTATTGTAAGCACACTCAGCCCAAGGGAGAAGATTGGCCCAATCATTTTGGGGGGCATTAGTGAAGTGTCAAAGATAGGCAGCCAAAATCTGATTTGTTCGCTCAGTTTGACCATTGATTTGAGGGTGGTAGGCTGAAGAAAAATCTAGAGACACCTTCAAGAGTTTGCATAACGCCCTCCAAAAGCGAGACGTAAATTGTATTCCTCTGTCGGACATGATGTGCTGAGGAAAACCATGGAGTTTGAAGATATTCAAAATAAATATCTTCGCCAATTCAGGAGCAGAAGGTAATCCGGACAGGGAAACAAAATGAGCCATTTTAGAGAATCGATCCACTACCGTAAGGATGACTGTACAGCCGGAGGAACTTGGTAGATCGGTAATAAAGTCCATGGCAATATACTGCCATGGGGCAGAGGGAACTGGAAGGGGAAGCAGGACTCCATGAGGTAACTGCCTAGGAACTTTGTTCTTGGCTCAGGAAGGACATGAAGCGACAAACTATTTGACATCTTGACGCAAGGTAGACCACCAATAGTAGCGAGTGATGAGAAGAAAAGTATTCTTAATTCCAGCATGCCGTGCCAATTTTGAAGAATGTCCCCAGCATAGCACCCCCTCCCTGTCACCCTCCGCTACAAGGGTTTTACCCAGAGGCGGACAGATCATCCTTAAATGGTAATGATCTTGGAAGGATCCAAGATATGTGCTGGTTCTTCGTCGACATCCTCCGGCTGGAAAAGACTAGACAGTGCGTCTGCTTTGACATTCTTGATGCCTGGCAGGAAACGTAGCTCGAAGTCGAAATGGGAAAAAAACTAGGACCATCAGGCCAGTCGAGGATTAAGCCTCTGCGCAGTCTGGAGAAAAGCTAAATTTTTATGGTCTGAGAATATTACAAATAGATGCACGGCTCCCTCCAGAAGATACCTCCTTTCTTCTAGCGCCAGTTTTATGGCCAACAGTTCTCGATCTCCAATGGTATAATTGCGTTCAGATGTCAAAAACGCTTTAGAAGAGAAACCACAAGGGACCATCCGGCCCTAAGAGGTCCCCTGCGAGAGCACCGCTCCGGCACCCGTGGAGGAGGTGTCAACCTCTAGAATGAATGGCTTGTTAATCTCAGGATGGTGCAATACAGGAGCTGTGGAAACGGACTGCTTCAGGAGTACAAAGGCATTTTCTGCCTCCGGAGTCTAAATCTTCAGGTTGGAACCTTTATGAGTGAGAGACGAAAGAGGCTGGATCACTGAGGAGAAATGAGATATGAACTGCCTGTAATAATTGGCGAATCCAAGAAATTGCTGGATGGCTTTTACCCCATAGGGCTGCAGCCAACTGAGAATGGCATTCACTTTCTCGGGGTCCATCTTAAGTCTGGAATCCGAGATGATGTATCCTAGAAAAGGCAAAGAAGTCTGTTCGAAGAGACATTTCTCATACTTAGCATAAAGATGATTCTCTCTCAAACGTTGTAGAACCAGATGTTCTTCTGTGGGTCGGTAAATCTGCCGAAAAAAACTAGGATGTCATCTAGATACACCACAACACAGGAGTAGAGAAGGTCTCGGAATATATCATTGATGAATTCTTGGAATACTGCGGGGGCATTGCAAAGGCCGAACGGCATGACCAAATATTCATAATGACCGTCCTGGGTGTTAAAGGCGGTCTTCCTCTCATCTCCGGAGCGAATACGGATGAGATTGTAAGCACCCCATAGATCAAGTTTAGTGAAGATTCGAGCCCCTCTAAGCCAATCAAAGAACTCTGGGGTGAGAGGTAGGGGGTACTTGTTCTTGACCGGGATGTTATTGAGACCTCGGTAGTCTATGCAAGGACGAAGCGAACCATCCTTCTTCTTGACGAAGAAAAATCCCACTCCTGCGGGGGAAGAAGACCTCCGAATGAATCCTTTAGCTAAATTCTCCTGGATGTATTCAGACATAGCCTGGGTTTCTGTGGGAGAAAGCGGGTAAATTCTTCCTCTAGGTGGTGTGGAACCGGGAAGAAGCTCGATCGGGCAATCATAGGAACAATGCGGAGGAAGACTCTCAGCCTCTTTCTTGTCAAAGACATCTATGAAGGACTAATATGGAGAAGGTAATCTGGAGGGGACAGAAACCGGCAGTGGAGGGACCACAGGATAAATGGACTGTAGGCATTGTTTTTGACAAGTGGATCCCCAACGAAGCACATCTCCTGAACACCAGTCAAGGGTATGTTCATGAATCCGGAGCCATGGTAACCCGAGTAACAGAGCATGGGCAAGGTTAGGCAGGACATATAAAGTGATCCATTCACGATGTAAAGCCCTGATCCATAGTTCTACCTCTTCAGTTACCATGGTGATGGCACCTTGCAAAGATCTCCCATCTACTGATGCAATCAGACATGGGGTGTCCAAAGTGAGAACTAGAGTGCAAAGCCTCCGAACCGCCTCAAGACTGATAAAATTACCTGCCGCACCCAAATCCACATAGGCGACCTCAGAAAAATGCTTGTGATTAAGAACCAGTAAGACAGACAGGGTCAAGAGTTTAGTGAGTCTGGAACACCTAGGGAGGCCTCTCTTACCTGTCCTAGGCAGAGGAGTTTTCCGGTCTTTCAGGGAAAGACCGCAACAAGTGAGAAGCGCTACTGCAGTAAAAACAGAGTCCTTGGGAACCTCTCTCCCTACGACGTTGCTCCACAATCTTGACTCAATCCACTTGCATTGGTTCAGGTGCGGATGCAGTAGGAGACACCGAAGGCCACGGACACCAAGACCTGCGCACGGATGGTGTGTTGCATGAATAGGTTTCCTCTCTCTAGCAAACTCACAAGATCGCTCCTGGAAACGTAGGTTGATGCATGTAGACAGGGAGATAAGATCTTCAAGAGAGGTTGGGGTATCCCGTCCAGCCAAATCATCCTTTATCTGACTAGACAGACCACGCCAGAAAGCACCTACCAAAGCCTTATTGCTCCACCCCAACTCGGAAGCAGGGTACGAAAGTGGATGGCATATTGGCCGACTGTTAGAGAACCCTGATGAAGGTTAAAGAGAGACTCCGTAGTGGAGGCCAACTGTCCAGGCTCGTCGAAAACCCTACGAAAGGTCTCCAGAAAAAATGCCAATTGGGAGACTATGGGATCATCACGCTCCCACAAGGGATTGATCCAAGACAAAGCCTCCACCTCTAAATGGGACACTATAAAAGCCACTTTAGCCCGATCGGTGGGGTATTGCTGAGGCAGAAGCTCAAAGTGGAGACGGCACTGGTTCAAGAACCCCCTACAGAGTTTGGGATCCCCGATAAACCTAGGAGGTTTGCCAAGATGAGGTGGCAGATGGTGCAAGGAAGCAGAGTTGGAATCTTGAGAGACTACCTGAGCGGAGGCCGCTGAGATGGACTGCAAGTTAAACAGGCGGTCGTCAATTGAAGCCATGTAGCTCAGCATGCGTGCCTGCATATCTCACTGCAGAGAGAGCTCCTGCTGAAGACCCACTAGTTGAGTAGCATTAACTGGGTCAGCTGCCTGTAACAAAGTCAGACGAGACTCCATTGTCTTCATAAACGACATAATGCGCTGCTGATTATCGTACAAGTGCGCTAATTCCTTCTGGGCAGAAAACGTGGTACCGGCGGGGTCCATGGCCTGATCGTACTGTGACACTACCTGAGAAATGGCACTAGAGTGGACCCTCTGGACAGTGGAAAAGACCTACCCCTGGGCGAGCTGACCTAGTGGGACCGACCTCTTAACAGGGACCGTCAGGAGCAGGCCCAGAGGTCACCAGTCCACAGTAGCAGATACCGAGAGGGACGGCAAAGAAGGAGGAGAAGACAGGAACTAGGAGGAGAGATGAACAGAGAACAGAAATACAGGAACCAGGAAGACGGGATCTACAGCTACGGACAAAGGATGAGCGTCGGATCTGGACTGCAGAAGAGCTGAGATGGAGGCAAATCTGCAGAGAGAGACAGCGTGAGTTAAAAGGAACGGAATGGAGGGAACAGCTATACAGAGCCAAAGCTAGGCACGGACACGGTAAAGCACAGGACAAGGTGTAGAGCACAAGGGTGCCAAACACAGAGAATGAAGTGGCCAGAGACAAAAGCTAGAAGCAAATGACGATCAGGCACCTCCATGCACGGGAGGCGGCCTGATATACCATATGCCTGACCTTGACTGGCAGCAGGGGATCTCCGGATCCAAGCACCTGGGAGCAGAGGATCTTGAATTGGGATGCATACGCCCTCTACGGAACCCAGGGCACCTGCGCAGAAGCCGGACCCCTCCAGCAGAGCGAGAACCAGGAAGCAGGAGAAGAGCACAGTGAGGATGAGTGCGCCGGGACCCGGAAGCAGGAGAGCTGGAATGAAAAGCGGCAGGAAGAGCTGTCGCCGCTGCAGAAGAACTGAGAACAGCGCGCCGGGACCCAGAAGTGGAGCGACAAGGTTGATCAGAGAGAGCAGCCTCAGCAGAAGGGGCAGGAAGAGCGTGCCGGGACCTGGAGGTGGAGCGACGGAGGTGAACAGGGGGAGCAGTGGTAACAGGGGTGTTGTGGTGCGTCCTAATTTTTGGCAGCCCATCCACTCACTGCATAGGCAATAACAGTATAGGAGACCCACTGTTTAATAATGGCCCTTTAACAGTATTAATACCGCCTGATGCCACTATAAAAATAGGTTTTGTGACTGAAGGAGTCACTCCTTCATAAATTAAACAAGATGTGTCTGATGATGTGTCACACACCACATGGCCAGCTAAGGTTGTTAAATGTTACAATGACATTTCCCAGTGAATGCATTTGTATTGGTTGAAAGCAATGCTGAAGTTGAAAAAACGCATCAAAAACACTACGTATGAACATAGCCCAAGTGGTGGAGGTAAATTTTTTTGGGGGGGATCTTTATTTTGCCTTATGTACAAATTATTACCCTGGAAAGGATGTTCCTTAACAGATTTGCCAAGAAAATCCATTTTGGTTTCGTTTTTGTATGTTTTAGTGTGCGCCTGTAAAAGTGGCGTCACACTCTGACAACATTGGTCACAGCCGTGACCTAGAAGTCATAAATGCTTCCAGGGGTTATCCCCATGAGGTTCACATGTCACTAGAGCACTGTTCCCATCGATTTCAGACGCTTTTAGGCCCTAAAAGGACCCCTTGGGGGGATCGCTGCAAAAATGCTCGGGTTTCCCTTAGACTTACATTGGGCTCGTTGTTCGTGTCGAGTACCCCAGTATTCCAATTTGCTCGACCCGAGCAACGAGCACCCTAGTGCTCGCCCATCACTAATAATTACAAGTTAGCCAGAATGGCTAAATACTTGACTGTGGCATTATATCATTCCTATATTGGCAATTGTATATATTTTTTTCCATTCATAATTTACTGGTTGATAAAATGGTCTTTAATGGAAATTTTTAAGCAACATTTTCAGTCTTCAGTAGTTTCAGGAAATCACTGTTAACAGATCTCATGTGTACTCATTGTCACTGAACAACTAGGAAAGCATCAGTCTGCTTAATAGAGGTGATAAAATAAACAGGGATTGATCCTGTTATTACTTGGGCAAATAAATGAAGCTCTAATTCAGATACAATTTGCCTTAAGCTTTCGCTGTACATTTTATTCCTATCTGTCAGCAGTAATACCATGTAAATGAGACACTGAGCTTTGCGAGCTGCATCACCTCTAATCTTCTTTCACATGTCTAATCAGTCTACACACACAGACCAATATCTGTTTTCATCTGGAGAGATACAATCTCATAAGGAATTAAGAGGGTTTCCACTAACTCAGTAGTAGACTGTGATCTAAGGCTTTAGGGATTTCGTATTACGCATCAGCGTTTGGATCGAAGTACTGACTTCTAGCTAGTGTATTTTTAATCCTCTCCAGGTCCATGTTCGAGGCTTCATTCATTTAAGCCTTTGATTGTTAAGTACTGTGATGTTTGATTAGGAGAAATTCTAAAGACACTGGTTGTTAGCAAATGGATATTTCTATATTGTCACATTCCAGTTAACTTCTTTATTATATCACTACTAAATACATTATATTTTTTTCTGATATATACAAATATTACAACTGTGAAAGTTTATTAGAATCAATGAAAAAGCGCAATGGAGACAATATATTCTCATTAAAGTATTATTTTCCACTTGTCACTAGGTTAAACATTGTTAAACATTAGTTTGGTTTGGATCTTAGCATACTTTTTGCTTTTCAAGGTGCTAGAGCCATTTTAAGACTAGATATACTGTATATACTATATATGCAACACTTTACATAGAAAATTTGAAGAAGGTAGATGCTATTATCCCTTCTCATTGAACTGTGCTCTAATATTCTGGATACTATTATTTTTTTCCTTCAGGCTGCTTTCACACATCAGTTTTTTGCAGTCAGGCACAATCTGGCGAATTTGTGAAAAAAACGGATCCATTGTAAATTGTTAAAAAACTGATGCAATGGATCTGTTTTTTAGAGAGAGAGAGAGGTTCCAGCATTTTACCTCACGTTTCTTCCGTTTTTCGCCAGAACCGTGGCTTTCCGTTTTTTCGACGGTCAGAAAAAACATTCCTATGTCCGTTTTCTCCAGCCGCCGGAAAACGAATTTTCGACGGATCCGGCAAAAAAAATGTGAGGTCATCCGTCGCAATCCGGCGCTAATGCAAGTCTATGATATATTATAGACAGGCAAAAAACTTATGTGCGACAGCAGCCTAAGAGTGTAACATTCTCAAATTTTTTAGCACTGAATTGAAAGGAACTTGCCATTATATTCATGCTTCCTGTCATTACATACATGCTACTTGATCTCTGCAATTGAAAGAAAACATAGATTGAAAAGCCAGCTGGGGGCTCTAGTGATAACAATTATTCTGATGACATCTCTTCTACCCATACCGCCCCAGTTGTTTTACCAGTCTCTCTCATGTCTGTACATTGGTTATGGATTGCATTGGGCCAGTCAGATTTCTCCCTACAGTCCCATTCTGTCTCTTCTAAATTTTGTTTTCTCTGAAGGTTTTGATACATGTTGCCTACAGTTGGTTCTGAGCCTCCTATATAAGTAGGCTTTATCCTGTTATTAGCCATAGGTAAGTGTTCACATTAGGCAGTCAGCTCAGATACCATAGGTAAGTGTTCACACCAGGCAGTCAGTGTAGTTACCCATTCGATCTGAGATTACCTTGACGTTTTGGTGAATGGGCTCACAACGTTTGCAAATCTTGTGCTAAAAATCTCATGTGTTTGTTCATAAAGTTCATAAGCCAGTATGCTATTCACATTTCACATATTTCACATTTCCTTAGTTTTTAGCACAGACGAATGTGGCCATTGATCTATTTTTGCCTACAGTTCAGGCATGATGAGTCTAGTGACAGGTTCACGTTAATGAGAAAAATAATTATATGTTACTTTTATATGCACACTTAGAATAGGATTACAGCCTCTGAAAATAAAAAAATTAGGTAATAACACTTTTGTATCTCCTCCCTAAATAATGGGATAATTTTTAGTTAGGTTAAATGAAATTGCAAGCTGAAATCAAGGACCTCCAACGTGGTATTTTCCGAAATACTGCCTGTACCATGTGCCACGCCAGAGAGGCAACGGGAGATTAGGGAGGTTAATAAGTGGCTCAAGAATTGGTGTAGGAAGGAGGGGTTTTGGTTCCTGCAGAACTGGGCCGACTTCTCAGTGGGCTACAGGCTCTACGCTAGGGATGGGCTGCACCTCAATGGGGAAGGTGCAGCAGTGCTGGGGGAGAAAATGGCTAGAAGGTTGGAGGAGTGTTTAAACTAGGGATTGGGGGGAGGGTATTCAATTTATAGGAGGGGAAGATAGGGCAGATAGAGACCTGGGCACAAATAAGGAAGTTGGGGGTGGCGGTGGCATGGGGGGGTGGGGTTAGAACAGTTAGTAATTTAAGAAAGAATAGAGGTACAGAGAGGAACATCAAGTGTATGTATACTAATGCCAGAAGCCTCGCCAACAAAATGGACAAATTAGAATTAATGTTGTTGGAGCATAATTATGACATGGTGGGGATATCTGAAACATGGCTGGATGAGAGCCATGACTGGGCTGTTAACTTGCAGGGCTATAGCCTTTTCAGAAATGACCGTACAGATAAGCGAGGGGGAGGGGTGTGTTTGTATGTAAAATCGTCCTTAAAACCCATCCGGCGTGATAATATAGGTGAATTTAATGAAACTGTAGAGTCCCTGTGGATGGAGATAAGGGGAGGGGGAAAAAATAATAAATTACTGATAGGGGTTTGTTATAAATCTCCAAAAATAATGGAAGCAATGGAGAATATCCTCGTAAAGCAAGTAGATGAAGCTGCGACTCAAGGAGAAGTCATTATTATGGGGGACTTCAACTACCCTGAAATAGATTGGGGAACAGAAACCTGCAGTTCCAGCAAAAGTAATCGGTTTTTGACAACTATGAGAGACAATTACCTTTCATAACTGGTTCAGGACCCAACAAGAAGGGGGGCACTGCTAGACCTAATATTAACCAACAGGCCAGACCGCATATCAAATATAAGGGTTGGGGGTCACTTGGGGAATAGTGATCACAAAATAATAAGTTTTTGTGTATCCTTTAATAAGATGTGTAGTAGAGGGGTTACAAGGACACTAAACTTCAGGAGGGCAAATTTCCAACGGATGAGAGAGGATCTTGGTGCAATTAACTGGGACAATATCCTGAGACACAAAAATACACAAAGAAAATGGGAGACGTTTATTAGCATCCTGGATAGGACCTGTGCACAGTATATACCATATGGGAATAAACATACTAGAAATAGGAGGAAACCAATATGGCTAAATAGAGCTGTAAGGGGCGCTATAAGGGACAAAAAGAAAGCATTTAGAGAATTAAAGGAAGTAGGTAGTGATGAGGCATTAAATAAATACAGAAAATTAAATAAATTCTGTAAAAAGCAAATCAAGGCAGCAAAGATTGAGACAGAGAGACTCATTGCCAGAGAGAGTAAAAATAATCCCAAAATATTCTTTAACTACATAAATAGTAAGAAACTAAAAAATGAAAGTGTTGGCCCCCTTAAAAATAGTCTGGGGGAAATGGTGGATGAGGATGAGGAAAAAGCCAATATGCTAAATTACTTTTTCATCAGTATTTACACAAGAAAATCCCATGGCAGACAATATGATCAGTGATAACAAATTTTTTCCATTAAATGTCACCTGCTTAACCCAGCAGGAAGTATGGCGGCGTCTAAAAATCACTAAAATTGACAGATCTCTGAGCCCGGATGGGATACACCCCTGAGTACTGCAGGAATTAAGTACAGTCATTGATAGACCATTATTTGTAATCTTTAAAGAGTCCATAATAACAGGGTCTGTACCACAGGACTGGCGTATAGCAAATGTAGTGCCAATATTCAAAAAGGGGACAAAAACTGAACTCGGAAATTATAGGCCAGTAAGCTTAACCTCTACTGTGGGTAAAATCCTGGAGGGCATTCTAAGGGATGCTATACTGGAGTATCTGAAGAGGAATAACCTCATGACCCAGTATCAGCACGGGTTTACTAGGGACCGTTCATGTCAGACTAATTTGATCAGCTTCTATGAAGAGGTAAGTTCCGGACTGGACCAAGGGAACCCAGTAGATGTAGTGTATATGGACTTTTCAAAAGCTTTTGATACGGTGCCACACAAAAGGTTGATACATAAAATGAAAATAATGGGGATAGGGGAAAATATGTGTAAGTGGGTTGAGAGCTGGCTCAGGGATAGGAAACAAATGGTGGTTATTAATGGAGCATGCTCGGACTGGGTCACGGTTAGCAGTGGGGTACCGCAGGGGTCAGTATTGGGCTTTCTTATTTTTAACATATTTATTAATGACCTTGTAGGGGGCATTCAGAGTAGAATTTCAATATTTGCAGATGACACTAAACTCTGCAGGGTAATCAATACAGGGGAGGACAATTTTATATTACAGGATGATTTATGTAAACTAGAAGCTTGGGCTGATAAATGGCAAATGAGCTTTAATGGGGATAAATGTAAGGTCATGCACTTGGGTAGAAGTAATAAGATGTATAACTATGTGCTTAATTCTAAAACTCTGGGCAAAACCGTCAATGAAAAAGACCTGGGTGTATGGGTGGATGACAAACTCATATTCAGTGGCCAGTGTCAGGCAGCTGCTACAAAGGCAAATAAAATAATGGGATGTATTAAAAGAGGCATAGATGCTCATGAGGAAAACATAATTTTACCTCTATACAAGTCACTAGTACAACCACACTTAGAATACTGTGCACAATTCTGGTCTCCGGTGTATAAGAAAGACATAGCTGAACTAGAGCGGGTGCAGAGAAGAGCGACCAAGGTTATTAGAGGACTGGGGGGTCTGCAATACCAAGATAGGTTATTACACTTGGGGCTGTTTAGTTTGGAAAAAAAAAGACTAAGGGGTGATCTTATTTTAATGTATAAATATATGAGGGGACAGTACAAAGACCTTTCTGATGATCTTTTTAATCATAGACCTGAGACAGGGACAAGGGGGCATCCTCTATGTCTGGAGGAAAGAAGGTTTAAGCATAATAACAGACGCAGATTCTTTACTGTAAGAGCAGTGAGACTATGGAACTCTCTGCCGTATGATGTTGTAATGAGTGATTCATTACTTAAATTTAAGAGGGGACTGGATGCCTTTCTTGAAAAGTATAATGTTACAGGGTATATACACTAGATTCCTTGTTAGGGCGTTGATCCAGGGAACTAGTCTGACTGCCGTATGTGGAGTCGGGAAGGAATTTTTTTCCCCAATGTGGAGCTTACTCTTTGCCACATGGTTTTTTTTTGCCTTCCTCTGGATCAACATGTTAGGGCATGTTAGGTTAGGCTATGGGTAGAACTAGATGGACTTAAAGTCTTCCTTCGACCTTAATAACTATGTAACTATGTAACTATGAAATAATTACTTTTTGGACTGCTTGTACAATTTAAGTTACATAAAATGTCTGTCAGAGCAGCACGTTGTTAAATATGCTTTTGGTTATTATCAGTAACAAACTGTTTATTCCCAGCCAAATAGGTTGAATTCATCTGGACATTAATAAGGCTGTGTTTGCATGCAGTACTCAAAAGGGACTCAATATAGTCATAGGAGACCAAATAGTGTTATGCAAGTCTTTTCTGGGTAGTTAGAGGGTTTTCAATATTGAGATTTGCAACAAATTTATTCACCGTGGATCAACATTTTTGAGGAAATTCAGAGAAGTCATCAAATTCAAATTTCAACAGATCCGTTCAACTCTAGTTACAATGTATCATTATATTGTACAAAGGGAATTAAAGTGAATTAACTACAATATATTGAGATTGGCTTTCCTCAATTGCTCCTGAAAACACTGAAAACAAAGTATTTTAAATCAATGTATTGAAATTTATGTTTTGACATTTTGTAATTCCACAGTAATTTTCGTTGATAGATTTTGACTCTCACAGCTAATAGGGCATACCTTTTTGCAAGACAGTAGTTGAGTGCATCACAGTAAAAAAAAAATCATGTTTTTTCTTCCTCAGACACTCAGATGGTCATTCAATGCAGCAGTGAAGCAAAGGGAATGCAATTCCTTATCTCCTTATAACCACTATAGTCAAGCTGCTCATCATGATGTTTATCTGAGGGAAGAAGCAAGGTTCTGCTTGATAACATCCTCAAATGATTAGATGGCTACACCAGGGAATTAAGTGCCTTAGATACTAGGGACTGATTGGAATTTGACTTTCTGTGTAGCAGCCTAAAACTCTTATCTGCCTCACCAAGCTAAGAGATTAGTGACTTCCTAATGAAGCATTCAAGTTAGAGATAAGATACCGAATACATTTAAAGCTCTTTTTTTAGAAGTGTAATCGGACTGCCACAAAGGTGTATGTAAAGGATTCACTAGATCTAATACAGAGGAATTTGGAATAACCTTTATGTGTAGCATAAATATGCACCAATGACCTATAACACCATTCTTATTAAGTGAGATGTCTTTAATGTTATATGCAAATACTCCTATCCCTTCCAGTAACTGATAATCCTGAGCTATAATTTGCAGTACCTTGCCTGCTTATACAACAACTAACTAATACTATTTAAAAGTAATCTATTAATTTCATCAATATATTATTTTACTATTTTTTCCTCAACACATTAGTGTAAAAGTGTAAAAAATATTATAATTTTTTTTTCCAACATTATACTAATCATTATAACTAAAGTTGGTAAACCGGATCGCCAACCTAATATTCCATTTTTCCAGGACAATTAGACCAAAATTCACAATTTTTCCAATTTTTTTTACAGACATTGACATGTTCCTTGATCCAAGAAGTATTATTTCTCCTTGCGGAAAGTGACATGTTAAGCATATCAAGATGAGGAGACTTAAAGCCACAATGCTCCTCTTGGAAATATGCAAATTGTCTCTTCAGAGGGGAAGAGGACTAGAACTCTAGTGCCACCTTTTGGAAGTAGCAATCCTAAGAGTCATTGTCGACCCTTTAACGAGCCTTGTCACATGATAAAAGCCAAACCAGAATCTCAATGTCATGATGGGTTCCAGGGTTTAATCCTGTCTGCCCTTTTTCTGGGCGGATCATGTGAAGGGTTAACTTTGCTCTGCCTCATTCTGGGTTCAGGTTTGCTACTTAGCTCCCATGCACCCTGCTGGCGGTGTCAGCTATAGTTCTGCCTTCGGCATGTGAACCTGACACTGGTAGCCCTTGATTTGTTCTGCTGTGATCCCTGACTTGCCCCATGTCTGTTGGCTCCCACTGTCTGTTCTTTTCCCAGCGTTACCCTGTTTGTCAGTTTGATTCTCTGGTTTCTGACTTGGCTTCTATTCAGACTCGCTTCTGCCTTCTGACTTTGTCTTATCCGCTTCTGACCATTACTGAACCTCCTGGCTAGTTTCTGACCATGCTTACTGCTGATCCCTTTAGTACTTCTGCCTCTGTTTTTTGACTCGGCTTGTCTGACCACTCTCTCGCTACTTGGTGGCGCCTGTGTTGCTGCTCTGTGGTGCTTCTCTGTGTACGCAGTCTCACTTCCCTCTCAAGCTCCCTCTGGTGGAGGTTGCACTATACTGCACTGCAGCAGCATGACATTATAGCTGACCTATACATTTAAAGGGATTTCTACATTTTTTTTTCTCTGCTCTGTTTGCTATGGATCCGCTCCATACCTTGGTAGATCAAATGGACAGTTTGACAGTGATAATAAAAGACCTGTTTGTGGAACAGAGGGCCTTGGCCTCGTCTCATAACAACCTGCAAAGGGAGCTTTCTGACAGTAAAATCATTGCAGACTGACTGTAAGCACTCTAACACTGTTGATGTCTCATTGCACTCTCCTGAACCTACAGTCAAGCTCCCAGATATCTTCTCCAGGGAGAGGGAGAGGGAGAGATTCCATACTTTTAAGGAGAGTTGCAAACTATTTTTTTCTCTTAAGGCCCCGTCACACATAGCAATTTACCAACGATCACGACCAGCGATACGACCTGGCCGTGATCGTTGGTAAGTCGTTGTGTGGTCGCTGGGGAGCTGTCACACAGACAGCTCTCTCCAGCGACCAACGATCAGGGGAACGACTTCGGCATCGTTGAAACTGTCTTCAACGATGCCGAAGTCCCCCTGCAGCACCCGGGTAACCAGGGTAAACATCGGGTTACTAAGCGCAGGGCCGCGCTTAGTAACCCGATGTTTACCCTGGTTACCAAAAAAAACAAACAGTACATACTCACCATCTGATGTCCGTCAGGTCCCTTGCCGTCTGCTTCCTGCTCTGACTGAGTGCCGCCGTACAGTGAGAGCAGAGCGCAGCGGTGACGTCACTGCTGCGCTCTGCTCTCACTGTACGGCGGCACTCAGTCAGAGCAGGAAGCAGATGGCAAGGGACCTGACGGACATCAGATGGTGAGTATGTACTGTTTTTTTTTTTTTACATTTACGCTGGTAACCAGGGTAAACATCGGGTTACTAAGCGCGGCCCTGCGCTTAGTAACCCGATGTTTACCCTGGTTACCAGTGAAGACATCGCTGGATCGGTGTCACACACACCGATTCAGCGATGTCAGCGGGACCTCAACGACCAAAAAAAGGTCCAGGCCATTCCGTCACGACCAGCGATCTCGCAGCAGGGGCCTGATCGCTGGTACGTGTCACACATAGCGAGATCGCTACTGAGGTCGCTGTTGCGTCACAAAACTTGTGACTCAGCAGCGATCTCGCTAGCGATCTCGATATGTGTGACGGGGCCTTTAGACCCCGATCTTCTTGAGATGAGTCAGCGGGTGTTGATAATCATTTCCTTACTGTGGGAGGGACCTCAGTCGTGGGCTTTCTCTCTACCTGTTTCTGCCCCTGAAATTATGTCTGTGGACAGATTCTTTGAGGCTTTTGGACTGATTTATGATGAATCAGACCGGGTAAGAGTAGCAGAGGACATGATCATGGGTTTCTTCCAGAATGAACTCACTGCTGGACAGCATTGTTCTGAGTTTAGATGGTGGTCTGTTGAGGTGTCTTGGGGTGACTCTGCTCTGAGATCCCTGTTTGAGAGAGGACTTTCTGATCATCTCAAGGATGTGCTGGCCCTTCATATGCCACCCAGTTCCCTGGAGGAGGCCATGACCCAGGCCATTCATATGGACCGGAGGTTACGGGAGAGAGGAATTATCCAGCATGAGATTCCTGTATTGCCTGCCAAGTCTGAGGTGATAGCATTCAAGGAGACAATGGAAGTTGGTGCCACCAACTTCAAGGAGAAAGAGAGGAAATGACAAAGTGATGGGAAATTATGTTTTTATTGTGGAGATCCAGGACATTGGAAGAAGGACTGCCCCTCTTGTCCATCGAGTAACAAGCTGCCGAGTCTGGGTGATGTTCTAGGAGGTCATCCAGACTCTCAGGTACTATTTTCATCATTTCAAAAATTTTGTTAGAGGTGGAACTGTGTTATGGAGGTGGTTTTGCATCCACTTCAGTGTTTGTGAACTGTGGATCTTCCACGAACTTCATTGAATCTAGTCTGGTGTCTATGTTAAAGTTAGGGACAGTTAGACTTGAGACTCCCATCCATATCGTTGCCATTGATAAGACACCTTTGGCTCAAAATGTCCTTAAGTTTGTCTCTGAAGAGTTCCTCCTCAAGGTGGGTTCCTTGCACCAGGAACAAGTTTCATGTCATGTTATGAATAATCTTCCTGCGGGACTGGTGTGGGGTTGCCATGGTTGCAGAGGCATAATCCTGTTATAGACTGGGGATCTTGTGATATTGTTAAATGGGGTCCTAATTGTTCCAATGGTTGTCTTTCTGCTGTTTTTGTGTCTGCCATTAGTCCGGAGGGTATTCCGAGTACCTAAATGAATTTGGGGATGTGTTCTCCAAAAAAGAGGCTGAGGTGTTACCACCCCATCATCTTTATGATTGTACCATTAATTTTAATCTGGGTTCTAAATTGCCCAAAGCCTGTTTCTACAATCTTTCTGGCCCAGAATGTACTGCTATAAAAAACTATATCTCTGATAGTCTACACAAAGATCACATCCGTCTCTCTCTCACCTGTGGCCGCTGGATTCTTTTTTGTTAAGAAAAAGGATGGTGGTTTACGCCCGTGCCTCGATTTCTGGGAAGTAAATACAATTACGGTGAGAAATACCTACCCTCTCCCACTCATTCCTGATCTTTATAACCAATTGTCTGGGGCTAAGTGGATTTCCAAACTTGATCTCAGGGGAGCATATAACCTTATCCACATTCAGGAAGGGGATGAGTGCAAAACAGCATTTTCAAAAGCCTCTAGACAATTACGATGCAAAGTAGGGAAGAATTATAGACTCTGTAAACATGTATTCCCTTTAAAAAAATAGCCTTTATTAATACAAATGCTCTAAAAATACCAATTCCCCGGTGAAAAAAAGAAAAGCAAAAAAAAGAGGATCCAAACTGTGCACCTAACCTAAATTGTATCCCTACACTTCACTACTGTCCCTTCCTAGCAGTGGAGGTTGGCACCCTGATAGAAGCGATTCTGGCGCACCCACTCAACGGCGGCTGACCCCAGCTCACCCTATTAACCCCTTCCCGACCTTTGACGCCACGTAGGCGTCATGAAAGTCGGTGCCAATCCGACCCATGACGCCTATGTGGCGTCATGGAATGATCGTGTCCCTGCAGATCGGGTGAAAGGATTAACTCCTATTTCACCCGATCTGCAGGGAGAGGGGGAGTTGTACTTCAGCCCAGGGGGGGTGGCTTTGCCCCCACGTGGCTACGATCGCTCTGATTGGCTGTTGAAAGTGCAACAGCCAATCAGAGCAATTTGCAATATTTCACCTATTAAAATGGTGAAATATTGCAATCCAGCCATGGCCGATGCTGCAATAGCATCTGCCATGGCTGGAAATCATGTTCTGCCCCCCCCCACCACCCCCGATCTCCTCCCCAGTCCTCCGTTCTGTCCAGTACCCCCCTCCGTCCCCCTGTCCGCTCCCCCGTGCTCCTGTCCGCTCCCCCCGTCCTCCGATCCCCCCCCCTGTGCTCCGATCCACCCCCCCACCACCCCCTCATACTTACCGAGCCTCCCGAAGTCGGTCCATCTTCTCCCAGGGCGCCGCCATCTTCCAAAATGCGCAGTGCGCCCGCCGAATCTGCCGGCCGGCAGATTCATTACAAAGTACATTTTGATCGCTGTGGTAGGTTCTATCACAGCGATCAAAATAAAAAAATAATAAATAACCCCCCCCCCTTTATCACCCCCATAGGTAGGGACAATTATAAAATAAAGAAAATATTTTTTTTTCTTTTTCCACTAGGGTTAGGGTTAGAACTAGGGTTAGAGCTAGGGTTAGGGTTAGGGTTAGGGGTAGTGTTAGGGTTATGGCATGTGCACACAGTGCGGATTTGGCCGCGGATCCGCAGCGGATTGGCCGCGGATCCGCAGCGGATTGGCCGCGGATCCTGTTGTGAATTAGACTTTTTGGCTCCCTCTTGTGGTCACTAGTGATATGACTCTGGGATTGTCTTTCTTCTGTTTGGCACTCACCTGGGTCGTTAGTCCAGGGGTGTCGCTATATAAACTTCCTGGATCCTTAGTCCAGTGCCTGGCATCGTTGTAATCAGATCCTTCTGTTGCTCCTGTCTGCTGGTCCTGGCTCTTGCAAAATTAAGCTAAGTCCTGCTTCCTTGTTTTTTGGTTATTTGCTTTGCTTCTATCTTTGTCCAGCTTGTACTAAATGTGATTTCTGACTTTGCTGGAAGCTCTAGGGGGCTGGTGTTCTCCCCCCGGCCGTTAGACGGTTCGGGGGTTCTTGAATATCCAGCGTGGATATTTTAATAGGGTTTTTGCTGACCATATAAGTCATCTTACTATATTCTGCTATTAGCTAGTGGGCCTCTCTTTGCTAAATACCTAGTTCATTCTTATGTTTGTCTTTTCCTCTTGCCTCACCGTTATTATTTGTTGGGGGCTTGTATCCAACTTTGGGGGTCTTTTCTCTGGAGTCAAGAAAGGTCTTTTCTTTTCCCTTCTAGGGTTAGTTAGTTCTCCGGCTGGCGCGAGACGTCTAGAACCAACGTAGGCACGTTCCCCGGCTACTTCTATTTGTGGTGCTAGGATTAGATATATGGTCAGCCCAGTTACCACTGCCCTATGAGCTGGTTTTTTATGTTTGCAGACTTGGTATTTATTCCTGAGACCCTCTGCCATTGGGGTCATAACAGTATGCCAGGCCAATATTGAATGTTTAATGCATTGCAGAAGTGGGATAATAAGAAAGGAAATTCTGAGGTTTTTTTTTTTTTTTCCTATCTTCCTCCCATTTACCTCTGAGTGGCTTGAGCTTGCTGCAGACATGAATGTCCAGACCTTGATTACAAGTGTGGACCAGCTTGCAGCTCGTGTGCAAAGCATACAAGATTTTGTTACCAGTAGTTCTATGTCTGAATCTAAAATACCTATTCCTGAACTGTTTTCTGGAGACCGATTTAAGTTTAGGAATTTCAGGGATAATTGTAAATTGTTTCTATCTCTGAGACCCCGTTCATCTGGAGACTCAGCTCAGCAAGTTAAAATTGTTATCTCTTTTTTACGGGGCGACCCGCAGGATTGGGCTTTCTCGCTAGCGCCAGGAGATCCGGCATTGGCAAATATTGATGCGTTTTTTCTGGTGCTCGGATTGCTGTACGAGGAACCCAATCTTGAGGTTCAGGCAGAAAAAGCCTTGCTGGCTATTTCTCAGGGCCAGGATGAAGCTGAAGTGTATTGCCAAAAATTTCGGAAATGGTCCGTGCTTACTCAGTGGAATGAGTGTGCTCTGGCCGCAAATTTCAGAAATGGCCTTTCTGAAGCCATTAAGAATGTGATGGTGGGTTTCTCCATTCCTACAAGTCTGAATGATTCCATGGCGCTGGCTATTCAAATTGACCATCGTTTGCGGGAGCGCAAAACCGCTAATCCTCTGGTAGTGTTGTCTAAACAAGCACCTGATTTGATGCAATGTGATAGAATTAAGACCAGAAATGAGCGGAAAAATCATAGACGTCAGAATGGGTTGTGTTTTTACTGTGGTGATTCTACACATGTTATATCAGCATGCTCTAAACGCCTAACAAGGGTTGTTAGTTCTGTCGCCATTGGTAATTTGCAACCTAAGTTTATTTTGTCTGTGACTTTAATTTGCTCATTATCCTCTTACCCTGTTATGGCGTTTGAGGATTCAGGTGCTGCCCTAAGTCTTATGGATCTGTCATTTGCCAAGCGCTGTGGTTTTGTTCTTGAGTAGTGTTGAGCGATACTTTCCGATATCGGAAAGTATCGGTATCGGAAAGTATCGGCCGATACCGTCAAAATATCGGATCCAATCCGATACCGATACCCGATCCCAATGCAAGTCAATGGGACGAAAATATCGGAATTAAAATAAACCCTTTATAAACTTGTAGGTTCATTCTACATGAAGGAAAACAACTAAGAATAATGTAGGATGTATTGGGGGACGTGGCGGAGACATTAAAGGCACAGAGGTTTAGCCCAATGTAATAGAATAGCAGGATTTTGGGGGTTTTTTATGACGTTCGGCGGTAGAAAGATTTTGACTATGTTAATTTTTTTTTTTATTTTGTCAGATATTGATGTTTCACTACTTCCACGCCCTTCACCTTCTTTTTTACTTCTCCCACACTTTCTTCTTCATTATCCTCATCATCAGCTTCTTTGACATCAACTTCTTCACCTTATTCATCTTCTTCTTCATCTTCTACCTATTATTTTTTTGGTTACATTGTTCATATTCTTTTTATTTTACTATTATCTTCATCATATTCTACTTCTTCATCATATTCTTATTTGTGACAGGCATTCCCGTCGTTGTTATCTATAAAAGTTTGAAGATTACACCTTCCGTTCTGCCTGTCACAAAAGAGTTACATTTGTCCGCGTTCAGTTTGGCCTGCAGCATCAGGCTTTATCCAGGGGCACCACGAGGAGGAACGGACTCACCCCCATACACTGCTTAGTCTTCTTCTGCTTATAATTTAGATAATATTTTTTGCTCTGATATTTAGTGTTATGCTTAATGTTCTTCTGCTCTTTGTTCTGCAGCCTCTTGTTCTTCTGCTTCTTGGTCTTCCAGGTCGTCGTCGTCTCCAGGGTCGTCGTCTCCGGGGTCGTCGTCATCGGGGTGGTCTTCAGGGTCGTCGTCTCCGGGGTCGTCGTCATCGGGGTGGTCTTCGGGGTCATCGTCTCCAGGGTCGTCGTCATCACGGTGGTTGTCGTCTCTGGTGTCGTCGTCATCTTAGGGGTGGTCTTCCGGGTCATCGTGTTTAGTCTCTTGAACTTGGAAATGTAGCAGAAGGTACAAGAAGGCTGAGAAAATGCCGAGAACCAGCTGATGGAACTGGAACTCGGATGGCTACCCGAAGGTCCAAGAGCCAATGGAACTACCGAGGACCAGCTGACGTTAATGGAACCCAGTTACTAAGCAGGAGGTACCCGTGCCTGAAAGCACTACCAAGGACCACCTGACGTTGGTGGAACTTGGATACCCAGAGGGAGGCACCTAAGCCAAAGGCTCTGCCCGGAACCAGCTGACGGTACTGGAACCAGGATGGGGAGCAGAAGGTACAAGAGCAAAAGACACTGCCGAGAACCAGCTGACGGTGCTGGAACCCGGATGGGTAGCCGAAGGTCCAAGAGCCAATGGAACTACCGAGGACCAGCTGACGTTACTGGAACCCGGTTACTAAGCAGGAGGTACCCGTGCCTGAAAGCACTACCAAGGACCACCTGACGTTGGTGGAACTCGGATACCCAGAGGGAGGCACCTAAGCCAAAGGCTCTGCCCGGAACCAGCTGACGGTACTGGAACCAGGATGGGGAGCAGAAGGTACAAGAGCAAGTGTCTGCGTGGCTTTTGCAGGACACGATGCCGGCTGCACAGCAGGGGAACAGCTGGCGGTGCTGAACCCCACTGACACATTGGCTGGTGTTTTTCTCTGTGCAGCTAGCAGTACCGGGCCCCAACTGGCGGTGTTGGAGCCCGGGGTCAGCAGGAGGAGGAGATGGAGCAGAGTGTAGGCCGAAGCCTGCACTGGCGGCAGCTTTGGGTCTGTTGTGCCTGCGTGGCTGTTGCAGGACACGTTGCCGGCTGCACAGCAGGGGAACAGCTGGCGGTGCTGAACCCCACTGACACATTGGCTGGTGTTTTTCTCTGTGCAGCTAGCAGTACCGGGCCCCAACTGGCGGTGTTGGAGCCCAGGGCTCTGCAGGGGGAGCAGAGTGTAGGCCGAAGCCTAATTGAACCAATTTCAAAGGTAACCTTTAACCCCCCCTCAGGGGTTACAAAGTAGAAGAGCCACAGCTTATGCAGCAGTAGTGCTGCACAAGTCAAAGGTTGCTCTTTTAATTTCGCTCCTTGCACACGCTGAATGAAACACGTATAACATTTAGCCCTTTAAACAGTCAAACTGTGTTGGAGGCGCGAGTTCCCTTTGTAATGAGACGCAGCACAGATGTCAAGAATCCCACCTTGGTGCTGGGTGCAGCCTCCTGAGCGTTGTTATTTGCTGTACAGGAGTCTGCGCTGTCGTGTTATCCCCTGGCCTAGCGCTGTTAGCGCTGCCCATGTTCTGGCATCATTTAATGTCGGCCGGTGCGGTTCGCGATGACCATGAATCCCAGCCCCGCAGTGTCTTAACATTGTTAAAACACTGCGGGGCTGGGATGCAGGGCCTGGCGCAGCACATATGTTCGCCTCTCACACTCGGGTCCTTACACCCACTTCAGACTGTGCGGCGTCATCTGATCCCTTATCGCATGCCACGGCCATGAAGCCGCACAGTCTGAAGAAGGCGGAAGGAGATGAGGGACAGGCGAACTGATGCACTGCTCATGCCCATCAAACACACCCTCGCAGTCCCAAGAAATAAGACACCGAGGGGCGTTGTGTGGGTCAGGGCGGCCGCAGAGGCGCAGGCAGCCAAACAATGATGCCAGAAGACGGGCAGCGCTACCAAGGGGGTTGCAGCGTGTCATTACAAAGGAAAGTCACACCACCGGGACGGTTAAATGGTCACACAGAGGACACATTTTAGACGTGTTTTCCGTTCCACATGTGCGAGGAGAATACGTTTATGAGCCACCTTGCACACATGCAGCATTACCGCTGTACAAGGTGGCCTTAAAAATGTACAAACGCCTGGGGGAGGGGGGACAGGTTCCCTTCAATTTCAGTTCTGGTGTCTGCGTGGCTTTTGCAGGACACGATGCCGGCTGCACAGCAGGGGAACAGCTGGCGGTGCTGAACCCCACTGACACATTGGCTGGTGTTTTTCTCTGTGCAGCTAGCAGTACCGGGCCCCAACTGGCGGTGTTGGAGCCCGGGGTCAGCAGGAGCAGGAGATGGAGCAGAGTGTAGGCCGAAGCCTGCACTGGCGGCAGCTTTGGGTCTGTTGTGCCTGCGTGGCTGTTGCAGGACACGTTGCCGGCTGCACAGCAGGGGAACAGCTGGCGGTGCTGAACCCCACTGACACATTGGCTGGTGTTTTTCTCTGTGCAGCTAGCAGTACCGGGCCCCAACTGGCGGTGTTGGAGCCCGGGGTCAGCAGGAGGAGGAGATGGAGCAGAGTGTAGGCCGAAGCCTGCACTGGCGGCAGCTTTGGGTCTGTTGTGCCTGCGTGGCTGTTGCAGGACACGTTGCCGGCTGCACAGCAGGGGAACAGCTGGCGGTGCTGAACCCCACTGACACATTGGCTGGTGTTTTTCTCTGTGCAGCTAGCAGTACCGGGCCCCAACTGGCGGTGTTGGAGCCCAGGGCTCTGCAGGGGGAGCAGAGTGTAGGCCGAAGCCTAATTGAACCAATTTCAAAGGTAACCTTTAACCCCCCCTCAGGGGTTACAAAGTAGAAGAGCCACAGCTTATGCAGCAGTAGTGCTGCACAAGTCAAAGGTTGCTCTTTTAATTTCGCTCCTTGCACACGCTGAATGAAACACGTATAACATTTAGCCCTTTAAACAGTCAAACTGTGTTGGAGGCGCGAGTTCCCTTTGTAATGAGACGCAGCACAGATGTCAAGAATCCCACCTTGGTGCTGGGTGCAGCCTCCTGAGCGTTGTTATTTGCTGTACAGGAGTCTGCGCTGTCGTGTTATCCCCTGGCCTAGCGCTGTTAGCGCTGCCCATGTTCTGGCATCATTTAATGTCGGCCGGTGTGGTTCGCGATGACCATGAATCCCAGCCCCGCAGTGTCTTAACATTGTTAAAACACTGCGGGGCTGGGATGCAGGGCCTGGCGCAGCACATATGTTCGCCTCTCACACTCGGGTCCTTACACCCGCTTCAGACTGTGCGGCGTCATCTGATCCCTTATCGCATGCCACGGCCATGAAGCCGCACAGTCTGAAGAAGGCGGAAGGAGATGAGGGACAGGCGAACTGATGCACTGCTCATGCCCATCAAACACACCCTCGCAGTCCCAAGAAATAAGACACCGAGGGGCGTTGTGTGGGTCAGGGCGGCCGCAGAGGCGCAGGCAGCCAAACAATGATGCCAGAAGACGGGCAGCGCTACCAAGGGGGTTGCAGCGTGTCATTACAAAGGAAAGTCACACCACCGGGACGGTTAAATGGTCACACAGAGGACACATTTTAGACGTGTTTTCCGTTCCACATGTGCGAGGAGAATACGTTTATGAGCCACCTTGCACACATGCAGCATTACCGCTGTACAAGGTGGCCTTAAAAATGTACAAACGCCTGGGGGAGGGGGGACAGGTTCCCTTCAATTTCAGTTCTGGTGTCTGCGTGGCTGTTGCAGGACACGTTGCCGGCTGCACAGCAGGGGAACAGCTGGCGGTGCTGAACCCCACTGACACATTGGCTGGTGTTTTTCTCTGTGCAGCTAGCAGTACCGGGCCCCAACTGGCGGTGTTGGAGCCCGGGGTCAGCAGGAGGAGGAGATGGAGCAGAGTGTAGGCCGAAGCCTGCACTGGCGGCAGCTTTGGGTCTGTTGTGCCTGCGTGGCTGTTGCAGGACACGTTGCCGGCTGCACAGCAGGGGAACAGCTGGCGGTGCTGAACCCCACTGACACATTGGCTGGTGTTTTTCTCTGTGCAGCTAGCAGTACCGGGCCCCAACTGGCGGTGTTGGAGCCCAGGGCTCTGCAGGGGGAGCAGAGTGTAGGCCGAAGCCTAATTGAACCAATTTCAAAGGTAACCTTTAACCCCCCCTCAGGGGTTACAAAGTAGAAGAGCCACAGCTTATGCAGCAGTAGTGCTGCACATGTCAAAGGTTGCTCTTTTAATTTCGCTCCTTGCACACGCTGAATGAAACACGTATAACATTTAGCCCTTTAAACAGTCAAACTGTGTTGGAGGCGCGAGTTCCCTTTGTAATGAGACGCAGCACAGATGTCAAGAATCCCACCTTGGTGCTGGGTGCAGCCTCCTGAGCGTTGTTATTTGCTGTACAGGAGTCTGCGCTGTCGTGTTATCCCCTGGCCTAGCGCTGTTAGCGCTGCCCATGTTCTGGCATCATTTAATGTCGGCCGGTGCGGTTCGCGATGACCATGAATCCCAGCCCCGCAGTGTCTTAACATTGTTAAAACACTGCGGGGCTGGGATGCAGGGCCTGGCGCAGCACATATGTTCGCCTCTCACACTCGGGTCCTTACACCCGCTTCAGACTGTGCGGCGTCATCTGATCCCTTATCGCATGCCACGGCCATGAAGCCGCACAGTCTGAAGAAGGCGGAAGGAGATGAGGGACAGGCGAACTGATGCACTGCTCATGCCCATCAAACACACCCTCGCAGTCCCAAGAAATAAGACACCGAGGGGCGTTGTGTGGGTCAGGGCGGCCGCAGAGGCGCAGGCAGCCAAACAATGATGCCAGAAGACGGGCAGCGCTACCAAGGGGGTTGCAGCGTGTCATTACAAAGGAAAGTCACACCACCGGGACGGTTAAATGGTCACACAGAGGACACATTTTAGACGTGTTTTCCGTTCCACATGTGCGAGGAGAATACGTTTATGAGCCACCTTGCACACATGCAGCATTACCGCTGTACAAGGTGGCCTTAAAAACGTACAAACGCCTGGGGGAGGGGGGACAGGTTCCCTTCAATTTCAGTTCTGGTGTCTGCGTGGCTGTTGCAGGACACGTTGCCGGCTGCACAGCAGGGGAACAGCTGGCGGTGCTGAACCCCACTGACACATTGGCTGGTGTTTTTCTCTGTGCAGCTAGCAGTACCGGGCCCCAACTGGCGGTGTTGGAGCCCGGGGTCAGCAGGAGGAGGAGATGGAGCAGAGTGTAGGCCGAAGCCTGCACTGGCGGCAGCTTTGGGTCTGTTGTGCCTGCGTGGCTGTTGCAGGACACGTTGCCGGCTGCACAGCAGGGGAACAGCTGGCGGTGCTGAACCCCACTGACACATTGGCTGGTGTTTTTCTCTGTGCAGCTAGCAGTACCGGGCCCCAACTGGCGGTGTTGGAGCCCAGGGCTCTGCAGGGGGAGCAGAGTGTAGGCCGAAGCCTAATTGAACCAATTTCAAAGGTAACCTTTAACCCCCCCTCAGGGGTTACAAAGTAGAAGAGCCACAGCTTATGCAGCAGTAGTGCTGCACAAGTCAAAGGTTGCTCTTTTAATTTCGCTCCTTGCACACGCTGAATGAAACACGTATAACATTTAGCCCTTTAAACAGTCAAACTGTGTTGGAGGCGCGAGTTCCCTTTGTAATGAGACGCAGCACAGATGTCAAGAATCCCACCTTGGTGCTGGGTGCAGCCTCCTGAGCGTTGTTATTTGCTGTACAGGAGTCTGCGCTGTCGTGTTATCCCCTGGCCTAGCGCTGTTAGCGCTGCCCATGTTCTGGCATCATTTAATGTCGGCCGGTGCGGTTCGCGATGACCATGAATCCCAGCCCCGCAGTGTCTTAACATTGTTAAAACACTGCGGGGCTGGGATGCAGGGCCTGGCGCAGCACATATGTTCGCCTCTCACACTCGGGTCCTTACACCCACTTCAGACTGTGCGGCGTCATCTGATCCCTTATCGCATGCCACGGCCATGAAGCCGCACAGTCTGAAGAAGGTGGAAGGAGATGAGGGACAGGCGAACTGATGCACTGCTCATGCCCATCAAACACACCCTCGCAGTCCCAAGAAATAAGACACCGAGGGGCGTTGTGTGGGTCAGGGAGGCCGCAGAGGCGCAGGCAGCCAAACAATGATGCCAGAAGACGGGCAGCGCTACCAAGGGGGTTGCAGCGTGTCATTACAAAGGAAAGTCACACCACCGGGACGGTTAAATGGTCACACAGAGGACACATTTTAGACGTGTTTTCCGTTCCACATGTGCGAGGAGAATACGTTTATGAGCCACCTTGCACACATGCAGCATTACCGCTGCACAAGGTGGCCTTAAAAACGTACAAACGCCTGGGGGAGGGGGGACAGGTTCCCTTCAATTTCAGTTCTGGTGTCTGCGTGGCTTTTGCAGGACACGATGCCGGCTGCACAGCAGGGGAACAGCTGGCGGTGCTGAACCCCACTGACACATTGGCTGGTGTTTTTCTCTGTGCAGCTAGCAGTACCGGGCCCCAACTGGCGGTGTTGGAGCCCGGGGTCAGCAGGAGGAGGAGATGGAGCAGAGTGTAGGCCGAAGCCTGCACTGGCGGCAGCTTTGGGTCTGTTGTGCCTGCGTGGCTGTTGCAGGACACGTTGCCGGCTGCACAGCAGGGGAACAGCTGGCGGTGCTGAACCCCACTGACACATTGGCTGGTGTTTTTCTCTGTGCAGCTAGCAGTACCGGGCCCCAACTGGCGGTGTTGGAGCCCGGGCTCTGCAGGGGGAGCAGAGTGTAGGCCGAAGCCTGCACTGGAGCAAGTTGAAAGGAAACCTTTAACCCCCCCCAGGCGTTTGTAGCTGGAAGAGCCATCGTGTACAGCACTAATGCTGGAAAAGGTAAACTTAGCTCTTTTAATTATGGTCCTTGCAGATGCTGAACCTAACACTTATGAAATGTGTCCCCTCACAGCGTTCAACCGTCCGGTAGGTGGAACTTTCCTTTGTCATGTGACGCAGCACAGCCGTCATTTTTACCCCCTTGTCGCCGTGCGCCGCCTCCTCAGCGTTGTTTGAATCTGTCCCGGAGCCTGCGCTGTTAGGTTACCCCTTGGCCATGCACACATTTTGCGCTGCCCGTCTTCTGACATCATTTGCTGTCAGGCTGGCTGCGCCTGTGCGGGTGCGCTGTCCGAGATTCAGCCTCGCGGTGTCGTCTAATGTAATCCCACCGCGGGCCTGGGATCCGTGTCCATGCGCAGTGCATATCCTCGCCTCTCACACCCCTCCCAACGGCTTCTTAAGACTGTGCGGTGTCACGGCCGTGGCATGCTATTAGGGATCAGCTGACACCGAACAGTCTGAAGAAGCCGTAGGGAGGGGAGTGAGAGGCGAGGATATGCACTGCGCATGGACACGGATCCCAGGCCCGCGGTGGGATTACATTAGACGACACCGCGAGGCTGAATCTCGGACAGCGCACCCGCACA
The DNA here is from genome assembly GCF_051348905.1 of Ranitomeya variabilis. Taxonomy (NCBI): domain Eukaryota; kingdom Metazoa; phylum Chordata; class Amphibia; order Anura; family Dendrobatidae; genus Ranitomeya; species Ranitomeya variabilis. Next base: position 266,265,822 of record NC_135237.1, on the reverse strand, counting down.
GGCGCAGCCAGCCTGACAGCAAATGATGTCAGAAGACGGGCAGCGCAAAATGTGTGCATGGCCAAGGGGTAACCTAACAGCGCAGGCTCCGGGACAGATTCAAACAACGCTGAGGAGGCGGCGCACGGCGACAAGGGGGTAAAAATGACGGCTGTGCTGCGTCACATGACAAAGGAAAGTTCCACCTACCGGACGGTTGAACGCTGTGAGGGGACACATTTCATAAGTGTTAGGTTCAGCATCTGCAAGGAGCACCACGAAAAGAGGCACTTTTTCCCTTTGCATCATTACTGCTGCACAAGGTGGCTCCTTCAGTAACAAACGCCTGGGGGGGGGGGGGGACAGGTTCCCTTAAATTTAACTTGTTGTGCCTGCGTGGCGGTCGCAGTACACGTTGCCGTATACACAGCAGGGGAACAGCTGGCGGTGCTGAACCCCACTAACACATTGGCGAGGTGTTTGGCTCTGTGCGTACAGCACTTCTGGACGGCAACTGGCGGTGTTGGAGCCCAGGGGCAGGTTGAGGAGGAGGAGGAGGTTGGAGGAGGTAGGAGGGATTGCCACACACACAGCAGGGGAACAGCTGACGTTACTGAACCCCAATAACAGAGGAGCGACAGTTGACTGTGCGTACAGCACTTCTGGACGGCAACTGGCGGTGTTGGAGCCCAGGGGCAGGTGGAGGAGGAGGAGGTTGGAGGAGATAGGAGGGATTGCCACACACACAGCAGGGGAACAGCTGACGTTACTGAACCCCAATAACAGAGGAGGGACTGTTGACTGTGCGTACAGCACTTCTGGACGGCAACTGGCGGTGTTGGAGCCCAGGGGCAGGTGGAGGAGGAGGAGGAGGTTGGAGGAGGTAGGAGGGATTGCCACACACACAGCAGGGGAACAGCTGACGTTACTGAACCCCAATAACAGAGGAGCGACTGTTGACTGTGCGTACAGCACTTCTGGACGGCAACTGGCGGTGTTGGAGCCCAGGGGCAGGTTGAGGAGGAGGAGGAGGTTGGAGGAGGTAGGAGGGATTGCCACACACACAGCAGGGGAACAGCTGACGTTACTGAACCCCAATAACAGAGGAGGGACTGTTGACTGTGCGTACAGCACTTCTGGACGGCAACTGGCGGTGTTGGAGCCCAGGGGCAGGTGGAGGAGGAGGAGGTTGGAGGAGGTAGGAGGGATTGCCACACACACAGCAGGGGAACAGCTGACGTTACTGAACCCCAATAACAGAGGAGCGACTGTTGACTGTGCGTACAGCACTTCTGGACGGCAACTGGCGGTGTTGGAGCCCAGGGGCAGGTGGAGGAGGAGGAGGTTGGAGGAGGTAGGAGGGATTGCCACACACACAGCAGGGGAACAGCTGACGTTACTGAACCCCAATAACAGAGGAGCGACTGTTGACTGTGCGTACAGCACTTCTGGATGGCAACTGGCGGTGTTGGAGCCCAGGGGCAGGTGGAGGAGGAGGAGGTTGGAGGAGGTAGGAGGGATTGCCACACACACAGCAGGGGAACAGCTGACGTTACTGAACCCCAATAACAGAGGAGCGACTGTTGACTGTGCGTACAGCACTTCTGGACGGCAACTGGCGGTGTTGGAGCCCAGGGGCAGGTGGAGGAGGAGGAGGTTGGAGGAGGTAGGAGGGATTGCCACACACACAGCAGGGGAACAGCTGACGTTACTGAACCCCAATAACAGAGGAGGGACTGTTGACTGTGCGTACAGCACTTCTGGACGGCAACTGGCGGTGTTGGAGCCCAGGGGCAGGTGGAGGAGGAGGAGGTTGGAGGAGGTAGGAGGGATTGCCACACACACAGCAGGGGAACAGCTGACGTTACTGAACCCCAATAACAGAGGAGCGACTGTTGACTGTGCGTACAGCACTTCTGGACGGCAACTGGCGGTGTTGGAGCCCAGGGGCAGGTGGAGGAGGAGGAGGTTGGAGGAGGTAGGAGGGATTGCCACACACACAGCAGGGGAACAGCTGACGTTACTGAACCCCAATAACAGAGGAGGGACTGTTGACTGTGCGTACAGCACTTCTGGACGGCAACTGGCGGTGTTGGAGCCCAGGGGCAGGTGGAGGAGGAGGAGGTTGGAGGAGGTAGGAGGGATTGCCACACACACAGCAGGGGAACAGCTGACGTTACTGAACCCCAATAACAGAGGAGCAACTGTTGACTGTGCGTACAGCACTTCTGGACGGCAACTGGCGGTGTTGGAGCCCAGGGGCAGGTGGAGGAGGAGGAGGTTGGAGGAGGTAGGAGGGATTGCCACACACACAGCAGGGGAACAGCTGACGTTACTGAACCCCAATAACAGAGGAGGGACTGTTGACTGTGCGTACAGCACTTCTGGACGGCAACTGGCGGTGTTGGAGCCCAGGGGCAGGTGGAGGAGGAGGAGGTTGGAGGAGGTAGGAGGGATTGCCACACACACAGCAGGGGAACAGCTGACGTTACTGAACCCCAATAACAGAGGAGCGACTGTTGACTGTGCGTACAGCACTTCTGGACGGCAACTGGCGGTGTTGGAGCCCAGGGGCAGGTGGAGGAGGAGGAGGTTGGAGGAGGTAGGAGGGATTGCCACACACACAGTAGGGGAACAGCTGACGTTACTGAACCCCAATAACAGAGGAGCGACTGTTGACTGTGCGTACAGCACTTCTGGACGGCAACTGGCGGTGTTGGAGCCCAGGGGCAGGTGGAGGAGGAGGAGGTTGGAGGAGGTAGGAGGGATTGCCACACACACAGTAGGGGAACAGCTGACGTTACTGAACCCCAATAACAGAGGAGGGACTGTTGACTGTGCGTACAGCACTTCTGGACGGCAACTGGCGGTGTTGGAGCCCAGGGGCAGGTGGAGGAGGAGGAGGTTGGAGGAGGTAGGAGGGATTGCCACACACACAGCAGGGGAACAGCTGACGTTACTGAACCCCAATAACAGAGGAGCGACTGTTGACTGTGCGTACAGCACTTCTGGACGGCAACTGGCGGTGTTGGAGCCCAGGGGCAGGTGGAGGAGGAGGAGGTTGGAGGAGGTAGGAGGGATTGCCACACACACAGCAGGGGAACAGCTGACGTTACTGAACCCCAATAACAGAGGAGCGACTGTTGACTGTGCGTACAGCACTTCTGGATGGCAACTGGCGGTGTTGGAGCCCAGGGGCAGGTGGAGGAGGAGGAGGTTGGAGGAGGTAGGAGGGATTGCCACACACACAGCAGGGGAACAGCTGACGTTACTGAACCCCAATAACAGAGGAGCGACTGTTGACTGTGCGTACAGCACTTCTGGACGGCAACTGGCGGTGTTGGAGCCCAGGGGCAGGTGGAGGAGGAGGAGGTTGGAGGAGGTAGGAGGGATTGCCACACACACAGCAGGGGAACAGCTGACGTTACTGAACCCCAATAACAGAGGAGGGACTGTTGACTGTGCGTACAGCACTTCTGGACGGCAACTGGCGGTGTTGGAGCCCAGGGGCAGGTGGAGGAGGAGGAGGTTGGAGGAGGTAGGAGGGATTGCCACACACACAGCAGGGGAACAGCTGACGTTACTGAACCCCAATAACAGAGGAGCGACTGTTGACTGTGCGTACAGCACTTCTGGACGGCAACTGGCGGTGTTGGAGCCCAGGGGCAGGTGGAGGAGGAGGAGGTTGGAGGAGGTAGGAGGGATTGCCACACACACAGCAGGGGAACAGCTGACGTTACTGAACCCCAATAACAGAGGAGGGACTGTTGACTGTGCGTACAGCACTTCTGGACGGCAACTGGCGGTGTTGGAGCCCAGGGGCAGGTGGAGGAGGAGGAGGTTGGAGGAGGTAGGAGGGATTGCCACACACACAGCAGGGGAACAGCTGACGTTACTGAACCCCAATAACAGAGGAGCAACTGTTGACTGTGCGTACAGCACTTCTGGACGGCAACTGGCGGTGTTGGAGCCCAGGGGCAGTGTCATGATCTCTGCAGGCAGAGATCATAGCAAGCCTATAGAGGGACAAGCTCTCGGAAGATGGAACTATACTGACCATGAACTAAGCCTGCCGCGCAACTAGAAATAGCCAGGTAGCATTTCCTATTTATCGCTAGATGCCCAGCTCTGGCCTAAGACCTAAATAGCTAGCAGAGGAAAATATAAGACCTGGCTCACCTCTAGAGAAATATTCCCAAGAAGACAGTAGCCCCCCACATATAATGACGGTGAGTTCAGATGAAACAACAAACGCAGCAGGAAAATAGTCTTAGCAAATTTGAGGTCCGCTTACTAGATAGCAGAAGACAGATAGTATACTTTCATGGTCAGCAGAAAAACACTAACAAAACACCATCCAGAGATTACCTTAAACTCTGGCATTAACTCATAACGCCAGAGTAGCAATCCCTGATCCACGAGAGCTTTCCAGACACAGTAACAAAACTTCAGCTGTGAACTGGAACAAATAGGCAAAACAAAACATGGACAAAAGTCCAACTTATCTAGTAGTTGTCAGAAGCAGGAACAAGCACTGAGAGGCATCAGATAACATTGTTGACCGGCAAGAAACCACCAGAGAAATGAGCTTAAATAGCGACACCCACTACTGATGGAATCAGGTGAAACAGGAAAGAGGATGACAAGTCCAATTCCACAAGCGGCCACCGGGGGAGCCCAGAATCCAAATTCACAACAGTACCCCCCCCTCAAGGAGGGGGCACCGAACCCTCACCAGATCCACCAGGGCGACCAGGATGAGCCCTATGGAAGGCACGAACAAGATCAGAAGCATGAACATCAGATGCATTGACCCAAGAATTATCCTCCTGGCCGTAACCCTTCCAGTTGACCAGATACTGGAGTTTCCGTCTGGAAACACGAGAGTCCAAAATTTTCTCCACAACGTACTCCAACTCACCCTCAACCAACACCGGAGCAGGAGGCTCAACTGAAGGTACAACAGGTACCTCATACCTGCGCAATAACGACCGATGAAAAACGTTATGAATGGAAAAGGACGCAGGGAGGTCCAAACGGAAAGAAACAGGATTAAGGATCTCCAATATTCTATAAGGGCCGATGAACCGAGGTTTAAACTTAGGAGAAGAGACCCTCATAGGGACAAAACGAGAAGACAACCACACTAAATCTCCAACACAAAGCCGAGAACTACAAGACTTGGCCCGAGCACAAACGTCACATGACTGCACAAAGACTCGCACATCTCGTGACAGAGAAGGCCACCAGAAGGATCTTGCCACCAAATCCCTGGTACCAAAAATTCCGGGATGACCTGCCAATGCAGAAGAATGTACCTCAGAGATGACTCTGCTGGTCCAATCATCCGGAACAAACAGTCTATCAGGCGGACAACGATCCGGTCTATCCGCCTGAAACTCTTGCAAGGACCGCCGCAGATCAGGAGAAACGGCCGACAAAATTACTCCCTCCCTAAGGATACCTGTGGGTTCAGAATTACCAGGAGAGTCCGGGTCAAAACTCCTAGAAAGGGCATCTGCCTTAACATTCTTAGAACCCGGTAGGTATGACACCACAAAATTAAAGCGAGAAAAAAATAAAGACCAGCGCGCCTGTCTAGGATTCAGGCGTCTGGCAGTCTCAAGATAAATCAAATTTTTGTGGTCAGTCAATACCACCACCTGATGCCTAGCCCCCTCGAGCCAATGGCGCCACTCCTCAAACGCCCACTTCATGGCCAAAAGCTCCCGATTCCCAACATCATAATTCCGCTCTGCGGGCGAAAATTTGCGAGAAAAGAAAGCACAAGGCCTAATGACGGAGCAGTCGGAACCTTTCTGCGACAACACTGCCCCAGCTCCGATCTCCGAAGCGTCAACCTCAACCTGAAAAGGCAGATTCACATCAGGCTGACGCAACACAGGGGCAGAGGCAAAACGGCGCTTAAGCTCCTGAAAGGCCTCTACAGCATGAGGGGACCAATTAGCAACATCAGCGCCTTGTCTGGTCAAATCAGTCAGTGGTTTAACGACATCCGAAAAACCAGCAATAAATCGGCGGTAAAAGTTGGCAAAGCCCAAAAATCTCTGAAGACCCTTAAGAGAGGAGGGCTGAGTCCAGTCACAAATAGCTTGCACCTTGACGGGATCCATCTCAATGGAAGAGGGAGAAAAAATATACCCCAAAAAGGAAATTTTCTGGACTCCAAAAACGCACTTAGACCCCTTCACACATAAAGAATTAGACCGCAGAACCTGAAAAACTCTCCTGACCTGCTGGACATGAGAGTCCCAGTCATCAGAAAAAATCAGAATATCATCCAGATATATTATCATAAATTTATCCAGAAAATCGCGGAAAATATCATGCATAAAAGACTGGAAAACTGAAGGGGCATTAGAAAGACCAAAAGGCATGACCAAATACTCAAAGTGGCCCTCGGGCGTATTAAATGCGGTCTTCCACTCATCCCCCTGCCTGATCCGCACCAAATTATACGCCCCACGAAGATCAATTTTAGAGAACCACTTAGCACCCTCTATACGAGCAAACAAATCAGTAAGCAATGGCAATGGGTATTGATACTTAACAGTGATCTTATTCAGAAGCCGATAATCAATACATGGTCTCAAAGAGCCGTCTTTTTTTGAGACAAAGAAAAACCCAGCTCCCAAGGGAGAAGAAGATGGACGAATATGTCCCTTTTCCAAAGACTCCTTTATATATTCCCGCATAGCAGCATGTTCCGGCACAGACAAATTAAACAAACGACCCTTTGGATATTTACAACCCGGTATCAAATCTATGGCACAATCGCACTCACGGTGCGGAGGTAACGACCCAAGCTTGGGTTCGTCAAAGACGTCTTGATAATCAGAAAGGAACTCAGGGACTTCAGAGGGAATGGACGACGAAATAGAAACCAAAGGTACGTCCCCATGAATACCCTTACATCCCCAGCTCAACACAGACATTGCTCTCCAGTCCAAGACTGGGTTGTGAGACTGCAACCATGGCAATCCCAGTACCACATCGTCATGTAAATTATACAGTACCAGGAAACGAATAATCTCCTGGTGATCCGGATTGATACGCATGGTTACTTGTGTCCAGTATTGTGGTTTATTATTAGCCAATGGGGTGGAGTCAATCCCCTTCAGAGGAATAAGAGTCTCCAAAGGCTCTAAATCAAAACCACAACGATTGGCAAAGGACCAATCCATAAGACTCAGAGCGGCGCCAGAGTCAACATAGGCGTCCGTGGCAATGGATGACAAAGAGCAAATCAGGGTTACAGACAAAATAAACTTAGACTGAATGGTGCCAATGGAAACAGACTTATCAAGCTTCTTTGTACGCCTAGAGCATGCCGATATAACATGAGTAGAATCCCCACAATAGAAGCACAATCCATTCTTCCGTCTAAAATTCTGTCGCTCGCTCCTGGACAGAATTCTATCACACTGCATACTTTCTGGCGTCTTTTCCATAGACACCGCCAGATGGTGCACCGGTTTGCGCTCCCGCAGACGCCTATCAATCTGAATAGCCATTGTCATGGACTCATTCAGACCTGCAGGCAAAGGGAACCCCACCATAACATCCTTAACGGCATCAGAGAGACCTTCTCTGAAAGTTGCCGCCAAGGCGCACTCATTCCACTGAGTAAGCACAGACCATTTACGGAATTTTTGGCAGAAAACTTCAGCTTCGTCTTGCCCCTGAGATAGTGCCATCAAAGTTTTTTCTGCCTGAAGTTCCAAATGAGGTTCCTCATAAAGCAAGCCCAAGGCCAGAAAAAACGCATCCACATCGCGTAACGCAGGATCCCCTGCTGGCAATGAGAAGGCCCAATCTTGAGGGTCACCCCTGAGCAAGGAAATCACAATCCTAACCTGCTGAGCAGGGTCTCCAGCTAAACGAGACTTCAGGGACAAATAAAGCTTACAATTATTTCGGAAATTCTGGAAGCTAGCTCTATTCCCTGTGAAGAACTCCGGCAAAGGAATTCTCGGCTCAGATACCGGAGCATGTACCACAAAATCTTGTAAATTTTGTACTTTCGTGATGAGATTATTCAAACCCGCAGTTACACTCTGGAGATCCATTATTGTCAGGTGCACACAGAGCATACAGAGATTAGGAGGAGGGAGAGAAAAAAGACTGCAGCAAGGCAGACTGGAGGAAAAAAAAAAAAAAAAAAAAAAAAAAAAAAAAAATTCCAGCAGACTTCTTATCACTCTCCTTTCTCAACCTGGGTCTTTAACACTTTACGGGCCGGTCAAACTGTCATGATCTCTGCAGGCAGAGATCATAGCAAGCCTATAGAGGGACAAGCTCTCGGAAGATGGAACTATACTGACCATGAACTAAGCCTGCCGCGCAACTAGAAATAGCCAGGTAGCATTTCCTATTTATCGCTAGATGCCCAGCTCTGGCCTAAGACCTAAATAGCTAGCAGAGGAAAATATAAGACCTGGCTCACCTCTAGAGAAATATTCCCAAGAAGACAGTAGCCCCCCACATATAATGACGGTGAGTTCAGATGAAACAACAAACGCAGCAGGAAAATAGTCTTAGCAAATTTGAGGTCCGCTTACTAGATAGCAGAAGACAGATAGTATACTTTCATGGTCAGCAGAAAAACACTAACAAAACACCATCCAGAGATTACCTTAAACTCTGGCATTAACTCATAACGCCAGAGTAGCAATCCCTGATCCACGAGAGCTTTCCAGACACAGTAACAAAACTTCAGCTGTGAACTGGAACAAATAGGCAAAACAAAACATGGACAAAAGTCCAACTTATCTAGTAGTTGTCAGAAGCAGGAACAAGCACTGAGAGGCATCAGATAACATTGTTGACCGGCAAGAAACCACCAGAGAAATGAGCTTAAATAGCGACACCCACTACTGATGGAATCAGGTGAAACAGGAAAGAGGATGACAAGTCCAATTCCACAAGCGGCCACCGGGGGAGCCCAGAATCCAAATTCACAACAGGGCAGGTGGAGGAGGAGGAGGTTGGAGGAGGTAGGAGGGATTGCCACACACACAGCAGGGGAACAGCTGACGTTACTGAACCCCAATAACAGAGGAGGGACTGTTGACTGTGCGTACAGCACTTCTGGACGGCAACTGGCGGTGTTGGAGCCCAGGGGCAGGTGGAGGAGGAGGAGGTTGGAGGAGGTAGGAGGGATTGCCACACACACAGCAGGGGAACAGCTGACGTTACTGAACCCCAATAACAGAGGAGCGACTGTTGACTGTGCGTACAGCACTTCTGGACGGCAACTGGCGGTGTTGGAGCCCAGGGGCAGGTGGAGGAGGAGGAGGTTGGAGGAGGTAGGAGGGATTGCCACACACACAGTAGGGGAACAGCTGACGTTACTGAACCCCAATAACAGAGGAGCGACTGTTGACTGTGCGTACAGCACTTCTGGACGGCAACTGGCGGTGTTGGAGCCCAGGGGCAGGTGGAGGAGGAGGAGGTTGGAGGAGGTAGGAGGGATTGCCACACACACAGCAGGGGAACAGCTGACGTTACTGAACCCCAATAACAGAGGAGCGACTGTTGACTGTGCGTACAGCACTTCTGGACGGCAACTGGCGGTGTTGGAGCCCAGGGGCAGGTGGAGGAGGAGGAGGTTGGAGGAGGTAGGAGGGATTGCCACACACACAGCAGGGGAACAGCTGACGTTACTGAACCCCAATAACAGAGGAGGGACTGTTGACTGTGCGTACAGCACTTCTGGACGGCAACTGGCGGTGTTGGAGCCCAGGGGCAGGTGGAGGAGGAGGAGGTTGGAGGAGGTAGGAGGGATTGCCACACACACAGCAGGGGAACAGCTGACGTTACTGAACCCCAATAACAGAGGAGCGACTGTTGACTGTGCGTACAGCACTTCTGGACGGCAACTGGCGGTGTTGGAGCCCAGGGGCAGGTTGAGGAGGAGGAGGAGGTTGGAGGAGGTAGGAGGGATTGCCACACACACAGCAGGGGAACAGCTGACGTTACTGAACCCCAATAACAGAGGAGGGACTGTTGACTGTGCGTACAGCACTTCTGGACGGCAACTGGCGATGTTGGAGCCCAGGGGCAGGTGGAGGAGGAGGAGGTTGGAGGAGGTAGGAGGGATTGCCACACACACAGCAGGGGAACAGCTGACGTTACTGAACCCCAATAACAGAGTAGCGACTGTTGACTGTGCGTACAGCACTTCTGGACGGCAACTGGCGGTGTTGGAGCCCAGGGGCAGGTGGAGGAGGAGGAGGTTGGAGGAGGTAGGAGGGATTGCCACACACACAGCAGGGGAACAGCTGACGTTACTGAACCCCAATAACAGAGGAGGGACTGTTGACTGTGCGTACAGCACTTCTGGACGGCAACTGGCGGTGTTGGAGCCCAGGGGCAGGTGGAGGAGGAGGAGGTTGGAGGAGGTAGGAGGGATTGCCACACACACAGCAGGGGAACAGCTGACGTTACTGAACCCCAATAACAGAGGAGCGACTGTTGACTGTGCGTACAGCACTTCTGGACGGCAACTGGCGGTGTTGGAGCCCAGGGGCAGGTGGAGGAGGAGGCGGTTGGAGGAGGTAGGAGGGATTGCCACACACACAGCAGGGGAACAGCTGACGTTACTGAACCCCAATAACAGAGGAGCGACTGTTGACTGTGCGTACAGCACTTCTGGACGGCAACTGGCGGTGTTGGAGCCCAGGGACAGGTGGAAAAGCAGAGGAACACAATGTAGGCCGAAGCCTGAGAAAGTCAAAAGGGAACCTTTAACCCCCCCCCCAAGGCGTTTGTAGCTGAAAGAGCCAGCTTGTGCAGCACAAAAGATGCAAAAGGAAAAGGTGGCTCTTTTCATCATGCTCCTTGCAAACACAGAACTAAACACTTATAAAATGTGTCCCCTGCAACCGTAAAACCGTCCCGGAGGTGGGACTTTCCTTCGTAATGTGACGCAGCACAGCCGTCATTCCTACCCCCCCCCGGCGCCGCGCACCGGCTCCTCAGCGTTGGTTTATTCCGTCCCGGAGCCTGCGCTGTTATGTTATCCCGTGGCCAGGCACACTTAGCGCTGCCCGTCTTCTGGCATCATTTGGTGTCAGGATGGCTGCGCCTGTGCGGCCGCGCTGGCAGAGAGCCCGCCTCGCAGTGTCTTCTGATTTAATCCCACTGGGGGCCTGGGATCCATGGACATGCGCAGTGCATATCCTCGCCTCTCACTCCCCTCCCTACGGCTTCTTAAGACTGTGCGGTGTCACGGCCGTGGCATGCTATTAGGGACCAGCTGACACCGAACAGTCTGAAGAAGCCATAGGGAAATGAGTGAGAGGTGGAGGTTCAGATATGCACTGCGCATGTCCATGGATCCCAGGCCCCCAGTGGGATTAAATCAGAAGACACTGCGAGGCGGGCTCTCTGCCAGCGCGGCCGCACAGGCGCAGCCATCCTGACACCAAATGATGCCAGAAGACGGGCAGCGCTAAGTGTGCCTGGCCACGGGATAACATAACAGCGCAGGCTCCGGGACGGAATAAAACAACGCTGAGGAGCCGGTGCGCGGCGCCGTGGGGGTAGGAATGACGGCTGTGCTGCGTCACATTACGAAGGAAGTCCCACCTCCGGGACGGTTTTACGGTATCAGTGGACACATTTTATAAGTGTTAAGTTCTGCGTGTGCAAGGAGCTAAACAAAAATAGCTACCTTTTCCTTGTGCATTACTGCTGCACAAGGTGGCTCTTTCAGTAACAAACGCCTTGGGGGGGGGGACAGATTCCCTTACATTTCAGTTGTTGTGTCAGCGTGGCGGTCGCATGACACATTGCCGGCTACACAGCTGGGGATCAGCTGACGTTACTGAAACCCAATAACACTGGGTCGTATGTTTTGACTGTGCAGACGGCACTTCTGAGCCTCAACTGGCGGTGTTGGAGCACAGGAATTTAAGTTCAGGTGGTAGAAAGATGAACACAACAGGAGACCTGGATAACGTATACAGTGACCTAATTATTTAATCAGGAGGAGGAGTGGAAAATTCCTGCGAGATCCAGGCCTTGTTCATTTTCAGGAAAGTAAGCCGGTCAACGTTATCGGAGGATAGTCGCATGCGACGGTCAGTTAGTACACCACCTGCAGCACTAAAGACACGTTCCGATAATACACTGGCCGCAGGGCAAGACAGCACCTCCAATGCATACTGGCTTAGCTCTGGCCATGTATCCAGCTTTGAGACCCAAAACTTGAAAGGGGAAGAGCCGTCTGGGAGTACAGCAAGAGGGCAAGACATGTAGTCTGTCACCATCTGACGGAACCGTTGCCTCCTGCTGACTGGAGCCGTCTGTGATGGTGTAGACTTTTGTGGGGGGCACAGAAAACTGTGCCACAGTTGGGCCATACTGGTCTTGCCTTGGGCAGAGGCACTGCTTCTGCTCCCTCTTTGTGCAGAGCCTCCTCCACTGCCTGGACGCACTGAGCTGCTTTGTAATGCACTAGCAGCACTTCTCTCAGTTGGAATGGAGAAGATGATGGAATTGACCAGTGTGTCTTGGTACTCCCGCATTTTTCGCTCCCGGTTCAACGGTGTGATGAGGCTTTCTACGTTGTCCCGGTAGCGAGGATCGAGGAGGGTGAACACCCAATAATCAGACATGTTGAGAATGTGGGCGATGCGGCGGTCGTTTCTCAGGCACTGCAGCATGTAATCCACCATGTGCTGCAGACTGCCAACTGCCCAAGAAACGCTGTCCCCTGCTGGAGGCGTGATCTCTGCCCGCTCGTCATCACCCCACCCTCGCTGTACACACTGAGTACTGGACAATTCGGTAACTCCCTCCTCTGGACGGACGTCTTCCTCCTCCATTGACTCCTCCTCATCCTCCTCACAAACTGTCCCCTGCCTACGCGTTTGTGAGGAACCACGTGGCGCTGACTGTCCAGAAGATGATGGAAATGGTGAATCCTCATCCTCCACCTCTTCCACAACATCATCCCTTAGCGCTTGCAGTGATTTTTCAAGCAGGCAGATAAGGGGGACAGTCATGCTGACTAGTGCATCATCTGCACTCGCCATCCGCGTGGAATAATCAAAGGGACGCAAAACCTGGCAGACGTCATTCATAGTGGCCCACTCTGTTGTTGTGAAGTCTGTACGGCGCTGACTGCGACTTTTTTGCGCCTGAAGCAGCTGGTACTCCATTACAGCTTGCTGCTGCTCACACAACCGCTCCAACATATGTAACGTCACGTGTTGAGCGATACCGTCCGATACTTGAAAGTATCGGTATCGGAAAGTATCGGCCGATACCGTCACAGTATCGGAATCCAATCCGATACCGATACCCGATACCAATACAAGTCAATGGGACTCATGTATCGGACGGTATTCCTGATGGTTCCCAGGGTCTGAAGGAGAGGAAACTCTCCTTCAGGCCCTGGGAACCATATAAATGTGTAAAAGAAAGAATTAAAATAAAAAATATCGCTATACTCACCTGTCCGACGCAGCCGGGACTTCAGCGAGGGAACCGGCAGCGTTGTTTGTTTAAAAATCGCGCTATTACTTGGTTACGTGAATTCCCGGCTTGTGATTGGTCAGGTCGGCCATGTTGCCGGGACGCGGACCAATCACAGCAAGCCGTGACGAAATTACGTCACGGCTTGCTGTGATTGGTCCGCGTCCCGGCAATATGGCCGCCCTGACCAATCACAAGCCGGGACGTCACGGGAGGCTGGACACGCGCTCATTTTAAAATGGGCGCGTGTCCAGCCTCCCGTGACGTCACGGCTTGTGATTGGTTGCGCCGCGATCAACCAATCACAAGCCGGGAGGCTGGACGCGCTCATTTTGAAATGGGCGCGTGTCCAGCCTCCCGTGACGTCACGGCTTGTGATTGGTTGCGCCGCGATCAACCAATCACAAGCCGGGAGGCTGGACGCGCTCATTTTGAAATGGGCGCGTGTCCAGCCTCCCGGCTTGTGATTGGTTGACCGCGACGCAACCAATCACAAGCCGTGACGTCACGGGAGGCTGGACACGCGCCCTTTTTAAAATGAGCGCGTTTCCAGCCTCCCGTGACGTCACGGCTTGTGATTGGTTAATGGCGGCCATGTTGCCGGGACGCGGACCAATCACAGCAAGCCGTGACGTATTTTCGTCACGGCTTGCTGTGATTGGTCCGCGGCCCGGCAACATGGCCGCCCTGACCAATCACAAGCCGGGACTTCGCGTAACCATGTAAAAGCGGGAATTTTAAACAAACAACGCTGCCGGTTCCTGCGCTGAGGTCCCGGCTGCGTCGGAGAGGTGAGTATAGCGATATTTTTTATTTTAATTCTCTATTTTACACATTTTAACATTAATGTTGTTCCGATACCCGATACCCGATACCACAAGAGTATCGGAATCCCGGTATCGGAATTCCGATACAGCAAGTATCGGCCGATACCCGATACTTGCAGCATCGGAATGCTCAACACTAGTAACGTGGAATTCCACCTGGTAGGTAGGTCACATATGATGCGATGTTCCGGCAGGCGGTGTCGGCGCTGCAGAGCCGCAATGCGCGCTTTTGCCGTGCTGGAACGCCGCAAGTGAGCACACTCTAGGCGGACCTTGTGCAGCAGTGCATCAAGATCCGGATAGTCCCTCAAAAAGCTCTGCACGACCAAATTGAGCACATGTGCCAGACATGGGATGTGAGTGAGGTTGCCGAGGCCCAGAGCTGCCACCAGATTTCGGCCATTATCACACACTACCATGCCTGGCTGGAGATTCGCTGGCACAAACCACACATCGCTCTCCTGCTTGATGGCATTCCAGAGCTCCTGCGCTGTGTGGCTACGATTCCCCAAAAAAATTAATTTCAACACGGCCTGTTGACGTTTGGCCACGGCTGTGCTCATGTCGGTCGTAACAGGTACACGTTCATCACGGGTCCATGTGGAGGTGGACTGTGACGGCTCCTGCAGCGATGATTCTGAGGAACTGGTGTAAGAGGAGGAGTCAATGCGTACAGAATGGATTCCTGCAATCCTTGGAGTGGGCAGGACACGTCCTGCGCCACTCGCACGGTCTGTACCCGGCTCAACGACATTAACCCAATGGGCAGTGAGGGAAAGGTATCGCCCCTGTCCATGTTGACTGGTCCACGCATCGGTGGTGAGGTGGACCTTGCTAGTGACGGCGTTCAGAAGCGCGTGTTTTATGTGTCCCTCCACATGCTTGTGCAGGGCAGGGACGGCTTGCCTGCTGAAGTAAAAGCGGCTGGGCACATTGTACTGTGGGACTGCCAATGACATCAAGTCACGGAAGCTGTCAGTCTCCACCAGCCTGAATGACAGCATTTCCAGTGACAGCAGTTTGGCAATGCCTGCAGTCAGAGCCTGTGCTCGTGGGTGGTTTGACGAGAAAGGCCGCCTTTTCTCCCATGCCTGTACTACCGATGGCTGTAGACTGGGCTGGGAGTGTGTGGATGACTGGGAAAGTGGTGCTGCGGGTGGAATTACAGCGGGTCTCTGGACAACAGGGCCAGAGGTTCTTCCACGGCGATCCTGGGAGGAAGCCGAACCAGCTGCGTGTGAGCTAGAGGAAGAGGCAACACGAGCTGAAGAGGTGGTAGCTGCCGCTGTTGGTTGGCCTACCTCTTCAGTGTGTTTTTCTAACTCCGCCGGGTGCCTGTTGCGCACATGTTTCCACATGTTGGAGGTGTTGAGGTTGCTGACATTTCGACCTCTTTTGACTTTTTGATGACACACGTTGCATCTGACATAGCAAATGTCATCTGCAACTGTGTCAAAAAAGGACCAGGCACTGCAAGTCTTGGGAGCGCCCTTTTTGGCTTTTGGAAGAGACATGCTCCTAACGGGTGCCAAAGCGGAGGCTGCAGGATCCGCGGTCTTCCCCCTCCCTCTCCCTCTTTGGGCCGTACGGGGAATCTCTTCCTCAGAGCTGCTCCCACCACCTTCCTGTCCCTCACGCCAAGATGGGTCGAGGACCTCATCATCTACACTACCCTCTGCCCCCAACTGCTCCTCCTGGGTAGTCTCAGCAGCAGAGCACGCACCAGTAAGTGGCACCTGAGTGTCATCATCAGCTGATGCGGCCTGCGATGTGGTGACCGGAGCCACTGGCCCACCCGCCTCTTCAGAGGAAGACAGAAAAAGCTGTTGGGCATCACTGCACCCTGCCTCTTCTTCCATTTCTCCAATGCTGCTTGGCTGGCCCCCTGTTTCCAAGCCAAGAGATTCAGAGAACAGAAGTAGAGACGGCTCCTGTCCTGGGCTCTCTGTCTGCCTGGGCAATTTGGCAGGTGGTGAAGAGACAGATGGCTGCTCTCCAGTGCTCTGTGTCTGAGAGGATGTGGCACTAATGGAAGTTGATGCATTAGCTGCCATCCATCCGACAACAGCTTCAATTTGGTCTTGACGCAGCAGCGGTGTACGACGCTCTGACACAAAGCTGCGCATGAACGACTGTTGCCTGGTGAAAGTGGGTGCTGATGAGTCACCGGTGCCCGCAGCAGGCACAGAATCCCCACGTCCCCTCCCTGCTCCGCGCCCACGCCCACGCCCACGTGCCTTACTCACTGCCTTCTTCATCTTGGTTGACTGATAAAGATAAGCAGAAAAGTACTAACGGATTTGTGTGCTTATTCCTGAGCAACTCCTCCTAACAGGTATAAGAAACACTAATTTTCTAAAGTGTGGACTAGACTTTAATATGAGCTAATGTGGCCTACAGAAATGTAAAGTGGTGTCACTGGTGTGTTTGGTGAACTTTATTATTTATTTCTTTTTTGGGGGCTGAACTGACAACAGATAGAGCTGCAGTCACACAGAGACCGTGCAGACAGACGTAAACGGCGCTGCAAGGCCCAAAAACCCTCCTCTACTTTATCCTATGTAGTGTTTTTCCACAAATTAGCTGGAGACGGGTGGAAAGACACTAATAGGATTTTTTTAAATTAATTAGCAGCAGACTACACTACTTGAAAAAAAATTTAAAATTGATTTGGCGGTATGACGCAGTGAACAACCCTGAGCTGGAGACAACCAGGCTACGGCTGCTCACAGACTACAGGGCGAGCTGCAGTCACACGGAGACCGTGCAGACAGCCGTAAACGGCGCTGCAAGGCCCAAAAACCCTCCTCTACTTTATCCTATGTAGTGTTTTTCCACAAATTAGCTGGAGACGGGTGGAAAGACACTAATAGGATTTTTTTAAATTAATTAGCAGCAGACTACACTACTTGAAAAAAAATTTAAATTGATTTGGCGGTATGACGCAGTGAACAACCCTGAGCTGGAGACAACCAGGCTACGGCTGCTCACAGACTACAGGGCGAGCTGCAGTCACACGGAGACCGTGCAGACAGCCGTAAACGGCGCTGCAAGGCCCAAAAACCCTCCTCTACTTTATCCTATGTAGTGTTTTTCCACAAATTAGCTGGAGACGGGTGGAAAGACACTAATAGGATTTTTTTAAATTAATTAGCAGCAGACTACACTACTTGAAAAAAAATTAAAATTGATTTGGCGGTATGACGCAGTGAACAACCCTGAGCTGGAGACAACCAGGCTACGGCTGCTCACAGACTACAGGGCGAGCTGCAGTCACACGGAGACCGTGCAGACAGCCGTAAACGGCGCTGCAAGGCCCAAAAACCCTCCTCTACTTTATCCTATGTAGTGTTTTTCCACAAATTAGCTGGAGACGGGTGGAAAGACACTAATAGGATTTTTTTGAATAAATTAGCAGCAGACTACACTACTTGAAAAAAAAAAAAAAAAGAACAGTATGAGGCAATGAACCACCCTCCCTGAACTGAATACAACCAGCTATGGATGGCCTATGTGGCTGCACTCAGACTAGAGAGTGGGCTGCACTCACACACACACACACAGACCTTGCAGATCGCTGTGAAAACAGCGCTACAAGGCAAAAGCAAGGTGAATAGTAGGTGAACACAGCGGTTGCTAAATTAGCCTTTGGAAAGCACAAAGAAGCAAATCGCTATCTCTAAACTGTCCCTCAGTCAGCAAACAGCGTCCTGTCACTAACTGAATTCACAGCAGAGTGATCGGAAAATGGCGCCAGCGACTTTTAAACTGCATCATGACATCATTTCAGCAGCCAATCACAGCCTTGCCAGTAGTTTCATGCCCTCCATGCTAAACAGGATGTGCCCACACTTGGAATCATTCTCATTGGCTGAATTTCGGAATTTTGAATCTGGGAACTTCCGATTCCGGTATCCGATACGCGGCAAGTATCGGAATCCCGGTATCGGAATTCCGATACCGCAAGTATCGGCCGATACCCGATACTTGCGGTATCGGAATGCTCAACACTATTCTTGAGCCATTGTTTAATCCTATCCCTCTGAGGGATATTGATGCTACGCCATTGGCGGAAAATAAACCGCAGTTTTGGACACAGGTAACCATGTGCATGACTCCTGAACATCGGGAGGTGATTCGTTTTCTTGTTCTGCATAAGATGCATGATTTGGTCGTTTTGGGTCTGCCATGGTTACAGACCCATAATCCAGTCTTAGATTGGAAGGCAATGTCTGTGTCAAGTTGGGGCTGTCAGGGTATTCATGGTGATTCCCCGCCGGTGTCTATTGCTTCCTCTACTCCTTCGGAAGTTCCTGAGTATTTGTCTGATTATCAGGATGTGTTCAGCGAGTCCAGGTCCAGTGCTTTGCCTCCTCATAGGGACTGTGACTGTGCCATAGATTTGATTCCAGGTAGCAAATTTCCTAAGGGAAGACTATTTAATCTGTCTGTACCTGAGCATACCGCAATGCGTTCGTATATCAAGGAATCTCTGGAGAAGGAGCATATCCGTCCTTCCTCTTCCCCTCTTGGTGCGGGATTCTTTTTTGTGGCCAAGAAGGACGGATCTTTGAGACCTTGTATTGACTATCGGCTTTTGAATAAAATCACTGTTAAATTTCAGTATCCTTTGCCTCTGTTGTCAGACTTGTTTGCCCGAATTAAAGGTGCCAAGTGGTTCACCAAGATAGATCTTCGTGGTGCGTACAACCTTGTGCGCATTAAGCGAGGAGATGAATGGAAAACCGCATTTAATACGCCCGAAGGTCATTTTGAGTACTTGGTGATGCCTTTTGGGCTCTCTAATGCTCCTTCAGTGTTTCAGTCCTTTATGCATGATATTTTCCGGAAGTATCTGGATAAATTTATGATCGTTTATCTGGATGATATTCTGTTTTTTTCTGATGACTGGGACTCGCATGTAGAGCAGGTCAGGATGGTGTTTCAGGTTTTGCATGAGAATGCTTTATTTGTTAAGGGCTCAAAGTGTCTCTTTGGAGTACAGAAGGTTCCCTTTTTGGGGTTTATTTTTTCCCCTTCTGCGGTGGAGATGGACCCAGTCAAGGTCCGAGCTATTCATGATTGGACTCAACCCACGTCAGTTAAGAGTCTTCAGAAGTTCTTGGGTTTTGCTAACTTCTACCGTCGTTTTATTGCTAACTTTTCTAGCATTGTTAAACCTTTGACGGATATGACCAAGAAAGGTTCTGATGTTGCTAACTCGGCTCCTGCAGCCGTGGAGGCTTTCCAGGTGTTGAAGCGCCGGTTTACTTCGGCGCCTGTTTTGTGCCAGCCTGATGTCTCTCTTCCCTTTCTGGTTGAAGTGGATGCTTCTGAGATTGGGGCAGGGGCCGTTTTGTCGCAGAGAGGCCCTGGTTGCTCTGTGATGAGACCTTGTGCCTTTTTCTCGAGGAAGTTTTCGCCTGCTGAGCGGAATTATGATGTTGGCAATCGGGAGTTGTTGGCCATGAAGTGGGCATTTGAGGAGTGGCGTCATTGGCTCGAGGGTGCTAAGCATCGTGTGGTGGTCTTGACTGATCACAAAAATTTGATGTATCTCGAGTCTGCTAAACGCCTGAATCCTAGACAGGGCCGCTGGTCATTGTTTTTCTCCCGTTTTGACTTTGTGGTCTCGTATTTACCAGGTTCAAAGAATGTGAAGGCTGATGCTCTTTCAAGGAGCTTTGTGCCTGACTCTTCGGGAGTCGCAGAACCAGTTGGTATTCTTAAAGAGGGAGTTATCTTGTCAGCCATTTCTCCGGATTTGCGACGTGTGTTGCAGAGATTTCAGGCTGGTAGACCTGACTCTTGTCCACCTGACAGACTGTTTGTTCCTGATAAGTGGACCAGCAGAGTCATTTCCGAGGTTCATTCCTCGGTGTTGGCAAGGCATCCGGGAATTTTTGGCACCAGAGATCTGGTGGCTAGGTCCTTTTGGTGGCCTTCCTTGTCACGGGATGTGCGGTCGTTTGTGCAGTCCTGTGGGACTTGTGCTCGAGCTAAGCCTTGCTGTTCTCGTGCCAGCGGGTTGCTCTTGCCCTTGCCTGTCCCGAAGAGGCCTTGGACACACATTTCCATGGATTTCATTTCAGATCTCCCGGTGTCTCAGGGCATGTCTGTCATCTGGGTGGTATGTGATCGCTTTTCTAAGATGGTCCATTTGGTGCCTTTGCCTAAGCTGCCTTCCTCTTCCGATCTGGTTCCTGTGTTCTTTCAGAATGTGGTTCGTTTACACGGCATTCCTGAGAATATTGTGTTTGACAGAGGATCCCAGTTTGTTTCCAGGTTCTGGCGATCCTTTTGTGCTAGGATGGGCATTGAGTTGTCGTTTTCGTCTGCCTTTCATCCTCAGACTAATGGACAAACGGAGCGAACTAATCAGACTCTGGAGGCTTATTTGAGGTGTTTTGTTTCTGTGGATCCGGATGATTGGGTGACCTTCTTGCCGTTGGCTGAGTTTGCCTTAATAATCGGGCTAGTTCCGCTACATTGGTTTCGCCATTTTTCTGTAACTCTGGTTTCCATCCTCGTTTTTCCTCGGGACATGTGGAGCCTTCTGACTGTCCTGGGGTAGATTCTGTGGTGGATAGGTTGCAGCAGATCTGGAATCATGTGGTGGACAACTTAAAGTTGTCACAAGAGAAGGCTCAGCGTTTTGCCAACCGCCGCCGCGGTGTGGGTCCCCGACTTCGTGTTGGGGATTTGGTATGGCTGTCTTCTCGATTTGTTCCTATGAAGGTCTCCTCTCCTAAATTTAAGCCTCACTTCATCGGTCCTTACAAGATATTGGAAATCCTTAATCCTGTGTCCTTTCGCTTGGATCTTCCGGTGTCATTTGCCATTCATAACGTGTTCCATAGGTCTTTGTTGCGGCGGTACGTTGTACCTATGGTTCCTTCTGTTGAGCCTCCTGCTCCGGTGTTGGTTGAGGGCGAGTTGGAGTATGTGGTGGAGAAGATCTTGGATTCTCGTCTCTCCAGGCGGAGGCTTCAGTATCTGGTCAAGTGGAAGGGCTATGGTCAGGAGGATAATTCCTGGGTGGTTGCCTCTGATGTGCATGCGGCCGATTTAGTTCGTGCCTTTCACGCTGCTCATCCTGATCGTCCTGGTGGTCTTGGTGAGGGTTCGGTGACCCCTCCTTAAGGGGGGGTACTGTTGTGAATTAGACTTTTTGGCTCCCTCTTGTGGTCACTAGTGATATGACTCTGGGATTGTCTTTCTTCTGTTTGGCACTCACCTGGGTCGTTAGTCCAGAGGTGTCGCTATATAAACTTCCTGGATCCTTAGTCCAGTGCCTGGCATCGTTGTAATCAGATCCTTCTGTTGCTCCTGTCTGCTGGTCCTGGCTCTTGCAAAATTAAGCTAAGTCCTGCTTCCTTGTTTTTTGGTTATTTGCTTTGCTTCTATTTTTGTCCAGCTTGTACTAAATGTGATTTCTGACTTTGCTGGAAGCTCTAGGGGGCTGGTGTTCTCCCCCCGGCCGTTAGACGGTTCGGGGGTTCTTGAATATCCAGCGTGGATATTTTAATAGGGTTTTTGCTGACCATATAAGTCATCTTACTATATTCTGCTATTAGCTAGTGGGCCTCTCTTTGCTAAATACCTAGTTCATTCTTATGTTTGTCTTTTCCTCTTGCCTCACCGTTATTATTTGTTGGGGGCTTGTATCCAACTTTGGGGGTCTTTTATCTGGAGGCAAGAAAGGTCTTTTCTTTTCCCTTCTAGGGTTAGTTAGTTCTCCGGCTGGCGCGAGACGTCTAGAACCAACGTAGGCACGTTCCCCGGCTACTTCTATTTGTGGTGCTAGGATTAGATATATGGTCAGCCCAGTTACCACTGCCCTATGAGCTGTTTTTTTATGTTTGCAGACTTGGTATTTATTCCTGAGACCCTCTGCCATTGGGGTCATAACAGGATCCGCAGCAGATTGGCCGCAGATCCGCAGCGGATTGGCCGCTGCGAATTTGTAGCAGTTTTCCATCAGGTTTACAGTACCATGTACACCTATGGAAAACCAAATCCGCTGTGCCCATGGTGTGGAAAATTCCGTGCAGAAACGCTGTGTTGTATTTTCCGCAGCATGTCAATTCTTTGTGCGGATTCCGCAGCGTTTTACACCTGTTCCTCAATAGGAATCCGCAGGTGAAATCCGCACAAAAAAACACTGGAAATCTGCTGTAAATCCGCAGGTAAAACGCAGTGCCTTTTACCTGCAGATTTTTCAAAAATCGTGCGGAAAAATCTCACACGCATCCGCAACGTAGGCACATAGCCTTAGGATTAGGGTTGGAATTAGAGTTAGGGTTGGAATTAGGGCTAGGGTTGGAAATAGGGTTAAGATTAGGCTTGTGGTTAGGGTTACGGATAGGGTTAGGGGTGTGTTGGGGTTACAGTTGTGGTTAGGGTTTCGATTAGGGTTAGGGTTGGGATTAGGGTTAGGATTAGGGTTAGGGTTGGAATTAGGGTTACGGGTGTGTTGGGGTTAGGGTTGTGGTTAGGGGTGTGTTGGGGTTAGGGTTGTGATTAGGGTTATGGCTACAGTTGGGATTAGGATTAGGGGTGTGTTGGGGTTAGTGTTGAAGTTAGAATTGAGGGGTTTCCACTGTTTAGGCACATCAGGGGTCTCCAAACGCAACATGGCGCCACCATTGATTCCAGCCAATCTTGCGTTCAAAAAGTCAAATGGTGCTCCCTCCCTTCCAAGCCCCAACGTGCACCCAAACAGTGGTGTACCCCCACATTTGGGGTACCAGCGTACTCAGGACAAATTGGGAAACAACTGTTGGGGTCCAATTTCTCCTGTTACCCTTGCAAAAATAAAAAATTACTTGCTAAAACATAATTTTTGAGGAAAGAACAATTATTTTTTATTTTCACGGCTCTGCGTTATTAACTTCTGTAAAGCACTTGGGGGTTGAAAGTGCTCACCACACATCTAGATAAGATCCTTCGGGGGTCTAGTTTCCAAAATGGGGTCACTTGTGGGGTGTTTCTACTATTTAGGCACATCAGGGGCTCTGCAAACGTAACATGATGCTCGCAGACCATTCCATCAAAGTCTGCATTCCAAAACGTCACTACTTCCCTTCCGAGCCCCGGCATGTGCCCAAACAGTGGTTTACCCCCACATATGGGGTATCAGCGTACTCAGGAGAAACTGGACAACAACTTTTGGGGTCAAATTTCTCCTGTTACCCTTGCAAAAATAAAAAATTCTGGGCTAAAAAAATATTTTTGAGGAATGGAAACACATTTATTATTTTCACGGCTCTGCGTTATAAACTTCTGTGAAGCACTTGGGGGTTTAAAGTGCTCACCACACATCTAGATAAGTTCCCTTGGGGGTCTAGTTTCCAAAATGGAGTCACTTGTGGGGAGTTCCTACTGTTTAGGCACATCAGGGGCTCTGCAAACGCAACCTGACGCCCACAGAGCATTCCATCAAAGTCTGCATTCCAAAACGTCACTACTTCCCTTCCGAGCCCCGGCATGTGCCCAAACAGTGGTTTACCCCCACATATGGGGTATCAGCGTACTCAGGAGAAACTGGACAACAACTTATTGGGTCCAACTTCTCCTGTTACCCTTGGGAAAATAAAAAATTGTGGGCCAAAAAAATATTTTTGAGGAAAGGAAACACATTTATTATTTTCACGGCTCTGCGTTGTAAACTTCTGTGAAGCACTTGGGGGTTTAAAGTGCTCACCACACATCTAGATAAGTTCCCTTGGGGGTCTAGTTTCCAAAATGGAGTCAATTGTGGGGAGTTCCTACTGTTTAGGCACATCAGGGGCTCTGCAAACACAACCTGACGCCCGCAGAGCATTCCATCAAAGTCTGCATTTCAAAACATCACTACTTCCCTTCCAAACCCCGACGTGTGCCAAAACAGTGGTTTACCCCCACATATGGGGTATCAGCGTACTCAGGAGAAACTGGACAACAACTTTTGGCATCCAATTTCTCCTGTTACCCTTGGGAAAATAAAAAAATTGTGGGCTAAAAAATCATTTTTGAGAAAAGAAAAATTATTTTTTATTTTCATGGCTCTGCGTTATAAACTTCTGTGAAGCACTTGGGAGTTCAAAGTGCTCACTATGCTTCTAGATAAGTTCCTTGGGTGGTCTAGTTTCCAAAATGGGGTCACTTGTGCGGGAGCTCCAATGTTTAGGCACACAGGGGCTCTCCAAACGCGACATGGTGTCCGCTAATGATTGGAGCTAATTTTCCATTCAAAAAGCCAAATGGCATGCCTTCCCTTCCGAGCCCTGCGGTGCACCCAAACAGTGGTTTACCCCCACATATGGGGTATCATCGTACTCAGGACAAACTGGACAACAACATTTGGGGTCCAATTTCTCCTATTACCCTTGGGAAAATAAAAAATTCTGGACTAAAAATCATTTTTGAGGAAAGAAAAATTATTTTTTATTTTGACAGCTCTGCATTATAAACTTCTGTGAAGCACCTGGGGGTTATAAGTGCTCACTATGCATCTAGATAAGTTCCTTGGGGGGTCTAGTTTCCAAAATGGGGTCACTTGTAGGGGAGCTCCAATGTTTAGGCACACAGGGGCTCTCCAAACGCGACATGGTGTCCGCTAACGATTGGAGCTAATTTTCCATTCAAAAAGTCAAATGGCACGCCTCCCCTTCCGAGCCTTGCCGTGCACCCAAACAGTGGTTTACCCCCACATATGAGGTATCGGCGTACTCAGGAGAAATTGCCCAACAAATTTTAGGATCCATTTTATCCTGTTGCCCATGTAAAAATGAAAAAATTGAGGCTAAAAGATATTTTGTGTGAAAAAAAAAGTACTTTTTCATTTTTACGGATCAATTTGTGAAGCACCTGGGGGTTTAAAGTGCTCACTATGCTTCTAGATAAGTTCCTTGGGGGGTCTAGTTTCCAAAATGGGGTCACTTGTGGGGGAGCTACAATGTTTAGGCACACGGGGGCTCTCCAAACCTGACATGGTGTCCGCTAGCGATGGAGATAATTTTTCATTCAAAAAGTCAAATGGCGCTCCTTCCCTTCCGAGCCTTGCCATGTGCCCAAACAGTGGTTTACCCCCACATGTGAAGTATCGGTGTACTCAGGAGAAATTGTCCAACAAATTTTAAGATCCATTTTATCCTGTTGGCCATGTGAAAATGAAAAAATTGAGGCTAAAATAATTTTTTTGCCAAAAAAAAGTACTTTTTCATTTTTACGGATTAATTTGTGAAGCACCTGGGGCTTTAAAGTGCTCACTATGCTTCTAGATAAGTTCCTTGGGGGGTCTAGTTTCCAAAATGGGGTCACTTGTGGGGGTGCTCCAATGTATAGGCACACGGGGGCTCTCCAAACGCGACATGGTGTCCGCTAAAGATTGGAGCCAATTTTTCATTCAAAAAGTCAAATGGCGCTCCTTCCCTTCCGAGCCCTGCCGTGCGCCCAAACAGTGGTTTACCCCCACATATGAGATATCAGCGTACTCAGGACAAATTGGACAACAACGTTCATGGTCCAGTTTCTCCTTTTACCCTTGGGAAAATAAAAAAATTGTTGCGAAAAGATCATTTTTGTGACTAAAAAGTTAAATGTTAATTTATTCCTTCCATGTTTCTTCTGCTGCTGTGAAACACCTGAAGGGTTAATAAACTTCTTGAATGTGGTTTTGAGCACCTTGAGGGGTGCAGTTTTTAGAATGGTGTCACTTTTGGGTATTTTCAGCCATATAGAACCCTCAAACTGACTTCAAATGTGAGGTGGTCCCTAAAAAAAATGGTTTTGTAAATTTTGTTGTAAAAATGAAAAATCACTGGTCAAATTTTAACCCTTATAACTTCCTAGCAAAAAAAAAAATTTGTTTCCATAATTAAGGTGATGTAAAGTAGACATGTGGGAAATGTTATTTATTAACTATTTTGTGTCACATAACTCTCTGGTTTAACAGAATAAAAATTCAAAATGTGAAAATTGCAAAATTTTCAAAATTTTCGCTAAATTTCCATTTTTTTCACAAATAAGCTCAGAAATTATCAACCTAAATTTACCACTAACATGAAGCCCAATATGTCACGAAAAAAAAATCTCAGAATCGCTAGGATCCGTTGAAGCGTTCCTGAGTTATTACCTCATAAAGGGACACTGGTCAGAATTGCAAAAAACGGCAAGGTCATTAAGGCCAAAATAGGCTGGGTCATGAAGGGGTTAAATACTAATACGCTAAAGATGGGAAAACAATAAGCATATAAAAGAGATGAGGTATAGTGTAGAGAAACCAAACTAGGGGCACAGAATGTACCCCCATGTATTGTCCTATATCAAACAATAATTGTATATATATTACACATGAGCACTGTTATAAATATGTAACTGAATTGGCTCAAAGCATCCCATCTACTGATCACCGAATATATAGGTGTCACCACCCTTATTTAGAAATGCAGATAGATGCACAGAGAACAATAATAACATGGGGAGATCAAAATATTAAAAATCAGGTTCAAAAGAAAAAATAATATACTGAACTGTACAGAGCAGCCTTATCAAGCCTCAGGCAATATACCATCCTATGTACATTCAGATAAATAGTACAGTAAGGGCAAGATTATGGCCCAGAGGCATGCGGCTGAAAATCAGTTTCTTCAAAATGTGGATACCTGACCATAGCAAATATCAGCAATGTACAGTCTAATAACAAGATCAAACTTCATGGACAGCAAAGAGGGGGTAATGGCCCCAAATGAAACACTTAGCTTCCAAGCAATCGGAAGGTCTGTACGGTGGCGCTGCGGCACTAAGGATGATGGCCGCTGCCACGTCTTTGGCCAGATTTGTGCTCCAGGTTTGATTGAATGTGTTACATCTCTGACCTGGGACGTGTTTATGCAATACGTGGAGTGTGTAGGGGGTATGGTCTCCTCCATTGTGCGCTATGAGCGTGCGCACTTGGATATTCTGACCGGCGGCTTCTGCCATGCGCTGTACATCTCTAGTCAGCCTGCTTTCCAGGATTGTATGCATGCGCGATTACGCCGGCCTGGTGTATGCCTCTGACGCACGCGCAGATCTGACAGCAAGCATGGCGCCGGCCATAGCACATTGCGTGCATGTGTTTCATGATGGAACGGACCATATACTTTTGGTACGGTACGCATTATCTATATGTATTAATGATCCGATTTGGGCTGTGGGGGAGGGAACCACATGCCGTTATGGACATGTATGCATGAATCAGTCCGGATCCTGGAACTGTATTTATTATTATACCCGGTGTTTCCGGAAATGTATGGGGGCGGTTCCTCCACTGGCGGGTGTTCACTGGCCGTTGGAGCTTACCCTTTAGTATAAAGACTCCCCCCATTTGGATCTTATCAGGTCTGCCTAAGCATCAGAGCACCTGTATCTATGTATCACTGGTTCCTATATGGCTGCCTCCTGATGAACCGTATTTCGGGGAAACGTGTCGAGGCGATGAGGCGATTGCTTGGAAGCTAAGTGTTTCATTTGGGGCCATTACCCCCTCTTTGCTGTCCATGAAGTTTGATCTTGTTATTAGACTGTACATTGCTGATATTTGCTATGGTCAGGTATCCACATTTTGAAGAAACTGATTTTCAGCCGCATGCCTCTGGGCCATAATCTTGCCCTTACTGTACTATTTATCTGAATGTACGTAGGATGGTATATTGCCTGAGGTTTGGTAAGGCTGCTCTGTACAGTTCAGTATATTATTTTTTCTTTTGAACCAGATTTTTATTTTTTGATCTCCCCATGTTATTATTGTTCTCTGTGCATCTATCTGCATTTCTAAATAAGGGTGGTGACACCTATATATTCGGTGATCAGTAGATGGGATGCTTTGAGCCAATTCAGTTACATATTTATAACAGTGCTCATGTGTAATATATATACAATTATTGTTTGATATAGGACAATACATGGGGGTACATTCTGTGCACCTAGTTTGGTTTCTCTACACTATACCTCATCTCTTTTATATGCTTATTATTTTCCCATCTTTAGCGTATTAGTATTTAATAGGGTGAGCTGGGGTCAGCCGCCGTTGAGTGGGGGCGCCAGAATCGCTTCTATCAGGGTGCCAACCTCCACTGCTAGGAAGGGACAGTAGTGAAGTGTAGGGATACAATTTAGGTTAGGTGCACAGTTTGGATCCTCTTTTTTTTGCTTTTCTTTTTTTCACCGGGGAATTGGTATTTTAGAGCATTTGTATTAATAAAGGCTATTTTTTTAAAGGGAATACATGTTTACACAGTCTATAATTCTTCCCTACTTTGCATCGTAATTGTCTAGAGGCTTTTGAACATATTGATATGGCGGGTTTCCTTTCAGGTCCCATAAATACTGATATATGGGCACAGGATGAGAACTTAGTTTTTTTAATTAGTGGCGCTAACCTTCAGAACACCAAAAACCCCTCCCTCCAAAATCTGTTTAAGGATATTTACCTCTGTTATAAGGACAACAATAAATCCTGGTGGGAGATAAAACGGTTGGAAAACTACATTAAGAACAGAATAGTACCTAAGGGGTTACGAATTGCCATCAGACCCTCCCCCCGTACTGCAAATCCCACTGTGCTGGCGGCTTGGACCAAGGAGTCCATTGATTCTTCAGTGCGTTTTATGCAAATATTACTCACGGAAGAAAAATCATTATTTGAAGAGTCCAGTAAAAAATTGAACCTACTAATAGAACAGGTACAAAAACAAAAAACAGACCCAGATTATAGTAGGAGGGAGAATTTTTTACAAACATCTATTGAAAAATTTCAAAATAGGCTCAAAGAAAGGAAGCATACACAATTTACAAGGGATTTGGGTGAGTTCAAGGATAACAAGGCCTTTGATTACCAACCCCAGAGTACTGTGGATGTTTCCTCATCTGACTTAGACACATCAGATATGGAGTGATCCGAATCAGGTCCTGCCACACATATACATCGTGGCAGTATACCTAATAACAGATGGCGGCCGACCAAGAACCAGTGCAGACAGAAAGGGAGGGGGGGGGGGAGGGACGGAGGAGGAAGAGGTCCTATGGGCCCCACTTTTGGATCCGTACACCAGGTATCCTCTCCCTTGCCCTCTACATCTTCGTCTTTTTTAGACAGCAGACCGACAGCAAATTACGATCTGAGAAAGAGACACCAATAGCACAAGGTCAGATCATTAATCTGACTCCGTATGTGTTTTCAAGGGAGGAGTATGCTGTGCTGCAGAGGGGACTGAATTTTGTCCCCACAAATACCTTCAATTGTTTCAACTGGGTAAAAGATGTTAATTTGTTTGGGCGGAACCTTAAGTGGAAATTATTTTTCCAAAAGAATGACTGGGAAAAATGTAGGGAGTTGGGTTTGACCAAAGAAGATTTGGAGGGATATCATGCCTTATTTGGTCTCCTGCAGGAAAATGAGAGAAATAGGGGTGAAGGGCCATTCACTTCTTTGAAAAGTAGGAGTAAAAAAATGCCACCGGGTAGTGAGGTCACCAGTGTTGACATCTTTGTAAAATTGGTGAAAGCCGACTTGTGTAAAATCTCTAATAACGACACCAAGAGGGAATATAATATGACGGCTAGTGAGTCTCAGGCTTTGAAGAGACTGGAAAAGAACACCAATCTAATTTTTAAATCATCTGACAAAGGTGGTAACCTTGTGATCATGGACCATCCAAGATACCTTGGGATGTGCGATTTACTCCTCAATGACCGACAAACTTATGAAATCTTACCAGGCAATCCAACAACTTCATATTCGGATGAATTGGTGTATATTCTGAATTTAGCCCTGTGTAAAAAACTTGTATCACAGAATGAATGTACCTTCCTTACCCCGGTTTCTCCCTCTGTGCCAACCTTTTATGCCCTCCCGAAGGTGCATAAGGGTCTTTATCCACTCAGAGGCCGTCCAATTGTGGCGGGGATAGATTCGTTGTCCCAGAATATTGGTATAGATATAGATCGTATTTTGAGGCCCTTTGTACTTTCATTGCCATCGTATGTGAGGGACACGTCTCACCTGCTGGGTATGTTGGAGGATGTTGTTGTGGAACCTCATGTAAAATTGGCCTCCATCGATGTTGAGGCACTCTACAGCAGCATCCCCCATGATAGTGGCATGAGGGCAGTCGATCATTTTCTGAAAACGAGAGCTGTTGAGTGCAATGAACACAACAGTTTTGTGAAACAGCTCCTCCACTTTATACTCACCAGGAATTATTTCATCTTTAATGGGAAGTACTTCCACCAGCTCAGGGGCACGGCGATGGGGAGCCCCTCTGCCCCCACTTATGCCAACCTGTTCCTGGGTTGGTGGGAGGAAACCCATATTTTTCCGGGTGAGAAGTGGTGGCATCCCTATATCTGCCTCTGGGCCAGATACATAGACGATATTCTAGTTCTTTGGTCTGGCCCAGGGGCGGAGTTTATGAGATTCATGGAAGAGATCAACATTAACAACATTGGGATGAGATTCACATCTGAGCTTCAGGAACATAGCATTGCCTTTTTGGATCTCACAATCACAAAAAATGCAAAAGGGGGTATTAGTACGCATACTTACCGTAAACCAACTGCAACAAATAGTCTGTTGCAGTGGCAGAGTCATCACCCTATCCCCCTTAAACGTGGCATACCCAAAGGCCAGTTTCTTCGTATTAGAAGAAACTGTTCTGATGTGGATACATTTAAACGACAGGCCAGTGATTTACATCGTAGGTTTAAGGAGAAGGGATACCCTACAGGTGTCCTGGCTAAATCCTATAAGGAGGTGCTTGGAAGGGACAGATCCCTGCTTCTTAGAACAAAAGATGACATAGAAGCTGCCTCATGCCCAGTTAGACTAATAGGGACTTTTGACAACCAGTCTGAAAGGATATATCAAGATATAGCAAGACTACCAGGGAGCTCAAAACTAGATTTGGTGAACACCTCGGGGACATTAGGCATGGGAGAGATACCCCATTGGCCCGGCATGTAAATCAGGCACATGGAGGAAATCTGGAGGGGATTACATTTTGTATGATTGAACTTTTGAAACCAAGGACCAGGGGAGGAGACTTTGATAAAGCCCTTTTAAAACGTGAGGCGGAATGGATTTTTCGCATGCAGTCCGTGTCGCCGAGGGGACTAAATGAGTCTCTGACCTATGCATGCTTCCTATAATGGCGGGTTTCCCATTTTTTGGAAACTTCGTTTGCCCCTGTTGTTGCTATATATAAAAGGGATTAACTTTGTTTGGAACCGTTATAAAAAACTGTATACTATATGTCGCAGTAGTCAATTTTGACTAATATTGATAAAATTTTTATTCCCCTGTATTATGTACCAAACCGATATATTTGCATTGAAACATGGAGGTATATTTGAATATCATAGACCCTCATTACTCACCCCCTTATCCACCAATATCTAAGTGGCTGCTACTGTTTTTTGGCACGTTGCTTTATATATATTAATATGGAGAATTTATCATTTTGGGATTGTTCCACTTTCTCTGGTACATCTGATTCATATGTGTGTATAGCAGGTCTGTACGGTGGCGCTGCGGCACTAAGGATGATGGCCGCTGCCACGTCTTTGGCCAGATTTGCGCTCCAGGTTTGATTGAATGTGTTACATCTCTGACCTGGGACGTGTTTATGCAATACGTGGAGTGTGTAGGGGGTATGGTCTCCTCCATTGTGCGCTATGCGCGTGCGCATTGGATATTCTGACCGTCGGCTTCTGCCATGCGTTGTACATCTCTAGTCAGCCTGCATTCCAGGATTGTATGCATGCGCGATTACGCCGGCCTGGTGTATGCCTCTGACGCACGCGCAGATCTGACAGCAAGCATGGCGCCGTCCATAGCACATTGCGTGCATGTGTTTCATGATGGAACGGACCATATACTTTCGGTACGGTACGCATTATCTATATGTATTAATGATCCGATTTGGGCTGTGGGGGAGGGAACCACATGCCGTTATGGACATGTATGCATGAATCAGTCCAGATCCTGGGACTGTATTTATTATTATACCCGGTGTTTCCGGAAATGTATGGGAGCGGTTCCTCCACTGGCGGGTGTTCACTGGCCGTTGGAGCTTACCCTTTAGTTTAAAGACTCCCCCCATTTGGATCTTATCAGGTCTGCCTAAGCATCAGAGCACCTGTATCTATGTATCACTGGTTCCTATATGGCTGCCTCCTGATGAACCGTATTTCGGGGAAACGTGTCGAGGCGATGAGGCGATTGCTTGGAAGCTAAGTGTTTCATTTGGGGCCGTTACCCCCTCTTTGCTGTCCATGAAGTTTGATCTTGTTATTAGACTGTACATTGCTGATATTTGCTATGGTCAGGTATCCACATTTTGAAGAAACTTATTTTCAGCCGCATGCCTCTGGGCCATAATCTTGCCCTTACTGTACTATTTATCTGAATGTACGTAGGATGGTATATTGCCTGAGGCTTGATAAGGCTGCTCTGTACAGTTCAGTATATTATTTTTTCTTTTGAACCAGATTTTTAATATTTTAATCTCCCCATGTTATTATTGTTCTCTGTGCATCTATCTGCATTTCTAAATAAGGGTGGTGACACCTATATATTCGGTGATCAGTAGATGGGATGCTTTGAGCCAATTCAGTTACATATTTATAACAGTGCTCATGTGTAATATATATACAATTATTGTTTGACATAGGACAATACATGGGGGTACATTCTGTGCACCTAGTTTGGTTTCTCTACACTATACCTCATCTCTTTTATATGCTTATTATTTTCCCATATTTAGCGTATTAGTATTTAATAGGGTGAGCTGGGGTCAGCCGCCGTTGAGTGGGGGCGCCAGAATCGCTTCTATCAGGGTGCCAACCTCCACTGCTTGGAAGGGACAGTAGTGAAGTGTAGGGATACAATTTAGGTTAGGTGCACAGTTTGGATCCTCTTTTTTTTGCTTTTCTTTTTTTCACCGGGGAATTGGTATTTTTAGAGCATTTGTATTAATAAAGGCTATTTTTTTAAAGGGAATACATGTTTACACACTGCAAAACAGCATTTCTCACCTCCGAGGGTCTGTTTGAAAATTTGGCCATGCCCTTCGGTCTCACGAACGCACCAGCGGTATTTCAGAACTTCATGAATGATTTTTTTTCTTATTTTATCCAGCGCTTTATGGTTGTATACCTGGATGATATCCTTGTTTTCTCGCCTGACAAGGAATCCCACATTGGTCATTTACAAGCTGTTTTTCACAGGTTACGGGGAAATTCTCTGTTCGCTAAACTCGAGAAATGTTTGTTTTGTGTCCAGGAGCTTTCCTTTCTGGGGATCATCCTTTCTGCCAATGGGTTTCGAATGGATTCCAGAAAGGTACAGACCATTGTTGATTGGGTGCCACCCAGAGACCTCAAGGGGTTGCAGCATTTTCTGGGTTTCGCCAATTATTATAGAAAATTTATCAAGGGGTTTTCTCAGGTGGTCAAGCCACTCACCGATTTCACTCGCAAGGGGCTGATCTCAAAGTTTGGTCACCCTTGGCAGTTGAAGCATTTGTTACATTAAAGAAGTGTTTTATGTCTGCTCCTGTATTGGTTCAGCCCAATCCATCTGAACCGTTCATTGTAGAGGTGGACGCATCAGAGGTGGGAGTGGGGGCGGTGTTGTCTCAGGGACCCATTACTTTGACCAATTTAAGACCATGTGCCTTTTTCTCCTCGAAGTTTTCTTCTGCAGAGAGGAACTATGATGTTGTTAACTGGGAGTTATTGGCCAAAAAATTGGCTTTTGAAGAATGGAGGCATTTTTTTTGGAGGGGGCGGTTCATCAGATCAAGGTGATTACGGACCATAAGAACTTGTCTTATATTGAATCTGCCAAATGGTTATCTCCTAAACGGGCTAGGTGGTCCCTTTTTTTTTTTCGTTTTCATTTTTCAATCACTCTTCGGCCTGGTTCCAAGAATGTCAAGGCTGATGCCTTATCTCACAGTTTTGATTCTATATCACCCCCTGAACCTCCTTCCTCCATTCTTCAGCACGGGGTGGTTGTTGTTGGGGTATCCTCTGAATTGCAGCAGGAGATTCAGAAGGCTCAGTCTCTTGCTCCTCCCTCTTTGCCTGATAATAAGCTCTTTGTGCCGGTTCAGTACTTGTTGAGGGTTCTCCGGGAGTTCCACGATTCAGTTCTCAATGGACACCCGGAGATCTCAGCCACCCGGAAAGCCATTGCTAGGCTGTTTTGGTGGCCCTCCATGACCTCTGA
Organism: Ranitomeya variabilis; assembly: GCF_051348905.1. Classification (NCBI taxonomy): domain Eukaryota; kingdom Metazoa; phylum Chordata; class Amphibia; order Anura; family Dendrobatidae; genus Ranitomeya; species Ranitomeya variabilis. The sequence goes on along the minus strand of NC_135237.1, from coordinate 266,231,253 downwards.
TATCACTGTGTTTGTGTCTGCTTGTAAAACCTGCGTTCGTGCTAAGTGCTACCATAACCAGCCAGCCGGGGAATTGGTGCCATTGCCAATTCCGGATAGACCTTGGAATCATTTCTCCATGGATTTTATCACTGATCTCCCTCCTTCTAATGTCAAAATGGTAATCTGGGTAATAGTTGACAGATTCAGTAAGCAGGCGGCATTTTGTACCTCTGGCACGATTGCCTAATGCTGAAACACTATCTAAGCTGTTTGTTGAGATTGCTGTACGGCTGCATGGCGTACCTTTGAATGTGGTTTCTTATAGAAGTGTGCAATTTGTGTCCAAATTTTGGAGGGCATTTTCTGAAAGATTGGGTATTTGCTTGACCTTCTCCTCTGCTTACCATCCTGACACCAACGGTCACACGGAGAGGACCAACCAGTCACTTGAACAGATTTTGAGGTGTCTTGCTACGTCTCAGCAGGATGATTGGTGTACTTTGTTGCCTGTGGCTGGGTTTGCATTTAACAATCGTATTAACCAGTCCACGGGCACCTCTCCATTCATCTGTAACTATGGTTTTCACCCCCATTTTGGTGAATTTTCTAGGCTGAATTCAGGATTTCCAGGGGCTGATATGGCAGTGCAATGATTGGGTGAGGTGTGGAGGGCGGTCCAGAAGAACATTGGGGAGCCTCTGGGCAAACATAAACTTTTCGCGTATAAGCGATGGTCTGTAGGACCTATATTCCTGGTAGGAGATAAAGTGTGGTTGTCTACCAAAAACATTTGTCTTAAGGTTCCTTCTGCTAAGCTAGGTCCCAGGTTTATTGGTCCCTATGAGATCATTGAGGTGGTCAATCCAGTAGCCTTTAGCTTGCGCCTTCCTCCGTCACTTCGGATCCCCAATGTGTTCCATAAATCCCTTCTAAAGTCATTTGTATCATCCTTGGCTGGGCCTCCATCCCCTCCGCCTTCTGTCTCTGTGGATAGTCAGACCGAGTATGAATTGGAATGAATTGCGGATTCTCACATGGTCCGTAGTTCACTTCAGTATTTGGTCCTTTAGAAGGGTTATGGTCCTGAGGATCGATCTTGGGTCCCGGCGCGATCTGTACATGCTAATCGATTGGTTTGGGCATTTCATGCACGTTATCCTGGGAAGCCTGGGGGTCTGGTAGCCCCCCTTGAGAGGAGGGTACTGTCATGATCCATTCCAGGGTTTAATCCTGTTTGCCCTTTTCCCCGGGCAGATTATGTCAAGGGTAAACTTTCCTCTGCTTCATTCTGGGTCCGAGTTTACTATTTAGCTCTGATGCATCCTGCTGGCGGTGTCAGCTATAGTTTTGCCTTCGGCGTGTGAACCTGACTCTGGTAGACCTTGATTTGTCTTGCTGTGATCCCTGACTTGCCCTGTGTCTGTTGACTCCCTCTGTCTGTTTTTTTCCAAACGTTTCCCTGTTTGTCAGTTTGATTCTCTATTTTCTGACTCGGCTTGTATTCGGACCAGCTTCTGACCGTTGCTGAACTTCCTGGCCATATTTACTGCTGATCCCTTTAGTACTCCTGCCTCTGTTTTTTGACTCGGCTTGTCTGACCACTCATTCACCACTTGGTGGCGCCTGTGCTACTGCTCTGTGGTGCTTCTCTGTGTACGCAGTCTCACTTCCTTCTCAAGCTCCCTCTGGTGGATGTTGCACTATACTGCACTGCAGCTCAATTTGCAGACACTGTGTTTCAGGGTACTGCCCCTCCTCAGTGCAAATTGTGAGATCTGATTTGGCTGTATGAGAGACATCTGACCAGGATCAAAAAAGTATTGTTTCTCCTTGCGGAGAGTGACATGTTAAGCATGTCGAGATGAGGAGACTTAAAGCCGCAATGCTCCTCTGTGAAATATGCAAATTGTCTCTTCAGAGAGGAAGAGGACTAGAACTTTAGTGCCACATATTGGAAGTAGCAATCCTAACAGTCATTGTTGGCCCTTTAACGAGCCTTGTCACATGACTTAGGATAAAAGTCAAACCATAATCTCAATTTGCAGACAATGTGTTTCGGGGTACTGCCTCTCGTCTGTGCAAACTATGAGAGAGATCTGATTTGGCTGTATGAGAGACAATTTGCATATTTCCCAGAGGAGTATTGTGGCTTTAAGTCTCCTCATCTCAAAATGCTTAACATGTAACTCTCCTCAAGGAGGAGCAATACTTCTTGGATCCCGGTCAGATGCCTCTCATACAGCCATCTGTGCTAGGTGCGTGTCAATGTACACAGGGTGAAGGCTTTCTTGGACTCAGCGAACCTAGTGACACTTGTCCATGGGTCATTGATCTCCAGAAAAGTTGGTGTAATTTGTATACACCGCAGACTCTGGGAGTATCTGATGGCGGAGGATACCTTTTCACTCTGTGCAGGGATGTTAAATATGTAAAGAGAGTAGTAAGGACCCTTACTTATGGGACTCTTTTGAGAAAAGACATACCCGTGCTCTGGTCACTGTGAGAGAGTAAAATTAACCATCCCAGGGTAAAGGTCTGTCCTGAAGCGAATCATGAATATCCCAAGTTTTAGGGGTCACCCTCATAGGAAAATAATTTAAACACAATAGATTTCACCTAGAGGTGTTGGCAGGAGAGGTCAAGGAGACTACATCAATCCCGTAACTGAAAGCATCCCAGGAGATTTTTGGGACAACTCAACTCTAGGCTTTCACACTTGCCAAGGTATTGGGAAAGGTTGATACAGATAAATGGAGTTGCAATATTGAGTTGGCGAAGTAGTGGAACATCCAGTAGAGCCCCAATCATACCACCGGGTAGTGCTCAAGATGGCCCATAAACACATGCTGCATGGTCAGCTAGGGGTTAAAAAGATGCAAGAGTGCATTCTACAATGGTTCTTTTGGCCCGGGATTTGGGCTGAGGTTCAGAGGTTTTGTGAGTCGGGCCCAGAGTGTCAGCTTACCACACCCACCGAAAGTTTCCATGGGTGTCCATTGGTACCTCTGCCTATTATAGAGGAACTGGTTGGGCCATGGTTAAGTCAGCCAGTGGCCACCAATACGTATTAGTGGTAGTAGACTATGCTACTCACTACACGGTGGCTATTCTGCTTCATCACACCTCGGCTAAACTTATCGCCAGGGACCAGTTTGCCATGTTCTTCCACCTTGGGCTACCTAAAGAGATCCTGACTGGTCAGGGGACTCCTTTTATGTCCAAGGTGACAAAGGAAATGTGTAAACTGCTCCAGACCGAACAATTGTGCACATTGGTGTAACAACCATAGGCAGATGGTCTAGTGGAAAGATTTAACAAAACCCTAATATCTATGCTAAAAAAGTGGTCTCCAAAAATGGGAAGGAGTGGGATATGTTACTTCCCTGTTTAATTTTTGCCAACCGAGAGGTACCTCTTTCTTCTACGGGGTTTCCTTCATTCAAGCTATTATACGGCAGACATCCAAGGGGTCTGCTGGACATAGCTAATAATTACCGGCAGTTCTAGGATGGACATTGCTCCCCACTGCAACAGAGGGCACACCGCTCCATTGTGAATCATCCCCGATTTGTATTCAGATAAGTTATACCTAATGACTATGTTAGTATGTCTCCTGATTAACCCGATATAGGGGAAACGCGTCGAGTTAAGCATACGCGTTAAGCATACTTGGTATATTGGAGTTGTTTTATTGAATGCCACTGAGGGTACCTTTATATGTATTGTTTCTGGATACCGTTTTTATATGCCTGGATCTATTGAGGGTCCTTTTTCCTGTCCAGTTATTGTTTATAAGTAACCCTATTATATCTTAGGGTGCATTAGGGTGAGACGACGAGAGCGGGGGCGCCATGTGCGCAGGACTTTAGGGTGCCAAGCCCTGCAGATAGGCAGATCGGATCTAGGTTAAATATAGGGTTTTTTTTATTGGCTAAAGCTTATTATGGGCCAATAGGGATATGTGCAATATTTTTTGTATGTGCAGTATTTATTAGCACATTTTTGCACAGGTTCTGCATTTGAAGGTTGACATTATCTCTTGTCTGTTTGTTTGGCCTGCTAACTGACTATATTCATGCACGGTAGGGGCTTATAGGGCCAGTAGGGCGAGCCCTACGGTAAGGTAGGATACAGATAGGTGCCCTTTAGGGATTGGGTGCACCCCGTAACTTTTTTTGCGTTCATACGAGTGTTTTTGGTCATGTATGTGGTATTGTCCTTTTTATTGTTAAGTACTAGTAAATGTTAAGTTTTAATAGGGTCAATTACTTTATGTTAAATAGTGCTATTTGTCGGTGATTTATTTATTTTAAGGCACTTATATTTGCTACTCTGTGATTTTTTTGTCTGCTGGACCTAGCTAAAGAGATATTGGAACTTAAGCCTACTCCCCATGAAAGCATAATAGAACACATTGTGAATATGCATGCCCGTATTGCATCTGTGATGCCTATTTCAAAGAAACATCTCATGGATACCCAGACTTCACAGAGCATATAATAGAAAGGCCACAGTCAGGTCCTTTAAAAACTGGATCTGGTATTAGTTTTAGTGCCCACCGCAGAAAGTAAATTCATGACCAAGTGGCAAGGGCCGTATGAAGTTCAGTGGAACCCTCAGGTGGAGGAAGGATTCCAGTCCATAAAGTTGGTATTGTTTGGACAGGCCATCCTCACCAGACCCAACTATAAGAAAAGTTTTATTGTGCAAATAGATGCCACTGTGGCAGTTCTAGGAGTGTTTCTGCCACAAGAGGTGAATAGAGAAGAAAGTCCGGTCACCGACTTGAGTAGGAAACTTAGCCGGACAGAGAAAAATTATATCTAAGTGGAAAAGGAGTGATTGGCCATTAAGTGGGCCTAAGAGTCCCCACATTATTATTTACTTGTTTCACTTGGTAACAGATCATTCGCTCTTGGTCTGGATGAGATATGCCAAGGAGAGGAAAGCTAGTGTCACCAGATGGATTTGTTGTTACAAAACTATAGCTTTTCAGTAGAATTTCAAGCTGGGAAGTCGCAAGAAAATTATTTTTTCAGAGAATATGAATGTTAACATCAAACCTCTTTCTCCACTCATGGCTAGTGGTTGGGTGAAGCCTCTTATTTTCAAGCTACTGTGGTTTTTAATTTTAAATCATAATGACAACCCAAAACATCCAAATGACCCTGATCAAAAGTTCACATACCCCATTTCTTAATACCGTGTATTACCCCCTCTAACATCAATGACAGTTTGAAGTCTTTTGTGGTAGTTGTGGATGAGGTTCTTGATTTTCTCAGATGGTAAAGCTGCCTACTCTTCTTGGCAAAAAGCCTCCAGTTCCTGTAAATTCCAGGGTTGTCTAGCATGAACTGCGCATTTGAGATCTCCCCAGAGTGGCTCAATGATATTGAGGTCAGGAAACTGAGATGGCCACTCCAGAGCCAACGACAGGTCGACTTGGCTTGTGTTTTGGATCATTGTCATGTTGGAACATCCAAGTACGTCCCATGTGCAGCTTCCAGGCTGATGAGTACAAATTTGCCTCCAGTATTTGCTAATAACATGCTGCATTCATCTTTCCTTCAACTTTGACCATGTTTCCTGTGCCTTTGCAGCTCACACATCCCCCAAAACATCAGGGAACCACCTCCGTGCTTTACAGTAGTAATGGTGTTCCTATCATCATTGGCCTTACTGACCTCTCTCCAAATGTAAAGTTTATGATTGCGGCCAAAACATTCAATTTTGGTTTCATCATTTCTAATTATCTTGTTCCAAAGGTTTTGTGGCTTGTCTCTGTGCTGTTTTGCGCATTGTAGGAGAGATATTTTGTGGCATTTGCGCAGTAATGTCTTTCTTCTGGTGACTCAACCATGCAGATCATTTTTCTTCAAGTGCCTCCTTATTGTGCATCTGGAAACAGCCGCATCGCTAGTTTTCAGAGAGTCCTGTATTTCAGCGGATGTGATTTGAGGGTTTTTCTTTGCATCTCAAATGATTTTCCTGGCAGTTATGGATGACATTTTTGTTTGTCTACCTGACCGTGGTTTTGTTTTTACAGAGCCCCTGATTTTCCATTTGTGAATCAGTTTGCTGACTGGCATTATCAATTCCTTGGATATCTTTTTGTATCCCTTCCCTGTTTTATACAGTTCAAAAACCTTTTCCCATAGATTCATTGGCAATTGTTTCATCCAGAAATGTCAGTGGCTGAATGAAAGATGCAAAAGTCTGTCTGGATCCCAGAAACTCACTCAGGTTTTATGCACACACTCATTACAAACAAACAGATCACAGGTGAGGATGTTAACTTTAGTAGCCATTGAAACCAATTTGTGTCAACTTTTGTGCATGTTATCTGGCCAAAATCACCAGGGTATTTAAACTTTTGATCAGGGTCATTTGAATGCTTTGGGTTGTCATTATGATTTAAAGAGAGAAAACACAGTAGTTTGACAATAAATGTCTTCGCCTAACCAATAACCATGAATAGAGAAAAAGTTTTTGTTACGGCTGGCGGAACGCACTGAATAGATTAAAGATGGTAAAGGTGTGTTTGCAGCCCGGGGTCCACCGTGCACAGATGGAACCTGCTGCTAAGTAATGGCGGCACTATATGGCGGTACTACGCTGGAGTAAACTCGGGTTCAGACACCCGGTAAGAACTAAAGCGAACTCTGTTGTTTTACATAGTCGCAGTGAAACAAATGAAACGCTGTGCCCTGTTAGCGAACACAGGATGCAGCAGACGAACGACGAACTCTAGTGGGATCCCTAAGATTCACCCCCACTAAGCTGGTGATTGATCCTGCTCTGACCCTTGGTGGCTTTTGAGCCCGCGCCTGGGGACGCCCCAAGTCAGATGCAGAGATCAAGCGGGAGTTCCCACCACCCTACACTGACCAGTTGTCAGGATAATTTAAGATTACAGCAAAGAGTGCGTGCAATGCCATGTAGGCGAACACTGCTGGTTTGACGCAGTACAGATCGTGCTCTGGTGTAGGATTGCACTGTCAGGCTCTAGGTAGCTCCAACATTCGCGAACATTCAACAACAGAAGGAATGGGAATGATTAAGGAGCAATCACCAGAACAGACACAGACACACACACACACAGACACACACACACACACACACACACACACACACACACACACACACACACACACACACACACACACACATGATAATAGGTTTAAACTAGCACATGGCTATGCAGCCATGCAAACCTTTTATAGCTGCAGCGCTCAAGGACCTTCCGAGTGGTGCAATAGGAGCTGCTACAGGAGCTAAGCATGCGACCCTGACCTCCAATGGGAGGTTGTCCTGTGGGCATGCTCAGTATGGAAAAACAGGACTTAGTCCCTGAAACACCTACTCACTGCTGATCAGTACTGGCTACAATGGCAGAGCCTGGAAAGGCAGCAGTAACCAAGCACACAGTATCAGCTTGAGCCAGACACTGGGATCAACGTCTACACTGAGCAGGCTCCACTGCGGCTGGAGGAGAATGAGATACCGCAGCGGACATGGTTTGAGATTCCAACTCCTAACAGTTTTGGTGTTATCATTCATATTCTCTGAAAAAAGGCCTAGAAAGCAAATATTCTGCCAGGGTATGTAATTTTTTGAGCACAACTGTATATGCAAATCACATACTTGCAGTCACACACCCGCACGCTCCCGGAGCCAGTACTGGAGAAACCTGACACCTTTTGCTTTTGCAAAGCAGTCATCAAAGCAAAAGGCGGCTACTTTGAAGTACCTAGAATATAAGACATATTTTCAGTTGTTTCACACTTTTTTGTTAAGTATATAATTACACATGTGTTAATTCATAGTTTTGATGCCTCCAGTGTGAATTTACAATTTTCATAGTCTTGAAAATACAGAAAAATCTTTAAATGAGAAGGTGTGTCCAAGCTTTTGGTCTGTACAATATATATATATATATATATATATATATATATATATATATATATATATATATATATATCTCAAACATATCATATAGTAGATACAGGCTGCTGGCTTTGTATACCGTATATAAAATAGTGGACACACTGCCGGTTGTATATATCATGGAGTGTATACAGGCTGCTGGCTGTATATCTGCTTTGTAATAGTCTAAGGGTCACTTCCATCTGTCAGTCTGTCTGTCTTTCTGTCTGTCTGTCTGTCACGAATATTCATTGGTCGCGGTCTCTGTATGTCATGGAAATCCAAGTCGCTGATTGGTCGCGGCAAAACGGCCACGACCAATCAGCGACGGGCACAGTCCAGCGGCAAAATAGCCGCTCCTTCCTCCCCGCAGTCAGTGCCCACTCCATAATCCCCTCCAGTCAGCGCTCACACAGGGTTAATGGCAGCGGTAATGGACCGTGTTATGCCGTCGGTAACACACTCCGTTACCGCAGCTATTAACCCTGTGTGACCAAGTTTTTACTATTGATGCTGCCTATGCGTCATCAATAGTTAAAAGATCTAATGTTAAAAAAAAAAAATCGTTATATACTCACCGTCCGTCGGCCCCTCGGATCCAGGACCGGCCTTTCCCGCTCCTCGCGATGCTCCGGTGACCGCTCCATGCATTGCGGTCTCGCGAGATGATGATGTAGCGGTCTCGTGAGACTGCTACGTCATCATCTCGTGAGACCGCAATGCACACTTGGGATCAGAGCGCACGAGGAGTGTCAGTAACCGCTTTGCCTGCATCCGGGGCCAACGGAAGGTGAGTATATCACTATTTTTTTATTTTAATTCTTTTTTAACAGGGATATGATGCCCACATTGCTATATACTGCGTGGGCTGTGCAATATACTACGTGGGCTGTGCAATATAATACGTGGGCTGTGCAATGTACTATATTTAGCATATTGCACAGCCATGTAGTATATTGCACAGCCACGTAGTATATAGCACAGCCACGTAGTATTTAGCACAGCCCACAGAGTATAGAGCACAGCCACATTGTATACAACACAGCTCACGGAGTACATAGCACAGCCACGTAGTATATAGCACAGCCCACGGAGTGTATAACAGCCCACATAACATATAACACAGCCACGTAGTTTATATGCTAAATATACTACGTGGCTGTGCTATTTACTACGTGGGCTGTTATGTACTACAGGGCCGACCGCGAACAATCAGCGACAGGCGCAGTCCGGCCGCGAATTGGCGTGGGATTTGAACCACGCTTCACTAATTGGTCGTGGCCGGCCGAATCCTGTGTATTCAATGTATTATTCTAAAATCTCCATAAATAAACTACATACATATTCTAGAATACCCTATGCATTAGAATCAGGCTACCATCTAGTAAATAATATAATCATGTAGTGGATACAAGCTTCTGGCTATATATCATTTAGTGTACACAAGCTGCTGGCTGTTTATATATCATAGTAGATGGTGGCCCGATTCTAACGCATCGGGTATTCTAAAATATGTATGTAGTTTATTTATGAAGATTTCAGAATAATGCAATGAATACGCAGGATTGGGCTAGGCCGGCCGCGACAAATTAGCGAAGCGTGGTTCAAATCCTGTGCCAATTCGCAGACAGACTGCGCCTGTCTCTGATTGTTCGTGGTTGGCCGCGAGCAATCAGTAAAGCCAGGGCCAGCTGCAGGTTTTTGAGGGCCCCGGGAGAAAGAGTCTCACAGCCCACGTAGCATATAACACAGTCCATGTAGTATATAGCACAGCCACATATAGCATGGGCACATAGTATATAGCACAGCTACGTAGTATATAAAACAGCCACGTAGTATATAGCAGCCACATAGTATATAGCAGTCACGTAGTATATAGCACAGGCACAAAGTATATAGCACAGCCCATGCAATATATAACACAGCCACGTAGTATATACCACAGCCATGTAGAATATTGCACAGCCACATAGTATATAGCATAGGCACATAGTATATAACACAGCCCATGTAGTATATAGCACAGCCCACGTAGTATATAACACAGCTCATGCAGTATAAATCACAGCCAATGTAGTATATAGCACAGCCCACATTGTATATAGCACAGCCCACGCAGTATATAACAAAGCCACATAGTATATAGCAGACACGTAGTATATAGCAGCCACGTAGTATAAAGCACAGCCATGTAATATATAGCACAGCCATGTAGTATATTGCAGAGCCACCTAGTATATACCACAGACCATGCAGTATGTAGCACAGCTCACATAGTATATAACACAGCCCACGCAGTATATAACACAGCACACGTAGTATATAGCAGAACCCACGTAGTATATAGCACGGCCCATGTAGTATATAGCATGGCCCACGCAGTATATAACACAGCCCATGTAGTATATAACACAGCCACATAGTGTATACCACAGCCACGTAGTATATTGCTCAGCCACATAGTATATAGCACAGGCACATAGTATATAGCACAGCCACATAGTATATTGCAGAGCTATGTAGTATATAGCACAGACCATGCAGTATATAACACAGCCCACGTAGTATATAGCACAGCCCATGTAGTATATAACACAGCCCACGCAGTATATAACAGCCCACGTAGTACACAGCACAACCTACGTAGTATATAGCACAGCCCACGCAGTATATAACACAGCCTACGCAGTATATAACACAGCCACGTAGTACATAGCACAGCCAATAGTATATAGCACAGGCATGTAGTATATAGCACGGCCCATGCAGTATATAGCACAGCCACATAGAATATTGCAGAGCCACATAGTATAAAGCACAGACCTGCAGTATATAACACAGCCCACGTAGTATATAGCACAGCCCATGTAGTATATAACACAGCCCACACAGTATATAACACAGCCCACATAGTATATAGCACAGCCCACGTAGTATATAGCAAAGCCCACGCAGTGTATAACACAGCCACTTAGTATATAGTAGACACATAGTATATAGCAGCCACGTAGTTTATAGCACAGCCACATAGTACATAGCACAGCCACATAGTATATAGCACAGCCCATGAAGTATATAAGACAGCCACATAGTATATAGCACAGCCACGTAGTATCTTGCACAGCCACATAGTATATAGCAGAGCCACGTAGTATATAGCACAGACCACGCAGTATATATCACAGTCCACGTAGTATATAGCACAGCCCACGTAGTATATAGCACAGCCCATGCAGTATACAACACAGCCCGCGTAGTATATAACACAGCCACGTAGTATATAGCAGCCATGAAGTATATAGCAGCCATGTAGTATATAGCCCAGCCACGTAGTGTACAGCACAGGCACGTAGTATATAGCACAGCCCACTCAGTATATAACACAGCCACGTAGTATAAAGCACAGCCACGTAGTATATAGCACAGGCATGTAGTATATAGCACAGCTACATAGTAAATAACACAGCCCACATAGTATATAGCAGAGCCCATGCAGTATATAACACAGCCCATGTAGTACATAGCACAGCCCACGTACTATATAACACAGCCAACCTAGTATATAGCACAGCCACGTAGTATATAACACAGCCACTTAGCATATAGCACAGCCACATAGTATATATCACAGTCCACGTAGTATATATCACAGTCCACGTAGTATATAGCACAGCCCATGTAGTATATAACACAGCCCATGCAGTATATAACACAGCCACGTAGTATATAGCAGCCATCTATGTAGTATATAGCAGCCATGTAGTATATAGCCCAGCCTCATAGTATACAGCACAGACACGTAGTATATAGCACAGCCCACGCAGTATATAACACAGCCACATAGTATATAGCACAGCCACATAGTATATAGCACAGGCATGTAGTATATAGCACAGCTACATAGTATATAACACAACCACATAGATTATAATTTACAGGAATGGGTAAATGATGTAATAAAAATGGCGTGATTTATATTTTTTCTTTATGAAAGCCATAAAAAAGTAGTAAAAACTGTAATGCTGAGGCCGTGTTCACACGTAGCGTAAATGCTGTGCTCTGTTTTTTGTGATTATTGCGTGCTAACTTTGCTTTGAAAAGCTTTGATTCTGTACTTAAAATTGAAACTGCTTTTTTCCATGCTTTTTTTTTCACAAGAAGCCTATAGAGAAAAAAATGCACCAAAACTGCAATTCAGCAGCGTCTTCAGATCACAGGGGCTGGAGATTTCATGGAATCACATCCACTTTACTTCAGAATTCAGACCTTGTTCGCATGTGGGTTAAATGCTGCATATTTTCTACTGCTTTTTTTTTTTTTGCACAAAAATGCTGCTGCTTAAGGCTGTGTGCACACTTTGCGGTGTGCTCTGCGGGTTCTCCCGCAGCGGATTTGTTAAATCTGCAGGGCAAAACCGCTGCGGTTATCCCTGCAGATTTATCGCGATTTGTCTTCCAGTTTCCGCTGCGGGTTTTACTCCTATACTATTGATGCTGCATATGCAGCAATATGCAGCATCAATAGTAATGTTAAAAATAATAAAAAATGGTTTATACTCACCCTCTGATGTCCCGATCTCCTCGGCGCTGCACACGGCGATCCGGTTCCAAAGATGCTGTGCGAGAAGGACCTTCGTGACGTCACGGTCATGTGACTGCGGCGTCATCACGGTCATGTGACTGCGACGTCACCGCAGGTCCTGCTCGCACACCAACCCTGAGACCGGACAGCCGCGTGCAGCGCTGAGAGGTGAGTATAGCATTATTTTTTATTTTAATTCTTTTTTTTTTTACACTAATATGGTTCCCAGGGCCTGGAGGAGAGTCTCCTCTCCTCCACCCCGGGTACCATCTGCACATTATCCGCTTACTTCCCGCATCGTGGGCACAGCCCCATGCGGGAAGTAAGCGGATCAATGCATTCCTATGGGTGCAGAATCGCAGCGATTCTGCACAAAGAAGTGACATGCTGCGGGTTGTAAACCGCTGCGTTTCTGCGCAGTTTTTCCCGCAGCATGTGCACAGCGGAATGCGGTTTCCATAGGGTTTACATGTAAATGTAATCGCAATGGAAACTGCTGCGGACCCGCAGCTGCAAAAACGCTGCGGATCCGCGGTAAAACCCGCAAAGTGTGAACATGGCCTAACTGTCCAAGCCTGGAATCCAGGACCTTTTATTTATATATACATGGCTAATCTGCTCTGTTTAGACTTTGAACCCCATTATTTTAATTTCATTTCAGTCATATTTTAATTTCTCCTCAGTCATGGGCATAGAACATCTGAGACTACGGTCAAAAAACTTGGGCCTATCACATCCACAAATTACGGACGTGACTGGCTCTGTGTGCTCATGAGAATAGGAGCTCCCTGTTCTTTACATGCACTAGTCTAGACCAGAAATCAGACCAAAGTAGTATATGCTGAGATTTTTCCGATTGTTGGAACATCGCCAGCCATGTGCACAGGTACATTGACCATAATATGTGTAAATATAATATATGTACTCTCCATGTGCTGACCATCGCACACATCTGTATAATACACTTGTCAGAACAAGCCCTTCTCACTAATTTGCATTATATTATTTTATGACTGTCTAAAACTCTTTTAATCAGTTTCTATATTCTATTCCCTTTTGTACAGCTTTCAACTTTCTCTATTCTGACTAGCATTAGTTTTGTTCATGTTCAACAATTTACTGTCTGGAAATGGATGATTAGAAAGTAATGTGACTCTGACAAGAGCTTAAATGATGTGCATGTGATGTGTAACCTGTAGCTACAAAGCTAGTCTTCTTTTTATGTGAAAATGGCTAAAAGGTTATTAATGTAACCTCTCTTAATCAAGTTTTTTGTGTCACTAAACTGTCATTTATGGTCCAGAAGGCTGCAATCAAAATCCACCGTTCCTCTTTATTGTGTTAATCAAAGAATTAGACACTTTGCTTCATAGTCGTCACTCAAAGTGAGCCTGCAGCGCTTTGAAATTGGTTTTGGTGATCATTTCAATCATGCCTTCTTTCCGCAAGACCTTGTCGACATGCACACATGAAAAAATTCACGTGAAATATTTGCTCTCAAGATTTACGTGTGATGTGAGTGGCCGCTTTGATGAGATAATGTTTACTGCATAGAGTAAATGAAATGTGGAAAATGTTTAATTAGGGAGTAAAATAGAACTAATTTAAACAAATCATATAAGTGCAGAGAGCAATATATTCACTTGTAGGATCTCGTATCTCAGAAGGCAGCATGTAGTTTATCAGCAATTGCTACCTGAGATGTTATATATGTTTATTATAGTACCTAGATATTCATTTCAGCTGGCAAGCAGTACTATTTGCAGTCCAGAAAGACGACCTATCCACCATAGGATTCAATAAATGTTGATCATCTATATAAAGAGGCAGAAGAGGGTGAAGACATAAAGGTACTGTACCTGTCACATCCTGAAATGTTTATCTGTAGATAAGGGGTTAAAGGGAACCTGTCACATCATACATGCTGTCTGATGTGTGTGCAGCCGGGTATAGAGAAGGAGAAGCTGAGCACAATGATATATAGATTTGTTGAAAAAGATTCAGCATAACTTGTATTTTATTCATTAAAATCCCTGGTGTTTGTATGCACATGAGTCCAGTGGGTAGTTCTGTGAACTGAGACAGCCGTCCATGCAGAGTCATACACAGGGAACACTGTCAATCACTTGATACAACCACCCACTGGACTCATATGCATATAATCACCATGGAATTCATAGATTAAAATCCAAAATTTACTGAAAGTTTTCAAACAAAAACATAGATTAGTCTAATCAGCTATTCCTAGTTTATAATATCTTGCCAGCAGATCAGATTTACAGTTTCAACATGACAGGGTAACTTTAGTCTGTAAGTAAATAGCAATTAAATCAAGTTTAGCTGGCTTGCTGAAGCAGTAGAGAGAAAACCAGGCTTTATTTTCCAGTCATGAGGGCAGATCAGGGATTATAGTCACAGCTCACTATACAGTGAATGGCTGTAATCATTCCCTGTCACTTTGATTGACATCTTACGCTGCACACATATGCTGAAGAGTCTGCAGGAGTAATTATAGCTAGCACAATCCATAGAGTTTTGACTGTAGCTGCTCCCCGCCATGATGACTAGAAGCAAGTGGCTCCAAAGAGAACAAAACTTCATTTTTTCCTTGCAGCCGCTGCCTCACTAACACTTTCAGCCATGATTTAAATGCTATTTGCCTGCAGATTAATATTATATCTGCAGAAAAATAGCATTTCTGGATATGACTGGTTCCTTTTAGGCCATGTTTACATGTTCAGTAATTGGTCACTAGTTTACATAAGTATTTGTAAGCCAAAACCAGGTGTGGGTGAAAAATGCAAAATTGGTTGATTTTGGCTTACAAATACTGATGTAAACTACTGACCAAATACTGAAAGTGTGAACGTGGCCTAAAAGTGTAACTGTTAGTTCAGTGGAACGTGAAGCAGAATGTTTCTGTCTGTAGCTCCTTCCTCCTCCTCTGTTTATGAAATCTTATGGGTAGCAACTGTCATTTCCTATCACAGTAATGGGACAGTTTGTATTCACTAAAGACAGATTTTGCATGTGAATTAATATATTTTGGGGATAAATAATCAGGCTTAAAAGACAGATTTAAAAATGACAGTATAATGATATTCAATAAACAAGAAAACAGCCGCACTCTTTCAGGTTATATCTTGCAAAAAGGTGATGTATTTAATCACGTGTTGAAACATAAATATATACACACACACACAGCAGGATAAGAGACAGAGTTACGTTTCGACCCTATTGCGGGTCTTTCTCAAACTGTGACACACCGCTGAAAAGGAGCAGGATTCCCCAGCACCATGCCAGAAGGAGCCCTTAAAGAGACCGTACCTCATTTTGCCTACTATCTGCTACACAGTTTGAGAAAGACCCACAAAAGGGTCGAAACGTTACTCCATCTCTTATCCTGCTGTGTGTGTGTGAAAGAGTGCAGCTGTTTTCTTGTTTATTGGACGACTTTGGGTTTCTTTCCCAAGTACAGCCTGCACCACCTAGTTGGCCGAGAGCGCTCCATTTTTTGAATATAGTATAATGATATTGTCATGATCCGGGTCGGAGTTTGCTATGCTTCTCCTGCTCCAGCCTGGTCATGGTGGGGTTAACTATTTCTGCCTTTCTTTGATTTGGGAGTGGCTATTTCTTGGTGCTCTTGCTGGCAGCTTGTGTCAGTGATAGTTTTGGACTTGCTGGGACTGCTACCTGTGAAACCCCTGTGTTCCTTTTGCCTCTGACCTCCCTTACCTGTACCTGACCTGTCTCCTGTACCTGACCTAGTTTGACTCAGGTGTGTATCCCCTCCGTTTGTGACTCAGCTAAAACTCTGACTTCGTCTCCTGTTTTCCGTCTTTGTTACCACACGTGTATCTGGCTTTTTGACCTTTTGCCTTACTCTGACTCCGTTCTCTGTCTCATGTCTCTGGTACCTTTGCTCCTGGCTGGTTCGGACCCTCAGCTTGTATTTAGACCACGAGTTCTGTTTTCCCCTTTAAACTATATGCTTACCGACTGTTACTGACTTGGCTCGTTTTGACCACTTTCTGTCACCACCTGGTGGTGCAGTGCAGCGTGCACTGGGCTGCGGTGTGGCAAGTGTGATCTCTTTTTCTGTCACCCACTCTCCCTCGTGGAGTCTGCACATACCTGCATTGCTGCAGCGTGACAGATACAGTATATTCGAAAGCTTCTTATTTTCATGTGTACTTTTGATATATAAAAAAATTAAATCAACAACTAAGGGTAGTGACAAAGAGAATGGAATTTGGGGAAATAGAGAATTTGAGGAAGAAAGTCATCTCCTTGCTGATCGTAGGGGGAATAAGCCAATGGGACTCATAGTATTCAAAAGAATGTAATTCCAAAACTACAAAAACAAGTACCGCATATTCAAAGTTCATTTTTGAATGAAACAGATGTATATATGGTTAGCTTCCACTCGATTCCTTCTTGTATGGTCTGCGCTCTGCTATTTTTGATAGTCTCACTGATAATAAATAGAGTGGAGGTTGAGCATGTGCACCTCTGCTCCATTTAAGATGGGGCTCTGTTTTCTCTTACTGACACTAAAATGATGAGTGTCGCAATTCCTCATACATGATTGGGCACTACTGATTGGGCACACAGCAGTGCTCAGAAGAGTTGGAGCTGAAGATGAGTGTAGGTAGAACTTGAATTTGCCTTTCCTTGCAACTTATCTTGTGAAATTTGATTTGCAGAAAAGTAGAGAAATTGAATGTATCTTATTATCCAAACTCCAGAGAATAATAAATGTAAGATATAAAAAATGAAAAAATCCTTATACTCATCTTACTGTTCACCTCTCCTTTGCCCCTTCACACAACCCCAAAACCCGTCCGATCCCCACCATATAATCAGATCGCTGCCTTTCATGCTGGGCATGGACGTCCAGCTTTGATGAGTTCTGTGAGGGTGTTGTGCAAGCATGCACATAGTCATCATGCTAGTATCTTTCAGCACAAGTGACGGAAATCTGAAGATGTGGCAAAGACCAGACAGCTGACATGGAGGGGATAGAAAGGTGAGTGGTAAGGTAATACTAAGTAATTTTTTATATTGTGATGTCCTTTTACAATTCAAAAAAAGGGCTGCCCTTGGTCGGCATTTTGCCAAATCTGAAGCAAATTTCAAAAATTCACATTTTGACAAATACAGATTTTTGTAAAATTTAATTCTACTTTAATACTTTATGTGTGGTGTGTCATCATGTTGAAGTATCTCCCAGACTCATCATTTAGCAGAGATCTATATGTGCACATGTGCTGCCTCCGGCGGCCATTTTTATGAAGCTCTCCACTGGCTAATCAATCAATGTACAGAGCGGAGACTCTGCTCCTGCCTCACCGCCAACATTTTCTTGAAGCCCAGAGCCCACAGCCTCGCACTGCTAAGACATCCCCTCCTCCCAGCTCAGGGCCCCATTTCTGCTACCATCGCTGGCTTCCAGCAGTAACGACCCTGCCTCTTGTGACCCCACTCCACTGCCGCCACCCCTCCAGTAAGCTAAATTCGAACAATAAGATGCACCCTCATTTTCCTCCTAAATTTATATATATGTACTTTCAATGGAGTCCACAGAAGGTTACATGTCAATTGTCCAGAATGTAAATGACCCAGTAATTTACACTTATCTTCAAAGATGAGAACCAAGGGAATATCATGTAAATGCTAATTAGACAGATTCTTGTTAAGCCCGGAGGGATGCCAGGTGGTGTTCTTATCTATTTGGCCTGAAGGAGGTGTCACACTGGCATACCATGATAAACATCTAACCTTAAGGTACCGTCACACTCAGCAACTTTGCAACGAGAACGACAACAATCCGTGACGTTGCAGCGTCCTGGATAGCGATCTTGATGTGTTTGACACGCAGCAGCGATCTGGATCCCGCTGTGCCATCGCTGGTCGGAGCTAGAAGTCCAGAACTTTATTTTGTCACCAGGTTGGCGTGTATTGTCATGTTTGACATCAAAAGCAACGACGCCAGCAATGTTTGACATGGAGCTAACAACCAGCGAGAACGAGAAGTGAGTCCCCGTTACATCACTGGATCGCTCCTGCATCGTTCTGGAGTTGCTGTGTTTGACGTCTCTACAGCGACCTAAACAGCGACGCTCCAGCGATCTAGTTTAGGTCGGCTCGTTGTCTATATCGCCGCAGCGTCACTGAGTGTGACGGTACCTTTAGAGAAGTTGCAATGGAGTTGGTTTAGCATATAAATGGTAGGTATGCCTGAGACAGACAGAGAGACAGATTGGAAGAGAGAAGACTGAGAGACCAGGCTGATTGACTCCTATGTAATGTATGACTATTGATTATTTGCTATTTTGAGTGACTGTTTATATTTACAGTATTATCCTTTACTAACTAAATTAATTTTAGTTTATTCAATTGACGTGTGAGCATTTAGTTATTCATCACAATTCTTTGAACCGTAACAAAACACTTGCCAAACTAGAAAGCAAATGGATATACAAGTTAGGCATTGCAGCCATTGGGTGTTTGATTGAGAACTTTGCCTTCAATGCATTTTTTGTAGGGAACCATTTAGTCGTGGGGACTCTTTTTTATATATACATTTTTATTTTAACAGTTTTTTGGTATTGTTTTGTTCTATTACATATTTTAATCCTGTCTTTTCTCTCATCATTCTAGTGTATCATTGGTAACTGATCACTGTCTTTTCTGCTTTACACATGCTGTGTACTTTATTGGTCCACGAGGATTTGGTATGTAAATAGTACATCATAGTAGTAAATACTCTCACCATTGGGATTGTTTCCTTTCCTAACATCAAAATACACCACGGTTGAAATCTAAAATGGGTTCAAATCAGATCCCTATTGTACCTTATCTGCGTTGGGGATTTTTCATGCATCAAAGGACCCCTATGACATGTGTCTCCAATGGACCCTTTGAAGACTTACCTTCATATGGCATAACCCTGTGTGACAGTCTAATTTATCAAATTCCCATATCCTTACTTGTCATCGGTCTTCCAATTATTTGGATAATCTATAGTGATGAGCTAATGTACTCGGTGATACTTGGATATCACTTGCGTATCTGGGCAGGGCTTAGGGTTTTGCAGTCCATTTCTAAATATATAGCTGCTGCAGATGACCACTTTTATTTTTTTTTTGGTGAAAAAAATGACTGTTTTGTCATCCATACAGTTCAACCTGCTTTGTGTTAAATTACAGTGGTTTTAAACAAAAAAAGCTCCTTGCCTGCTGCAGGTGACTAAATGTTTTTTGTGAAATCGACCCACTATGTCGAGTCTCAGGTGACCAGTGATCCCAAACTAAGATACTTCGAGGAGCTCTTTACATAATCATTTCTTGATTGGGTCCTCTCAACCTGCATGTTCAACGAGGGGCAGGAGGATATGCTATTTAGTGATGCACAAAACTTAGAGCAGCCACTGTCACAAGAAGATGATGGCGGGCATAGGCAAATTTTGTCTAAGGAAGTAGATGATGATGAGGCACCGTTGCCAATAAGTCATGTTGTTGTTAAGTCACTAGTCTGTGGCGATGGAAGATGAGGTGGTGGATGGCAAAGTCACTGACACAACCTGGGAAGATGGCATGCAGAGCGAGGACAGAAGCACTGATGGGGAGGGATCTGATGCACTGAAATAAGCAGGAAGAGGCAGTGGCATGACTAGAGGGAGAAGGCAGGCAACTGTTCTGCAGTGAACCGATACTCTTGAATTTCTCTGTCAATGAGTTAGTGTACCCCAGTCTGGGACTGTTACCGACCCCAAGGATTGCTGGCCTTACTTCTATCAGGGTTTTCTCCACCTCCTACACCAGTTTCTACACCCCCCTCCTGTTCCTCCTCATCCACGATCTCTGATTTCTCATCTCACAGTACTTCGTCCACATCAGCCAGAAGCTGGATGCATTGCAGCACTGACTCAGCAAAGCAGCAATAGTCTCTTCTGAAGCTAATTTAGTTTAGGAGATAAACAGCACACTACTGAAGAGTTGCTGAAAGGAATAGCAGAACAGACAGATCTGTTGCTTTCTCTGCTGAACCTACAATCAGGCATGGTTGTGTGTGACAATTGATATAACCTAGTGGAGGCTGTGAAGCTTGGCAAGCTCACACACATATCATGCCAGCCAGATTTGCCAGAGCTACTTCTCAAGTTCCACCGCATAAGCGCCCACTTCCGGATGTCAGCTACAGCTGCTGCCACTCTGTCAGCACAGCAGTGCATGCAAGTGCCAGCTCACTGACTGGTGTGTGATGTGACTATGTGCTGGAATGCCACATTGCACGTTGTGGCAAGGCCTTGTGAGCAGCAGTATCCAGTTGTTGAATACTAGCTTCAAAACTCCCATCAGTATTTTGGTCAGCCACCATACATAGCAACTGAAGAGTGCGCATGTATGTCTGACATTTTATGAGGTTCTCCGAGACTATGAGGACTCAACAAAGATAGTGAGCGGTGATGATGCCATAATCAAAGCAACGATCCCACTTCTATGCCTACTTTACCAGTTGCTGCTCACAGTTAAAGATGAAGCATTGCATGATGACTATGTCGAGATGGAGGAAGACATGAAACAGGGAGATACTACCCAGCCCAACCTCTGGGTAATAATGAGAAGGAGGAGGCTGATTAGGAGGAGGAGGCGAAATATGAGCTGGTTTTTAGCACAACAAAGGCTAGTACCCACACATGCTTCATCCAGTCTCTCCTACATGTATGGGCTGAAGGGAATGAGTAGGAAGAGATAGATGAGGAGGAGATGGAGAGTCATAATCATGGTGGAGACAGAGAAGTGTTGGCTGTAGGGAGCTTTGCACAAACGGCCAACTTTATGTGCCTTTCCAGTGACCCTATTCTTGGCCAAGAAAAGTACATGCTGCTAGACCCATGCTACAATGAGAATTTTGCATCTCTCCTTCCTGAGATGGAGAGATCTACTGAAATCATGCTGTAATAGAAGGCCATTGTGGAAAATATGTTGAAAAAATTTGGATCAGACAACTCTAGCAGCAGGTGGCAAACTTCCTTGCCCAACCAAGAAGGAGAAGCGAGGGAGACACACCAAGTACAGTAGAGGCAAGGGTACACTGTCAAAGCCCTGGGACAATTTCATGACACCCTTCCAGCATCCATGCAATGATGACCAGGTATTTTTGACAAGGAGGTAGTTTAAAAGCAAAACATGGCCAAAAAAAGCGCACTCCATAATTCAACTGCAACCTTCAACTATTTGGTTTCAAAGCTGGACATCTGGCCTGAGCTGTCCCTCTATGCCTTGGAAGTGTTGGGCTACTTTATGTCTAATAAGGGGTGTATATGAGTCTCTTTTCTATCTAATTTTGGCTGTTCTTGCTTCCTTCATAAATTACACGGAAATCTCCAATTTGTTAATAAAAATTTCAATTTCGATTTACTTAAATTATAATATTTTAAAAAAACATTTTAAATTTTGCCTTACATACAAGTCTTTATGCAGGAATGTTTCTTAACATTTTTTTCCTGTAAACTCCAATTTCTCATTGATTTTGAATGTTTTATAGTCAGTCCTTAAAGTGCATTAAAAGTGTGACACTAGTGTTCTCAGCAGCTATCTGGAAGTCAGACATGCCTCCAGGGGTCTTCTCCATGCTGTTCTCCTTCCATTCAGTGCTTTTACCATCAATTTCAACATTTTTACTGCCCCCCAGACCTCATTGTAGGGTTTTCCGGAGAAATACTTGGATTTTCCCTTGACTCCCTTTATACTCATTACTCTAAATGAGCATTAGGAATTGTTCAGTTAGAGTAATGAGTTCGAGTAACAAGCATCCAAGCATTTTAGTGCTCGTTCATCACTACTAACCTGTACTTAGGGAATTGCATGCCCTTGTATGTATCTCTCTAATGAGCTTTTGAAAAATATTCTAACGGACAAAGAAATGTTATTTCCATGGACTTTGGGTATAACGTTTTATTTTTAAACTTGATGCATCAATCAGAACAGTCCCTATGTGTTTCTACCAGCATATGGCTAACCCACATTATGGTTCCATGAGCGCATGCATGGACTGTTCCTTCCATGATCTTCCTCTGGACCAGGCAACACTATCGGTGTGCGCTTCCACCTCCTTGGAAACAGTTCCTAGGCAACACTGCAATGCTTCAATTGCAGTCCTGGCGAGTGAGGGGATTACAGCTAAGAGGGCGCCGTCTGTGGACACACCGCCCAGATGGATTCTCATTGGGCTAACACAATGTGACACAGCATGACACAGCGCTCAGTCCCCAATAGATGGACACGAGGAGTTCCTTAGCAATTAGGACAGGACTCAGGGCAGGTTACGTGCCCGCTTACTTTAGAGACAGAATGGACGATAGGTTGACATGCAGTGGCACAACAATTGGGAGTGTACTTACAACATTTGCGCTACAGATCTCTTTATAGACTGTTTAGGTGGATTCCTATAATATACATGACGGGATTGACTGGTGTGGGATAGCATCACAATCATTGCTCTTTTGATTGATTTAACACATACGTATAAAACAAGCTGATAGTTGCCATTGGTTAATTAATCTATACCCTTACCTTTATATACTAACTTTTTGCTCCTTTCCTGAAATTCCCACCGGCAAATCAAGGATGAAACTACACGTTGGGGCACCAGGACCACATGCCACAATAGCTTGTTTGAAATACAAGTAATTTTCTTCCTCCTTAGAACATGTGTTTTGCCACTAAGACTCCAATTTGACTTATATGTACAATTAAGTCTAGTATGCTATTTCATGTAATCCTCCAATTTTAATTACTGTTATAATATGTATTTAATGTTTTATTTTCATAAGTTTAATAAACATTGTATTTTAAGAGATTATTATTTTGTTCTTTTTGGTGGTATTACTTCACACTAAGGGCCTGATTATTCAAGGTCTTTTACCAGTTTTCTGCTATAAAACTTCTTGGAATGTTGCAATATGCTGCAACTTTACTTTTTGATCAAAATTTTGCAACTTTAATAGTTGTTAAGCTGTAGTGAACAGGATGTAGTGATGTTCACTCCAAAAGTTAATCAAAATTTACAACATTTTAATATATATGATATTTACACCAGAAATGTAACTCCGGTTCCAATTATAAGATTCAACTAATTCATTAAGAGGTGCATGCCTCTAAAGGAATTATGGTCACCTTATGCCAGCGCTGCTTTCATTTAGACTTGCATGCGTAATGCCCGAAGGGTTTTTCTATTGATTTTTTAGGCTTAAAAATATGGCATACGTTTTCAAGCATTTTTGATCAAGCTTTTTCAAGAGTTAATAGTGTTTATACTTTTTACACTTTCAATAAGAAGTATGTTCAAAGTTCTATCTTGTAGCCTAAAAATTGCCAAACCTAAGACATCCCTAGTCTCCTTCCCCCAGAAAAAAACCAGTATATTTCATATTGCACTACAAGCTGTAAAAGGAACCTGATGCAAATACTTAAAAATATAATGCTGCTTATGGTGAAAATCCCCCTGACGCAAAACAATTGTCAAGTATAAATGGCTAGTCCTACAAAAAGTCCAGTTTCATGCCATCATTGTTTAGTTTTTTTCCTTTAAAAAAATAATCTTCAGAATCAGTAGGATCCAAGAACCTCTATTTCCTAACATAAAAGACTGGAGTTGTAATATGATATACTTGTGCTATGGTTGCTGAGGGCAATCTAAAGGAGATTTAGAAATATTGTGCAGCATAATTTAAGTATGTATAAACATGGCAGTAGCCGTGAGCGAGGGACATCGTTTCCACACCCTGGCACTTTACCGAAAAATGGGGGTTGCCTCTGACGCGTGTGATTTTATAGCTATCGTAGATACTTCACCACTCCTCTCGTCCTCCATAATTGCATGGCCATGATTCCCTGCCACCCCACTGACATAAAACCACAGCAGTCCATAAAATCAAACTCGTCTTTACTAACTTTTGTAAAAACACACAGCAGAAAACAGGATTTGTTGACATTGCGCTTTAAGCAACATAACAGTGACATGTCTCCAGTCTTTATTTTCAGTGGCATAGATGGTGAGACTTCCAATCTTCTCAGGTTAGAGTGACACTTTAGCTACATTTTCCTGTGTTCTCTATCTTCAGACCATTTTTCAGGAACCATGTAAATGAAGTGCATGTTGTTATCTCTTTTACTGTATGTGCCCCCAGCCACAATGACTTGTCTCTTCTCGGAATCACAGCTCTCAAGAATTGGCTGATGTTTCCCGTTCCTGAAGGCCCTTAGAGACTCTCACAAGTTGCAGATCAACCTTCCCTTCCCAAACTTACCTGCTAAGAATATTCCAATGGAACAAATGGAGTTCTTCAAGCTGTTCTCTTTTCTTAAGGTACCTTCACACGAAGCGACGCTGCAGCGATAGCGACAACGATGTCGATCGCTGCAGCGTCGCTGTTTGGTCGCTGGAGAGCTGTCACACAGACCGCTCTCCAGCGACCAACGATGCCGAGGTCCCCGGGTAACCAGGGTAAACATCGGGTTGCTAAGCGCAGGGCCGCGCTTAGTAACCCGATGTTTACCCTGGTTACCAGCGTAAAAGTAAAAATAACAAACAGTACATGCTCACCTGCGTGTCCCCCGGCGTCCGCTTCCTGTACTGTGTGAGCGCCGGCCCTAACAGCAGAGCGGTGACGTCACCGCTGTGCTTTTACTTTCACTTTAGGGCCGGCGCTCAGTCAGAGCAGGAAGCGGACGGCAGGGGACGCGCAGGTGAGTATGTACTGTTTGTTTTTTTTACTTTTACGCTGGTAACCAGGGTAAACATCGGGTTACTAAGCGCGGCCCTGCACTTAGTAACCCGATATTTACCCTGGTTACCAGCGTAAAACATCGCTGGTATCGTTGCTTTTGGTGTCAAACCAGACGATACACGCCGGTCTGACGACCAAATAAAGTTCTGAACTTTATTCAATGACCAGCGATATCACAGCAGGATCCAGATCGCTGCTGCGTGTCAAACACAACGATATCGCTATCCAGGACGCTGCAACGTCACGGATCGTTGTCGTTCTCGTTGTAAAGTCGTTTCGTGTGAAGGTACCTTTACTTCCACTGTTGTCTTTGCTGTTTCTCTCTCTCTCTCTCTCTCACACACACACACACACACACACACACACACACACACACACACTCCTGCACAGTTTACTTGGACCTGAAAGCGTCCGCACTTATTTCCTTGTCTGAGCTCAACTCAACTTTCTATTCCTATCACTAACCCACAATCTTCAATCCTCCTCCCCAACCTGTGCCGGCCTTAAAATTAGCCATGTCTACGCTACTAGAAGGAACTGCAGCCACAGAAAGATTACTCTTAAATACAATACAGTGCAGTAAAACACATGTAAAATACATTTTACCACCAGGGGCTTTCAGAGAGTGGAACGTCATCCTCACCACTGTCACATATGCACACTAACATCCCCATAGTAGAGACTTGTGGGAAAGTTGGGAAAGTGGAAGTGAGAGCTCAAACTTCTGCAATAATTTCATTTTCAGGATTTGGAATTTGGTCTATAAACAGAGGAAGTCTCAACCAGAGATACTATAGAGATACTAAGAAAGTTGGAGGCTTGAAGTGTGAGAATCCTAATTTTTGGAGTTTTAGGAGCATTTTCATTTTGAAAAGAAAGGAAATGCTGTAAATTGCACACATATTTTCTAAACGAATTAAATGTTTCATGTTTTAGCATTGCAAACCACATATAAATATTCGAATAGGAAATCAAGGTTATAATTACCCAGCACAAGCTAACTATTGCTTAGCTTCTGCATGTTGAGTAAAATCTCCCTTCTGTGTAAAGTTCTCTGGACATAAAAACTTATTCTGATTGTAACAAAAACAGCCATAAATCTATGCACATATATATTGATCTTGGCTGCCTCTTAAAAATGACTTTGTCCGTGTAAGTTGGCATATTTCATAAACAAACCTACAAATTATTGATCCATAATATAGTCTTAAACTCCTGTGTGGAATCCAGGTTTCTCTTAAGCTCAGGCTGTTCCTAAGGGAATGGGAAACTCTAAAATGAAAAATGGGTATTTAAAAAGCAGTTGAAATAGCTGAAGATATATAGCTGTTTCTAGTTTTTCCTTTCATGATTCTTTTGTAATTCAATCTTTGCAAATCAAGTTGCTTCATCCAAGACGTTGTAAAGACCTTAATGTGTTACTCTGAAATCTGTCAGTAAAAAACCTGTAATTATGAATTTAGCACCGAGACCTGTAACATTTGCTTTTCAAACTTTAAAATTAGAGTAGTGTGTCTTGATATTTTGTTAAACTCTTTTACTCGTAGTTATAATATTCTCATCTTTAACCCCTTCACCTACAAGCCTGTTTTCACCTTCCTGACCAGGTCAAGTTATATAATTCGAACCAGTGTCATTTTATGAAGTAGCAACTATGGAACACTTCATTGTATCTCAGTGATAACATGTTTTTCCATGACACATTGTAGCTCATGTTAGTGGTAAATTTTGGTCGATAAGATGTGCGTTTATTTATAAAATTATCAAAAACTTTACAAAAAATGTGAGAATTTTGCAATTTTAAAACTTTGAATTGTTATGCCCTTGTTTATTCCACACAAAATAGATAATACATTTTTTTTTACCAAATGTCTAATTTATATCAGCATTACTTTTTAACCCCTTAGTGACAGAGCCAATTTGGTACTTAATGACCGAGCCAATTTTTACAATTCTGACCAGTGTCACTTTATGAGGTTATAACTCTGGAACGCTTTATCGGATCCCGCTGATTCTGAGATTGTTTTTTCGTGACATGTTGTACTTCAAGTTAGTGGTAACATTTCTTCGATATTACTTGCGATTATTTATGAAAAGAATGGAAATATGGCGAAAATTTTTAAAATTTTGCAATTTTCAAACTTTGTATTTTTATGCCCTTAAATCAGAGAGATATGTCACAAAAAATAGTTAATAAATAACATTTCTCACATGTCTACTTTACATCAGCACAATTTTGGAAACATTTTTTTTTTTTGTTAGGGAGTTATAAGGGTTAAAAGTTGACCAGCAATTTCTCATTTTTACAACACCATGTATTTTTTAGGGACCACATCACCTTTGAAGTGATTTTGAGGGGTCTATATGATAGAAAATAACCAAGTGTGACACCATTCTAAAAACTGCACCCCTCAAGCTGCTCAAAACCACATTCAAGAAGTTTATTAACCCTTTACGTACTTCACAGGAACTAAAACAATGTGGAACAAAAAAATGAACATTTTACTTTTTTTTGCAAACATTTTACTTCAGAACCATTTTTTTTAATTTTCACAAGTGTAAAAACAGAAATTTAACCACAAATTTTGTTGTGCAATTTTTCCTGAGTACACCGATACCCCATATGTGGAGGTAAACCACTGTTTGGGCGCACCGCAGAGCTTGGAAGTGAAGGAGCACCGTTTGACTGTTTCAATGCAGAATTGGCTGGAATTGAGATCGGACGCCATGTCGCGTTTGGAGAGTTCCTAATGTGCCTAAACAGTGGAAACCCCCCACAAGTGACACCATTTTGGAAACTAGACCCCCCAAGGAACTTATCTAGATGTGTGGTGAGTACTTTGAACCCCCAAGTGCTTCACAGAAGTTTATAACGTAGAGCCGTGAAAATAAAAAATCGCATTTGTTTTCACAAAAATGATTTTTTCGCCCACAAATTCTTATTTTCACAAGGGTAACAGGAGAAATTAGACCACAAAAGTTGTTGTGCAATTTCTCCTGAGTACGTCGATACCCCATATGTGGAGGTAAACCACTGTTTGGGCGCACCGCAGAGCTTGGAAGTGAAGGAGCACCGTTTGACTTTTTCAATGCAGAATTGGCTGGAATTGAGATCGGATGCCATGTCGCGTTTGGAGAGTCCCTGATGTGCCTAAACAGTGGAAACCCCCCACAAGTGATACCATTTTGGAAACTAGACCCCTTAAGGAACTTATCTAGATGTGTGGTGAGCACTTTGAACCCCCAAGTGCTTCACAGAAGTTTATAACGTAGAGCCGTGAAAATAAAAAATCTCATTTTTTCTACAAAAATGATCTTTTTGCCCCCAAATTTTTATTTTCACAAGGGTAACAGGAGAAATTAGGCCACAAAAGTTGTTGTGCAATTTCTCCTGAGTACGTTGATACCCCATATATGGGGGTAAACCACTGTTTGGGCGCACCGCAGAGCTTGGAAGAGAAGGAGTGTCGTTTTACTTTTTCAATGTAGAATTGGCTGGAATTGAGATCGGACGCCATGTCACGTTTGGATAGCCGCTGATGTGCCTAAACAGTAGAGACCCCCCACATATGACACCATTTTGGAAACTAGACCCCTTAAGGAACTTATCTAGATGTGTGGTGAGCACTTTAAACCCCCAGGTGCTTCACAGAAGTTTATAACGTAGAGCCGTGAAAATAAAAAAATCGCATTTTTTCTACAAAAATGATCTTTTTGCCTCCAAATTTTTATTTTACCAAGGGTAACAGGAGAAAATGGACCCCAGAAGCTGTTGTACAATTTGTCTTGAGTACGCCGACACCCCATATGTGGGGGTAAACCACTGTTTGGGCGCATGGCTGAGCTCGGAAGCAAAGGAGCGCCATTTGACTTTTCAATGCAAAATTGACTGGAATTGAGATCGGACGCCATGTCGCGTTTGGAGAGCCCCTGATGTGCCTAAACAGCAGAAACCCCCCAAAAGTGACCCCATTTTGGAAACTAGACCCCCCATGGAACTTATCTAGATGTGTAGTGAGAACTTTGAATGCCCAAGTGCATCACAGAAGTTTATAATGCAGAGTCGTGAAAATAAAAAATATATATTTTTTAACAATAAAGATTTTTTAGCCCCCAAGTTTTTATTTTCACAAGGGTAACAAGAGAAATTGGACCCCAAAAGTTGTTGTCCAATTTGTCCTGAGTATGCTGGTACCCCATATGTGGGGGTAAACCACTGTTTGGGCGCACGGCAGAGCTCGGAAGGGAAGGAGTGCCATTTTGGAATGCAGACTTTGATAGAATTGTCTGCGGGCGTTATGTTGCCTTTGCAGACCCCTAATGTACCTAAACAGTAGAAACCCCCAACAAGTGACCCCATTTTGGAAAATAGACCCCCTAAGGAACTTATCTAGATATGTGGTGAGAACTTTGAAAGCTCAAGTGCTTCACAGAAATTTATAATGCAGAGTAGTGAAAATAAAAAAATATATTTTTTTCCAACAAAAAAGATTTTTAGCCCCCAAGTTTTTATTTTCACAAGGGTAACAAGAGAAATTGGACCCCAAAAGTTGTTGTCCAATTTGTCCTGAGTATGCTGGTACCCCATATGTGGGGGTAAACCACTGTTTGGGCGCACGGCAGAGCTCGGAAGGGAAGGAGCGCCATTTTGGAATGCAGACTTTGATAGAATTGTCTGCGGGCGTTATGTTGCGTTTGCAGACCCCTAATGTACCTAAACAGTAGAAACCCCCACAAGTGACCAAATTTTGGAAACTAGACCCCTAAGGAACTTATCTAAATATGTGGTGAGAACTTTGAAAGCTCAAGTGCTTCACAGAAATTTATAATGCAGAGTAGTGAAAATAAAAAAATATATTTTTTTCCAACAAAAAAGATTTTTAGCCCCCAAGTTTTTATTTTCACAAGGGTAACAGGAGAAATTGGACCCCAAAAGTTGTTGTCCAATTTATCCCGAGTACGCTGATGCCCCATATGTGGGGGTAAACCACTGTTTGGGCGCATGGCAGAGCTCAGAAGGGAGGGAGTACCATTTGACTTTTTTAGCGCAAAATTGGCTGTCGTGTTTGGAGACCCCCTGATGTACCTAAACAGTGGAAACCCCCCAATTCTAACTCCAACCCTAACCCCAACACAGCCCTAACCCTAATCTCAACCCAATCCATAATCCTAATCACAACCCTAACGATAATCAGAACCCTAACCCCAAAACAGCCCTAATCTCAACCCTAACCATAACCCTAATCAAAACCCTAAATCCAACACACCCCTAACCCTAATCCCAACCCTAATCCCAAACGTAACACTAATCCCAACCCTAATCCAAACCCTAACCCTAATCCCAACTCTAACCCTAACTTTAGCCCCAACCCTAACTTTAGCCCCAACCCTAACTTTAGCCCCAACCCTAACCATAACTTTAGCCCCCGTCGTCACAAAAAAAGTTCAATGTAACCTTTTTTTTGTACGTCGCGTCCGCCATTTCCGCGGATGCGTGGCCGTAACTCTGCCCCCTCCTCCCCAGGACATAGACTGGGCAGCGGATGCGTTGAAAAACTGCATCCGCTGCCCACGTTGTGCACAATTTTCACAACGTGCGTCGGTACATCGGGCCGACGCATTGCGACCGCCCCGTACCGACGCAAGTGTGAAAGAAGCCTAAGGCTACTTTCACACTAGCGTCGTACTCGGCCCATCGCAGTGTGTCGGGCCGACGTACCGACGCTAGCGTTGTAAGCGCCGCACAACGGGTGCAGCGGATGCTGTTTTTTCAACGCATCCGCTGCCCCATTGTGAGGTGCGGGGAGGCGGGGGCGGAGTTCCGGCCACGCATGCGCGGTCGGAAATGGCGGACACGTCGCACAAAAAAGTTACATGTAGTTTTTTTTGTGTCGACGGTCCGCCGAAGCACGACGCATCCGTCGCACGACGGATGCGACATGTGGCAATCCGTCGCAATGCGTCGCTAATGCAAGCCAATGGAGAAAAAACGCATCCTGCAAGCACTTTTGCAGGATGCGTTTTTTCTCCAACGACGCATTGCGACGGAAGCCAAAAAACGCTAGTGTGAAAGTAGCCTAACCCTAACCCTAGCCCTAACCCTAACCCTAAATTTAGCCCCAACCCTAACCCTAACTCTAACCCTAACTCTAACCCTAACCCTAACCCTAACCCTAACTCTAACCCTAACCCTAACTCTAACCCTAACCCTAACCCTAACCCTAACCCTAACCCTAATTTTAGCCCCAACTTGTCTTCTCCTGCCGGCCGGCAGATGGCAGCAGATGGCGGGCGCACTGCGCATGCGCCCGCCATGATGAAAAAGCCGGCTGGCAGGAGAAGACAGAAGAGGACCCAGGGACCCCGGGTGAGTATGATAGGGTCCCCGAATCCCCCTATTTCTCTGTCCTCTGATGTGCGATCACATCAGAGGACACAGAAATAACTGATCGCTTTTTTTTTTTTTTTTTTTTGCGGTCGCCGGTAAACTGTTAATTACCGGCGATCGCAAAGCAGGGGTCGGTGCAAACCGACCCCGATCATGTTCTTTGGGGTCTCGGCTACCCCCGGCAGCCGAGACCCCAAAGAACATCCGGGTGCCGGGCGGCGGGCGCACTGCGCGTGCGCCCGCCATTTTTTCCCGGAAGAAAGATGGCGGCGCCCATGGGGAGACACGAGGAGCACCGGGGGAGGTAGGTAAGTATTGGGGGGCTATTGGGGGCCATCGGGGACCACATTTCTCTGTCCTCCGATGTGCGATCACATCGGAGGACAGAGAAATTAAACGGCAAATCGCGTTTTTTTTTTTTGTTGCGACCGCCGGTAAACGGTTAATTACCGGCGATCGCAACTCGGGGGTCGGTAAAAACCCCCCGAATCATGTTCTCTGGGGTCTCGGCTACCCTCGGCAACCGAGACCCCAGAGAAAATCCGACTCTGGGGGGCGCTATTCACTTTTTCCACAGCGCCGTTAATTAACAGCGCTGTGGATTAAGTACCCTTAGCGGCCGCCGTTAAAAGGCGTATCGGCGGTCGTTAAGGGGTTAAACATAATATTTTTAGGATGTTAGAATAGTTAAAAACGTATCAACAATTTTTCATTTTTCCAAAAAAATCCCAACAAAATATATAAAAAAACTATTTTTGTAGGGACCATATCATTTGTGAAGGGACTTTGAGTGACCTATGTGACTGTTAATACCCCAAAGTGACAATACTTTAAAAACTCTCAATGTGCTCAAATCCACATTTAAGAAGGTTATTAATAATTTACGAGCTTCACAGGAATTAAAGAAATGTGGAGTAAAAAATTAGTATTTTATTTTTTCCCACAAAAAACGTTGCTTTTCACCAAATTTTTTATTCTCACAAGGGTAACTGGAGAAAATTTACCAAAGAACTTGTTGTGCAAGTTCATCTAAATACAACAATATCCATCTATGCAGTGGAAAACTACTTTTTGGGAACAAAGCAAGGCTTGGAAGGGAAGGAGCACAATTTGACTTTTGGAGTACAAAATTGGCTGGAATAGATAGTCGATGTCATGTCGCATTTGTAGAGCCTCTGATGTGCCTAAACAGTGGAAAACCCACTCGAGAGACCCTATTTTTGAAACTACACCCCTCAAGGAACTTTAGAGGTGTGGTGAGCCGTTGATCCCACAGGTGCTAAACAGAATTTTATAACAATGCGCTAAAAAAAAAAGAAGTATATTTTTCTAACAAAAATGTTGCTTCAGCCCCAAATTTTTCATTTTTCAAAGTTAACATAAGAAAATGAACCATAAAATTTGCTGTACAATCTCTCCTGAGAACACTGATACCCCATGTGTGATGGAAAACTACTGTTTAGACTTTGGAAACTACAGCTCTTGAAAAATTAATTTAGAGGTGTAGTTAGCATTTTTAACTCTCAGGTGACTCACAGAATTGTATAACATTGAGTTGAGTACATTGAAAATTACCTTTTTTTTCCACTAAAATGTTGCTTTGGCCAAAAGTTTTAATTTTCAAAAGAATAAAAGAAAATGAACAATTAATTTGTTAAAGTTGGTAGTTGGTGCGTTCGCAACCCGGGATCCACCGTGCAGGAAAGAACCTGCTGCTAGATATGGCGGTACAATATAGTAGTATAAACAAACTCTGTTACTTCACAGAGTCCGTTAGTAAAGAGAATGCTGTACCCTGTTAGCTTCACAGGGGAACACAGCTACTTAGTAGAGCAGATGGTGGTCATGCAGTCAAATGCAAACACGCAGCTCCTCTCCGGTGGAGCCGGAATTCTGATGGCTATATGCCAGCCCTGAATCCACTCACATGAAACTCCTCGCCGGAGGTGCCAGCATTCTAGGGGCTTATTTCAGCCGGGTCCCTGAATACACACGCATGAAACTCCTTGCCGGAGGTGCAAGCATTCTAGGGGCTTATTTCAGCCGGGTCCCTGAATACACACACACACACATATGACCACACTGGCGCTGAGCTCATACATAAATTGACACTAGCGCATGGCCGTGCGGTAATGAGAACCTTTTATAGCTGCAGCAACTTCAGGACCTTCCAAGAAGGACCAATGGAAGACTTCCACAGAACTTGAAAGAATCCAACCAAAAAATAAGTCAGACCGCACCCAATACTGACATTGTCTCCATGGACATCAGGGCGCACGTCCACACCAGGGGGTCCTCCCGGTCAAAGTCCACGATAAAAGTTAAAGCAGATGACAGCGCCACACCAGGAAGTGTCAGGCAACAACACACTTTATTCTGCCTCCTGTGGCAACGTTTCGGTCCGAGGACCTTTATCAAGCACAGTACAGTCACATTTTAACCACCATTATATATCATTAAGACCACCCGCATAGTTAACAAGTGACCAATAGGAGTGTCATGATCAGATAGAAAAAAGCGCCAATATTACAAACTTCACAGAAATAAATAAGATCATTACTATACATCACACAATCCATATAACACCTACCCCCAAGTAAAACAACACCCCTCGATCGTTCCCCTAATGATATACCAACCCATAAATACAGCACAGATAATCCCGACTTCCCAGATGTAAACAGATCACGTCCTCCTATCAGGATCAAGCATCGACTGTTATCATGGCTCAATGGGCGTGTGCAGGGCAAGCGCGACCCAATCAGACAACAGCGCCGGTCCCATGTGACCGCACTGTGTCCAACAGGCAGCGCCCACCACCGCACACATCCACAGACGTCACCAACACCGCGCATGTCCCAGTGGAGGATCCTC
Source organism: Ranitomeya variabilis (assembly GCF_051348905.1). Classification (NCBI taxonomy): domain Eukaryota; kingdom Metazoa; phylum Chordata; class Amphibia; order Anura; family Dendrobatidae; genus Ranitomeya; species Ranitomeya variabilis. The sequence goes on along the minus strand of NC_135237.1, from coordinate 266,196,703 downwards.
CCACTAAAGTCCCAAACGTCGCCTTAGAGACAAACATTACAAGCGCAATGCTTCACAGTGCTCCTTCAGTGCGCAGGTCCGGATATAGTTCCTGTATTCATGTGGGATCCACACATCACCGACCAGTATCACTGCCTTAGTGCGCATGTCTGCAATATCATCCTCTCAATAGAGGCCAGCACACGAGTCCTAGCTTCAGTTCTCCAGCAGGTCCTCTGCGCATGTCGTATTGCATCCATTATAATATAGCTTTTTTGCTTTATATGCCCATATGGACACAGAGGGCCGTCAGAGATATCCTTAGCTCCCAAGGTCAGATAATGCACTGATATATATTGATGGACAAAACTTCGGATCCATTATAAATTGTACCAAAATGTTCAGCATAACTTAATAAGTATTATAGAGCATCCTTTTATTCCTTGGGCCTTAGTCCAACCCTGTAAAGATATATAAACACAAAAGGGGGAGGACTATTCCGATCGCACAATATATACAGTAGTACCGAAATCGACATAACAGATGAAAAAAAACTTATAACATACATCACATCTAACAAAGATTATATATATATACATATATAGCCAAATCACCATGGCATATACATCTGTATGTCATTCTGTTCTAACAAAGCCACTACCTAACAAAGGTGGATATAGAATAACAGAATTGTGTATCTAAATAGATAACAGCACTCAAGGTACTTATCATAAATCTCATCGCTGTTAGGTCCCTCCTATCCGGGAGATATAGGGATATCCAAACTCACAACTCCCATACAATATAGAAAAATAGGGGGTAAAAGAGGATATACGATCATAAGGAGTATTATACCAAATAACACTTATCACAGAAAATTAAAAACATGGTTAAAAACAATACACCAATGAGGAACCACAACCAACCCACATGGACGCTATAGGAGACAACTCTGTTGGTACTCTATATTCATGCCTCTTGGGAAGAGCGTGTCGAGCTCAAATATCCATTTGAGTTTCTTCTTTTTCAGAATAGAGACCTGGTCTCCACCACGCCTAAGTGCAGGAACGTCATCTATAACCCTATATCTAAGTTGATTAACTGAGTGTCTCATTTCATGGAAATGTCTAGGTACCAAAAGTTCAGTATGTTTAGTTCTGATAATACTCTTGTGTTTGCTGATACAAGCCCTAACTTCCATTGTGGTTTCCCCAACATAGTAGAGACCACACGGACAGCTAAGGACATAGACCACAAAGCTACTTTTACACGTATAACGTCTCCATATCTCATACTTTCTACCCGTATGGGGATGATAGAACAACGCTCCCTTTACCATGTTATTGCAACATGCGCAATTGAGACACGGAAAATTCCCCAAACTCGGGCGGCTCAAGGTAGTCTGTAGGTCTTTTTTGGAGCTACCAATATCAGATACCACCAGCTCATCCCTAAGATTTCTATTCCTCCTGTAGGAGAACAGAGGGGGCAACTGGAATTCATGCGTTGGCATGTCCTCTACTAAGCAGTGGCCAATGCCTCCGTATGACATCAGAAATCCGGTTGCTAAGGCCATTAAATGCCGTAACAAACGGAATTCTCTTGTTAGTCATGACCACTGCCTTGGGCTTTAAGAGCTCACCCCTCTCCTTAGATAGGGCTCTAGTTTTAAATTTCTCCAAATCAGTCCTGGGATACCCTCTAACAAGAAATTTTTGACACATTTCATTCAGTCTTTCATCCACCCGAGTATCATTGGAGACAATCCTCCTCACTCGCAACAGTTGACTCCATGGCAGAGACTCCACCATACGGCGTGGATGTTCACTAGAAAAATGCAACAGATTATTTCTGTCTAACAAACAGATCAGTGTAAAGGAGACCATCAGATTTATAAACACAAGAGTCCAAAAATTGCATCCTGGACTGTGAGCACTCCATAGTGAACCCCAAACCAGAATGCACACTGTTCAGATACAAATGGAACTGTTCAAGTTCACTACGGTCCCCATCCCATATCAGGAAGATGTCGTCGATGTAGCGCCGCCAGCCCCTGACACAGCTCCAGAACCGTGAACCATACACGTGTTCGCCCTCCAGGACAGCCATGTAGATGTTGGCATACGTAGGGGCCACATTGGACCCCATGGCTGTCTCGCGGCGCTGCAGATAGAACTCATCCCTAAAGAGAAAAAAATTTCTCACAAGGATGAACTCCAGCAGCGCCAGGGCGAACCGTGCACAGTCCGGAGCCATGTCGGACCCGGCAAGCGCCACACTGACAGCAGCCAGACCCCTGGCATGTTCAATAGATGTATACAAGGAAGTAACATCAAAGGAGACCAACCACGTGGAATCACTGACCTGTAGACCCTCCAAGGATCTCATAAAATCACTGGTATCCCTCACATATGAGGGTGCGGAAATAGCAAATTTTCTCAGCAATTGATCTAAAAAGATTGCCACTTTGTTGCATAGAGACCCCCTACCCGATACAATCGGGCAACAAGGGGGCCTCTGCAGATCCTTATGAATTTTTGGGAGGGTGTACAGGACAGGGACCACCGGGTGGTCTACCTTGAGATATAAAAAATACAGCAAAACAAGGCAGAGATGCTTACCTGCCTAGGCCACCAAACAAATGCACTCTCCGGATGCAGTGGACCCATGTGGTAGAAAAAACACAGGTGCAGCATAACCGATGAAGCAGCCACTCACAACCTACCAAATTAATGGAGGGGGTGGCTGCTTGGCACATTGGTGCACATAAAAGACTTGTATGTGGCGCTGTTCACACAATGGAGATGCACAGCATCCAGGCAAGCCTAGTAGTGACACCCTTCTATTAGATCAGGCGGGCCTGCCCAGCGCTATCCAAATGCACCCCATGTGAACAGACACCACAGTTTACAAGACAAATATGGGCCCAACTGCACCCTGGAAAAAAAAAGTGCAAAAAACATTAAAAAAAAAAAAATTCTATGTGAGGTATTGGTTAATATTTTGGCCAAAATACGGAAGCTCATGACCCGCGTCAAGGGTCCCCACGCTCATGAGTCCTAACTCTAAACAGCAAAAGCACAAAAAGAGGATTCAAAGATCCTCCAAAAATAGAAAATACAGCAAAACAAGGCAGAAATGCTTACCTGCCTAGGCCACCAAACACTGTCACTACTAGGCTTGCCTGGATGCTGTGCATCTCCATTGTGTGAACAGCGCCACATACAAGTCTTTTATGTGCAGCAATGTGCCAAGCAGCCACCCCCTCCATTAATTTGGTAGGTTGTGAGTGGCTGCTTCATCGGTTATGCTGCACCTGTGTTTTTTCTACCACATGGGTCCACTGCATCCGGAGAGTGCATTTGTTTGGTGGCCTAGGCAGGTAAGCATCTCTGCCTTGTTTTGCTGTATTTTCTATTTTTGGAGGATCTTTGAATCCTCTTTTTGTGCTTTTGCTGTTTAGAGTTAGGACTCATGAGCGTGGGGACCCTTGACGCGGGTCATGAGCTTCCGTATTTTGGCCAAAATATTAACCAATACCTCACATAGAATTTTTTTTTTTTTATGTGTTTTTTGCACTTTTTTTTTCCAGGGTGCAGTTGGGCCCATATTTGTCTTGTAAACTGTGGTGTCTGTTCACATGGGGTGCATTTGGGTAGCGCTGGGCAGGCCCGCCTGATCTAATAGAAGGGTGTCACTACTAGGCTTGCCTGGATGCTGTGCATCTCCATTGTGTGAACAGCGCCACATACAAGTCTTTTATGTGCAGCAATGTGCCAAGCAGCCACCCCCTCCATTAATTTGGTAGGTTGTGAGTGGCTGCTTCATCGGTTATGCTGCACCTGTGTTTTTTCTACCACATGGGTCCACTGCATCCGGAGAGTGCATTTGTTTGGTGGCCTAGGCAGGTAAGCATCTCTGCCTTGTTTTGCTGTATTTTCTATTTTTGGAGGATCTTTGAATCCTCTACCTTGAGATATGTAGACAATTTAGTGTCAATGAGGCCACTGTGCAAGGCCTCATCGATCAGATTATCCAGTTCCATTTTGTACCTCTGGGTAGGGTTCACTTGGAGTCTCTCACAGACATCAACATCCGAGAGCTGTGACCTTATCTCGCCAACATATTGTACCATATCCATCACCACCAAAGCCCCGCCTTTATCGGCTGGCCTGATGGTGATGGACTTGTTCCTCCTTAGTACCCCAATTTCTCTACGTTCAGCATAGGTTAAATTAGACCGAGATCTATTTTTCATTTGTTTTTGTCTGGCTACATCATCCTTTACAAATTTACAGAAGGTATCAATAACAGGGTCCTGTACCGGAGGCACAAAATCACTCTTGTTATATAGACCAAAAGTTTCTAGAGAAAGACATGTTGGCGAAACAGAGGTCACAGCCTTCTCTTTACCAGAAAAAAACAATGCTAACTTTAGACGCCGGAAGAAAGAGAATAAATCATTGTCCACATTAAACCAATTAACGCCACCCATAGGGCAAAAAGATAGACCCTTTGAGAGTACCCTAGTTTGTAAGTCAGAGAGAGTAAGCGAAGATATATTTACCACTAACGATGGTGCTTCATTCACTTCTTCTTCACCTTGGACCTGGTCATCAGACCATGATTCACCTTTTCGATGTTTCCTGCCACCCCTGTGGCCCTTCCGTCTCCTTGGGAAGCTCCGTCCGTCCCTTTGCCTAAAAAACGGGAAGTCTCTACATTCAATACACCACCATCATCTGTGGAATCGGACTCTCCACCTGTGAACCCAAACGAAGTTGATTCAGCTGTATGTCTTTGAGATTTCCTCATTCTCCTAGGGGCACCTCTCGGTCGCCCTAGGCCTGGTGTGGCTCGATTTGGCAACCCATTTCTGAATTGCCATCCATACACTCTGCCATTACTATAATCATCCAAATCCCTGAACCATTTTGATCTTTTGGTATCCTCCATACTGGTCTTAAATTTCTGGAGATTATCCTCAATTCTGGTGTTAATATTACCAAGTTCATCGGCTGAAGTGGCAGATAGGAGTTTATTTCTGGTCTCGTAAATTTTCTGTTTTAAAGACTCAATCTCCTTCCTCAGGAATTCTATATTGAGTAACATGATGTCAAATGCATATTTGTTGCTAATAGCCTCAAATTTTGCACAGAATTGCACATTGTTCGGCATTAAGGTGAATGCTTGATCCTGATAGGAGGACGTGATCTGTTTACATCTGGGAAGTCGGGATTATCTGTGCTGTATTTATGGGTTGGTATATCATTAGGGGAGCGATCGAGGGGTGTTGTTTTACTTGGGGGTAGGTGTTATATGGATTGTGTGATGTATAGTAATGATCTTATTTATTTCTGTGAAGTTTGTAATATTGGCGCTTTTTTCTATCTGATCATGACACTCCTATTGGTCACTTGTTAACTATGGGGGTGGTCTTAATGATATATAATGGTGGTTAAAATGTGACTGTACTGTGCTTGATAAAGGTCCTCGGACCGAAACGTTGCCACAGGAGGCAGAATAAAGTGTGTTTTTAACACTGCCAAATGTCCCTGATGAAGCAGTGAGCGAAACGGCGTTGGAGTGGTGTGTGCAGGGCAGTGGTACTCCTAACTGGTCAGTATTTATAATATATTTTGGCACATTTGGCAGCGCTTTTACTGGGTAATATATAATTATTTGTTTTTTGTTTTTGGCTCACAACTTTTGTGGACACACTGGTTGTTTTGTATGCAATTTATATTTTTTATTGCACTATTGCACTTTATTATGAATTGATTTATTTTGCTGCACACAATAGGTGTGTGTGTATATATATGGATATACAAACATATTATTCACAAATTTATTTGACTGATTTTTATCACATATTATATTATTAAATTATTATTTGCTGCATTATATATATTTTTATGTTTATTATACTGATCAGTTTGGACTTGCCCTGTCTTGCACATACGGGATTTTTATATATATATATATATTTTTTATCTATCCCTAAGTAAACCTCGATTGGAGGAGATGCATATTATCTATAGTTGTATGTTTTATATTCTTAATAAATAAACATCTGTTGTAGATTATACTATTTTAGTAATAATAAAAATTTCCATACGTTTTGGTGATGTTTTTTGTGATTGCAATTTATTTTTAATAAAAAAAATATATTTTATTTAATATAATCTGGTCTGATGGAATTTTTTAAGGGTTCATTAAAGTGTGTTGTTGCCTGACACTTCCTGGTGTGGCGCTGTCCTCTGCTTTAACTTCCACAGAACTTGATCAGGTACATGACCTTCCTGGAGAATCAATGGAAGTTGCTGCAGTACTTGAGCATGTGACCCTTGATCTCCATTGAGAGATCTTACCCAGGGCATGCTCAGTATGTGCAAAGCAGGACTTAGTCCCAGAAAAGCCTGCTCGCCGCAGACCAGTGCAGGGTACAATAGCAGAGCCTGGAGAGGCAGCAGTAACCCTTTGCACAGTACCAGATTCAGTGAGACGCTGGGACCGACATCTCCGCTGAGCAGGCTGCACTGCGGCTGATGCAGAATGGGAGACCGCAGCAGACATGGCTCGAGATTCCCCCTGTGCAGTGGCGGGAACTCGACTCCTAACACCTCATATGTGGGAAAAAAACTACTTTTCAAGCACATTGCAAAGCTCAGAAGGGAAGAAGTGCCATATTGGAGTTTAGATTTTGATGGAATGGTTTGAGGGTACAAAATCACATTAGCAGAGCCCTTGAGGTACCAGAACAGCAGAACCCTCTACAAGTGAATCCACTTTACAAGCTACACCCTCAAATTAATTAATTTAGGGGTACAGTGAGCAAGTTGACATCGCATGTGCCTCACAAAATTTTACAACATTGAGCAGTGAAGAAAGAAGAAAAAATAATTACATTTTTACCACTAAAGTATTGTTTTAACCCAACTTTTTTAATTTTTATAAGGCTTAATAGGGAAAAATGAACATCACAGTTTGTTGAGCAGCTTCTTCCGAGTGCACCAACACTTTAAATGTAATTTGAAAATAAACGAGATACCGATTCATTGCGCTATGCTGAGATAATTGAGAGAGAGAGAAAAAAAATCCCTGCCGAAGAGGGGCGACACCCCTTGAAACGTGTAGGATTGAGTCTATCGCACACCCATCCTACGTGATGTCACAGTAGTTTTTTTCCACGCCACAATCATTAGCGCTGCTTCCGGCCGGAGCGCACAAGGAGTCGGCGCATCCTCAGACTGCACTGTCACTGCTAGCCAGCACCACCATGCTTAGCAGCAGCACCCAGCTGGCCCACGCAAGGAATTAGGCTCTATCAGTAAGCGCACTATAATTGCAATTCTATCTCTAGCAATTAACTCTATGAGAGTATTTCTCTAATTACCGCTATCATATATCATTTATTTAGTGCTTGCTATTAGCGTTTCTACTAGTTGGGCTGCCATCACCTACAATTATTATACGCTGTCTCTGCCTGTATCTTATATCGCAGTAAGGTCTTATGGGCTCAAACTAATCATACACATATAAGCACAGGTTATTCAAGCACTCAGCTGCATAAGAGATTTCCTCTAATTACTGCTCTCATTTATTTAGTGCTTTCTCTCAGTATCTCACTGGTTGGACTGCCTTCACCTTCAAGTGTCAATTGCTGCCTCTGCTTATACTGCAGTAAGTCTAAAATACTCAGAGGCTAGTATTTAGGTATAGGGAACACATCCATTAATCATATAACATATTGTTATTCCCTGAAGTACTAATTACGCACAATTAAAGCATACTACTGGCAGAACCCCTTCACGCTAGAACTCAGTACCCGGTCCAAGAAGTCTCTAATGGACATTCGCACCAAGTAGTAAGTACCAAACTAAAAAAAAAAATTTAGCCAGCACCACTACTGGTAATACTATCCATTTCCGTATATGATCTATACTATTTTTATTGACCACCAGTGACCAGTAGTGACCACCAAAAGAATTTAATTCTTATGAGTTTCCTGATATATGCTCCATATTAACACAATCACAGAGTGAGTATATATATATATATATATATATATATATATATATATATATATTCTCTCTCTCTATTATCTCAGCATAGCGCGGTGAATTGGTATCTCGTTTATTAGCCCCAATTTTTTACAGGAACTGGCCCAGAGCCTGTCACTTTCATCAGCTGCATCTGAGATTTATCAGCAATCTATTTCTGAGTGGCAAGCGCCAGTGTGCACTTCTTTATAGCAATTTTTCATTTGAAAATACTTCTCAGGCACAGTGGAAAGCTCAGAAAGGAAGGAGCATCATAGTATAGTACAGTACAGATTTTGCTGTTATGGTTTGTGAGTGCCATGACCGGTGGGAAGGGGTCATGGTACACACAAATTGCATCCCAAGTATAGCCACCCTGCAAGTCTTGGTAGGGAAGGTACTTTTTGACTCTTGGAGAAGAAATTATTGTAGAATAGTTTGAAGACACAAATAAAGAGCCCCTAAGTGCCAGAAATGAAGAATTCCCAAATATATCATTTGGGAAATTGCACCCCTCTGGGAATTTATCTACAAGTGCAGTGACGATTTTGACTCCATGGGTGTTTTCCAAAAAACAAGCAGTAGTGGATGCTGCTGATTGAAAATTTTAAGTCTGCCATTGTAAAGCCTACATATTGTAGTGCCCAGTACATTGTAGTTTCCATACATTGCAGTGCCTTGTACATTGCTCGTACAGTATGCCTCAGCTCGTTTTTTGGTGGATTGAGTTTAAGCTCCTTTTGGAAACATTTTACATGACATTTTTGATCACATTTTGTTAGGGCTAGCGGAATGCACCAAATAATTATAAGGATGGTATAAGGTGCGTTTGCAGCCCGGGGTCCACCGTGCAGAGATAGAACTTGCTGCTGAGTAATGATGGACTATATGGCGGTATAATGTGGATACACACATGGGTTAGCTTCACCCGGTATGAAGGAAGCGGTCCCTATTACGTCACAGGGCCGCGGTACCGCACAAAGATAGCACTGTCAGGTGCTAGGTAGCTTCCACCATTTGCGAACAGTCAACAACACTAGGGATGGGAATGATTTGGAGCTTTCATCCATCGACAAGCATACATCCACACACACACATTAATAAGTTTATAATAGCGCATGGCCTTGCAGCCATGCAAACCGTTTATAGTGGAAGCTCTCCAGGACCTTCCTAGTGATCCAATAGGAGCTGCTACAGGACCTGAGCATGTGACCCCCGACCTCCAATGATAGGTCGTCCCTTGGGCATGCTCAGAAGAAAAAAAAACAGGACTTAGTCCCAGGCTAAACAAGAAGAAAAAGACACTGCATAAATGTGTGCACACCTGTATGTACAAAATATGAAATCCAATTTTATTATATAAAGACAAAACACATACAAAATATAAAACCATTTAAAACATGTCCAATTAGGATCAAAAACAAACACACCATTCTCCTTATATAATACTGAACCAAAAAACAACAGCCTGAGATGAAAATAAAAGCTGATACAGTCATATATATATATGCATGAGGGAACTCAAATGCAATAAAGATATACGTTTTGAGGCAGAATTCCTAATAAAGTTTAAATATGTAGCCACAGATAATGATAACATGAGGGCGTCCCCAAAGTTATCAAAAAACACACCCGACCCTATATTGTGAGGCAGTCACTGGATAAATCCAACCTTATAGCGAAAACCCTATATATAACCAAAAAAATAATAAAAAAGGGGGGAGGGGTGGGTTGTGTTTGCATGGGCCAGATGCGGGGTAACATGCAATAAGATGCTATAAGTACATGCTGTGTGAACACAAGTGATAAGCATGTTGTGAAAGTGACAAAATCTGAAGAAAGTCCACTCACAAGCAATAATAAGAGCCAAGACAGTTACATGTACACAGCCGCCATGCAGAAGACCCCATGCTGGTGAACTGTGGGAAGTAAAGGAGAAGGTGTGGGAGAATCCCACGCGTGTCGCTGCGGCTAGGCAGCTTCGTCAGGGAGAATGATTCCCCAGCACAAAATAACCGCTCTATATAGCGGTGGTAATGATCCAATAAGGTAACGGTGTGAGACGATCCAAGCGGCAGGACCGGAAGTACCTGTGAAGGCAGGGAGCGCAGGCGCAAAAGCCCAATAGAGCCGGTGAGTATTGCGCGTGCACAAATAGAATAAAGAGCAAGGCAGGAGCGTTGTGCGGCCACACAAGAAAAAGATATGAAAAGAGGAGAATATGTATATGGGGCACTTGCTGCAATAATGACAGTGACAAGCGCGAAAACCAAAGATATATGTGTTTAAGAGATCTGAGACAATAATAGATAGATGCCCCAGAAATGGTAAAATATAAATGGAGAGTTGTGTGCTGATAAAGAAAAAACCTGCAAAAAGAAGGAATGTTAATGTGCATTACATATTTGGAGCCGCCTCATAGAAACAGCTATATATGCAAAGGAATAATAATACATATCAACATAACACATATAGTGCCACTAAACTATGAATCTAAACAGATAATGGATAATGATAAGGATGATGATAAATATAACTACACAGCAAAAGAAAAATCCCATGATAAATGATTCTGACTTCACTAGACTCTCATTAGATATCACTTCTGCCAATAAATCTGCTGTGAGACTTTGGTGGAATATTCGAACTCTGGAAGAGTACCTTAGGGTAGCATTGCACCACGGGGCCTGCGGGTGCAAATCTTTCCCGCATGGGAACCATCATTGTCGTTCCGGCATACATGGGAAAAGGGATTATTGCAATGTTCAAATGTTATCATAAACATGTTATTGGAACATGATAGGCAACTCCTTAATTCTACCAAACAAAACATTAAGAAATTGGAAGGTAGATTGGCGGCTTTTGATGAGGCATTATTGGTGTTACCCTTTAAATCCAAATTAATGGAGACGCTTGATAAATTTGAAAAAGAAGTCACAGATCGTAAACAGAAAAAATTTCAAAGGGATTGCTTTGATTTTGATAATCAAAGGGCCTTCCGTTGGAGACATTCAGGCAACTCACGTCCAACTCCACATTTATCAAACCGTCATGCCCTCACCCCTTCAGAGACTGTACCAGATGCCACTAGCTAGTGATTTTTTTTTATCTTCGGGAGGCAGTGATCTCGACGTAAGACAAGACGTAGAAACAAACGTCAGAAGTCTCAGAAAACGTCAAACCAACCGGAAGGGCCCTATCTCGCCATATCGACGCAATTACAGGAACAAACGTCGATGACTGCTTCCCCCAGCCGTCCTCTACTATGGGTTCCACACAGGTACATCCGTCTACTTTACAAGTTATTAATTTATCAGATTATGTTCTTTCACCAGCTGAACATTCGGTATTGCAAAGAGGGTTGTCCTTTTCTCCCACTCAGACTACAGACAAATTTGACCTTATTAAAGATCTCTACTTATTTTGTAGAAAATTGGTGTTGCAGGTGATCCATCAATGACCAGAAGCCATCCAAGCCTTTTCTACCGGCGATCAACAAGTGCCTCAAGATCTCCTAGACCTACTGGAAGAAAACACTACACCATCAGGTAGGAAACATTTTCCGTTTAGGAACAAATCGTCTACCGCTCCGTCCTTTTCCTTGGTCCCAGCGGTCAAATTTTTCTTTGAGTCTACCAAAAGGGATATTTTACAATTACCTTCACCTATTGGTAATATCCATAATCTCTCCCCACAAGAAAGGAAGGCATTGGGTTCTCTAAAAAACAGCAACTCGTTTATCATCAGGGAAGCGGATAAAGGTGGGAATGTGGTGCTTTGGCCCACCCACCTTTATCTTGAAGAGGCAAGCAGGCAGCTTAATAACCCCAATTTCTATGTCAAGCTACCTTCTGATCCGACAGAAGTATTTGCACAAGGGCTTCAAAATTAATAAACCAGGCTGCAGCTATGGGTACCATTTCCACAAATGAAAAGAAATTCATGTGGGTAGAAAATCCTATTATCCCTACTTTTTACCTTTTACCAAAGGTGCACAAGAATGCATGCAGGCCACCTGGCAAGCCTATCGTGTCCGGTATTGGAACTGTATGTAAACCATGTCTCATATCATGTCGGGTTTAGGCAGGAGAAATGAAAAGCCGGCAATTGAATTACCGGCTTTTCAACATTATCGCGCTGAAGTAAATATAAATATACATATATATACAGTATATGTGTCTCTATGATATAGATATATATATATATATATATATATATATATATATATATATATATATATACACTCACCGGCCACTTTATTAGGTACACCTGTCCAACTTCTTGTTAACACTTAATTTCTAATCAGCCAATCACATGGCGGCAACTCAGTGCATTTAGGCATGTAGACATGGTCAAGACAATCTCCTGCAGTTCAAACCGAGCATCAGTATGGGGAAGAAAGGTGATTTGAGTGCCTTTGAACGTGGCATGGTTGTTGGTGCCAGAAGGGCTGGTCTGAGTATTTCAGAAACTGCTGATCTACTGGCATTTTCACGCACAACCATCTCTAGGGTTTACAGAGAATGGTCCGAAAAAGAAAAAAAATCCACTGAGCGGCAGTTCTGTGGGCGGAAATGCCTTGTTGATGCCAGAGGTCAGAGGAGAATGGGCAGACTGGTTCGAGCTGATAGAAAGGCAACAGTGACTCAAATCGCCACCCGTTACAACCAAGGTAGGCCTAAGAGCATCTCTGAACGCACAGTGCGTCGAACTTTGAGGCAGATGGGCTACAGCAGCAGAAGACCACTCCTTTCAGCTAAGAACAGGAAACTGAGGCTACAATTTGTACAAGCTCATCGAAATTGGACAGTAGAAGATTGGAAAAACGTTGCTTGGTCTGATGAGTCTCGATTTCTGCTGCGACATTCGGATGGTAGGGTCAGAATTTGGCGTAAACAACATGAAAGCATGGATCCATCCTGCCTTGTATGGAGCATCTTTGGGATGTGCAGCCGACAAATCTGCGGCAACTGTGTGATGCCATCATGTCAATATGGACCAAAATCTCTGAGGAATGCTTCCAGCACCTTGTTGAATCTATGCCACGAAGAATTGAGGCAGTTCTGAAGGCAAAAGGGGGTCCAACCCGTTACTAGCATGGTGTACCTAATAAAGTGGCCGGTGAGTGTATATATATATATATATATATATATATATATATATATATATATATATATATATAAAAAACGAAACCCGACTTTGGATTACAGATCGTGTACCGCCGACCCGATCCCAGAGTGGGATCGGGTCGGGTGTCACGAAACCCGACTTTGCTAAAAGTCGGCGACTTTTGAAAAGTGCCGATCTGTTTCGCTCAACTCTACCTGTCACTAATTTAAATCGAGGTATCTGACTTAGAAGCTCGTTTCCCTGAGGTGACTGTACAATCTGTCCTTACATGCCGCCCACAAAAGACCTCTTTCCTAATCCCTCAGACAATTCAGACCATAGACTTCACCAATATATTAACTGCAAGACTAGCTTTGTTATCTATGCTATTATCTGTCCATGTCATAAGGTATATATTGGCCAGACTTCGCAAGAATTGAGAAGACGTGAACAAAAACATCTATCAACAATCCATCTGGCACACTCTGACCTAAAGAAGGGTAAGGCTTTAACCCCTATTGCAGCCCATTACCTTAAAGTACATGGAAGCAAGTCTACTAATACCCATTTTTTTGGTCTGCAGAGGATTTTGTACAACGAAAGAGGTGGTGATCGGCATAAATGGCTGTTGCAACATGAGGCTCGTTGGATTTTTTGCCTGAAGTCTATTTCGCCTTTCGGTCTGAATGAAGAATGCCTTTATACCGGCTTTTTAGGCTTATATTGCTTGGTCAAATTTATTTCCACTCGTCCCTATTTATGAGTATGCTTTGCTGCTCTCTGGACAGCTTTCAGGATTCCTTGGACAGCTCTTATGGATCTTTCTGCATCCAAGAATAATTGGGGCGATCTGTTGGTTTTGTTTATTCTCCAATTATTTATTTGAACTTATTAGATTTGGACATCGACTAGGGATGTGTTATGTTCCATTTTTGGAACTGCTCATTCGGCTCTGTGCCTGTGTGTTTTCCTGTGATTCAACGGCTCTACTGATGGAATTGAGTGGCTTGTGATATATCATTGCTGATCATTTGGACTATTTTTTCATCATTTATTGTACATATATATTTTTCATTTTTTCATTTTATTATTTATATTTATATTCACATTTATTTTCATTATTTTCAATATCATATTTATATTTATATAATTTTTCATTTCTTTTTTCATGTATATTTTGATTCGTTTCTTCATATATATGTATTTATATATATATATATATATATATATATATATATGTGTTCTTTATGCATATTTTGTTTATATTTATTTTTCATATATATTTCTGTAAAAAAATGTCTTTCTTTTGCTGTGTAGTTATATTTATCATCATCCTTATTATCCATTATCTGTTCAGAATCATAGTTTAGTGGCACTATATGTGTTATGTTGATATGTATTGTTATTCCTTTGCATATATAGCCGTTTCTATGAGGCGGCTCCAAATATGTAATGCACATTAACATTCCTTCTTTTTTGCAGGTTTTTTCTTTATCAGCACACAACTCTCCATTTATATTTTGCCATTTCTGGGGCATCTATCTATTATTGTCTCAGATCTCTTAAACACATATATCTTTGGTTTTCGCGCTTGTCACTATCATTATTGCAGCAAGTGCCCCATATACATATTCTCCTTTTTCATATCTTTTTCTTGTGTGGCCGCACAACGCGCCTGCCTTGCTCTTTATTCTATTTGCGCACACGCAATACTCACCTGCTCTATTGGGCTTTTGCGCCTGCACTCCCTGCTTTCACAGGTACTTCCGGTCCTGCCGCTTGGATCGTCTCACACCGTTACCTTATTGGATCATTACCACCGCTATATAGAGCGGTTATTTTGTGCTGGGGAATCATTCTCCCTGGCGAAGCTGCCTAGCCGCAGCGATACGCGTGGGATTCTCCCACACCTTCTCCTTTACTTCCCACAGTTCACCAGCATGGGGTCTTCTGCATGGCGGCTGTGTACATGTAACTGTCTTGGCTCTTATTATTGCTTGTGAGTGGACTTTCTTCAGATTTTGTCACTTTCACAACATGCTTATCACTTGTGTTCACACAGCATGTACTTATAGCATCTTATTGCATGTTACCCCGCATCTGGCCCAGGCAAACACAACCCCCCCCCCTCCCCCTTTTTTTTTTTGGTTATATATATGGTTTTCGCTATAAGGTTGGATTTATCCAGTGACTGCCTCACAATATAGGGTCGGGTGTGTTTTTTGATAACTTTGGGGACGCCCTCATGTTATCATTATCTGTGGCTGCATATTTAAACTTTATTAGGAATTCTGCCTCAAAAGGTATATCTTTATTGCATTTGAGTTCCCTCATGCGTATATATATATATATATATATATATATATATATATATATATATATATATATAACTGTATCAGCTTTTATTTTCATCTCAGGCTGTTGTTTTTTGTTTCAGTATTATGTAAGGAGAATGGTGTGTTTGTTTTTGATCCTCATTGGACATGTTTTAAATGGTTTTATATTTTGTATGTGTTTTGTTTTTATATAATAAAGTTGGATTTCATCTTGTGTACATACAGGTGTGCACACATTTATGCAGTGTCTTTTTCTTCTTGTTTAGTATTTGCATCTTCCATGCATTGTGTAGCACCCTGGTTTATATTTTGGGGTTATTTAGGTATAGTAGTGCTCCTGACAAATCTCTATCTTATTCTGGACTTAGTCCCAGGGACGCCTTCTCGCCGCTGATCAGTGCTTGTTACAATGGCTGAGCCTGGAAGGACAGCAGTAACCAGCTGCACAGTATCAGCTTGAGCCAGACACTGGGACCGACGTCTATGCTGAGCAGGCTCCACTGTGGCTGGAGGAGAATGGGAGAACGCAGCGGAGATGGTTCGAGATACCCCCTTTGCAGCGGTGGGAACTCGGCACCTAACACATTTATCCTTTGCTCTATGCTGAGTACAGTAGCACACAACCTCCAACAGGGGGTGCGGGTGAAGTAAAACAGGTATGCTCAGTGAAATCACCGAGTAGCAGGCAGAAGCCACTAGGTGGCAAAAGAGTAGTCAGACAAAACCGGGTCAGCAACAGAGAAGGAATGAAATACCAGAAGTCACAGCAATACATGTGGTCAGAAACAAACCAAAGAAGTCAGAGCTGAATTGGAGCAGGAAAGTCAGAAACGCAAGACAGTCAAACAAGTCAGAGAACAAGCTGAGTCAAATACTATGGGTTCACAATACGGAGAGCGAGTACAACAACGAGTGAAGTCACAGGGGACAACAGGAACGGGACCTAGGTAAACGGGCAGAGGATAAATCATGATATAACAGGGTCAGCTGCTCAAGCCAAAGACAGGAACTAAAGCTGACACAGCTGGCAGGTAACAGTGGACTGAGATAGCCAGACAGATCCCAAAATGAGGCAAAGAAGATTAACCCCTGCATGACCATCCCGGGGAGAGAATATTTAGAAACAAACCCTGGACTGGATCATGACATTACTCCCCTCTCAATGGGGTGCCACCAGACCCTCAGGTTTCCCCGGATACCAAGCATGAAAGGCCTGGACCAACCGATCTGCATGGATCAAGCGAGCCTGTACCTAAGACCGGTTCTCCGGACTGTAACTTTTCCAATGGACCAGATACTGAAGTGAACAGAGGAGCACCCAAGAAGCCATGATCCGTTCCACCTCATACTCGGTCTGATCATCCACCAAAAGAGCCTTTTGGAATACATTGGGGATAGTCAGCGACGGGGGCAAGCACAGGTGAAAGGCAACAGGATTAACTTCCTCCAAACTTTCATAAGGTGCAATAAACTTGGGGCCGAGCTTAGCAGAAGGCATCCTCAACCTTATATTCTCAGTGGATAACAATACCTTATCGCCTACCTGGAATTCTGGCCCCACCAACAGTCATTTATCAGCAAAAAATTTGTACTTGCCATGAGTCTCCCCAATGCTCCTTTGAACCTCCTCCCAGACCTCCCCCAACCGATGAATGGCAACATCAGCACCAGGACACCCTGAATTCAGCCGAGAAAATTCACCAAAATGGGAGTGAAAATCATAATTGTAAAAGAACAGGGAAGTACCAGTGGATTGATTAATCCGTTTATTAAATGCAAATTCTGCCAATGATAATGAAGAGCACCAATCATTCTGATGAGACATGGTAAGGCACCGTAAAATCTGCTCCAAAGATTGATTGGTCCTCTTAGTCTGATGGTTGGTCTCAGGATGATAGGCTGAAGAAAAGGTCAAACTGGCACCCTGCCTTTTACAAAAAGACCTCCAGAACTTAGACACAAATTGTACCCCTCTATCAAAGACCACACTCACAGGCACACCATATAATTACACAACATACTCAATGAAAAGTCTTGACAAAGTTTCTGCATTAGGCAGCCCAGCTAATGGTACAAAATGCACTTGCTTGCTGAACCTATCCACCACTGCGCAGACCACAGTTTTGCCATTAGAAGGAGGGAGGTCCGTGATAAAATTCATGGACAGATGGGTCCACGGTTTATCTGGAATTGGCAATGGCACCAATTCCCCGCTGGTCAGCTATGGGAGGTTTTTTCACGGGCACATGTCTCACAGGAAGACACAAATACAATGACATTAGAAGCCAATGAAGACCACCAAAACTGCCTAGCGATGGCTTTGCACGTGGCCTAGATTCCCGAATTCCCACTAAGAGCCGAGTCATGGAATTCCCAGAGCACCCTTATCCGATACTGGACAGGCACGAAAAACTTACAATCCTGTGTGGACGGAGGGGTAAGAGACTGGGCCTCCTGAATCTCCTTCTCCAATGCTGAGGAAACTCCAGCCACAACCACCCCGTGCTGAAGAATGGAGGAAGGAGGTTCAGGAGGAGATATTTGATTCAGGCTGCGGGATAAGGCATCCACCTTCACATTCTTGGATCCAGGCCTAAAAGTGATGGAAAATCGAGAAAAAAAGTGACCACCTCGCCTGCCTTGGGGCTAAATGTTTGGCCAATTCAATGTAAGACAGGTTCTTGTGGTACAATATTTACCGTGATTTGATAGACAGCCCCCTCCAAAAAATGCCTCCATTCTTCAAAAGCCAATTTATTGTAACTCTCGGTTACCCACATCATAATTCCTTTCTGCAGAGGAAAACTTTTTAGAAAAGAAGGCACAAGGTCTTAAATTGGTTAGTGTGGTGGGCCCTTGAGACAACACCGCCCCACTCCCACCTCCGAGGCATCCACCTATACAATAAATGGCTTAGACAGATCAGGTTGATTCAGTACAGAGGCAGACATAAAACAATAAAATATTTTTTCAAAGAAGAAAATGCAGCTAAAGCTGGAGCTGACCAATTTTTTATATCAGCCCCCTTGTGAGATAAATCAATGAGGGCTTTAACCACCTGTGAAAACCCCTTGATGAATTTTCTATAGTAATTGGCAAAACCCCAAAATCTCTGAAGGTCCTAGGTGATTGCACCCAATCAACAATAGCCTGCACCTTTCCAGGGTCCATGCGAAACCCCTCAGCAGACAAATTAAACCCCAGAAAGGACAATTCTTGCACAAAAAAATGAACACTTCTGTTTAGCAAAGAGAGTTCTCCCTGAACCTCTGGTGTCATGGTTCCCAATGGCAAGGGAACATAAGAAACATATAAATAACGAACGAGCTCTCGGGTGATGGAAACTCGAGTTGACCATGAGCTAAATCTACCACACAACTAATAGTAGCCAGGGAGCATACCTACGGCTTCCTAAATGCCACGCGCCAGCCGGAGGACTAACTAAGCCTGGTAGAGGAAGAAACAGACCTGGCTTACCTCTAGGGAAATACCCCAAAAGATGATAGCAGCCCCCCACATGTAATAACGGTGAAATAAGAGGAAAAGACATACACAGTATGAAAGTAGATTTAGCAAAGAGAGGTCCACTTACTAGATAGCAGAAGGATACAAAAGAGGACTTCACGGTCAACTGAAAACCCTTTCAAAAAACCATCCTGAAATTACTTTAAGACTCCTGTGTCAACTCATGACACAGGAGTGGCAATTTCAGCCCGCAAGAGCTTCCAGCTACAGAGAATTACAAAAACTGCAAACTGGACTAAAGATACAAAACAAAAGGACAAAGTCCACTTAGCTGATCAGCAGACTAGTAGCAGGAACATGCAACCGAAGGCTCTGGTTACAATGATGACCGGCAAGGAAATGACTGGAGAGCAAGGCTAAATAGGAAACTCCCAAACGCTGATGGAAGCAGGTGAACAGAAGCAGCAAAGTGCAAACAAGTCACCAGTACCACCAGCAACCACCAGGGGAGCCCAAAAAGCGGATACACAACAGTACCCTCCCCTTAAGGAGGGGGCACCGAACCCTCACAAGAACCACCAGGGCGATCTGGATGAGCCCTATGAAAGGCACGAACCAAATCCGAGGCATGAACATCAGAGGCAGTTACCCAAGAATTATCTTCCTGACCATAGCCCTTCCATTTAACCAGATATTGAATTCTCCGTCTGGAAATACGGGAGTCCAAGATCTTTTCTACCACGTACTCCAATTCACCCTCCACCAGCACAGGAGCAGGAGGTTCAGTAGAAGGAACCACCGGTACCTCATATCTCCGCAACAGCGACCGATGGAACACATTATGGATAGTGAAAGATGCCGGGAGGTCCAAACGAAAGGAGACAGGGTTAAGAATCTCCAAAATCCTATAAGGACCGATGAACCGAGGCTTAAATTTAGGAGAAGAAACCCTCATAGGGACAAAACGGGAAGACAACCACACCAAGTCCCCAACACGAAGGTGGGGGCCAACACGACGACGGCGGTTAGCAAACTGCTGAGTCCTCTCCTGGGACAATTCCAAATTATCCACCACTTGTCCCCAAATCTGATGCAACCGATCCACTACCGCATCCACTCCAGGACAATCCGAAGATTCAACCTGACCAGATGAAAAACGCGGATGAAACCCTGAATTGCAAAAGAAAGGAGAAACCAAAGTGGCAGAACTAGCCCGATTATTAATAGCAAACTCCGCCAACGGCAGAAAGGCAACCCAATCATCCTGATCCGCAGACACAAAACACCTCAAATAAGTCTCCAAAGTTTGATTAGTTCGTTCCGTCTGGCCATTGGTCTGAGGATGGAATGCAGACGAAAAAGACAAATCAATGCCCAACCTGGCACAGACTGCCCGCCAAAATCTAGACACGAACTGGGTACCCCTGTCAGAAACGATGTTTTCCGGAATACCATGCAGGCGAACCACATTTTGAAAAAACAGAGGGACCAACTCAGATGAGGAAGGCAACTTAGGCAATGGCACCAAATGAACCATTTTAGAAAAACGGTCACACACCACCCAGATGACAGACATCTTCTGAGAAACAGGGAGGTCCGAGATAAAGGCCATAGAGATGTGCGTCCAAGGCCTCTTCGGAATAGGCAAGGGCAACAACAACCCACTAGCCCTAGAACAACAAGGCTTGGCCCGAGCACACACATCGCAAGACTGCACAAAAACACGCACATCTCGAGACAGGGAAGGCCACCAGAAGGATCTAGCCACCAAATCTCTGGTGCCAAAAATTCCCGGATGACCTGCCAGAGTAGAAGAATGAACTTCCGAGATGACTCTAGTGGTCCACTCGTCAGGAACAAACAGTCTACCAGACGGACAACGATCAGGTCTATCCGCCTGAAATTCTTGCAAAGCACGTCGCAAATCAGGAGAGACAGCAGACAAAACCACTCCATCCTTAAGGACACCAGCAGGTTCAGAATTCCCAGGAGAGTCAGGCTCAAAACTCCTAGAAAGAGCATCTGCCTTCACATTCCTAGAACCCGGTAAGTACGAGACCACAAAATCAAACCGGGAAAAGAACAACGACCAACGTGCCTGTCTAGGATTCAGGCGCCTGGCAGACTCCAAATAAATTAAATTCTTGTGATCAGTCAAAACTACCACCTGATGTCTGGCACCCTCAAGCCAATGACGCCACTCCTCAAATGCCCACTTCATGGCCAAAAGCTCCCGATTACCAACATCATAGTTTCGCTCGGCGGCCGAAAATTTTCGCGAAAAGAACGCACAAGGTCTCATCACTGAGCAGTCGGGACTTTTCTGCGACAAAACCGCCCCCGCTCCAATCTCGGAAGCATCGACCTCAACCTGAAAGGGAAGGGAAACATCAGGCTGGCGCAACACAGGGGCAGACAAAAAGCGGCGCTTAAGCTCCCGAAAGGCCTCCACGGCAGCAGGGGACCAATTGGCAACATCAGCACCCTTTTTAGTCAAATCCGTCAGAGGTTTAGCAACGCCAGAAAAACCAGCTATAAATCGACGATAAAAATTAGCAAAGCCCAAGAATTTCTGGAGACTCTTCAGAGAAGTAGGCTGCGTCCAGTCGTAAATAGCCCGAACCTTGACAGGGTCCATCTCAATAGAAGAAGGGGAAAAAATGTACCCCAAAAAGGAAATTTTTTGAACCCCAAAAACACACTTTGAACCCTTTACACACAAAGAATTCTCCCGCAAAACCTGAAAAACCCTCCTGACCTGCTGAACATGAGACTCCCAGTCATCAGAAAAAATCAAAATATCATCCAAGTACACTATCATAAATTTATCCAAATATTCACGGAAAATATCATGCATTAAGGACTGAAAGACAGAAGGTGCATTAGAAAGGCCGAAAGGCATTACCAAATACTCAAAATGGCCCTCAGGCGTATTAAATGCGGTTTTCTACTCATCCCCCTGCTTAATTCGCACCAAATTATACGCCCCACGAAGATCAATCTTAGAGAACCACTTAGCCCCCCTTATGCGAGCAAACAAATCAGTCAGCAAAGGCAACGGATACTGATATTTGACTGTAATTTTATTCAGGAGTCGATAATCAATACAAGGCCTCAGAGAGCCATCCTTTTTAGAGACGAAGAAAAAAACGGCTCCTAAAGGTGATGAAGAAGGACGAATATGTCCCTTTTCCAGGGACTCCTTAATATACTCGCGCATAGCGGCATGTTCAGGTACAGATAGGTTAAACAAACGACTAGGGTTGAGCGACTTTCATTTTTTTAAGATCGAGTAGGGTTTTGGGAAACCCGATTTTGTCCAGAGTCGAGTCGAGTGCAGTCGGCCGATTATCGCTAAAAGTCGGGGATCGACCGAAACACGAAACCCAATGCAAGTCAATGGGGAAGCATAGTCGGCAGTGAGTGGAGGCCAGGAAAACACCTACAGTGCCCATTTTAATGCCAAAAACATCCATTCTTGTTTCTGAAGCTTGCCAATCTTAATTAACTGTATAATAATAGTT
The DNA here is from genome assembly GCF_051348905.1 of Ranitomeya variabilis. Taxonomy (NCBI): domain Eukaryota; kingdom Metazoa; phylum Chordata; class Amphibia; order Anura; family Dendrobatidae; genus Ranitomeya; species Ranitomeya variabilis. The sequence goes on along the minus strand of NC_135237.1, from coordinate 266,174,248 downwards.
GGGCATAGGGAATTGGGGGAAAGTTGTGGGGGGAGTAGGGCTGGCTCAAGTTTTTCGTGGGCCCAGGAAATGCGGACTACGTCACGGCGGTGTTGCAGGGAAAGGTAAGTATTTAAAAGTTGCAAGTGCTGTGATCCTGAGCAAGCAGGGGGGGGCCCACTCGTTCGCATTGCCACTGGCACAGGGCCCCTCAAAGTACGGCGGTGTGTTTGCATGGCGGGGGCGCCTCCCACCAGCAGCGACACTTTTGCGTACTCTGAGGGGCCCTGTGCCAGTGACGTCGCCAACGAGTATGCCCCCCCACCTGATGAAGGAACCTGCACTTTCATCTGCACCTTCCTCTTTGTCCCTGTGTAAGGTGGTATAACATGCGGGAAGGGGAACCTTACTTTCAGCAGGGTCAGATTCTGGCTGTGTAGAGTACAAGGGGAATGTAGTGGTCTAGGTCAATGTACCAGCAGACTCATTTAGCAGTGGCTGGGCAATGGGCAGGATGAGGAGGAAACAGATATAGGGCCAAAGAATAAAGTAGGCTACATGCAGTTCAAAATTGGTAACAGGACTAAACAGGCGGCATTGCTTTGTTCAGTGGAGTAGCAAACCCAAGAGCAGCAGACACTGTTTCAAGGGCCTAACCACACTAGTAGGCCAAATGCAGTTTAATATCTGATAGTATAGGGCAAAAGCCAGAATGTGGAAGCTCAGCTTTGTTCAGTTGAGGACAACACCAGGGAGGGGCAGACACCTTTAGTAGGCCGGAAAAGCCTATTGCATTTTTTAAAATGGTAATTTGGAGCAGAAGGTTGAAGCTCAGCTTTATTTAGTTGAGGACAACACCAGGCAGGGGCACACAGACAGACACCTTTAGTAGGCCGGAAAAGCCTATTGCATTTTTTAAAATGGTAATTTGGAGCAGAAGGTTGAAGCTCAGCTTTATTTAGTTGAGGACAACACCAGGCAGGGGCACACAGACAGACACCTTTAGTAGGCCAGAAAAGCCTATTGCATTTTTTAAAATGGTAATTTGGAGCAGAAGGTTGAAGCTCAGCTTTATTTAGTTGAGGACAACACCAGGCAGGGGCACACAGACAGACACCTTTAGTAGGCCGGAAAAGCCTATTGCATTTTTTAAAATGGTAATTTGGAGCAGAAGGTTGAAGCTCAGCTTTATTTAGTTGAGGACAACACCAGGCAGGGGCACACAGACAGACACCTTTAGTAGGCCGGAAAAGCCTATTGCATTTTTTAAAATGGTAATTTGGAGCAGAAGGTTGAAGCTCAGCTTTATTTAGTTGAGGGCAACACCAGGGAGGGGCAGAAGCCGTTAGTAGGCCCTAACCACCATTTTTTTTTTTTAAAACCACTTAATGAGAGCCGGAAGGTTGAAGCTCAGCTTTATTTAGTTGAGGACAACACCAGGCAGGGGCACACAGACAGACACCTTTAGTAGGCCGGAAAAGCCTATTGCATTTTTTAAAATGGTAATTTGGAGCAGAAGGTTGAAGCTCAGCTTTATTTAGTTGAGGACAACACCAGGGAGGGGCAGAAGCCGTTAGTAGGCCCTAACCACCATTTTTTTTTTTTAAAACCACTTAATGAGAGCCGGAAGGTTGAAGCTCAGCTTTATTTAGTTGAGGACAACACCAGGCAGGGGCACACAGACAGACACCTTTAGTAGGCCGGAAAAGCCTATTGCATTTTTTAAAATGGTAATTTGGAGCAGAAGGTTGAAGCTCAGCTTTATTTAGTTGAGGGCAACACCAGGGAGGGGCAGAAGCCGTTAGTAGGCCCTAACCACCATTTTTTTTTTTTAAAACCACTTAATGAGAGCCGGAAGGTTGAAGCTCAGCTTTATTTAGTTGAGGACAACACCAGGCAGGGGCACACAGACAGACACCTTTAGTAGGCCGGAAAAGCCTATTGCATTTTTTAAAATGGTAATTTGGAGCAGAAGGTTGAAGCTCAGCTTTATTTAGTTGAGGGCAACACCAGGGAGGGGCAGAAGCCGTTAGTAGGCCCTAACCACCATTTTTTTTTTTTAAAACCACTTAATGAGAGCCGGAAGGTTGAAGCTCAGCTTTATTTAGTTGAGGACAACACCAGGCAGGGGCACACAGACAGACACCTTTAGTAGGCCGGAAAAGCCTATTGCATTTTTTAAAATGGTAATTTGGAGCAGAAGGTTGAAGCTCAGCTTTATTTAGTTGAGGGCAACACCAGGCAGGGGCACACAGACAGACACCTTTAGTAGGCCGGAAAAGCCTATTGCATTTTTTAAAATGGTAATTTGGAGCAGAAGGTTGAAGCTCAGCTTTATTTAGTTGAGGGCAACACCAGGGAGGGGCAGAAGCCGTTAGTAGGCCCTAACCAAAGTTGAAGGCCAAATGCAGTTTAATTTCTGATACTATAGGCCGAAAGCCAGAAGGTGGAAGCTCCGATTTAGACAGTGGAGGACAATTTGAATTAGGGACTGCAGACAGACTTAGTAGGCTGTCCCCTGTGGACCATGCATCCACCACATTAACCCATTGCGCCGTAATGGACACGTAATCTTCCGTGGCCATGCCTACAGGTCCATGCGTCTGTTGTCAGGTGCACCTTTGTACTCACAGATTGCCAGAGTGCATGGACAATGCGGTCTTCTACATGCTGGTGGAGGGTTGGGATGGCTTTTCTCGCAAAAGAAGTGTCGACTGGTTAGCTTGTAGCGTGGTACAGCGTAGTCCATCATGGCCTTAATTAATAGTAAATAAAATATATAACTAGGCTCTATGAACTTTTAAATAGGTTCCAGGGGTACACGGGCAGCATTGGTGTGGTCAGTGGAGGAGTATTGCAAGTAGGGGCTGCAGACAGGCTATCAAAGGCCTAAAATAACAAACAGTAGGCAGTCATGGCAGTTTTACATCGGTTACATGGATACACAGGCAGGCACTCCAGGCAGCATTGTGGTCAGTGGAGGAGTATTGCAAGTAGGGGCCGCAGACAGGCTATCAAAGGCCTAAAATAACAAACAATAGGCTCATTGCAGTTTTACAGCGGTTACATGGATAGACGGGCAGGCAGCTTGGTGGTGAGTGGAGGAGTATTTAAAGTAGGGACCGCAGACAGGCTATCAAAGGCCTAACATAACAAACAATAGGCTCATGGCAGTTTTACAGCGGTTACATGGATACACGGGCAGGCAGCTTGGTGGTCAGTGGAGGAGTATTTAAAGTAGGGACCGCAGACAGGCTTCAAAGGCCTAACATAAGAAAATGGGCTGGCTGTAGGCACTTTATAATTGGTTCCAGGGGTACACGGGCAGCAGTGGTCTGGTCAGTGGAGGACTAGTGGAAGGAGGGACCGCAGACAGGCTTCAAAGGCCTAACATAAAAAAATGGGCTGGCTGTAGGCACTTTATAATTGGTTCCAGGGGTACACGGGCAGCAGTGGTCTGGCCAGTGGAGGACTAGTGGAAGGAGGGACCGCAGACAGGCTTCAAAGGCCTAAAATAACAAACAATAGGCTCATGGCAGTTTTACAGCGGTTACATGGATACACGGGCAGGCAGCTTGGTGGTCAGTGGAGGAGTATTTAAAGTAGGGACCGCAGACAGGCTTCAAAGGCCTAACATAAGAAAATGGGCTGGCTGTAGGCACTTTATAATTGGTTCCAGGGGTACACGGGCAGCAGTGGTCTGGTCAGTGGAGGACTAGTGGAAGGAGGGACCGCAGACAGGCTTCAAAGGCCTAACATAAGAAAATGGGCTGGCTGTAGGCACTTTATAATTGGTTCCAGGGGTACACGGGCAGCAGTGGTCTGGTCAGTGGAGGACTAGTGGAAGGAGGGACCGCAGACAGGCTTCAAAGGCCTAACATAAAAAAATGGGCTGGCTGTAGGCACTTTATAATTGGTTCCAGGGGTACACGGGCAGCAGTGGTCTGGCCAGTGGAGGACTAGTGGAAGGAGGGACCGCAGACAGGCTTCAAAGGCCTAAAATAACAAACAATAGGCTCATGGCAGTTTTACAGCGGTTACATGGATACACGGGCAGGCAGCTTGGTGGTCAGTGGAGGAGTATTTAAAGTAGGGACCGCAGACAGGCTTCAAAGGCCTAACATAAGAAAATGGGCTGGCTGTAGGCACTTTATAATTGGTTCCAGGGGTACACGGGCAGCAGTGGTCTGGTCAGTGGAGGACTAGTGGAAGGAGGGACCGCAGACAGGCTTCAAAGGCCTAAAATAACAAACAATAGGCTCATGGCAGTTTTACAGCGGTTACATGGATACACGGGCAGGCAGCTTGGTGGTCAGTGGAGGAGTATTTAAAGTAGGGACCGCAGACAGGCTTCAAAGGCCTAACATAAGAAAATGGGCTGGCTGTAGGCAGTTTATAATTGGTTCCAGGGGTACACGGGCAGCAGTGGTCTGGTCAGTGGAGGACTAGTGGAAGGAGGGACCGCAGACAGGCTTCAAAGGCCTAACATAAAAAAATGGGCTGGCTGTAGGCACTTTATAATTGGTTCCAGGGGTACACGGGCAGCAGTGGTCTGGCCAGTGGAGTACTAGTGGAAGGAGGGACCGCAGACAGGCTTCAAAGGCCTAACATAAGAAAATGGGCTGGCTGTAGGCACTTTATAATTGGTTCCAGGGGTACCCGGGCAGCAGTGGTCTGGTCAGTGGAGGACTAGTGGAAGGAGGGACCGCAGACAGGCTTCAAAGGCCTAAAATAACAAACAATAGGCTCATGGCAGTTTTACAGCGGTTACATGGATACACGGGCAGGCAGCTTGGTGGTCAGTGGAGGAGTATTTAAAGTAGGGACCGCAGACAGGCTTCAAAGGCCTAACATAAGAAAATGGGCTGGCTGTAGGCACTTTATAATTGGTTCCAGGGGTACACGGGCAGCAGTGGTCTGGTCAGTGGAGGACTAGTGGAAGGAGGGACCGCAGACAGGCTTCAAAGGCCTAACATAAAAAAATGGGCTGGCTGTAGGCACTTTATAATTGGTTCCAGGGGTACACGGGCAGCAGTGGTCTGGCCAGTGGAGGACTAGTGGAAGGAGGGACCGCAGACAGGCTTCAAAGGCCTAACATAACAAACAATAGGCTCATGGCAGTTTTACAGCGGTTACATGGATACACGGGCAGGCAGCTTGGTGGTCAGTGGAGGAGTATTTAAAGTAGGGACCGCAGACAGGCTTCAAAGGCCTAACATAAGAAAATGGGCTGGCTGTAGGCACTTTATAATTGGTTCCAGGGGTACACGGGCAGCAGTGGTCTGGTCAGTGGAGGACTAGTGGAAGGAGGGACCGCAGACAGGCTTCAAAGGCCTAACATAAGAAAATGGGCTGGCTGTAGGCACTTTATAATTGGTTCCAGGGGTACACGGGCAGCAGTGGTCTGGTCAGTGGAGGACTAGTGGAAGGAGGGACCGCAGACAGGCTTCAAAGGCCTAACATAAAAAAATGGGCTGGCTGTAGGCACTTTATAATTGGTTCCAGGGGTACACGGGCAGCAGTGGTCTGGTCAGTGGAGGACTAGTGGAAGGAGGGACCGCAGACAGGCTTCAAAGGCCTAACATAAGAAAATGGGCTGGCTGTAGGCACTTTATAATTGGTTCCAGGGGTACACGGGCAGCAGTGGTCTGGTCAGTGGAGGACTAGTGGAAGGAGGGACCGCAGACAGGCTTCAAAGGCCTAACATAAAAAAATGGGCTGGCTGTAGGCACTTTATAATTGGTTCCAGGGGTACACGGGCAGCAGTGGTCTGGCCAGTGGAGGACTAGTGGAAGGAGGGACCGCAGACAGGCTTCAAAGGCCTAAAATAACAAACAATAGGCTCATGGCAGTTTTACAGCGGTTACATGGATACACGGGCAGGCAGCTTGGTGGTCAGTGGAGGAGTATTTAAAGTAGGGACCGCAGACAGGCTTCAAAGGCCTAACATAAGAAAATGGGCTGGCTGTAGGCACTTTATAATTGGTTCCAGGGGTACACGGGCAGCAGTGGTCTGGTCAGTGGAGGACTAGTGGAAGGAGGGACCGCAGACAGGCTTCAAAGGCCTAAAATAACAAACAATAGGCTCATGGCAGTTTTACAGCGGTTACATGGATACACGGGCAGGCAGCTTGGTGGTCAGTGGAGGAGTATATAAAGTAGGGACCGCAGACAGGCTTCAAAGGCCTAACATAAGAAAATGGGCTGGCTGTAGGCACTTTATAATTGGTTCCAGGGGTACACGGGCAGCAGTGGTCTGGTCAGTGGAGGACTAGTGGAAGGAGGGACCGCAGACAGGCTTCAAAGGCCTAACATAAAAAAATGGGCTGGCTGTAGGCACTTTATAATTGGTTCCAGGGGTACACGGGCAGCAGTGGTCTGGTCAGTGGAGGACTAGTGGAAGGAGGGACCGCAGACAGGCTTCAAAGGCCTAAAATAACAAACAATAGGCTCATGGCAGTTTTAAAGCGGTTACATGGATACACGGGCAGCTTGGTGGTGAGTGGAGGAGTAGTGCAAGGAGTGTCTGTCCCAGTACTCCCAAAATATAAATAGATGTTAATGTCTCGCAAAACAACCAAAACAAAAAAAAAGGTGGCATACTTAGGTACAGGGGTGGGCTCATCTGCTGAGTTTCTGACATAGTAATTTGGCAGTAACTATTTAATGGTGCCAATATAGGACACAGACACAGACTACTTTAAGTTGCATCGTAGATGTCTACAAATTTGTATTGTCAGTGCCAGACATTGAATGATGTCAGCGAATAGACTAAAGATTGGTGGAGCTGTGCGACATAATTTTGCATGTGGTAGAGCACATTTTGAGCTGGGGTAGGGGGGAACTCTCTAGAGGCCGGCGGGACCGCCCCAGGGCCCCTCATGTTACAACGGTGTGTCTGACGTTGGGTGCGCACCACCACCGCCAGAGACACTACATTGTACTATGAGGGACCCAGTAGCAATGCCGTCAACCAAAAGTGAGCACACCCACCTCTTCAGACAAACAGCAGTCTCGCGGGTGCTTGCGCCAAGTCGCGATACCACGGCCCCGTGTGGGGAGTTTGGCCATTTAGGGAGGTGTAAACATGTCGTATGCTGTACAATCAGCTGCAGCAAATTAGACATTAGAAAAGTAATTCACAGGCAAGAGCCTTTCATAGGAAAGCTAGGTGTCGGCCGGGCAAGGTGGGGCAAAAGATTTCGAAATCCAGTTGTGGTTCATTTTAATGAATGTTAGATCGTCAACATTTTGGGTAGCCAGACGAGTCCTTTTTTCGGTTAATATTGAACCTGCAGCACTGAATACTCTTTCTGATAGGACACTTGCTGCCGGGCAAGCAAGCTCCTGCAATGCATATTCTGCCAATTCTGGCCAGGTGTCTAATTTGGAGGCCCAGTAATCAAATGGGAATGACGGTTGAGGGAGAACATCGATAAGGGATGAAAAATAGTTAGTAACCATACTGGACAAATGTTGTCTCCTGTCACTTTCAATTGATGCAGCAGTACCTGTCCTGTCTGCGGTCATAGCAAAATCACTCCACAACCTGGTCAGAAAACCCCTCTGTCCAACGCCACTTCTGATGTGTGCACCCCTAACACTCCTAGTCTGCTGCCCCCTGGAGCTCGTGTGAGAACGATCACGTGCGCTGTGTGCTGGGAATGCCTGAAGAAAACGGTCAACAAGAGTTGATTGTTTGGTTGCTAATATTAGTTCCAAGTTCTCATGTGGCATAATATTTTGCAATTTGCCTTTATAGCGTGGATCAAGGAGGCAGGCCAACCAGTAATCGTCATCGTTCATCATTTTCGTAATGCGTGTGTCCCTTTTTAGGATACGTAAGGCATAATCCGCCATGTGGGCCAAAGTTCCAGTTGTAAAATCTCCGGTTGTGATTGGTTGAGGGGCAGTTGCAGGCAAATCTACGTCACTTGTGTCCCTCAAAAAACCAGAACCCGGCCGTGACACGCAACCAATTTCCTGTGCCCCCGGGAAAGGTTCGGCATTAAAAATATACTCATCCCCATCATCCTCCTCGTCCTCCACCTCCTCTTCGCCCGCTACCTCGTCCTGTACACTGCCCTGACCAGACAATGGCTGACTGTCATCAAGGCTTTCCTCTTCCTCTGGTGCAGACACCTGCTCCTTTATGTGCGTCAAACTTTGCATCAGCAGACGCATTAGGGGGATGCTCATGCTTATTACGGCGTTGTCTGCACTAACCAGCCGTGTGCATTCCTCAAAACACTGAAGGACTTGACACATGTCTTGTATCTTAGACCACTGCACACCTGACAACTCCATGTCTGCCATCCTACTGCCTGCCCGTGTATCCTCCCACAAATAAATAACAGCACGCCTCTGTTCGCACAGTCTCTGAAGCATGTGCAGTGTTGAGTTCCACCTTGTTGCAACGTCTATGATTAGGCGATGCTGGGGAAGGTTCAAAGACCGCTGATAGGTCTGCATACGGCTGGCGTGTACAGGCGAACGTCGGATATGTGAGCAAAGTGCACGCACTTTGAGGAGCAGGTCGGAGAACCCAGGATAAGTTTTCAATAAGCACTGCACCACCAGGTTTAAGGTGTGAGCCAGGCAAGGAATGTGTTTCAGTTGGGAAAGGGAGATGGCAGCCATGAAATTCCTTCCATTATCACTCACTACCTTGCCTGCCTCAAGATCTACTGTGCCCAGCCACGACTGCGTTTCTTGTTGCAAGAACTCGGACAGAACTTCCGCGGTGTGTCTGTTGTCGCCCAAGCACTTCATAGCCAAAACAGCCTGCTGACGCTTGGCAGTAGCTGGCCCATAATGGGACAACTGGTGTGCAACAGTGTCATCTGCCGATGGAGTGGTTGGCAGACTGCGTTCTGTGGAAGAGCTGTAGCTTCTGCAGGAGGACGAGGAGGAGGAGGAGGAGGGGGTGCGAACGCCTACAGCCAACTGTTTCCTAGACCGTGGGCTAGGCACAACTGTCCCTAAATTGATGTCGCCTGTGGACCCTGCATCCACCACATTCACCCAGTGTGCCGTGATGGACACATAACGTCCCTGGCCATGCCTACTGGTCCATGCATCTGTAGTCAGGTGCACCTTTGTACTCACAGATTGCCTGAGTGCATGGACGATGCGCTGTTTAACATGCTGGTGCAGGGCTGGGATGGCTTTTCTGGAAAAAAAGTGTCGACTGGGTAGCTCGTATCGTGGTTCAGCGTACTCCATCAGGGCTTTGAAAGCTTTGCTTTCAACTAACCGGTAGGGCATCATCTCTAACGAGATTAGTCTAGCTATGTGGGCGTTAAAACACTGTGTACGCGGATGCGAGGATAAGTACTTCCTTTTTCTAACCAGAGTCTCATGTAGGGTGAGCTGGACTGGAGAGCTGGAGATCGTGGAACTTTCGGGTGTGCCGGTGTACATGGCAGACTGAGAGACGGTTGGAGACGGTATTGTTTCCGCCGGTGCCCTAGATGCAATATTTCCTCCTACAAAACTGGTGATTCCCTGACCCTGACTGCTTTTGGCTGGCAAAGAAACCTGCACAGATACTGCCGGTGGTGCGGAAAATGGTGGCCTTACAGTGACGGAAGGGATGTTGCGTTGCTGACTAGCTTCATTGGCCGAGGGTGCTACAACCTTGAGGGACGTTTGGTAGTTAGTCCAGGCTTGAAAATGCATGGTGGTTAAGTGTCTATGCATGCAACTAGTATTTAGACTTTTCAGATTCTGACCTCTGCTTAAGCTAGTTGAACATTTTTGACAGATGACTTTGCGCTGATCAGTTGGATGTTGTTTAAAAAAATGCCAGACTGCACTCTTCCTAGACTCGGATCCCTTTTCAGGGATTGCAGACTGAGCTTTAACCGAATGGCAACGCTGTGCTCCAACAGGTTTTGGCTTTGACACGCGTTTTGGGCCAGATACGGGCCCGGCAGATGGAACCTGTTGCGATGTTGATGCCTGCTGCGGCCCCTCCTCCACCTCCGCTTCTGAACTACTGCCGCCTGCACCCTGTTCCCCCAATGGCTGCCAATCGGGGTCAATAACTGGGTCATCTATTACCTCCTCTTCGAGCTCGTGTGCAACTTCGTCTGTGTCACTGTGTCGGTCGGTGGTATAGCGTTCGTGGCGGGGCAACATAGTCTCATCAGGGTCTGATTGTGGATCTGTACCCTGAGAGGGCAATGTGGTGGTCTGAGTCAAAGGAGCAGCATAGTACTCTGGCTGTGGCTGTGCATCAGTGCACTCCATGTCAGAATATACTTGTAATGGGCATGGCCTGTTAAATGTTTCACTTTCTAAGCCAGGGACGGTATGTGTAAAGAGCTCCATGGAGTGACCCGTTGTGTCGCCTGCTGCATCCTTCTCTCTTGTTGTAGTTTTTGCTGAGGAGGACAAGGAAGCGACTTGTCCCTGACCGTGAACATCCACAAGCGACGCGCTGCTTTTACATTTACCAGTTTCGGAAGAGGAGGCAAAAGAGCTAGAGGCTGAGTCTGCAATGTAAGCCAAAACTTGCTGTTGCTGCTCCGCCTTTAAAAGCAGTTTTCCTACTCCCAGAAAAGAGAGCGTTCGAGGCCTTGTGTAGCCTGACGACGAAACTGGCTCCACAGCTCCAGACTTAGGTGGAATATTTTTATCCCCACGACCACCTGATGCTCCACTACCACTACCATCATTACCAGCTGACAATGAACGCCCACGACGACCTCTTGCACCAGACTTCCTCATTGTTTTAAAATCTTAACCAAAGTAACTTTATTTGTTGCTGTCAAACAACTTACACGGTGAGCTATAACTTCAGTATGATTTCAATATCCCTTAACAGGTTGGTGAGACCACAAGGAAAATCAGGCACAATGTTACACACTCTGTTTTCTGTGGCACAAAATCACAGAGATGACACACACGCAGGACTGTCACTCAAGCACTAATGTCAATATTAATCTCCCACCTAATTTATTTTTTTTTTTCCTCAGGGAGACTTTAGAAACCAAATAATATAAAAAAAAAAAAAAAAAAAAAAGGCTTTCTATGGCCCACAATTAGAGAGAGAGAGGTGGCACACCCAGGAGTCAAGACTGGCGCACAAGCTGAAAGGGCAATATTACTCTCCCACTGTTTTTTTATGTTTTTTTTTTTTTTTTCAGGGAGACTTTAGAAACCAAATAATAAGAAAAAAAATAAATAAATAAATAGGCTTTCTATAGCCCACTGAATGAGAGATAGCACACACAGCAGTGGCACACAAGCCCTGACTGAGGCCAATATTTTTCTCCCACTGATTGATGTAGTGTTTTTGTGTTGAGGTAGATTTTAGAACACAAATCAAGGAAAAAAAAAAAAATGCTTTCTATGGCCCACTGAATGAGAGAGAGGTGGCACACCCAGGAGTCAAGACTGGCACACAAGCTGAAAGGGCAATATTACTCTCCCACTGTTTTTTTATGTATTTTTTGTTTTTTAAGGGAGACTTTAGAAACCCAATAATATTTAAAAAAAAAAATAAATAGGCTTTCTATATCCCACTGAATGAGAGGGAGAGAGGTGGCACACCCAGGAGTCAAGACTGGCACACAAGCTGAAAGGGCAATATTACTCTCCCACTGTTTTTTTATGTATTTTTTTTTTTTCAGGGAGACTTTAGAAACCCAATAATATTTAAAAAAATAAATAAATAGGCTTTCTATGGCCCACTGAATGAGAGGGAGAGAGGTGGCACACCCAGGAGTCAAGACTGGCACACAAGCTGAAAGGGCAATATTACTCTCCCACTGTTTTTTTATGTATTTTTTTTTTCAGGGAGACTTTAGAAACCCAATAATATTTAAAAAAAAAAATAAATAGGCTTTCTATGGCCCACTGAATGAGAGGGAGAGAGGTGGCACACCCAGGAGTCAAGCCTGGCACACAAGCTGAAAGGGCAATATTACTCTCCCACTGTTTTTTTATGTATTTTTTGTTTTTTAAGGGAGACTTTAGAAACCCAATAATATTTAAAAAAATAAATAAATAGGCTTTCTATGGCCCACTGAATGAGAGGGAGAGAGGTGGCACACCCAGGAGTCAAGACTGGCACACAAGCTGAAAGGGCAATATTACTCTCCCACTGTTTTTTTATGTTTTTTTTTTTTTTTTCAGGGAGACTTTAGAAACCAAATAATAAGAAAAAAAATAAATAAATAAATAGGCTTTCTATAGCCCACTGAATGAGAGATAGCACACACAGCAGTGGCACACAAGCCCTGACTGAGGCCAATATTTTTCTCCCACTGATTGATGTAGTGTTTTTGTGTTGAGGTAGATTTTAGAACACAAATCAAGGGAAAAAAAAAAAATGCTTTCTATGGCCCACTGAATGAGAGAGAGGTGGCACACCCAGGAGTCAAGACTGGCACACAAGCTGAAAGGGCAATATTACTCTCCCACTGTTTTTTTATGTATTTTTTGTTTTTTAAGGGAGACTTTAGAAACCCAATAATATTTAAAAAAAAAATAAATAGGCTTTCTATGGCCCACTGAATGAGAGGGAGAGAGGTGGCACACCCAGGAGTCAAGCCTGGCACACAAGCTGAAAGGGCAATATTACTCTCCCACTGTTTTTTTATGTATTTTTTGTTTTTTAAGGGAGACTTTAGAAACCCAATAATATTTAAAAAAATAAATAAATAGGCTTTCTATGGCCCACTGAATGAGAGGGAGAGAGGTGGCACACCCAGGAGTCAAGCCTGGCACACAAGCTGAAAGGGCAATATTACTCTCCCACTGTTTTTTTATGTATTTTTTGTTTTTTAAGGGAGACTTTAGAAACCCAATAATATTTAAAAAAAAAAACAAATAGGCTTTCTATGGCCCACTGAATGAGAGGGAGAGAGGTGGCACACCCAGGAGTCAAGACTGGCACACAAGCTGAAAGGGCAATATTACTCTCCCACTGTTTTTTTATGTTTTTTTTTTTTTTTCAGGGAGACTTTAGAAACCAAATAATAAGAAAAAAAATAAATAAATAAATAGGCTTTCTATAGCCCACTGAATGAGAGATAGCACACACAGCAGTGGCACACAAGCCCTGACTGAGGCCAATATTTTTCTCCCACTGATTGATGTAGTGTTTTTGTGTTGAGGTAGATTTTAGAACACAAATCAAGGAAAAAAAAAAAAATGCTTTCTATGGCCCACTGAATGAGAGAGAGGTGGCACACCCAGGAGTCAAGACTGGCACACAAGCTGAAAGGGCAATATTACTCTCCCACTGTTTTTTTATGTATTTTTTGTTTTTTAAGGGAGACTTTAGAAACCCAATAATATTTTAAAAAAAAAATAAATAGGCTTTCTATGGCCCACTGAATGAGAGGGAGAGAGGTGGCACACCCAGGAGTCAAGCCTGGCACACAAGCTGAAAGGGCAATATTACTCTCCCACTGTTTTTTTATGTATTTTTTGTTTTTTAAGGGAGACTTTAGAAACCCAATAATATTTAAAAAAATAAATAAATAGGCTTTCTATGGCCCACTGAATGAGAGGGAGAGAGGTGGCACACCCAGGAGTCAAGACTGGCACACAAGCTGAAAGGGCAATATTACTCTCCCACTGTTTTTTTATGTTTTTTTTTTTTTTTCAGGGAGACTTTAGAAACCAAATAATATTTAAAAAAATAAATAAATAGGCTTTCTATGGCCCACTGAATGAGAGGGAGAGAGGTGGCACACCCAGGAGTCAAGCCTGGCACACAAGCTGAAAGGGCAATATTACTCTCCCACTGTTTTTTTATGTATTTTTTTTTTCAGGGAGACTTTAGAAACCCAATAATATTTAAAAAAAAAAATAAATAGGCTTTCTATGGCCCACTGAATGAGAGGGAGAGAGGTGGCACACCCAGGAGTCAAGCCTGGCACACAAGCTGAAAGGGCAATATTACTCTCCCACTGTTTTTTTATGTATTTTTTGTTTTTTAAGGGAGACTTTAGAAACCCAATAATATTTAAAAAAATAAATAAATAGGCTTTCTATGGCCCACTGAATGAGAGGGAGAGAGGTGGCACACCCAGGAGTCAAGACTGGCACACAAGCTGAAAGGGCAATATTACTCTCCCACTGTTTTTTTATGTTTTTTTTTTTTTTTTCAGGGAGACTTTAGAAACCAAATAATAAGAAAAAAAATAAATAAATAAATAGGCTTTCTATAGCCCACTGAATGAGAGATAGCACACACAGCAGTGGCACACAAGCCCTGACTGAGGCCAATATTTTTCTCCCACTGATTGATGTAGTGTTTTTGTGTTGAGGTAGATTTTAGAACACAAATCAAGGGAAAAAAAAAAAAATGCTTTCTATGGCCCACTGAATGAGAGAGAGGTGGCACACCCAGGAGTCAAGCCTGGCACACAAGCTGAAAGGGCAATATTACTCTCCCACTGTTTTTTTATGTATTTTTTGTTTTTTAAGGGAGACTTTAGAAACCCAATAATATTTAAAAAAAAAATAAATAGGCTTTCTATGGCCCACTGAATGAGAGGGAGAGAGGTGGCACACCCAGGAGTCAAGCCTGGCACACAAGCTGAAAGGGCAATATTACTCTCCCACTGTTTTTTTATGTATTTTTTGTTTTTTAAGGGAGACTTTAGAAACCCAATAATATTTAAAAAAATAAATAAATAGGCTTTCTATGGCCCACTGAATGAGAGGGAGAGAGGTGGCACACCCAGGAGTCAAGCCTGGCACACAAGCTGAAAGGGCAATATTACTCTCCCACTGTTTTTTTATGTATTTTTTGTTTTTTAAGGGAGACTTTAGAAACCCAATAATATTTAAAAAAAAAAACAAATAGGCTTTCTATGGCCCACTGAATGAGAGGGAGAGAGGTGGCACACCCAGGAGTCAAGACTGGCACACAAGCTGAAAGGGCAATATTACTCTCCCACTGTTTTTTTATGTTTTTTTTTTTTTTTCAGGGAGACTTTAGAAACCAAATAATAAGAAAAAAAATAAATAAATAAATAGGCTTTCTATAGCCCACTGAATGAGAGATAGCACACACAGCAGTGGCACACAAGCCCTGACTGAGGCCAATATTTTTCTCCCACTGATTGATGTAGTGTTTTTGTGTTGAGGTAGATTTTAGAACACAAATCAAGGAAAAAAAAAAAAATGCTTTCTATGGCCCACTGAATGAGAGAGAGGTGGCACACCCAGGAGTCAAGACTGGCACACAAGCTGAAAGGGCAATATTACTCTCCCACTGTTTTTTTATGTATTTTTTGTTTTTTAAGGGAGACTTTAGAAACCCAATAATATTTTAAAAAAAAAATAAATAGGCTTTCTATGGCCCACTGAATGAGAGGGAGAGAGGTGGCACACCCAGGAGTCAAGCCTGGCACACAAGCTGAAAGGGCAATATTACTCTCCCACTGTTTTTTTATGTATTTTTTGTTTTTTAAGGGAGACTTTAGAAACCCAATAATATTTAAAAAAATAAATAAATAGGCTTTCTATGGCCCACTGAATGAGAGGGAGAGAGGTGGCACACCCAGGAGTCAAGACTGGCACACAAGCTGAAAGGGCAATATTACTCTCCCACTGTTTTTTTATGTTTTTTTTTTTTTTTCAGGGAGACTTTAGAAACCAAATAATATTAAAAAAACCAAAAAAAAAAATAGCCTTTCTATGGCCCACTGAATGAGAGAGAGAGGTGGCACACCCAGGAGTCAAGACTGGCACACAAGCTGCAAGGGCATTATTACTCTCCCACTGTTTTTTTATGTATTTTTGGTTTTTTAAGGGAGACTTTAGAAACCCAATAATATTTAAAAAAAAAAATAAATAGGCTTTCTATGGCCCACTGAATGAGAGGGAGAGAGGTGGCACACCCAGGAGTCAAGACTGGCACACAAGCTGAAAGGGCAATATTACTCTCCCACTGTTTTTTTATGTTTTTTTTTTTTTTTTCAGGGAGACTTTAGAAACCAAATAATAAGAAAAAAAATAAATAAATAAATAGGCTTTCTATAGCCCACTGAATGAGAGATAGCACACACAGCAGTGGCACACAAGCCCTGACTGAGGCCAATATTTTTCTCCCACTGATTGATGTAGTGTTTTTGTGTTGAGGTAGAATTTAGAACACAAATCACGGAAAAAATAAATAGGCTTTCTATGGCCCACTCAGTGAGAGATGGCACACACAGGGATGGCACTGTAGCAGAAATGCCAATCTTAATCTCCCACAAAAAAAACAAAAAAAAAACAGGGACTGTCCTACAATTACTATCTCCCTGCAGTAATGTAAGCCAGGTATGGCAGGCAGCAATAGGAGTGGACTGATGCACAAATTAAATAAAAAGTGTGGACAAACAAAAAAGATAGCTGTGCAGAAAGGAAGGAACAAGAGGATATGTGCTTTGAAAAAAGCAGTTGGTTTCCACAGTGGCGTACACACAGCAATACAGCTATCACGGAGCCTTCTAGGGCAGCCCAATGAGCTACAGCGCTGAGGGGAAAAAAAAAAAAATAGCTTCCACAGTCCCTGCACACCGAAGGTGGTGTTGGACAGTGGAAATCGCTGCAGCACAAGCGGTTTGGTGGTTAGTGGACCCTGCCTAACGCTCTCCCTGCTTCTGACGAAGCGGCAGCAACCTGTCCCTAAGCTCAGATCAGCAGCAGTAAGATGGCGGTCGGCGGGAACGCCCCTTTATAGCCCCTGTGACGCCGCAGACAGCAAGCCAATCACTGCAATGCCCTTCTCTAAGATGGTGGGGACCAGGATCTATGTCATCACGCTGCCCACACTCTGCGTTCACCTTCATTGGCTGAGAAATGGCGCTTTTCGCGTCATTGAAACGCGACTTTGGCGCGAAAGTCGCGTACCGCATGGCCGACAAGCACAGGGGTCGGATCGGGTTTCATGAGACGCCGACTTAGCCAAAAGTCGGCGACTTTTGAAAATGATCGACCCGTTTCGCTCAACCCTACAAACGACCCTTTGGAAATTTACTGCCAGGAATCAGATCTATGGCGCAATCACAATCCCTGTGAGGAGGGAGTGAACCAATCTTAGGCTCTTCAAAAATATCACGATAATCAGACAAAAATGCCGGAATCTCAGATGGAATAGATGATGAAATGGGCACCATAGGAGTGTCCCCATGAGCCCCCCGACATCCCCAGCTTAACACAGACATAGCTTTCCAGTCAAGGACTGGGTTATGAGACTGTAACCATGGTAATCCAAGCACCAAAACGTCATGTAAATTGTACAACACAAGGAAGCGAATCACCTCCTGATGGTCTGGAGTCATACGCATAGTCACTTGCGTCCAGAACTGTGGTTTATTACAAGCCAAAGGTGTAGAATCAATACCCTTCAGAGGTATAGGGACTTCCAGAGGCTCTAAATCAAACCCACAGCGCCTGGCAAAGGACCAGTCCATAAGACTCAGAGCGGCGCCAGAGTCCACATAGGCATCCACGGTAATAACTGATAATGAACAAATCAAGGTTACAGACAAAATAAATTTGGACTGTAAAGTGCCAATTGAAATAGACTTGCCAACCTTCCTAGTACGTTTAGAGCATGCCGATATAACATGAGCAGAATCACCACAATAGAAGCATAACCCATTTTTACGCCTATAATTCTGCCGCTCGCTTCTGGACATAATTCTGTCACATTGCATTTTCTCTGGCGTCTCTTCAGAAGATACCGCCAAATGGTGCACGGGTTTGCGCTCCCGCAAACGCCGATCAATCTGAATTGCCATTGTCATGGACTCATTCAGACCTGTAGGCGCAGGGAACCCGACCATAACATCTTTAACGGCATCAGAAAGGCCCTCTCTGAAATTTGCCGCTAAGGCGCACTCATTCCACTGAGTAAGCACAGACCATTTACGAAATTTTTGGCAGTATATCTCAGCTTCATCTTGCCCTTGAGATAGGGCTATCAAAGCTTTTTCAGCTTGAATCTCCAAATTAGGTTCCTCATAAAGCAACCCTAAAGCCAGGAAAAACGCATCCACATTGAGCAACGCAGGATCCCCTGGTGCCAATGAAAATGCCCAATTTTGAGGGTCACCTCGCAGCAAAGAAATTACAATCTTAACCTGCTGGACAGGATCTCCTGAGGAGTGAGGTCTGAGAGAAAGGAATAATTTACAATTATATTTGAAATTCAGAAACCGAGATCTATCTCCGGAAAACACCTCTGGTGTAGGGATTTTAGGTTCAGAAATAGGAGTATGCATAACAAAATCTTGTAAATTTTGAACCTTCGTAGCAAGATTATTTAAACCTGCAGCCAAACTCTGAGGATACATCTTTAAACAGGTGAGCTCAGAGCCATTCAAGGATTATAAGGAGAGAAAGGCAAAGGCAGTAATTAGAGCTGAAATACAACTGATCCAACTATGGAGCAAGCATAGGGAAAAAGAAAAAGAAAAAAAAAATTACAGACTTCCTTTTTCTCTCCTTTCTTCTGCCAATAAGTTTAACACAGGGCCGGTCATACTGTCATGGTTCCCAATGGCAAGGGAACGTAAGAAACATATAAATAACGAACGAGCTCTCGGGTGATGGAAACTCGAGTTGACCGTGAGCTAAATCTACCACACAACTAATAGTAGCCAGGGAGCATACCTACGGCTTCCTAAATGCCACGCGCCAGCCGGAGGACTAACTAAGCCTGGTAGAGGAAGAAACAGACCTGGCTTACCTCTAGGGAAATACCCCAAAAGATGATAGCAGCCCCCCACATGTAATAACGGTGAAATAAGAGGAAAAGACATACACAGTATGAAAGTAGATTTAGCAAAGAGAGGTCCACTTACTAGATAGCAGAAGGATACAAAAGAGGACTTCACGGTCAACTGAAAACCCTTTCAAAAAACCATCCTGAAATTACTTTAAGACTCCTGTGTCAACTCATGACACAGGAGTGGCAATTTCAGCCCGCAAGAGCTTCCAGCTACAGATAATTACAAAAACTGCAAACTGGACTAAAGATACAAAACAAAAGGACAAAGTCCACTTAGCTGATCAGCAGACTAGTAGCAGGAACATGCAACCGAAGGCTCTGGTTACAATGATGACCGGCAAGGAAATGACTGGAGAGCAAGGCTAAATAGGAAACTCCCAAACGCTGATGGAAGCAGGTGAACAGAAGCAGCAAAGTGCAAACAAGTCACCAGTACCACCAGCAACCACCAGGGGAGCCCAAAAAGCGGATACACAACACTCTGGAGGACAGCACAGAGATGACCCATATGTTCCATTTTATCAGCAGAATATATAAGGATATTATCCAGATACACCACCATGAAGCGCCCAATAAAATCTGAAAAACATGATTAATGAAATTCTAAAATACCGCTGGCACGTTAATCAGACAAAAGGCATAACCAGGTCCTCAAACAACGTATTGGAGGTGAGGAAAGCCATTTTCCACTTAGGCTTTGGGCAGTTTGGCACCAGGGACGAGACTAGCAGCACAATCAGATGGGTGGTGTGGTGCTAGAACCTCAGCCTCCTTTTCAGATAATACATCCTCAAAATCCTTCAAGTACTCGGAATACCCTTCAGACTGATGGATGACACAGACACATTTACATGTCAATCTTTAGAACAATTAGACCCCCAGTTAACAATGCCCAGAGATTCCCAATCAATGATGGGGTTATGCAACAGTAACCAGGGAAACCCCAACACCAGTCCTGCAGGTAGATTGTCCATAATAAAACATGTAATACATTCTTGATGAGGGGACCTCGCCTTAGGGAACAACTCCTCAGAGGTAAATTTAAACAACATTCTTAGTGAGGGGTGTTTTATCAATGGCCATGATATTAATTGGAGTTTCCAACCTGAATGTCCCTATCTTACATATGGCCACCAAATCAAGTCAATCAAGTTCAAAGATGACCCGCAATCCACAAAAGCTGAAGTGGAGGTACAACCATTCCTGAGACAAAGTTCTACTTCCAACAGTAATTTCAGAGATGAGGACAAAGGTACCTGAAAGTCTGGGCAACTTCCTTGACAGTTACTCAGACTTAGGCATTTCCCGGCACCTTTGGATAAGGAGGTCAGGAGGGAAAGTCCTTTTTCCCATGTCCCGACTACCACAGTAGAAGCAGTCTCCCATCACGTTGTTGTCTCCTCTCCCTTTCCTTGATGGTGGTGACTCCCACCTCCATGGGTTCAGACTAAGGAGTAGCATTAGGGTTACTTGGTAGCAAAGAACCTTCTCTCTGCATGACACCCCTCTCCTTTAGTCTTTGATCCATCCGGATGGCCTGAGTCATTGCCTCCTCCAAAGAACTAGGTGGTGGATGGAGAGCCGGAGCGTCCTTCAAATGGTCAAGACAGTCCCCTCTGGAACTGGCACATGAGTGCAGAGTCATTCCAAGAGACCTCTGGGGACCATCGTTTAAACTCCGAGCAATAGTACTCGGCTGAGCGCTTTCCCTGAGCTAGACCCATGATTGCATCCTCTGCCACCCTAACACGGTCTGGTTCCTCATAGATAAGTCCTAGGGCCTCAAAAAACCTATCCACCAACATCCGTTCAGGGGCAATGGGAGACAACGAGAAAACCCAAGATTGTGGACCCTCCCAGAGTAAGGAAATAATTATTTCCACCCACTGACTCTCATCCCCAGATGATCGAGGTCTTGAAAACAACAATTTGCAACTCTCCCTAAGCGTACAAAACTTATCCTTCTCACCAGCAAAGGTGTCAGGGAGCTTGACCAAGGGTTCGGGAGAGTGCAAGGTGACATCTACAGAATTGCCAGACCTGCTGACAACATGGGGGGTGAAACCCTGCACCGTTTTAACCATCTCCGCCAACTCTTTATGTAATTGAGTATGGGAAGTGGCAAGGGTCCTAAGTTCCACTGACAATTCCCACATCATCTGCATCAAACTGGACACCTGGTCAGCCAGATTGTGCAGCGGATCCATAGCCAGGGAGAAAAAATGAATAAACCCCTTTAAGTATATGGTCAGTTATAATATAATGCCTCGCTGCAGTACAGTAGCACACAACCTTCACCAGGGGTGCGGGTGAAGGAAAACAGGTATATTCTCAGTGAAATCACTGAGCAGCAGGCAGGAGCCACTAGGTGGCGAAAGAGTAGTCAGACAAAATGGGGTCAGCAACAGAGAGGGAATGAAGTACCAGGGGTCACAGCAATACACGTGGTCAGAAACAAGCCAAAGAAATCAGAGCCGAATGGGAGAAGGAAAGCCAGAAATGCAAGACAGTCAAACAAGTCAGAGAAATAGCCAAGTTAACCCCTTCGCGCCACCCGCCGTACTAGTACGGCGCTGCCGGCACTGCATTTGTGCCAGCCGCAGTACTAGTACGGCGGCTCGATCACCGCGGTCTCGCGCTGAGCGCCGCGGTGATCGGGTGCGGGTGTCAGCTGTATATGACAGCTGACACCCCGCAGCAATGCCCACGATCGGCGCTATCGCCAATTGCGGGCATTTAACCCCTCTGATGCCGCTGTCAATAGTGACAGCGGCATAGAGGGGGATCGCGCAGGGACGGGGGCTCCCTGCGCTCTCCCACCGGAGCAACGCGATGAGATTGCGCTGCTCCAGTGACCTGGAAGGAGTCCCCGGATCCAAGATGGCCGTGGGACTCCTTCCGGGTCATGAGATGACCTAGCTTGCCGGCGCCTGCTGAGAGTTCCTAATAGCAGGCGCCGGCAAGCCTCTGGAACGTGCCCCTCAGATCGGTGATCTGACAGAGTGCTGTGCACACTGTCTGATCACCGATCTGTGATGTCCCCCCCGGGACAAAGTGAAAAAGTAAAAAAAAAAAAAAATGTCCACATGTGTAAAAAAAAATAAAAAAAAAATTCCTAAATAAAGAAAAAAAAAATTATTCCCATAAATACATTTCTTTATCTAAATAAAAAAAAATCACACAATAAAAGTACACATATTTAGTATCACCGCGTCTGTAACGACCCCACCTATAAAACTATATCACTAGGTAACCCCTTCAGTGAACACCATAAAAAAAAAACAAAAAAAACGAGGCAATAAACAACGCTTTATTCTCATACCGCCAAACAAAAAGTGGAATAACACGCGATCAAAAAGACGGATATAAATAACCATGGTACCGCTGAAAACATCATCTTGTCCCGCAAAAAAAAAGCTGCCATACAGCATCATCAGCAGAAAAATAAAAAAGTTATAGCTCTCAGAATAAAGCGATGCAAAAACAATTATTTTTTTATATAAAATAGTTTTTATTGTGTAAAAGCGCCAAAACATAAAAAAATTACATAAATGAGGTATCGCTGTAATCGTATTGACCTGAAGAATAAAACTGCTTTATCAATTTTACCACACGTGGAATGGTATAAACGCCCCCCCCTAAAAGAATTTCAGGAATTGCTGGTTTTGTTCATTCCGCCTCCCAAAAATCGGAATAAAAAGCGATCAAAAAATGTCATGTGCCCGAAAATGCCAATAAAAATGTCAACTCGTCTCACAAAAAACAATATCTCACATGACTTTGTGGGCCAAAATATGGATAAATTATAGCTCTCAAAATGTGGTGATGCAAAAACTATTTTTTGCAATAAAAAGCGTCTTTTGGTGTGTGATGGCTGCCAACCATAAAAATCCGCCCAAAAAATGCTATAAAAGTAAATCAAACCCCCCTTCATCACCCCCTTAGTTAGGGAAAAATAACAAAATTTTAAAAAAATATATTTATTTCCATTTTCCCGTTAGGCTACTTTCACACTAGCGTCGGTATGGGGCCGTCGCGCTGCGTCAGCCCGACGTACCGACGCATACTGTGCAAGCGCCGCACTACGGGGGCAGCAGATGCTGTTTTTCCACGCATCCGCTGCCCCATTGTGAGATGCTGGGAGGTGGGGGCGGAGTTCCAGCCGCGCATGCGCGGTCGGAAATGGTGGACCGTCGGCACAAAAAAAGTTACATGTAACGTTTTTTGCTGCCGGCGGTCCGCCACAACACGACGCAACCGTGGCAGGACGGTTGCGACGTGTGTCAATACGTCGCAATGCATCGCTAATGTTAGTCTATGGGGAAAAAACGCATCCTGCAGATGACTTTGCAGGATGCGTTTTTTCGCCAAAACGACGCATTGCGACGTATGCAAAAAAACGCTAGTGCGAAAGTAGCGCTAGGGTTAGGACTAGGGTTAGGGCTAGGGTTAGGGTTGGGGTTAGGGCTAGGGTTAGGGCTGGGGTTAGGGTTGGGGTTAGGCTTTCAGTTAGAATTGGGGAGTTTTCACTGTTTAGGCACATCAGGGGCTCTCCAAACGCGACATGTCATCCGATCTCAATTCCAGCCAATTCTGCTTTGAAAAACTAAAACAGTGCTCCTTCCCTTCCGAGTTCTCCTGTGTGCCCAAGCAGTGGTTCCCCCCAACATTTGGGGTATCAGCGTTCTCAGGACAAGTTGGACAACAACTTTTGGGGTCCAATTTGTCCTGTTACCCTTGGGAAAATAAAAACGTGGGGGCTAAAATATCAGTTTCGTGGAAAAAAATTTTTTTTTTTATTTTCACGGCTCTGCGTGATAAACTGTAGTGAAACACTTGTTGGTTCAAAGTTCTCACAACACATCTAGATAAGTTCCCTGGGGGGTCTAGTTTCCAATATGGGGTCACTTGTGGGGGGTTTCTACTGTTTAGGTACATCAGGGGCTCTGCAAATGCAACATGATACCTGCAGACCAATCCATCTAAGTCTGCAATTCAAACGGCGCTCCTTCCCTTCCGAGCTCTGCCGTGCGCCCAAACAGTGGTTCCCCCCATATATGGGGTATCATCATACTCAGGACAAATTGGACAACAACTTTTGTTGTCCAATTTCTCCTGTTACCCTTGGGAAAATAAAAACGTGGGGGCTAAAATATCATTTTCGTGGAAAAAAATATATTTTTTATTTTCACGGCTCTGCGTGATAAACTGTAGTGAAACACTTGTTGGTTCAAAGTTCTCACAACACATCTAGATAAGTTCCTTGGGGGGTCTAGTTTCCAATATGGGGTCACTTGTGGGGGGTTTCTAATGTTTAGGTACATCAGGGGCTCTGCAAATGCAACATGACACCTGCAGACCAATCCATCTAAGTCTGCATTTCAAACGGCGCTCCTTCCCTTCCGAGCTCTGCCGTGCGCCCAAACAGTGGTTCCCCCCAATGTATGGGGTATCAGCGTACTCAGGACAAATTGGACAATAACTTTTGTGGTCCAATTTCTCCTGTTACCCTTGGGTAACATCATTTTGTGGAAGAAAAAATGATTTTTTAATTTTCACAGCGCTACATTGTAAACTTTAGTGAAACAATTGGGGGTTAAAAGTGCTTACCACACATCTAGATAAGTTCCTTAGGGGGTCTTCTTTCCAAAATGGTTTTCCTTTGGGGGGGGTTTCCACTGTTTAGGCATGTCAGGGGCTCTCCAAACACGACATGGGTTCCGATCTCAATTCCAGCCAATTTTGCATTGAAAAGTCAAATGGCGCTCCTTCCCTTCCGAGCTCTGCCATGCGCCCAAACAGTGATTTATCCCCATATATGAATTATCAGCGTACTTAGGACAAATTGCACAACAACTTTTGGGGTCCAATTTATCCTGTTACCCTTGGGAAAATAAAAAATTTGGGGCAAAAAGATCATTTTTTGTGAAAATTAATATGAATTTTTTTTTATGGCTCTACATTATAAACTTCTGTGAAGCACTTGGAGGTTCAAAGTGCTCACCACACATCTTGATTAGTTCCTTAGAGGGTCTACTTTCCAAAATGGTGTCACTTTTGGGGGTTTCCACTGTTTAGGCACATCAGGGGCTCTCCAATCGCGACATGGGTTCCGATCTCAATTCCCGCAAATCTTGCATTGAAAAGTCAAATGGCGCTCCTTCCCTTCCGAGCTCTGCCATGTGCCCAATCAATGGTTTACCCCAACATGTGGGGTATAAGCATACTCAGGACAAATTGTCAACGACTTTTTTGGTCCAATTTCTCCTATTACCCTTGGCAAAATAAAACAAATTGGATCTGAAGTAAAAATTTTGTGAAAAAAAAGTTAAATGTTCAATTTTTTTTAAACATTCCAAAAATTCCTGTGAAGCACCTGAAGGGTTAATACATTTTTTGAATGTGGTTTTGAGTACCTTGAGGGGTGCAGTTTTTAGAATGGTGTCACTTTTGGGCATTTTCTGTCATATAGACCCCTCAAAGTCACTTCAAGTGTGAGGTGGTCCATAAAAAAAATGGTTTTGCAAATTTTGTTGCAAAAATGAGAAATCGCTGGTCAACTTTTAACCCTTATAACTCCCTAACAAACAAAAAATTATGTTTCCAAAATTGTGCTGATGTAAAGCAGACATGTGGGAAATGTTGTTTATTAACTATATTATGAGATATAACTCTCTAATTTAAGGGCATAAAAACTAAATTTTGAAAATTGCTAAATTTTCATAATTTGACAAATTTTTGTTTTTTTCACAAATAAATGCAAGTCATATCGAATAAGTTTTACCACTATCATGAAGTACAATATGTCACGAGAAAACATTGTCAGAATCACCAGGATCCGTTGAAGCGTTTTAGAGTTATGACCTCATAAAGTGACAGTGGTCAGAATTCTAAAAATTGGCCCTGTCACTTAGGTGAAAACAGGCTTCGGGGTGAAGGGGTTAAATACCAAGGGTTCACAATACAGAGAGCAAGTACAAAAATGAGCAAAGTCACAGAGGAATGGGACCTAGGTAAATGGGCAGAGGATAAATCAGGGTATAACAGGGTCAGCTGCTCAAGCCAGAGACAGGAGCTATAACTGACACAGCTTGCAGCTAACAGCGGACTGAAATAGCCAGACAGATCCCAAAACGAAGCAATGAACATTAACTCCCCCAT
This sequence comes from Ranitomeya variabilis, assembly GCF_051348905.1. NCBI lineage: Eukaryota > Metazoa > Chordata > Amphibia > Anura > Dendrobatidae > Ranitomeya > Ranitomeya variabilis. The sequence goes on along the minus strand of NC_135237.1, from coordinate 266,148,357 downwards.
TACCATCCTGGGGAGAGAATAATCAAAAACAAACCCCGGACTAGATCATGACAGCACATGCTTCCATGGTTTCCATCTAAATCTCCAAATGACATGATTCAGAAGAAGGCACAGTCAGTCAAAATGCACGTAGGGGCCGTGGCACCTGCAGGTCTGAGGTAATTTGTTTAATATTTCTGGTTTAGCTGCTCCCTCATCTTTACTATATTTGTTTGTCTTGGTTATTAGTGGTTTTGATTAACCCTTCAATGGTGCGATATCTAGTTACATATAACAGTATATACAAATCTTGATGTTTGGAGCAACATATTACATAAATTGTTTACTTGCCTCTCTCTGTGGTGCCACTTTCTTGGTATTTTTTCACTCTCTCAGAATTCCCTATATACAGTACAGTTATGTTTTTAAAATGTTTAATAAAATTATAACCTTATAAGCTACTCTGGTTCTGTCATGTGCAATGTTCTTTGGGTTCAAAATTGTACCACTGTGCAACTGCCAAAGAAAGGGAGTCGAGTAGGCCGGCCAGTAACAGATGTTATCAGTGGTCTTTGGATAGGATGAGACGGTGTTTGTTCAGTTGGGCTTTCATTCATATTAACACCTAACGCACGTACACGTCGAATATCAAGCCTATTCCCCCTTCTACCACATTCTTGCTTTTTCCCACTCATGTTATAAATAGCCTTCCCCTCTTGAACTTTGCTGTTTCACAACCTTAGGCCCACAGCTGTCAGTCACTTGTCAGTAAATGAACAATCACTATTTATTTTCTTAGATAGTGTGCCTGAATAACACTGTTATGCCTAACGATTTTAAAGTTGAAATCTGGCTTTCTGATTTGCCACTGAAACACAGTTTTAGCACAAATGATTTGGAGTAGCTAATGGGGCTTCCAGAGACTGCTGCACAGTTTTTGCACAATCTACTTCGAAGACGTAAGATTAATTTCACACAGGACAAGTTCTATCTATTTAACTGGCTAGTTCACTTTCAGCACCAGCACTAGCACAGGAGCGACCTCTCTGCATTTTAATACAGAGCAAATCGCACCAGCAAAGCAAGATGTCGACATTTCATATCATCAGGGTATGTGACTTCGGCAACCAGTCACAGAAGGCCTTGTGTCATGATGTTGTGGATGGTTTCTGCACCCTGATTGGTTGCCAGAATCAACACACATAAAATTAAGGGAAAAAAAAGTGCGCTCTTGTAATGTCTTCAGATGCTCCTCTAACACCCCATCCCCTCATCAAACATGCCCCCGGTCACCCCGCTCATCATACAGCACCACTATTCTAGCAAAAGAAATAACAAAAGCATTACTGTAATCGTGACAAATTACCAAACCTTTACCGAATTTTGCCGATTTTGGGTAAAAATGCTCGTGAAAGCGAACACGAATCCGAATGTGCTACGTTGTTCCATATTTGAGATTGGCAAACGTTTTTCGAATACATTTGCTCATCTGTATTAATGAGGACAGTCAGGGCATGAAATTTTTATTTAGATAAACTATTTGTAGCCACAGTCTGATGGTTTTTCAAAATAACACTCTTTATCAAATATGCTTAGAAATATCCCTAATGCAGCCATAAAACCAAAGTCAGGTCTGAACTTCAGGGTTGTGAGAAAGCAGAATCTCACAACCCTCAGTGGTCCTCCTCTGTTCTGCCAGAAGAAATAAACACATTTTAGAGGCAGCAGTGCTTCTTCTCAGCACCTGAGTAGGAGCAATCAGACCCTGCGTTCTTCTGGCTCCACATTGTTGCTGTAATTCCGTGACAGGTGGGCTACATAATAATAATAATAATAATAATAATAATAATAATTTTTGCTTATATAGCACCAACACAATAGGTGAAAAGTGCTTGTTAAGAATTAAACCCCTAGCTTCCTGCATTTTAGTTGCAAGTTATAGGTTTTACTGACTCTGGTTCACTTCTCAGCTCTGCTCTCACTTAGTTTCTTGGTCCTGTTCTTTTAACCTGAGTGTTTAGACTACTATTCCACCTTACAATATTGTTTCTGATCTTGACCTCTTGGTACTGATCTAACTTTCTGAATACCCTCGCTAGACTGCTCTAGGTACCAACACCTACTTTGTGGATTCAGCCAAGTGTTTGCTGCATAAGTCGAGATCCATATATCAGAGTAAAGGCATGAATGCGAGGGTTGACCTTGAACCTGATTAACAGAGTGGGTTTCTCAAAGTTTGTCCATGAAAACCTTTTTAAGAGACACCAACCTTCCGCTGACAGAATAACTCACCCAAAAATATAGATTGATTCTAAATAGGGATCAATCAAATGCAGCAGCTGGGTCTTTTTTCTGCTTTGAGGACACTGGACATTAGATGTATGCCTGCCCACGATGACCGCCACTGGGAAAGCCAGGTGGAACCAGGAATAACCATCTAAGTGTACAGGCATTTATCTATGATTTTGCAAACATATTGCTCCTTGTTTAATAAGCTCATCAGGAAAAATCTTTATGGCTTAAAATCTTTTATTATTGCAGTTCCACAGCAAATTTTGTTGGTGCAAAGCATCAAAAGAGTTTAGATTGCCCTTGCTAAAATTATGTTTCCCTATGAAAGTCTTTGCTATTGATAATATGCCTCTCACCAAGTTGTGGTAACGTATAACGAGAATTATTTCTGTAGGTAAGTGGGTTGGCAGTGGTGCCCTTTCCTGCTAGGCATGCATACTAGACACATTCCCTGCTTAGTTGGCCAAGTAGCATTCATGAGAAACCATCACAGCAGACAGAGTGATTGTTTTCCCAAGCCCCTCCCAACGCTTTCAACTACTTGATCCAGGGAACTAGTCTGATTGCCGTATATGGAGTCGGGAAGGAATTTTTTTCCCCAAGGTGGAGCTTACTCTTTGCTACATGGGTTTTTTTTTGCCTTCCTCTGGATCAACATGTTAGGCCATGTTAGGTTAGGCTATGGGTTGAACTAGATGGACTTAAAGTCTTCCTTCAACCTTAATAACTACAGTATGTAACTATGTAACTACTTGAGATGGCAAACTTTAAGGAGCAATGTGCCAACATCAAATTCTGTTTCCTGTTAAAGAAAACAGCAACAGAAACAGTTTCAATGCTTTGGGATGCAAATGTGAAGGAATCTTTAAGCCATCAACAATTTACAAGTGGTTTGCCCAGTTCAGAAGTGGCCAAATGTCGCTTAAAGATTAACAATGTTCAGGTTGAAAGTCAACGTCCAGAACAGAAGAAAATGTTCATAAAGTGAGCAATGCTATCATGTTTTATCTTCGGAAAGCAATCCATGAATTTGAGGAAATAACTAAACGTTCCTGGAGTTCTTGTCAAAGAATGCTAATTGAAGATTTGAATATAAGAAATGTTGCGGCAAACTTTGTTCTACAACTGCTTTCTGATGACTATTTGAGAGTGTGTCAAGAATTGAAAGAACAGGCACAAACTGACACTGTTTTTATGTAAAAAGTAATCACACAGAATGAATCTTGGATGCCTATAATCCTGAAGGAAAAAAGCAGTTCAGCCAGTGGAAGACAGCTTCATAGCACAAATAAAAAAAACACTGCAAAAGAAATTAAATTTGAAGGCCATGATGGGTTTCCTTTAACATCAAAGGAGTCGTTCATGGGGAATTTGTTCCACAGGCCTCTACAGTAAACCAACATTACTTTCTGCAAGTGCTGAATCGATTGTGTGAGGCAGTGAGAAAAAAACCAACCTAAATTGTGGTGATTAGGGAACTGGCTGTTTCATCATGACAACACGCCTGCCCAAATGGCATTGAAAATTAACCAGTTTTTGGAGAAAAATGGCATGTCAGGGGTTTCTCACCCCCTTACTGGCCTAACCTAGTCCCCGGTGACTCCTTCTTAATCCCAAAAATGAAGAAAAATTTAAAATGAAAGTGTTTTCAGGACATCGAAGAGGTTAAGGTAAAATAGCTGGAAGCATTTAACAGTATTAGCTCAGAAGAATATAAAAAAATGTTTTGAACAGTGGAAAAAAACATTGGGACAAGTGCATATTATCTTATGACAGTATTTTGAAGCAGATTAATGTTTTCAAGATGTTATCTTAAATAAATAAAAAATTGGATAAGTTATTCTCTTTTTTTGGGGGTGGGGTACAAGAAAGTGCCCCTCTTATTGGTATCATTTATTTTGATTCTATTTAGTTCTTTTCTTGAAAACCTGTCCACAACTGTACACTTGGTATTCCTTGGTTAACCAGATTGACTGGCCGCAGGGCTGCATAGTATGCAGGAACACTTGATGCCTAGAACTTGATCTTTGTAACGGAACAGATGAAAGTAAGACATAATTTATTACACCTGAATGTCACTATGATTATATTGTGATGCCTTTCAGGTTAAGTAATGCCCAGCTGTTTTTCAACATTTGATAACATATTTAGAGATATAGAGATGTGTGAAAAGGTGTTTGCCGCATTTTATTCCATGTTTGTCACACTTATATGTTTCAGATCACAAAACAAATTTAAATATTAGACAAAGATAACACAAGTAAATGCAAAATGCAGTATTTAAATGAAGGTCTTTATTATTAAGGGAAAAAGGAAACCAAACCTAAAGGGCCCTGTGTGAAAAAATAATTGCTCCCTAAGACTAATAACTGGTTGGGCCACCTGTGATACGGATGCAGTGCAGTTTAGCGCAACTTCCACCAGGGGGTTGCTGGTGATGGAGGAGAGACTGCACACTCATAGCTTAGTAACACTAAGCAGCCGCACAGATGTCACAGGTAACGAAAGAGTTGTCAGACAAGCAGAGTCAGAAACTGTCAGGAGCAGAAGTACCAGAGGTCACAACAATGCACGAAGTCAGAGACAAGCCAGAAGTCAGAACCAAATGGGAAGGCGGTATCCAAAATGTGAGACGTAAGATGAAGTCGGGGTTCAAGCCCAAAGTCAAAGCCGGTTGGGGTGCGAGGTATCAGAGACGGAAAGCAAGAGGTGGGGTTAAGAGATGGGGCCGAGTCATATACTGAAAGGAAAACCACCAGATGAACACTAAGTCAGGGATAGGGAATGGGTTTCACACAAATACGGGAAGTCAGAAGCAGAAGGATCACCAAGGTATGTGGGTCAATGCTCTAGCCTGGAAGCATGAACAATCACTGATGCTGGCCAGCAGACTACAAAGGACTGAAAAAGCCCAGCCAGCTCCAAAACGAGGCAGAGGGGGTTAACCCCCGCATGACCAGTCCAGCAAAAGGATAGGAAGAAACAAACTCCGGAATGGATCATGACACCACCTTTAGCAGCAATCAAGCATTTGAGATGACAGGCAATGAGTCTTCAACAATGCTCAGTAGAAATTTTGGCATGCTCATCTTTGCAGAATTATTGTAATACAGCTACAGTGGAGGGTTTCCAAGCATTAATGGCCTTATTAACCCCTTTCTGACATCTGTAATACTATCCCGTCGAGGTGGTATGAGCCCGTATGACCACCGACGGGATAGTACGTCATCACCGATCAGCCGCGCTCACAGGGGAGCGCGGTGTTATGAACTGGTGGCCTAGGAGTAGCATGGACGAGCTCTGGAGTAGGTGGCCTCTATACTGACCGCAGACCCTGAACTTAACACATCAACTAGAAGTAGCCGTGGGATGTTCCTGTCACTCCCTAGACACCTCGTCACGGCCGGAGGACTAATTACACCTAAAGAAAGAAACAGGAATACTATCTTGCCTCAGAGGAAATTCCCAAAGGAAAGGCAACCCCCACAAATATTGACTGTGAGAGGAGAGGGAAATTACAAACGCAGACTGAAAACAGAATTTAGCAAATGAGGCCACGCTTCCTAGAAAGAAAAGACAGGAAAGAGTACTGTGCGGTCAGTATAAAAAATACTACAAAATCCACCACAGAGAATACAAAAATCTCCACACCTAACTAAAGGCATGGAGGGTAACTCTGTGACTCCAGAGCTTCCAACTTGGCTGAATCAATCTTAACACAGACAAAGCTGGACAAGAAAAAACATAGCAATTCACAGAACTATTAAGTCCACCGCATGTGGACTGCAAAAACAGAGCCAGGACTTATCTTTGATGATTTGGACAATCCAGAAGGAGAAACCAAGCAGAGATGTGGATCCCTAGAAAACAATGGGCAACTGGCACTCACTAAAGGAAGGAGCCAGACTAAATAGCCCCGTCCAAAGTGGAAGCAGCTGATGACTGTTGTGAAGGACAAACAGCAGCACTACCACTTATAACCACCGGAGGGAGCCTAAGAGCAGAACCCACAACAGAATTCACAACAGCGCGGCCGATCGGGGCCGAGTGTCAGCTGACTATCGCAGCTGACATCCGGCACTATGTGCTAGGAGCGGTCACGGACCGCTCCTAGCACATTAACCCTGGCACACTGCGATCAAAGATGACCGCAGTGATCCGGCAGCACAGGGAAGCATTGCGCAGGGAGGGGGTTCCCTGCGTGCTTCCCTGAGACCCTCGGAGCAACGCGATGTGATCGCGTTGCTCCGAGGGTCTACTACCTCCTCCTACCTGCAGGCCCGGATCCAAAATGGCCATGGGGGGCCTTCCGGGTCCTGCAGGGAGGTGGCTTTCAAGCTCCTGCTCAGAGCAGGCGCCAGCAAGCCTCCTTCAGTACCTGTGTGATTGCTGATCTGACACAGTGCACTGCAAAGTGTCAGATCAGCGATTTGTCACTTTACTGTTATATCCCCCCCAGGGCAATGTGAAAAAGTAAAAAAAAATATTTACATGTGTAAAAAAAAAAATTCCTGAATAAAGAAAAAATGATATACACTCACCGGCCACTTTATTAGGTACACCATGCTAGTAACGTGTTGGACCCCCTTTTGCCTTCAGAACTGCCTCAATTCTTCGTGGCATAGATTCAACAAGGTGATGGAAGCATTCCTCAGAGATTTTGGTCCATATTGACATGATGGCATCACACAGTTGCCGCAGATTTGTCGGCTGCACATCCCAAAGATGCTCCATACAAGGCAGGATGGATCCATGCTTTCATGTTGTTTACGCCAAATTCTGACCCTACCATCCGAATGTCGCAGCAGAAATCGAGACTCATCAGACCAAGCAACGTTTTTCCAATCTTCTACTGTCCAATTTCGATGAGCTTGTACAAATTGTAGCCTCAGTTTCCTGTTCTTAGCTGAAAGGAGTGGTACCCGGTGTGGTCTTCTGCTGCTGTAGCCCATCTGCCTCAAAGTTCGACGCACTGTGCGTTCAGAGATGCTCTTAGGCCTACCTTGGTTGTAACGGGTGGCGATTTGAGTCACTGTTGCCTTTCTATCAGCTCGAACCAGTCTGCCCATTCTCCTCTGACCTCTGGCATCAACAAGGCATTTCCGCCCACAGAACTGCCGCTCACTGGATTTTTTTTCTTTTTCGGACCATTCTCTGTAAACCCTAGAGATGGTTGTGCGTGAAAATCCCAGTAGATCAGCAGTTTCTGAAATACTCAGACCAGCCCTTCTGGCACCAACAACCATGCCACGTTCAAAGGCACTCAAATCACCTTTCTTCCCCATACTGATGCTCGGTTTGAACTGCAGGAGATTGTCTTGACCATGTCTACATGCCTAAATGCACTGAGTTGCCGCCATGTGATTGGCTGATTAGAAATTAAGTGTTAACAAGAAGTTGGACAGGTGTACCTAATAAAGTGGCCGGTGAGTGTATATTGCTCCAATAAATACATTTCTCTATCTAAATAAAGAAAAAAAAACATTAAAAGTACACATATTTAGTATCACTGCGTCCATACCGACCCGACCTATAAAACTGTCCCACTAGTCAACCCCTTCAGTGAACACCGTAAAAATAAAAAAAAAAACGAGGCAAAAAACGACACTTTATTATCATACCGCCAAATAAAAAGTGGAATAACATGCAATCAAAAAACGGATATAAATAACCATGGTACCACTAAAAACGATATCTTGTCCCGCAAAAATTGAGCTGCCATACAGCGTCATCAACGAAAAAGTAAAAAAGGTATAGTCCTTAGAATAAAGTGATGCAAAAATAATAATTTTTTATATAAAATAGTTTATGGTATATAAGTGCCAAAACATAAAAAAAGATATAATGAGGTATCGCTGTGATCATTCTGACCCGAAGAATAAAACTGCTTTATCAATTTTACCAAACATGGAACGGTATAAGCGCCCCCAAAAGAATCGGATCACGTGCCCGAAAATGGTACCAATAAAAACGTCAACTTTTCCCGCAAAAAACAAGACCTCACATGACTCTCTGGACCAAAATATGGAAAAATTAGAGCTCTCAAAATGTGGAGATGCAAAAACTATTTTTTGCAATAAAAAGCGTCTTTTAGTGTGTGACTGCTGCCAATCATAAAAATCCGCTAAAAAACCTGCTATAAAAGTAAATCAAACCCACTTTCATCACCCCCTTAGTTAGGGAAAAATAATAACATTTTTAAAAATGTATTTATTTCCATTTTCCCATTAGGGCTAGGGTTAGGGTTGGGGCCAAAGTTAGGGTTAGGGTTGGGGTTAGGGTTAAGGTTGGGGTTAAAGTTAGGGTTTGGAGTACATTTACGGTTGGAATTAGGGTTGGGATTAGGGATAGGGGTGTGGTTAGGGTTATGGTTGGGATTAGGGTTAGGGGTGTGTGTGGGTTAGGGTTTCAGTTAGAATTGGGGGGTTTCCACTGTTAACCCCTTACTGACATCGGACGGGATAGTACGTCCGAGGTCAGCTCCCCTGCTTTGATGCAGGGCTCCGGTGGTGAGCCCACATCAAAGCCGGGACATGTCAGCTGTTTTGAATAGCTGACATGTGCCCGCAATAGCGGCGGGTGAAATCACGATTCACCCGCCACTATTAACTAGCTAAATGCCGCTGTCAAACGCAGACAGCGGCATTTAACTACCGCATCCGGCCGGGCGGCCGGATATGAGCACATCGCCGACCCACGTCACATGATCGGAGGTCGGCGATGCTTCTGAATGGTAACCATAGAGGTCCTTGAGACCTCTATGGTTACTGATCCCCGGCAGCTGTGAGCGCCACCCTGTGGTCGGCGCTCACAGCACACCTGATTTTCTACTACATAGCAGCGAACAGCAGATCGCTGCTATGTAGCAGAGGTGATCGTGCTGTGCCTGCTTCTAGCCTCCCATGGAGGCTATTGAAGCATGGCAAAAGTAAAAAAAAAGTTTAAAAAAATGTGAAAAAAAAAAAAAATATATAAAAGTTTAAATCACCTCCCTTTCGCCCCAATCAAAATAAATCAATAAAAAAAAATCAAACCTACACATATTTGGTATCGCCACATTCAGAATCGCCCGATCTATCAATAAAAAAAAGCATTAACCTGATCGCTAAACAGCGTAACGAGTAATCGAAACGCCAGAATGACGTTTTTTTGGTCGCCGCGACATTGCATTAAAATGCAATAACGGGTGATCAAAAGAACGTATCTGCACCGAATTGGAATCATTAAAAATGTCAGCTTGGCACACAAAGAATAAGCCCACAACCGACCCCAGATCATGAAAAATGGAGACGCTACGAGTATCGGAAAATGGCGCTATTTTTTTTTTTTTTTTTTAGCAAAGTTTGGAATTTTTTTTCACCACTTAGGTAAAAAATAACCTAGTCATGTTAAGGGACTATGAACTCGTAGTGACCTGGAGAATCATAATGGCAGGTCAATTTTAGCATTTAGTGAACCTAGCAAAAAAGCCAAGCAAAAAACAAGTGTGGGATTGCACTTTTTTTTGCAATTTCACCGCACTTGGAATTTTTTTCCCATTTTCTAGTACACAACATGGTAAAACCAATGATGTCGTTCAAAAGTACAACTTGTCCCACAAAAAATAAGCCCTCACATGGCCAAATTGACAGAAAAATAAAAAAGTTATGGCTCTGGGAAGGAGGGGAGTGAAAAACGAACACGGAAAAACAAAAAATTCCAAGGTCATGAAGGGGTTAAGGCACATCAGGGGCTCTCCAAAAGCAACATGGCGTCCGATCTCAATTCCAGCCAATTCTGCGTTGAAAAAGTAAAACAGTGGGGCATCAGTGTACTCAGGACAAATTGGACAACTTTTGGGGTCAAATTTCTCCTGTTACCCTTGAAAAAATACAAAACCGGGGGCTAAAAAATAATTTTTGTGGAAAAAAAAAGATTTTTTTTTTTTTACGGATGTGTTATAAACTGTAGTAAAACACTTGGGGGTTCAAAGTTCTCACAACACGTCTAGATAAGTTCCTTGGGGGGTCTAGTTTCCAATATAGGGTCACTTGTGGGGGGTTTCTACTGTTTAGGTGCATCAGGGGCTCTGCAAATGCAACGTGATGCCTAAAGACCAATCCATCAAAGTCTGCATTCCAAACGACGCTCCTTCCCTTCCGAGCTCTGCCATGCGCCCAAATGGTGGTTCCCCCCCACATATGGGGCATCAATATACTCAGGAGAAATTGGACAACAGGTTTTGGGGTCCAATTTCTCCTGTTACTCTTGGGAAAATACAAAACTGGGGGCTAAAAAATAATTTTTGTGGAAAAAAAAAAGAATTTTTATTTTCACGGCTCTGCGTTATACACTGTAGTGAAACACTTGGAGGTTCAAGTTTTCATAACACATCTAGACAAGTTCCTTAGGGGGTCTTCTTTCCAAAATGGTGTCACTTGTGGGGGGTTTCTACTGTCTAGACACATCAGGGGCTCTCCAAACGCGACATGGTGTTCTATCTCAATTCCAGTCAATTATGCATTGAAAAGTCAAAAGGCACTCCTTCCCTTCCGAGCTCTGCCATGCACCCAAACAGTGGTTAACCCCCACATATGGGGTATCAGCGTACTCAGGACAAATTTTACTCAAAGCTTTCAGAAAGTGAGGCTGACAGCGGCGAAATGCGCGTCGGTGTGCGTGCAGAGGTCTACCTGCACTAAGTGAGACATGCCTTCCTAACTTTTGTGTTACCAGGGCCATCTGTTGGGGTATTTGCTATGGTTGCAGCTGCACTAACATTGGAGTACTGTTTTATGGTAACTCCTCAGATGGATTCAAGTTTAGGTTTGTGGCTAAAAATTATTGTGTACTATGAATAGGGCCATCACCCCTTGGGCATTTTTGTTCGGGAAGATCCTTTGTCTGCACTTTAAGGTACTATATAACCGTATGGAGACATTAGTTACTGTGCGGTAGACCTTTTAAAATCTGGTGTCTTTTGGCAGTTGCACTTTGTTTGTTATTTGCACTTTTTATATTGGATATGTGTTTGTTTTTATCATGTGTACTGTTATTAATAAAATTTGTTCATATTTTTATAAAAAACTTCCATTTGTTCTCCTTAGTTTCATATATGTGTGTGTATAAATATAGGAAAAGATGTGTCAGGCAGGGGACAGGGAGCAACAGACCGTGTAGCAGCAGGTATATAATTTACTATATTTTGACCAAAATACCATCGGCATAAAAAATATATATTTGTGTACTATTTAAGTAGCATAAAAAGGTGATCATATAAAAAATATATACAGTACAGACCAAAAGTTTGGACACACCTTATCAATCAAATATTTTTCTGTATTTTCATGACTATGAAAATTGTTCTTTCAAACTGAAGGCATCAAAACTATGAATTAACACATGTGGAATTACTGTATATACTTAACAAAAAAGTCTGAAACAAATGAAAATATGTATTTTATTCTAGATTCTTCAAAGTAGCCACCTTTTGCTTTGATTACTGCTCTGCACACTCTTGACATTCTCTTGAGGAGCTTCAAGAGGTCGTCATCGGAAATGGTTTTCACTTCACAGGTGTGCCCTGTCATGATTAATAAGTGGGATTTCTTGCCTTATAAATGGTGTTGGGACCATCAGTTGTGTTGTGCAGGAGTCCTACTGAATAGACTGTTAGGATTTGTATTATGGCAAGATAAAAGCAGCTAAGTAAAGAAAAAAGAGTGGCCATAATTACTTTAAGAAATGAAGGTCAGTCAGTCCAAAAAATTGGGAAAACTTTGAAACTGTCCCCAAGTGCAGTGGCAAAAACCATCAAGCACTACAAAGAAACTGGCTCACATGAGGACTGCCCCAGGAAAGTAAGACCAAGAGTCACCTCTGCTTCTGAGGATAAGCTTATCTGAGTCACCAGCCTCAGAAATCGCAGGTTAACAGCAGCTCAGATTAGAGACCAGGTCAATGCCACACAGATTTCTAGCAGCAGATACATCTCTACACCAACTGTTAAGAGGAGACTTTGTGCAGCAGGCCTTCGTGGTAAAATAGCTGCTAGGAAACCACTGCTAAGGACATGCAACAAGCAGAAGAGACTTGTTTGGGCTAAAGAACACAAAGAATGGACATTAGACCAGTGGAAATCTGGGCTTTGGTCTGATGATTCCAAATTAGAGATCTTTGGTTCCAACGACTGTGTCTTTGTGCAACGCAGAAAAGGTGAACGGATGGACTCTACGTGCCTGGTTCCCACCGTGAAGCATGGATGAGGAGGTGTGATGGTGTGTGGGTGCTTTGCTGGTGACACTGTTGGGGATTTATTCAAAATTGAAGGCATACTGAACCAGCATGGATACCAGAGCATCTTGCAGTGGCATGCTATTCCATCCGGTTTGCGTTTAGTTGGACCATCATTTATTTTTCAACAGGACAATGACCTCAAACACACCTCGAGGCTGCTGACCAAGAAGGAGAGTGATGGGGTGCTACGCCAGATGACCAGGCCTCCACAGTCTCCAGACCTGAACCCAATCGAGATGGTTTGGGGTGATCTGGACCGCAGAGTGAAGGCAAAAGGGCCAACAAGTGCTGAGCATTTCTGGGAACTCCTTCAAGACTGTTGGAAGATCTATTCCGGTGACTACCTCTTGAAGCTCATCAAGAGAATGCCAAGAGTTTGCAAAGCAGTAATCAAAGCAAAAGGTGGCTACTTTGAAGAATCTAGAATATAAGACATTTTTTCATTTGTTTCACACTTTTGTTAAGTATATAATTCCACATGTGTTAATTCATAGTTTTGATGCCTTCAGTGTGAATGTACAATTTTCATAGTCATGAAAATACAGAAAAATCTTTGATTGAAATGCTCAATATATAGCTAAAAATGAATGATGACAATCAATAGTGATAAGAAAATAGATAAAAATACACCAAAATTCATACCAAGGGATAAATACAATAGCGCACAAAAAAATACAATAAATGACATACTTGAAGAAAAAATAAAAATGAATAAATAACCTGAAGTAAATAAAGGCACATAGTATATGCCTTGAATGTGATCAAGTGATCAGAAAGCCAATGGTGCTGGAATAGTATAAATCAAAAGAAGTCACATAATGCCACAGTTCTCACCAGTCTGGAGCTCACACCGTCCCCTGCACATACCACTCCAACGTACGTTTCGCTACCGCTTCATCAGTGAGTGCAAGTTTGGCATTTATTATTTTTTTTGTGCACTATTGTATTTATCACTTGGTATGAATTTTGGTGTATTTTTATCTATTTTCTTATCACTATTGATTGTCATCATTCATTTTTGGTTATATATTGAGCATTTGTTCACCATCTTACTATAAATTATATATTTATATATTTTTTATATGATCACCTTTTTATGCTACTTAAATAGTACACAAATATATATTTTTTATGCCAATGGTATTTTGGTCAAAATATAGTAAATTATATACATGCCGCTACACGGTCTGTTGCTCCCTGTCCCCTGCCTGACACATCTTTACCTATATTTATACATATATACATATATATATATTTACTGTATATATATATATATATATATATATATATATATATATATATATATATATATCAGGGGCGTAACTACCGCGGTCGCAGCGGTCGCCATTGCGACCGGGCCCCGCAGGTCAGGGGCCCCGGGTCGGCAGGTCTGAGCAGGGCCGGGCTGGCCATCGGGCACTTCTGGCAAATGCCAGAAGAGCCGATGCCAGTAGTGGGCCGCTGCGCTGTTCCTCCCCCCGGAACCCCCCCCCAGTGCCGACGGCGCCGCCGCCGCATTTAACTATACCGGCGTCTATGACACCGGTACAGTTCAATGCAATGATGGGAGGAGAGAGCGTCACCTGACGCTTCCTCTCCCATCATTCCCCGCTCTGCCTCTGACAGTACACTGCGGGTGCGCGATGACGTCATATCATCGCGCACCTGCAGTGTCCTGGGCAGACTGCAGCCGCCGGGAGCAGCGCGGGCAAAAGGAAAGGTGAGGAGAGTTTTTTTTTTCTTTTTAACCGGACTGTGGGGCCATTATCAGGGGGGGGGGGATGAGATGAGATGTGGGCTGTGCTCTATATATCCCTGTGCGGGCTATGCTGTATATACCCCTGTGCGGGCTGTGCTGTATATACCACTGTGCGGGCTGTGCTGTATATACCACTGTGCGGGCTGTGCTGTATATACCACTGTGCGGGCTGTGCTGTATATACCACTGTGCGGGCTGTGCTGTATATACCACTGTGCGGGCTCTGCTGTATATACCCCTGTGCGGGCTGTGCTCTATATACCACTGTGCGGGCTGTGCTGGATATACCACTGTGCGGGCTGTGCTCTATATACCACTGTGCGGGCTGTGCTGGATATACCGCTGTGCTTGATATACCACTGTGTGGGCTCTGCTGGATATACCACTGTGCGGGCTGTGCTGTATATAACACTGTGCGGGCTGTGCTGTATAGACCACTGTGCGGGCTGTGCTCTATATACCACTGTGAGGGCTGTGCTGGATATACCACTGTGAGGGCTGTGCTGTATATACCACTGTGCGGGCTGTGCTGTATATACCACTGTGCGGGCTGTGCTGGATATACCACTGTGCGGGCTGTGCTCTATATACCACTGTGCGGGCTCTGCTGCACATACCGCTGTGCTGGATATACCACTGTGCGGGCTGTGCTGGATATACCACTGTGCGGGCTGTGCTGGATATACCACTGTGCGGGCTCTGCTGCATATACCGCTGTGCTGGATATACCACTGTGCAGGCTGTGCTGTATATACCACTGTGCGGGCTGTGCTGTATATACCACTGTGCGGGCTGTGCTGTATATACCACTGTGCGGGCTGTGCTGTATATAACACTGTGCGGGCTGTGCTCTATATACCACTGTGAGGGCTGTGCTGTATATACCACTGTGCGGGCTCTGCTGTATATAACACTGTGCGGGCTGTGCTCTATATACCACTGTGAGGGCTGTGCTGGATATACCACTGTGTGGGCTGTGCTGGATATGCCACTGTGCGGGCTGTGCTGGCACCCAACACCATGTTGCAGTGCAGGAGATTCCTGCAACAGTCCGAGGCGTATCTAGGGGAAGGTGGGGGGGGGGGTAGGGGGGGCGGGGCGGGGGAAGGTGGGGGATTAGGGGGGGGCCCATTTGGAAGTTCGCACCGGGGCCCATAACTTTGTAGTTACGCCACTGATATATATATATATATATATATATATTTATAATTTTATATATTTTCTATATACTGAAATTGGTTCATTGGACATCATGTGGTTTTAATTATTTTTAATACAATTTTTTGTGCATTGTGAGGTGTTTATGATTCATTTATAGTATTTTATTATTGTTTTTGTGTATAATCATGATTTGATTTTCAATCAAATAAAATGTATTCAACATTTTTATTCATTCTTTTGAATACTTTTTTTGGGGTATATATAAGTTACTTAGGGGGTCTACTTTCCAAAATGGTGTCACTTGTGGGGGGTTTCAATGTTTAGGCACATCAGGGGCTCTCCAAACGCGACATGGTGTCCCATCTCAATTCCAGTCAATTTTGCATTTAAAAGTCAAATGGTGCTCCTTCTCTTCTGAGCTCTGCCATGCGCCCAAACAGTGGTTTACCCCCACATATGGTGTATCAGCGTACTCAGGACAAATTGGACAAGAACTTTTGAGGTCCAATTTCTCCTGCTACCCTTGGTAAAATAAAACAAATTGGAGCTGAAGTAATTTTTTTGTGAAAAAAAGTTAAATGTTCATTTTTTTAAACATTCCAAAAATTCCTGTGAAACATCTGAAGGGTTAATAAACTTCTTGAATGTGGTTTTGAGTACCTTGAGATGTGCAGTTTTTAGAATGGTGTCACACTTGGGTATTTTCTATCATATGGACCCCTCAAAGTGACTTCAAATGTGATGTGGTCCCTAAAAAAAATGGTGGTGTAAAAATGAGAAATTGCTGGTCAACTTTTAACCCTTATAACTCCCTAACAAAAAAAAATTGGTTCCAAAATTAGGCTGATGTAAAGCAGACATATGGGAAATGTTACTTATTAAGTATTTTGTGTGAGATATGTCTGTGATTTAAGAGCATACAAATTCAAAGTTCGAAAATTGCGAAATTTTCTAAATTTTTGCCAAATTTCCATTTTTTTCACAAATAAACACAGATAATATCAAAGAGATTTTAACAGTATCATGAAGTATAATATGTCACAAAAAAGAATCATCAGGATCCGTTGAAGCATTCCAGAGTTATAACCTCATAAATGGACAGTGGTCAGAATTGTAAAAATTGGCCTTTTCATTAACGTGCAAACCACCCTTAAGGGTAAAGGGGTTAAGGCCATGCCATAGCATCTCAAACAGATTAAGATCAGAACTTTAACTAGACCCCACTAAAGTCTTAATTTTGTTTTTCTTAGCGATTCAGAGGTGGACTTGATGTGTGTTTTGGATCATTGCCCTGCTGCATAACCAAGTACGCTTCTGCTCTAGGGGGCGAAAAGGTGGCTTCACTTTCTCCTTCAGGATTTTTTTGTAGACAGCAGAATTCATGGTTCCATTTACCACAGCAAGTCTTCCAGTTTTTGAAGCAGCAAAACAGCCCTAGTCCATCACACTACCAGGGCCATATTTTACTGTTGGTATGATGTTTCTTTTCTGGAATGCTCAGTTACATCCACACCAGATGTAATGGGACATAAATAGTGTTGAGCGATACCGTCCGATACTTGAAAGTATCGGTATCGGAAAGTATCGGCCGATACCGGCAAAGTATCGGATCCAATCCGATACCGATACCCGATACCAATACAAGTCAATGGGACTCAAGTATCGGACGGTATCCCTGATGGTTCCCAGGGTCTGAAGGAGAGGAAACGCGCATTTTAAACGCGCGTGTCCAGCCTCCCGTGACGTCACGGCTTGTGATTGGTCGCGTCGCCCATGTGACCGCGACGCGACCAATCACAAGCCAGAACGTAATTTTAAAATCCTGAAGGACCTAAAATTACGTCACGGCTTGCTGTGATTGGTCGCGTCGCGGCCACATGGGCGGCACGCGACCAATCACAAGCCGGGACTTCACGTAAGGAAGTAAACGCGCAAATTTTAAGCAAACAACGCTGCCGGTTCCCTCGCTGAGGTCCAGGCTGCGTCGGAGAGGTGAGTATAGCAATATTTTTTATTTTAATTCTCTCTTTTACACATTATTACATTAATGTTGTTTCGATACCGATACCCGATGCCACAAAAGTATCGGATCTCGGTATCGGAATTCCGATACCCGCAAGTATCGGCCGATACCCGATACTTGCGGTATCGGAATGCTCAACACTAGACATAAACCTTCCAAAAAGTTGAACTTTTGTCTTGTAAGTCCACAGAGTATTCTCCCAAAAGTCTTGGGGATCATCAAGATATTTTCTAGTAAAACTGAGACAAGCCTTTATGTTCTTATTGCTCTGCAGTGTTTTTCATCTTGGAACTCTTCCATGCAGGTCATTCTTGCATAGTCTCTTTCGTATGGTGGAGTCATGAACACTGACCTCAACTGAAGTAAGTGAAGCCTGTAGTTCTTTGAATTTTGCTGTGGGGTCCTTTGTGACCTCTTAAATAAGTTATCACTGTGCTCTTGAGAAAATTTTGGACTGCTACCCACTCCTGGGAACATTTACCACTGTGCCATGTTTTGCCATTTGTGGATAATGGCTCTCACTGTGACTTGCAGGAGTCACAAAGCTTTAGAAATGGCTATCTCCAGATGGAAGGATCTCTATTACTTTGTTTCTCATTTGTTCCAGAATTTCTTTGGATCCCGGCATGATGTCTAGATTTTGAGGATCTTTTGGTCTTTTTCACTTAGTCAGGCAGGTGCTTTTTAAGTGATTTCTTGATTGAGAAAAGATGTGGCACTAATCAGGCCTTGGTGTGGCTAGGTAGTTTAAAGTCAGCTTCCCAAAGATGTAATAATCTACAGCTAATTTATGTTTTTATAAGTATACAATAATTGCTATAATTATACAATAAAATTATATACAGCTCTGGCAAAAATTAAGAGACCACCACATCAAAACCCTGTCATGGGCAGCCCAATCTCCAGAACTGAACCCCATTGAAAACCTCTGGAATGTAATCAAGAGGATGATGGCTAGTCACAAGCCATCAAAGAAGAACTGCTTGAATTTGTGTGCCAGAAGCAGTGTGAAAGACTGGTGTAAAGCATGCCAAGACGCATGCAAGCTGTGATTAAAAATTATGGTTATTTCACAAAATATTGATTTCTGAACTCTTCCTGACTTAAAACATTAGTATTGTTGTTTCTAAATGATTATGAACTTGTTTTTTTGCATTATTTGAGATCTGAACGCACTGTTTTTTAATTTTGACCAGAAAAAAAAATAAAAAAAATTGTTGCTTGGAAATTTGGGGACATGTTGTCAGAAGTTTATAGAATAAAAGAGCAATTTACATTTTACTCAAAAATATACCTACGAAGAGAAAAATCAGACAATCTGAACATTTTGCAGTGGTCTCTTAATTTTTGCCAGAGCTGTATTTATATCTCCAGTGTTCAATTGTATCCTATCATTCTCTTGACCAAAGTAACACTTTGGATGTTGCTCTGCCTTATTTAATCTCTATATAATATTCTGTTAGACTGTATTTTTCCCTCCTTTTACCTCCTCATTCAAATCAATTCTTTTTAACTTCCCTAATGTTCCACCCAACTCCTCCAGTAAATACCAACTGGTCAGGTCAAAAGGCTTCATGATCATGATTTTATGAAGATTCTCCTTTGTATAATAATTATGCAAAAAGCCTTTCTATTATATCATAAGCAATTTTACATATCTTTCCTTATCACGTTCTGCTTCCATACTTTCCAAATGGAATATGGTCTTCACTTGGCCTGTTATCTCTTTTACATTTGGAATCGATTCAGATAATCAATGTTTTACAAGCTTCTTTTGGCTATTAAACAGATTGCATTGCATATTGGGGTTAGTATTTCCTTCTCTTTTTATTGCACACCTTCCTCACTCCTCCAGTAATGGAAAAGAAATGGTAAAGGATATAGAGCAACACTCTTAACTCCTGTATTTTCCAATGCACGTTTTATGTCTTTCCAAAATTCTTGTACTTTAGGACAACTCCACACCCATGTAGTAAGTCTAAATCTTTCAATTTTGCATTTTGGACAATGTGTCAGACGATTTCACATATATTTAGACTTTGATATATTAAAGGCCAAGATTGCTGTATGCATGATCCTAAACTGTGTGTCACTCCAAACCTTACTCAAAATGTTCTTCCGTACTACCTTACACCGTACTAGGATTTTTATCCCAATTTCCTCTCACTCTATTTGCCTATCTCATGACA
This sequence comes from Ranitomeya variabilis, assembly GCF_051348905.1. Classification (NCBI taxonomy): domain Eukaryota; kingdom Metazoa; phylum Chordata; class Amphibia; order Anura; family Dendrobatidae; genus Ranitomeya; species Ranitomeya variabilis. The sequence continues at coordinate 266,128,679 of NC_135237.1, read as the reverse complement.
TAAATACTTGTACTGTTTATAATTTCTCCAGAATTTATTTGAAACCTCTGTATAGCGTAGATTTACTGTGTCTGCCTGCTCAGTCTAATAATAGAGTATCCATTGCATTTATTTTTGTTTCTTCACTTACATTTTTCAGATGTGCCATATCCATTCCTTTGTTTTGCTCCAATTGTAGAAATTGTTGTTTACTTAATTTAAATTTTGATACAATCTCTTCTCTAGTTTTCCACCTACTCTCTTCCTCATGCAATCTATTTTGAGTATCCCCTTCAGAATCCATTCCTGGAATAATTTGTTCTACCCTAATTTCCATAAAGCTGGATTCCTCCACAGGGGCAGATCCCTTGAAATTCTTCACGATAACTTTAGTCTTTTTCTGATTTATTTCTATGCTATCGTGTCCCGTTATACTATTGAGTTGTGTGCAACACTGCACCTAGATTCCGATGATCTGCATAGGATTTTTCCAGGGTCGTGTAAGAGAATTTATTAATCTCTTTCAACCAGTCTATTATGTGTTGGTAGATACATGCCAGGTTGTATCTTCTTATCTCAGGAAATTTGTCCCCCTCCTCTTTCGTTGCCATCAACGTTTTTAATTTTATACTGGGCCTCTGACCCTTCTATATGAATTTACTGATAGCTGAATTTATCTTCTCCACATCTACATGTTTCAGGAGAATCGGTATTATCTATAGTGGATACATAAGTTTTGAAATACTCACCCTTTTTAAAAGTTGTACCCTTCCCAATAAGCTCAAAGGCAGATTTTGTCATCTTTTCATTTCCTGTTGTATTTTAGATACAACAAGGGGCAATTTCAATTATAGACTGACTTCTAATACTTGTGGCAAATCTCTCTCCACATCTGCCATAAAAAGTATTATGTCATCCGCAAAATATGAGGCTTTGATCCTCATGCCACCTACTCTTATCCCTTCAAATACTTCTTGCGGTTCCAAGTAGCTTGCCAAGGGTTCAAGTGCTAAATCAAATATGGTGGTGACAAAGTGGTGACAAAGGACATGCCCCTTGCACATTCCTTTCTGGAGTGGGAAGCTTAATGAAGATGTCCAAGGGTTGGAATTTTTGCCAAGGGATTTGTATGCAAGACTGAAATTACTGGTCATCCCTACATTGTTCAGTAGCTATCTTGTCTAGTTCCATTTTAACTTTATAAATGCCTTCTCTTCATCTAATGTAACTAATGCTGGTCTATCACTCCTGTTCTCAACACTTTTTATTGCACCTAAGACTAATAATATCTGTCTCACATTTGAGACCCCTCTACTACCCTTCACAAAGCCCGTCTGAGCTGATGACACTATAGCTGGGAGTCTTTCTTCCAACCTTTTTGCCGTAAGTTTGGAAACTATTTTAATATCCTGGTTTGTATCTTCAGAGAGGAAGAGGACTAGAACTCTAGTGCCACCTATTGGAAGTAGCAATCCTAACAGTCAATGTCGACACTTTAACAAGCCTTGTCACATGACTTAGGATAATAGCCAAACCAGAATCTCAATTTGCAGGCACTGTGTTTCGGGGTACTGCCCCTCGTCAGTGCAAAGTGGAGATCTGGTTTGGCTGATTGAGAGGCGTCTGACCGGGATCCAAGAAGTATCGTTTCTCCTTGCGGAGAGTGACATGATAAGCATGTCGAGGTGAGGAGACTTAAAGCCGCAATGCTCCTCTGGGAAATATGCAAATTGTCTCTTCAGAGAGGAAGAGGACTAGAACTCTAGTGCCACCTATTGGAAGTAGCAATCCTAACAGTCAATGTCGACCCTTTAACGAGCTTTGTCACATGACTTAGGATAATAGTCAAACCAGAATCTCAATTTGCAGACACTGTGTTTCAGGGTTTGGCTATTATCCTAAGTCATGTGACAAGGCTCGTTAAAGGGTCGACATTGACGCTTAGGATTGCTACTCCCAATAGGTGGCACTAGAGTTCTAGTCCTCTTCCTCTCTGAAGAGACAATTTGCATATTTCCCAGAGGAGCATTGCGGCTTTAAGTCTCCTCACCTTGACATGCTTATCATGTCACTCTCCGCAAGGAGAAATGATACTTCTAAAATCCTGGTTTATCAGAGAGAAAGCTCTACAGGAAGCTGGATCCTCTGTGCTTTTCCCATCTTTTGGTATCAAACTTATATGAGCTATTCTCGTGCCCCACAACAAGTCTCCATCTTTAGAATACGTGATGAACATTGCTCCCTTCTCTGCACGCTGCTCTTTTTTATTGTTCCCAGCAACCCCTTAGGGCCTGGTCCAGCTATTATCTCTAAGGCTACGTTCACATTTGCGTTGTGCGCCGCAGCGTCGGCGCCGCAGCGCACAACGCAAACAAAAACGCGGCAAAACGCACGCTAAAACGCTGCGTTTTGCGCCGCATGCGTCCTTTTTGGCCGAAAGTTGGACGCAAAAAAAATGCAACTTGATGCGTTTCTTGCGTCCAACGCTTGCGGCCATGCGGCGCAAAACGCAGCACAACGCATGTCCATGCGCCCCCATGTTAAATATAGGGGCACATGACGCATGCGGCGACGCTGCGGCGCCCGACGCTGCGGCGCTGACCGCAAATGTGAACGTAGCCTAAACCATTTTGGTCACTATTTAATGTCTGGATGAAATTTTGGTTCTGATTTAAGGGCCCCCTATTTATTTGCTTTTATACATTGGACAATCATTAAACTAGTAGCAGACCTATTGTCACGGGGCAAAAATAGGAAAACAGATGAGGAATCTGGGCCCGTGAACTGCCCCTCAGGCTAGGGGAAGCCCTGTCTTTCCTTAACTTCGGGGTACCCTTGAAGGTAGGGAGGCCCAAGTCACCGACCTGTCCCTGTCTCCTGTTAAACCCTGAACTAAAGCCCCAACCCCCACCCCAGGAGGAGAACAGTGTAAACAGCACCACAAAGCAAATAAACAGGAAAAAACAATATGTGAGTGAGGGGAACACGATACCAAAAGGTGAATGCACAAACTACAAAGTAACAAAAGTCAGAACTTAGCTTGTGCATGCCGCTGCAGACTCCACAACACAGATAGTACAGCAACTGAGCTCCAAACACCAGACTTGGCTGACACCAGGGAGCTGCTACTGCGAGGTTGGTCTCCTAAAAGGAACTGTATAACCAACAGTCAGCTGATGCACCAGGTGACCTTATAAAGGATGGTGGGAGTGGTCACAATCATCAGCTAACCTAGCAGCAATGCAATGCAATAACACCAGCGGCCACCGGGGGGGGGAAACTGCATTAACCCCCAATGACCAGAAAGGAAAAAAGGTTTAAATCAGAGGGAAACCAGATCTGCCACAGATCCAAACATGGATCGTGAAAGTACCCCCTTTCAATGAGTGGCCTCTGGACACTCAACATCAGACCTCACCAGACCTACCTACGGTGAGGACGCCTCGATCCACCAGAGTTCACCTCGTCAGTCACTTGACTCTCAGGTTTATGGCAAACGCGACCTGATGAAAATGCCAGCAACGTAGGCTCCGGAGGAGCCACAAATCTCCAGAGCGCCAACCTGGGGAATGAGTTGTGTGCATGCATAACTGGGGGTAACTCCAACTGAAAAGTCCCCGGGCTGAGAATGGCCGACACCCGATGTGGCCCAATCACCCTGGAACTCCAGGTCCCAGTTGCACACTTCCACCTGATGTTTTTGGTGGACACCCATACGTACTCATTCACACACAGGTCCGGACGTGAACGTTTATTTCCATGCAAACGTTTGCCACAGGATGGAGAATTCTTTGAGGAATTGACAACAAAGGCGTCCCCCTGTGTCACTACACTCACACCCCCACAATGCTCCCAGGGAACCACCACCCTCATCTGACCCCTCCTCCTAAGAAGTCTCTGACCCACCGGGTTAACCTGTAGTGAGGGTAAAGTCTTGCCCCTAGTCCCTGGCAGCACCTCTGCTGCCCCCACTGAAGGGGAAGGGGTAGGTTTTAGAAGAATAGCAGAGATTGTAGCTCCCGGGCAGCAGTCCTTACACGACTGACCCCAGCTGACTACTTCCCTTACTTCCCTGGACCGCCAGTCTATGACCGGGTTATGTCTTTTCAACCAAGGGAGTCCTAAAACCATGGGAGTTGGTATGCCCTCCAAGACGTAGCATGATAAAGACTCTTCATGACAAGCCCCTATACGCAGATGTATATTGTCTACGACTTGTGTAATGCTCCCCTGGCTGAGCGGAGCAGAGTCAATGGCCTGCACACTTAAGGGTTTCGCTAGCATCCTACTCATCAGGCCATGAGTGTGGACAAAGTGAGCATCCACCAAATTGACTCCTGCTCCACTGACCACAAGCACTGGAATATTCTCAGTTACCCCACCAATAACCACCTCAGCAGGTAAGGTACACTGAGACGAAAAAATGGAGGAAATATACACACCCACAGTAGAAACATGCCCCCACTCCATGGCGAACCACAGGCAACCCAGTTTGGGAACCAACTCCTCCCACCTGCATGGATTCGTCCGCCTGCCCAGGTGTGTCCTCCTCCCTAGCAAGGACTATAGGGGGCACATTTGGTGTATGCCTCTCCCTCAAGCATCTATCCACCCAGATGGCAAGGGACATGGGGGCCTCCAACGACCTGGGGGCTGCGTACTGCACCAGAGTATCTTGCAACCTAGGAGACAGACTCTGCACAAAATGGCTTCTAAGGGCAGGATCATTCCACTGTGTGTCTGTGGCCCACTTCCTGAACTCTGAACAGTACTCCTCAGCCGGCCGACCCCCCTGCTTGATCTTACGGAGTAGGGATTCCGCCAGGGAGATGCCATCTGGATCACCATACACCAGAGCCAGAGCCATAAAAAAAAACTTGTCCACCGACCGTAGGGATGGTGAACCGGTCTGCAGGGAGAAGGCCCAGGATTGGGGATCACCCTTAAGAAGGGAAACCATGATACCCACCCGTTGTTCCTCACTCTCTGATGAACGAGGGCGGAGCCTGAAGTACAACTTGCATGCCTCCTTGAAAACCAAAAATGTATCTCTCCCTCCAGAGAACCTGTCTGGGAGAGATATCTTGGGTTCTGGTTGAGCCTGTACCTGAGCCCCAAACCCCAACAATTGCTGCAGCTGCTGCACCACCTCACCACGCAGCACCTTACACTCCTCGGTGAGAGTCTGTAGCAATTGGGCAAAGGCCTGCATTTGGGTCATGGCTCACCAGAAAAAAAAAAGGAATGGTTGGTTATAATGTCACAGGGCAAAAATAGGAAAGCAGGAGATGAGGAATCTGGGCCCCTGAAATGCCCCTCAGGCTAGGGGAAGCCCTGTCTTTCCTTAACTTGGGGGTACCCATGAAGGTAGGGAGGCCCAAGTCACTGACCTGTGCCTACCCATGAAAAGTAAGCTGCGGAGACACCATCACGTGTTTCTCAACGCAAGCAATGAATAGCCAGGCCTTTCTCCGGGAAGGAACAACCACGGGAAGGGCAGCATCCAATAAAGGGGAATATCCAATAAAGGAAGACCACCTATGCCAAGCATGGTATCCATCCACAAACAGCTGTTTCGGGGTTTTTGCCCCTCATCAGTGTGGAGTAGGAAACTGGCTATTAGGAGCAGTGCCTGGTGAAAGGCTATGAATTAAAAATAAAAATTCACTGACCTGTGCCTGTCTCCTGTTAAACCCTGAACTAAAGCCCCAACCCCCACCCCAGGAGGTGAACAGTGTAAACAGCACCACAAAGCAAATAAACAGGAATAAACAATATGTGTGTGAGGGGAACACGATACCAAAAGGTGAATGCACAAACTACAAAGTAACAAAACTCAGAACTTAGCTTGTGCACGCCGCTGCAGACTCCACAACACAGATAGTACAGCAACTGAGCTCCAAACACCAGACTTGGCTGACACCAGGAAGCTGCTACTGCGAGGTTGGTCTCCTAAAAGGAACTGTATAACCTACAGCTGATGCACCAGGTGACCTTATAAAGGATGGTGGGAGTGGTCACAAACATCAGCTGACCTAGCAGCAATGCAATGCAATAACACCAGCGGCCACCGAGGGGGGAAAACTGCATTAACCCCCAATGACCAGAAAGGAAAAAAGGTTTAAATCAGAGGGAAACCAGATCTGCCACAGATCCAAACATGGATTGTGACACCTATGTTATGCCATTTGAATATATATTGTATATCACAATTATTTAATATATTTCTTTGTCATACTTTTTCCTGGTTGTCACTAAGGGTCGTTTATGACTTTTTAATGTATACTAATATATTTTACTTTTAATCGTGTGTGCACCTGTGTGTATGGTGTTACCACTTACCAAGCTTTGTATTAGTAAAGGTATTTAACTTTTATGATCATTCCTTTCTTTCTTTGACCACATGTTTGGCTTTTTTCTTTTTGGTGTTCAAGTTTCCATGTTGTAGTATCTCATTATATCATTTAGTTAGAATAGGAGCTATTCATTGGGTCATGACTTTAAAGAAATCACCTGTGAACCCATCAGGACTGGGAGCTTTTCCAGTCAGTAGACCACTAAGAGTGCATTTCACCACTTCCTCCATAACTGGAGTTTTTAGGTGTTGCAAGTTTACTCAAGAAATCTCGTCTCTTTCCTCCCCCTGTCACTTTTCTAAGTATAAATTTGAATAAAAATCCCTCAGGATTGAGCCTATCTCTTTGGGATTATCCACTATTAGACTCTCTTTATTCTTAAATTTTAATATATTTTTGTCCCCTTTCTACCTTTTGCCAAATTTGCTAGTAGCTTCACCACTTTATCCCCAAACTTTCTCAACTCCATGTCCATCTGTGTCTTCCTAAAAATGTTTCTTTCTTATGCCCATTTGTTAAAACATTTTTTACCTCCTTCCAGTTTTCTCTAGCACATACATTTTTTTTTTATTACAAATCTTTCATGAAAATCATTATGATATGATTATGATAAGTGTTATAGTAAATTGTCGGCAATTAAGTGGGCCATTGAAAAATGAGCACCAATCCCTACAAGATACCAAAATGAATTCACTGTTATCAAGGACCTGTCACAAGAATGTCACTGGAGCACCCCTAGGACCCTGAAGTACTTGGTACTGAGCTGGTTCTTAAAGGGATGTGTCACGGTGGCAGTGACCCAGTCCGGGGCCCTGGGTGTCTAATAAAAGGGGTTCGAGTAAATGGGAAAAAAAGTTTTAAAGTTTGTTCGTGATGCCACCTGTGGTATTCGGTCAGGGGTGACCGACGTCGCTTAAAGGGGTCCACTGGGGTGATGTTATGGCAGCTGGGATGGTATGGCTTCCCACAGGTGAAGCTGGGTCCTCAGGGCTCTCATGTGTATTTGGCAAAGATTGTGTGGTGCCAGAAATAAACAGAGGACACAAAGTTGCAGTCTCTTTACTTTTTTACTGTGGAGTTCAGGCAGCCACAGTCCAGGGTACCGGATCACAGGTACTGATATGGTCCAACCAGCTTGGAAGCGAATCTGGAATCCCCCTAACCAGGTGGGGTTGGAAGCCTTCCTTCTAGCGCTGCATTGTAGTCCTTTGCTGCCTTAGGCCTCACACAAGGTCCTCACATCCCTGTCCCCCTTTAGGTAGGACAATATCCGTATGACAGGTAACTCAAGCCTTTTTACAGGGTCTCTCAGATGACGCTGGGCTCTTGGTGCTACTGTGCCTTCGGATGTTAATGGTGGTCAGGAGACCTGCAATCTGCTGTCCGCCAGTTTCTGCCGTGGGGCATGAAGTTACCCCCACAACCTCGGTTTTCTGGCTACCGGTATCGGCGCTTCAGCATGGATGGAGCCCAGTTGCAGCTCCCCTCCAGCTCCTTACTCTCCTGCACTTCTTTTCCTCCTTCACTGTCTCTACAACTGTTCTGTTCCTTTCTTTCTTTTCCCAGGAGCTGCAGCTACTCTCGTGGCTGCACGCCCCCAGCTTTCCTCTCAGGCTCTCTGTCTGCTTCTTCTCTCCTCTCTCTCCTCTCATCAACTCCCTAACTCCTCCCCCAGGCAAGAATATATATTATCTAGGGAAGCTCCCATGAGACCGGGTTCAGCGTTTCCCCTTCTGGCCTGGAGTCAGAACATGTTGCATGTATGTGAATACCTGTTAAAGGGATCCTTCCTCGCTTCCAAGCATGACATCACTCTCCCCGTGAGGAAATAAATGCCACTGTAACATCCGGTTACCTGGGGTGTTACATCAGATTCTCCTAGCAGATCTAGGGTTAGGAGATCTTTATATACTGTGAATCACAGGTCTTCCATTTAGGTATCCCGGGGTTACTGTGACAGAGAAAAGCAAGAAGACTGCAGCGTCTGATTGCTGCTTGTTAGGTGTCGAGTTCCTGCCGCTGCACAGGGGGAATCTCGAACCATGTCCACTGTGGTCTCCCATTCTTTTCCAGCCGCAGTGGAAACGTCGGTCCCAGTGCCTGGCTCAGACAGATACTGCACGTTTGGTTACTGCTGCCCTTCCAGGTTCAGCCATTATAACCAGTGCTGTTTGGCGGTGAGCAGGCGCTCCTGGGACTAAGTCCTGCTTTTCTCCTTCTGAGCATGCCCAAGGGAAGACCTCTCATTGGAGATCGGGGGTCACATGCTCAGGTCCTGTAGCAGCTCCTATTAGTCCACTAGGAAGGTCCTGAGAGCTACAAATATAAAAGGTTCTCATGGCCATGCGCTAGTATCATTTGTGTTTGGCTGTTGCCAGTGGATACGCTACCACTCAGTTTATTTGTGGTGTGAGTCTGTTTAGCTTTGGGGCTGTACACTCAGGCAGGCAGCTAGTGTCATTGGGGGCAATTAGCCTTGGCTTAGCATCTGGTTCTTTCATGTGTGCGGTTAGCACAGAAGAGTTCCAGAGCAAGCACAAACCTAGTTAGAGTATTATTCTCTGTGTACAGCGCAACCCTGTGAGGCAACAGAGCTTGCTTTCATTTCACACGGGGTGAAGTTTAACCCACGTGTGAGCTCAGTGTCCATCAGCCATTGCTTTGCAGCAGGTATCTGCACGGTGGATGCCGGGATGTGAACGCACCTCGTATCAATCTCTCTATTACTTGGTGCATTCCGCTAGCCTTAACAGTATACTAGCGCCAGGGTCTGGCTAGTAATGGCAGAAGAACAGCAACTGCTGCAGTACATCTAGCAGCAGGAGGGCAGGTTGGTGGCTCTCGAGCGCACAACCTCAGCTGTGGATGTTACTGCCGTAGCTGTTCAGGCTGCTAGCATGGCTGCAGCAAGTTTGTCCACTGCCACCCCTGTTCTGACCTTATCTCGCCTCTTGCTGCCAGATAAATACTCTGGTGATAGTAAATCTTGTAGGGGATTCATGAGCCAGAGCAAAATACACCTTGAACTCCTGGCTGCACGTTTTCATACAGAGTGGGCAAAGGTGGGATTCATTATATCTCTCCTGTTGGACAGGGTGTTGGAGTGGGCTACGCCTCTGTGGGAGAAGGCGATCATGTGGTGCAGAGTGCTCTGCTGTTCTTGAGCACTCTAAAACAGGTCTTTTTAGGACCTCAAGTCACCCATGATACGGCATTCCAACTGTTGGCATTGACTCAGGGCTCGTCAATGGTTAGGCATTTTGCCGTCCACTTCCGGACTTTAGCATCTGAGCTGGAGTGGTTGGATAAAGCCCTCATCCCTGTATTTTGGAGGTGGGTGGCTGATCATGTAGAGGATGCTTTGGCCACTAGGGAGATTCCCGCCACATTGGAGAAGCTAATAGCTGTATCTACTAGCATAGCTCTTCGTTTTATTGAACGAAGGTTGGAGTGAGCCCAGTGTAGGTAGAGGTTTCGGCTAGCTCCCACCTTTGCCTAATCTTTGGAATCTCCGGTCCAGGCATCTAAGTCACATGAGGCCATGGAGGTGTCATGGGTGGGATCTAAGTCCCGGACTGCTCGTGCACTCAAGGTCTGTCATGTCAGCCGGCAGTCAGGACATCTTGCCTCCAGATGTTCCTAGTGGTCAGGAAAATGTCAGTGTCTAGTGGTTGTAGGAGGAGGTACACTAGACGCGGCGACGTTTTCCTCCAAACTGTCCTTTAAGGGGACAATTACCATAGGCTCATCCACTCATTCGGGATATCTTTGCTTGGATGCCGGGGCAGAGGGCAATTTTATCTCATCTGCCTTCGCCCAACAACATGCAATACCCCTGGTGATGCTCACCAAACCAGTGACCGTACGAGTGGTGAATGGGACGACACTGCCCTCACAGGCTACGGTACCACTCCCCTCATATAGAGTGGTCCACAGGCAGAATTTTGGGATGGAGTGAATCTTGTGAGGGTAGATGTCAGAGGGAGAGCATTCAGGTTGCTACTACTGAAGTACCCGCAGATCTTTCCTCTCTTCCCAAGCAATATTGGCCCTATGCGGACGTGTTCTCCAAAAGGGCTGCGGAGACCCTTCCGCCTCACCGCCCCTATGACTGTCCTATTGACCTCTTGCCTGGTGCCGAGCCAATCCCGAGGTCGAGTCTACCCATTATCTCTCCTGGAGATGGAGGCAATGTCTCCGTACATCCAGGAGAATCTGGCAAGAAGATTCATTAGGATGTCAGTGTCACCTGCAGGGGCTGGGTTCTTCTTCTTGCAGAAGGAGAATGGAGAATTACGTCCATACATAGATTACAGGGGTCTTAACGCCATCACAGATATGCCCCTGATATCTGAGCTCTTTGATAGGCTTCGGGGAGCAAGGGTATTTACTAAACTAGATCTGCGGGGTGCTTACAACCTGATTCGCATCCGTGAGGGGGACGAATGGAAGACGGCTTTTAACACCAGGGATGGGCACTATGAATATCTGGTGATGCCCTCCGGGCTCTGTAATGCCCCAGCCATTTTCCAAGACTTTGTGAATGACATCTTCCAGGATATGCTCACCACCTCAGTCGTAGTCTATCTGGATGATATTCTCATCTACTCTCCAGATATTGACTCCCACCGGAGAGATGTTTGCAAAGTCTTCGAACTCCTATGGGCAAACGTCCTCTATGCCAAGTTGGAGAAGTGTGTGTTTGAGCAGGAGTCCTTACCTTTCCTGGGCTATATCATCTCCGCCCAGGGATTGGCCATGGATCCTGCCAAACTACAGGCTGTGATGGACTGGCAGGAACCCCATTCTCTTAAAGCAGTGCAGCGCTCTATGGGGTTCATTAATTACTATCGTCAGTCCATTCCACACTTCTCAACTTTGGTAGCTCCCTTGGTTGCCCTCACCAAGAAGGGAGCAAATCCCAAATTGTGGCCGGAGGAGGTCTCCTCTCCTTCTCGCTTTCATTTCACACATGGTGAAGTTTAACCCACGTGTGAGCTCATTGTCCATCCGCCATTGATTTGCAGCAGGTATCTCTGCACGGTGGACCCCGGGCTGCAAACACACCTTGTATCAATCTCTCTATTACTTGGTGCATTCCGCTAGCCTTAACACTCCTACTCCTGTGCTGAAAATATGTACTTCATCTTCTTTTTAGACAGTGTACACTTCTTTTGGCACTACAGGGGTTAATTGGCCATGTTGGAAGCTCTCGGAGCTACAGCTCTCAGCTGAGCACTGTTAGCCACTCCTATCCCCTATATAATTTGGATCCTGACTGACACACATTGTCAGAGATAGCTTATGCTGCATGGCTGGTAGGATAGTAGTTGGTGGTTATACGGTGAGGTGTTTGGTGGGTTTATTTGTGACTGTTGCTTGATTTAGTAAGTGTGATAATTCCCTTCTACTTTGGTTTTACCCCATCCTCCACTCCTCGGAGCATTCCTCTGTCATATGTGAGTGAATATTTGAATACCTGGTATTTTCCATTCCCCTGTTTGTGGTACCTTGTTTGTCTGGTTGGTGTACTATAGTGCACAACTTCTCCACTCTTCCCTGGAGGGCAAAATCAGGAGATAAGGCAAGGAACGTGGCCTCGGCATCTTCACTTTCAGAAGTAACCCGGGGAACAGGGCGAGATAGGGCGCCCCCTAGTGTTAGGGACAGGAGTGGAGCCCCTGGTCGAGGGTCACCCAACAGCAGAGTCGTGACATTAGCCTGTGTGTTTTGTTCCTCATATTAAATGGACTTTGTTTCCTTTGGCGCTGAAGAGGTTAATGACTTTTTGTATGCTGACTAAAGATATGCAGCTCCATCTCACATCTGCTCCTGACCTACTCATTTTATCTCTCTATAAAACCTAGCCAGACCATCTCATCCCTGCCTGTGAAAGTTTTGCTTTTTGGCTTGCTGGAGTTGGTGTGCTGAAGTTGGAGTTCTTTGTTGCTGCTGGAGATTGTTGTCTGCTGTTTTGGGGTGTATGCTTTCTCCATTATGCTATTCCCATTTGGAATGTACCTTCCTATCCTTCTCTTTATTCCTCTCTACCCTTGATGAGTGTTTTTGTATCTAAGTTGCTTTTTGTTATCCATGTTTGTCTTACGTGTATATACACTTTCATTTCTGTCCCAGGCCTGCTGGGTGAGGGAGATGGGAAAGCTTAGGACATTAACAGGTGCATAGTAAGGTCAGAGACTTGGGCTTTTCTACCTTTAAGATTACCCCAGGACAGGGATAGTTAGGGTCCCTGTTCCAGAGACAGATTGAGGCCCCCCCTTCCTTACCGAAGGAAGGACCACACAAATTTTATCTAGATTCAGACAAGAGAAAAAATCCTAAGAGAGATAGAAGGAGTTTATTCTTCTCTAAGTTTAATTTTGTGATGATAGACCTCTCTTTTATTCTTTTTCAGCCTTTGAGTTGACTATTAAAAGGGGCAATAAAGCTGAAGATAAGGTGAAACTTATAAGTCCAATGTGAGCTATAATATGAGGAGGGCACAGGGTATACAGACTGCCTGTCATGCTAATAAGAAGCAAATTAATGGTTCTCGCTTTGGAGTAGAAATCTGACATGATTAGCCACTAAAAATTTAAAACTCAAGGATCCTTCCGTTAAACTAGTGGCTAAGTTAATTGGTATATATGAAATAGCAGATATAATTTACCATGGAGCCTTCAATTTTAAACTACACGCTACCTTACAAGTACCCTTTTGGTTTACGAAGTCCCAGTTTAAAGTATATCCCTCTCCAGTCCCCGCTGTGAGTAATCCTCCTTCTCCTTTCTTGATTGGAGGCACTATGTTTGATGCTGAGCCACTAGTCATGGGCAAGCAGTGAAACAGGCTAGTCAGGAGGTCCGAGGTCAAATACTATTAGGGCTTGTAGTACAAAGGGGTAAATCAAAGGTGTGGTCAGGAAACAGTTTGGGGTGAAATGCCAGAAGGATATGTCAGAGCCAGAGAGAATAACAAGTGGATAGTAAGAAGCCAAGCCCAGGGTCAGATACTTGAAGTCACAGAATGACAAAAGCAGAAGGCTCCATGTAAGATAGGGGTACGCAAACGTTCATATCTATACTCGTACCTTTCATTCTTGCTTCTGTTTCTAGGTGGCACTGCAGCAATTTTTACGGGTGACAAGTGAAAACACTGGAGCAGTTCTGTTTAGCATTCTGTAAGGCTAGTTTCACACTAGCGTTTGGAGGAGCTGCGGAATGCTGCGGACTTCCTCCGTGAAGCCCCGCCCTTGGCCGCACCTCCGCCGCTAGCTCCGCCTACTTCTGCATGTGGCCGGCAGGTGGCCTGCATACCTATCTTTAACATTAGGTACGCAGATCGTGCCGCTGTATGCGGATGCTTCCGCATGTGTCGTTTTGACGATGCGGCTACCAGCGTAGAACGCAGCTTGTAGCAATTTTTTTTCTTCTCCGCATCGTCAAAACGACGCATGCGGAAGCAGCCGCATACAGCCGCACGACCTGCGTACCTAATGTTAAAGATAGGTACGGAGGCCGCATGCAGGCCGCATGCAGAAGCAGGCGGAGCTAGCGGCCGAGGGCGGGGCTTCACAGAGGAAGTCCGCAGCCCTCCGAAGCTCCTCCAAACGCTAGTGTGAAACTAGCCTAACTCATGATGTCATCTAAGCAGTTAGCTTGTGTATTAATTCCTTAATAATGGCTCATTACCTTCCTTTTCTAAACCTTAAAAAGAGATACACACGATTCCAACCCCTAGTACCATGTTTCCACTTGCCAGTTAAAGGTGTAACTTACTCTGGATCATTCCTTTGCATTGTTCTGACTTAGCTATTCTGTTGCTTGACATCAGCTTGTGTTTAGACTATCATAGTGCCTTACAACTTTGTTCTTGATCCTAGCCTCCTGGTACTGACCTTGCGTTCTGGCTATCTTCTGCCAGCTCGCTCCACAGGCCTACAGGATACAGGAGCTTTATTGACTCATCCTAGGGGGTAATGTGTAAGTCCAAATCTCCATATAATGGTTACAAGTTGAAGGTGTGGGTTCCCCTTGGACTTCCTTGATAGAGTAGATTGGGTAAATCCCTTTTAAGAGCTGACAGCCTTCCACTAACAGTGCTCTCGTACACCCAGCTCCCCATGCTCTTAACATAGTGCCTGCAGATTGAACTGCACCTTCATGGTGACAGGTTCCCTTTAAGTTTAAACTCATAATATGTGGTTCTAGTTTAGTTTAAAGTATGCATATTGCAATATTAGGTAATTACTTCACTATATATAATTCTCACATGTTGTATTTTTCATTATTTATTATTTATTAGTCATTTTTCTGTCTGTTCTCTGTTTCAATGGGGAATATACAAGTACATGAAATATGCCCATAATTGCTCTTTAGCTGTTTATTTTTATAATTGTAATTAAAGGGAAAAAACGTAATCCAACAACAGACTTATGGTTTCCCTTTTCTTTGAAACACAATTAGTTTCTATTCATTTCCCCTTGATACTGTAACAAAAAATATCTTTGGGAGCATTACTGCTGAGGGGGTTCAATTAAAATGTCTTTACTGAAACTTATCTGACAGTAAAACCACACACACACACACACAGATACATAAACTAAGCTTGGCATTCACTCTGCTTGTACATCCATGTCTAAGTCTTATTTGGCTGCTCTCCAAAATACTCTAAAAACCCATTAAGGCTATTAGAGAAATTATTTATTTTCCTTTAGAGCTTGGGTAAATGTCACAGTTATCATTGCAGAAAGGAATGAATAGGGAGTATATCTATCTAGGGGATGACTGGTGCTTCAGCAGAAATTAAGTCAAGTCGATATACCACAGCAGCGGTAAAATTAATCACTACATGCATTTACAAGAATTTGTCATTGGATGGCAGTGTAATACAACAGTTGTGCTAAAAAAACCAGCTAAAAATCAAGGCATTGATGTGAATTTGTCAACGCAGTCAACAGTTCCTTACAATTATGAGGTTTATTTGGAACCAGAACAACTCTTCTCTGAGCTTTTCCTCTCAATTAGACATAGAAACTAGTGTTTTTCGTGTATGTTATCTGTCTCGTCAATGTCTATGGCAGTGCGCAAAATCCATTTGCCTGTGCATAAAAGATTGTCTCTCTAATGTCTGCCTTGTATATTTGTTCTCCTGAAGGTTGCAAAACAGGAACTACGAGGAAACAGTCTTCATTTAACAAACTGGGCAAGCTCTCAAAAGACAACTGGGTGTCTGTTTCTTGGCTTCATATCTGCGGCAATGACACTGGCACTCAGGAGGAAAGGCTGCGCTATGTGAGATAGTACTTAGCTGCTTCTGAGAATATCAAAGTACACATTTATGATGTAGTTTCATTATAGCGAGAACTGTATCTTCGCGGGTTAGTCCTTGAAAACAACTGCAAAATTTATAGAATTTATGTTCTGCTGTCTTGTTCTCAACCATGATTGGTAGAAGTAGTGCATATAAAATCATTAGGAAGAAACTGCTGCATGTTTGAAACTGAATAAAATGTATTACTGGGGGAACAATGTGTCAAGAAGAGGATATGATATGCACCCAGTTATGAAATGTTGTGAGTGTGTATGTGTAAATATATATTTGAGATTTTTTGTATTGTCTTGTTTTTTTTCATTTTTAAATATCTCAATAATTCACGTTTAATTCTGGGGTGTTTTTTTTTTACCTCTGGATGCTAAAATAAGTCTTTATAATATGTTTTCTGCTGAAGAAAAACATTTTGATTAAAAGGTTTTAATGAAGTTATATCACATTTTATTTGAACAATTTGATAATACTAATAGTTTTCAATGCTCTAAATGGTTTCAATAATGTTAAAAAAGGCAGTGGCTGACAGTGGGGTCAATTTACTGATACTTGCAACTTGTGTAAGGAATATCTAGAGCAGCACCTGCTTTTTGTAACTGCGTGTCATTTTCTCAGCAGCTCAATACACACTTATTCGTCATAGCCCTTCTCATAGTCACCTCTTTTTTGAATACTGTTGCAGGCTACTCTTCACAGTTAAATCATCAGTGTCCTAGCATCATTGAAGTAGCACTCCTCTTAGATTAGTTTTTAGGACCCTTTAATGTGGTAAGGTCCTAGCTTCTTTTGAACTGCTAGTACTTTGCTATTAAAAATTGATGCACTCTTCTTATGCAGAAATAAACCGCTCTATGGTGGCTTAAGTTGTCCTTCTAACGGCAGTACTCTCTCATGCAGGTGGCATTGCCTCCCTCACCTGAACACATATATCAAGAAGCACAAACAAAGAACAAAAAACTCGCAGGCGGCACTGTCTTGCTAAATGCCGGCTTGACAGTGGGGATTACAGACGTGTATCCTACTCAGCCACTCAAAGAGGAAACTTTCAGGTGCTCCATCTTGGAAAATAGTCTTTTAAATAAAATATCCCATAAGAAAATGCAGAGAGGGCACTCACCAGTTTCCAAAAATGATTCCTGCAGGACCCGTAGAAGCACAACCAGGTGCGAAACGGCCGTCGTCCATTTCCTCTGCTCACACGGGCTGAGGCCCCCTCTCTCTCTCCCCCGGCCATAACGGCCCTCTGGATGTTGTCTTGTGAATAAAGGAATCATTTTTGGAAACTGGTGAGTGCCCTCTCTGCATTTTCTTATGGGATATAACATATATCAAGAAATAAAGCTCAGAATGGAGATTCTTTCTTCCTCCAGTGTTATTATTTCTTTAACAAAAATGCAAAACCCTCACTCCAAACAGTGCTTCCTCAAACATTACTAGAGTTACACAGCAACTCGTTGAAACAAGCATTTATTTATCACAGAAGTATTTCCAATATAATTACAAGATATTTTTTCAGTACACTCTCAAAATTACATGCTTCATATCATACACTTTGATACAAAATATTTGTGTTAAATATGCAAACGGACAGCAAAATAAAGATTGATATATACATTGGTATAGATTTACTGTCTCTCACGTAACTAAAGCCAATAATGCTATCTCGCAATATTGCTTAGTGATGGTATGCAGCCCATATAGCAAAAGGTAATATCACAGGACATGGCATATAAAGAACATACAGTATATCGAACCAGAATTGCATTGGCAATAAAGTAATTTATGCAACTATCTATCTTACTAACCAGGTGATATCTCCGCCACAACAGGATCAATGGTAGCCTATAGATATGGTAAGTGCAAGAAATACCATTCAGGTTCATGTAATGTTCACATTTTTCTGCAAAAGGGTAGTTGACTACTTTTTCAACCCTCTTACATTTTAGCCAAATAATTTTGAATAGCAAAATGCTTCAATTGTATTTTCTGATTTCAGGCAGTTATGGTTCATCACAAAGTTATGACCTCACTTTTTATGGCTCAAACTATAGGGCCCTCCCAGGATCCTCAGACTTAGACCTTCTTCACAAGTCCATTTTTTAAGGAACACACATACAGTCATACGCACACCCATTGTATTAAATAGTGGTGCACACATGTCACGATTTTCACAGACCGTGTGTCCGTATGAAAAACCCGCAGACATGTCTCTTTTTTAACACACCATGGACAAAACACATGCTGTGCACATGCACACTGATGACATCCGTGTGTCATTAGTGTTACACGTGCCGGTGCCTGGGAAAAGACAGTACAGCTGGTACAGTACATTTTCGCCTGGCCTCACTATGATCAGACAGACCAGGTGAGTCTGATGACAGTTGTCAGTGACCACCATGTGTGTTTAGAGCTGACTACAACTTTCATCACTGTCGCCTGATCTCCTTACAATCAGCAAGATCAGGCAAGTCTAGTGATAGTTTTAGGCAGTGACCGCGACAGCTATCTTTATCTAGTGTGTTTTAAATAAATGTTTTTAAAAAAATGGTGTGGAGTCCCCCATAATTTTCACAACCAGCTGAGTGAAAGCCAATGGCTGGGGGCTGATGCTAATATTCTGGAATGGGGCCAATAACTATAAAGGTTCCTAGGCTTTTAATATATTAATATCAGCTCACAGCTGTTTTCTTAGCATTTAGTGTTTATTATAGGAGAGATGCCCCAAAGCCCAGCAAAGGCAGGCTGAAGTTAATAGCCTAGGAAAGGGCCATGGATGTTGGCCCCTTCCCAGGCTAAGAAAATCAGTCCTCATCCACCTCAGAAATACGGCACTTAGCCTCTGTTTTTCCCTTTTACCCTGATGTGGTGGCAAGTGGGTAATAGTTGTGAGGTTGATGTCACCTGTTTTATTGCCACTGACATCAAGCCCAGGGGTTAGTAATGGAGAAGCATCTAGTGGCAAGTATAATTTGTCCAAGATAGAGATGCGGATTCTATGTACCCTAGAGCAGGACCAAATGATCATGATTAAGCAATCTGATAAAGGTGGCAATGTGGTGATCATGAACACAGGTGATTAATTTGAAATTTGTCATAGAATGCTACAAGACAGTGAATGCTATAGGGTGTTACAAGCCAATCCCATGAAAAGTTTCATATCAGATGTAAGAAAGCCAGCCAAAGGAGTCTTAGATGACCATATCATAAGTAAAGAAAAATACAAATTCACCTGCCCAAACCATCCGCTTATGGCAACTTTTTATTTTTAGCCTAAGGTGCTCAAGGACCTGAATCCCCTCAAGGGTCACCAAATTATTGGGCATGAATTGATTGACACAAAACCTGGGCATATACTTGGACAAAATCTTAAGACCTTTTGTGACCAGTTTTAACTCGTATGTCTGTGACACCACTGATCTGCTCAGAAAACTTGAAAGTCTGACTTTAGATTCGGACATGATACTGGATAGTATCAATGTCGAATTTTTGTACTCGTCAATACCACACAACAAAGGTACAAAAGAGGTTGAACATTTTCTGAGAAGCAGAGGTCATTTGAGAAACAAATTTGTCCTGGAAGTCCTTGGTTTCTGCCTCTCAAGAAATGTCTTCCTTTTCTACAAGAGATAATTCCACCAGCTCAGGGGTACATCAATGAGGAGTCCATGTGCCCCATTGTATGCAAACTTATTCCTTGGCTCGTGGGAGGAAACCATGGTTTTTGGTGATACACCTATTCTGGAGAGTGAGCATATCTCCTTATGGATTTGCTACATAGATGACGTTTCATCTGGAAAGGTGACTTCAGGACAGTTCAGAAAATTTGTTAGTAGACTAAATCAGAAAAACCATTGCCAATTTTGGACATTTTGATTCAGAGGAAAAACAGTGTGGAACTTAACACCCAAACACACAAAAAGGCCACAGCTACACTTTCATTGCTCAGGTGGGAGACCAATCACCCCACTCCCCTAAAAAGAGGGATCCCAAAGGGTCAGGTCTAGTGTTGAGCATTCCGATACCGCAAGTATCGGATATTTGCGGTATCGGAATTCCGATACCGAGTTCCGATATTTTCAGTATATCGGATACCGGAATCGGAAGTTCCCACAATTCAAAGTGCCCGAATTCAGCCAATGATGAATGATTAGAAGTGTGGGCACATCCTGTTCTGCATGGTGGGCATGTAACTACTGGCATGGCTGTGATTGGCTGCTGAAATGATGTCATGATGCACTATAAAAGTCGCTGCCGCCATTTTGGGCTCACTCTGCTGTGAATTCAGTTAGGGACAGGATGCTGTGTTCTGACTGAGGGCCAGTTTAGAGATAGCGATTTACTTCATTGTGCTTTACCCAGGCTAATTTAGCAACCGCTGTGTGAGATCCTTGCTTTTGCCTTGCAGCGCTGTTCACAGCTGTCTGCAAGGTCTCTGTGTGTGAGTGCAGCTCCCTCTGTAGTCTGTCCGCAGCCACAGCCGGTTGTAGTCAGCTCAGAGTGCGTCACTGCCTCAAACTGTTCTATCCATTGTCCTTTTTTGCAATTAGTCAGCCTGCTGCACATTTTTTCAAATATTTCCTATCAGTTGCTTTCCATCCGTATCCAGCAAAATTGTGGAAAAACACTACATAGGATTACATAGAGGATGTTTTTTTGGCCTTGCAGCGCCGTTTACGGCTGTCTGCACGGTCTCTGTGTGAGTGCACATCGCTCTGTAGTCTATCCGCAGCCACAGCTGGTTGTAGTCAGCTCAGGGTGCGTCACTGCCTCATAATGTTCAATCCATTGTCCTTTTTTGCAATTAGTGCAGCCTGCTGCACATTTTTTCAAATATTTCCTATTAGTGGCTTTCCATCTGTATCAAGCTAAATTGTGGAAAAACACTACATAGGATTACATAGAGGAGCTTTTTTGGCCTTGCAGCGCAGTTTACGGCTGTCTGCACGGTCCCTGTGTCTTTCCGCAGCCACAGCCAGTTGTAGTCAGCTCAGGGTGTGTCAGTGACTCATACTGTTCCATTGTCTGTTTCTCAATTAGTGCAGCCTGCTGCACATTTTTTCCAATTTATCCTATTAGTGGCTTTCCCTCCGTATCCTGCTAGATTGTGGAAAAACACTATATAGGATTAGATAGAGGAGCTTGTTTTGGCCTTGCAGCGCCATTCACGGCTGTCTGCATGGTCTGTGTTTGAGTGCAGCTCACTCTGTAGTCAGTTATGCAAAAAAAAAATTAAAGTTCACCAAACACACCACTTTACAGTTGTGTAGGCCACATTAGCTCATATTAAATTCTAGTCCACACTTTAGAAAATGAGTGTTTCTTATACCTGTTAGGAGCTGTTCAGGAATTAGCACACTAAGCCCTTAGTACTTTTCTGCTTATCTTTATCAGTCAACCAAGATGAAGAAGGCAGGGAGTAAGGCACGTGGGTGTGGGTGCAGAGCATGGAGAGAACGTGGGGATTCTGTGCCTGCTGCGGGCACCGGTGACTCATCATCACCCAGTTTCAGCAGGGAACAGTCCTTCATGTGCAGCTTTGTAGGAGATCGCCGTACACCGCTGCTGCGTGAAGAACAAATTGAAGCCGTTGTTGGATGGATGGCAGCTAACGCATCGACTTCAATTAGTGCCACATCCTCTCAGGCACAGAGCACTGGAGAGCACCCATCTGTCTCTTCACCACCTGCCAAATTGCCCAGGCAGTCAGAGAGCCCAAAACAGGAGCCATCTCTACTTCTGTTCTCTGAATCTCTTGGCTTGGAAACAGGGGGCCAGCCAAGCAGCATTGGAGAAATGGAAGAAGAGGCAGTATGCAGTGATGCCCAACAGCTTTGTCTCTCTGACTCTGAAGAGACGGGTGGGACAATGCCTCCGGTCACCACACCGCAGTATGCATCTGATAATGAGACTCAGGTGCCACTTTCTGGTGCGTACTGTGCTGCCGAGACTACCCAGGAGAAGCAGTTGGTGGCAGAGGGTAGTGTAGATGATGAGGTCCTTGACCCATCATGGCG
This sequence comes from Ranitomeya variabilis, assembly GCF_051348905.1. Taxonomy (NCBI): domain Eukaryota; kingdom Metazoa; phylum Chordata; class Amphibia; order Anura; family Dendrobatidae; genus Ranitomeya; species Ranitomeya variabilis. The sequence goes on along the minus strand of NC_135237.1, from coordinate 266,107,003 downwards.
TGAGGTACAGGAAGGTGGTGGGAGCAGCTCTGAGGAAGAGATTCCCCGAACAGGCCAAAGAGGGAGAGGGAGGGGGAAGACTGCAGGTCCTGTAGCCTCCACTTCGGCACCCGTTAGGAGCATGCCTCTTCCAAAAGCCAAAACGGGCGCTCCCAAGACTTGCAGTGCCTGGTCCTTTTTTGACACAGTTGCAGATGACATTTGCTTTGTCAAATGCAAGGTGTGTCATCAGAAAGTCAAAAGAGGGAAAAATATCAGCAACCTCAATGCTACAAATATGTGGAAACATGTGCGGACCAAGCACGCAGTGGAGTTACAAAAACACACTGAAGACCTAGGCCAACCAACAGCGGCACCTACCACCACTTCAGCTCGTGTTGTTGCCTCTTCCTCCAGCTCACACACAGCTGGTTCGGCTTCCTCACAGGATCGCCATGGAAGAATCTCTGGCACTGTTGTCCAGAGACCCACTGTAATTCCACCCACAGCACCACGTTTCCAGTCATCCTCACACTCCCAGCCCGGTCTACAGCCATCGGTAGCACAGGCATGGGAGAAAAGGCGGCCATTCTTGGCAAACCACCCCCGAGCACAGGCTCTGAATGCTGGCATTGCAAAACTACTGTCCCTTGAAATGCTGTCATTCAGGCTGATGGAGACTGACAGCTTCCGTAACTTGATGGCATTGGCAGTCCCACAATGCAATGTGCCCAGCCACTTTTATTTCAGCAGGCAAGCCATCCCTGCCCTGCACAAGCATGTGGAGGGACACATAAAACACGTGCTACTGAATGCCATCAGTAGCAAGGTCCACCTCACCACCGATGTGTGGACCAGTCACCATGGACAGGGGTGATACCTTTCCCTCACTGCCCATTGGGTTAATGTTGTAGAGCCAGGTACAAATCGTGCGAGTGGCGCAGGACGTGTTCTGCCAACTCCAAGGATTGCAGGAATCCAGTCTGTATGCATTGACTCCTCCTCATACTCAAGTTCCTCAGAATCATCGCTGCAGGAGCCATCACAGTCCACCTCCACATGGACCCGTGAACGTTTACCTCTTACGACCGATATGAGCATAGCCGTGGCCAAACATCAACAGGCCGTATTGAAATTAATTTCTTTGGGGAATCGAAGCCACACAGCGCAGGAGCTCTGGAATGCCATCAAGCAGGAGACGACGTGTGGTTTGTGAATCTCCAGCCAGGCATGGTAGTGTGTGACAATGGCCGGAATCTGGTGTCAGCTCTGGGCCTAGGCAACTTCACTCACATCCCATGTCTGGCACATGTGCTCAACTTGGTCGTGCAGAGTTTTTTGGGGTACTATCCAGATCTTGATGCACTGCTGCACAAGGTCCACCTAGAGTGTGCTCACTTGCAGCGTTTCAGCATGGCAAGATTGGGCATTGCAGCTCTGCAGCGCCGATTCCGCCTTCCGGAACATCGCATCATATGTGATCTACCCACCAGGTGGAATTCCATGTTACATATGTTGGAGCGGTTGTGTGAGCAGCAGCCAGCAATAATGGAGTACCAGCTGCATCAGGCGCAAAGAAATCGCACTCCGCGCCGTTCAAACTTCACAACCACTGAGTGGGCCACTATGAAGGACGTCTGCCAGGTTTTGCGTTCCTTCGATGATTCCACGCGGATGGCGAGTGCAGATGATGCACTAGTCAGCATGATTGTCCCCCTTATCTGCCTGCTTCAACAAACACTGCAAGCGCTAAAGGTACCGTCACACTGAGCAACTTTCCAACAAGAACAACAGCGATCCGTGACGTTGCAGCGTCCTGGATAGCGATCTCGTTGTGTTTGACACGCAGCAGCGATGAGGATCCTGCTGTGACATCGCTGGTCGGAGCTAGAAGTCCAGAACTTTATTTTGTCGCTGGATCACCCGCTGTCATCGCTGGATCGGTGTGTATGACACCGATTCAGCGATGTGTTCGCTTGTAACCAGGATAAATATCGGGTTACTAAGCGCAGGGCCGCACTTAGTAACCCGATGTTTACCCTGGTTACCATTGTAAATGTAAAAAAAAAAAAACAATACATACTCACCTTCTGATGTCTGTCACGTCCCTCGCCATCAGCTTCCCGCACTGACTGTGAGCGCTGGCCATAAAGTAAAAGCAGAGCACAGCGGTGACATCACCGCTGTGCTGTGCTTTACGGCCGGCACTGACACAGTCAGTGCGCGAAGCTGACGGTGAGGGACGTGACAGACACCGGAATGTAAGTATGTACTGGGTTTTTTTTTTTACATTTACAATGGTAACCAGGGTAAACATCGGGTTACTAAGCATGGCCCTGCGCTTAGTAACCCGATGTTTACCCTGGTTACCAGGGGACTTCGGCATCGTTGGTCGCTGGAGAGCTGTCTGTGTGACAGCTCTCCAGCGACCACACAACGACTTACCAACGATCACGGCCAGGTCGTATCGCTGGTCGTGATCATTGGTAAATCGTTTAGTTTAATGGTACCTTTAGGGATGATGTTGTGGAAGAGGTGGAGGATGAGGAGTCACCAATTCCATCAGCTTCTGGACAGTCAGCGCTACATGGTTCCTCACAAAGGCCTAGGCAGGGGACACTTTGTGAGGAGGATGAGGAGGAGTCAATGGAGGAGGAAGACATCAGTCCAGAGGAGGGAGTTACACAATTCTCCAGTAGTCAGTGTGTAGAGCGAGGGTGGGGTGATGCAGAGCAGGCAGAGATCACGCCTCAAGCAGGGGACAGCGTTTCTTGGCCAGTTGGCAGTCTGCAGCACATGGTTGATTACATGCTGCAGTGCCTGAGAAACGACTGCCGCATCGCCCACATTCTCAACACGGCTGATTATTGGGTGTACACCCTCCTAGATCCTAGCTACCGGGACAACGTACAAAGCCTCATAACACCATTGAACCGGGAGCATAAAATGCGGGAGTACCAAGACACACTGGTGAATTCCATCATCTTCTCCAGTCCAACTGAGAGCAGTGCTGCTAGTGCTTTACAAAGCAGCTCAGTGCATCGAGGCAGTGGAGGAAGCTCTGCACAAAGAGGGAGCAGAAGCAGTGCCTCAGCACAAGGCAAGACCAGTATGGCCCAACTGTGGCACAGTTTTGTGTGCCCGCCACACGTCTACACCATCACAGATGGCTCCAGTCAGCAGGAGGCAACGTTTCCGTAAGATGGTGACAGACTACATGTCTTGCCTTCTTACTGTACTCCCAGACGGCACTTCCCCCTTCAAATTTTGGGTCTCTAAGCTGGATACATGGCCAGAGCTAAGCCAGTATGCATTGGAGGTGCTGGCTTGCTCTGCTGCTAGTGTATCGGACCGCGTCTTTAGTGCCGCAGGTGGTGTACTAACAAACCGTCGCATGCGACTATCCTCCGATAGCGTTGACTGGCTTACTTATCTGAAACTGAACAAGGCCTGGATCTCACAGGAATTTGCCACTCCTCTTCCAGATTAAATAATTGGTTGGTTACAGTATCCAGGTCTCCTGTTGCGTTCATGTTTCTACCACCTGAACTGTAATCCCTGGGCTCCAACACCACCAGTTGATGTTCAGAAGTGCCATCTGCACAGTCAAAACAGATGACCCAGTGTTATTGGGTTTCAGTAACATCAGCTGATCCCCAACTGTGTGATCCTGCAATGTGTCCTGCGACCACCACGCTGACACAACTACTGAAATTTAAGGGAACCTGTCCCCCCAGGCGTTTGTTACTGAAAGAGCCACCTTGTGTAGCAGTAATGCTGCACAAGGAAAAGGTAGCTCTTTTAGTTTAGCTCCTTGCACATGCAGAACTTAACACTTATGAAATGTGTCCCCTCACACTGTGAAACCATCCCGGAGGTGGGACTTTCCTTCGTAATGGGACGCAACACAGCTGTCATCCCTACCCCCTTGGTGCCGTGCGCCGCCTCCTCAGTGTTATTTGACTCTGTTGCGTAGCCTGCGCTGTTATGTTCAACCATGGCCATGCGCATTTAGCGCTGCCCATCTTCTGACATCATTTGTTGTCAGGCTGCCTGCGCCTGTGCGGCCGTGCTGCCCGAGATCCCCGAGATCCCACCTCGCAGTCTCTTCTGATTTAATCACACTGTGGGCCTGGGATCCATGGGCATGCGCAGTGCATATCTTCACCTCTGGCTCTCACTCATCTCCCTCCGCCTTCTTCAGACTGTGCACCGTCAGCTGATCCCTAATAGCATGCCACGGCTGTGACGCCGCACAGTCTGAAGAAGCCAGAAGGAGGGGAGTGAGAGGCGAAGATATGCACTGCGCATGCCCATGGATCCCAGGCCCGCATTGTGATTACATTAGACGACACAGCGAGGCTGGATCTCGGGTAGCACGGCCGCACAGGCGCAGCCTGCCTGACAACAAATGATGTCAGAAGACGGGCAGCGCTAACTGCGCATGGCCAAGGGATAACATAACAGCGCAGGCTCCGGTACACAAAAAAACAGAATCAAACAACACTGAGGAGGCGGCGCACGGCGCCAAGGGGTTATGAATGACGGCTGTGCTGCATCCCATTATGAAGGAAAGTCCCACCTCCGGGACGGTTTCACGGTATGAGGGGCAACATTTTATAAGTGTCTAGTTCTGCGTTTGCAAGGAGCATAATTAAAAAAGCCAGCATTAGTGCTGTACAAGATGGCTCTTTCAGCTACAAACGCCCTTGGGGGGGTTAAAGGTTCCCTTTCAACTTGCTCCAATTAGGCCTCGGCCTACACTCTGCTCCTCCTGCTGTCCTTGGGCTCTAACACCGCCAGTTGGTGCTCGGAAGTGCTGGCTGCACAGAGCAAAACACTTGCCTCGCCACTGTGTCAGTGGGGTTCAGCAACACCAGCTGTCCCCCTGCTGTGTAGCCAGCAACGTGTCCTGCAAACGCCGCACAGACACAACAGATATTAAACTGCCTCCAGTGCAGGCTCCGGCCAAAACTCTGCTCCTCCTGCTGTCCCTGGGCTCTAAAACCGCCAGTTGGTGCTCGGAAGTGCTGGCTGCACAGAGAAAAACACTCCCCACTGTGTCAGTGGGGTTCAGTAACACCAGCTGTTTCCCTGCTGTGCAGCCAGCAACGTGTCCTGCAAATGCCTCGCAGACACAACAGATATTAAACTGCATCCAGTGCAGGCTTCGGCCTACACTCTGCTCCTCCTGCTGACCCTGGGCTCCAACACCTCTAGTTGCTGCTCGGAAGTGCTGGCTGCACAGAGAAAAACACTCGCCTCTCCACTGTGTCAGTGGGGTTCAGCAACGCCACCTGTTCCCCTGCTGTGCAGCCAGCAACATGTCCTGCAAACGCCATGCAGACTGTTATGATCTGGTGGCCTAAGAGCAGCATGAGACATACTCTGGAGAAGGTGGTACCTGTACTGACTGCAGACCCTGAACTTAACACCGCAACTAGAAGTAGCCGTGGAATGTACCTATCACTCCCTAGACATCTCGACACAGCCGGAGGACTAATTACCCCTAGAGATTGGAAAGGGAAAACTATCTTGCCTCAGAGAAAATCCCCAAAGGATAGACAGCCCCCCACAAATATTGACTGTGAGAGGAGAGGGAAAAAACATACATTGACTGAAATGAGAATTTAGCTAAGGAGGCCACTTCTAGCTAAATAGAAAGGATAGGACAGAGTACTATGCGGTCAGTATTAAAACACTAGAAAATATCCACCACAGAAAATACAAAATCTCCACAGCTAACTAAAGATATGGAGGGTATATCTGCATCTCCAGAGATACCAGCTTGGCTAAACAAATCCTTATACAGACCAAGCTGGACAAGACAAAAACATGGAAAAGAACTGAACAATAAGGCCACAGCATGTGGACAACAAAAATCAAGGCCAGAACTTATCTTTGTTGAAATGAACTGCAAAGCAGAAGAGACCAGGCAGGGATGTGAATCTTAATTTCCTATAGCAAACCACGGAGTATAAATCCACCCAAAAGACTCAATATAAAATCGTAACAACTCTTTGAGGATATATATAACATAAAGATAAAACACTTGACAGACAGGTAACATTAATAGTACGTGTATGGCGGACAAGAGGACACTCACAGTGGCACCAGGGAGACAGGAAACGCCAGTGATTTACCAGGGCAGGTGAGAACCATCATGAGGTATATCATGTATCATTTAAAGTGCATAGTGCAAATGGGCACCACCACTACCTGGTGAATCACTAAATGTATTAATATACCTCCATACCCGTGTAGTTTAATGGCAGGCAGTCATATGGATGTGTATGGCAAAAGTAGCCAACCAAGTATACTGCCATACCTAATTGTTTGCCATAGAGGTCAGTGCACAGTAGCAAAAAAAGGCTTAGCCCGTCTTACCCGAATATCTCGGTGCTGGTGTCAGTCCAGACAGGTTGAAAAGTCAGCCCTTAGGGAACTTACAGCCTGGAATCAAGTCAATAGCACAATCACAGTCCCTATGCGGTGGACTTGGGCTCATTGAATGCATCCTGAAAATCTGACAAAAACTCAGGAATTTCAGAAGAGGGGGTGGAGGCAATTGACATCAAAGGAACGTCACCATGAACCCCCTGACATCCCCAACTAGTCACAGACATAGATTTCCAATCTAATACCGGATTATGCACCTGTAACCATGGGAAACCCAGCACAATAGCATCATGCAAATTATGCAACACCAAAAAACGACAATCTTCCTGATGGGCTGGCGCCATGCACATGGTCAGCTGTGTCCAAAACTGAGGTTTATTTTTAGCCAACGGTGTAGCATCAATGCCCCTCAAAGGAATAGGACTCTGCAAAGGCTGCAAGGGGAAACCACAACGTCTGGCAAATTCTAAGTCCATTAAGTTTAGAGCGGCGCCTGAATCCACAAATGCCATGACAGAAAATGACGATAATGAGCAGATCAGGGTCACAGATAACAGAAATTTAAGTTGTACAGTACTGATGGTAACAGAACTAGTGATTCTCTTGGTACGCTTAGGGCAATCAGAAATAACATGAGCAGAATCGCCGCAGTAAAAACAACCTATTCTGACGTCTGAATCCTTGTCGTTCAGCTCTAGACACAATCCTATCACACTGCATAGGCTCAGGACTCCGCTCGGAAGACAATGCCATAGTGTGCACAACTCTGCGCTCGCGCAAGCGCCGATCAATCTGAATGGCCATAGACATAGAATCACTCAGACCAGCAGGCGTGGGGAACCCCACCATAACATCTTTAACGGATTCAGAAAGACCCTTTCTGAAGATTGCCGCCAAGGCATCCTCATTCCATTTAGTCAGTACAGACCATTTTCTAAACTTCTGGCAATATGATTCTGCCACTTCTTGACCCTGAGACAGGGCTAACAAGGTCTTCTCAGCATGATCCACTGAATTAGGTTCATCATACAATAACCCAAGCGCCTGAAAAAAGGTGTCTACATTAAGCAACGCCGGATTCCCAGGTTCCAGGGCAAATGCCCAATCCTGGGGGTCACCACACAGCAGAGATATAACAATTTTAACCTGCTGGATGGGATCACCAGAGGAACAGGGTTTCAGAGCAAAAAAAAGTTTACAGTTATTTTTAAAGCTCAGAAATTTGGACCTATCCCCAAAAAACAAATCAGGAGTTGGAATTCTAGGCTCTAAATCCGGAGTCTGAACGATATAATCGGAAAAACCCTGTATTCTAGCAGCAAGTTGATCAACACGAGAAGCCAATCCCTGAACATCCATACCAGCGCCGAACTCCTGAGCCACCCAGAGGTAAAGAGGGAAGAAAAAAAAAACACAACAGACTACAGAAAAAAAAATGGCTCAGCACTTTCCTTCCCTTCTTCTGGGATGCGGTTAACTCATTGTGGGCCAGTTGTATTGTTATGATCTGGTGGCCTAAGAGAAGCATGAGACGTACTCTGGAGAAGGTGGTACCTGTACTGACCGCAGACCCTGAACTTAACACCGCAACTAGAAGTAGCCGTTGAATGTACCTATCACTCCATAGACATCTCGACACAGCCGGAGGACTAATTACCCCTAGAGATAGAAAAGGGAAAACTATCTTGCCTCAGAGAAAATCCCCAAAGGATAGACAGCCCCCCACAAATATTGACTGTGAGAGGAGAGGGAAAAAACATACACAGACTGAAATGAGAATTTAGCAAAGGAGGCCACTTCTAGCTAAATAGAAAGGATAGGACAGAGTACTATGCGGTCAGTATTAAAACACTCGAAAATATCCACCACAGAAAATACAAAATCTCCACATCTAACTAAAGATATGGAGGGTATATCTGCATCTCCAGAGATACCAGCTTGGCTAAACAAATCCTTATACAGACCAAGCTGGACAAGACAAAAACATGGATAAGAACTGAACAATAAGGCCACAGCATGTGGACAACAAAAATCAAGGCCAGAACTTATCTTTGTTGAAATGAACTGCAAAGCAGAAGAGACCAGGCAGGGATGTGAATCCTCCAGGAACAATGGACAACTGGCACTGACTAAAGGGTGAAGCAAGACTAAATAGCCCAGTCAAAATTGCAAAAAGTGAACACACCTGATAAATGCTGCGATTCAGAGACAGCAGCACTACCACTTACAACCACCGGAAGGAGCCCAAGAGCAGAATTCACAACAGCAGACACAACAGATATTAAACTGCCTCCAGTGCAGGCTTCGGCCTACACTCTGCTCCTCCTGCTGTTCCTGGGCTCTAACACCGCCAGTTGGTGCTCAGAAGTGCTGGCCGCACAGAGAAAAACACTCGCCACTGTGTCAGTGGGGTTCAGTAAGCCAGCTGTTCCCCTGCTGTGCAGCCGGCAACGTGTCCTGCAAACGCCATGCGGACACAACAGATATTAAACTGCCTCCAGTGCAGGCTTCGGCCTACACTCTGCTCCTCCTGCTGACCCTGGGCTCCAACACTGCTAGTTGCTGCTCTGAATTGCTGGCTGCACAGAGAAAAACACTCGCCTCGCCACTGTGTCAGTGGGGTTCAGCAACGCCAGCTGTCCCCCTGCTGTGTAGCCAGCAACGTGTCCTGCAAACGCCATGCAGACACAACAGATATTAAACTGCCTCCAGTGCAGGCTTTGGCCTACACTCTGCTCCTGCTGCTGACCCTGGGCTCCAACACTGCTAGTTGCTGCTTGGAAGTGCTGGCTGCACAGAGAAAAACACTCGCCTCGCCACTGTGTCAGTGGGGTTCAGCAACACCATCTGTCCCCCTGCTGTGTAGCCGGCAACGTGTACTGCAAACGCCACGTAGACACAACAGATATTAAACTGCCTCCAGTGCAGGCTTTGGCCTACACTCTGCTCCTGCTGCTGACCCTGGGCTCCAACACCGTAGTTGCTGCTTCGAAGTGCTGGCTGCACAGAGAAAAACACTCGCCTCGCCACTGTGTCAGTGGGGTTCAGCAACGCCAGCTGTCCCCTTGCTGTGTAGCCGGCAACGTGTCCTGCAAATGCCACGCAGACACAACAGATATTAAACTGACTCCAGTGCAGGCTTTGGCCTACACTCTGCTCCTGCTGCTGACCCTGGGCTCCAACACTGCTAGTTGCTGCTTGGAAGTGCTGGCTGCACAGAGAAAAACACTCGCCTCGCCACTGTGTCAGTGGGGTTCAGCAACGCCAGCTGTCCCCCTGCTGTGTAGCCGGCAACGTGTCCTGCAAACGCCATGCAGACACAGCAGATATTAAACTGCCTCCAGTGCAGGCTTCAGCCTACACTCTGCTCCTCCTGCTGACCCTGGGCTCCAACACCGCTAGTTGCTGCTCAGAAGTGCTGGCTGCACAGAGAAATACATTCGCCTCGCCACTGTGTCAGTGGGGTTCAGCAACGCCAGCTGTCCCCTTGCTGTGTAGCCGGCAACGTGTCCTGCAAACGCCACGCGGACACAACAGATATTAAACTGCCTCCAGTGCAGGCTTCGGCCTACACTCTGCTCCTCCTGCTGACCCTGGGCTCCAACACTGCTAGTTGCTGCTCTGAATTGCTGGCTGCACAGAGAAAAACACTCGCCTCGCCACTGTGTCAGTGGGGTTCAGCAACGCCAGCTGTCCCCCTGCTGTGTAGCCAGCAACGTGTCCTGCAAACGCCATGCAGACACAACAGATATTAAACTGCCTCCAGTGCAGGCTTTGGCCTACACTCTGCTCCTGCTGCTGACCCTGGGCTCCAACACTGCTAGTTGCTGCTTGGAAGTGCTGGCTGCACAGAGAAAAACACTCGCCTCGCCACTGTGTCAGTGGGGTTCAGCAACACCATCTGTCCCCCTGCTGTGTAGCCGGCAACGTGTACTGCAAACGCCACGTAGACACAACAGATATTAAACTGCCTCCAGTGCAGGCTTTGGCCTACACTCTGCTCCTGCTGCTGACCCTGGGCTCCAACACCGTAGTTGCTGCTTGGAAGTGCTGGCTGCACAGAGAAAAACACTCGCCTCGCCACTGTGTCAGTGGGGTTCAGCAACGCCAGCTGTCCCCCTGCTGTGTAGCCGGCAACGTGTCCTGCAAACGCCATGCAGACACAGCAGATATTAAACTGCCTTCAGTGCAGGCTTCAGCCTACACTCTGCTCCTCCTGCTGACCCTGGGCTCCAACACCGCTAGTTGCTGCTCAGAAGTGCTGGCTGCACAGAGAAATACATTCGCCTCGCCACTGTGTCAGTGGGGTTCAGCAACGCCAGCTGTCCCCTTGCTGTGTAGCCGGCAACGTGTCCTGCAAACGCCACGCAGACACAACAGATATTAAGGCTACGTTCACATTTGCGTTGTGCGCCGCAGCGTCGTCGCCGCAAGAAAACGCATGCGTCGTGCGTCCCTATCTGTAACATTGGCGCCGCATGGCGCCGCATGTACATGCGTTGTCATGCATTTTGGTGCGTTGTACGCCGAATGCGGCGTTAGGGCGCACCTGTCAGGGCGCGGCAAACGCAACATGTTGCATTTTTTGGGCGGCGCAGACTTTTTAAAAAACGCATGCGTCGTGTTTGCGTCGTGTTTGCGTCGTCGATGCGCCTTTTTTTCCATTGACTTGCATTGACAATGCAGACGACGCAAGTACTTGCGTCGTGGTGCGTTGTACGACGCATGCGTTTTCCAATAAAAAATGCAAAACATTGTCTAGACTTTGTCTAGACACTTAAAAAAAGCACTATATAGATAAAAAAAAGGGGGTTGGCATTGTCTTTCACAAGGCTATTCAGTGCTGACCAGACTGTGAGGAGAAAAGACACAGAGGAGAATCTGCTTGCCAAACCTGTAAGTATATATTTCTCTTTGCATATTTTTTATTCTGTTTTTTCTTTCTTGATTTTGATTTAATTTGTGCAATGTTTGGTGTGTGGTATTTTACGGTTATGGCACTGCGTGTTGTTATTGAAAAATTGTGTTTTTAATCTGGTTTTGATGTACTTCTGGCGTTTTATGCTGGCGTTTCTTGTTTTCGGCCTTGCTTGGTTTTTTAATGGATTTTTGGTTGTTCTGGTGTCATGCGTTTGTTCAATGTCTTTTTTTTGCAAGATTTTTTATTGTTTAATTTCTGTTGCATGTCTTTTTCTGGTTTCTATTGTTGGGGGTATCTGTATGGCGTTTTCTTGGCTCATGTCTTGCTGTGTTTTTTATGCTGTTGGCATTTATTTTTCTTTCCTTGAGTGTCTTTTCTTGCTGGTGGGGGGGCTACATTTATGATGTTTCATTTGTATTGTATTGTTCCGTGCTGCTATGCCATTCTATTTTCAATTGTATTTTCCTTTTCTTTTTTTTTTTTTTTTTTTTATCTATGATGATTTTACGTCATTTTCCGTATGGCATATATCTCCTTCCTTGACTTTTCATTGCCAAGTGTGTAGTATAATTTTTTTTTTTTTTTTTTTTTGGTGTGGCCATTTTTCTATGTAAAATTTCATGTGTTTTCTTTTCTATTTTATGGTTTATATTTTGGGTTGCTGTATTTTTAACAGCGGTTGTCCCGTAATGTTTATTGCTTATTATCTAGAATGGTATTTTTCTCCTTTTCAAGATGTATTTCTGTGGTAGATGTCACCAGATGGTGTTGTTTTGGATCATGTCTTGTTGCTATTGTAAAGTATGGCGTGCAGTTTGCTATTTCATTGTGCCTTTTTTTCCCTGTACAGTTTTTTAATATTTAAAAATTTGGACATTGGTGTCTTTTGTTTTAAAAAATTTTTTGGGTCTATTCTTGTATTGTTTCTTCTATTGTGTTCTCTTGCAATGTATGGCGTTGTGGTGTCGCTTTTTTCAGTTTGCATTCCCATATCTATCAGTCAACAGTCAATTGTGCTTGTTTTAATTTTTTGTTCTTTGGATATGAATTTTTGCTCATTTTTTCATTGCAGATCAAACTTGCAAGAATGGCCAGTGAGTCAGAGTGTAGGCAATCGGCGAGGGGGAGTGCGGTGAGTAATTATGTCCAGTTGCTTAATATTCAATGCCATTTGTACCATTGACAATAATTTTTGTATTCAATTTTTACAGGCTTCTTCAAGTGAGGGGGACGGCAGTCAGCGGGAGCAGAGAGGTCGGGGCCTTGATGTGGCGTCAGGCCGGCGAGTGAGTATATTTTTTTGGGGATATTTTTTTTTGAGTAGCATCCTGCTGTGAGGAACATTACATTTGAGGAGCATCCTGGTTTCACTAGGGATGTTTACTAAGTTTAATTACATTATAGCTTTTCAGGGCAGCAAGTATTGGGGGAAGGTAAAGGCCCCATCGCGATTTACCAACGATCACGACCAGCGATACGACCTGGCCGTGATCGTTGGTAAGTCGTTGTGTGGTCACTGGGGAGCTGTCACACAGACAGCTCTCTCCAGCGACCAACGATCAGGGGACCGACTTCGGCATCGTTGAAACTGTCTTCAACGATGCCGAAGTCCCCCTGCAGCACCCGGGTAACCATGGTAAACATCGGGTTACTAAGCGCAAGTCCGCGCTTAGTAACCCGATGTTTACCCTGGTTACCAAAAAAAACCAAACAGTACATACTCGCCTTCTGATGTCCGTCAGGTCCCTTGCCATCTGCGTTCCTGCTCTGACAGTGCCGCCGAACAGTGATAGCAGAGCGCAGCGGTGATGTCACTGCTGTGCTATGCTCTCACTTTACGGCCGGCAGACAGTCAGAGCATGAATCAGACGGCAAGGGACCTGACGGACATCAGATGGTGAGTATGTACTGTTTTTTTTTTTACATTTACGCTGGTAACCAGGGTAAACATCGGGTTACTAAGCGCGGCCCTGCATAGTAACCCGACGTTTACCCTGGTTACCAGTGAAGACATTGCTGGATCTGTGTCACACACACCGATTCATCGATGTCAGCGGTACCTCAACGACCAAAAAAAGGTCCAGGCCATTCCAACACGACCAGCGATCTCACAGCAGGGGCCTGATCGCTGGTACGTGTCACACATAGATCGCTACTGAGGTCGCTGTTGCGTCACAAAACTTGTGACTCAGCAGCGATCTCGCTAGCGATCTCGCTATGTGAGACGGGGGCTTTACATAAAGTTGAACTCCCTGCACACAAACATTCCAAAATACAGGTGTAGAAAACATAAATATACATACATCAAATGTCCAAGGATAGGGCAAAGGTACAAATCATGCCAGGTGCTGGTGCTTGTTAATATTTGCATATTTGTAACCTTTTTTTTCTCGAAATTTTCTAGGTTTCACAACGGGACCACATGGAAAGTATCGATGTGGACCTCCTGATTTCCAGCATCCAGGAGCGTGGCCCGTTGTGGGACAGCCGTGACCCCCGGCACATGGACCAGGTGGTGTCGAGACGTTTGTGGGCAGAGGTGGCAAAGTCGCTGTGGGATGGCTTTGACAGTGCCTCAGCGAAGGACAAAGGCACCTTTAGTGAGTATTGCTGAGACGCTGTTATGACCCATCTTGCCAGGATAAACACAACCGTGTGTGATGCGATCAACGCCTAAACTTTGCATCGCACACGGTTGTTTTATCCTTGTAAAATTCTAAATATGTAACCTTTTTTTTTTTTTGCATTCACAGTTAAAAAGTTGAGGACCAGATGGCGATCCATGAAGGACCGTTTCAATAAGGGGCTCAGGAATGAGGAGGAGCAATCGCGGAGTGGTGCTGCTGCGGGCAAGTCTGTGCCATATAAATATAACCGGGCACTACAATTTCTGAGACCGGTCCTTACCCGCCGACAGTAAGTATTTAATCCACATAGCATATTGCACAGCCACATTGTACATTGCCCAGCCACGTACATTGCGCATACACATAGTATATTGCCAGGCCACTATATCGCAGCCACATAGTACACGTTCTAGCCACGTATCCACATAGTTTATTTGCCAGGAACATAGTGTATTGCCCATCCATGTAGTCAGCGTAGCATATTGGCCATCCTTTTTCCCTAGTGGAATGGTATATAGCCCATCATTTTTTTGGTTAAGCGTGAGTCCTTGTAGTCCATGACAGGTTAAGTTCTGAGTCAGTGTAGTACTGATCGCAGGAATAATGATGACGTCTGGATCACATGATCCTAACGTCATGGCCATTCCTGCGATCAGATCAGCAAAGGTTTTTTTGTTTTTTTTGGTTTTTAAATTTGTTTCTTGACTTTTTTTTGACTAAATTTTATACTATTTTTGCGACATAGGCAGCATGAAGAATTTTTTTTTTGACGATGACAGGGGTATGCATTGCCTTTGCCAACGGAAATGAACAGTCATTTTCTGCCGTAGGTATGTCCATGATTGTTATCGTGAGCCCTAATGGTCAGCTGGCGATAACAATCAGCAATTTATTATAGGCCGCACAGACTGAGAGACAGGGGATTGTAATGTATTGTTGTGTCATGAAATGTAATTTTTTTTACAGGAGTTGGCGTATGTGATAGGTTATTAATTGAAGACTAATTTTTTCCTTATCTTTTCACAGGACACACAGCAGCACCCTCCAGCGAGCTCCCCCCTGTGAAGCGGAACTTCATGGATCGCCACCTGACCCGTCACAGCCCTCCCACAGCGACAGCAGGCTTGCACCACCATCATCTGGAGAACCGGCAGCCGGGCCATCAGGTTTGCCCCTGCCTGAGGCCTCTGGCACACCTTCGTTCGGGAATTCCCGACAGCACCAGCGGGCCTCGGACAGGCCAGCCATGCCCGAATTTTTGCACTTGAGCACGGTGTTCCAGAACGGTTTCAAGGCGTTGAGCGATAAAATGTCCAGTATCGAACGGCGCCTTGAAAAGCTGGAAACCGAGCTCTCAAATCCGGCAAAACATTTTTTAAGTACAATTGCTAAAGGCATGGTGGAAAACCTTACGCCGGAACTCCAGATTTCGGTGATGCAGGACTGCAACAATTCCTACGTGAGGGCTCTGCAGCAGTCTCGGCGCATGCAGTCAGCGACACTGTCAGTAGTACCGTCGCTGGCTAGCATGACTCCGACTACTGCTGCAGATCCACTCCAGCCACCCCACCGAGGTCCACGTGCCGAGCGACGCCACCACAGGCACCATACCAGTTTGCCGCTGACTCCTGCTCCTGCCAGGCCCTCATCCACCCGTAGGAGTGATTCTGGGGGCCGTAGGAGTGAATCTGGGGGAGCTGACGCAGGAGGAACAAAACACACAAAAAAGAGGAGGCACACAGAGGCACACAATGAGGCTCTGGCTGCTCCAGTAGAGACTCCAACTTCTCACCATGGCTCTAGCCGCAGCAGGAGCAGCCAGGGCAAAAAAAAATACCAACGTCTTGTGTTGCCTCCTCCCTCCCCTACAGATGATCCGGTTTCCCCAGTATACCCTACGGAGGGGTTGGACCTGCCTTCCAGCCTCCTTGACTATGGTTCCTCCTCCTCCTCTACCTATTCCCCTCCCCGTCAAAAAAAACACCAATACCAGTCACCGCTGGTAGCGGATATTGATCCCCCCTAATTTGTTTCCACTTTTTTTTCTGTTACCCCCCAATAAAAATTATTTTTTTGAATACAATATTTGTTCTTATTTTCAAGTACACTTCTCGGCAATTCACGCCGTGCGCCGTTTACACATATTATGTGCTTCAAACACCTCATATATGCAATGTCAGACACTATGTTTTGCTTTTTTAATTTTACCTTTTTTTGGGTGTCTCTCATTGCTGTATGAGGTGTTTACAAACACTAAAGTGTATGAGGTGTTTTCAAACACTAAGGGTATGTGTCCATGCTCAGGATTGCATCCGGATTTGGTCAGGATTTTAAATCAATATTTGTAGCCAAAACTAGGAGTGGGTGATAAATACAGAAGTGGAGCATATGTTTCTATTCTACTTTTCCTCTAATTGTTCCACTCCTGGTTTTGGCTTACAAATACTGATGAAAAAACCTGAGCAAATCCGGATGCAATCCTGAACGTGGACACATCCCGTAAAGGTACTTTCACACTTAACAATGCTGCAGCGAAACAGACAATGATGCAGATCACTGCAGCATCGCTATTTGTTTGCTGGAGAGCTGTCTGTATGACAGCTCTCCAGCGACCAACGATGCCGAGGTCCCCGGGTAACCATGGTAAACATCGGGTTGCTAAGCGCAGGGCGCACTTGCGATGTTTACCCTGGTTACCAGTGTTAAAGGAAGAACAATAAACATATACTCACAATCGCATCCCCCGGTGTCAGTTTCCCTGCACTGACTGAGTGACGTCCCTCACAGCAAAGCGGTCACATCAACGCTGTGCTGTGCATTCACTTTACGTCCGCCGCTCAGTCAGTGAAGGAAGCGGACGCCGGGGGACGCGAAGATGAGTATATGTATTTTTATTTTTACATTTAACACTGGTAACCATGGTAAACATTGGGTTACTAATCGCGGCCCTGCGCTTGGTAACCCGATGTTTACCCTGGTTACCATTGTAAAACATCGCTGGTATCGTTGTTTTTGCTGTCAAACACAACGATAAACGGCAATCTGACAAACCAATAAATATGTTATATGGTATGGCATAAATTTGTACTTTGAAGCAGGGTAGAAAACTGAAGAAAAATTTTTTATTAAACAACAACATATTAAATACAAAGGGTTTTTCAGATAAGGCACATTACATTATTGAACTATAGGTAGATGCCAAATTTGACATAACCAAACCAACCAAAACGGATATTGCACATAATGTAGAATTAGTTTATTACCATATTATATTTTTAGCACAATAACAATACAGGGATTTATTGGTGTAGTGAAATCCAGAATAAAGTCCAAGAGTAAAACATAAACACTACACCATTGTATCTTGCCATGACACATGGCCAACATCTGACACAAAATAGGCCGCAAAACGATCCCTCATCTGTGCAATTTCCACACTTGTCCTCAGAGGATGATCCTGGTAATCGGGCAATGTGTTGGCTATGGGTTCATCCAGTTCCACATTCAGTCTCTCTTTGGTCAGAATATAATTGTGGAGAACCACACACGCCTTCACCACCTCATCCACTGTCTCAGTTTTCAGATTAATGGCGGATCCTAATATCCGCCATTTGGAGACAAGGATGCCAAAGGCGCACTCCACAGTCCTTCTGGCCCTTGACAGTCTATAATTGAAAACCCTTTTGGTGTGGTCCAAGCCCCGACTGGAGTAGGGTTTCAGTAGGTTGGCAGACATTTGGAATGCCTCATCCCCAACCACAACCAAGGGCATCGCAGGGCCTTCGGTGTGGGGAAGAGGTCGTGGCTGTGGGAAATTAAAATTGTTCCCATATAATTTTTGGCCCATATCCGACTCTTTAAATGTGCTCGAGTCATTTGCACGGCCAAACGCACCAATGTCCACTGCGAGAAAACGGCAGTCGGCACCGGCAATTGCCATTAGCACAGTGGAAAAGTATTTTTTGTAGTTGTAGAAAAGGGATCCACTTTTCCCTGGCTTGGTAATCCGAATGTGCTTGCCATCCACCGCGCAAATACAGTTTGGAAACGAACACACTTCCTCAAATTTCTGTGCGTTGGCCTCCCAGATTTCTCTTGTAGGGACGGGTAAAAATTCCTCACGAAGATTATCCCACAAAGCGCGGCATGTCTCAGCAATAATTCCGGAGAGAGTGGAGACTCCAATCCGGAACTGAAAATGAAGGGATCTCAAGGTCTCTCCGGTAGCCAGGAAACTGCCAAGAAGAGAAAGAAATTATTACATTAAAGTACATAATTTATAAAAGTACATTGTAATTTATAAAAGTACATTGACCATACCAAAACCCCCCCAAAAAATAAAAAAATAAAATAAAAGGGAAGAACATATCACAGTCATTCAAACAGCTACGTACCGTAGAGTCACCAGCAGCCGCTCCTCTGCGGAAATAGCTCTCCGGAGCTGCGTGTCCTGCCTGCCAATGGATCCTTCCACCCGACGCAGAAGATACCGGAAGCTGTCCTGAGACATCCTGGTATATTGGAAATATTTCTCCAGGTTGTCATTGAGTTCGCCAAACAAGCTATGGTATGCTCCACGGCTCTCCCGGACTTCCAAGATAGGGTGTATCCAAAAGCGGCGACGACTCCATCTCCGTTTTTCCCTTTCCCTTTGATGAGAACAGGCGACAGCATAGGCATGAGCCAAGGCAAATTCCATCTCCATATCCATGTAGATACTGTCCATGGGACGCTCCATCATGAATACCAGCAAAATGGGAGGAATTCATCTCTGCCAGAGTATATATACACAATTACATAAACACCAACCCTCTTCTAGCCATTGGTGGTCCTTATCTATTGTGTAGACACTTTTTTTTGTGGGTGGGATGAAGAATGACTCACTGCACAAAAAAACGCATGCGGCACAAAACGCTGCGTTTTTTGTTACAAACGCAACTGCGTTGTCCAAAAACGCAGCGTTTTTCGCCGCATGCGTTGCACGCATGCGGCGCACAACGCAGCGTTGTGCATGCGTTTGACTGCGTTTTTGTTTGCGTTGTGCGTTGCGGCGACGACGCTGCGGCGCACAACGCAAATGTGAACGTAGCCTTAAACTGCCTCCAGTGCAGGCTTCAGCCTACCCTCTGCTCCTCCTGCTGACCCTGGGCTCCAACACTGCTAGTTGCTGCTTGGAAGTGCTGGCTGCAAAGAGAAAAACACTCGCCTCGCCACTGTGTCAGTGGGGTTCAGCAACGCCAGCTGTCCCCTTGCTGTGTAGCCGGCAACGTGTCCTGCAAACGCCACGCAGACACAACAGATATTAAACTGACTCCAGTGCAGGCTTTGGCCTACACTCTGCTCCTCCTGCTGACCCTGGGCTCCAACATTGCTAGTTGCTGTTCGGAAGTGCTGGCTGCACAGAGAAAAACACTCGCCTCGCCACTGTGCCAGTGGGGTTAAGCAACGCCAGCTGTTCCCCTGCTGTGTAGCCGGCACTGTGTCCTGCAAATGCCACGCAGACACTACAACAAAAATTAAAGGGAACCTGCCCCCCCAGGCGTTTGTAAGTAAAAGAACCACCTTGTGCAGCACTAATGCTGCATTTGGACAAGGTGGCTCTTTTAGTTATGCTCCTTGCACACGCAGAACTAAACACTTATAAAATGTGTCCACTGATACCGTTTAACCGTTCCGGAGGTGTGACTTTCCTTCGTAATGACACGCAGCAACCCCCTTGGCGCCGTGCGCCGCCTCCTCAGCGTTGTTTGAATCTGTCCCCGAGCCTGCGCTGTTATTTTATCCCTTGGCCATGCGCAGTTAGCGCTGCCTGTCTTCTGTCATCATTTGTTGTCAGGTTGGCTGCTCCTGTGTGGCCGCCCTGCCCGAGATCACGCTCCGCAGTGTCTTATTTATTCTCACTGCGGGGCTGGGATTCATGGGCATGCACAGTGCATATCTTCGCCTCTCACTCATCTCCTTCCGCCTTCTTCAGACTGTGTGGCTTCATGGCCGTGGCATACGATAAGGGATCAGCTGATGCCGCACAGTCTGAAGCAGGCGTAAGGACATGAGTGAGAGGTGAAGATATTTACTGCACAAGGCCATGAATCCCAGCCTTGCAGTGTGAATAAATCAAAACACACTGCGGGGCTGGGATTCATGGGCATGCGCAGTGCATATCTTCGCCTCTCACTCATCTCCTTCCGCCTTCTTCAGACTGTGTGGCTTCACGGCCATGGCATGCGATAAGGGAACAGCTGACACCGCACAGTCTGAAGCAGGTGTAAGGACATGAGTAAGAGGCAAAGATATTTACTGCGCAAGGCCATGAATCCCAGCCCCGCAGTGTGAATAAATCAGAAGAAACTGTGAGGCTGGGATTCATGGGCAGCGTGACCGCACCGGCTGACATCAAATGATGTCAGAAAACGGGCAGCGCTAACAGCGCATGGCCAAGGGATAACACAACAGCGCAGACTCCGGTACACAAAAAAACAACGCTCAGGAGGCTACGCCCAGCACCAAGGGGGTATTTTTGACAGCTGTGCTTCGTCTCATTAAGAAGGAAAGTCCCGCCTCCAAGACGTTTTCACGGTATCAGGGGCAAAATTTTAAAAGTGTTTATTCAGCGTGTGCAAGGAACATAATTAAAAGAGCCACCTTTTCCTTGTGCAGCATTACTGCTGCACAAGGTGGCTCTTCTAGTTACTAACGCCGAGGGGGAGTTTAAAGGTTCCCTTTCAATGTGCTCCAATTAGGCTTTGGCCTACACTCTGCTCCCCCTGCTGACCCTGGGCTCTAACACCGCTAGTTGCTGCTTGGGAATGCTGTTTGCACAGTCATCACTTGCTGTCGTGTTATTGGGTTTCAGTAACGTCAGCTGATCCCCAGCTGTGTATCCGGAAATGTGTCCTGCGACCGCCATGCTGACACTCCAACAGATGTTAAACTGCCTCGAGTGCAGGCTTCGGCTTACTCTCTGCTCCCCCTGCTGACCCTGGGCTCCAACAACGCCAGTTGATGCCCGAAAGTGCTGGCTGCACAGAGAAAAACACTCGCCTCGCCACTGTGTCAGTGGGGTTCAGTAACGCCAGCTGTTCCCCTGCTGTGTAGCCGGCAATGTGTCCTGCGACCGCCACGCAGACACAACAACAGATATTAAACTGCCTCGAGTGCAGGCTTTTGCCTACACTCTGCACCTCCTGCTGACCCTGGGCTGCAACACCGCAAGTTGGGGCACTAGGAAGACAATCTTGAATAGGTCCCCCTGGTTCCAGTACTGTCAGCTGGTTCTGGGCAGAGCCTTTGGCTTAGGTGCCTCCTTCTGGGTATCCGAGTTCCACCATCGTCAGGTGGTCCTTGGTAGTGCTTTCTGGCACAGGTACCTCCTGCTTAGTAACGGGGTTCCAGTAACGTCAGCTGGTCCTCGGTAGTTCCATTGGCTCTTGTACCTTCGGCTACCCATCCGGGTTCCAGTACCGTCAGCTGGTTCTTGGCAGTGTCTTTTGCTCTTGTACCTTTTGCTCCCCATCCTGGTTCTAGTACCGTCAGCTGGTTCCAGGAAGAGCCTTTGGCTTAGGTGCCTCCTTCTGGGTATCCAAGTTCCACCAACGTCAGGTGGTCCTTGGTAGTGCTTTCTGGCATGGGTACCTCCTGCTTAGTAACCGGATTCCAGTAACATCAGCTGGTCCTTGGTAGTTCCATTGGCTCTTGGACCTTCGGGTAGCCATCCGGGTTCCAGTTTCATCAGCTGGTTCTCGGCATTTTCTCAGTCATCTTGTACCTTCTGCTACATTTCCAAGTTCAAGACCCTAAAGACAAGGACCCTGAAGACCAACTTTAAGATGACGACGACACCAGAGATGACATTGACAACCCCTGAGACGACGACCCTGAAGACCACCCCGATGACGACGACGACCCCGGAGACAACGACCCTGGAGACGACAACCCGGAAGACTGAGAAGCAGAAGAACAAGAAGCTGCAGAACAAAGAGCAGAAGAACATTAAGCATAAGACTAAACATCAGAGCAAAATATATTATCTAAATTATAAGCAGAAGAAGACTAAGCAGTGTATGGGGGTGAGTCCGTTCCTCCTCGTGGTGCCCCTGGATAAAGCCTGCTGCTGCACGCCAAACTGAACGCAGACAAATCGATTTGTAACTCTTTTGTGACAGGCAGAACGGAAGGTGTAATCTTCAAACTTTTATAGATAACAACTACAGGAATGCCTGTCACAAATAAGAATATGATGAAGAAGTAGAATATGAAGAAGAATAATAGTTTAATAAAAAGAATATGAAGAATGTAACAAAAAAGAATAATAGGAAAAAGGTGAAGAAGAAGATGAATAAGGTGAAGAAGAAGTTGATGTAAAAGATGCTGCTGCTGAGGATGATGAAGAAGAAAGTATCAGAGAAGTAAAAAAGAAGATGAAGAGCATGGAATTAGTGAAACATCAATATCTGACAAAATATAAAAAATCTTAACATAGTCAATATCTTCATAACTCCGAACGTCTTAAAAAAAAGTAATAATTCATGCTATTCCATTTGATTGGGCTAAACCTCTATGCCTTTAATGTCTCCTCCACCTCCCCAATACATCCTACATTATTCTTAGTTGTTTTCCTTCATGTAGAAAGAACCTACAAGGAAAGAAAGGGTTTATTTTATTTCCGATATTTTGGTCCCATTGACTTGCATTGGTATCGGGTATCGGTATCGGCGATATCCGATATTTTTCGAATATCGGCCGATCCAATCCAATACCGATACTTTTGGATATCGGAAGGTATCACTCAACACTATTCAGGTCATAAGAATACATAGAAATTGCTCAGATGACAACAGCTTTGATCAATAGGTATTGGATTTAAATGACAGGTTTCTATTCTAGAAAGGGGCTACCACCAAAAAAACTCATATATAAAGCATACCGTGATACACAATCTAAAGATCGGACAATTCTATTAAACCCAATCCCCAAACCCACTGCTATTAATAACATGTACAGATTCATTAATACATTCTCAAACAAATCAGATGAAGTTAGGCATATACTGCAGAAAAATTGGCCAATATTACCGATTGATGAAGATGTAGGCAGTTGGGTGAACCCTACCCCACAACTCACATACAAAAAAGCCACCACACATCATAACCTAGCACCAACCGGTTACAATCTACAAAAGGTTGCTACAAATTTAGTTTTTGCATAGCTTGTAATTCTGTCACCCAGGGTAACAGCTTCAAAAGTAATGTGACTGGCAAAACTTATCAGATCATCCAATAACCGCCTATTTAACCCCATTAACGAAGAGGTATTTTTGGTTTTGCATTTTCATTTTTGCTCCCCTTCTTACCAGAGCCATAACGTTTTAAGTTTTTGGTCAAAATGGCCATGGGTGCAATTGTTTTTTGCAGGACGAGTTTTACTTTTAAATGACACCATTGGTTTTGCCATGTCTTGTACTCGAAAATGGGAAAAAATTCTAAGTGAGGTGAAATAGCAATCAAAGTACATTTTTTTTTCTCGTTACGCCATTTAGCCCATTTAGCGATTGGGTTAATTCTTTTTTACATTAATAGATTGGGTGATTCTGAATGCGGTGATACCAAATATGTGTATGTTTTTTTTTCTATTGTTTTATTTTTAATGGGGCAAAAGGGATGATTTGAACTTTTATATTTTTTATTTTTTAAATATTTTGTAAAACTTTTTTCTTACTTTTGGCATGCTTCAATAGTTTCCATGAGAGACTAGAAGCTGCACTTGTCCGATCGGCTCTGCTACATGCAGGTGATTATCAGATCGCCTGTATGTTGCAGAATTGCTGACTTGCTATGAGCGTCGACCACCAGGCAGTACTCATAGCAATCCGGCAGTGACAACTATAGAAGTCTGCAGGAGACCTCTGGCATGCCAACCCATCCGTGACCCACGGTGGTGTCGGGGGTGACAGATGGGCAGATTTCCGGCTTGAAGTGAACCATTCCCAGTTACTACCTCTTGAAGCTCATCAAGAGAATGCCAAGAGTGTGCAAAGCAGTCATCAAAGCAAAAGGTGGCTACTTTGAAGAACCTAGAATATAAGACATAATTTCAGTTGTTTCAGACTTTTTTGTTAAGTATATAATTCCACATGTGTTAATTTATAGTTTTGATGCCTTCAGTGTGAATGTACAATTTTCATAGTCATGAAAATAAAGAAAAATCTTTAAATGAGAAGTTGTGTCCAAACTTTTGGTCTGTACTGTATATTCATTATCTTTGAGTAACACAAAATATTTTTGCAATTTGCACAATGTTATGCAGCAAGCCAAACATTATTGTATCCTGAAAAATTTATTTCTTAAACTAATTACTACTGTATGTTATAAATTTAAAATGCTGAACATATTTACAAAAAGTATGTCTTCTATTAATGTAAATTATATGTGTTATTCAGGACACCAATGTTTGAATTACAGTTTAATGTTACACAAAACATTGAAATGTCCTCTAGCAAACTGAGCTGCTGTGCAACAGGGTGTTACATTCAAAATGTATCAGATTATACTTTTATTTGCTCTGGCACTGTTGCAAGAAAACCACACCTAAATGTAACACAAGCAAGAGTCCAAGAGGAAGCAAAATTTGCTTCAAGAGTATAGTTTTAGAAGTGGGATTTGTTTTTGTTGTCTCTTGTATTAGGCATGTTTTTAAGAATATTTCATAGCTACAAATTGATTTGCAATCAAGTTTTACACATTGGGTGGACATCTTAATATTTGTATGTACTAGGTAAAATATACTGTATATTGTTTAAAGTTGTTGTACAAGTCAGTTAAGCAAATCATAGTTTTAACTGCTTAGCATTTAAATGGGTTGTTCTTGCAAAGACAATAAATCAAAAGCCAGCCTGGGGACCTGCTGATCAACTCGAGTTAGAATTCTCTAACACAGGTTGGGTCTTCAGGTATAATCATCAGGGAGAATAATTCTGGCCATACAGTTTCTACATTATATAATTCTCATTCAAATAAATGTTGGACCATCTAATGCAAGGAAGGGACATGACTGCTAGACTGGGAGTTACTCTGAAAATGACATTCTGGCACAAAAAAATGGGACACAAACATGGATTGACATTCTGGCACAAAAAAATGGGACGCAAACATGGATTTATAAGAACTATATGACACAATAAACTCATAGTAAGACAATCACTGTAATACCTTAAATCCTTATAACATACTAATATTTCATGGTAAGCAGTCATTCTTTAATTTAAAGTTGCAGAGATATCATAATGTTCAGAACCAAGGCAAATTGTCAAAGCCGAAATGGACAGAACAGGACTCAACTTACTCAAAATTTGCTAATTAAGATGGGCTCAATATGGATATTTCCAGTAAAAGGAACATTTGGTCTACTATTCTGGCAACGATAATAATCGCAGATGAACTGGTGTCACTTTTATTCTCAAAGGAAGATACGACTACAAGGAGCTCCAATTCATGTCACTGTTATAAAAGTCTACTCACCAACAACAGATGCCGAGGAGGAAGATGTTGATTTTTCTATGATCACATTCAAGAGTAAATTGATAGAATGCAAAACAAGACTTACAAATTATCATTGGAGACTTGAATGCCAATGTGGCCCACGGCAAACATGGAACCATTGTTGGAATCTTTTGACTTGGTGAAGGAAACGAGGCTGGTGGAAGATTCATTTACGTTTGTACAACCAATCAACTGACCATCATTAGCACCATCTTCCAAAATAGACATCTACCCTTACTGACACAGCGCATGAGGTACTCTGTAAAGCAGCCTCACAACCATCACCGGTACGTGATGATACTTAATTAGACTTGCATTTAGTTTCTGACTGGCTAGATGGATGACACTTCCCCTGACAAAGCCGTGCTAGACACAGCGATACGCGTGGGGCTATGTCCCTGGTCATTTCATGCTTTCCGGCTCCATATGCTCCTATGACCACTTGACGAGTCCATTACTCCAGGTGCCAGCAGGTATTCTCCCGTGCCTAGGCCATCCTCTTTATGCTTACTCATTCCATTACTGGCTATCTCTAGCACCACCAGCCTCATCGCACTTAATCCCAGGTGCCATTGTTCACTCAGTCTGAACATATCTTCATTCCTTGGTGCCTATAAATATATGTACAGTACAGACCAAAAGTTTGGACACACCTTCTCATTTAAAGATTTTTCTGTATTTTCATGACTATGAAAATTGTAAATTCACACTGAAGGCATCAAAACTATGAATTAACACATGTGGAATTATATACACTCTTGGCATTCTCTTGATGAGCTTCAAGAGGTAGTCACCGGGAATGGTCTTCCAACAATCTTGAAGGAGTTCCCAGACTGCTTAGGACTTGTTGGCCCTTTGGCCTTCACTCTGAGTTCCAGCTCACCCCAAATCATCTCAATTGGGTTCAGGTCTGGTGACTGTGGAGCCCAGGTCATCTGGCGTAGCACCCCATCACTCTCCTTCTTGGTCAAATAGCCCTTGCACAGCCTGGAGAGTGTTTGGGGTCATTGTCATGTTGAAAAATAAATGATGGTCCAAATAAACGCAAACCGGATGAACTAGCATGCAGCTGCAAGATGTTGTGGTAGCCATGCTGGTTCAGTATGCCTTCAATTTTGAATAAATCCCCAACAGTATCACCAGCAAAGCACCCCCACACCATCACACCTCCTCCTCCATGCTTCATGGCGGGAACCAGGCATGTAGAGTCCATCCATTCACCTACCTTTTCTGCGTCACACAAAGACACGTTGGTTGGAACCAAAGATCTCCAATTGGACTCATGAGACCAAAGCACAGATTTCCACTGGTCTAATGTCCATTCTTTGTGTTCTTTAGCCCAAACAAGTCTCTTCTGCTTGTAGTCTCTTCTGCTTGTAGCAGTGGTTTTCTAGCAGCTATTTTACCAGGAAGGCCTGCTGCACAAAGTCTCCTCTTAACAGTTGATGTAGAGATGTGTCTGCTTCTAGAACTCTGTGTGGCATTGACCTGGTCTCTAATCTGAGCTGCTGTTAACCTGCCATTTCTGAGGCTGGTGACTTGGATAAACTTATCCTCAGAAGCAGAGGTGACTCTTGGTCTTCCTTTCCTGGGGCGGTCCTCATGTGAGCCAGTTTCTTTGTAGCTCTTGATGGTTTTTGCAACTGCACTTGGGGACACTTTCAAAGTTTTCCCAATTTTTCGGACTGACTGACCTTCATTTCTTAAAGTAATGATGGCAACTCGTTTTTCTTTACTTAGCTGCTTTTTTCTTGCCATAATACAAATTCTAACAGTCTATTCAGTAGGACTATCAGCTGTGTATCCACCAGACTTGTGCACAACACAACTGTTGGTCCCAACCCCTTTTATAACGCAAGAAATCCCACTTTTTAAACCTGACAGGGCACACCTGTGAAGTGAAAACCATTCCCGGTGACTACCTCTAGAAGCTCATCAAGAGAATGCCAAGAGTGTGCAAAACAGACATCAAAGCAAAAGGTGGCTACTTTGAAGAGCCTAGAATATAAGACATAATTTCAGTTGTTTCACACTTTTTTGTTAAGTATATAATTCCACATGTGTTAATTCATAGTTTTGATGCCTTCAGTGTGAATGTACAATTTTCATAGTCATGAAAATACAGAAAAATCTTTAAATGAGAAGGTGTGTCCAAACTTTTGGTCTGTGCTGTATGTCCTTGTCTCAGCCTTTCTGCCCCTTTTGGGTTGACTTTCTTCATTCTCACAAACACCTATATTACTTGCTATGGGCTTATGCTACCTGTGGTCTTGGACATTGTCATTACCATATGAATAAACAGGAGGATTTGGGCATATTTTTTATGCTGGAGATTCACCCCTTTTTTCATAAGTCTTGGTTGGGAACTGTAGTATTAGTGATTATAGAGTTTATGACAATACCTGTCCTTGCCTAGGCATGTCTGGTACTTGATTGGGGCTCAGTATCACCCTTATATATTGAATGGACATACTATATTGGTAGCACCTCCAAAACCTTGTAAACCTTTATCTCTTTTTGAATGTGGAGCATATTGCTGATTTTGCACATTATATCTGTGTAGAGCAACAAGAATTCTATGGTCTTACTTGTTTTAAAAGTATGTCTCTTTTTGCCAATAAATATTGTGTATTTTTTACATGTTTATTAGTGAGCACATCATTATGTATTTTGTTCCTTCTATTATGCACCTTCTTCCAAAATGACAAATGCAGACTCTACACAAGGACATCACCAAATAGTGCCTCTAAGAATCAAACAGAATAAATGTGTGTAATGGGCGGGGTGGTGGAACCATTGTGCCAGAGCCTAAGGAAGGCATGGAGGGATGTGACTGGGAGCCTCACCTAATCTGACAACGGATACGCAGCAGCATACGATACCAAGATTGAAGGCGAGACAAGGGAGGTGATGCTACTCCTGGACTGACCTTTGGTAGATGGCAGATGACCCCATATGAATGGGTAGCTGGGGCAGCCTGAAGAAATGTCCAATAGATGCAGACAAGCAGATTAAGAAGATGAGTAACCTGGGTGCAAGATGGTGAGAAGATGAGCACTGTGAGGTGCAAGTTGGTTTGGTTGATAGGCAGGTGGGTACAGCTGAAAGACAGGCATACGGGCGCGGCTGATAGACTAGTGAGCACAACTGATAGACAAGATGAAGGCTACGGCTGAGAGACTGGCTGGTGAGTGCTGGGCCCTGAGGACTGACAATGATGTTAGGAACAAACTTACAACATTACAGTGTGCAGATCCTGGGCAGCCACAGAAGAACGAGGATGGGACGCGGGACTGCGGCGGTGAGTATGTTGGCACCTCTGCTGGGAAAGGGATGCAGAGTAGAGTTACCGGAGGCAAGGCAGGAATGGCAGTAGGAGGAGAGGGAGTTGCAGAGCTGTCGTGATGAGGGTGTCGGGGTCTCTGCCGGGGATGGGAATGCAGAGACACCGACAATACAGTACCTGCCCCCTTTACAACACATCTTTTTTAAGCCTGCAAGAAAATTCTCCAGGAGGAGAGGGGAGTGTATGTTCTCTCTGAGCTCCCAGGATCTCTCCTCAGGACCAAACCCTTTCCAGTCATCAATAGAAAAGGTTTTACCTATTACCCTCTTGGTAGCCAGAATGTTCTCAACTTCAAAAACGTCCTCAATGCTAACCAGAGCAGGAGTAGTAGTAGGAGCGCTAAAAAGAAGGACTGAGGACAACAGGTTTGAGGAGAGGTTAATGAAAAGAATTGGGAGCTCAGAAGTTTGAGCTTGTAGGCTACTGGATTGATCTGTCTCAGAACTTCAAATGGACTGATGAAGTGAGGAGACATTCGAGTTACAGTGTATTTGCCAAAGATGGAGGTCTTCAATCATTACCATGAAAACAAGGCCAGGAGTTCTCTGTGGAACTTAGCATAAACTTTTGACATTAAAGCTTATAGTCAATATGCACAAGCAGACTAGACAACAAGCCGATCCCAACTTCAATTTGACCAATATTCCTAACATTTTATGGAATAAACCGCATAATCAATTTACATCACTAAACATGGATAAAAGAAAGCCTAGAATTATCGACACATATAAAGACTATTTGTACTGAAGAAGCCAGTAAGACAATAAACAAGAGGGAGAAGAGACTCTAAACATCATCGAAGAGAGATGAATGGTAATAGCTAGGGTTGAGCGAAACGGATCGTTCATTTTCATAAGTCGCCGACTTTTGGCAAAGTCGGCGTCTCATGAAACCGAGCCGATCCCTGTGTGGGGTCTGCCATGCGGTACGCGACTTTTGCGCCAAAGTCGCGTTTCAATGACGCTAAAAGCGCCATTTCTCAGCCAATGAAGGTGGACGCAGAGTGTGGGCAGCGTGATGACATAGTTCTCAGTCCCCACCATCTTACAGAAGGGCATTGCAGTGATTGGCTTGCTTTCTGCGGCGGCACAGGGGCTATAAAGGGGCGTTCCCGCCGACCGCCATCTTACTGCTGCTGATCTGAGCGTAGGGAGAGGTTGCTGCAGCTTCTTCGGAAGCAGGGATAGTGATAGGCAGGGTACATAACGCTACAAACCGCTTGTGCTGTAGCGATTTCCACTGTCCAACACCACCTTTTGATTGCAGGGACAGTGGAAGCTACATTTTTTTTTCCTCAGCGCTGTAGCTCATTGGGCTGCACTAGAAGCCTCCCTGACCCTGATAGCTGCGTTGCTGTGCCTGTGTGTACGCCACTGTGCAAACCAACTGCTTTTTTCAAAGCACAAATCCTGTTTTTCCTTCTTTTCTGCACAGCTATCTTGTGTGTTTGTCCACACTTTTGTGTGCAGCAGTCCTTGTTATAGCTGCCTGCCATACTTTTCTGAGATAACTGCAGGGAGATAAATATTGGCAAGTCTGCCTCCGTGCCATTGCTGTGTGTGGTATCTGTCTCTCATTGTGTGGCACCGACCGAAAACACTGTGTAATACTTGGCCATTTTTTTTTGGGGGGGGTACATTCTCCCTTTTCCAAAAAAAAAAAATAGTGGGACATAAATATTGGCAAGTCTGCCTCCGTGCCATTGCTGTGTGTGGTATCTGTCTCTCATTGTGTGCCACCGAAAACACTGTGTAATACTTGGCCATTTTTTTTGGGGGGGGGTACATTCTCCCTTTTCCAAAAAAAAAATTAGTGGGAGATAAATATTGGCAAGTCTGCCTCCGTGCCATTGCTGTGTGTGGCATCTGTCTGTCATTGTGTGGCACCAAAAACACTGTGTAATACTTGGCCATTTTTTTTTTTGGGGGGGGGGTACATTCTCCCTTTTCCCCTAAAAAAAATTAGTGGGAGATAAGTATTGGCAAGTCTGCCTCCGTGCCATTGCTGTGTGTGGCATCTGTCTGTCATTGTGTGGCACCGAAAACACTGTGTAATACTTGGCCATTTTTTTTGGGGGGGGGTACATTCTCCCTTTTCCCCCAAAAAAATTAGTGGGAGATAAATATTGGCAAGTCTGCCTCCGTGCCATTGCTGTGTGGTATCTGTCTCTCATTGTGTGCCACCGAAAACACTGTGTAATACTTGGCCATTTTTTTTTTTTTTTGCTAAATTCTCCCTTTTCCAAAAAAAAAAATTAGTGGGAGATAAATATTGGCAAGTCTGCCTCCGTGCCATTGCTGTGTGTGGCATCTGTCTGTCATTGTGTGGCACCGAAAACACTGTGTAATACTTGGCCATTTTTTTTTTTTTTTTTTTGCTAAATTCTCCCTTTTCCCCCCCAAAAAAAAATAGTGGGAGATAAATATTGGCAAGTCTGCCTCCGTGCCATTGCTGTGTGTGGCATCTGTCTGTCATTGTGTGGCACCGAAAACACTGTGTAATACTTGGCCATTTTTTTTTTTTTCTAAATTCTCCCTTTTCCAAAAAAAAAATAGTGGGAGATTAAGATTGGCATTTCTGCTTGAGTGCTGGTCCTGTGTGTGCCATCTGTCTCAAATTATTGGGGCACAGAAAACCTAGTATGTAACATTGGGCCTGATTTTCCTTTCAGTGTCAGGCACCTATAAAGGTATATATAAATCCTACAGAAGTTTGAGTTCACCTGATAAGTTGTTTTACAGTAACAAATAACGTTACTTTGGTTACGTTTTGCAAACAATGAGGAAGTCTAGTGGAAGAGGTCGTGGCCGTGGGCGGTCATTGTCAGCTGGTAATGATGGTAGTGGTGGTGGAGCATCAGGTGGTCGTGGTAAAAGCAGTACAGCACCTAAGTCTCGAGTTGTTGAGCCAGGTTCGTTGTCTGGCTACACAAGGCCTCGAACGCTCTCTTTTCTGGGAGTAGGAAAACCACTTTTGAAGCCGGAGCAGGAGGAACAAGTATTGGCTTTCATTGCTGACTCTGCCTCTAACTCTTTCGCCTCCTCCTCGGAAAGTGCCAAATGTCAGAGCAGTGCATCGTCAGTGGGTGCTCCCGGTCAGGAACAAGTCGCTTCCTTGTGTCCTTCACTAAAAACAACAGTGAAGGATGCGTCAGTCGACACAACAGGTTACTCCATGGAGCTCTTTACACATACCGTTCCTGGGTTACACAGTGAAACAGTTAACAGGCTATGCCCATTAGAAGTTGAATCGGACATGGAGTGCACAGATGCACAGCCACAGCCAGATTACTATGCTGTTCCTTTGACTCAGACCAGAACATTGCCCTCGCAGTGTACTGAGGCAGAATCAAAACCAGCGGAGACTATGGTGCTCCGTCACAAACGCAATACCACCGGCTTACACGGTGACACAGAAGAAGTTGCAAGCAACATAGAAGAGGAGGTCATAGATGACCCAGTTGTGGACCCCGATTGGCAGCCTTTGGGGGAACAGGGTGCAGGCGGCAGTAGTTCTGAAGCGGAGGAGGAGGAGCCGCAGCAGGCATCAACATCACAACAGGTTCCATCTACCGGGCCCGTATCTGGCCCAAAACGCGTGGCAAAACCTAAACCAGTTGGAGGACAGCGTGACCATCCGGTTAAAGAAGCTCAGTCTGCAATGCCTGAAAAGGTATACGATAGTAGAAAGAGTGCAGTCTGGCATTTTTTTAAACAACATCCAAATGATCAGCGCAAAGTCATCTGTCAAAAATGTTCAACTACCTTAAGCAGAGGTCAAAATCTTAAAAGTCTAAATACAAGTTGCATGCATAGACATTTATCCACCATGCATTTGCAAGCCTGGACTAACTACCAAACGTCCCTAAAGGTTGCAGCACCCTCGGCCAATGAAGCTAGTCAGCAACGCTACATCCCTTCCCTCCCTGTAAGCCGACTATTTCCCCCACCACCTGCAGTATCTGTGCAGCTTTCGTCGCCAGGCCAAAGCAGTCAGGGAATCACCAGGTTAGTAGTAGGAAACACTGCATGTAGGGCACCGGCAAGAATACCATCTCCAACCCTCTCTCACTCACCCATGTCCACCGGCACCACCGCTAGTTCCACGATCTCCAGCTCTCCAGTCCAGCTCACCCTACATGAGACTCTTGTTAGGAAAAGGAAGTACTCATCCTCGCATCCGCGTACACAGGGTTTGAACGCCCACATTGCTAGACTAATCTCATTAGAGATGATGCCCTACCAGTTAGTTGAAAGCGAAGCTTTCAAAGCGCTGATGGACTACGCTGTACCACGCTACGTGCTACCCAGTCGGCACTCCTTTTCTAGAAAAGCCATCCCAGCCCTCCAACAGCATGTTAAAGACCGCATCGTCCATGCACTCAGGCAGTCTGTGACTACAAAGGTGCACCTGACAACAGATGCATGGACCAGTAGGCATGGCCAGGGACGTTACATGTCCATCACGGCACACTGGGTGAATGTGGTGGATGCAGGCTCCACAGGGGACAGCAATATTGGGACAGTTCTGCCTAGCCCACGGTCAAGGAAAGAGTTGGCTGTAGGCGTTCGCCCCCCTCCTCCTCTTCTTCCTCCTCCTGCAGAAGCGAGAGCTCGTCCACAGACCGCAGTCGCACATCCACTCCATCCGCAGCTGCCACTGTTGCACACCAGGTGTGCCATTATGGGACAGCTAGTGGCAAGCGTCAGCAGGCTGTATTGGCAATGAAGTGTTTGGGTGACAACAGACACACCGCGGAAGTTCTGTCCGAGTTCTTGCAGAAAGAAACTCAGTCATGGCTGGGCACTGTACATCTTGAGGCAGGCAAGGTAGTGAGTGATAACGGAAGGAATTTCATGGCTGCCATAGCCCTTTCCCAACTGAAACACATTCCTTGCCTGGCTCACACCTTAAACCTGGTGGTGCAGTGCTTCCTGAAAAGTTATCCGGGGTTACCCGACCTGCTCCTCAAAGTGCGCAGACTTTGCTCGCATATCCGCTGTTCGCCTGTACACTCCAGCCGTATGCAGAACTATCAGCGTTCTTTGAACCTTCCTCAGCATCGCCTAATCATCGACGTTGCAACAAGGTGGAACTCCACACTGCACATGCTTTAGAGAGTGTGTGAACAGAGGCGTGCTGTTATGTATTTGTGGGAGGATACACGGGCAGGCAGTTGGATGGCAGACATGGAGTTGTCAGGTGTGCAGTGGTCGAAGCTACAAGACCTGTGTCAAGTCCTTCAGTGTTTTGAGGAATGCACACGGCTGGTTAGTGCAGACAACGCAATAATAAGCATGAGCATCCCCCTAATGCGTCTGCTGATGCAAAGTTTGACGCACATAAAGGAGCAGGCGTCTGCAGCCGAGGAAGAGGAAAGCCTTGATGACAGTCAGCCATTGTCTGGTCAGGGCCGTGTAGAGGACGCGGTAGCGGGCAAAGAGGAGGAGGAGGACGAGGAGGATGATGGGGATGAGTACTTTTTTACTGAGGAAGCTTCTCCTGGGCCAACAGAAATTAGTGGCGTTGCAAGGCCGGGTTTTGTTTTTGTAAGGGAGACAAGTGACGTAGATTTGCCTGTAACTGCCCCTCAAACGAGCACAACCGCAGATTTGCCAACTGGAACTTTGGCCCACATGGCGGATTATGCCTTACGTATCCTCAAAAAGGACCCACGCATTATTAAAATGATCAGCGATGACGATTACTGGTTGGCCTGCATCCTTGACCCTCGCTATAAAGGCAAATTGCAAAATATTATGCCACATGAGAACCTCGAACAAATATTAGCAACCAAACAAGCTACTCTTGTAGACCGTTTGATTCAGGCATTCCCAGCACACAGTGCCGGTGATGGTTCTCACACGAGCTGCAGGGGGCTACAGGGCAGAGGTGTTAGAGGTGCACAGATCAGAAGTGGCGTTGGACAGAGGGGTTTTCTGACCAGGTTGTGGAGTGATTTCGCAATGACCACAGACAGGACAGGTACTGCAGCATCTATTCAAAGTGACAGGAGACAACATTTTTCCAGTATGGTTACTAACTATTTTTCAGCCCTTATTGATGTTCTCCCTCAACCGTCATTCCCATTTGATTACTGGGCATCCAAATTAGACACCTGGCCTGAATTGGCAGAATATGCGTTGCAGGAGCTTGCTTGCCCAGCAGCTAGTGTGCTATCAGAAAGAGTATTCAGTGCTGCTGGTTCAATATTAACCGAAAAAAGGACTCGTCTGGCTACCCAAAATGTGGATGATCTCACCTTCATTAAAATGAACCACTCCTGGATTTCAAATTATTTTGCCCCACCTTTCCCGGCTGACACCTAGCTTTCCTATAAAAAGGTCTTGCTTGTGGACTGGTCTTACTGAGTGTTAAAATCTCTTAATTTGCAGCAGCTGTTTGACCAGCATACGACATGTTTACACATCCCCCAATGGGAAAACTCCCCCCACGGGGCCGTTGTCTCACTCTCGACACTTGGCGCAAGCACCCGTTAGTTACAGTGCTGTTTGTCAGAAGAGGTGGGTATGCTCGCTTTTGGTCGACGGCACTGCCACTGGGTCCCTCATAGTACAATGTAGAGTCTCTGGCGGTGGTGGTGCGCACCCAACGTCAGACACACCGTTGTAACATGAGGGGCCTTGGGGCGGTACCGCCGGCCACAAGAGAGTCCCCCCCCAGCTGAAACTGTGCTCTACCACGTGCCAAATTATCTCGCACAGCTCCACCAATGTTTAGTCTATGCGCTGACATCATTCAATGCCTGGCACTGACAATCAATACCAATTTGTTGACATCTATGATGATAGTTACAGTAGTCTGGGTCAGTGTCCTATATTGACACCAGTAAATACTAATTTACTGCCAAATTACTTTGTCATAAACTCTGCAGATGAGCCCACCCCTGTACCTAAGCCTGCCACCCTTTTTTTTATTTATAGTTGTTTTGCGAGACATTAACATCTATTTATTTTTTGGGAGTACTAACTGTGTCAGACACTTCTTGCAATACTCCTCCACTGACCACAATGCTGCCTGCCTGTGTATCCATGTAACCGATTTTAAACTGCCATGCCTGCCTATTGTTTGTTATTTTAGGCCTTTGATAGCCTGTCTGCGGCCCCTACCTGCAATACTCCTCCACTGACCACAATGCTGCCTGGAGTGCCTGCCTGTGTATCCATGTAACCGATTTTAAACTGCCATGCCTGCCTATTGTTTGTTATTTTAGGCCTTTGATAGCCTGTCTGCGGCCCCTACCTGCAATACTCCTCCACTGACCACAATGCTGCCTGGAGTGCCTGCCTGTGTATCCATGTAACCGATTTAAAACTGCCATGCCTGCCTATTGTTTGTTATTTTAGGCCTTTGATAGCCTGTCTGCGGCCCCTACTTGCAATACTCCTCCACTGACCACAATGCTGCCTGCCTTTGTATCCATGTAACCGATTTTAAACTGCCATGCCTGCCTATTGTTTGTTATTTTAGGCCTTTGATAGCCTGTCTGCGGCCCCTACTTGCAATACTCCTCCACTGACCACAATGCTGCCTGCCTGTGTATCCATGTAACCAATTTTAAACTGCTATGCCTGCCTATTGTTTGTTATTTTAGGCCTTTGATAGCCTGTCTGCGGCCCCTACTTGCAATACTCCTCCACTGACCACAATGCTGCCTGCCTGTGTATCCATGTACCCGATTTTAAACTGCCATGCCTGCCTATTGTTTGTTATTTTAGGCCTTTGATAGCCTGTCTGCGGCCCCTACTTGCAATACTCCTCCACTGACCGCAATGCTGCCTGCCTGTGTATCCATGTAACCGATTTTAAACTGCCATGCCTGCCTATTGTTTGTTAATTTAGGCCTTTGATAGCCTGTCTGCGGCCCCTACCTGCAATACTCCTCCACTGACCACAATGCTGCCTGGAGTGCCTGCCTGTGTATCCATGTAACCGATTTAAAACTGGCATGCCTGCCTATTGTTTGTTATTTTAGGCCTTTGATAGCCTGTCTGCGGCCCCTACTTTCAATACTCCTCCACTGACCACAATGCTGCCTGGAGTGCCTGCCTGTGTATCCATGTAACCGATTTAAAACTGCCATGCCTGCCTATTGTTTGTTATTTTAGGCCTTTGTTAGCCTGTCTGCGGCCCCTACTTGCAATACTCCTCCACTGACCACACCAATGCTGCCCGTGTACCCCTGGAACCTATTTAAAAGTTCATAGAGCCTAGTTATATATTTTATTTACTATTAATAAGGCCATGATGGACTACGCTGTACCACGCTACAAGCTAACCAGTCGACACTTCTTTTGCGAGAAAAGCCATCCCAACCCTCCACCAGCATGTAAAAGACCGCATTGTCCATGCACTCTGGCAATCTGTGAGTACAAAGGTGCACCTGACAACAGACGCATGGACCTGTAGGCATGGCCACGGAAGATTACGTGTCCATTAAGGCGCAATGGGTTAATGTGGTGGATGCATGGTCCACAGGGGACAGCCTACTAAGTCTGTCTGCAGTCCCTAATTCAAATTGTCCTCCACTGTCTAAATCGGAGCTTCCACCTTCTGGCTTTCGGCCTATTGTATCAGAAATTAAACTGCATTTGGCCTTCAACTTTGGTTACGGCCTACTAACGGTGTCTGCCCCTGCCTGGTGTTTGTCCTCAACTGAATAAAGCGGAGCTTCAACCTTCTGGCTTTCGGCCTATAGTATCAGATATTAAACTGCATTTGGCCTTTAACTTTGGTTACGGCCTACTAACGGTGTCTACCCCTGCCTTGTGTTTGTCCTCAACTGAATAAAGCTGAGCTTCAACCTTCTGGCTCTCATTAAGTGCTGTGTTTTTAAAAATTGGTGGTTAGGGCCTACTAACAGTGTCTGCCCCTCCCTGGTGTTTGCCCTCAACTGAATAAAGCTGAGCTTCCACCTTCTGGCTTTCGGCCTATAGTATCAGATATTAAACTGCATTTGGCCTTTAACTTTGGTTACGGCCTATTAACGGTGTCTGCCCCTGCCTGGTGTTTGTCCTCAACTGAATAAAGCTGAGCTTCAACCTTCTGGCTCTCATTAAGTGCTGTGTTTTTAAATATTGGTGGTTAGGGCCTACTAACGGTGTCTGCCCCTGCCTGGTGTTTGTCCTCAACTGAATAAAGCTGAGCTTCAACCTTCTGGCTCTCATTAAGTGCTGTGTTTTTAAAAATTGGTGGTTAGGGCCTACTAACGGTGTCTGCCCCTGCCTGGTGTTTGTCCTCAACTGAATAAAGCTGAGCTTCAACCTTCTGGCTCTCATTAAGTGCTGTGTTTTTAAAAATTGGTGGTTAGGGCCTACTAACGGTGTCTGCCCCTGCCTGGTGTTTGTCCTCAACTGAATAAAGCTGAGCTTCAACCTTCTGGCTCTCATGAAGTGCTGTGTTTTTAAAAATTGGTGGTTAGGGCCTACTAACGGTGTCTGCCCCAGCCTGGTGTTTGTCCTCAACTGAATAAAGCTGAGCTTCAACCTTCTGGCTCTCATTAAGTGCTGTGTTTTTAAAAATTGGTGGTTAGGGCCTACTAACAGTGTCTGCCCCTCCCTGGTGTTTGCCCTCAACTGAATAAAGCTGAGCTTCCACCTTCTGGCTTTCGGCCTATAGTATCAGATATTAAACTGCATTTGGCCTTTAACTTTGGTTACGGCCTACTAACGGTGTCTGCCCCTGCCTGGTGTTTGTCCTCAACTGAATAAAGCTGAGCTTCAACCTTCTGGCTCTCATTAAGTGCTGTGTTTTTAAAAATTGGTGGTTAGGGCCTACTAACGGTGTCTGCCCCTGCCTGGTGTTTGTCCTCAACTGAATAAAGCTGAGCTTCAACCTTCTGGCTCTCATTAAGTGCTGTGTTTTTAAAAATTGGTGGTTAGGGCCTACTAACGGTGTCTGCCCCTCCCTGGTGTTTGCCCTCAACTGAATAAAGCTGAGCTTCAGTCTTAGGCTTTTGGCCTAAAGTATCAGATATTAAACTGCATTTGGCCTATTAGTGTGTTTGGGCCCTTAAAACAGTGTCTGCTGCTCCTGGGTTTGCTACTCCACTGAACAAAGCAATGCCGCCTGTTTAGTCCTGTTACCAATTGTGAACTGCATGTAGCCTACTTTATTCTTTGGCCCTATATCTGTTTCCTCCTCATCCTGCCCATTGCCCAGCCACTGCTAGATGAGTCTGCTGGTACATTGACCTAGACCACTACATTCCCCTTGCACTCTACACAGCCAGAATCTGACCCTGCTGAAAGTAAGGTTCCCCTTCCCGCATGTTATACCACCTTACACAGGGACAGAGGAAGGTGCAGATGAAAGTGCAGGTTCCTTCATCAGGTGGGGGGGGCATACTCGTTGGCGACGTCACTGGCACAGGGCCCCTCAGAGTACGCAAAAGTGTCGCTGCTGGTGGGAGGCGCCCCCGCCGTGCAAACACACCGCTGTACTTTGAGGGGCCCTGTGCCAGTGCCAATGCGAACAAGTGTGCCCCCCTGCTTGCTCAGGATCACAGCACTTGCAATGTTGAAATACTTACCTCTCCCTGCTCCACCGTCATGATGTAGTCCACGATTCCTGGGCCCACTAAAACCTTGAACCAGCCCTACCCCCCACAAATTTGCCAAATGACCCCCAAGTTCCATTGAACAACTATTATTATAAAGTTAATTAAGATTGACAAGCTTCAGAAACAAGAATGGATGTTTTTGGCATTAAAATGGACACTGTAGGTGTTTTCCTGGCCTCCACTCACTGCCGACTATGCTTCCCCATTGACTTGCATTGGGTTTCGTGTTTTGGTCGATCCCCGACTTTTAGCGATAATCGGCCGACTGCACTCGACTCGACTCTGGACAAAGTCGGGTTTCACAAAACCCGACTCGATCTTAAAAAAATGAAAGTCGCTCAACCCTAGTAATAGCCAATGGTAACAAGCAGGATGCAAACAACATTAGAAAAAGTACAACATACACCTTAAAATAACAACCTTTATTGAATAACATTTAAAATCATATATATAATCATATATAAACACATATCTAGTCAGACTAATGGTTCAAACTGAACTGGATAAAGCTTATTTGCCCTATCAAACGTCTGGCCTATAAATACCTAGCAGCGAGGGTTGGCACCCTATATATAAACAACAGTTGTGCCCATATTCCATGGTGGCTGTCCCTACTAGGTCCTAGAAGTCATTTATAAATGCTTATATAAATCTTAGGACAAACAGTCAATTAAAGGTTCATCCAAAATATAGCCAAAGTAGTAAATCCAAAAGAGTGCGCTAAACTGTTTTCATGATAAAGTGCATAAAGACATAATGTGCAGACTAAAAGACTAAAACCACTGTTCTCACATGGGCTGCTATATATATATATATATATATATATATATATATATATACACACTGCTCTAAAAATAAAGGGAACACTTTAAACAACAGAATATAGCTCAGATGCAAATCAAACTTCTGTGAAATCAAACTGTCCACTTAGAAAGCAACACGGTTTGACAATCAATTTCACATGCTGTTGTGCAAATGGAATAGACAACAGATGGATATTATTGGCAATTATTAAGACACAATCAATAAAGAGTGGTTCTGCAGGTGGGGACCACAGACCACATTTCAGTACCAATGCTTTCTGGCTGATGTTTTGGCCACTTCTGAATGTTGGTTGTGCTTTCACACTCATGGTAGCATGAGATGGACTTTACATCCCACACAAGTAGCTCAGGTAGTGTAGCTCAACAAGGATAGCACATCAATGCGAGCTGTGGCAAGAAGGTTTGATGTGTCTGTCAGCGTAGTGTCCAGAGGCTGGAGGCGCTACCAGAAGACAGGCCAGTACACCAAGAGACTTACAGGGGGCCGTAGGAGGGCAACAACCCAGCAGCAGGACAGCTACCTCAGCCTTTGTGCAAGGAGGAAAAGGAGGAGCACTGCCAGAGCCCTGAAAAATGACCTCCAGAAGGCGACAAATGTGCATGTGTCTGCACAAATGGTTAGAAACCAACTCCATAAGGATAATCTAAATGCCCAACATCCACAGATGGGGGTTGGGCTTGCAGCCCAACACCTTGCAGGATGCTTGGCATTTACCACAGAACCCCAGTATTGGCAAATTCGCCACTGGTGCCATGTGCTCTTCACAGATGAAAGCAGGTTCACACTGAGCACATGTGACAGATGTGGCAGAGTCTGGAGATGCCGTGGAGAGTGATCTGCTCTCTGCAACATCCTTCAGCATGACCGGTTTGGCAGTTGGTCAGTAATGGTGTGGGGTGGCATTTCTTTGGAGGGTCGCACAGCCCTCCATGTGCTCGCCAGATGTAGTCTGACTGCCATTAGGTACCGAGATGAGATCCTCAGACCCCGTGTGAGACCATATGCTGGTACGGTTGGCCCTGGGTTCTTCCTAATGCAGGAAAATGCCAGACCTCTGGCTGGATTGTGTCATCAGTTCCTGCAAGATGAAGGCATTGAGGCTATGGACTGGCCTGCCCTTTCCCAGACCTGATTCCGATTGAACACATCTGGGACATCATGTCTCACACCATCCACCAACGTCACGTTGCACCACAGACTGTCCAGGAGTTGGCGGATTCTTTAGTCCAGGTCTGGAAGGAGATCCCTCAGGAGACCTTCTGGCGCCTCATCAGGATGGGCATTGTAGGGAGGTCATTCAGGCAGGTGTGGAGGCCACACACACAACAGTGTGAGCATTCCGATACCGCAAATATCGGGTATCGGCCGATATTTGCGGTATCGGAATTCCGATACCGAGTTCCGATATTTTCCGTATATCGGATACCGGAATCGGAAGTTCCCAGAATTTAAAGTGCCCGAATTTAGCCAATGAGGACTGATTAGAAGTGTGGGCACATACTTTTCTGCATGGTGGGCATGGAAGTACTGGCATGGCTGTGAATGGCTGCTGAAATGATGTCATGATGCACTATAAAAGTCGCTGCCGCCATTTAGGGCTCACTCTGCTGTGAATTCAGTTAGGGACAGGATGCTGTGTTCTGACTGAGGGCCAGTTTAGAGATAGCAATTTGCTTCATTGTGCTTTACCCAGGCTAATTTAGCAACCGCTGTGTGAGAACCTTGCTTTTGCCTTGCAGCGCTGTTCACAGCTGTCTGCAAGGTCTCTGTGTGTATGAGTGCACATCGCACTGTAGTCTGTGTGCAGCCACAGCCGGTTGTATTCAGCTCAGGGTGCGTCACTGCCTCATACCGTTTGTTAGGGCTGGCGGAACGCACCAAGTATAAGGTGAAATAGTATTAGGTGCGTTCGCAGACCGGGGTCCACCGTGCAGGAGAAACCTGCTGCTAGTAAATGGCTGCGCTATATGGCGGTGGAAGTGAACCCTGTTACTTCACAGGGCCGCAATATCGCACTAAAGAGCGCAAGCAAGGAGTCGCCGAACTCAGTCCTTAGACTCGGGATTGAAGTCCGTACAGACTACTTGCGCACAACACCGCA
This sequence comes from Ranitomeya variabilis, assembly GCF_051348905.1. Taxonomy (NCBI): domain Eukaryota; kingdom Metazoa; phylum Chordata; class Amphibia; order Anura; family Dendrobatidae; genus Ranitomeya; species Ranitomeya variabilis. Next base: position 266,064,689 of record NC_135237.1, on the reverse strand, counting down.
ACTGGGTGTAAAAGGTAACTAAACAGAAATAGTATAAAGCACAAGAGTGCAAGCTGTGCCATGCAGTCTGACACCACTAATCACCCAGACGTGGGTTAGGAAGCGCTCTCCTGGTGCGTGGCGCCGCACTGGCGGTCACAGCAATAGACGCTGTATCGTGTGTAACACGTTGTGAGTTAGTCGAGCGCTAGATAGCAGCCATACACCATATGCGAGCAGTCATACTTTAGGGATGGGATATTTAAGGAATGACTTGCACTCATCAACAAACACACGTATACAATTGTACACTAGCGCATGGCCGTGCGGTCATGCGAAGCTTATATAGCTGCAGCACGAACAGGACCTTCCAAAAAAGGAGCAATGGGAAGCTGCCACAGAAGTTCAGCACCTTCAGGACCTTCCTGGAGGACCAATGGGATCCGCTGCAGTATCTGAGCATGTGACCCTCGATCTCCAACGGGAGATCTCACCCTGGGCAAGCTCAGAAGGGAAAAAGCAGGACTTAGTCCCAAAAGCGTCTGCTCGCCGCTGCCCAGCACTGACTTTAAAGGTAGAAGCTGGAAAAGCACCAGCAACCCTAAGCACAGAGTGAGACTGAGCCAGACACTGGGACCGACATCTCTGCTGAGCAGGCTCCACTGCGGCAGAAGAAGAATGGGAGACCGCAGCAGAAATGGCCCAAGATTCCCCCTGTGCAGAAGCGGGAACTCAGCCCCTAGCATTACCCCCTCCTTGGACCTCGCTACGCTCGAAGGCAGCAATGAGCTGCGGAGCCCGAATGTGCTCAGCTGGCTCCCAAGACCTGTCCTCAGGACCACAGTCCACCAGATAAAATTTTTTGCCACGTACCACCTTGTACCCCAGAATAGTGTTCACCTCGTAATCGTCCGTAGACGAACCCGATGTCCCAGCTGATGACTCGGAAAACCAGGACATGTACACGGGCTTCAAAAGGGACACATGAAAGGTGTCGGTGATACCTAGACGAGGCGGAAGGGCTAAACGGTAGACCACAGCATTGACCTGTTCGAGAACCTTGAAAGGACCCAAGTAGCAAGGTGCAAACTTAGAAGACTCAACTCGCAGCCTGATGTTACGGGTGGAGAGCCACACTAAGTCGCCAGGAGCAAAGGTCGGAGCGGGGCGCCGATGTGCATCGGCGGAGGACCTCATTCTCTCCTTGGAAGCCCGAATAGCATCCTAAATGCAGTCCCAAATGTCCCGTGCCTCCATAGCCCAGTCTGCCACCCTGGAATCGGCGGAAGACATGGGCATGGGCACAGGTACCCGCGGATGCTGACCATAGTTAAGGAGGAAAGGTGTCTGTCCAGTGGAGTCGGCTACAGCATTGTTCAGAGCAAACTCTGCCCACGATAGCAAAGATGCCCAGTCATCCTGCCTAGCTGAGACAAAATGTCGCAGATATGTGACCAAGGTCTGGTTGGCTCTCTCTACCAACCCATTCGTCTCGGGATGATAGGCAGAAGAGAGATTTAACTCGATACTGAGAAGATGACAAAGCTCTCTCCAGAACCGAGACGCAAACTGGGGACCCCGGTCACTGACAATTTTGTCCGATATACCGTGTAGGCGGAAGATATGTTTTATAAACAACGCTGCCAAGACCCGTGCAGAAGGTAGCCGTGGAAGCGGCACCAAATGCACCATTTTAGAGAAATGATCGGTGATTACCCAAATGACGGTACAGCCACGAGACTTGGGCAAACCCACCACAAACTCCATCCCGACCATCTCCCAGGGTCTGTCTGCCACCGGCAGGGGATATAACAACCCAGCTGGCCGTTGTCGAGAAGACTTATTTTTGGTGCAGGAGACACACGCCCGAACATATTCTCCAACGTCGCGGACCATATATGGCTACCAGTACATTCTCGCCAGCAACTCAGATGTCCTCTTTGCCCCAAAGTGTCCACCCACTCTGGACAAATGAGCCCAGGAGAGCACCTCCGGTCGTAAATTAATGGAAACAAAAGTCTTGCCCGGAGGCACAGACTCTAACGAAACCGGAGCTACGGTTCTCAGGCTCTCAGAAGGGACAATAAGCCGAGGCTCCCCTTCCTCCTCCTCAGTTGACACAACGGAGCGAGAGAGAGCATCAGCACGAATGTTCTTCTCCCCGGCGAGATAATGGAGAGTGAAGTGGAACCAGGAGAAGAACAAGGACCATCTGGCCTGACGAGAATTCAGCCGCTGAGCTGTACGTAAATAGACCAAATTTTTGTAGTCCGTGAAGACTTGGAAGGGAAACCGAGCTCCCTCCAAAAGATGTCTCCACTCCGAAAAGGCAAACTTCATTGCTAGCAACTCACTATCCCCAATGTAGTAATTTCTCTCCACTGGTGTGAAGGTCTTAGAGAAGAAGAAGCACAGATGCTTCCAACCCTGAGCATCCTTTTGAAAGAGGACTGCTCCAGAACCAACGGATGAGGCATCCACCTCCATTATGAATGGCTTATCCACATCGGGACGATGTAAGATGGGAGCACTAGCAAAATGAGACTTTATAGAAGTGAAGGCCTTGGAGACCTCTTCCGACCACAATTTGGGATTCGCTCCCTTCTTGGTGAGGGATACCAAGGGAGCTACCAAAGTTGAGAAGTGGGGAATGAACTGGCGGTAGTAATTTATGAACCCCATAAAGCGCTGCACCGCTTTAAGAGAATGGGGTTCTTGCCAGTCCATCACAGCCTGTAGTTTGGCAGGATCCATAGCCAATCCCTGGGCGGAGATGATATAGCCCAGGAAAGGTAAAGACTCCTGCTCAAACACACACTTCTCCAACTTTGCATAAAGGGAATTCGCCCGTAAGAGATCGAAAACTCGGCCAACATCTCTCCGGTGGGAGTCAATATCTGGAGAGAAGATGAGAATATCATCCAGAGAGACTACGACCAAGGTGGAAAGCATATCCTGGAAGATATCGTTGACAAAGTCCTGAAAAACGGCTGGGGCATTACAGAGCCCGAAGGTCATCACCAGATACTCATAGTACCCATCCCAGGTATTAAAAGCCGTTTTCCATTCGTCCCCCTCATGGATGCGAATCAGGTTGTAAGCACCCCGCAGATCTAGTTTGGTGAATACCCTTGCTCCTCTTAGCCTGTCAAAGAGCTCCGAAATCAGGGGCAACGGGTACTTATTTTTAATGGTGATGGCATTAAGACCCCTGTAATCGATGCAAGGACGTAATTCCCCATTCTTCTTCTGCACGAAGAAGAACCCCGCCCCTGCAGGAGACACTGACTTCCTAATGAACCCTCTTGCCAAATTCTCCTGGATGTATTGAGACATAGCCTCCATCTCAGGGAGAGAGCGCGGATAAACCCTTCCCCGAGGAGGTTCAGCTCCAGGCAACAGGTCAATTGACAGTCATAAGGGCGATGAGGCGGAAGAGTTTCTGCAGCCTTTTTGGAGAAAACTTCTGCATAGCTCCAATAGCATTTGGGAAGAGAAGAAAGATCTGCGGGTATCTTGGTAGTGGAAAGCTGTACACACTCACTCACACACCTGCCCATACAAGACTCACTCCAACCCAATATTCTCCCTGAGGACCACTCTATATGTGGGGAGTGGAAACGGAGCCAGGGTATTCCCAGCAGAATCTCATTCATTCCCTCTGGAAGGACAAGAAGGGAAATAATCTCCTGGTGGGAAGGAGACATGGGCAATGAGAAAGGAACGCTCTGGTGTGTGATTTGCAGTGGAAGTGTCGACCCATTCACAACTCTAACAGATACAGGTTTGGCGAGCATTACCAGTGGTATAGCGTGGCGCAGAGCAAAAGCAGAGGACATAAAATTTACCTCTGCTCCTGAATCCACACAAAGCTCGACTGGAAGATTGGATGAGCCTATCAGGATTGTCCCTTTAAAGGACAGTTTGGAGGAATATGCCGCTGTGTCTAGTGAACCTCCCCCAACGGTTACTAGACGCGATCGTTTCCCGATCGCCGTGGACATTTATTGGCGTAATGTCCTGGTTGATGGCAATTATTACAAACCATGGGTACTCGAGTGGTCAGAGACTTAGGCCCCGCTCGAGAAACCTCCATGGCCTCATGGGAGTCGGACGCCAGATCAGGAGATTCAAGAGGTCTGGCAAAGGTGGGAGCCAGCCGAAACCTCTGCCTACACTGGGTCCGCTCTAACCTCCGCTCGTTAAAATGGAGGTCGATACGGGTAGAAACAGAGATAAGCTCCTCCAGTGTGGCAGGAATCTCCCTGGTGGCCAAGGCATCCTTCACGTGGTCTGCCAGTCCTTTCCAGTATACCGGGATAAGAACTTTATCTGGCCACTCTAACTCTGAGGCTAGAGTCCGGAACTGGATGGCAAACTGGCTGACCATGTACGAGCCCTGAGTAATTGTCAACAACTGGAGCGCGGTATCGTGGGTAACAAGAGGTCCCAAAAAGACCAGCTTCAGAGCATCCAGAAAGAGAGGAGAACTCTGTACCACACGATCATCACGCTCCCAAAGCGGCGTTGCCCACTCCAACGCCCTGCTCGACAAGAGAGATAGAATAAATCCCACTTTCGCCCGTTCCGTAGGGAAACGTGCCGCCAAGAGCTCGAGGTGTATGGAGCACTGGCTCACAAATCCGCGACATTGCTTACTGTCACCAGCAAACTTGTCAGGAAGCGGGAGACAGGATATAGTCGGAGCAGGGGTGGCAGCGGACAAACTGGCTGCAGCTGCACTTGCAGCCTGAACAGTGACAGCAGTGACATCCACACCTGAGGTTGTACGCTCAAGAGCCTTCCCTCCAGCTGCTGGATGTACCGCTGAAGACGCTGATCATCCGCCATTTACTAGCCAGACCCTGGCGCTAGTGTTCTGTTAGGGCTGGCGGAATGCACCAAGTATAAGGTGAAATAGTATTAGGTGTGTTCGCACACCGGGGTCCACCGTGCAGGAGAAACCTGCTGCTAGTAAATGGCTGCGCTACATGGTGGTGGAAGCGAACCCTGTTACTTCACAGGGCCGCAATACCGCACTAAAGAGCACAAGCAAGGAGTCGCCGAATTCAGTCCCTAGACTCGGGATTGAAGTCCGTACAGACTACTTGCGCACAACACCGCAACTGGGTGTAAAAGGTAACTAAACAGAAATAGTATAAAGCACAGTGCGAGATGTGCCGTGCAGGCTGACACCACTAATCACGTGGGTTAGGAAGCGCTCTCCTGGCGCGTGGCACTGCACTGGCGGTCACAACAATAGACGCTGTATCGTGTGTAACACGTTGTGAGTTAGTCGAGCGCTAGATAGCAGCCATACGCGAGCAGTCATACTTTAGGGATGGGATATTTAAGGAACAACTTGCACTCATCAACAAACACATGTATACAATTGTACACTAGCGCATGGCCGTGCAGTCATGCGAAGCTTATATAGCTGCAGCACGAACAGGACCTTCCAAAAAAGGACCAATGGGAAGCTGCCACAGAAGTTCAGCACCTTCAGGACCTTCCTGGAGGACCAATGGGATCTGCTGCAGTATCTGAGCATGTGACCCTCGATCTCCAATGGGAGATCTCACCCTGGGCATGCTCAGAAGGGAAAAAGCAGGACTTAGTCCCAAAAGCATCTGCTCGCCGCTGCCCAGCACTGACTTTAAAGGTAGAAGCTGGAAAAGCACCAGTGTTAAGGGGAGAATGTATGGCATATGAAGATATACTGGAATCAAACTTATATGGACGCTTTGCTGAACATTAGATTCATGTCACTTTAAGGTTTTCTAATTCACTGTTATAAGACTAAATTCTGTTTGTTACTCTATACCAGGATGTACCAAGATCCGTGTAAATCCCCTAGTCTTATCGAGAGTAAATGTACCTGCATGTAGGTGAATTGATCCCCAATAAACCAAAGATAAGTAGAATGCGTGCATAGACAGATGTCAGCTTGACCCAAAACAGCCATTAGGCCGATAGCGGTACAGAATTAGACTAAAAGCAATAATCATTAGAATAATGATACTATAGTAATAAAGATAATAACATAGAACATGTAAGATCAAAAGAGTTTTGTGATAATTGATAAGTTGGAAAAACCCATGATGTAATGTGCTGAGACCGCCTGATTTCTCTTATAAAAAGAGCGGTCCGACCATTAAAGATCAGGAAATCTTTCAAGACAATTGCTTGCATTTGTGTCCTGACTTCTCCGGCCGTAAAATCTCACATTCAATTTGGCAGCAGACAACTAAGATGAGAACACACGCATCCCGTGTGCCCTAACATTTGGCGCCCAACGTGGGGCTAGGACGAAAGTTCGAACCTGACCAGCCGCAAGTAAGACCCCCAATCTTGGACCGGACCACTCGAGGGTGGAGAAGTGCACCTCCTACTAGGTAAGAAAATCATTCATCTTACCCATAACCCTCCAGTGTTTCCATGCTGAGATAAAGGTCAGTCGGCTGTCAGACTCGGACATAGTGACCGTTCTGACAAGTCCTAGCACCAAAAACCCACCCTGGTCACGATTTCCTTAATTGTCTGCCTTATCTGTTTTTGCTTTTGCCTCTCTGCTTTGCTGTTTTGTTTGTTTGCATTTTGTTTGCATATGTGGTACTACCTCAGCCAGCCTGAAAGAGATAGGGAGACGTACTGAGCAATTTCACTGTCACTCTGGTTCCGGTCCTGCTCTCGGCTTGACCGATGGTCGCAGAAGTCTGAACTGTGTCTCTCCCAGTGGACTAGTGGGAGTGGGAGAAGCGGCTTGATTATTCTGAGTGATTTTACAACCTCTAAGTGGTTGGTGACTTCTTGCGGATGCCCACCGGAGATCACCTGGCTATGGTGATGATGTTTTGGCTGCAGCATAAGTTCATAGGTTTTATTCTATAAGGGTGGAAGGGTAATTACAATTACCGTATTGATGTGACTGAGTGATTGCTCTCTCCCTGTCTACCTAAAGTGTGTTTTGCCCAGGTATAGACTTTTTATCTCTACAGATCAGGCTGGCATATAGATTGGTAGATTGTGAAGTGTTTTGTTGTCAGGGATTCACGGTATCTGACATCAGTGCCAGTTTAAGCTGTCTTTTGTCTGTTTGTATAGTGTATGGTTTGCCGGCAGGAGGCGTACTAGCATATGGTTAAAGGTTTGAATTCATTCTGTATATATATATGTTGTGAGATTAGAGAATTAGTCAACCGGTTTTGTTTTGCATACTTTAGAATTATAAAGTTAGTTGTTACAATGTGTTCATGTAGGAAGAGAATTCCTTGAATGGTAACTGCTTTCACTTGTACAGATATCTCTGGTAGTGTGAGATCCGAAGTCCATTGTTACTCTTTAGTAGTGTTGAGCATTCCGATACCGCAAGTATCGGGTATCGGCCGATACTTGCGGTATCGGAATTCCGATACCGAGATCCGATACTTTTGTGGTATCGGGAATCGGAAGTTCCCAGTGTATGGTTCCCAGGGTCTGAAGGAGAGGAAACTCTCCTTCAGGCCCTGGGATCCATATCCATGTAAAAAATAAAGAATTAAAATAAAAAATAGGGATATACTCACCCTCTGACGCGCCCTGGTAGTAACCGGCAGCCTGCTTTGCTTAAAATGAGCGCGTTCAGCACCTTCCATGACGTCATGGCTTCTGATTGGTCGCGTGCCACTCATGTGACCGCCACGCGACCAATCACAAGCCGTGACGTAATTCTCAGGTCCTAAATTCCTAATTCTAGGAATTTAGGACCTGAGAATGACGTCACGGCTTGTGATTGGTCGCCTGGCGGTCACATGAGCGGCACGTGACCAATCAGAAGCCGTGACGTCATGGAAGGCCCTGAACGCGCTCATTTTAAGCAAAGAAGGCTGCCGGTTAACAGCGGTGAGGTGCAGGGGCCTCCGGAAAGGTGAGTATATCAATATTTTTTATTTTAATTCTTTATTTTACACATTAATATGGATCCCAGGGCCTGAAGGAGAGGAAACTCTCCTTCAGGCCCTGGGATCCATCAGGATGCCTTCCGATACTTGGTGTCCCATTGACTTGTATTGGTATCGGGTATCGGTATCGGCGATATCCGATTCTTTTCGGGTATCGGCCGATCCTATCCGATACCGATACTTTCAAGTATCGGACGGTATCGCTCAACACTACTCTTTAGTTAATGTTTGACTAACGTCACTGCATTTTTCTGTGAACAGTTTTAAAATGATTATTGTTGAAGTGAAAGTGTTGTGGAAGCAGATATTCTAGCAGTTTATCTGGTGTTTTTAGACTATGCATTTTCTGGGTATACAAGAATTGTTAAATACCCTGGTGGTAATTGTTAGCTAACTTCCTATATCACTGTGTTCAAAATACTAGACATCACAATATCACTAAAGACCCCTTTCCTTTGACATAAGGAGTACATACAGCTTTCACAGTCACATATATCCAACTGTTTAAAACCCCGTGGGAACTTGTCTCAAGAGATAGAAACACATGTCCCTCAGGCGCACTCAGAATTCAGATGATAGAATGGGTGGGAGTAGTCAGTCAACACACATAAGACAGACACGACCCATAGGGGAGCAAGGAAAGAAAACGCATGTTAAGAAGAACCCTCTGACCCCAAAGGGGGGAGGATTAGATAAGAAGGTATGGAAGAATGTGTTAATGAGTAGAGAGCAGGGTCCTAGGCTTAGGTATTATGAAATCCTACAGAACCCTGAAGAATTTTATAAGATGGTAAAGGAAGTTAGAAGACAGGTATGGAGAGAGGAATATGATAAGGATACTGAATTTTATGCCAAACAGGCGCCTACGGAAAATGTGTTAGTTACAACATCTGCATTACAGTCATTGATACCGCCCATATACATTCCCGACGACTGGACATGTACCATCTGTCAGACACAGAATGCAGAATACCGTGAGACTTGTTCTGACTGTCAGATGACCAACCCAAATAGCCCTACTTTCTATCCAACTATATATGTAGACGGAATACCTTATGCTACATCCTGTCCAGCATCCACTATAGCTCCACTAATTAATGCAGTCTATAAAAAGAATAATGAAGGAGAAGATGAACATGACATGGAGGTACATAATCAAGCAGAAGAGGGAAGACAGGAATCAACAGCTCAGACTGATAATCCACAGCATCCACCAATATATGGTGGGAGTACATTATCATCATCTTCTAAACCTCAAAGCTTGCACTCTCGCATACAACCTACTCCACACAAGAACCCCTGGAAATACCAGGAGACAGACACCCTAGTGAGCAGCTTGCCAGACCCAGTGCAACATCCCATGCCATTTTATAAAAGGATGCGTCAAATACACAAGGCACACTCTGCCTCATGGGCAGATTTAGAAAGGCTCACTCAAATTACAGCAGGATATTCCCTTTGGCCAAGGATGCGACTAGCCCTTGAGCCTGATAACTTCCATGTAGAATGGCTTGAGTCACGTGTATCCGGAGAATATTTCCTCCGTAAGCTTTACGTCTGGGCTAAGAACCGCCTGCCAGCCCAGACCCCCACTCTCCAGGATGTCATGCAGGGGAAAGGAGAACCTGTGGATAGTTTCTTCCATCGATGTAATCAAAAGTTTCAGAATCTCAGATTTGAAATGCAAGTTAGTCAATTAGAAGAAACTTTGACATCCACCACTACCGAGCTCCAGACCCTAATAGGGTATTGGCATACTGATTCTGCAACCCATGAAAGTACGTATACTCCTACAGTCCACAAAAATACCCGAGAAAAGCAACACCTCTCACCCATATAGAGGTTGAGGGTATACCCTCCAATTTCCAGGTGAGGACCTGAAGCAGCTAGAAGCATAATCAGGAACATTGACTTACCCGACCCAGACTTTCTCACGGATGCAGTAGTGCCTTTTGTAGGGGTGAATGGTAACACACGGTACACTCCAAGGACCAGACCCCTACACAAAGGCCTACAACCTACAGCGTATGCTGTCTCAATTAGTTGTCTCATCTACCTACCCTGTCAGTTTACTAGGATCAGATCCACTACCAAAACTTCAAGCCAGCAGTCTGTTTCATAAGGACGAACTGTCACTTTCACAGGAGCAGTCTGCAGAAGTGTACGGTCTCTTCTCTCTACAAGGACACACCTGTAGATCATGTGGACTTTGAACTGATGGCATTGATCCCAGACTTACTGCGGACACGAGGCCCAGAAGAAATTGGCAGGCTCAAAGTCCAGTCTATAAAGATGGAACTGGAGTCAGGAGCCCTGCTGCCATGGAAACTGCAGCCGTCACCGGAAAGATGACACATCCCACTGCCACTCTGGCTGAAGACAGGAAAACAGGAAAGCAGCATACCTCTGGCAGCCAAGCCAACACAGTTACAGTCCTTCATTAGACTAGTTTCCTGTCGTCCCTGGAGCCTGGATGCCTCTACACATGAACCCCTGTATGATTGCCTCAAGGACACGCCTTTCAGTTCAACTAAGGAAGCCATTGATTGGTTTGACATGCTAATCTGCACGCACATCCTCTCCTGGGTACTACTATTAAACCAGTGGCCCGGGGAGTCCAAACCTTCATGAGAGCCAGTCACAAGTTGAAGATCCTGGCCCAAAGCCCTATTCTGCTGTCCTATGTCTGCAATGCCCTATTCTGCTCCCGGACAACGTCACCATCTCCAGATGTGCTGTCCATAACCTAGCTACTCTCCTACCTCTGCCAAGGGGGGAGAGGGTGAAGATCACATCTCTTACATATCAGTGGAAGAGGTAGTCGACTCTGAAATGGCTCATTGCGATTGTCTCACTGTCATGAGACAAGAAAAGCTCTGGAAGCTCCTGACCTGATGCTCTTTGTGGTTTGACCAAGGTATGCATACCAAGAAGGCCGTTCGCACACTGGTATAGCAGTAGCTACAGAAGATACCCGCTGCCAGCAAAACCGCTGCCTCCACCCAAAAGCAGGACTGCGGGCCTTGACAGAAGCATGCAAGAGGTCCACTCAACCCGAAGCTATGACCAATCTGGCGGGAAAGAGACTTCATCGTGGCTAATGGAACGCCGGTCAGACCCCACAAAGCCATACAAGAGTTAATGGAGTCCTTGTTGATGCCAGGAAGAGTTGCGGTGGTAAAAGGTGAAGACACACACACACTGGAGACACCTCAAGGGAAGCAGTGGGCAGCAGACTAACTGAAGCAACAGCAAAAGAAGCAGCAATGATACTACTTGACACAGAAACATCTCATCTGTACTCTAATATGGATCCAGAAACAGAGGAAAAAAGGGCTACCCCTGGAAAAAGATGTCCCAACATTCCAGAAGCAAGCATCCAAAGAAAAGAAGAACAAAAGGAACCAAGATGGAGCCACACCGAAGAAAACACGCCTACGGATGAACAAGGGAAATTGAAGGCCTTGAACAAAAGACCCTACATACTTAATGCTAGACAGGAAACAGTGAAGCTATAGCATAAGGAGTTTTAGTCTTTCCCTTAGGTCTCACATACGCATGTACACACACACAGACACGCTAGCAGGTCCTACAAACTCAGCACTATAGGATCCTACTAATATTCCCAGTTTAGGGTTATACCTTTTCTAACTACAGTTGTCTATATGCAGACTAAGTTTATTGTTAAATGAGGCATGTGACTAAATTTGTTCTCAAGTTCCATCCATCCCAGATCCTGAGGACCTAGAAGGTGCCCACCAGATCCTGCCCGATGACTGATTCCTCATCACCAAGAGGTTCAACAGACGTACCCTCAAACCTAGAGATGACAGCCCGTTCCAAGTCCTGTCTACTACCACAGAAGTCCATGGGTCCACGCTTCCCACTGCAATGAGATGCCAGATCCAGAGTCCAGTGGCGGCTGCCACTCTTCATCCGTCTGACACTTATCCTTCACCTAGTCCAAGGGGTAGCCAGTCACCAAGGGGTAGTCACTCATGAGGAGGGTATAGTGACATTTTGGTATAATATCTCCTCCCCAAGAGTAACATATCAATTTGACTATTGCCTCATAGTAGAATGCCCAGGCCCCATGGCACAGTTTGACATATGGCTAAATAAACAATTCATCTGTGTCACCATTGCTGAAACAGGGGAAGGTTCAAACTGTGAGGATTGGTCACTTGTTGGGTGGCAAACTGGTGAAAGTGACTGGGGATATCAACCAGTCCAGGCCCTGCAATGCAGAGACAAATGGGGAATCAGCCTATTAACCCGCATGACCCTGTCCAAAGCCCCATTTCCAGTTTCAATACTCCACATCCCTGCAACTCATTGCCCCAAGGAGGGATGCATAGTCCTGTACCTCACCATTGACAACCCCTCAGAGAATGACCAAGGGTTATATGTACTAGGCTCAAGTTCTAAACTTGGGAGGGAGAATGGTGGCACAAAAGGTAAATTTTTGCTAAGAAGCATAGATACCAGTGGGGGCACACAGGGGGTACCTGATACATTCAAAGCGAGGAACGAGACAGCAGTTGGGCTTAAACCTATCAATCCCATAAATAAGAACATACAGTGGATAAACTACCTATACTATAATCAACAACGTTTTATAAAATACACTGGGGATACCATAAAGGCACTTATTGACCGATTAAGTTTTCAATAACTATTCTATCTGTTTTAACTGTATTAGCCTTAATTCTTTACCAGCATAACTACATGCCTTAAGAAAATGATGATGAGGACCATGGAAACCAAAGTGATGATGACCATACATGCTGATTTCAAAGATCCCCTAGATGAAAGATGCTGCTGTGAAACAACGAGAGGAATGTCATATCCACATCCCCCGGAATATGTCTGCCTGAAGCACACCGATGAGGGAGAGACCAGGATCTGACTTCCTCCTGTGCAAAGTCCATTAGGAGGGGGTCCATCTACTAGAGATGGGTCGTCTCGTCTATACGGTGAAGATTAGTTAGTTAAGGTCCAGAATTTTGAGTCAGGTAGGCCGGGAGGACAGATCGATAGGCTCGACGAGATCAGAGTTTGATTTTGCATATCTCCAAAGGGGGGACTGTTAAGGGGAGAATGTATGGCATATGAAGATATACTGGAATCAAACTTATATGGACGCTTTGCTGAACATTAGATTCATGTCACTTTAAGGTTTTCTAATTCACTGTTATAAGACTAAATTCTGTTTGTTACTCTGTACCAGGATGTACCAAGATCCATGTAAATCCCCTAGTCTTATCGAGAGTAAATGTACCTGCACGTAGGTGAATTGATCCCCAATAAACCAAAGATAAGTAGAATGCGTGCATAGACAGATGTCAGCTTGACCCAAAACAGCCATTAGGCCGATAGCGGTACAGAATTAGACTAAAAGCAATAATCATTAGAATAATGATACTATAGTAATAAAGATAATAACATAGAACATGTAAGATCAAAAGAGTTTTGTGATAATTGATAAGTTGGAAAAACCCATGATGTAATGTGCTGAAACCACCCGATTTCTCTTATAAAAAGAGCGGTCCGACCATTAAAGATCAGGAAATCTTTCGAGACAATTGCTTGCATTTGTGTCCTGATTTCTCCGGCCGTAACATCTCACATTCAATTTGGCAGCAGACAACTAAGATGAGAACACACGCATCCCATGTGCTCTAACACCAGCAACGCTAAGCACAGAGTGAGACTGACCCAGACGCTGGGACGTCTCTGCTGAGCAGGCTCCACTGCGGCAGAAGAAGAATGGGAGACTGCAGCAGAAACGGCCCGAGATTCCCCCTGTGCAGAAGTGGGAACTCGGCCCCTAACACCATTCTATCCATTGTCCTTTTTTGCTATTAGTGCAGCCTGCTGAACTTTTGTTCAAATATTTCCTATTAGTGACTTTCCACCTGAATCCAGCTAAATTGTGGAAAAACATTACATAGGATTACATTGAGAAGCTTTTTTTGGCCTTGCAGCGCCGTTTACGGCTGTCTGCACGGTCTCTGTGTGAGTGAACATTGCTCCGTAGTCATTTCTGCCCCCCCCCAAAAAAAAAACAATAATAAAGTTCACCAAACACACCACTTAACAGTTGTGTAGGCCACATTAGCTCATAGTGAAGTCTTGTCCACACTTTAGAAAATTAGTGTTTCTTATACCTGTTAGGAGCTGTTCAGGAATAAGCACACTAAGCCCTTAGTACTTTTCTGCTTATCTTTATCAGTCAACCAAGATGAAGAAGACAGGGAGTAAGGCACATGGGCGTGGGCGTGGGCGTGGAGCAGGGAGAGAACGTGGGGATTCTGTGCCTGCTGCGGGCACCGGTGACTCATCATCACCCAGTTTCAGCAGGGAACAGTCCTTCATGTGCAGCTTTGTAGGAGATCGCTGTACACCGCTGCTGCATGAAGAACAAATTGAAGCTGTTGTCGGATGGATGGCAGCTAATGCATCGACTTCAATTAGTGCCACATGCTCTCAGGCACAGAGCACTGGAGAGCACCCATCTGTCTCTTCACCACCTGCCAAATTGCCCAGGCAGTCAGAGAGCCCAGGACAGGAGCCATCTCTACTTCTGTTCTCTGAATCTCTTGGCTTAGAAACAGGGGGCCAGCCAAGCAGCATTGGAGAAATGGAAGAAGAGGCAGTGTGCAGTGATGCCCAACAGCTTTGTCTCTCTGACTCTGAAGAGGTGGGTGGGCCAGTGCCTCCGGTCACCACACCGCAGTACGCATCTGATGATGACACTCAGGTGCCACTTTCTGGTGCGTACTGTGCTGCCGAGACTACCCAGGAGGAGCAGTTGGTGGCAGAGGGTAGTGTAGATGATGAGGTCCTTGACCCATCATGGTGTGAGGTACAGGAAGGTGGTGGGAGCTAGGGTTGAGCGACTTTCATTTTTTTAAGATCGAGTAGGGTTTTGGGAAACCCGATTTTGTCCAGAGTCGAGTCGAGTGCAGTCGGCCGATTATCGCTAAAAGTCGGGGATCGACCGAAACACGAAACCCAATGCAAGTCAATGGGGAAGCATAGTCGGCAGTGAGTGGAGGCCAGGAAAACACCTACAGTGCCCATTTTAATGCCAAAAACATCCATTCTTGTTTCTGAAGCTTGCCAATCTTAATTAACTGTATAATAATAGTTGGGCATAGGGAATTGGGGGAAAGTTGTGGGGGGAGTAGGGCTGGCTCAAGTTTTTCGTGGGCCCAGGAAATGCGGACTACGTCACGGCGGTGTTGCAGGGAAAGGTAAGTATTTAAAAGTTGCAAGTGCTGTGATCCTGAGCAAGCAGGGGGGGCCCACTCGTTCGCATTGCCACTGGCACAGGGCCCCTCAAAGTACGGCGGTGTGTTTGCATGGCGGGGGCGCCTCCCACCAGCAGCGACACTTTTGCGTACTCTGAGGGGCCCTGTGCCAGTGACGTCGCCAACGAGTATGCCCCCCCACCTGATGAAGGAACCTGCACTTTCATCTGCACCTTCCTCTTTGTCCCTGTGTAAGGTGGTATAACATGCGGGAAGGGGAACCTTACTTTCAGCAGGGACAGATTCTGGCTGTGTAGAGTACAAGGGGAATGTAGTGGTCTAGGTCAATGTACCAGCAGACTCATTTAGCAGTGGCTGGGCAATGGGCAGGATGAGGAGGAAACAGATATAGGGCCAAAGAATAAAGTAGGCTACATGCAGTTCAAAATTGGTAACAGGACTAAACAGGCGGCATTGCTTTGTTCAGTGGAGTAGCAAACCCAAGAGCAGCAGACACTGTTTCAAGGGCCTAACCACACTAGTAGGCCAAATGCAGTTTAATATCTGATAGTATAGGGCGAAAGCCAGAATGTGGAAGCTCAGCTTTGTTCAGTTGAGGACAACACCAGGGAGGGGCAGACACCTTTAGTAGGCCGGAAAAGCCTATTGCATTTTTTAAAATGGTAATTTGGAGCAGAAGGTTGAAGCTCAGCTTTATTTAGTTGAGGGCAACACCAGGGAGGGGCAGAAGCCGTTAGTAGGCCCTAACCACCATTTTTTTTTTTTTTAAAACCACTTAATGAGAGCCGGAAGGTTGAAGCTCAGCTTTATTTAGTTGAGGACAACACCAGGGAGGGGCAGAAGCCGTTAGTAGGCCCTAACCACCATTTTTTTTTTAAAACCACATAATGAGAGCCGGAAGGTTGAAGCTCAGCTTTATTTAGTTGAGGACAACACCAGGGAGGGGCAGAAGCCGTTAGTAGGCCCTAACCACCATTTTTTTTTTAAAACCACTTAATGAGAGCCGGAAGGTTGAAGCTCAGCTTTATTTAGTTGAGGACAACACCAGGGAGGGGCAGAAGCCGTTAGTAGGCCCTAACCACCATTTTTTTTTTTTTTAAAACCACATAATGAGAGCCGGAAGGTTGAAGCTCAGCTTTATTTAGTTGAGGACAACACCAGGGAGGGGCAGAAGCCGTTAGTAGGCCCTAACCACCATTTTTTTTTTAAAACCACTTAATGAGAGCCGGAAGGTTGAAGCTCAGCTTTATTTAGTTGAGGACAACACCAGGGAGGGGCAGAAGCCGTTAGTAGGCCCTAACCACCATTTTTTTTTTTTAAACCACATAATGAGAGCCGGAAGGTTGAAGCTCAGCTTTATTTAGTTGAGGACAACACCAGGGAGGGGCAGAAGCCGTTAGTAGGCCCTAACCACCATTTTTTTTTTTAAAACCACATAATGAGAGCCGGAAGGTTGAAGCTCAGCTTTATTTAGTTGAGGGCAACACCAGGGAGGGGCAGAAGCCGTTAGTAGGCCCTAACCAAAGTTGAAGGCCAAATGCAGTTTAATTTCTGATACTATAGGCCGAAAGCCAGAAGGTGGAAGTTCCGATTTAGACAGTGGAGGACAATTTGAATTAGGGACTGCAGACAGACTTAGTAGGCTGTCCCCTGTGGACCATGCATCCACCACATTAACCCATTGCGCCGTAATGGACACGTAATCTTCCGTGGCCATGCCTACAGGTCCATGCGTCTGTTGTCAGGTGCACCTTTGTACTCACAGATTGCCAGAGTGCATGGACAATGCGGTCTTCTACATGCTGGTGGAGGGTTGGGATGGCTTTTCTCGCAAAAGAAGTGTCGACTGGTTAGCTTGTAGCGTGGTACAGCGTAGTCCATCATGGCCTTATTAATAGTAAATAAAATATATAACTAGGCTCTATGAACTTTTAAATAGGTTCCAGGGGTACACGGGCAGCATTGGTGTGGTCAGTGGAGGAGTATTGCAAGTAGGGGCTGCAGACAGGCTATCAAAGGCCTAAAATAACAAACAGTAGGCAGTCATGGCAGTTTTACATCGGTTACATGGATACACAGGCAGGCACTCCAGGCAGCATTGTGCTCAGTGGAGGAGTATTGCAAGTAGGGGCCGCAGACAGGCTATCAAAGGCCTAAAATAACAAACAGTAGGCAGTCATGGCAGTTTTACATCGGTTACATGGATACACAGGCAGGCACTCCAGGCAGCATTGTGGTCAGTGGAGGAGTATTGCAAGTAGGGGCCGCAGACAGGCTATCAAAGGCCTAAAATAACAAACAGTAGGCAGTCATGGCAGTTTTACATCGGTTACATGGATACACAGGCAGCTAGGTGGTGAGTGGAGGAGTATTTAAAGTAAGGACCGCAGACAGGCTATCAAAGGCCTAACATAACAAACAATAGGCTCATGGCAGTTTTACAGCGGTTACATGGATACACGGGCAGGCAGCTTGGTGGTGAGTGGAGGAGTATTTAAAGTATGGACCGCAGACAGGCTTCGAAGGCCTAACACAATAAAATGGGCTGGCTGTAGGCACTTTAAAATTGGTTCCAGGGGTACACGGGCAGCAGTGGTCTGGTCAGTGGAGGCCTAGTGGAAGTATGGACCGCAGACAGGCTTCGAAGGCCTAACACAATAAAATGGGCTGGCTGTAGGCACTTTAAAATTGGTTCCAGGGGTACACGGGCAGCAGTGGTCTGGTCAGTGGAGGCCTAGTGGAAGGAGGGACCGCAGACAGGCTTCGAAGGCCTAACACAATAAAATGGGCTGGCTGTAGGCACTTTAAAATTGGTTCCAGGGGTACACGGGCAGCAGTGGTCTGGTCAGTGGAGGACTAGTGGAAGTATGGACCGCAGACAGGCTTCGAAGGCCTAACACAATAAAATGGGCTGGCTGTAGGCACTTTAAAATTGGTTCCAGGGGTACACGGGCAGCAGTGGTCTGGTCAGTGGAGGCCTAGTGGAAGTATGGACCGCAGACAGGCTTCGAAGGCCTAACACAATAAAATGGGCTGACTGTAGGCACTTTAAAATTGGTTCCAGGGGTACACGGGCAGCAGTGGTCTGGTCAGTGGAGGACTAGTGGAAGTATGGACCGCAGACAGGCTTCGAAGGCCTAACACAATAAAATGGGCTGGCTGTAGGCACTTTAAAATTGGTTCCAGGGGTACACGGGCAGCAGTGGTCTGGTCAGTGGAGGACTAGTGGAAGGAGGGAGCGCAGAAAGGCTTCAAAGGCCTAAAATAACAAACAATAGGCTCATGGCAGTTTTACAGCGGTTACATGGATACACGGGCAGGCAGCTTGGTGGTCAGTGGAGGAGTAGGGACCGCAGACAGGCTATCAAAGGCCTAAAATAACAAACAATAGGCTCATGGCAGTTTTACAGCGGTTACATGGATACACGGGCAGGCAGCTTGGTGCTGAGTGGAGGAGTATTTAAAGTATGGACCGCAGACAGGCTTCGAAGGCCTAACACAATAAAATGGGCTGGCTGTAGGCACTTTAAAATTGGTTCCAGGGGTACACGGGCAGCAGTGGTCTGGTCAGTGGAGGCCTAGTGGAAGGAGGGACCGCAGACAGGCTTCGAAGGCCTAACACAATAAAATGGGCTGGCTGTAGGCACTTTAAAATTGGTTCCAGGGGTACACGGGCAGCAGTGGTCTGGTCAGTGGAGGCCTAGTGGAAGTATGGACCGCAGACAGGCTTCGAAGGCCTAACACAATAAAATGGGCTGACTGTAGGCACTTTAAAATTGGTTCCAGGGGTACACGGGCAGCAGTGGTCTGGTCAGTGGAGGACTAGTGGAAGTATGGACCGCAGACAGGCTTCGAAGGCCTAACACAATAAAATGGGCTGGCTGTAGGCACTTTAAAATTGGTTCCAGGGGTACACGGGCAGCAGTGGTCTGGTCAGTGGAGGCCTAGTGGAAGTATGGACCGCAGACAGGCTTCGAAGGCCTAACACAATAAAATGGGCTGGCTGTAGGCACTTTAAAATTGGTTCCAGGGGTACACGGGCAGCAGTGGTCTGGTCAGTGGAGGCCTAGTGGAAGGAGGGACCGCAGACAGGCTTCGAAGGCCTAACACAATAAAATGGGCTGGCTGTAGGCACTTTAAAATTGATTCCAGGGGTACACGGGCAGCAGTGGTCTGGTCAGTGGAGGACTAGTGGAAGTATGGACCGCAGACAGGCTTCGAAGGCCTAACACAATAAAATGGGCTGGCTGTAGGCACTTTAAAATTGGTTCCAGGGGTACACGGGCAGCAGTGGTCTGGTCAGTGGAGGCCTAGTGGAAGGAGGGACCGCAGACAGGCTTCGAAGGCCTAACACAATAAAATGGGCTGGCTGTAGGCACTTTAAAATTGGTTCCAGGGGTACACGGGCAGCAGTGGTCTGGTCAGTGGAGGACTAGTGGAAGGAGGGAGCGCAGAAAGGCTTCAAAGGCCTAAAATAACAAACAATAGGCTCATGGCAGTTTTACAGCGGTTACATGGATACACGGGCAGGCAGCTTGGTGGTCAGTGGAGGAGTAGGGACCGCAGACAGGCTATCAAAGGCCTAAAATAACAAACAATAGGCTCATGGCAGTTTTACAGCGGTTACATGGATACACGGGCAGGCAGCTTGGTGCTGAGTGGAGGAGTATTTAAAGTATGGACCGCAGACAGGCTTCGAAGGCCTAACACAATAAAATGGGCTGACTGTAGGCACTTTAAAATTGGTTCCAGGGGTACACGGGCAGCAGTGGTCTGGTCAGTGGAGGACTAGTGGAAGTATGGACCGCAGACAGGCTTCGAAGGCCTAACACAATAAAATGGGCTGGCTGTAGGCACTTTAAAATTGGTTCCAGGGGTACACGGGCAGCAGTGGTCTGGTCAGTGGAGGCCTAGTGGAAGTATGGACCGCAGACAGGCTTCGAAGGCCTAACACAATAAAATGGGCTGGCTGTAGGCACTTTAAAATTGGTTCCAGGGGTACACGGGCAGCAGTGGTCTGGTCAGTGGAGGCCTAGTGGAAGGAGGGACCGCAGACAGGCTTCGAAGGCCTAACACAATAAAATGGGCTGGCTGTAGGCACTTTAAAATTGGTTCCAGGGGTACACGGGCAGCAGTGGTCTGGTCAGTGGAGGACTAGTGGAAGTATGGACCGCAGACAGGCTTCGAAGGCCTAACACAATAAAATGGGCTGGCTGTAGGCACTTTAAAATTGGTTCCAGGGGTACACGGGCAGCAGTGGTCTGGTCAGTGGAGGCCTAGTGGAAGGAGGGACCGCAGACAGGCTTCGAAGGCCTAACACAATAAAATGGGCTGGCTGTAGGCACTTTAAAATTGGTTCCAGGGGTACACGGGCAGCAGTGGTCTGGTCAGTGGAGGACTAGTGGAAGGAGGGAGCGCAGAAAGGCTTCAAAGGCCTAAAATAACAAACAATAGGCTCATGGCAGTTTTACAGCGGTTACATGGATACACGGGCAGGCAGCTTGGTGGTCAGTGGAGGAGTAGGGACCGCAGACAGGCTATCAAAGGCCTAAAATAACAAACAATAGGCTCATGGCAGTTTTACAGCGGTTACATGGATACACGGGCAGGCAGCTTGGTGCTGAGTGGAGGAGTAGTGCAAGGAGTGTCTGTCCCAGTACTCCCAAAATATAAATAGATGTTAATGTCTCGCAAAACAACCAAAACAAAAAAAAAGATGGCATACTTAGGTACAGGGGTGGGCTCATCTGCTGTGTTTCTGACATAGTAATTTGGCAGTAACTATTTAATGGTGCCAATATAGGACACAGACACAGACTACTTTAAGTTGCATCATAGATGTCTACAAATTTGTATTGTCAGTGCCAGACATTGAATGATGTCAGCGAATAGACTAAAGATTGGTGGAGCTGTGCGACATAATTTTGCACGTAGTAGAGCCCAGTTTGAGCTGGGGTAGGGGGGAACTCTCTTGAGGCCGGCGGGACCGCCCCAGGGCCACTCATGTTACAACGGTGTGTCTGACGTTGGGTGCGCACCACCACCGCCAGAGACACTACATTGTACTATGAGGGACCCA
Organism: Ranitomeya variabilis; assembly: GCF_051348905.1. Taxonomy (NCBI): domain Eukaryota; kingdom Metazoa; phylum Chordata; class Amphibia; order Anura; family Dendrobatidae; genus Ranitomeya; species Ranitomeya variabilis. The sequence goes on along the minus strand of NC_135237.1, from coordinate 266,043,414 downwards.
GTAGCAATGCCGTCAACCAAAAGCGAGCACACCCACCTCTTCAGACAAACAGCAGTCTCACGGGTGCTTGCGCCAAGTCGCGATACCACGGCCCCGTGTGGGGAGTTTGGCCATTTAGGGAGGTGTAAACATGTCGTATGCTGTACAATCTGCAGCAGCAAATTAGACATTAGAAAAGTAATTCACAGGCAAGAGCTTTTCATAGGAAAGCTAGGTGTCGGCCGGGCAAGGTGGGGCAAAAGATTTTGAAATCCAGTTGTGGTTCATTTTAATGAATGTTAGATCGTCAACATTTTGGGTAGCCAGACGAGTCCTTTTTTCGGTTAATATTGACCCTGCAGCACTGAATACTCTTTCTGATAGGACACTTGCTGCCGGGCAAGCAAGCTCCTGCAATGCATATTCTGCCAATTCTGGCCAGGTGTCTAATTTGGAGGCCCAGTAATCAAATGGGAATGACGGTTGAGGGAGAACATCGATAAGGGATGAAAAATAGTTAGTAACCATACTGGACAAATGTTGTCTCCTGTCACTTTCAATTGATGCAGCAGTACCTGTCCTGTCTGCGGTCATAGCAAAATCACTCCACAACCTGGTCAGAAAACCCCTCTGTCCAACGCCACTTCTGATGTGTGCACCCCTAACACTCCTAGTCTGCTGCCCCCTGGAGCTCGTGTGAGAACGATCACGTGCGCTGTGTGCTGGGAATGCCTGAAGCAAACGGTCAACAAGAGTTGATTGTTTGGTTGCTAATATTAGTTCCAAGTTCTCATGTGGCATAATATTTTGCAATTTGCCTTTATAGCGTGGATCAAGGAGGCAGGCCAACCAGTAATCGTCATCGTTCATCATTTTCGTAATGCGTGTGTCCCTTTGTAGGATACGTAAGGCATAATCCGCCATGTGGGCCAAAGTTCCACTTGTCAAATCTCCGGTTGTGATTGGTTGAGGGGCAGTTGCAGGCAAATCTACGTCACTTGTGTCCCTCAAAAAACCAGAACCCGGCCGTGACACGCAACCAATTTCCTGTGCCCCCGTGAAAGTTTCCGCATTAAAAATATACTCATCCCCATCATCCTCCTCGTCCTCCACCTCCTCTTCGCCCGCTACCTCGTCCTGTACACTGCCCTGACCAGACAATGGCTGACTGTCATCAAGGCTTCCCTCTTCCTCTGGTGCAGACGCCTGCTCCTTTATGTGCGTCAAACTTTGCATCAGCAGACGCATTAGGGGGATGCTCATGCTTATTACGGCGTTGTCTGCACTAACCAGCCGTGTGCATTCCTCAAAACACTGAAGGACTTGACACATGTCTTGTATCTTCGACCACTGCACACCTGACAACTCCATGTCTGCCATCCTACTGCCTGCCCGTGTATCCTCCCACAAATAAATAACAGCACGCCTCTGTTCGCACAGTCTCTGAAGCATGTGCAGTGTTGAGTTCCACCTTGTTGCAACGTCTATGATTAGGCGATGCTGGGGAAGGTTCAAAGACCGCTGATAGGTCTGCATACGGCTGGCGTGTACAGGCGAACGTCGGATATGTGAGCAAAGTGCACGCACTTTGAGGAGCAGGTCGGAGAACCCAGGATAAGTTTTCAATAAGCACTGCACCACCAGGTTTAAGGTGTGAGCCAGGCAAGGAATGTGTTTCAGTTGGGAAAGGGAGATGGCAGCCATGAAATTCCTTCCGTTATCACTCACTACCTTGCCTGCCTCAAGATCTACTGTGCCCAGCCACGACTGCGTTTCTTGTTGCAAGAACTCGGACAGAACTTCCGCGGTGTGTCTGTTGTCGCCCAAACACTTCATAGCCAATACAGCCTGCTGACGCTTGGCAGTAGCTGGCCCATAATGGGACAACTGGTGTGCAACAGTGTCATCTGCCGATGGAGTGGTTGGCCGACTGCGTTCTGTGGAAGAGCTGTAGCTTCTGCAGGAGGACGAGGAGGAGGAGGAGGGGGTGCGAACGCCTACAGCCAACTGTTTCCTAGACCGTGGGCTAGGCACAACTGTCCCTAAATTGATGTCGCCTGTGGACCCTGCATCCACCACATTCACCCAGTGTGCCGTGATGGACACATAACGTCCCTGGCCATGCCTACTGGTCCATGCATCTGTAGTCAGGTGCACCTTTGTACTCACAGATTGCCTGAGTGCATGGACGATGCGCTGTTTAACATGCTGGTGCAGGGCTGGGATGGCTTTTCTGGAAAAAAAGTGTCGACTGGGTAGCTCGTATCGTGGTTCAGCGTACTCCATCAGGGCTTTGAAAGCTTCGCTTTCAACTAACCGGTAGGGCATCATCTCTAACGAGATTAGTCTAGCTATGTGGGCGTTAAAACCCTGTGTACGCGGATGCGAGGATAAGTACTTCCTTTTTCTAACCAGAGTCTCATGTAGGGTGAGCTGGACTGGAGAGCTGTAGATCGTGGAACTTTCGGGTGTGCCGGTGGACATGGCAGACTGAGAGACGGTTGGAGACGGTATTGTTTCCGCCGGTGCCCTACATGCAATATTTCCTCCTACAAAACTGGTGATTCCCTGACCCTGACTGCTTTTGGCTGGCAAAGAAACCTGCACAGATACTGCCGGTGGTGCGGAAAATGGTGGCCTTACAGTGACGGAAGGGATGTTGCGTTGCTGACTAGCTTCATTGGCCGAGGGTGCTACAACCTTGAGGGACGTTTGGTAGTTAGTCCAGGCTTGAGAATGCATGGTGGTTAAGTGTCTATGCATGCAACTAGTATTTAGACTTTTCAGATTCTGACCTCTGCTTAAGCTAGTTGAACATTTTTGACAGATGACTTTGCGCTGATCAGTTGGATGTTGTTTAAAAAAATGCCAGACTGCACTCTTCCTAGACTCTGATCCCTTTTCAGGGATTGCAGACTGAGCTTTAACCGGATGGCAACGCTGTGCTCCAACAGGTTTTGGCTTTGACACGCGTTTTGGTCCAGATACGGGCCCGGCAGATGGAACCTGTTGCGATGTTGATGCCTGCTGCGGCCCCTCCTCCACCTCCGCTTCTGAACTACTGCCGCCTGCACCCTGTTCCCCCAATGGCTGCCAATCGGGGTCAATAACTGGGTCATCTATTACCTCCTCTTCGAGCTCGTGTGCAACTTCGTCTGTGTCACTGTGTCGGTCGGTGGTATAGCGTTCGTGGCGGGGCAACATAGTCTCATCAGGGTCTGATTGTGGATCTGTACCCTGAGAGGGCAATGTGGTGGTCTGAGTCAAAGGAGCAGCATAGTACTCTGGCTGTGGCTGTGCATCAGTGCACTCCATGTCAGAATATACTTGTAATGGGCATGGCCTGTTAAATGTTTCACTTTCTAAGCCAGGGACGGTATGTGTAAAGAGCTCCATGGAGTGACCCGTTGTGTCGCCTGCTGCATCCTTCTCTCTTGTTGTAGTTTTTGCTGAGGAGGACAAGGAAGCGACTTGTCCCTGACCGTGAACATCCACAAGCGACGCGCTGCTTTTACATTTACCAGTTTCGGAAGAGGAGGCAAAAGAGCTAGAGGCTGAGTCTGCAATGTAAGCCAAAACTTGCTGTTGCTGCTCCGCCTTTAAAAGCGGTTTTCCTACTCCCAGAAAAGAGAGCGTTCGAGGCCTTGTGTAGCCTGACGACGAAACTGGCTCCACAGCTCCAGACTTAGGTGGAATATTTTTATCCCCACGACCACCTGATGCTCCACTACCACTACCATCATTACCAGCTGACAATGAACGCCCACGACGACCTCTTGCACCAGACTTCCTCATTGTTTTAAAATCTTAACCAAAGTAACTTTATTTGTTGCTATCAAACAACTTACACGGTGAGCTATAACTTCAGTATGATTTCAATATCCCTTAACAGGTTGGTGAGACCACAAGGAAAATCAGGCACAATGTTACACACTCTGTTTTCTGTGGCACAAAATCACAGAGATGACACACACGCAGGACTGTCACTCAAGCACTAATGTCAATATTAATCTCCCACCTAATTTATTTATTTTTTTTTCTCAGGGAGACTTTAGAAACCAAATAATATTAAAAAAAAAAAAAAAAAAGGCTTTCTATGGCCCACAATTAGAGAGAGAGAGGTGGCACAACCAGGAGTCAAGACTGGCGCACAAGCTGAAAGGGCAATATTACTCTCCCACTGTTTTTTATGTTTTTTTTGTTTTTTTCAGGGAGACTTTAGAAACCAAATAATATTAAAAAAACCAAAAAAAAAAAAGGCTTTCTATGGCCCACTGAATGAGAGGGAGAGAGGTGGCACACCCAGGAGTCAAGACTGGCACACAAGCTGAAAGGGCAATATTACTCTCCCACTGTTTTTTTATGTATTTTTTGTTTTTTCAGGGAGACTTTAGAAACCCAATAATATTTAAAAAAAAAAATAAATAGGCTTTCTATGGCCCACTGAATGAGAGGGAGAGAGGTGACACACCCAGGAGTCAAGACTGGCACACAAGCTGAAAGGGCAATATTACTCTCCCACTGTTTTTTTAGGTTTTTTTTTTTTTTTCAGGGAGAATTAGAAACCAAATAATATTAAAAAAAAAAAAAAAATAGGCTTTCTATGGCCCACTGAATGAAAGGGAGAGAGGTGGCACACCCAGGAGTCAAGACTGGCACACAAGCTGAAAGGGCAATATTACTCTCCCACTGTTTTTTTATGTATTTTTTGTTTTTTCAGGGAGACTTTAGAAACCCAATAATATTTAAAAAAAAAAATAAATAGGCTTTCTATGGCCCACTGAATGAGAGGGAGAGAGGTGACACACCCAGGAGTCAAGACTGGCACACAAGCTGAAAGGGCAATATTACTCTCCCACTGTTTTTTTAGGTTTTTTTTTTTTTTCAGGGAGAATTAGAAACCAAATAATATTAAAAAAAAAAAAAAAATAGGCTTTCTATGGCCCACTGAATGAAAGGGAGAGAGGTGGCACACCCAGGAGTCAAGACTGGCACACAAGCTGAAAGGGCAATATTACTCTCCCACTGTTTTTTTATGTATTTTTTGTTTTTTCAGGGAGACTTTAGAAACCCAATAATATTTAAAAAAAAAAATAAATAGGCTTTCTATGGCCCACTGAATGAGAGGGAGAGAGGTGGCACACCCAGGAGTCAAGACTGGCACACAAGCTGAAAGGGCAATATTACTCTCCCACTGTTTTTTTAGGTTTTTTTTTTTTTTTCAGGGAGAATTAGAAACCAAATAATATTAAAAAAAAAAAAAATAGGCTTTCTATGGCCCACTGAATGAAAGGGAGAGAGGTGGCACACCCAGGAGTCAAGACTGGCACACAAGCTGAAAGGGCAATATTACTCTCCCACTGTTTTTTTATGTATTTTTTGTTTTTTCAGGGAGACTTTAGAAACCCAATAATATTTAAAAAAAAAAATAAATAGGCTTTCTATGGCCCACTGAATGAGAGGGAGAGAGGTGACACACCCAGGAGTCAAGACTGGCACACAAGCTGAAAGGGCAATATTACTCTCCCACTGTTTTTTTAGGTTTTTTTTTTTTTTTCAGGGAGAATTAGAAACCAAATAATATTAAAAAAAAAAAAAAAATAGGCTTTCTATGGCCCACTGAATGAAAGGGAGAGAGGTGGCACACCCAGGAGTCAAGACTGGCACACAAGCTGAAAGGGCAATATTACTCTCCCACTGTTTTTTTATGTATTTTTTGTTTTTTCAGGGAGACTTTAGAAACCCAATAATATTTAAAAAAAAAAATAAATAGGCTTTCTATGGCCCACTGAATGAGAGGGAGAGAGGTGGCACACCCAGGAGTCAAGACTGGCACACAAGCTGAAAGGGCAATATTACTCTCCCACTGTTTTTTTAGGTTTTTTTTTTTTTTTCAGGGAGAATTAGAAACCAAATAATATTAAAAAAAAAAAAAATAGGCTTTCTATGGCCCACTGAATGAAAGGGAGAGAGGTGGCACACCCAGGAGTCAAGACTGGCACACAAGCTGAAAGGGCAATATTACTCTCCCACTGTTTTTTTAGGTTTTTTTTTTTTTTCAGGGAGACTTTTGAAACCAAATAATATTAAAAAAAAAAAAAAAAAAAAAATATAGGCTTGCTATAGCCCACTGAATGAGAGATAGCGCACACACAGCAGTGGCACACAAGCCCTGACTGAGGCCAATATTTTTCTCCCACTGATTGATGTAGTGTTTCTGTGTTGAGGTAGATTTTAGAACACAAATCACGGAAAAAATAAATAGGCTTTCTATGGCCCACTCAGTGAGAGATGGCACACACAGGGATGGCACTGTAGCAGAAATGCCAATCTTAATCTCCCACAAAAAAAAAACAAAAAAAAAAAAAAAACTGTCCTACAATTACTATCTCCCTGCAGTAATGTAAGCCAGGTATGGCAGGCAGCAATAGGAGTGGACTGATGCACAAATTAAATAAAAAGTGTGGACAAACAAAAAAGATAGCTGTGCAGAAAGGAAGGAACAAGAGGATATGTGCTTTGAAAAAAGCAGTTGGTTTCCACAGTGGCGTACACACAGCAATACAGCTATCACGGAGCCTTCTAGGGCAGCCCAATGAGCTACAGCGCTGAGGGGAAAAAAAAAAAAAAATAGCTTCCACTGTTCCTGCACACCGAAGGTGGTGTTGGACAGTGGAAATCGCTGCAGCACAAGCGGTTTGGTGGTTAGTGGACCCTGCCTAACGCTCTCCCTGCTTCTGATGAAGCGGCAGCAACCTGTCCCTAAGCTCAGATCAGCAGCAGTAAGATGGCGGTCGGCGGGAACGCCCCTTTATAGCCCCTGTGACGCCGCAGACAGCAAGCCAATCACTGCAATGCCCTTCTCTAAGATGGTGGGGACCAGGATCTATGTCATCACGCTGCCCACACTCTGCGTTCACCTTCATTGGCTGAGAAATGGCGCTTTTCGCGTCATTGAAACGCGACTTTGGCGCGAAAGTCGCGTACCGCATGGCCGACAAGCACAGGGGTCGGATCGGGTTTCATGAGACGCCGACTTAGCCAAAAGTCGGCGACTTTTGAAAATGATCGACCCGTTTCGCTCAACCCTAGTGGGAGCAGCTCTGAGGAAGAGATTCCCTGAACGGGCCAAAGAGGGAGAGGGAGGGGGAAGACTGCGGTTCCTGTAGCCTCCACTTTGGCACCCGTAAGGAGCATGCCTCTTCCAAAAGCCAAAACGGGCGCTCCCAAGACTTGCAGTGCCTGGTCCTTTTTTTGACACAGTTGCAGATGACATTTGCTTTGTCAAATGCAAGGTGTGTCATCAGAAAGTCAAAAGAGGGAAAAATGTCAGCAACCTCAATACCACAAATATGTGGAAACATGTGCGGACCAAGCACGCGGTGGAGTTACAAAAACACACTGAAGACCTAGGCCAACCAACTGCGGCACATACCACCTCAGCTCGTGTTGTTGCCTCTTCCTCCAGCTCACACACAGCTGGTTCGGCTTCCTCACAGGATTGCCATGGAAGAACCTCTGGCACTGTTGTCCAGAGACCCACAGTAATTCCACCCGCAGCACCACGTTCCCAGTCATCCTCACACTCCCAGCCCAGTCCACAGCCATCGGTAGTACAGGCATGGGAGAAAAGGAGGCCATTCTCGGCAAACCATCCCCGAGCACAGGCTCTGTATGCTGGCATTGCAAAACTACTGTCCCTTGAAATGCTGTCATTCAGGCTGGTGGAGACTGACAGCTTCCGTAACTTGATGGTATTGGCAGTCCCAAAATACAATGTGCCCAGCCGCTTTTATTTCAGCAGGCAAGCCGTCCCTGCCGTGCACAAGCATGTGAAGGGAAAAATAAAACACGTGCTACTGAATGCCATCAGTAGCAAGGTCCACCTCACCACAGATGCGTGGGCCAGTCACCATGGACAGGGGCGATTCCTTTCCCTCACAGCACATTGGGTTAATGTTGTTGAGCCGGGTACAGATCGTGCGAGTGGCGCAGGACGTGTTCTGCCAACTCCAAGGATTGCAGGAATCCAGACTGTCCGCATTGACTCCTCCTCATACACAAGTTCCTCAGAATCATCGCTGCAGGAGCCGTCACAGTCCACCTCCACATGGACACGTGAACGTTTACCTGTTACGACAGACATGAGCACAGCTGTGGCCAAACGTCAACAGGCCGTCTTGAAATTAATTTCTTTGGGGAATCGAAGCCACACAGCACAGGAGCTCTGGAATGCCATCAAGCAGGAGAGCGACATGTGGTTTGTGCCAGCAAATCTCCAGCCAGGCGTGGTAGTGTGTGACAATGGCCGAAATCTGGTGGCAGCTCTGGCCCTAGGCAACCTCACTCACATCCCATGTCTGGCACATGTGCTCAGCTTGGTCATGCAGAGTTTTTTGAGGGACTATCCAGATCTTGATGCACTGCTGCACAAGGTCAGCCTAGAGTGTGCTCACTTGCGGCGTTCCATCATGGCAAGATCGCGCATTGCAGCTCTGCAGCGCCGATTCCGCCTTCCGGAACATCGCATCATATGTGATCTACCCACCAGGTGGAATTCCACGTTACATATGTTGGAACGGTTGTGTGAGCAGCAGCCAGCAGTAATGGAGTACCAGCTGCATCAGGCGCAACGAAGTCGCACTCCGCGCCGTTCAGACTTCACAACCACTGAGTGGGCCACTATGAAAGATGTCTGCCAGGTTTTGCGTTCCTTCGATGATTCCATGCGCATGGTGAGTGCAGATTATGCACTAGTCAGCATGACTGTCCCCTTTATCTGCCTGCTTCAACAAACACTGCAAGCGCTAAGGGATGATGTTGTGGAAGAGGTGGAGGATGAGGAGTCGCCAATTCCATCAGCTTCTGGACAGTCAGCACTACTTGGTTACTCACAAAGGCCTAGGCAGGGGACACTTTGTGAGGAGGATGAGGAGGAGTCAATGGGGAGGAAGACATCGGTCCAGAGGAGGGAGTTACACAATTCTCCAATAGTCAGTGTGTAGAGCGAGGGTGCGGTGATGCAGAGCAGGCAGAGATCACGCCTCAAGCAGGGGACAGCGTTACTTGGCCAGTTGGCAGTCTGCAGCCCATGGCTGATTACATGCTGCAGTGCCTGAGAAACGACCGCCACATCGCCCACATCCTCGCTACCGGGACAACTTACAAAGCCTCATAACACTGTTGAAGCGGGAGCATAAAATGCGGGAGTACCGAGACACACTGGTGAATTCCATCATCTTCTCCAGTCCAACTGAGAGCAGTGCTGCTAGTGCTTTACAAAGCAGCTCAGTGCGTTGAGACAGTGGAGGAAGCTCTGCACAAAGAAGGAGCAGAAGCAGTGCCTCAGCACAAGGGAAGACCAGTATGGCCCAACTGTGGCACAGTTTTGTGTGCCCGACACACATGTCTACACCATCACAGACGGCTCCAGTCAGCAGGGGGCAACGTTTCCGTCAGATGGTGACAGACTACATGTCTTGCCCTCTTACTGTACTCCCAGACGGCTCTTCCCCCTTCAAATTTTGGGACTCTAAGCTGGATACATGGCCAGAGCTAAGCCAGTATGCATTGGAGGTGCTGGCTTGCCCTGCTGTTAGTGCATTATCGGAATGTGTCTTTAGTGCCGCAGGTGGTGTACTAACAGACCGTCACATGCGACTATCCTCCGATAACTTTGACCGGCTTACTTTTCTGAAAATGAACAAGGCCTGGATCTCGCAGGAATTTGCCACTCCTCTTCCTGATTAAATAACTGGTTGGTTACAGTATCCAGGTCTCCTGTTGCGTTCATGTTTCTACCACCTGAACTGTAATCCCTGGGCTCCAACACCGCCAGTTGATGCTCAGAAGTGCAGGCTGCACAGTCAAAACACATGACCCAGTGTTATTGGGTTTCAGTAACGTCAGCTGATCCCCAGCTGTGTAGCCAACAATGTGTCCTGCGACCGCCACGCTGACACAACAACTCTAATTTAAGGGAACCTTTCCCCCCCAGGCGTTTGTTACTGAAAGAGCCACCTTGTGCAGCAGTAATGCTGCACAAGGAAAAGGTAGCTCTTTTAGTTTAGCTCCTTGCACACGCGGAACTTAACACTTATAAAATGTGTCCCCTCATACCATGAAACTGACCCGGAGGTGGGACTTTCCTTCGTAATGTGACGCAGCACAGCCATCATTCCTAACCCCTTGGCGCTGTGCGCCGCCTCCTTAGCGTTGTTTGAATCTGTCCCTTAGCCTGCGCTGTTATGTTTAACCTTGGCCATGCGTTGTTTGCGCTGCCCATCTTCTGACATCATTTGGTGTCAGGCTGACTGGGCCTGTGCGGCCGTGTTGCCCGAGATCCCGCTTCGCAGTCTCTTCTGATTTAATGATACTGCGGGCCTGGGATCCATGGGCATGCACGGTGCATATCTTCACCTCAGGCTCTCACTCATCTCCCTCCGCCTTCTTCAGATGGTGCGCCGTCAGCTGATCCCTAATAGCATGCCACGGCCGTGACGCCGCGCACTGTGAAGAAGCCAAAAGGAGGTGAGTGAGAGGCTAAGATATGCACTGCGCATGCCCATGGAACCCTGGCCCACAGTGTGATTACATTAGACGACACTGCGAGGCAAGATCTCGGGCAGGGTGGCCGCACAGGCGCAGCCAGCCTGACACCAAATGATGTCAGAAGACTGGCATCGCTAACAGCGCATGGCCAAGGTTGAACATAGCGCAGGCTCTGGGACAGATTCAAACAATGCTAAGGAGGCGGCGCACGGCGCCAAGGGGGTAGGTATGACGGCTGTGCTGTGTCACATTACAAAGGAAAGTCCCACCTCTGGGATGGGTTCACAGTATCAGGGGACACATTTTGTAAGTGTTCAGTTCTGCGTTTGCAAGGAGCATAATTAAAAGAGTCACCTTTTCCTTTTGCATCATTGGTGCTGCACAAGGTGGCTCTATCAGCTACAAACGCCTGGGGGGTTAAAGGTTACCTTTTAACTTGCTCCAATTAGGTTTTAGCCTACACGCTGCTCCTCCTGCTTTCCCTGGGCTCCAACACCGCCAGTTGCTGCCTTGAAGTGCTGTCTGCACAGTCAACACTTGCTGTCGTGTTATTGTGGTTCAGTAACGCCAGCTGCTCCCCTGCTGTTTTGCGGCAATAACTGTACCCTGCTCCTCCTGCTGTCCCTGGGTTTTAACACTGCCAGTTGCTGCCCGGAAGTGCTGTCTGCACAGTCAACAGTCGCTCCTCTGTTATTGGGGTTCAGTAACGCCTGCTGCTCCCCTGCTGTGTTGAGGCAATAACTGTAGCCTGCTCCTCCTGCTGTCCCTGGGCTTTAACACTGCCAGTTGCTGCCCGGAAGTGCTGTCTGCACAGTCAACACTTGCTGCCATGTTATTGGGGTTAAGTAATGCCATCTGCTCCCCTACTGTGTTGCAGCAATAACTGTAGCCTGCTCCTCCTGCTGTCCCTGGGCTTTATCATCGCCAGTTGCTGCCCAGAAGTGCTGTCTGCACAGTCAACTGTCGCTCCTCTGTTATTGGGGTTCAGTAACGCCAGCTGCTCCCCTGCTGTGTTGCGGCAATAACTTTAGCCTGCTCCTCCTGCTGTCCCTGGGCTTTAACACCGCCAGTTGCTGCCCAGAAGTGCTGTCTGCACAGTCAGCAGTCGCTCCTCTGTTATTTGGGTTCAGTAACGCCAGCTGCTCCCCTGCTGTGTTGTGACAATAACTGTAGCCTGCTCCTCCTGCTGTCCCTGGGCTTTAACACCACCAGTTGCTGCCCAGAAGTGCTGTCTGCACAGTCAACACTTGCTGCCATGTTATTGGGGTTCAGTAACTCCAGCTGCTCCCCTGCTGTGTTGCGGCAATATCTGTAGCCTGCTCCTCCTGCTGTCCCTGGGCTTTAACACCGCCAGTTGCTGCCCGGAAGTGCTGTCTGCACAGTCAACAGTCGCTCCTCTGTTATTGGAGTTCAGTAACACCAGCTGCTCCCCTGCTGTGTTGTGGCAATAACTCTAGCCTGCCCCTCCTTCTGTCCCTTGGCTTTAACACCGCTAGTTGCTGCCCGGAAGTGCTGTCTGCACAGTCAACAGTCGCTCCTCTGTGATTGGGGTTCAGTAATGCCAGCTGCTCCCCTGCTGTGTTGCGGCAATAACTGTAGCCCGATTCTCCTGCTGTCCCTGGGCTTTAACACCGCCAGTTGCTGCCCGGAAGTGCTGTCTGCAAAGTCAACAGTCGCTCCTCTGTTATTGGGGTTCAGTAATGCCAGCTGCTCCCCTGCTGTGTTGCGGCAATGTGTCCTGTGACCGCCACGCTGACACAACAACTGAAATGTAAGTGAACCTGTCCACCCCCCCAGGCATTTGTTACTGAAAGAGCCACCTTGTGCAGCTGTAATGCTGCACAAAGAAAAGGTAGCTCTTTTAGTTTTGCTCCTTGCAGACACCAGACTAGACACTTATAAAATGTGTCCCTTGATACTGTAAAACCGTCCCGGAGGTGGGACTTTCCTTCGTAATGGGACGCAGCATAGCCGGCATTCTAACCCCCTTGGCGCCGTGCGCCGCCTCCTTAGCGTTGTTTGAATCTGTCCCGTAGCCTGTGCTGTTTTGTTCAACCTTGGCCTTGCGCAGTTTGCGCTGCCCATCTTCTGACATCATTTGGTGTCAGGCGGACTGGGCCTGTGCTGCCGCGCTGCCCGAGATCCCGCCTCGCAGTCTCTTCTGCTTTAATCACACTGCAGGCCTGGGATCCAAGGGCATGCGCAGTGCATATCTTCACCTCAGGCTCTCACCCATCTCCCTCCGCCTTCTTCAGACTGTGCGCCTTCAGCTGATCCGTAATAGCATGCCACGGCCGTGACGCCGCACAGTCTGAAGAAGCCAGAAGGAGGGGAGTGAGAGGCAAAGATATGCACTACGCATGCCCATGGATCCCAGGCCCGTCGTGTGATTAAATCAGAAGAGACTGCGAGGCGGAATCTCGGGCAGCGCGTCCGCACAGGCGCAGCCAGCCTGACACCAAATGATGTCAGAAGAAGGGCAGCACTAAGTGTGCAGCACCCCAGAGTCCTGGTCGTTGCAGTACTGTTGCTCTGCCACTAAGGGGAGTGATGGTACGTCTGATGGCACTAAAGGAGTTCACCTGGCCAGGTATCACACACACACTACACTTCACACTCCGGCCACCAGGGGGGGTGGTTCTATCTATTAGGCCACTCCTCACACTTTGGTAAAACTGGGGGTTGGACAGGAAGTTAGAGACAAAGTAGCTGGGAAGAGCTCAAGAGAGGATCTGCCAGGGGTGGGATCCTGGCAGAGCCCTAGAACAACTGGCAGAGCGTTACGGAGCCGTGCCTGTGCCTTACAGCGGCAGACTCCTAAGAAAGGACAAGAAGCGAGGTTTATTGTGAAGAGTGAGAAACGGGAATACAGCAAAGAGGCGATAGAACCAGAAGGAGTAGTGCCACCAGATCAGCAACATCCTTCTGAGGCGCGATGCCGGCGGCCGGAACATTGAGAAAGTAAGAGACTTTAAGCATTACTTCAAACCAATGGCAGGGCAGCTAATTATAGGTTGGCTGTCTCACCTAAAACACCTAAGCAGACAACGGAGGCAGTTGTGGGAGAGGGGCGACTCTAGGGTCCCGGAAGAACTCCAGGCCTACCCCGTCATACGGGTGCGTCCTAGCCATATCACCTGGGGGACGGAGAGAAGAACATCAGAAACAGACACAACAGTTGTGAGGACTATCCCGTGGTGCTCAGCAGGGAGGGACTACAACACACAGGCGCTAGAAGGTAGATACTGATTCCCACCTGCAAAAGGGAACTCTGAATGTGCCATCGGACCGGCTGGACTCAGCCAGCCCTGTTAACAGTGCTCTGGATTGGGGATCTCGAAGCCTTCAGTAAAGAGGTAAAGAGACTGCAACCCTGTGTCCTTGTTATTTCATCGCACCACGCACCTACACCTTTCATTGCATGCCCCTTAGCAGGGTCATGGACCGGGTCTAGCCACCGTGACAACCCCAGACCTGAGACAGAGTAGCCGGGTACCGAGTACCCAACGGCCCTGCATCTGGGGGCGCTCCAAGTGCGCATGACCAAGGGATAACATAACAGCGCAGGCTCCGGGACAGAATCAAACAACGCTGAGGAGGCGGCGCACGTCGCCAAGGTGAGAGGAATGATGGCTGTGCTGCGTCCCATTACGAAGGGAAATCCCACCTCCGGGACGGTTTTACGGTATCAAGAGACACATTTCATAAGTGTCTAGTTCTGCGTTTGCAAGGAACATAATAAAAAAAAGCCAGCTTTTCCTTTTGCAGCATTAGTGCTGTACAAGATGGCTCTTTCAGCTACAAACGCCTGGGCGGGGTTAAAGGTTCCCTTTCAACTTGCTCAAATTAGGCCTTGGCCTACACTCCGCTCCTCTTTGATTCCCAGGGCTCTAACACTGCCAGTTGATGCTCGGAAGTACTGGCTGCACAGAGAAAAACACTCGCCACTGTGTCATTGGGGTTCAGCAATGCCAGCTGTTCCCCTGCTGTGTAGCCGGCAACGTGTCCTGCAAACACCACGCAGACACAACAGATATTAAACTGTCTCCAGTGCAGGCTTCGGCCTACACTCTGCTCCTCCGCTCCTCCTTGATTCCCTGGGCTCTAACACCACCAGTTGGTGCTCGGAAGTGCTGGCTGCACAGAGAAAAACACTCGCCACTAGGGTTGAGCGACTTTCATTTTTTTAAGATCGAGTCGGGTTTTGTGAAACCCGACTTTGTCCAAAGTCGAGTCGAGTGCAGTCGGCCGATTATCGTTAAAAGTCGGGGATCGACCGAAACACGAAACCCAATGCAAGTCAATGGGGAAGCATAGTCGGCAGTGAGTGGAGGCCAGGAAAACAGCTACAGTGCCCATTTTAATGCCAAAAACATCCATTCTTGTTTCTGAAGCTTGTCAATCTTAATTAACTTTATAATAATAGTTGGGCATTGGAAATTGGGGGTCATTTGGCAAAAGTTGTGGGGGGTAGGGCTGGTTCAAGGTTTTAGTGGGCCCAGGAAATGTGGACTACGTCATGGCGGTGGAGCAGTGAGAGGTATTTCAACTTTGCAAGTGCTGTGATTCTGAGCAAGCAGGAAGGCCCACTCATTCGCATTGGCACTGGCACAGGGCCCCTCAAAGTACGGTGGTGTGTTTGCACGGCGGGGGCGCCTCCCACCGGCAGCGACACTTTTGCATACTCTGAGGGGCCCTGTGCCTGTGACGTCGCCAACGAGTATGCCCCCCTACCTGTTGAAGAAACCTGCACTTTCATCTGCACCTTCCTCTTTGTCCCTGTGTAAGGTTGTATAGTATGCGGGAAGGGGAACCTGACTTTCAGCAGGGTCAGATTGTGGCTGTGTAGCGTGCAAGGGGAATGTAGTGGTCTGGGTCAAAGTACCACAAGACTCATCTAGCACCGGCTGGGCAATGGGCAGGATGAGGCGGAAACACTGATATAGGCCCAAATAATAAAGTGGGTAAAATGCAGGTCAAAATTGGTAACAGGACTAACCAGGTGGCATTGCTTAGTTCAATGGAGTAGAAAACCCAGGAGCGGCAGACAGACACCATTAGTAGGGCCGAACCACACTAGTAGGCCCTATGCAGTTTAATATTACAAATGAAGGCCGAAAGCCTGAAGATTAAAGGTCAGGAAAATAACACAGGACAACACCAAGGTGCGGCACACACCGTTACTAGTCCCAACCAAAGTAGTAGGCCAACTGCAGTTTAATTATTTAAAATGTAAGCCGAAAGCCTGAACATTGAAGGTCGTGACAACAAAACAGGAGAAAACCCAGTAGCGTCAGACACCGTTTTAAGGGCCCAACCACCCATTTTAAAAACAACTACTTAACGAGAGCTTTAAGATTGAAGCTCAGCTTTATACAGTGGAGGACAACACCATGGAGCGGCAGACACCGTTAGTAGGCACCAACCACCAATTTTTACCAACAAATACTTAATGAGAGCCAGAAGGTTAAAGCTCAGATTTATACAGTGGAGGACAACACCAGGGAGCGGCAGACACCGTTAGTAGGCCCCAACCACCAATTTTTACCAGCAAATACTTAATGAGAGCCAGAAGGTTGAAGCTCAGATTTATACAGTGGAGGACAACACCAGGGAGTGGCAGACACCGTTAGTAGGCCCCAACCACCAATTTTTACCAACAAATACTTAATGAGAGCCAGAAGGTTGAAGCTCAGATTTATACAGTGGAGGACAACACCAGGGAGCGGCAGACACCGTTAGTAGGCCCCAACCACCAATTTTTACCAACAAATACTTAATGAGAGCCAGAAGGTTGAAGCTCAGACAAGGAAAACTGGAAGAGAACACCAAGGAGGAGGAGAACACCAAGAAGGAGGAGAACACCGTTACTAGGCCCCAACCCAAGTAGTATGGCAACTGTAGTGTTACATTTAAAAATACTTAATGAGAGCCAGAAGGTTGAAGCTCAGATTTATACAGTGGAGGACAACACCAGGGAGCGGCAGACACCGTTAGTAGACCCCAACCACCAATTTTTACCAACAAATACTTATTGAGAGCCAGAAGGTTGAAGCTCAGATTTATACAGTGGAGGACAACACCAGGGAACGGCAGACACCGTTAGTAGGCCCCAACCACCAATTTTTGCCAACAAATACTTAATGAGAGCCAGAAGGTTGAAGCTCAGATTTATACAGTGGAGGACAACACCAGGGAGCAGCAGACACCGTTAGTAGGCCCCAACCACCAATTTTTACCAACAAATACTTAAAGAGAGCCAGAAGGTTGAAGCTCAGACAAGGAAACCTGGAGGAGAACACCAAGGAGGAGGAGAACACCAAGGAGGAGGAGAACACCGTTACTAGGCCCCAACCGAAGTAGTATGGCAACTGTAGTGTTACATTTAAAAATACTTAATGAGAGCCAGAAGGTTGAAGCTCAGATTTATACAGTGGAGGACAACACCAGGGAGCGGCAGACACCGTTAGTAGGCCCCAACCACCAATTTTTACCAACAAATACTTAATGAGAGCCAGAAGGTTGAAGCTCAGATTTATACAGTGGAAAACAACACCAGGGAGCGGCAGACACCGTTAGTAGGCCCCAACCACCAATTTTTACCAACAAATACTTAATGAGAGCCAGAAGGTTGAAGCTCAGACAAAGAAACCTGGAGGAGAACACCAAGGAGGAGGAGAACACCAAGGAGGAGGAGAACACCGTTACTAGGCCCCAACCCAAGTAGTATGGCAACTGTAGTGTTACATTTAAAAATACTTAATGAGAGCCAGAAGGTTGAAGCTCAGATTTATACAGTGGAGGACAACACCAGGGAGCGGCAGACACCGTTAGTAGGCCCCAACCACCAATTTTTTCCAACAGATACTTAATGAGAGCCAGAAGGTTGAAGCTCAGATTTATACAGTGGAGGACAACACCAGGGAGTTGCAGACAGGCTTACTAGGCCTAAAATAAATAAAAATAGGCTCAAGGCACTTAGAGTTATCTCGCAGGGGTACACAGGCAGCATTGGTGTGGTCAGCGGAGGAGGATTGCAAGGAGGGACTGCAGACAGGCTTACTGAGCCGAAAATAAATAAAAATAGGCTCTATACAGTCTTAAATAGGTTACATGGGTACACAGGCAGCTGTTATGGATCCCAATGGCTAGGGGATCGCACTGGACAAGCAAAAATAACTAAAATAACGGACGAGCTCTAGGGTGATGGAACCTGGGCTGACCGCTGCCCTACTCCTGACAAACACAACTAGAAATAGCCAGGGAGCGTGCCTACGTTGATTCTAGATGCCTCGCGCCAGCCTAAGAGCTAACTAGCACTGCAGAGAAAATAAAGACCTAACTTGCCTCCAGATAAATAAACCCCAAAGGTATAGTTGCCCCCCACATGTATTGACGGTGAAAATGAGAGGAAGGCACGCACATAGATATGAAAATAGAGTTAGCAAAACGAGGCCCGCTATAACTAGAAAGCAGAAGGATACAAAAGGGGTCTGAGCGGTCAGCAAAAAACCCTAATCAAAAACCATCCTGAGATTACAAGCACCCATGTGCCAACTCATGGCACATGGGGAGCACCTCAGCCCACTAGAGCTTCCAACTAGCATAGAGTAATATTTAGCAAGCTGGACAAAAAACAAAACAACTGAAAAGCATAACTTAGCTTATCCTGAGAGATCTGGAAGCAGGTAGTCAGAACCAAACTGAGAACATCTGAGAACATTGATAGCCGGCAAGGGAATGACAGGGAAGCCAGGTTAAATAGGAAACACCCAGCCTCTGATGGACAGGTGGAAACCAGAAACCGCAACCCACCAAAGTCACCCAGTACCAGTTGTAACCACCAGAGGGAGCCCAAAAACAGAATCCACAACAGTACCCCCCCCTTGAGGAGGGGTCACCGAACCCTCACGAGAACCCCCAGGGCGATCAGGATGAGCTCTATGGAAGGCGCGGACCAAATCAGTTGCATGAACATCAGAGGCGACCACCCAGGAATTATCCTCCTGACCATAACCCTTCCACTTAACCAAATACTGGAGTTTACGTCTGGAAACACGAGAATCCAAGATCTTCTCAACAACATACTCCAATTCTCCCTCCACCAGCACCGGAGCAGGAGGCTCAACCGAAGGAACAACGGGCACCTCATACCTCCGCAATAACGACCGATGGAACACGTTATGAATAGCAAACGATGCTGGGAGATCCAAACGAAAAGATACAGGGTTAAGAATCTCCAAGATCTTATAAGGACCGATGAACCGAGGCTTGAACTTGGGAGAAGAGACCTTCATAGGGACAAAACGAGAAGACAACCACACCAAGTCCCCAACACGAAGTCGGGGACCCACGTGGCGACGGCGATTAGCAAACTGCTGAGCCTTCTCCTGAGACAACTTCAAATTGTCCACCACCTGATTCCAAATCTGATGTAGCCTGTCCACCACCACGTCCACTCCAGGACAATCCGAAGGCTCCACCTGACCAGAGGAAAAACGAGGATGAAACCCCGAATTACAAAAGAAAGGAGAAACCAAAGTAGCAGAACTAGCCCGATTATTAAGGGCAAATTCGGCCAGTGGCAAAAAGGCAACCCAGTCATCTTGATCAGCAGAAACAAAACACCTTAAATAAGTTTCCAAGGTCTGATTAGTTCGCTCCGTCTGGCCATTCATCTGAGGATGGAATGCAGATGAGAAAGACAAATTAATGCCCATCTTAGCACAAAACGTCCGCCAAAATCTAGCCACAAACTGGGATCCCCTGTCAGAAACGATATTCTCCGGAATCCCATGCAAACGAACCACGTTCTGAAAAAATAAAGGGACCAACTCAGAGGAGGAAGGCAACTTAGGCAAGGGTACCAAATGAACCATCTTAGAAAAGCGGTCACACACAACCCAGATAACGGACATTTTCTGTGAGACAGGGAGATCTGAAATAAAATCCATGGAAATGTGCGTCCAAGGCCTCTTCGGGATAGGCAAGGATAACAACAACCCACTGGCCCGAGAACAGCAAGGCTTAGCCCGAGCACACACTTCACAAGACTGCACAAAGGTACGCACATCCCTTGACAAGGAAGGCCACCAAAAAGACCTGGCCACCAAGTCTCTAGTACCAAATATTCCCGGATGACCAGCCAACACAGAAGAATGGACCTCGGGGATGACTCTACTGGTCCAATCATCCGGAACAAACAGTCTTTCTGGTGGACAACGATCAGGTTTATCCGCCTGAAACTCCTGCAATGCACGTCGCAAGTCTGGGGAGACGGCGGACAATATTACCCCATCCCTAAGGATACCAGTAGGCCCAGAGTCTCCAGGAGAGTCAGGCACAAAACTCCTGGAAAGAGCATCTGCCTTCACATTCTTTGAACCTGGCAGGTATGAAATCACAAAATTGAAACGAGAAAAAAACAACGACCAACGAGCCTGTCTAGGATTCAGACGCCTGGCAGACTCAAGGTAAATCAGATTTTTGTGATCAGTCAAGACCACCACACGATGTCCAGCACCCTCAAGCCAATGACGCCACTCCTCAAATGCCCACTTCATGGCCAAAAGCTCCCGATTACCCACATCATAATTGCGCTCGGCGGGCGAGAATTTTCTAGAAAAGAACGCACATGGCTTCATCACCGAGCCATCGGAACTTCTCTGTGACAAAACCTCCCCCGCTCCAATCTCGGAAGCATCAACCTCAACCTGAAAAGGAAGTGAAACATCTGGTTGACATAACACAGGAGCAGAAGAAAACCGGCGCTTAAGTTCCTGAAAGGCCTCCACAGCCGTAGGAGACCAATTAGCAACATCAGCACCCTTTTTAGTCAAATCAGTCAAAGGTTTAACAACACTGGAAAAATTAGCAATGAACCGACGATAAAAATTAGCAAAACCCAAGAACCTCTGAAGACTCTTAACAGATGTAGGTTGTGTCCAGTCACAAATCGCCTGAACCTTGACGGGATCCATCTCAATAGTAGAAGGAGAAAAAATGTACCCCAAAAAAGAAATCTTCTGGACTCCGAAGAGACATTTCGAGCCCTTCACAAACAGAGAATTGGCCCGCAGGACTTGAAACACCTTCCTGACCTGTAGAACATGAGACTCCCAGTCATCAGAAAACACCAAAATATCATCCAAATACACAATCATAAACTTATCCAGATATTCACGGAAAATATTGTGCATAAAGGACTGAAAGACTGAAGGAGCATTAGAAAGTCCAAAAGGCATTACCAAATACTCAAAATGGCCCTCAGGTGTATTAAATGCGGTTTTCCACTCATCACCCTGCTTTATCCGCACAAGATTGAACGCACCGCGAAGATCTATCTTAGTGAACCACCTAGCCCCCTTAATGCGAGCAAACAAATCAGTCAATAATGGCAATGGATACTGATATTTGACTGTAATCTTATTCAGAAGGCGATAATCTATACAAGGCCTCAGGGAACCATCTTTTTTAGCCACGAAAAAAAACCCTGCTCCCAGAGGGGACAAAGATGGACGAATATGTCCCTTTTCCAAGGACTCCTTAATATAATTCCGCATAGCAGTATGCTCTGGCACTGACAGATTAAATAAACGACCCTTAGGGAACTTACTGCCAGGAATTAATTCTATAGCACAGTCACAATCCCTATGAGGAGGGAGCGAATTGAGCTTAGGCTCCTCAAAAACATCCCGACAGTCAGACAAAAACGCAGGGACCTCAGAAGGAGTAGATGAAGCGATTGAAATCAGAGGTGCATCATCATGAACCCCCTGACATCCCCAGCTTAACACAGACATTGTTTTCCAATCCAGGACTGGATTATGAGTTTGTAACCATGGCAGACCAAGCACTAGTACATCATGTAAATTATACAGTACAAGGAAGCGAATCACCTCCTGATGAACGGGAGTCATGCGCATGGTCACTTGTGTCCAGTACTGCGGTTTATTCATAGCCAATGGTGTAGAGTCAATTCCCTTCAAAGGAATAGGAACTTCCAGAGGCTCCAGACTAAAACCGCAGCGTTTGGCAAATGACCAATCCATAAGACTCAGGGCAGCGCCCGAATCCACATAGGTATCGACGGAAATGGATGACAGTGAACAAATCAGAGTTACAGACAAAATGAACTTAGACTGCAGAGTACTAATGGCAAAAGATTTATCAACCTTTTTTGTGCGTTTAGAGCATGCTGATATAACATGAGCTGAATCACCACAATAAAAACACAATCCATTTTTCCGCCTATAATTTTGCCGTTCACTTCTGGACTGAATTCTATCACATTGCATAGTCTCAGGTGCCTCTGTTCAGAAGACATCGCCAACTGGTGCACAGGTTTGTGCTCCCGCAAATGCCGATCAATCTGAATGGCCATAGTCATAGACTCATTCAGACCTGTAGGCGCAGGGAACCCCACCATAATATCCTTAATGGCCTCAGAAAGACCATCTCTGAAGTTTGCAGCCAGTGCGCACTCATTCCACTGAGTAAGTACCGACCATTTCCAAAATTTTTGACAATATACTTCCGCTTCATCATGCCCCTGAGAGAGGGCTAATAAAGCCTTTTCAGCCTGAATCTCCAGGTTAGGTTCCTCATAGAGCAATCCCAGTGCCAGAAAAAACGCATCCACACTGAGCAATGCAGGATCCCCTGGTGCCAATGCAAATGCCCAATTCTGAGGGTCGCCCCGCAGGAAAGATATTACAATCTTGACCTGCTGAGCAGGGTCTCCAGAGGAGCAAAATTTCAAAGAAAGAAACAATTTGCAATTGTTCCTGAAATTCAGGAAGGTAGATCTATCTCCAGAAAAAAACTCTGGAATAGGAATTCTAGGTTCAGACATAAGAGTGTGAACAACAAAATCCTGTATGTTTTGAACTTTTGCAACGAGATTATTCAGGCTGGAAGCCAAACTCTGGACATCCATGTTAAACAGCTAAGGTCAGAGCCATTCAAGGGTTAAGAGGAGGTAAGAAGCAGCTAGACAGCAATTAAAGGCTAGGCAGCAAAACTCTGAGGGAAAAAAAAAAAAATTCCCTTCAACACTTCTTTTTCTCCTGCTTCAGCCCAAACAATTAACACTTTGTAGGCCGGCTATACTGTTATGGATCCCAATGGCTAGGGGATCGCACTGGACAAGCAAAAATAACTAAAATAACGGACGAGCTCTAGGGTGATGGAACCTGGGCTGACCGCTGCCCTACTCCTGACAAACACAACTAGAAATAGCCAGGGAGCGTGCCTACGTTGATTCTAGACGCCTCGCGCCAGCCTAAGAGCTAACTAGCACTGCAGAGAAAATAAAGACCTAACTTGCCTCCAGAGAAATAAACCCCAAAGGTATAGTTGCCCCCCACATGTATTGACGGTGAAAATGAGAGGAAGGCACGCACATAGATATGAAAATAGAGTTAGCAAAACGAGGCCCGCTATAACTAGAAAGCAGAAGGATACAAAAGGGGTCTGAGCGGTCAGCAAAAAACCCTAATCAAAAACCATCCTGAGATTACAAGCACCCATGTGCCAACTCATGGCACATGGGGAGCACCTCAGCCCACTAGAGCTTCCAACTAGCATAGAGTAATATTTAGCAAGCTGGACAAAAAACAAAACAACTGAAAAGCATAACTTAGCTTATCCTGAGAGATCTGGAAGCAGGTAGTCAGAACCAAACTGAGAACATCTGAGAACATTGATAGCCGGCAAGGGAATGACAGGGAAGCCAGGTTAAATAGGAAACACCCAGCCTCTGATGGACAGGTGGAAACCAGAAACCGCAACCCACCAAAGTCACCCAGTACCAGTTGTAACAACCAGAGGGAGCCCAAAAACAGAATCCACAACAGGTAGCATTGTTGTGGTCAGTGGAGGAGGATTGCAAGGAGGGACCGCAGACAGGCTTTCTGGACCTAAATTAAATAAAAATAGGCTCTATGCAGTTTTAAATAGGTTACATGGGTACACAGGCAGCATTGTTGTGGTCAGTGGAGGAGGATTGCAAGGAGGGACCGCAGACAGGCTTACTGGGCCTAAAATAAATAAAATAGGCTCTATGCGGTTTTAAATAGGTTACATGGGTACACAGGCAGCATTGTTGTGGTCAGTGGAGGAGGATTGCAAGGAGGGACCGCAGACAGGCTTACTGGGCCTAAAATAAATAAAAATAGGCTCAAGGCACTTAGAGTTATCTCGCAGGGGTACACAGGCAGCATTGGTGTGGTCAGCGGAGGAGGATTGCAAGGAGGGACCGCAGACAGGCTTACTGGGCCTAAAATAAATAAAAATAGGCTCAAGGCACTTAGAGTTATCTCGCAGGGGTACACAGGCAGCATTGGTGTGGTCAGCGGAGGAGGATTGCAAGGAGGGACCGCAGACAGGCTTACTGGGCCTAAAATAAATAAAAATAGGCTCTATGCAGTTTTAAATAGGTTACATGGGTACACAGGCAGCATTGGTGTGGTCAGCGGAGGACGATTGCCAGGAGTGTCTGACACAGTTAGTACTCCCAAAAAATAAATAGATGTTAATGTCTCGCAAAACAACAAAACAAAAAAACAAAAGTGTGGCATACTTAGGTACAGGGGTGGGCTCATCTGCTTAGTTTCTGACATAGTAATTTGGCAGTAAGTATTTATTGGTGTCAATATAGGACACTGACCCAGACTATTTTAACTAGCATCATAGATGTCAACAAATTGGTATTGTCAGTGCCAGGCATTGAATGATGTCAGCGCATAGACTAAACATTGGTGGAGCTGTGAGAGATAATTTTGCACGTGGTAGAGCACAGTTTGAGCTGGGGCGGGGTGAACTCTCTTGTGGCCGGCTGTACCGTCCCAGGGCCCCTCATGTTACAATGGTGTGTCTGACGCTGGGTGCGCGCCACCACCGCCAGAGACACTTTATTGTACTATGAGGGCCCCAGTGGCAGTGCCGTTGAGCAAAAGCGGGCACACCCACCTCTTCAGACAAACGGCACTCTAACGGGTGCTTGCACCAAGTAGCGAGACCACGGCCCCGTGGGGGGAGTTTTCCCATTGAGGGAGGTGTAAACATGTCATATGCTGGACAAACAGCTGCTGCAAATTAAGAGATTGGAACACTCAGTAAGACCAGTCCACAAGCAAGACCTTTTTATAGGAAAGCTAGGTGTCAGCCGGGAAAGGTGGGGCAAAATAATTTGAAATCCAGGAGTGGTTCATTTTAATGAAGGTTAGATCATCCACATTTTGGGTAGCCAGACGAGTCCTTTTTTCGGTTAATATTGAACCAGCAGCACTGAATACTCTTTCTGATAGCACACTAGCTGCTGGGCAAGCAAGCTCCTGCAATGCATATTCAGCCAATTCAGGCCAGGTGTCTAATTTGGATGCCCAGTAATCAAATGGGAATGACGGTTGAGGGAGAACATCAATAAGGGATGAAAAATAGTTAGTAACCATACTGGACAAATGTTGTCTCCTGTCACTTTGAATAGATGCTGCAGTACCTGTCCTGTCTGCGGTCATTGCGAAATCACTCCACAACCTGGTCAGAAAACCCCTCTGTCCAACGCCACTTCTGATTTGTGCACCTCTAACACCTCTGCCCTGTAGCCCCCTGCAGCTCGTGTGAGAACCATCACCGGCGCTGTGTGCTGGGAATGCCTGAATCAAACGGTCTACAAGAGTTGCTTGTTTGGTTGCTAATATTTGTTCGAGGTTCTCATGTGGCATAATATTTTGCAATTTGCCTTTATAGCGAGGGTCAAGGATGCAGGCCAACCAGTAATCGTCATCGGTCATCATTTTAATAATGCGTGGGTCCCTTTTGAGGATACGTAAGGCATAATCCGCCATGTGGGCCAAAGTTCCAGTTGTCAAATCTGCGGTTGTGCTGGTTTGAGGGGCAGTTACAGGCAAATCTACATCACTTGTCTCCCTTAAAAAAACAGAACCCGGCCTTGCAACGCCACTAATTTCTGTTGGCCCAGGAGAAGCTTCCTCATTAAAAAAGTACTCATCCCCATCATCCTCCTCGTCCTCCTCATCCTCTTCGCCCGCTACCGCGTCCTCTACACGGCCCTGACCAGACAATGGCTGACTGTCATCAAGGCTTTCCTCTTCCTCGGCTGCAGAAGCCTGCTCCTTTATGTGCGTCAAACTTTGCATCAGCAGACGCATTAGGGGGATGCTCATGCTTATTATGGCGTTGTCTGCACTAATCAGCCATGTGCATTCCTCAAAACACTGAAGGACTTGACACAGCTCTTGTAGCTTCGATCACTGCACACCTGACAACTCCATGTCTGCCATCCAACTGCCTGCCCGTGTATCCTCCCACAAATACATAACAGCACGCCTCTGTTCGCACAGTCTCTGAAGCATGTGCAGTGTGGAGTTCCACCTTGTTGCAACGTCGATGATTAGGCGATGCTGGGGAAGGTTCAAAGACCGCTGATAGTTCTGCATAAGGCTGGGGTGTACGGACGAACGGCGGATATGCGAGCAAAGTCTGCGCACTTTGAGGAGCAGGTTGGGTAACCCCGGATAACTTTTCAGGAAGCACTGCACCACCAGGTTTAAGGTGTGAGCCAGGCAAGGAATGTGTTTCAGTTGGGAAAGGGCTATGGCAGCCATGAAATTCCTTCCGTTATCACTCACTACCTTGCCTGCCTCAAGATGTACAGTGCCCAGCCATGACTGAGTTTCTTTCTGCAAGAACTCGGACAGAACTTCCGCGGTGTGTCTGTTGTCGCCCAAACACTTCATTGCCAATACAGCCTGCTGACGCTTGCCACTAGCTGTCCCATAATGGCACACCTGGTGTGCAACAGTGGCAGCTGCGGATGGAGTGGATGTGCGACTGCGGTCTGTGGACGAGCTCTCGCTTCTGCAGGAGGACGAGGAGGGGGGGCGAACGCCTACAGCCAACTGTTTCCTTGACCGTGGGCTAGGCAGAACTGTCCCAATATTGCTGTCCCCTGTGGACCCTGGATCCACCACATTCACCCAGTGTGCCGTGATGGACACGTAACGTTACTGGCCATGCCTACTGGTCCATGCATCTGTTCTCAGGTGCACCTTTGTAGTCACAGACTGCCTGAGTGCATGGACGATGCGGTCTTTAACATGCTGTTGGAGGGCTGGGATGGCTTTTCTAGAAAAGAAGTGTCGACTGGGTAGCTCGTAGCGTGGTACAGCGTAGTCCATCAGCGCTTTGAAAGCTTTGCTTTCAACTAACCGGTAGGGCATCATCTCTAATGAGATTAGTCTAGCAATGTGGGCGTTCAAACCCTGTGTACGTGGATGCGAGGATGAGTACTTCCTTTTCCTAACAAGAGTCTCATGTAGGGTGAGCTGGACTGGAGAGCTGGAGATCGTGGAACTAGCGGTGGTGCCGGTGGACATGGCAGACTGAGAGAGGGTTGGAGATGGTATTCTTGCCGGTGCCCTACATGCAGTGTTTCCTACTACGAACCTGGTGATTCCCTGACTGCTTTGGCCTGGAGACAAAAGCTGCACAGATACTGCAGGTGGTGCGGGAAATGGTGGGCTTACAGTGAGGGAAGGGATGTAGCATTGCTGACTAGCTTCATTGGCCAAGGGTGCTGCAACCTTTAGGCACGTTTGGTAGTTAGTCCAGGCTTGCAAATGCATGGTGGTTAAATGTCTATGCATGCAACTTGTATTTAGACTTTTAAGATTCTGACCTCTGCTTAAGGTAGTTGAACATTTTTGACAGATGACTTTGCGCTGATCATTTGGATGTTGTTTAAAAAAATGCCAGACTGCACTCTTTCTACTATCGGATACCTTTTCAGGCATTGCAGACTGAGCTTCTTTAACCGGATGGCCATGCTGTCCTCCAACTGGTTTTGGTTTTGCCATGCGTTTTTGGCCAGATACGGGCCCGGTAGATGGAACCTGTTGTGATGTTGATGCCTGCTGCGGCTCCTCCTCCTCCTCCACTTC
Organism: Ranitomeya variabilis; assembly: GCF_051348905.1. Classification (NCBI taxonomy): domain Eukaryota; kingdom Metazoa; phylum Chordata; class Amphibia; order Anura; family Dendrobatidae; genus Ranitomeya; species Ranitomeya variabilis. The sequence continues at coordinate 266,015,920 of NC_135237.1, read as the reverse complement.
AGAACTACTGCCGCCTGCACCCTGTTCCCCCAATGGCTGCCAATCGGGGTCAACAACTGGGTCATCTATGACCTCCTCTTCTATCTCGTGTGCAACTTCGTCTGTGTCACCGTGTAAGCCGGTGGTATAGCATACGTGACGGGGCACCATAGTCTCAGCTGGGTTTGATTCTGGCTCAGTACATTGCGAGGGCAATGTTCTGGTCTGAGTCAAGTGAACAGCATAGTAATCTGGCTGTGGCTGTGCATCAGTGCACTCCATGTCCGATTCAACTTCTAATGGGCATGGCCTGTTAACTGTTTCACTGTCTAACCCAGGAACGGTATGTGTAAAGAGCTCCATGGAGTAACCCGTTGTGTCTCCTGATTCATCCTTCTCTCTTGTTCTGGGTGAAGAGGACAAGGAAGCGACTTGTCCCTGACCGTGAACATCCACTAACGACGCGCTGCTTTTACATTTAGCACTTTCAGAAGAGGAGGCAAAAGAGCTAGAGGCTGAGTCAGCAATGAAAGCCAAAACTTGTTCTTGCTGCTCCGGCTTTAAAAGCGGTTTTCCTACTCCCAGAAAAGGGAGCGTTCGAGGCCTTGTGTAGCCAGACGAAGAACCTGGCTCAACAACTCGAGACTTAGGTGCTTGTCATGATCTCCATGGCCAGAGAACTAGCATAAGCCTCAACAGGAACAAGCTCTTGGAAGATGTAACTATACTGACCATGAACTAAACCTACCGCATCATCTAGAAGCAGCCAGGTAGCATGTCCTACTTTTTATCCCTATATGCCCAGCGCCGGCCGGAGAACTAAATAATGCTAGCAGAGGGAAATATAAGACCTGACTCACCTCTAGAGAAATACCCCGAAAGGAGACAGAGGCCCCCCACATATATTGGCGGTGATATGAGATGAAACAACAAACGCAGCAGGAAAATAGTTTTAGCAAATTTGAGGTCCGCTTTCTAGATAGCAGAAGACAGAAAGCATACTTTCATGGTCAGTAGAAAACCCTAACAAAACACATCCAGAAATTACTTTAGGACTCTGGCATTAACTCATAATACCAGAGTGGCAATTCCTGATCAACAAGAGCTTTCCAGACACAGTAACGAAACTGCAGCTGTGAACTGGAACCAAAATACAAAAACAAAACATGGACGAATGTCCAACTTATCTAGTAGATGTCTGGGAGCAGGAACAAGCACAGAGAGGCTTCTGATAACATTGTTGACCGGCAAGCATCTAACAGAGAAGCCAGGTTATATAGCGACACCCAGATCTAATCAGAACAGGTGAACAGGGAAGATGATGTCACAAGTTCAATTCCACCAGTAGCCACCGGGGGAGCCCAGAATCCAAATTCACAACAGTACCCCCCCCTCAAGGAGGGGGCACCGAACCCTCACCAGAACCACCAGGGCGATCAGGATGGGCCCTATGAAAGGCACGAACCAGATCAGAGGCATGAACATCAGATGCAGTGACCCAAGAATTATCCTCCTGGCCGTATCCCTTCCACTTGACCAGATACTGGAGTCTCCGTCTGGAAACACGGGAGTCTAGGATTTTTTCCACAACGTACTCCAACTCACCCTCAACCAACACCGGAGCAGGAGGCTCAACGGAAGGCACAACCGGTGCCTCATACCTGCGCAATAACGACCGATGAAAAACGTTATGAATAGAAAAGGATGCAGGGAGGTCCAAACGGAAGGAAACAGGGTTAAGAATCTCCAATATTTTATACGGACCGATGAACCGAGGCTTAAACTTAGGAGATGAGACCCTCATAGGGACAAAACGAGAAGACAACCACACCAAATCTCCAACACAAAGCCGAGGACCAACACGACGGTGACGGTTGGCAAAAAGCTGAGTCTTCTCCTGGGACAACTTTAAATTGTCCATCACCTGCCCCCAGATATGATGCAATCTCTCCACCACCGCATCCACTCCAGGACAATCCGAGGATTCCATCTGACCGGAGGAAAATCGAGGGTGGAACCCCGAATTACAGAAAAACGGGGACACCAAAGTGGCAGAGCTGGCCCGATTATTGAGGGCGAACTCCGCCAATGGCAAAAAAGCAACCCAATCATCCTGGTCAGCAGACACAAAACACCTCAGATATGTCTCCAGGGTCTGATTAGTCCGCTCGGTCTGGCCATTAGTCTGAGGGTGAAAAGCAGACGAAAAAGACAAATCTATGCCCATCCTAGCACAGAATGCCCGCCAAAATCTAGACACAAATTGGGTTCCTCTGTCAGAAACGATATTCTCAGGAATACCATGCAAACGAACAACATTTTGAAAAAACAGGGGCACCAACTCGGAAGAAGAAGGCAATTTGGGCAGGGGAACCAAATGGACCATCTTAGAAAAACGGTCACACACCACCCAGATGACAGACATCTTCTGAGAAACAGGCAGATCTGAAATAAAATCCATCGAGATGTGTGTCCAAGGCCTCTTAGGAATAGGCAAGGGCAACAATAATCCACTAGCCCGAGAACAACAAGGCTTGGCCCGAGCACAAACGTCACAAGACTGCACAAAGCCTCGCACATCTCGTGACAGGGAAGGCCACCAGAAGGATCTTGCCACCAAATCCCTGGTACCAAAAATTCCAGGATGACCTGCCAATGCAGAAGAATGTACCTCAGAGATGACTCTACTGGTCCAATCATCAGGAACAAACAACCTATCAGGCGGACAACGATCCGGTCTATCCGCCTGAAACTCCTGCAAGGCCCGCCGCAGGTCTGGAGAAACGGCTGACAAGATAACTCCCTCCTTAAGAATACCTGTGGGGTCAGAGTTGCCGGGTGAATCAGGCTCAAAACTCCTAGAAAGGGCATCCGCCTTAACATTCTTAGAACCCGGTAGGTACGATACCACAAAATTAAACCGAGAGAAAAATAATGACCAGCGCGCCTGTCTAGGATTCAGGCGCCTGGCGGTCTCAAGATAGATCAAATTTTTGTGGTCAGTCAATACCACCACCTGATGTCTGGCCCCCTCGAGCCAATGGCGCCACTCCTCAAACGCCCACTTCATGGCCAAAAGCTCCCGATTCCCAACATCATAATTCCGCTCAGCGGGCGAAAATTTACGGGAAAAGAAGGCACAAGGCCTCATCACGGCGCAGTCAGAACTTTTCTGCGACAACACTGCCCCAGCCCCGATCTCAGAAGCGTCGACCTCAACCTGAAAAGGAAGAGTCACATCAGGCTGACGCAACACAGGGGCAGAAGAAAAACGGCGCTTAAGCTCCTGAAAGGCCTCCACAGCATCAGGGGACCAATTAGCAACATCAGCACCCTGTCTAGTCAAATCGGTCAATGGCTTAACGACATCCGAAAAACCAGAAATAAATCGACGATAAAAGTTGGCAAAGCCCAAAAATTTCTGAAGACTTTTAAGAGAAGAGGGCTGCGTCCAATCACAAATAGCTTGAACCTTGACAGGATCCATCTCAATGGAAGAGGGAGAAAAAATATATCCCAAAAAGGAAATTCTCTGAACCCCAAAAACGCACTTAGAACCCTTGACACACAGAGAATTAGACCGCAAAACCTGAAAAACCCTCTTAACTTGCCGGACATGAGAGTCCCAATCATCCGAAAAAATCAGAATATCATCCAGATACACTATCATAAATTTATCCAAAAAATCGCGGAAAATATCATGCATAAAGGACTGGAAGACTGAAGGGGCATTAGAAAGACCAAAAGGCATCACCAAATACTCAAAGTGGCCCTCGGGCGTATTAAATGCGGTTTTCCACTCATCCCCCTGCCTGATCCGCACCAAATTATACGCCCCACGGAGATCAATCTTAGAGAACCACTTGGCCCCCTTTATGCGAGCAAACAAATCAGTCAGCAACGGCAATGGGTATTGATATTTAACCGTGATTTTATTCAAAAGCCGATAATCAATACATGGTCTCAAAGAGCCGTCTTTTTTTGACACAAAGAAAAAACCGGCTCCTAAGGGAGATGACGATGGACGAATATGTCCCTTTTCCAAGGACTCCTTTATATATTCTCGCATAGCAGTATGTTCAGGCACAGACAGATTAAATAAACGACCCTTTGGGTATTTACTACCCGGAATTAAATCTATAGCACAATCGCACTCACGGTGCGGAGGTAGTGAACCCAGCTTGGGTTCTTCAAAGACGTCACGATAATCAGACAGGAACTCAGGGATTTCAGAGGGAATAGATGATGAAATGGACACCAAAGGTACGTCCCCATGAGTCCCCTTACATCCCCAGCTCAACACAGACATAGCTCTCCAGTCAAGGACTGGGTTGTGAGACTGCAGCCATGGCAATCCCAGCACCAAATCATCATGTAGATTATACAGCACCAGAAAACGAATAGTCTCCTGGTGATCCGGATTAATACACATAGTCACTTGTGTCCAGTATTGTGGTTTATTATTAGCCAATGGGGTGGAGTCAATCCCCTTCAGAGGAATAAGAGTCTCCAAAGGCTCTAAATCATACCCACAACGATTGGCAAAGGACCAATCCATAAGACTCAAAGCGGCGCCAGAGTCGATATAGGCGTCCGTAGTAATAGATGACAAAGAGCAAATCAGGGTCACAGACAAAATAAATTTAGACTGTAAAGTGCCAATGGGAACGGATTTATCAAGCTTTTTAGTACGCTTAAAGCATGCTGATATAACATGAGTAGAATCCCCACAATAGAAACACAACCCATTTTTCCGTCTAAAATTCTGCCGCTCGCTTCTGGACAGAATTCTATCACACTGCATGTTTTCTGGCGTCTTCTCAGTGGACACCGCCAGATGGTGCACTGGTTTGCGCTCCCGCAGACGCCTATCGATCTGAATGGCCATTGTCATGGACTCATTCAGACTTGCAGGCACAGGGAACCCCACCATAACATCCTTAATGGCATCAGAAAGACCCTCTCTGAAAGTAGCCGCCAAGGCACACTCATTCCACTGAGTAAGCACAGACCATTTACGGAATTTTTGGCAGTAAATTTCAGCTTCATCTTGCCCCTGCGATAGGGACATCAAAGTTTTTTCTGCCTGAAGTTCCAAATGAGGTTCCTCATACAGCAAGCCCAAGGCCAGAAAAAACGCATCCACATTGCGCAATGCAGGATCCCCTGGTGCCAATGCAAAAGCCCAATCTTGAGGGTCGCCGCGGAGCAAGGAAATCACAATCCCAACCTGCTGTGCAGGGTCTCCAGCAGAACGAGATTTCAGGGACAAAAATAACTTACAATTATTTCTAAAATTCTGAAAGCTAGATCTATTCCCTGAGAAGAATTCCGGCAAAGGAATTCTCGGCTCTGATACCGGAGCATGAACAACAAAATCTTGCAAACTTTGTACTTTCGTGGCGAGATTATTCAAACCTGCAGTTACACTCTGTAGATCCATTATAGACAGGTGAACATAGAGCCATTCAAAGATTAGAAGGAGAGAGAAAAAAAAGAAAGACTGCAGCATAGACAGACTGGCAAGTGATCCAATTAAGAGCACACTAACTACTAGAGAAAAAAAAAAAAAAAAAAAAATTTTCAGCAGACTTCTTTATTTCTCTCCTTTCTCAGCCAAGGATTTTAACCCTTTAGTGGGCCGGTCAAACTGTCATGATCTCCATGGCCAGAGAACTAGCATAAGCCTCAACAGGAACAAGCTCTTGGAAGATGTAACTATACTGACCATGAACTAAACCTACCGCATCATCTAGAAGCAGCCAGGTAGCATGTCCTACTTTTTATCCCTATATGCCCAGCGCCGGCCGGAGAACTAAATAATGCTAGCAGAGGGAAATATAAGACCTGACTCACCTCTAGAGAAATACCCCGAAAGGAGACAGAGGCCCCCCACATATATTGGCGGTGATATGAGATGAAACAACAAACGCAGCAGGAAAATAGTTTTAGCAAATTTGAGGTCCGCTTTCTAGATAGCAGAAGACAGAAAGCATACTTTCATGGTCAGTAGAAAACCCTAACAAAACACATCCAGAAATTACTTTAGGACTCTGGCATTAACTCATAATACCAGAGTGGCAATTCCTGATCAACAAGAGCTTTCCAGACACAGTAACGAAACTGCAGCTGTGAACTGGAACCAAAATACAAAAACAAAACATGGACGAATGTCCAACTTATCTAGTAGATGTCTGGGAGCAGGAACAAGCACAGAGAGGCTTCTGATAACATTGTTGACCGGCAAGCATCTAACAGAGAAGCCAGGTTATATAGCGACACCCAGATCTAATCAGAACAGGTGAACAGGGAAGATGATGTCACAAGTTCAATTCCACCAGTAGCCACCGGGGGAGCCCAGAATCCAAATTCACAACAGGTGCTGTACTGCTTTTACCACGACCACCTGATGCTCCACCACCACTACCATCATTACCAGCTGACAATGACCGCCCACGGCCACGACCTCTTCCACCAGACTTCCTCATTGTTTGCAAAACGTAACCAAAGTAACAGTATTTGTTACTGTAAAACAACTTATAAGGTGAACTCTAACTTCTGTAGGATTTATATACACCTTTATAGGTGGCTGACACTGAAAGGAAAACCAGGCCCAATGTTACACACTAGGTTTTCTGTGCCCCAATAAGTTGAGACAGATGGCACACACAGGACCGGCACTCAAGCAGAAATGCCAATCTTAATCTTCCACTATTTTTTGTTTTCAGGGAGAATTAAAAAAAAAATAATAATTAACAGTATGACACACTAGGTTTTCTGTGCCCCATAATTTGAGACAGATAACACACACAGGACCGGCACTCAAGCAGAAATGCCAATCTTAATCTCCCTCTATTTTTTATTTTTTTTTCAGGGAGAATAAAAAAAAAAAAAAAAATGGACCAGTATTACACACTAGGTTTTCTGTGGCACACAATGAGAGACAGATGCCACACACAGCACTAGCACAGAGGCAGACTTGCCAATCTTTATCTCCCACTATTTATTTATTTATTTTCAGGGAGAATAAAAAAAAAAAAAATGGCCGAGTATTACACACTAGGTTTTCTGTGGCACACAATGAGAGACAGATGCCACACACAGCACTGGCACACAGGCAGACTTGCCAATCTTTATCTCCCTGCAGTAATCTCAGAAAAGTATGGCAGGCAGCTATAAAAAGGACTGCTGCACACAAAAGTGTGGACAAACAAACAAGATAGCTGGGCAGAAAGGAAGGAACAACAGGATTTCTGCTGTGAAAAAAGTAGTTGGTTTTCACAGCGGCGTACACACACAGCAACGCAGCTATCAGGGAGCCTTCTAGGGCAGCCCAATGAGCTACAGCGCTGAGGGAAAAAAAATGTAGCTTCCACTGTCCCTGCAAACAAAAGGGATCGGGTCGCATTTCATGAGACGCCGACTTTGCCAAAATTCGGCGACTTATGAAAATGACCGATCGGTTTCGCTCAACCCTACTCGTCACTGTGTCAGTGGGGTTCAGCAACACCAGCTATTCCCCTGCTGTGTAGCCGGCAACGTGTCCTGCAAATGCCACGCAGACACAATAGACACTAAGTTGCCTCCCTCCAGTGCAGGCTTCGGCCTACACTCTGCTCCTCTGCTCCTCCTGCTGACCCTGGGCTCTAACACCGCCAGATGGTGCTCGGAAGTGCTGGCTGCACAGAGAAAAACACCCGCCACTGTTTCAGTGGGGTTCAGCAACACCAGCTGTTCCCCTGCTGTGTAGCTGGCAATGTGTCCTGCAAACGCCACACAGACACTTCAACAAAAATTAAAGGGAACCTGCCCCCCCAGGCATTTGTAAGTAAAAGAGCCACATTGTGCAGCACTAGTGCTGCATTTGGACAAGGTGACTCTTTTAGTTATACTCCTTGCACACGCAGAACTAAACAGTTTTAAAATGTGTCCCCTGATATCGTTTAATCGTCCCGGAGGTGTGACTTTCCTTCGTAATGACACGCAGCAACCCCCTTGGCGCCGTGCGCCTCCTCCTCAGCGTTGTTTGAATCTGTCCTGGAGCCTGCGCTGTTATGTTATCCCTTGGCCATGCACAGTTAGCGCTGCCCGTCTTCTGACATCATTTGTTGTCAGGCTGGCAGCGCCTGTGCGGCCGCCCTGACCGAGATCACGCCCCACAGTGTCTTATTTATTCTCACTGCGGGGCTGGGATTCATGGGCATGCACAGTGCATATCTTCGCCTCTCACTCATCTCCTTCCGCCTTCTTCAGACTGTGCGGCTTCATGGCCGTGGCATACGATAAGGGATCAGCTGATGCCGCACAGTCTGAAGCAGGCGTAAGGACATGAGTGAGAGGCGAAGATATTTACTGCGCAAGGCCGTGAATCCCAGCCCCGCAGTGTGAATAAATCAGAAGACACTGCGGGGCTGGGATTCATGGGCATGCACAGGGCATATCTTCACCTCTCACTCATCTCCTTCCGCCTTGATCAGACTGTGCAGCTTCACAGCCGTGGCATGCGATAAGGGATCAGCTGACGCCGCACAGTCTGAAGTAGGCGTAAGGACATGAGTGAGAGGCAAAGATATTTACTGCGCAAAGCCATTAATCCCAGCCCCGCATTTTGAATAAATCAGAAGACACTGCGGAGCTGGGATTCATGGGCAGTGCGACCGCACCGGCTGATATCAAATGATGTCAGAAGACGGGCAGCGCTAACAGCGCAAGGCCAAGGGATAACACAACAGCGCAGACTCCAGTACACAAAAAAACAACGCTCAGGAAGCTACGCCCAGCACCAAGGGGGTATTTTTGACAGCTGTTCTTCATCTCAATAAGAAGGAAAGTCCCGCCTCCGAGACGGTTTCACAGTATGAGGGGCAAAATTTTATAAGTGTTTCATTCAGCGTGTGCAAGGAACATAATTAAAATGGCCACCTTTTCCTTGTACAGCATTACTGTTGCACAAGGTGGCTCTTCTAGTTACTAACGCCTGGGGGGGGTTAAAGGTTCCCTTTCAATGTGCTCCAATAAGGCTTTGGCCTACACTCTGCTCCCCCTGCTGACCCTGGGCTGCAACACAACCAGTTGGTGCCTGGAAGTGCTGGCTGCACAGAGAAAAACACTTGCCACTGTGTCAGTTGGGTTCAGTAACACCAGCTGTTCCCCTGCTGTGTAGCCGACAACGTGTCCTGCAAACACCACGCAGACACAACAGATATTAAACTGCCTCCAGTACAGGCTTCGGCCTACACTCTGCTCCCCCTGCTGACACTGGGCTCCAACTCCGCTAGTTGATGCTCGGAAGTGCTGTTTGCACATTCAACACTTGCTGCTGTGTTATTGGGTTTCAGTAACGTCAGCTGATCCCCAGCTGTGTATCCGGTAATGTGTCCTGCGACGGCCACGCTGACACTCCAACAGATGTTAAACTGCCTCAAGTGCAGGCTTCGGCCTACACTCTGCTCCCCCTGCAGACCCTGGGCTGCAACACTGCCAGTTGGTGCCTGGAAGTGCTGGCTGCACAGAGAAAAACACTCGCCTCGCCACTGTGTCAGTGGAGTTCAGCAACGCCAGCTGTTCCCCCGCTGTGTAGCCGGCAACATTTCCTGCAAACGGCACGCAGACACCACAGATATTAAACTGCCTCCAATGCAGGCTTCGGCCTACACTCTGCTCCTCCTGCTGTCCCTGGGCTCTAACACCGCCAGTTGGTGCCCGGAAGAGCTGGCTGCATATTGAAAAACACTCGACTCGCCACTGTGTTAGTGGGGTTTAGCAAAGCCAGCTGTTCCCCTGCTGTGTAGCCGGCAATGTGTCCTGCAAACGCCACGCAGACACAACAGATATTAAACTGCCTCCAGTACAGGCTTCAGCCTACGCTCTGCTCCCCCTGCTGGTCCTGGGCTCCCACACTGCTAGTTTCTGCTTGGAAGTGCTGTTGCACAGTCTACACTTGCTGCCGTGTTATTGGGTTTCAGTAACGTCAGCTGATCCCCAGCTGTGTATCCGGCAATGTGTCCTGCGACTGCCACGCTGACACTCCAACAGATGTTAAAATGCCTCGAGTGCAGGCTTTGGCCTACACTCTGCTCCCCCTGCAGACCCTGGGCTCCAACACCGCCAGTTGGTGCCCGGAAGAGCTGGCTGCATATTGAAAAACACTAGCCTTGCCACTGTGTCAGTGGGGTTCAGCAACGCCAGCTGTCCCCCTGCTGTGTAGCCGGCAACGTGTCCTGCAAATGCCATGCAGACACAACAGATATTACACTGCCTCCAGTGCAGGCTTCGACCTACACTCTGCTCCTCCTGCTGTCCGTGGGCTCTAACACTGCCACTTGGTGCCCGGAAGTGCTGGCTGCACAGATAAAAACGCTCGACTCGCCACTGTGTCAGTGGGGTTCAGCAATGCCAGCTGTCCCCCTGCTGTGTAGCCGGCAACGTGTCCTGCAAACGCCATGCAGACACAACAGATATTACACTGCCTCCAGTGCAGGCTTCGACCTACACTCTGCTCCTCCTGCTGTCCGTGGGCTCTAACACTGCCACTTGGTGCCCGGAAGTGCTGGCTGCACAGATAAAAACACTCGACTCGCCACTGTGTCAGTGGGGTTCAGCAACGTCAGCTGTTCCCCTGTTGTGTAGCCAGCAACGTGTCCTGCAAATGCCATGCAGACACAACAGTAATTAAACTGCATCCAGTGCAGGCTTTGGCCTACACTCTGCTCCTCCTGCTGTCCGTGGGCTCTAACACTGCCACTTGGTGCCCGGAAGTGCTGGCTGCACAGAGAAAAACACTCGACTCGCCACTGTGTCAGTGGGGTTCAGCAATGCCAGCTGTTCCCCTGCTGTGTAGCCGGCAACGTGTCCTGCAAACACCACGCAGACACAACAGATATTAAACTGCCTCCAGTGCAGGCTTCGGCCTACACTCTGCTCCTCCTGCTGACCCTGAGCTCAAACACCGCTAGTTGCTGCTCAGAAGTGCTGTTTGCACAGTCAACACTTGCTGCCGTGTTATTGGGTTTCAGTAACATCAGCTGATCCCCAGCTGTGTATCCGGCAATGTGTCCTGCGACCGCCATGCTGACACTCACACGGATGTTAAACTGCCTCGAGTGCAGGCTTCGGCCTACACTCTGCTCCCCCTGCTGACCCTGGGCTCCAACACCGCCAGTTGGTGCCCGGAAGTGCTGGCTGCAAAGAGAAAAACACTCACCTCACCACTGTGTCAGTGGGGTTTAGCACCGCCAGCTGTTCCCCCACTGTGTAGCTGGCAACGTGTCCTGCAAACACCACGCAGACACAACAGATATTAAACTGCCTCCAGTGCAGGCTTCGGCCTACTCTCTGCTCCTCCTGCTAACCCTGGGCTCCAACACCACCAGTTGGTGCTCAGAAGTGCTGGCTGCACAGAGAAAAACACTCGCCTCACCACTGTGTCAGTGGGGTTCAGTAACGCCAGCTGTTCCCCTGTTGTGTAGCCGGCAATGTTTCCTGCGACCGCCACACAGACACAACAAAATATATTAAACTGCCTTGAGTGCAGGCTTCGGCCTACACTCTGCTCCTCCTGCTGACCCTGAGCTCCAACACCGCTAGTTGATGCTCGGAAGTGCTGTTTGCACAGTCAACACTTGCTGCCGTGTTATTGGGTTTCAGTAACGTCAGCTGATCCCCAGCTGTGATTCCGGCAATGTGTCCTGCGACCGCCACGCCGACACTCACACAGATGTTAAACTGCCTCGAGTGCAGGCTTTGGCCTACACTCTGCTCCCCCTGCTGACCCTGGGCTCCAACACCGCCAGTTGGTGCCCGGAAGTGCTGGCTGCACAGAGAAAAACAGTCGCCTCGCCACTGTGTCAGTGGGGTTCAGCAACGCCAGCTGTTCCCTCGCTGTGTAGCCCACAACGTGTACTGCAAACGCCACGCAGACACAACAGATATTAAACTGCCTCCAGTGCAGGCTTCGGCCTACTCTCTGCTCCTCCTGCTAACCCTGGGCTCCAACACCACTAGTTGGTGCTCAGAAGTGCTGGATGCACAGAGAAAAACACTTGCCTCACCACTGTGTCAGTGGGGTTCTGTAACGCCAGCTGTTCCCCTGCTGTGTAGCTGGCAATGTGTCCTGCGACCGCCATGCAGACACAACAACATATATTAAACTGCCTCGAGTGCAGGCTTCGGCCTACACTCTGCTCCTCCTGCTTACCCTTGGCTCCAACACCGCTAGTTGGGGCTCTAGGAAGACAATCTTGAATAGGTCCCCTTGGTTCCAGTAACGTCAGCTGGTTCTGGTCAGAGCCTTTGGCTTAGGTGCCTCCTTCTGGTTATCCGAGTTCCACCAATGTCAGGTGGTCCTTGGTAGTGCTTTCTGGCATGGGTACCACCTGATTAGTAACCGGGTTCCAGTAACATCAGCTGGTCCTCGGTAGTTCCATTGGCTCTTGGACATTCGGGTAGCCATCCGGGTTCCAGTTCCATCAGCTGGTTCTCGGCATTTTCTCAGCCTTCTTGTTCCCTCTGCTACATTTCCAAGTTCAAGACCCTAAAGATGACAACCCTGAAGACCACCCCTAAGATGACGATGACACCAGAGACGACAACCCCTGAGACAACGACCCTGGAGACGATGACCCTGAAGACCACCCCGATGACGACGACAACCCCGGAGACGACGACCCTGGAGGCGACAACCCTTAAGACCGAGAAGCAGAAGAACAAGATGCTGCAGAACAAAGAGCAGAAGAATATTAAGCATAAGACTAAACATCAGAGCAAAATATATTATCTAAATTATAAGCAGAAGAAGACTAAGCAGTGTATGGGGGTGAGTCCGTTTCTCCTCGTGGTGCCCCTGGATAAAGCCTGCTACTGCAGGCCAAACTGAATGCGGACAATCGTTTTGTAACTCTTTTGTGACAGGCAGAACGGAAGGTGTAATCTTCAAACTTTTATAGATAACAACTACAGGAATGCCTGTCACAAATAACAATATGATGAAGAAGTAGAATATGAAGAAGAATAATAGTTTAATAAAAAGAATATGAAGAATGTAACAAAAAAGAATAATAGGAAGAAGGTGAAGAAGAAGATGAATAAGGTGAAGAAGAAGTTAATGTAAAAGAAGCTGCTGCTGAGAATGATGAAGAAGAAAGTGTCGGAGAAGTAAAAATGAAGGTGAAGAGCATGGAATTAGTGAAACATCAATATCTGACAAAATATAAAAAATCTTAACATAGTCAATATCTTTGTACCTCCGAACGTCTTAAAAAAATAAATAATAATTCATGCTATTCCATTTGATTGGGCTAAACCTCTATGCCTTTAATGTCTCCTCCACCTCCCCCAATACATCCTACATTATTCTTAGTTGTTTTCCTTCATGTAGAAAGAACCTACAAGGAAAGAAAGGGTTTATTTTATTTCCGATATTTTGGTCCCATTGACTTGCATTGGTATCGGGTATCGGTATCGGCGATATCCGATATTTTTCGAATATCGGCCGATCCAATCCGATATCGATACTTTTGGATATCGGAAGGTATAGCTCAACACTAGATATGATATTACAATGCCAATAATTTTTCTTTTTGTATTTATGTTCCATTTATTTTTTTTGTACCACAATTTTCGTATAGTTTTTATTTGTTGTATATACACAATTAGATTTTTTTCCTTCATTTTTTTCATATTTTGCGCTAGAAAGTTCCTATCTTGGAACATTCAATGCTGCAGTGATCTGAAGATGTTGTTTTGAGAGACAATCAATTAAACTGAGTACAGCTGTGCAGCTTGAAGAACAGGAGGTTCGCTCAGTCTCAATTCAGACAAACCATGATTAAGACATCAAGTCGAAATGCTTCGGAATAATGCTGCTACTCCATGAACTCTTTGTGCATGAAGCTGCAAGATAAGTTTTATCTTGTATTTTCTTTGAGTTGATTACTAGGGTTGAGCGACTTAAATTTTTATAGGATCGGGTCGGGTTTCACGAGTGAAATCGGCCGATCCTATAAAAAAGTCGGGGTCGGGGTCGGCCGAAACACAAAACCCAATGCAGTGCAATGGGATACTATGGTTCCCAGGGTCTGAAGGAGAGGAAACTCTCCTTCAGGCCCTGGGATCCATATTAATGTGTAAAATAAAGAATCAAAATAAAAAATATTGTTATACTCACCCTCGGACGCACCCTGGTACTAATCGGCAGGCTTCCTTCCTAAGAATGAGCGCGTGAATGACTTGCGGTGACGTCGCGGCTTGTGATTGGTCGCGAGCGGTCACATGGACAAGCCGCGACGTCATCTAAGGTCCTTCACGCGCTCATTCTTAGGGAGGAAGGCTGCCGGAAAGAAGCAGGGCGAGTCCGAGGGTGAGTATATTCCTATTAGGTATATATATATATATATATATATATATATATATATATATATATATATATAGTATAGTATCAATATGGCAGTTATTTGTAACCAAAGTGTTTTTGTGTCTTTTGAGGCTCATCTCTAGCATGATAGATGCAGTATAAAATATCACTGCTAAAAAAATGGCAGTATTAGAATGCCAGCAAAATTTTCCAACTTCAGATTTTTATGTAGCAATGCAATTTTTTAACAAACTTTTGGGAGGAAGGGGTTTGAGGCTAAACTATAGCATGATAAATGCCGCATAAAATTTCACAGCTAAAAAAAGGCTGTATTAGAATTACAGGCAAATTTGCACACCTCAGACGGACGTATGAGACTGCAGTATAAATATGACAATGCAATTTTTTGGGCAATTTCCTTGTTTGTTGTTTTGAGACCCAACTCTAGCACGATTAATGCCATATAAAATTTCACAGCTCAAAAAAGGCTATATTACAATGCAAGCCAAATTTCTACACATCAGACTGACGTAGGAGACTCCAGTATAAATATAGCAATGCATTTTTTTTTAACAATTTCTTTTTTGAGGGTTTTGAGGCCCAACTGTAGCATGCTAAGTAGTGCATACAATTTCACTGGTCAAAAATAAGTCTGTATTACAATGCCAGCCAAATTTGCAAACCTCAGACGGATGTATCAGACTGCAGTATCAATATAGCAATGCAATTTTTTTAACAATTTATTTTTTGGGGGATGGGAGTTTGCGGTTCAACTTCAGCATGCTAAGTGCCGTATAAAATTTCAGAGATCGAAAAAAGGCTGTATTACAATGTCAACAAAATTTGCCCATTTCAGATGGAGGAATAAGACTGTACCACAATACAATTGTTTTTAACAAACTTTTTTTGGGGGGGCATTTGATGCCCCAATCTAGCACGATAAATGTAGTATACAATTTCACAGCTCAAAAAAATTCTGTATTGCAATGCCTGGCAAATTTGCACACCTCAGACAGATGTATGAGACTGCAGTATAAATACAGCAATATGCGATTTTTTGAGCAAATAATTTATTTTTATGGGAGCTAGGGGCCTAACTGTAGCATGCCAAATGCCGTCTAAAATTTCACAGGTTAAAAAAAGACTGCATTACTATCCTGTCCAACACGATCCCTTCAGTTTCAATCTCTCCCTAAGTGCTGCTAACATCAGTATTACTGATGATTATAATTAGCCCTAAGATGGGCTTTTGTTGCACTTCACAGAAATATAAATGTGGTTCAATCCCTGGCTAATACACATCTACAATTCTGTCCCTCTATCACAGCACCTCCCCTTACGATTCCTGGGTCCTGGGTACAGTGTGCCGAGCATGGCGTCATGGGTCTAGACCTGATGACACTATGCGGCCAGCCAATCACAGCAATGCTGCATGCAACATGGCTACAGCATTACAGTGCTGTCAGGCATTCCCCACATGTTCAATGGCTGTCTGTAAAGCACCAGACATGCAGGGCGGGGAGTTGAGCTCCCACTTGAATATTAAAAAAATACTCGCCGAGTAACGAGCATCTCAAGCACACTAATGCTCGAGCGAGTAATGAGTAGTGATGAGAATGCTCGCTCATCACTAGTAGTCAAAAAAATTATGATTCAGTTTGATCAGCATCAACTTAGTCAGTTAAGAGAGAATGAGGACAATTACTGGACTGACTTAAAGCAGCAGTTCTCTGTGGAGGCCTACTGGACAGATGGCAAACAAGCAAAATTTACAAAAAGTGTGAGTACAGGTAACAGTGAGTGACGGTGCTGAAGTACCAGAAACAGATCAGAATGACTCCTCTGCCAGACAAGCAAATACATCTTCTACAATGGGCATGCAAAATTCAATAGGCAACTTTCAGCAGACAAAGCCATATACCATATAAAAATATTTTTTTTTTTCCATACCGTATATAAAAATTATGGACAAACTGTCAAAAAAACAATATAGCTTGCTGAATAATTTTGAAATCTCATATAACTTTAATTCCATATCACAAGTGAAGTCTTTTTATTGTTATTGATTTAGCCAGATCATTATATTAAATATTTTTATAATAGGAATGTAAGTTTAGGTCAAAAAAGTGGCTCAATAGATTGCACTGTTGCTTTTCAGCACTTGAGGCCTGAGTTCAATTCCCACCAAAGACAACATGGAAACATGGAGTTTGTCCTCCCAATGTTTGCCTGGGTTTCCTACTACAACTCCAAAGACATACACATAGGGAATGCAGGTTATGAGATCCAACGGGGACAGTGATGGTAACGTCTGTAAAGTATTTTGGAATATGTTGGCGCTCTATAAGATTACAGAATAATGTGTAAAGAAAGTTTATAGCTAGGAGGGTAGCAAGCAACAGTGTCAACTACCAGAAGCAACATTTACCACCAAAGTGGATGCAGAGAATGCTATGTTCACTGAATGCACAATACTTCAGTTAAATACCATATTTTTCGCTATATAAGATGCTCCGGATTATAAGACGCACCCCAAATTTTGAGGAGAAAAATAGTGAAAAAAATGTTTTCAATAAAATGGTGGTGCGTCTTATTGCTTACCAGGGGTGGTGGCTGCAGTGAAGCGGGGACCCAGGGATGCTGCTGGAGGAGGCAGGAGTGGGGTGATGCTGCAGGCCACAGGCTGGGATGAAGGGGTGTCCGGCAGTGCTGCTGGTGTCTGGCTCTGCTGCCCGATGCTGCTGCGGCAGTCTCCAGTGCTCTGCCGACAATTTGTAAAAGGCCAGAGCCCCGGCAGTCCCTTGATTTCCTGCGCGGTGGACTTCGGAAAAATGGCCACTGGGGGAGCGGCACATGCGCAGTTGGAGATCTCGGTACTGAAATTTCGGGAGATGAGATATCAGTGCTGAAATCTCATCTCCCGAGATCTTGGTGCCGACATCTCCATCTGCTCATGTGCTGCCCCGCCCCGCAACTATTTTCCAGGAGTACTGGCAGCACCGGAGACCACCACAGCAGCATCTCGCAGCGCCGGCCATGCACCCGCAGCACCGGAGACACAAGCTGAGCACCGGGTAGCAGCATCGGACACCCGCAGCAGCAATGCCGGACACCACTGCAGCACCGTCGGGCACCGGAGACACCCGCAGAGCACTGGTTAACAGCGCCAGACACCCGCAGCACCGCAGACACCCCTTCATCCCAGCTTGCGGCCTGCAGCAATGGTACCAATATGGTATATTCGCATTATAAGATGCACCCCCATTTTCCCCCCAAATTTGGGGGAGAAAAGTGCGTCTTATAATTCAAAAAATACAGTACACATCTACGAAGATCATCACTTAGAGCAAAACAACAAAGGATATTGGGAGGAATTATTAAGGCTGACATTTCATAGGCTGCTGAAGTAAGATTAGTAAGTTTATGTTTCCTAATACATTTATTGCAATCATGAGCTGCTTGTTTGCCAGAAAATGAAATCTACACTAGTCACGGTTGCTCATTAAACCCTATCCTTGCAAAATGTTTTAGGACAAAAAGATATTTTTTTTATATAAATAGCATTTACTAAATACTCAATGCAACAAATGTTCATACTTTCCTCTTCAGAAAACTCAAGTAGAAAAACCATAAATACTCTATAATATGCTCAAAGTATTGGATGTGCATATATGCATGAGTGTTGCAAGATATCATGTGCATACTGTATATTCATATGTTCATGCAAAGACATTTCCAAAATATACAAGTCAATATACATTAGGCATATGCACCAGTATCATGACACATAATCAGTTGGATAAAACAAGTTTTGATTTAAAATGTTACATACAAAACAAAAACAAATCAATTTTGCATCACACATCAAATAATGATTAGCATATTTTTTTGTCTATAAGAAGAACCGGACCATAAGACGCAGCTATGTTTTAGTGGATGAAAATAGAAAAAAATGAATAAAAAAAATTTGGTCATGAAGGGGGGCCTCTTATGGGGTGGGATCTGCGGCTGACACTGTTATAGGGTTAATGTTCCACAACTCTGTACTAATATCCCCCATCCTTTTATGTCCCCATCCTAATATATACGGCCCCCATCCTGATATATATGTCCCAATCCAGGTATATATGATCCTCATCCAGGAATATATGGCTCCTCATTCTGGTATACACCCCAACCGGGTGTACATGGCCCCCTTCCCCATCCTGGTATGCATGGTTCCCCATCCCAATTCTAGTGTTCATGGTCCCCTCTTCCCCATCCTGGTATACATGGCCCTCTCATCGCCATCCTGGTATACATGGTCCTCTAATCCCCATCCTGGTATACATGGCCCCCTTCCCCATTCTTGTATACATGGTCCCCTCATCCCAATCCTGGTATACATGGTCCCTTCATCCCCATCCTGGTACACATGACCCCATTCCCATCCTGGTATATATGGTCCGCTCATCCCCATCCTGGTATACATGGCCCCCATTACGGTGTACACATTAAAAAAATAAACAATTATAAGCAATGCTACTTACTTTCCATGTGCATCCTGTGCTGATGCCAGCAGCTGATTTTAGCGTGTAATCAGCGCATGACATCGCTGCTATGCGCACTCACACAACAAGATCAACTGTCCAAATATTCACTGCTTCCCATACCTGGGACTATGGGAGTGGAGAGCAGTGAATATTCATGTTTTTAAATAACAGGCACTATGTTAGCCACAGCAGCCAGCTTCCTGCAGCATCTGGGTGAGCATGTGTGCATGCTATTAAAGAAAATGAATATCCCCTGCTCCTTATGCCCACAGTCCATCCCACCTCTATAAACTGAAGCTGACACCAAGAGGTGGGAGGGACTATAGGAGTGCAGATCAGTGAATATTCATTCCTGCTGCAGGAAGCCGGTGGCTGCAGATAACAGTGTGCCTGCTACTAAAGAAGATGAATATTTACTGCTCTCCATTATTATAGTCTCCCCACCTCTCAGCGCTGACTTCAGTGCATAGAGGTGGGAGGGACTATGGCTGTGGCGAGCAGTGAATATTCATTCATTTTAACAGTGGACACACGTGTTAGCAGTAGCTACTGCCTCCTGCTTCCTGTGACCCGCTGCTCCATAGCTCCACCCCACGGCCACAGCCGATCTAAGGTACATCGAGACTATAAGACACATACGACACTTCCCTTCAAAATTTTGTAGGAAAAAAGTGCATCTTGTAGTCTGAAAATTATTGTACTATCAGTCTATCTATTTGCAGTAAGTGATTAATATAACCCCTTAACGACCCCCGATACGCCTTAGGCTGGGGTCACACATGGCGTAAGACAATACGCCACGTATTATACGTCCGTACTACGCGTTCAATACGCCAAAATGTCTCCGTAAGCGACTTCCGTAGTTCCTGCGTTGCTTAGGTGTGGTCGCGTATTTTGCGCATGTGCTTGTGCGTGTGTAATCCGTATGTGATCCGTATGGCGTATTTAGCACGCACCATCACAAAATGGACATTTAACGGTTTTCAGGCCTGCAAATCATTTAAACCATCATTAACAACACTATTTAAGACCTCTACAACAGGTGGAGCCCTCCCATCTGCCCTATATGTTGTCTAGCATATTTTGGCTGTGTTGCTTTGAGATTACAAACATGTCTGGCCCTGTGTATTTAAGCACAACTCAGCGGGTGTTGCTTCACTGGGTGTTGTCTCGGCGCTTTGGCCAGCCATATCCGGTCAATGTGGATCCGCGAAGGAGGAGACGAAGATTGTGGGTACATCCTCTATTGACCCAACGCCAGAGTAAAGGCCATTTCCAGAGACTATATTCAGCTTTGAGGGCACATCCAGAGAAGTTTTACCAGTATACTCGAATGTCCATCCGGACTTTTGACATGTTGTTGGAGATCTTACGTCCTGGGCTCACCTTTCAGGACACCTGGATGAGAAAAGCCATCTCTGCTGAGGAGCGTCTGCTCCTAACCTTACGGTATGTATTCCACATTTTCCAATACTGGTTTTTTTGGGGGGTTCTTTCCAAATGTGTGTTGTCCTACTAGGTTTAATTAACTTCACTTTGACATGAAGCCACAAGCACATATCAAAGATTTTTGCCAATTTTCTAGTCTAGTTATTTTGTCAATTGTAAATTTGTATACTGTAAATAATTTAATAGTAAATGAAATATACACTTTGGCTTATTCCTTTGTTCATCGTCCTCATGTTTGTTTTTTTTTCCCTTTTTGTTGTATTGCAGCTTCCTGGCGACAGGATTGTCCTATGCGGGTCTACACATGGAGTTTCTGATTGGGCGGTCGACCATTTCAGGCATTGTTAGGACAACCTGTTCCCAAATCTGGCAGAAACTACATGAAGCTGTGTTGCCGGAGCCAAAACAGGACGATTGGCTTAAAATCGCCACAGGTTTCAGAAATAATTGTGACTTCCCTAATTGCATTGGAGCTGTGGATGGGAAACATATCAGGGTGCGTAAGCCGCCGAACTCTGGTTCCCAATTCTACAATTACAAGCAGTTTTTCTCTGTAGTTCTGTTAGCAGTTGCTGACAGTAACTACAGGTTTGTAATTGTAGACATTGGGGCCTATGGGCGAACTGGAGACTCTAGGGTCTTCAATTCGTCCATAATGGGTCGGCGGCTACGTGACAACCTGTTGAACCTCCCACCACCACAACAACTCCCAGGCTCCAATGCGGAAGCAGTGCCTTTTGTTTTTGTGGGAGATGAGGCCTTCCAACTGTCGAGCCACGTCATGAGGCCTTACCCCAGGCGCAACCTTGACCACCGGCGGAGGGTGTTTAATTTGAGACTTGCCAGGGCACGGAGACTGGTTGAGTGCGCCTTTGGGATTCTTGTGGCCAAATGGCGTGTTCTTCAGTCTGCCATCCAGCTGAGTGAGGCTACAATCAATGAGGTGATCAAAGCCTGTGTCATTCTCCATAATTTCACAAGAATACATGATTGTTCCTCTACAAATTTTGAAGATAACCTCATGACCAATGTTCCTAGGCCTACCCCATATGTCCCTCCTCCGCGTCGGCCACTTTCTGGACTGAGAGTTCGTGATATCTTTACAAATTATTTTATGTCTCCTCAAGGTGCTACTCCCTGGCAAGACTATGCATTTTTGCATGTGTAATTAATTAGCTCTATAAAGTATGTGTTAATCAAGTTTCCAGCTGTGTGTGTTTTATTTTCTTATTTCACATATGGTTATCAGCATATCATGTGTGTGTGATGGAAGAATGAATCCAGCGCATACAGACGGTGACTGGTAGTAAGAAAACGTTTTACTGAATAACTTTTTTTACTTTCTTTGTTTGTTTTTTTTCCAAACCTTTTTTTGGCCTTCTAAAGGCCTATTTTTCTTTTTTAACAAAAATAGCGTAAACAACCACAGTAAAACATGCTCTGTAGTGACAATACAAGCCTAAATATTGTATCCAAATCATATTTTAAAAACAAAAAAAAAAGGTTAAAATAACATTAAAACACAAAAAAACCAAATTATAAGTCCTGGTAGGTTGGGGCAGGAGAAGTAGCTTGCTCATTATCTGCATCAGGTGGCATTTGTACGGCCAACTGTCCAGCACCCTGTGCAGATGTTGTAGTGGCCTGAGGGACATTTGCCAAGCTATGATGCTGGGAACTTGGAAGAGTGGGGCGAGGATTTGGTAGATACCCCTGCTGGTGATAACCATATTGCCGGGAATCATAACCCAACCCAAAATGACCATATTGTCCAAACCCAGGTTGGGACCAGCCTCCAGCACTGGGTGTGGACAAGTGGCCATATTGGGATGGTTGAAGATATCCCGCCATATGTTGCTGAGGTGGCCATTGTGTGTTTGATGGGGGTTGGGGCTGAGGTGTTGGCTGTCGTGGAGGGGGTGCTTCAGATCCTTATTGAGCTGGCAGGCCTTGTAATCTCTGAGGCCGCAGAAGATTTTCTGGTGACATCTGCCACTGTTCAATCATATGCATGAGATTGTATGGGTTATTTGGGGGGGTGCATGCGTCAACAAGGATCTGAAAACACCCTCTCACACGAAGCCTTAACTCACGCTCTAGGGACCTTAAGTAATGGGCCATGCTCCTGGTAAATCCCTCCTCCCCATCATCGTCTCGAACACGGGCCAAGTAGCTCAGGACCCCAGCATCCACGTTTTGGCGCCTTTGGAGCAATTCTCTTCTGCGGCGTGCACGCTGTGGTCTGCCTGCAGCCTGTGGGGATGGAGCCAGGGCAACAGTTGGGCTGCTGCTATTTCCAGGGTCATCCTGGCTAGGTGGTGGTGCTGCAGAAGAGGCAAAATGTGGGTCCTCAGGGTGTGGGACGGAGGCAGATGGAGCAGCCTGACCAGATGAGGATCCAGGAGGGATGGAGCCAGAGGGAGCATCAGATGGACCAGCCACCTCTTCAACTTCACCAACTGGGTCAATGACAAGTTCCGAGTCAGACCCTGTCTCCCTGTCAGTGAGGTTAGACTGAGTTCTGAAAAAGAAAAAATGTTTTAGGGCCACAAATAAGACAAAAACCCAAAAATACACAGAAAACAATGTTACTTACGGCCTGAGGTCCATGCTGGGATTCAGAAAGTTGAGTCGGTCAAAATATATGTATTTTTTTTTTTTTGGAGGTGCCCCGGCTCCACTTCTCTCCCGCTGCTGCCTCTCCCTCCTGTACTGGTCGCGGATACTCCGCCACCTTGTTGTAACATCACCCACTGAAACAACAAAAAATACACACATTCTTTAGGCCATTAATCAGTGAGCTCACAAAAGGTGGAACTGACTACAGAGATTTAAGTGTAGCATCCAAATAGGCCTTTGTGGAGAAGATTTAATCTTAAATTTACCCCAAAAACAAAATTAGCAAGCAAAGCCACAAGGACATAGTCCACTAACCTCTATCACAGAAAGGCCAAATAATGGGAAACACTGTTAGTTTAGTAAGTAAAAGGGACACGTATTCTAAACATTAATGAAATCCGTTTCTCTTGTACAACACCATGTATCTACTGGTGGGCTTTCTAGTTCCTTCATGACTATTTACTAAATTCGGGAAGAGAAATTCAAAGTAGTAAGGGCCTGATAATTCTCAAGAACATTACATTTAAAACATGGGTGTACTTACTTATCTGTCGCTGTGCCTGACGTGGCTGCTGGTCATAATGTGGGAAGAGGGCCACACACACACTCCTCCATGCTGCCTCTTTTTGTGCCCTGTTTGCATAATTAGGGTCTCTTTGGTCCCAGAGGACAGGCCTCTCTTGGACCAAAATGATCAGCATGTCCGCGTTGACAATGTTTGCCATGCTGAATATCACTCCGTGGAGGCGTGCAGCAGACTTCCGGGTTCACTGTCTGGCTTTTTCAGCTAATTAGCATGTCTCACCTGCCTGATTGAGGCCTTTGGACCTTTCAGGACATCTGCCAGTAAATCCGTATTTCGCGCAAGGCACACGCATGGTCCGTAAGCATTCCGTATTATACGCTCTCCCATAGACTTGCATTGGCGTATTTTTTGCGCGATACGCTGACAAACGCAGCATGCTGCGATTTTCTGCGCCCGTACAACTCCGTAAATTACGGATCCGTAATATACGCCGTATAGGACTAGACCCATTGAGAAGCATTGTGCCGTATGTAATGCGAGTTTTACGTACGTAGTTTTTGCGCTCTTACGTACGTAAAACACGCATGTGTGACCCCAGCCTTATAACGGCGGTAGTTAAAGGTACTAAAACCACAGCGCCGTTAATTAATGGTGCTGTGGAAAATGTGTATAGCGCCCCCCAGAGTAGGATTTTATCTAGGGTCTGTTAGGCTAGGTTCACATTGCGTTAGGGCAATCCGTTTAGCGCTAGCGCTAGCGGATTGCGCTAACGCAATGTATTTTTAGGGGTTGCGTTTGGGGTTCGCGTTAACGTCCCCGCTCTCGCAGATCCCCGATCTGCGAGAGCGGGGAACGGACCTCGGGCGCGCCGCGGACGCTGCAAGCAGCGTCCGAGGCGCGCTACAAAAGAACGGCACATTGCTAGCGCGAGCCGAAAAAGGCACGCGCTAGCGATGCGCTTCAGGCAAAAAGAACATTGCTGTCAATGGGTGCGCTAACGGACCCGTTGCACAGCATTAATTGCGACATTTTTGCCGTGCAACGCTGTCCGTTAGCGATCACCCAAAAACGAAATGTGAACCTAGCCTTAGAAGTCAAGTTCCCACCTCTGCACAGGGGGAATTTCGGGCCATCTCCGCTGCGGTCTCCCATTCTTCTTCTGCCACAGTGGAGCCTGCTCAGCGGAGACATCGGTCCCAGCGTCTCACTCAGTCTGACTCTGTACAAAGAGTTACTGCTGCTTTTTCTGCTTCTGCCATGGAAGTCAGTGCTGGGCAGCGGCGAGCAGACGCTTCTGGGACTAAGTCCTGCTTTTCTCATTCTGAGCATGCCCAGAGTAAGATCTCTCAGTGGAGATCGAGGGTCACATGATCAGATTCTGCAGCTAAGGCCATTGGTCCTTCAGGAAGGTCCTGTAGGTGCTCACGTTCTGTGGCAGCCTCTCATTGGTCCTTCTAGGAAGGTCCTGTACGTGCTGCAACTATTTAAGGCTTGCATGGCTGCACGGCCATGCGCTAGTATTGTTCTATGTTATGTGCTTTGTGCAAGTGTGGTCATGTGAGTTTGTGTTCAGGGATCCGGCTGAAATAAGCCCCTAGAATGCTGGCACCTCTGGCGAGGAGATTTTGTGTGAATGTATTCAGGGACCTGGCTGAAATAAGCCCCTAGAGTGCTGGCACCTCCGGCGAGGAGTTTGTGTGCATGCATGACCACTGACTGCTCTCAGTTGAGTAGTTAGCCTGTGTCACTGTGAAGTCAAACAGGGCGCAGTGCTTTGAGTTTCGGCTACTCTGTGATGTAACAGGGTAAGCTCATACCGCCATAGTTCCGCCGTTTGCTAGCAGCAGGTTCTCCTGCACGGTGGACCCCGGGCTGCGAACGCATCAATTATAATAAAACCTCTACATTTACTCGGTGCGTTCCGCTAGCCATAACAGGGTCTTGGCTGCTGGGGGTAGCCGAGACTCCAGAGAACATGATTTGAGTCGATTTTTACCAACCCCATGGTTGTGATATACGACCGTATAGCGGCGACCGCAAAAAAAAGCACAATTTTCCATTTAATTTCTCTGTCCTCTGATGTGGAAAAAAATGATTTTTTTTTATTTTCACGGCTCTGCGTTATAAACTTCTGTGAAGCACTTGGGGGTTTATAGTGCTCACCACAGATCTGGATAAGCTCCTTGGGGGTCTAGTTTCCAAAATGGGGTCACTTGTGGGGATTCCTACTGTTTAGGCACATCAGGGACTCTGCCAATGCAACATGATGCCCGCAGACCATTCTATCAAACTCTGCATTCCAAAACGGCGCTCCTTCACTTCCGATGTCTGCCATGCGCCCAAACAGCGGTCCCCCCACATATGGGGTATCAGAGTACTCAGGACAAATTGCATAACAACTTTTATGGTCCAATTTCTCCTGTTACCCTTGGGAAAGTAAAAATTTGGGAGTTAAAATATCATTTTTGTAGAAAAAAATACGATTTTCTATTTTCACGACTCTACGTTATAAACTTCTATGAAGTACTTGGGAATTCATACTGCTCCGCACACATCTAAATAAGCTCCTTGAGGGGTCTAGTTTCCAAAATGGGGTCACTTGTGAGTGGTTTCCACTGTTTAGGCAATTTTTCAATTCCAGCCAATTCTGCATTTAAAAAGTCAAACGGTGCTCCTTCCCTTCCGAGCTCTACTGTCTGCCCAAACAGTGGTTTACCCCCACATATGGGGCATCAGCGTATTCAGTACAAATTGCACAACATATTTTTTGGTTCATTTTTTCTTTTTACACTTGTGAGAATAAAAAAAAGTTCTAAAGTAAAATGTTTAAAAAAAAAGTTAAATGTTGATTCTTTCCTTCCACATTGCTTCAGTTCCTGTGAAGCATGTAAAGGGTTAATAAACTTCATGAATTTGGTTTTTAGCACATTGAGGGGTGAAGTTTTTAGAATGGTGTCACTTTTGGATATTTTCTGTCATGTACACCCCTCAAAGTGACCTCAAATGTGTGATGGTTCCTTAAATAATGGTTTTGTAAATTTTGTTGTAAAAATGAGAAATCGCTGGTCAACTTTTAACCCTTATAAATTCCTAAGGCTAGGTTTACATTGCGTTAGGGCAACCCGTTAAGCACATAGCGCTAGCGGATTGCACTAACGCAATATATCTATAGGGATCGCGTTTGCCGATTCCGCTAGCGAGGAAGGACCTCGGGCGCAAGCAGCGTCCGAGGTCCGTCAGAAAATAACGGCACATCGCTAGCGCGTGCCGAAAATGGCATGCGCTAGCAATGCGTTGGCAACCCGTTAGCACATTGCTGTCAATGGGTGTGCTAACGGACCCGTTACATGGTGTTAATTGCGACAATTTCGCCATGTAACGGAGTCCGCTAGCGGACACCCATTAACGCAATGTGAACCTAGCCTAACCTAGCCTAACAAAAAAAAACTGTTTCCAAAATTGTGCTGATGTAAAGTAGACATGTGGGAAATGTTATTTATAAACTATTTTGTGTGACATATCTCTCTGATTTAAGGGCATAAAAAAATCAAAGTTTGAAAATGCAAATTTTTAAAAATATTCACCATATTTCCATTTTTTTCATAAATAAACACAAGTAATATCAAATAAATTTTACCACTAGCATAAAGTACAATAATATGTCATGAAAAAACTTTTTCAGAATCAGTGGGATCCATTAAAGCGTTCCAGAGTTATAACCTCATAAAGGGACAGTGATCAGAATTGTAAAAATAGGTCTAGTCATTAATCTGCAAATTGGCTCCATCACTAAGGGGTTAATATGATGCCAAAGTTCCCCCATTTGTAATCATCACTAGGGTTGAGTGAACCCGAACTGTAAGGCTATGTTCACTGGTTGCATTTTTGTTGCATTTTCTTTAGGCCGGGGTCACACTAGACCGTAATACGGACGAGTGCTATGCGATAAAAAATCGCATAGCGCTCGGCCCAATGTTAATCTATGGTTCAGCTCCCATCATCCGATATTTTCTCCACCGTATTTCGGATCCAAGGGAACTCGCAGCAGGCTGCGATTGTCAGCGTATCTCGGCCGAGACTCGCCAATGCAAGTCTATGGGTGCGAGAAAAAAATCGGATTACACACGGACCATACGTGTGCATTGCGAGAAATACGCAGCGGTGTTCTATAGAAAAGCCGGTAATTCAATTGCCGGCTTTGCATTTCTCCTTCACAAACCCGACAGGATATGAGACATGGTTTACATACAGTAAACCATCTCATATCCCCCTTTTTTTTGCATATTCCACACTACTAATGTTAGTAGTGTGTATGTGCAAAATTTGGCCGCTGTAGCTGCTAAAATAAAGGGTTAAATGGCGGAAAAAATTGGCGTGGGCTCCCGCGCAATTTTCTCCGCCAGAATGGTAAAGCCAGTGACTGAGGGCAGATATTAATAGCCAGGAGAGGGTCCATGGTTATTGGCCCCCCCGTGGCTAAAAACATCTGCCCCCAGCCACCCCAGAAAAGGCACATCTAGAAGATGCGCCTATTCTGGCACTTGGCCACTCTCTTCCCACTCCCTGTAGCGGTGGGCTATGGGGTAATAAAGGGTTAATGCCACCTTGCTATTGTAAGGTGACATTAAGCCAGATTAATAATGGAGAGGCGTCAATTATGACACCTATCCATTATTAATCCAATAGTACGAAATGGTTAATAAAACGCACACACACATGATTTAAAAGTATTTTAATGAAATAAACACAGCGGTTGTTTTAATAATTTATTGCTCTCTCAATCCATTTTCAGACCCTCGCTTGGCAAAACAATAAACACACAATATACATACCCTCTCTGATGTCCTATCACGTCCCACGAGGTAATCCATCTGAAGGGGTTAACTAATATTACAGGCACGAGCTGCGATAAACTACTCGCTCGTACCTGTAATCCCCGGGTGCTGAAAGGAAAGCAGTGATCTATACTTACATTCAGTCGCGGTGATGCGCCCCTGCTGGATGTTCTCATGAACTGCAGCCTGGGAACTTTTTCCCACGCTCCAGGTCATATGAGGACATCCACCAGGGGGCGCATCACCGCGACTGAAGGAAATGTAGGTCAATGACCTATAGTTACCTTCAGTCGCGGTGATGCGCCCCCTGGTGGATGTCCTCATATGACCTGGAGCGTGGGAAAAAGTTCCCAGGCTGCAGTTCATGAGAACATCCAGCAGGGGTGCATCACCGCGACTGAATGTAAGTATAGATCACTGCTTTCCTTTCAGCACCCGGGGATTACAGGCACGAGCGAGTGGATTATCGCAGCTCGTGCCTGTAATATTAGTTAACCCCTCCAGATGGATTACCTCGTGGGATGTGATAGGACATCAGAGAGGGTATGTATATTGTGTGTTTATTGTTTTGCCAAGCGAGGGTCTGAAAATGGATTGAGAGATCAATAAATTATTAAAACAACCGCTGTGTTTATTTCATTAAAATACTTTTAAATCATGTGTGTGTGTGTTTTTTAACACTTTCAAACAATTGGATTAATAATGGATAGGTGACATAATTGACGCCTCTCCATTATTAATCTGGCTTAATGTCACCTTACAATAGCAAGGTGGCATTAACCCTTCATTACCCCATAGCCCACCGCTACAGGGAGTGGGAAGAGAGTGGCCAAGTGCCAGAATAGGCGCATCTTCCAGATGTGCCTTTTCTGGGGTGGCTGGGGGCAGATGTTTGTAGCCACGGGGGGGCCAATAACCATGGACCCTCTCCTGGCTATTAATATCTGCCCTCAGTCACTGGCTTTACTACTCTGGCGGAGAAAATTGCGCGGGAGCCCACGCCAATTTTTTCCGCCATTTAACCCTTTATTTTAGCAGCTACAGCGGCCAAATTTTGCACATACACACTACTAACATTAGTAGTGTGGAATATGCAAAAAAAAAAGGGGATATGAGATGGTTTACTGTATGTAAACCATGTCTCATATCCTGTCGGGTTTGTGAAGGAGAAATGCAAAGCCGGCAATTGAATTACCGGCTTTTCACAGATATCGCGCTGAATGAAATATAAATACAGAATATATATATATATGTGTCTCAATGACATATATATATATATATATATATATATATATATATATATATATATATACTGTATATATGTTTTCCCGAACATTTGAGCACATAAATCCATTAGATGTCGGTTTTGCAAGCTTGCGAGAAAATCTCGGCATACGGATGCCATACGGATGTCACACGGATGTCACACGGATCATTTGATGCGAGGAAATCGCATCCTCGCACTGCACACGGATCACTGTTTTTGAAACATTTGTGCGATTCTCGGCCGTGAAAAACGGACCGTTTTTTTATACGTTAAGTGTGTCCCCGGCCTTAGCAGGAAAAACTGTTCTCTTGGCCGTAAATAATCTGCGTTTTTCCTGCCAAGAAATGCAGAAATGGTGCAGAAATTTTTCACAACATGTGCACATACCCTTAGGCTATGCTCACACATTGCTTTTTTTTCAACTTTTTTTGCTGCATTTTTTAATACACATTTTAAGCTGCATTTTACAGTATGAGCAAAGTTTATGAGATTTCAAAAATCTCATTCACACACATTGGTTTTATTTTAATGACTGATTTGGAAAACTACTGTATTTTTGAAAACTGCAGCATATCACTTCTTTCAGCGTTTTTTCAGCATATTTTCAGCATTTTCTAACCCATAGGTAACAATGGGTAACTGCAAAAACAGCCAAAACACAGCAAAAAATGTAGGTATCACTTTTAGCTGCATTTTTGGTGGAAAAACCTAAGGAAGTTAAATCATGCTTTTTTCAGCCATTAAACTTTATCAACATGCACAAGAGACAACAAAATGTCACGGGAGACCTAGGCAGGAAAGAGCTAATAACCCGGGCCCCTGCGATTTCCCTCAGACTAGGGAAACCCTGACTGACCCTCTCCCAGAGTTTACACTGATGGTGTGCATGTCTGGGCCTCCACCCTTGCCTTATCTCCTGTTTCAACCCTAGGCTGAAACTACCTCCCACCACCCAGTGAAAACCACACTCCAATACCCACAATTAGCACAGACAAGGATAACGGAAAAATAAGCACCACGCCGCAGTCACTCAGGAATACACTATAAATGCAAAGGGCAAAACAAATACAAATATAGGAAGGAGAAAATAAGACAAAGGGAAATACACCACCAGTAACGATACTCCAACTACTAGCTCACCACTCCAGACCGAGATAACAACGCACAAGACAGAAGCTATAATCGGCGACGCCCAATGTTCAGGAGAACTATTTAAAGGCAGTGGGCATGGCCCAGCTTCCAATCCGAGCACCAGGTAAATTAACCCCTGACCAGCTAGATAAAATCTAGCCGACGCCAATGAGCGCATAGTGGTCAAAAGCGGAATTACCGCTGTCTGTCGAACGACCTGGTCTGAACAGCGTCTGACATGACAGTACCCCGCCTTCTACGAGGGACCCCAGGGCCCTCACGGCTTATAGGACCCGGCTTGTCCGGATGGTGGCGGTGAAAAAACCTGACCAGCCGATCCGCATGAACGTCCGAGGCTGGAACCCAGGACCTCTCCTCAGGCCCATAACCACGCCAGTGTACCAAGTACTGTAAAGTGCGGAGCACTACACGAGAGTCAACCACCTTGGAGACGTCAAATTCCAAATTACCATCCACCGAGACTGGAGGTGGCATAGGCGCCGTGTCCACGGAACCCACCACCTTCTTTAAAAGAGACCTGTGGAACACGTTGTGTATCTTATACACTGTAGGAAGCTCCAATCGGCACGCTACTGGGTTAATGACGGCGGTGACCCTAAATGGACCAATAAACCGTGGACCCAATTTAAGGGATGGTATTTTGAGTCTTATGTTTTTTGTGGATAACCACACCCAGTCATCCACACTCAGGTCCGGACCTGGCACACGCCTACTGTCAGCCACACGTTTGTACCTAGCACCCACACTCAACAGGTGCTGTTTAACTCTCCTCCAGACTGATGATAATTGTGCTCCTAACTGGTCTTCCTCCGGGACGCCGGAAGAGCCCTCCTGACTCAAAGTACAAAATTGAGGATGAAGCCCATAAACACAAAAAAACGGAGACTCCCAAGACGACTCCTGGCGGTGATTGTTGATGGCAAACTCAGCCAAAGGAAGAAACTTCGACCACTCCTCCTGGTTATCCGTAACAAAGCAGCGTAAGTACTGTTCCAAATTTTGGTTCATACGCTCGGTCTGACCATTTGACTGAGGATGAAACGCCGAAGAATGAGACAACTTGATCCCCAGCCGTGAACAAAATGCTTTCCAAAATTTTGCCACAAACTGAGTCCCCCTATCAGAAACGATGTCAGACGGAACCCCATGAAGTCTGACCACTTCCTGCACAAATACCTGAGCCAAAGTCTTAGCGTTAGGCAATGAAGGCAAAGACACAAAGTGCGACATTTTTGAGAACCGATCAACAATCACCAAGATGACCGTGTTCCCAGCTGAGGAGGGCAAGTCATTGATAAAATCCAAGGAGATTTCCGTCCATGGCTTACTAGGTACCTCGAGAGGAAGTAGTGTGCCAACAGGACGGGAGCGGGGCGTCTTAGTCCTAGCGCATGTGGTGCAAGCTGACACGTATGAGACCACGTCCTGTCGGATCTTGGGCCACCAAAACCGACGTGACACCAACTCCAAGGTACCCCTAACCCCTGGATGGCCAGCCAGGACAGCAACATGATGCTCCGCCAAAACCTTTAAGCAGAGATGAAGCGGTACAAACGTTTTGTTGACGGGAAGCTCAGATGGTACCTCCTCCTGGGCCTCAGCAATCTCAGCCTCAACCTCGGTAGTGAGAGCCAAAACCACAACACCCTTTTGGAGGATGGGTACTGGATCTTCCCGAGGCTCTCCCCTCGGAAAACACCTGGACAAAGCATCCGCCTTAGTGTTTTTAGAACCAGGTCTATAAGTGACAACAAAGTTGAACTGCGTGAAAAACAATGCCCAGGGAGCCTGCCTGGGAGACAGATGCTTGGCAGACTCCAAATAAAGCAAATTCTTATGGTCGGTAATAACAGTAACCTGATGAACCGACCCCTCCAAGAAGTGTCGCCATTCCTCAAAGGCCAATTTGATTGCCAACAACTCTCTGTTGCCGATATCGTAGTTATGTTCGGCGGGCGACAGTTTCTTGGAAAAATAGGCGCACATACGCCAACCGCTCAAGGATCAGCCTTGTGACAACACCGCCCCCACACCAACCTCAGACGCATCGACTTCTCTCCCTGCACCCTTTCGTTTTGAACTGCAGCCTGAAAGGCATGTCCGTACTCCAATTCATGGATGTATAAAGGATTTTTCATTTACATCGCTTGGGTGAGTGCCACCTTTTCTGTTTTCTCTGGATGTTCTCTACAACAAAAGGTTTCGATACGTCTGGCTGCACCAGAATGGGAGCCGAAACAAACCTGTTTTTAAGAGATTCAAATGCGCACACAACAGCCTCAGGCCAAACGGAGAAATTGGTACCCTTTTTAGTCATGTCAGTTAGCGGTTTAGCTATGATAGAAAAATCCTTGATAAACTTCCTATAGTAGTTAGAAAACCAAGGAACCGCTGAAGTGCTTTTAGGTTATCAGGCCATTCTCAATGCAACACCGCTTGCACCTTAGCGGCGTCCATTTTAAAACCAGAAGCAGACACAATATTGCCCAAGAAAGGCAACTCCTGTACCGAAAATACACATTTCTCCAGTTTTGCATATAGCTTATTCTCTCTGAGAAGATGTAACACCTGCCTGACATGATCTAAATGAGTATCACGGTCGCAAGAATATATGAGGATGTCATCTAGGTACACAATAATGAATTTCCCCAAAACATGCGAGAACACATCATTTATGAAATGTTGAAACATTGCAGGTGCGTTTGTCAACCCAAATGGCATCACTAAATTTTCAAAATGACCCTCAGGGGTATTATAAGCCGTCTTCCAGTCATCTCCTTGACGGACTCTTATGAGGTTGTACGCCCCCCTGAGGTCAAGCTTGGTAAACCACTTAGCACCTGCCACCTGGTTGAACAAATCCGGTATCAATGGCATAGGGTATGGATCACAAACCGTAATCTGGTTTAACTCCCTGAAATCCAGACACGGCCGTAGTCCACCATCTTTCTTTTTAACGAAGAAGAACCCTGCTGCCACTGGTGAGGATGAAGGCCTAATGTGCCCTTTGCTCAAACTTTCAGCAATGTAATCCTTTAGCGCTTGTCTCTCCGGACCGGAGATGTTAAACATCCTTGCTTTAGGCAACTTGGCTCCTGGTTTAAACCTGATAGAACAGTCATAGGAGCGATGTGGTGGCATCTCTGAACAACCCTTCTCAGAGAACACATCCACAAAATCCAGAAGTGACTCAGGAACGCTTGGAGTCACAGCAGAAACACAAGTGGCTAAGCAATTCTCCTGACAGAAATCACTCCACTGAATTATGTCCTGAGTTTTCCAGTCAATAACCAGGTTGTGTGTAGACAACCATGGAAAACCCAGAACCAATTGTGCCGGAAGACTCTTGAGCACCTTACATGTAACCTGCTCGAAATGAAGAACCCCAATGTGGAGTTTAACCTCAGCCACAAACTCAGTAATCTCCCCCTGTGGGAGAGGAGCAGAATTGATGGTGACCACGCGGATAGGATGAGGCAGTTTTTCGATCCTAAAACCAGCAGTGCGCGCAAACTCCTCATCAATGAGATTTGTGGCAGAACCACTATCCACAAAAACAGTGATTGGCAGCTCTCTGCCAGCGACAACAACTTTGGCATGGAGCATGCACTGAGAAACCATCATGGAGGATATACGTAAGCTCAGATTGGACTCCTCCACACCCTGTGAGCTTAGAAGTTTTCCGCCGTTTCATTTTTTTTTAACAGCAGAGGACAGATATTAATAAAATGACCAGTTTTACTGCAGTAAAAACAGGCTCCCTGCTTTCTGGGTACAGGGGCTCGATTCTTAACATGTGATACCCCTGCGACTTGCATAGGTTCCATGGGCTCACCTGCAGCAACCTCATGTGAACCTAAACCTTCACCCACAGGCGGCGTCTCATGATCCCCCTGATGCAAACGGCGATCAATGCGGACAACAAGACTCATAGCAGAATCTAGTGAAGCAGGAGTCTCGTACATCAGGAGGGCTTTTTTAACCCTATCAGAAACTATATGAATAAAGTTACTCCGCAGCGCGGGATCATTCCACTGTGTGTCGACCACCCAGCGGCAAAATTCAGAACAGTAATCCTCTGCAACACGCTCCCCCTGGCAAATAGTGCGTATCATAGATTCTGCTAGAGTCATTCTGTCCGGATCTTCGTAAATGTGTCCTAGAGCAAAAAAAAACTCTCCACCGAGTTAAATGTAACAGAATCAGACGGCAAAGAAAACG
The DNA here is from genome assembly GCF_051348905.1 of Ranitomeya variabilis. NCBI lineage: Eukaryota > Metazoa > Chordata > Amphibia > Anura > Dendrobatidae > Ranitomeya > Ranitomeya variabilis. The sequence continues at coordinate 265,980,990 of NC_135237.1, read as the reverse complement.
CCCATGCTTGGGGATCCCCGCTTAATAATGACAACACCAGGCCCACACGCTGAGCCTCATTTCCGGGGGAGATCGGGCGCATACGGAAATACAGTTTGCAAGCTTCACGAAAAGAAACAAATTTACTGTGTTCCCCAGCAAATTTTTCAGGCAAAGGAAACTTAGGCTCAGCAAATTTACCTGTAACTCCGGCTTGCACATTAGACACTGCTAGTCCCTGTTGCTGCACTGCCCCCCTTAACTCAGTGACCTGTAAGGACAGCGCCTCCAACTGGCGGGTTATGGAAATCATGGGATCCATGGAAATAATGTTGGCCGATTATAATGTCACGGGAGACCTAGGCAGGAAAGAGCTAATAACCCGGGCCCCTGCGATTTCCCTCAGACTAGGGAAACCCTGACTGACCCTCTCCCAGAGTTTACACTGATGGTGTGCATGTCTGGGCCTCCACCCTCGCCCTATCTCCTGTTTCAACCCTAGGCTGAAACTACCTCCCACCACCCAGTGAAGACCACACTCCAATACCCACAATTAGCACAGACAAGGATAACGGAAAAATAAGCACCACGTCGCAGTCACTCAGGAATACACTATAAATGCAAAGGGCAAAACAAATACAAATATAGGAAGGAGAAAATAAGACAAAGGGAAATACACCACCAGTAACGATACTCCAACTACTAGCTCACCACTCCAGACCGAGATAACAACGCACAAGACAGAAGCTATAATCGGCGACGCCCAATGTTCAGGAGAACTATTTAAAGGCAGTGGGCATGGCCCAGCTTCCAATCCGAGCACCAGGTAAATTAACCCCGGACCAGCTAGATAAAATCTAGCCGACTCCAATGAGCGCATAGTGGTCAAAAGCGGAATTACCGCTGTCTGTCGAACGACCTGGTCTGAACAGCGTCCGACATGACACAAAAACACACTAATATAAAAGCAGCAAAAATCCTGCAAAAAAGTGCAGCAAAATCTCAGTAATGGGGGTGTCTTATAGGTGCATCTCCATTACTAACCTGTGGTCTTGATGTCATTGTGGCCATAAAACAGCTGAAATAAACCCCACAACTATTACCCCACTTGCCACCATACCAGGGCAAGAGGAAAGAGTGGGCAAAGTGCCAGAATGTTAACATCTAATAGAAGCGCCTTTTCTGGGGAGGCTGCGAGCTGCTATTTTTAGGCTTGGGGGGTTGGAAATATTCATGGCCACTTACCAGCCTGAGAATACCAGCCCTTAGTTGTCTGCTTTAGCTAGGCTGGTTCTCAAATATGGGATGGACCCCACGCCATTTTTTTTAATTATTTATTTAAATAATTTTAAAAATGTTGTGGGGATCCCTCTATTCTTGATAACCAGTTATGATAAAGCTGACAGCTGAGGGTTGTAGAAGAGACTCCACCTATTTTTTTAAAATTTATTTATTGCACAGCTGTGGGCTGATTATTCCCATCAGCAGTGCCTGCTCTCGCTGTTTTCAACAGGAGTAGGCTGATTTGAGTAGTACTCTCTCATCATCAGCAAACGGATGTGACCAGAGGTAACCTTTTACCACTGTTCATAGCTCTTACTGGTGATAATGATCTTACTGCCGATCAGAGCTTGTGTTTGATGACATCAGATGACAGCATGGCAAATAATGGATGTTTGGAGAAACAATCATTCATCTGAATAGGGTCCAAGCTTGGGTTTGGGTTCAGGTACCATTTTGAGACCAGAACCAATTTTTTCTTAGATGTTTGGAGAAACCCACCGCAACCGAACATCCACGGTTTTGCCCATCACTAGTTATCTCCCCTCTCTACCTGTCTGTCACTATTATTTTGCTCATTGTAATTTCTATTTGTGTTTTGTATGTAACTCCTCCTCATGTAGAGCACCATGGAATCAATAGTGCTTTAAAAATAAATAATAATAATGATGTCTCCACCGGGTCTTCACCCATGACCTCCTGGCTGGTGTACATACAGCAGGAAGCTGCAGCAGTTGGTACCTGTGTTTCATCATCAGCATCATCAGACATGTGCTGCAGTGGTCTGCTGACCATTTGAACTACCCCTCCAATGTACTCATCCTCCAACAGAGCAAGTGGTTGTGCATCAGTGCACTCTATCTCTTCGAATTGTGGAGCATGGTCAAGTGAATGGCTCATGAAACCATAGCCAGCAGAGTCATAAAAAACGGAAATGACTGCTGCATGACTTTGGGCTCAGACTGCTTGTGCGGTTTTGCAAAGGGTGAGTAGGAAGACACATGCCCATCGGAGCAAGTGCAAAATCTGCGCTTTCAGCAAGGGACCGGATATAAGACAAAGCAAAGGCAATTAATGCACTTTCAGTCAACCAATCTAAAGCCAGCGCTACTAGTTCTGCTCTCACCATTCATCCTGCAGTAGTCGTGACTACGAAATTGGAACACAAAAAAAGGCACAGTAAAGCCAAAAAATACTCTGTTGCAAAAAATATCAGTAAGCAGCAAGTGCTAATAAAAGGATGGAAAAACACAGGGTATTTGGTTAATATGTTTTTTGCAAAAAATGTATATTAAGCCGCTCTACCAAATGTCAAGGTATACCCGTATTAGAGCAGACCTTTTTGGTTTTACTGTGACTTTTTTTTGTGTTCCAGCTTCTTGGTGGTGTGAACAGGCTTGTTCACCGTGTGCACGGCTCATGTGTTTCTGTGCTTACAAAATTGCACAGAATAATTTGTCGCCTGCATGCACCAGAGGAAGGTGTTTCATTTGGGCACATAGCAAGCACAAATTGACCACATCCTCTCTCTGCAGCAGCTACAGTGGGTATGGAAAGTATTCATACCCTTTTAAATTTTTCACTCTTTGTTTCATTGCAGCCGTTTGGTAAATTCAAAAAAGTTATTTTTTTCTCATTAATGTACACTATGCACCCCATCTTGACTTAAAAAATCAGAAATGCAGACATTTTTACAAATTTATTAAAAAAGAAAAACTGAAATATCACATGGTCATAATTATTCAGACCCTTTGCTCAATACTGAGTAGAAGCACCCTTTTGAGCTAGCACAGCCACAAGTCTTCTTAGGAATGATGCAACAAGCTTTTCACACCTGGATTTGGACATCATCTGCCATTCTCCCTTGCAGATCCTCTCCAGCTCAGTCAGATTGGATGGTGAACGTTGGTGGACAGCCATTTTCAGATCTCTCCAGAGATGCTCAATTGAGTTAAGATTAGAGCTCTGACTGGGCCAGTCAGGAATGGTCACATAGTTGTTCTGAAGCCTCTCCTTTGTAATTATAGCTGTGTGCTTAGGGTCAATGTCTTGTTGAAAGGAACCTTCTGCCACGTCTGAGGTCCAGAGCACTCTGGAAGAGGTTTTCATCCAGAATATCTCTGTACTTGGCCACATTCATGGTTACTTCAATGACAACCAGTCATCCTGTCGCTGTAGCTGAAAAAGACCCCCATAGCATGATGCTACCACCACCATATTTCACTGTTGGGATTGTATTGGGCAAGTGATGAACAGTGCCTGGTTTTCCCCACACATACCACTTAGAATTATAACCAAAAAGGTCTATCTTTGCTCTTAAGACCAGAGAATCTTATTTCTCATAGTCTGGGATTCCTTCATGTGTTTTTTAACAAACTCTATGCAGGCTTTCATATGTCTTGTACTGAAGAGAGGCTTCCGTCGGGCCACTCTGTCATAAAGACCCAAATTGTGGAGGGCTGCAGTGATAGTTGACTTTGTGGAACTTTCTCCCATCTCCCTACTGCATCTCTAGAGCTTAGCCACAGTGATTGTAATAATTATAGGGGATAACTCAGGAGACTCTTTGCATGGAACAAGACAACTGCAGGACACAGTTTTATAAGTGGTAAAGTCTATATTATCACACGGTGATTCAAACAGGTGCAGAGAGAAACTCAAGTCCACAACACTTGGTGCAAATATCAAATGCAGCTCAGCAGTCTATAGGAAACTACAGAGGAAAATGCAATCACGCAGAAAGTCTATGAAGCACAATTATTCTTGAGGATACTTGACACGAATAAGTCCTTGCTTAGTCCAAAACACAGATAGATATGCTTAAAAGGCAGTTCAAATAATATCTTAGCTCAACCAGGGAGGTCTGGGTAATAGTCTCAGGTCTTGCAGAGCAGAAGCAGCTTACATGTCCAGCAAATGCAGATGGAAGCAAACACGAGCAGCAGATGAAGGAGGATTACTGGAACTGGTGTATGCAGCAGGAATTCAGAGCAGAGTAGCAGGATAACCCCACAGGTTCACTTGAGCAGGTATATAGCCAGGGAGTAACCAGAGGTCAGGAGCTGGATGCAAGGCAGAATACTCTAGCACAGACTGAAGGCTGGGGTGGAGTTTTATAGCAGGAAGACACAGTGCACATGAGACCAAAGACGCCATCTTGGAAAAGGGCAGTAATGCACAAAAGGTAATAAAAAATGATCAGAGTCCTGACATTACTCCCTCCTTAGAAGCAGCCTCAGGACGATCCTGGACCTGGTTTCTCAGGGAATCTCTGATGAAAATGAGAAATCTTCTGTTGGGCATTGATGTTTTCCACAGGTTCCCAAGAGTCTTCCTCAGGGGGATATCCCTGCCATCTTATCAGATATTGGAGCCGATTCCTGCGAATCCTGGAATCAACAATTTCCTCAACCACAAATTGTTCTTGCCCATCAATCACCACAGGCTGCGGTGGTGGCACAACATGTCCCTGGAAGGTATTAGGAGATACAGGCTTTAGTAAAGATACATGAAAAACTGGGTGTACCTTCATAGTCCAAGGCAGCTTCAGCCGGCAGGCCACACAGCTAACAATACCGTTGATCTTGAAAGGGCCAATGAATTTCTGTCCAAGTTTTTGTGAAGGAACATTTAACTTCAGATTCTTAGTTGCTAACCACACGGAATCTCCTACCTTGAACATGGGTGCAGGTTTACGGAATCTATCAGCCGATCTCTTATAACGTTCATGAGCTGTGGTCAGGGATTCCTTCAGAACCTCCAGATTTTGCCTCATCGCAGTCAGCCTTTCCTCCACTGCCGGAACCGGAGAATTAATTGGAGACCTAGGTAAGATACATGGATGATATCCCAGATTGGCAAAGACAGGTGTAAATTTAGTGGAGGCGCTCTGAGAATTGTTATATGAAAATTCGGCTAACGGCAGCAACTCCAACCAATCATCCTGGAGATGGCGGACATAGCATATTAGATATTGTTCCAGCGTCTGGTTGGTACGCTCAGTCTGACCATTTGTCTGGGGATGGTAAGCGGAAGAGAGACAGACATTAATATCGAGTGCAGAGCAAAGCCCCTTCCAGAATCTTGAAGTGAACTGCACTCCACGATCAGAGATGATCTCATCCGGAACCCCATGCAACCGAAAGACATTCTGTATTACCAAGTTCACTGTATCTTTAGGTGAGGGGAGGCTGGTGCATGGAACAAAATGAGCAGCTTCAGTCAGGCGATCAACTACCACAATGATTGTATTCATGCCCCCGATGTAGGCAGCTCCACAATAAAGTCCATTGATATAGACCCCCAAGGGCAGGACAGAACAGGTAATGGTTGTCTTGTAACGAGCACATACCTCGCAAGAGAGAACATAGTCCTTGGTATCCTTCAGGCAAGTTGGCCACCAGAAGAATTGACTCAGGAACTCTTGTGTCTTCTGTATCCCCCTGTGACCAGCCAACTTGGAGTCATGTACCAACTTGAGGATCTGCAGACGGATGACCTTAGGGACGTAGATACGTCGGTCTCTGAACCACATGCCACCCTTAAAGACAAGATTAATATACACAGGTGGGTTGGCCAGAAACACATCACCATCATAGGCCTCCCTGCACTCCTTCCACAAGTCCTGATCGTGGATAACTCAGATGAAATTGGCATCAGATAGAATGGTCTTGGACGGGGCTCCAGGTATGGAATCCGCAGCATGGATTCGGGATAAAGCATCAGCCTTCCCATTACGAGAACCTGGACTGTTGTGATCCGCTTTTTGGGCTCCCCTAGTGGTGGCTGGTGGTACTGGAGACTTGTGTGTTCTTTTCTGCCTCAGCTCACCTGCTTCCATCAGTTTTGGGAGTTCCCTATTTAGCCTTGCTCTCCAGTCACTTCCTTGCCGGTCATCATTGTAACCTGAGTCTTTCAGTTGCATGTTCCTGCTACCAGTCTGCTGATCAGCTAAGTGGACTCTTGTCCTTTTTGTTTTGTATTTTTTGTCCAGTTTACAGTTTGTCATTTCCTGTTACTGGAAGCTCTTGTGGACTGAAATTGCCACTCCTGTGTCATGAGTTGACACAGGAGTCTTAAAGTAATTTCAGGATGGGTTTTTGAAAGGGTTTTTCAGCTGACCGTGAAGTCCTCTTTTGTATCCTTCCTCTATCTAGTAAGTGGACCTCGCTTTGCTAAATCTACCTTCATACTGTGTATGTCTTTTCCTCTGAACTCACCGTTAATATATGTGGGGGCTACTATCATCTTTGGGGAATTTCACTAGAGGTAAGCCAGGTCTGTTCCTTCCTCTTCCAGGTGTAGTTAGTTCTCCGGCTGGCGCATGGCATCTAGGCAGCCATAGGAATGCTTCCTGGCTACTGTTAGTTGTGTGGTAGATTTAGGTCACGGTCAGCTTGAGTTTCCATCACCCGAGGGCTAGTCTGTTATTTTGTGTTTCTGATGTTCCCATGCCATTGGGGAATCATGACAGTATGACCGGCCGCTGTTAAAGTAATTGGCAGAAGAAAGGAGAGTAAAAGAAGTCTGTAGATTTTTTTTTTTTCCCTCACATGTTTGCTACTTAGTTGGCTCAGTTGTATTTCTGTTCTATTTACAGCCTTGCCTTTCTCTCCTTCTAATCCTTGAATGGCTCTGATCTCTCCGGTTTAAGGATGGACTCTCAGAGTTTGGCTGCAGGTTTAAATAATCTTGCTACGAAGGTTCAGAATTTACAAGATTATGTTATACGTACTCCTATTTCTGAACCTAAGATTCCTACACCAGAGGTATTTTCCGGAGATAGATCTCGGTTTCAGAATTTCAAATGTAATTGTAAATTATTCCTTTCTCTCAGACCTCACTCCTCTGGAGATCCTGTTCAGCAGGTTAAGATTGTGATTTGTTTGCTGCGAGGTGACCCTCAAAATTGGGCATTTTCATTGACACCAGGGGATCCTGCGTTGCTCAATGTGGATGCGTTTTTTCTGGCTTTAGGGTTGCTGTATGAGGAACCTAATTTGGAGATTCAAGCTGAAAAAGCTTTAATAGCCCTGTCTCAAGGGCAAGATGAAGCTGAGATATACTGCCAAAAATTTCGTAAATGGTCTGTGCTTACTCAGTGGAATGAGTGTGCCCTAGCGGCAATTTTCAGAGAAGGCCTTTCTGATGCCGTTAAGGATGTCATGGTGGGGTTTCCTACGCCCACAGGTCTGAATGAGTCCATCACAATGGCGATTCAGATTGATCGGCGTTTGCGGGAGCGCAAACCCGTGCACCATTTGGCGGTATCTTCTGAAGGGACGCCAGAGAAAATGCAATGTGACAGAATTCTGTCAAGAAGCGAGCGGCAGAATTATAGGAGCAAAAATGGCTTGTGCTTCTACTGTGGTGATTCCGCGCATGTTATATCAGCATGCTCTAAACGTACTAGGAAGGTTGACAAGTCTGTTTCTATTGGCACTTTACAGTCTAAATTTCTTCTGTCTGTAACTCTGATTTGTTCATTATCAGTTATTACCGTGGATGCCTATGTGGACTCTGGCGCCGCTCTGAGTCTCATGGATTGGTCCTTCGCCAGGCGCTGTGGGTTTGATTTGGAGCCTCTGGAAGTTCCTATACCTCTGAAGGGTATTGATTCTACACCTCTGGCTTGTAATAGACCACAGTTCTGGACGCAAGTGACTATGCGTATGACTCCAGACCATCAGGAGATGATTCGCTTCCTCGTGTTGCATAATTTACATGATGTGTTAGTGCTTGGATTACCATGGTTGCAATCTCATAACCCAGTACTGGACTGGAAAACTATGTCTGTGTTAAGCTGGGGATGTCGGGGGGCTCATGGGGACATACCTTTGGTTTCTATCTCGTCATCTATTCCCTCTGAGGTTCCGGCATTTTTGTCGGATTTTGGGGATATTTTTGAAGAGCCTAAAATTGGTTCTCTCCCTCCCCACAGAGAGTGTGATTGCGCCATAGATCTGATTCCAGGCAGTAAATTTCCAAAGGGTCGTTTGTTTAACCTTTCTGTACCTGAGCATGCTGCCATGCGAGAGTATGTTAAGGAGTCCCTGGAAAAGGGACATATTCGTCCTTCTTCATCACCTTTAGGAGCTGGGTTTTTCTTTGTCTCTAAAAAGGATGGCTCGCTGAGGCCTTGTATTGATTATCGACTCCTGAATAAAATTACTGTCAAATATCAGTATCCGTTGCCGCTGCTTACTGATTTGTTTGCTCGCATAAGGGGGGCTAAGTGGTTCTCCAAGATTGATCTCCGTGGGGCATATAATTTGGTGCGAATTAAGCAAGGGGATGAGTGGAAAACCGCATTTAATACGCCTGAGGGCCACTTTGAGTATTTAGTAATGCCTTTCGGCCTTTCTAATGCACCTTCAGTTTTTCAGTCCTTTATGCATGATATTTTCCGTGAATATCTGGATAAATTTATGATTGTGTATTTGGACGATATTTAGATATTTTCTGAGGACTGGGAGTCTCATGTTCAGCAGGTCAGGAGGGTTTTTCAGGTCTTGCGGGAGAATTCTCTGTGTGTAAAGGGTTCTAAGTGTGTTTTTGGGGTTCAAAAGATTTCCTTTTTGGGGTACATTTTTTCCCCTTCTTCTGTTGAGATGGACCCTGTCAAGGTTCGGGCTATTTGTGACTGGACGCAGCCTACTTCTCTAAGGGGTCTTCAGAAGTTCTTGGGCTTTGCTAATTTTTATCGTCGATTTATAACTGGTTTTTCTGGTGTTGCTAAGCCTCTTACGGATTTGACTAAGAAGGGTGCTGATGTTGCCAATTGGTCCTCTGCCGCTGTGGAGGCCTTTCGGGAACTTAAGCGCCGCTTTTCGTCTGCCCCTGTGTTGCGCCAGCCTGATGTCTCTCTCCCCTTTCAGGTTGAGGTCGATGCTTCCGAGATCGGAGCGGGGGCGGTTTTGTCGCAGAAAAGTTCCGATTGCTCAGTGATGAGACCTTGTGCGTTCTTTTCTCGAAAATTTTCTGCCGCCGAAAGAAATTATGATGTCGGTAATCGGGAGCTTTTGGCCATGAAGTGGGCATTTGAGGAGTGGCGTCATTGGCTTGAGGGTGCTAGACATCAGGTGGTGGTTTTGACTGATCACAAGAATCTGATTTATCTTGAGTCTGCCAGGCGCCTGAATCCTAGACAGGCGCGCTGGTCGTTGTTTTTCTCTCGGTTTAATTTTGTGGTCTCATATCTACCAGGTTCTAAGAATGTGAAGGCAGATGCCCTTTCTAGGAGTTTTGAGCCTGATTCCCCTGGTGATTCGGAACCTACAGGTATCCTTAAGGATGGGGTGATATTATCCGCTATTTCCCCAGATCTGCGACGTGCTTTGCAAGAGTTTCAGGCGGATAGACCTGATCGCTGTCCACCTGGTAGACTGTTTGTTCCTGATGATTGGACCAGTAGAGTCATCTCGGAGGTTCATTCTTCTACGCTGGCGGGTCATCCTGGAATTTTTGGTACCAGGGATTTGGTGGCTAGATCCTTCTGGTGGCCATCTCTGTCTCGAGATGTGCGTGTTTTTGTGCAGTCTTGTGATGTGTGTGCTCGGGCCAAGCCTTGTTGTTCTAGGGCTAGCGGGTTGTTGTTGCCCTTGCCTATTCCGAAGAGGCCTTGGACGCACATCTCGATGGACTTTATTTCTGATCTTCCTGTCTCTCAGAGGATGTCTGTTATCTGGGTGGTGTGTGACCGTTTTTCTAAGATGGTTCATTTGGTGCCATTGCCGAAGTTGCCTTCCTCGTCTGAGTTGGTTCCTTTGTTTTTTCAAAATGTGGTTCGCTTGCATGGTATTCCTGAAAATATCGTTTCTGATAGGGGTACCCAGTTCGTTTCTAGATTTTGGCGGGCATTCTGTGCCAGGTTGGGCATTGATTTGTCTTTTTCGTCTGCCTTCCATCCTCAGACTAATGGCCAGACGGAGCGAACTAATCAGACTTTGGAGACGTATTTGAGGTGTTTTGTGTCTGCGGATCAGGATGATTGGGTTGCCTTTTTGCCGTTGGCGGAGTTTGCTCTTAATAATCGGGCTAGTTCGGCCACTTTGGTTTCCCCTTTCTTTTGCAATTCGCGGTTTCATCCCCGTTTTTCTTCTGGTCAGGCGGAGTCTTAGGATTGTCCTGGAGTAGATGCTGTGGTGGATCGGTTGTATCGGATTTGGGAACAAGTGGTGGACAATTTGAATTTGTCCCAGGAGAGGACTCAGCGGTTTGCTAACCGCCAGCGTCGGGTTGGTCCTCGCCTTCGTGTTGGGGACTTGGTGTGGTTGTCTTCCCGTTTTGTCCGAATGAGGGTTTCTTCTCCTAAATTTAAGCCTCGGTTCATCGGTCCCTATAGGATTTTGGAGATTATTAACCCTGTTTCCTTTCGTTTGGACCTCCCGGCATCTTTCGCTATCCATAATGTGTTCCATCGGTCGTTGTTGCGGAGATACGAGGTGCCGGTGGTTCCTTCTGCTGAGCCTCCTGCTCCTGTGCTGGTTGAGGGTGAATTGGAGTACGTTATAGAGAAGATCTTGGACTCCCGTATTTCCAGGCGGAGACTCCAGTATCTGGTTAAATGGAAGGGCTATGGTCAGGAAGATAATTCTTGGGTAACTGCCTCTGATGTTCATGCCTCAGATTTGGTTCGTGCCTTTCATAGGGCTCATCCAGGTCGCCCTGGCAGTTCTTGTGAGGGTTCGGTGCCCCCTCCTTAAGGGGGGGGTACTGTTGTGATCCGCTTTTTGGGCTCCCCTAGTGGTGGCTGGTGGTACTGGAGACTTGTGTGTTCTTTTCTGCCTCAGCTCACCTGCTTCCATCAGTTTTGGGAGTTCCCTATTTAGCCTTGCTCTCCAGTCACTTCCTTGCCGGTCATCATTGTAACCTGAGTCTTTCAGTTGCATGTTCCTGCTACCAGTCTGCTGATCAGCTAAGTGGACTCTTGTCCTTTTTGTTTTGTATTTTTTGTCCAGTTTACAGTTTGTCATTTCCTGTTACTGGAAGCTCTTGTGGACTGAAATTGCCACTCCTGTGTCATGAGTTGACACAGGAGTCTTAAAGTAATTTCAGGATGGGTTTTTGAAAGGGTTTTTCAGCTGACCGTGAAGTCCTCTTTTGTATCCTTCCTCTATCTAGTAAGTGGACCTCGCTTTGCTAAATCTACCTTCATACTGTGTATGTCTTTTCCTCTGAACTCACCGTTAATATATGTGGGGGCTACTATCATCTTTGGGGAATTTCACTAGAGGTAAGCCAGGTCTGTTCCTTCCTCTTCCAGGTGTAGTTAGTTCTCCGGCTGGCGCATGGCATCTAGGCAGCCGTAGGAATGCTTCCTGGCTACTGTTAGTTGTGTGGTAGATTTAGGTCACGGTCAGCTTGAGTTTCCATCACCCGAGGGCTAGTCTGTTATTTTGTGTTTCTGATGTTCCCATGCCATTGGGGAATCATGACACTGGACGGTACGAGATAACAAAGTTAAATTGATTTAAAAATAAGTTCCAAGGAGCCTGATGAGGAGAAAGACATCTAGCGGATCTAAGGAACTCTAAATTGCGATGGTCAGTTAGCACTATGATCTGTTGTGCAGCTCCTTGCAGATGATGCCTCCATTCTTTGAAAGCCGCAATAATAGCCAGCAATTCCTTGTCTCCCACGTCGTAATAATTCTTCTCTGCTGAGGTTAGTCTACAGGAAAAGAAAGCACAAGGATGTAGCAGACCCTTCTCTCCAGTTCTTTGGGAGAGAATAGCCCCCAAAGCATTATCAGAAGCGTCCACCTCCACAATGAAAGAAAGTGTTGGATCTGGGTGTATCAACAGCGGTGCTGATGTGAAACAGATCTTAAGGCGATCAAAAGCTTCTTGAGCCTGTGATGACCACTTAAAGGGCTTTTCCTTCTTTGTCAAGGAAGTAATGGGACAGACAATATCAGAAAAATTTCGAATGAAGCGTCTGTAGAAATTTGCAAAACCAATAAAACGTTGGACTTCCTTAATGTTCTTGGGTACCGGCCAGTCAAGGATAGCCTGAATCTTACCAGATTCCATGTTCAGCCCCTGGGAAGAGATGATATAACCTAAGAACTGTATCTCAGAATGATGGAACTCGCATTTATCCGGCTTAATATACAGATGGTTCTCTTTCAGATGTCTTAAAACAGTTTTTGACATGTTCTTCATGTTCCTGTAGAGAGTCAGAAAAGATTAGTATATCGTCCAAATAGATCACTACAAACTGGTCCAACAAATCTCTGAAAATGTCATTAGCAAGGTGTTGAAACGTTGCAGGGGTGTTACAAAGCCCGAAGGGCATCACAAGAGATTCAAAGTGTCAATACCGGCATCTGAATGCTGTCTTCCACTCATCCCCTGGACGAATACGCACCAAATTATAAGCCCCACGAAGATCCAGTTTAGAGAACACCTTAGCATGGCGGACTCTTTCCAGTAATTCAGGAATCAGAGGCAAAGGGTAACGGTTTCGTACGGTTACCTTATTGAGTTCCCGATAGTTAACACAGAGTCTCAGGGTCCCATCCTTCTTCTTTACAAAAAAGATAGGTGCCCCTGCTGGTGAGGAAGAAGGACGTATGAAGCTTTTGGCCAGATTTTCATCAATATACTCCTTTAAGGCTTGAAGCTCAGGTGCCACCAAAGGGTATACGTTACCAAAAGGAATAGCTGCCCCAGGAAGCAACTCAATGGGACAGTCATAATGCCTGTGTGGAGGAAGCTGATCTGCATTCTTCTTGTCACAGATGTCAGAGAACTCTTTATATGCTGGAGGTAAAGAAAATACCTGTACATGTGGTTCCGTAGCCGTGGATTCAGGGACAGCTTCTGTTAACGCTGAGTTGCTCCTTGTTGGAAAGATAATCTCCTTGGTCTCCCAGTTGATAATTGGGTTCTGAGAACGCAACCAAGGAATGCCTAAAACCACAGGAAAATGAGGAGAAGAAATTAGCAAGCAAGAAAGTTGCTCCTGATGATTAGGCTCCAACAAAATTTCAAGGGGTACTGTCTCCTGATCAACAGGCCCAGAGATTAAAGGTGACCCATCCACTGTTTCCATGGTAATTGGAGAGGCTCTTTGCTGAATTTCAATACCATGTTCCTTGGCAAATGCGATATCCATGAAATCGCCACCTGCACCAGAGTCAATCATAGCTGCACTGAAAATCCACTGTCCTGAACACAGGATCTTAATAGGGAGAGAACAGTGAGAGTTCTTTTCCTTAAGCTCCTTGGGGGTAAAGTCATAGAAAGTGAATGGAACACAGCGTTTAAAAGCAGGCTACATTCAGAGATGTCAGATTCATCATCACAGTTGTCATACTCCCCTACTGCTGCTAGCACCTTGTTAGGCCGTCTAGGAGACTTAGGACAATTGATCAAGAAGTGGTCAGACTGGCCGCAGTAGAAACATAGACTTTCACGAAGGCGATGCTCTCGGTGCTCATTGATCTCGCGCCTCTAAACGGAATCAATTTGCATGGGCACCTCCTCCACCTCCCGAGATGTTTTACCTGCAGGCTCTTTGGAAGGAAGGGAAAAGTTAGAAATACAGTTATATGCAGCAAACTTCTCCTGCCTACGCTCAGTAAGGCGAATGTCAATGCGCACACAATGCTGTATAAATGTCTCTACCTCTTGTGGTAACTCAGAGCGAGCTAGTTCATCTTTTACAATACTAGACAGACCCCTTTTAAAAATAGGCAATTGTGCATAACTGTCCCAATTGGTATCTACCGCTAATCTCCTGAATTCAGTAGCATACTCAATAACAGAACGTTTTGCCTGGCGTAAAGACAATAAAGCAGATTCAGCGGTTGCACGGCGATTAGGATCATCAAACATTAATGCCATAGCGGCCAAAAAAATCATCCAAGTTATTTAACCGTGGGTCACGAGACTCAATCATCGGATTCGCCCAGGCGAGCGCTCGTGCGGTCAGCAGCATTATTACACACAATACTTTGGATCTATCATTAGGAAAACGATCAGCATGCACATCAAAATATAGCATACATTGATTCACAAAGCCACAAAATTTGTCGCGATCACCATTAAATCTGAATGGGGGCAACTTAGGTGGGCTTGCTGGTGGCGGTTGCCCAGAGGGAAAAGTCGCTTGTGCAGCTATTTGCGTGCTTATGTCCTGAAAAGCCCATCCATACTGGGACTCTATGCCAGCAAGTTTGTTTTCCTGGGCTGCCATGCAGTTGCTTAAGTCCTGCAAAGTCTGTCCAAACACTTGTTGATTGAGTTCAAAGCTTCCAAACTTCTTTTGCAGACCTTCCACATCTTTCTGCAGTGATCTAATTATGGAAAACACCTGCTCTAGTCTGCTTTCTGCAGTCATTGTTCCAGCAGTCTCCTTCTTTTTTTTTAGGCTAGAGTATCCTGTAATAATTATAGGGGATAACTCAGGAGACTCTTTGCGTGGAACAAGACAACTACAGGACACAGTTTTATAAGTGGTAAAGTCTATATTATCACACGGTGATTCAAACAGGTGCAGAGAGAAACTCAAGTCCACAACACTTGGTGCAAATATCAAATGCAGCTCAGCAGTCTATAGGAAACTTCAGAGGAAAATGCAATCACACAGAAAGTCTATGAAGCACAATTATTCTTGAGGATACTTGACACGAATAAGTCTTTGCTTAGTCCAAAACACAGATACATATGCTTATAAGGCAGTTCAAATAATATCTTAGCTGAACCAGGGAGGTCTGGGTAATAGTCTCAGGTTCTTGCAGAGCAGAAACAGCTTACATGTCCAGCAAATGCAGATAGAAGCAAACACGAGCAGCAGATGAAGGAGGATTACTGGAACTGGTGTATGCAGCAGGAACTCAGAGCAGAGTAGCAGGATAACCCCACAGGTTCACAGGAGCAGGTATATAGCCAGGGAGTCACTAGAGGTCAGGAGCTGAATGCAAGGCAGAATACTCTAGCAGAGACTGAAGGCTGAGGTGGAGTTTTATAGCAGGAAGACACAGTGCACATGAGACCAAAGACGCCATCTTGGAAAAGGGCAGTAATGCACAAAAGGTAATAAAAAATGTTCAGAGTCCTGACAGTGATCTTTAGGCTCTTCTTTACATCCCTCACCAAGACTCTTCTCCCACAGTTGTTCAGTTTTGTTGGACAGACAAATCTAGGAAGACTTCTGTTGGTCCCAAACTTCTTCCATTCAAGGATTATGGAGGCCACTGTTCTCTTAGGACCCATGAGTACTGCAGAAATTCTTTTGTAACCTTGGCCAGATCTTTGCCTTGCCACAATTCTGTTTCAGAGCTCCTTGGCCAGTTCCTGTGACTTCATGATTCTCATTTGGACAGACATGTACTGTGAGCTGTCTTATATAGACAGGTGTGTGTCTTTCAAAATCAAGTCCTATCAGTTTAGTTAACCCCTTTGAGTCGAAGCCTGTTTTCACCTAAATGACTGACAATTTTTACAATTCTGACCACTGTCAATTTATGAGGTTATAACTCTGGAACGCTTGAACGGATCCCAGTGATTCAGACAATGTTTTTCTCGAGACATATTGTACTTGTAGTGGTAACATTTCTTTGATATGACTTGCATTTATTTGTGAAAAAAAACTGAAATTTGGTAAAAATTTAGAAAATGTCGTGATTTTCAAACTTTTAGTTTATATGCCCTTCAATTAGAGAGTCATATCACACAAAATCGTTAATAAGTAACATTTCCCACATGTCTGCTTTACATCAGGACAATTTTGTAAACAATTTTTTTTATTAGGATGTTATAAGCGTTAACAGTTGACCAGTGATTTCTCATTTCTACAACAAAATATGCAAAACCATTTTTTTCATACCACCTCACACTTGAAGTGACTTTCAGGGGCCTATATGACAGAAAATGCCCAAAAGTTACACCATTCTAAAAACTGCACCCCTCAAGGTACTAAAGACCACATTCAAGAAGTTTATTAACCCTTCAGATGCTTCACAGGAATTTTTGGAATGTTTAAAAAAATGAACATTTTACTTTTTTCCTCAAAAAAATTACTTCAGATCCAATTTGTTTTATTTTACTAAGGTTAGCAAGAGAAATTGGACCCCAAAAGTTGTTGTACAATTTGTTCTGAGTGTGCTGATACCCCATATATGCAGGTAAACCACTGTTTGGGCGCACGGTAGAGCTCGGAAGGGAAGTAGCGCCTTTTGACTTTTCAATGCAAAATTGACTGGAATTGAGATCAGACACCATGTCGCGTTTGGAGAGCCCCTGATGTGCCTAAACAATGGAAAACCCCCACATGTAACACCATTTTGGAAACTAAACTCCCTAAGGAACTTATGTAGATGCGTGGTGAGCACTTTGAACCCCCAAGTGCTTCACAAAAGTTTATAATGTAGAGCCGTAAAAATAAAAAATCATATTTTTTTCAAACAGTGATCTTTTCATCCCCAATTTTTTATTTTACCAAGGGTAACAGGAGAAATTGGACAGCAAATGTTGTTGTCCAATTTGTCCTGAGTACGTTGATATGCCATATGTGGGGGTAAACCACTATTTCGGCGCACAGCAGAGCTCGGAATGGAAGGAGCACCATTTTACTTTTTCAATGCAGAATTGGCTAGAATTGAGATCGGATGCAAGGTCGCGTTTGGCGAGCCCCTTATGTGCCTAAACAGTGGAAACCCTCCCAATTCTAACTCCAACCCTAACCCAAATACATCCCTAACCCTAATCCCAACCCTAACCACACCCCTAACCACATCCCTAACCCTGATACACCCCTAACCCTAATCCCAACCCTAACCACACCCCTAACCTTAATACACCTCTCACCCCAACACACCAATAACCCTAATCCCAACCCTAACCATAACCCCAATCACACCCCTAACCCTGGCACACCCTAGCCCTAATCCCAAACCTAACCACAACAGTAAACATAATCCAAACCCTAACCCCAACCCTAACCCTAACTTTAGCACCATCCCTAACTCTAATATTAGCCCCAACCCTAACCCTAACTTTAACCCTAACCCTAACGGTAAAATGGAAATAAATACATTTTTATTTTGTTTGTTTTCTCTAACTAAGGGGGTGAAAAAGTGGGTTTGATTTACTATTTATAGCAGGTTTTTATGCTTGGCAGCTGTCACACACTAAAAGACACTTTTTATTTTAAAAAAATTGTTTTTGCATCACCACATTTTGAGAGCAATACATTTTCCACATTTTGGCCCACAAAGTCATGTGAGGTCTTGTTTTTTTTGCGGGACGAGTTGACGTTTTGATTGGTACCATTTTTGGCCACTTTACATTTTTTGATCGCTTTTTATTTCGATTTTTGGGAGGCAAAATGAACAAAAACCAGCAATTCCTGAATTTCTTTTTTGGGAGAGCGTTTACATTGTTCTGCGTGTTTTAAAATTGGTAAAGCAGTTTTATTCTTCGGGTCAGTACGATTACAGCGATACCTCATTTATATCATTTTTTATGTTTTGGAGCTTTTATACAATAAAAACTATTTTATAGGAAAAATATTTATTTTTGCATCACTTTATTCTGAGAGCTGTAACTTTTTTATTTTTCTGCTCATGGAGCTGTATGGTGGCTTTTTTTGCAGAACAAAATTATGTTTTCAGTGCTACCATTTTTATTTACATCTGTCTTTTTGATCGGGTTTTATTGCACTTTATGTTCGGCGGTATGATGATAAAGCATTGTTTTTTGCTACGTTTTTTATTTATTTTTTATGGTGTTCACTCAAGGGGTTAACTAGTTGGACAGTTTTATAGAATGGGTCGTTACGGACGCGGTGATGCCAAATATGTTTACTTTTATTGTTTTTTTGATTATTTAAAATAATAAATGGATTTATTGGAAAAATATTTTTTTTCTTTATTTGGGGATTATAAAAAATATATTTTTACACATTCTAATTTTGTTTTACTTTATTACATTTTCCCAGGTTGGGACATCACTATATTACATTAGATTGCGGATCTGACACTCTGCACAGCCCTGTGTCAGATCAGCAATCTGACAAGCAGTGAAGGAGGCTTGCCGGTGAATATTCTCAGCAGGTGCTCACTAGCCACCTCACTGCAGGACCAGGAAGGACCCCGCCACCATCTTGGTTCCAGGGGTCTGTATGGGGACCATGAGAATAAGGCTATAACATCGCATTATTCTGATGGAAGCACGCAGGGAGCCCCCGTCCCTGCGTGATGCCCCTCTATGTCGCTGTCACTACTGATCTACTGACTACTGTCACTACTGACTAGCACCGATCGTGGGCATTGTTGCGGGATGTCAGCTGTCATATACAGCTGACACCCTCACATAATCGCCGCGGCGCTCACCGTGAGACCGCTCAGCTCCAATGAAGGAGTAGAACTATCTCAAGGAGAATCACAAGGAAATGGACAGCATGTGACTTAAGTATGAGTGTCTGAGCAAAGGGTCTGAATACTAATGACCATGTGATATTTCAGTTTTTCTTTTTTATTAAATTTGCAAATATTTCAACATTTCAGTTTTTTTTAGTCAAGATGGGGTGCAGAGTGTACATTAATGTGAAAACTTTTTTAAATTTACCAAATGGCTGCAATGAAACAAAGTGTGAAAAATTTAAAGAGGTCCGAATACTTTCCACATCCACTGTATACCACCATCAGCAGCAGCACGGCCACGTCCCCTATTTGATGCTCGCAATGTTTTCAATCCAAATGCAGACTATTACACTGCCTGTGTACAGAGAGACAGTGGTTAGTAGAGTATTACACTGCCTGTTTTCAGAGTGCCCCCTAAAAAATAAGCCCAAAAACAGTGTCGGCTACCTCCTCCTCCTATACCTCTTCCACCTACACCTCAACCTCCTTCTCCACCTGAACCTCCTCCTCTACTTGGACCTCGGTGTCCTGGTTCTAGATAGTTTTTTTTTTTAATTCTGTGTTCTTAAAAGTCAGTTCACTAAAAACAAAACAAGCACAAAAACAGTGTTGGATACCTCCTACCCTGCCTCTTCCACATCCACATAAACCACCTTCTCCACTTAGACCTTCACCTCCTAGTTCAAGATTATTAATTTCTCTTTTGTTTTATTGTGTTATTTTAAGTCATTGATTGGAGTCAATTTTGAGGTCAGGTTCGGACCTGAAGCAAACTTTTTACTGTATGTGTGCCATACCCGGCTAACCTGAATGTCCACGGGTCTGCTCATCACTAATCACTACTGAAAAGAAATTACCATTCATGTGCTAGCATCACAATAAAAAAAAATAAAAAATTATAGTTACACTAGATATCTGTAAGCCAAAATTAAAAATATTACAGTTCTATACTATATAAATATTTCAGTCTATTTCAAATTTGTTGAATAATCTTATCGTAATGTTAAAACAAATAAAAAGTAGTTATTTTTGTTAGCAAACCATAGATTGCTGCATCTCTAAATAGGACTATACAGAATGCCATCACTTTTGTTAAAAAATACCTTCCCTTTCACTTCCCAACAATTGGCTGGTGTCTCAGCTTTCGAATATATGATTATTTTACATTTTCAGATTTACCTTAATCTCCAACAATACCTATTTGCAGCCATATTTGTGATCTAATAATTACATTACCTTATCCAGCATCTTTCAATTCAGCTATTAGAGTCGAAACGTATTGCTACTATAGTGTTCAGTGACTGGATACTACATACTGGCAGGTACCATGCACAATCAGAAGGTATTGGGCATGTATCCTACTATAAATATTAGATCAGATCAGATTAGATTGAAATACCTGCCAGGCGTGCCCACTTGGCAAGCCGTGGATGCAACATCAGTAAATGCACCTGTCTCCATCAAAAACTCTGATGCCTTACAGGTTACTAGTAGTGATGAACGAATATACTCGTTACTCAAGATTTCCCAAGCACGCTCGGGTGTCCTCCGTGTATTTTTTAGTGTTCGGAGATTTAGTTTTCTTTACCACAGCTGGATGATTTACAGCTACTAGCCTGCTTGATTACATGTGGGGATTCCCTAGCAACCAGGCAACCCCCACATGTACTTAGCCTGGCTAATAGCTGTAAATCATTCTGCTGAGGAGATGAAAACTTAATCTCTGAGCAATAAAAAACACTCGGAGGACACCCGAATGCGCTCGAGAAATCTCGAGTAACAAGCATATTCGCTCATCACTAGTTACTAGTATCAAGTGTGGATTCTTCCATGTCTTTCATTCTTAACCCCTGGAAGGATGTCCCTGCTGCTTGGAAATTTTATAAAACGACATACAAATTTGTGTGACCCTTGTATATGGCTGAAATCAGCAGACAGAGATGGGATGAAGTAAATAAATTCACAGCCAGGTGAAATACTATGAACCAAGGAATTAATTGCAACTGAGCCAAGATGCATAGCCAGGAGACATAATCATGGCACTAAAGCCAGAAGATATAAATTAAATCAAATTAGGTGAATAGTACAGAAATCAAAGGCTAGAGTCCGTTCTTATCGCTCAAACTCAGGCAATAAATGCCTGAATGAGACGTTTTAAAAAAATCTCTGCACAGTGACATCAATGGGTCTTGCTGGTAGCAATGGCAATGCAACATAACACAGCATCATTGGTAAAATAAAGTAAGGTGCCTGGTACACCACTTCATTACACGATTGGGCAGCAGTGGCGTATCTAGGGGGGGGCAGCCGGGGCATGTGCCCCGGGCGCAGCCGGCAGGGGGGCGCAGTCGGGCCGCCTAAAGCGGCGGTCCGTAGTGTCTCCCCCGGCGGCTGCATTCTGCCACCCCCCCGCACTGGGAGTTGGCTGTTCTCTGTGCCGACTGTCAAGCTGACAGCCGGCACAGAGGAGCTGCGGTGCGCCGACTCCCAGTGTTCAAATGTACTGCATCTGAGATGCGAGTATAATTGAAGCTCTGACTGCTGGGTCAGAGCGACGCCAGCAGCGTGATCAGGTCATGTGATCACGCTGCTGACGTCACTCACCTGCACGGCAGAGCAGACTCAGAGGCAGAGCAGGAGAGATGCAGATCGGTGGTAAGTGCTCCTGTGGAGCTGAAGATACCGAAGGTGCAGGGGGGGATTTAATGTGAGTGGGAATGGGGTGGATATATTGTGGGGGGATTTAATGTGAGTGGGGATCGGGGGGATATATTGTGGGGGGATTTAATGTGAGTGGGGGTGGGGGGAGTTTAATGTGAGTGGGGATGGTGGGATATATTATTGGATGGGGGATATTTAATATGAGTGGAGATGGGGGGATTTATTGTGGGGGGGAGATTTAATGTGAGTGGGGATTTATTGTGGGGGGAGATTTAATGTGAGTGGGGATTTATTGTGGGGGGGAGATTTAATGTGAGTGGGGATTTATTGTGGGGGGGAGATTTAATGTGAGTGGAGATGGGGGGATTTATTGTGGGGGGAGATTTAATGTGAGTAAAGACGGGGGGGATTTATTGTGGGGGGGGGATTTAATGTGAGTATGGAGGGGGGATTTATTGTGTGGGTAGAATTGGAGTGGAGATGGGGGATTGAATGTGTGGGGGGAGATTTGTCATGGACCAGGTAATGGGGGGATTTAAAGTGTGGGGGAGATCTGAGGACACAAAATGAAGAGCAAAGGGTGAGATGGGGGGCACGTATGAGAAAACAGTATGGGGGAATGGGGGGCATGTATGAGGAAACAGTATGGGGGATGGGTGCAGAAAGTTTGGGGAGCAAACGGGGGAATGTATGCAGACACAGTATGAGTAGCGATGTGAAAAACATATGTGGACAGAGTACGGGGAGTGAGGGTGTTGGGATGTGTGCATGCATAGCATGGAGGGACAGTGTAAGGGCACAGCCAGGAGGGGATAGTATACCAAGGAGGGGGAGTATGATGAGAGAGTACAGTATAAATACTGGGCCCTATAGGGGGGACACAGTGTGAGAGGACAGTGTGAAGAGGGGGTCGGTATGGAAAGGGGAAGTCCGTGTAAAGAGCGTGTACCATAAGAGGGACAGTGTGGGGGTCATATTTTATGCAGACAATATAGTGAGGGGTAATTTTTTATTCAGGAGCATTTTAATGACACTTGTATCTTTAAGGGCGTCATGTGGAGATTTTCTGCAAAAGAGCGGAGAAGATGGAAGTCTGCAGAGACGGCTGTGGATGAGAAAACTCATCATGGGGTCTGGACAAGATGAAGAAATGAAGGAGAACGGCTCCAGAGACAATGCTATCTATAAGGTACCTGGATGTAAATGTTATTTGTGATACTGACTAACTCTCATGTTTTTATTTATGTTAGGAGCATTAAAGGGGATGTCCAGGTTTGTGATGAGTCTGCAGTCATTCTTTGTGACTGCAGACTTCTGAGTTCTCAAAGTGCGCTCTGCACGCTGTCAGGATTCTCTCTTGCTGGTGATTTACATACATGCGGTCACATGCTGACTAGACATGTGTGGCCTCACTCAATGAAAATAAACTGAGTGAGGCTGGGCACGTCTGGTCGGAATGTGGTCAGAAGTATACAAATCACATGCTTGTGCTGACATGACTGTCCAGCGGCAAGGGAGAATCCTAAAAGTGTGCAGTGCATTAGTTGTGAGAATTCAGAAGCCTGCGATGTCAGGATTCAGCTCTGGAGGTTCCAGTAGTTGTCACATGGACACTTCACTCATATGCGACTTTCATACTTGTGGTCCTGTGACAACGAGCTTCTCTTCTGCTTCTCTCAATTTTTCACTGAACATTGAGAGCATTAGGCTATGTGCACACTTTGCGGTGTGCTCTGCGGGTTCTCCCGCAGCGGATTTGATAAATCTGCAGGGCAAAACCGCTGCGGTTATCCCTGCAGATTTATCGCGGTTAGTTTTGCGGTTTCTGCTGCGGGTTTTACTCCTATACTATTGATGCTGCATATGCAGCAATATGCAGCATCAATAGTAATGTTAAAAATAATAAAAAATGGTTATACTCACCCTCTGACGTCCCGATCTCCTCGGCGCTGCACGCGGCGATCCGGTTCCAAAGATGCTGTGTGAGAAGGACCTTCGTGACGTCACGGTCATGTGACCGCGGCATCATCACGGTCATGTGACCGCTACGTCACCGCAGGTCCTGCTCGCACAGCAACCCTGAGACCGGACAGCCACGTGCAGCGCTGAGAGGTGAGTATATCATTATTTTTTATTTTCATTCCTTTTTTTTACACTAATATGGTTCCCAGGGCCTGGAGGAGAGTCTCCTCTCCTCCACCCCGGGTACCATCCACACATGATCCGCTTACTTCCCGCATCGTGGGCACAGCCCCATGAGGGAAGTAAGTGGATCAATGCATTCCTATGGGTGCAGAATCGCAGCGATTCTGCACAAAGAAGTGACATGCTGCGGGTTGTAAACCGCTGCGTTTCTGCGCGGTTTTTCCCACAGCATGTGCACAGCGGATTGCTGTTTCCATAGGGTTTACATGTAAATGTAAATGCTATGGAAACTGTTGCGGACCCGCAGCATCAAAATCGCCGCGGATCCGCAGTAAAACCCACAAAGTGTGAACATGGCCTTAGGGAGAGGAGCTCGTGGGCACATGACTAAGTGTGAAAATCGCATATGTTCTGGGGGGGGCACCAAACTGAATTCTTGCCCCGGGTGCCAGAAACCCTAGATCAGAGGTCCCCAACCGCCGGTCCGCGGACCAGGACCGGGCCGTTGGGTTTTTTCAGCCGGTCCGCGGCGCCGCTGACAGCTAGCTTCATTTCTCTAATCAGCGGTGCCGGTGACCGCTGACAGAGGAAGAGGCTGCGGCACCAAAGACCAGCTGTCCGGGGGAAGGAGCGGGACACCAGGAGCAGGTAAGTATTACATATTCACCTGTCCTCGTTCCACACGCCGGGCGTCGCGCCATCTTCCCGGCATCTCTCCGCACTGACTGTGCAGGTCAGATGGCGCGATGACGCATATAGTGTGCGCGCCGCCCTCTGCCTGATCAGTCAGTGCGGAGAGACACCGGGAACGGGACACTGAGGAGCTGCAAGCAAGACAGGTGAGTATGTGTTGTTTTTTTTTTTTATTGCAGCAGCAATGGCACAGATTTATGTGGAGTATCTATGGGGCAACGGTGCAGAGCACTATATGGCACAGCTATGGGGCAACGGTGCAGAGCACTATATATAAGGCACAGCTTTATGTGGAGTATCTATGGGGCAATGGTGCAGAGCACTATATATAAGGCACAGCTTTATGTGGAGCATCTATGGGGCAACGGTGCAGAGCACTATATATAAGGCACAGCTTTATGTGGAGCATCTATGGGGCAACGGTGCAGAGCACTATATATAAGGCACAGCTTTATGTGGAGCATCTATGGGGCAACGGTGCAGAGCACTATATATAAGGCACAGCTTTATGTGGAGCATCTATGGGGCAACGGTGCAGAGCATTATATATAAGGCACAGCTTTATGTGGAGCATCTATGGGGCAACGGTGCAGAGCATTATATATAAGGCACAGCTTTATGTGGAGCATCTATGGGGCAATGGTGCAGAGCACTATATATAAGGCACAGCTTTATGTGGAGCATCTATGGGGCAACGGTGCAGAGCACTATATATAAGGCACAGCTTTATATGTTTGAATCACATTGAATCAGTTTGAATCACATTCTCATTATAAATGTCATAATTATATGATAAGTATGCACTAAGCTCCATCCCTCCATAACCCCACCCCCATATGACCAAAGCCCCGCCTCTGCCCCACCCCCACCGGGCCATGGAAAACTGGTCTTGCTTAAAGCCGGTCCCTGGTGCAAAAAAGGTTGGGGACCTCTGCCCTAGATACACCTCTGTTGGGCAGCCTTAATTTACAAAGGTCCAGTAACCATGGGTGATGCAGACAGATGATGTCCATGTTTACAGTACATTGAATAACTCTTTCTATAAGTTTGCGTCTAGTTCATAAAATGAGACAATATTATGTTATTTCATTCTCCAAGATATTGAAAACAAAAAAGTCAAGAGTTTTTTTCTGGCTTGACATGAAAAATAGGGTTATTTTAGCTAAAACAGAAAATGATATTTTTCAGAAGATATCTTTTATCTTTATTTTATTTGCCTGAGTTTGTCTACAATTTTCTTTTACATAAAATAAAGCAGACAAGCATTATATCCTCAGATTTTATATTTGGTCTTTGAGAAAGATTCTGCCATGCAATGTAACATCTATTTTTGCATCTCTGTAAGTAAATCTGATCATCCTTGAAAGGAAAATCTTGATGTCCCTAAGAATCAATTATTCCCTGTGGCTTAATTCATAAAACTTTAAAAAGCCGCTCACAAATAGTTTACCCTTATGATGTAAAGTCATGTGCAATATTACTAGGATTACTTAATTTAGGAAGAAATTGAGTTAAAGAGATATTACAATCTCCAGCATCCTATCTCATTATGTAGTATATATAATAATAATATTAGCAAATACCTCCAATTAACATGTAGTATGGGTTTTTCTGATCTTCTATGTCTCTTTCCTTATGTGCAGGCATTGCAAAACCTAAGGTATCCATGGTTACGACCACTACCAACTAGCTGTCACTATATCAGCGGTCATAACCATGGACACAAAATATTCTGCAATGCCTGCACAAGAGGAAATAGACATACAGGCAATTCTCAAAATTAGAATAACATCAAAAAGTTAATTTATTTCAGTTCTTCAATACAAAAAGTGAAACTCATCAAATATATAGAGTCATTACTAACTGTAAAGCGATGCGGAATATGTTGGCGCTATATAAATAAAGATTATTATTATTATTATTATTATTATTACAAACAGAGTGATCTATTTCATGTGTTTATTTCTGTTAATGTTACAGTATATGGTCTACATTGCTCAAAAAAAAAAAGGGAACACTAAAATCCCACATCCTAGATATCACTAAATGAAATAATCCAGTTGAAATCTTTATTCATTATATTGTGGAATATGTTGAGAACAATAAAACCTAAAAATTATAAACGTAAATCACAACTAATATCCCACGGAGGTCTGGAGTTGGAATGATGCTCAAAATCAAAGTGAAAAATGAAGTTACAGGCTGATCCAACTTCAGTGGAAGTGCCTCAAGACAAGGAAATGATGCTCAGTAGTCTGTGTGGCCTCCACATGCCTGTATGACCTCCCTACAATGCCTGGGCATGCTCCAGAAGAGGCGGCGGATGGTCTCCTGAGTGATTTCCTCCCAGACCTGGACTAAAGCATCTGCCAACTCCTGGACAGTCTGTGGTGCAACGTGACATTGGAGGATGGTGCGAGACCTGATGTCCCAGATGTGTTCAATCAGATTCAGGTCTGGGGAATGGACAGGCCAGTCCATAGCTTCAATGCCTTCACTATGCAGCAACTGCTGACACAGTCCAGCCACATGAGGTCTGGCATTGTCCTGCATTAGGAGGAACCCAGGGCCAACCGCACCATCATATGGTCTCACAAGGGGTCTGAAGATCTTATCTCGGTACCTAATGGCAGTCAGGCTACCTCTGGCAAGCACATGCAGGGCTGTGCGGCCCTCCAAAGAAATGCCACCCCACACCATTACTGACCCAGTGCCAAACCGGTCATGCTGCAGGATGTTGCAGGCAGCAGATCGCTCTCCACGGCGTCTTCAGACTCTGTTACATCTGTCACATGTGCTCAGTGTGAACCTGCTTTCATCTGTGAAGAGCACAGTGCACCAGTGGCGAATTTGCCAATCCTGGTGTTCTGTGGCAAATGCCATGCGTCCTGCATGGTGTTGGCCTCTGAGCACAACCCCCATATGTGGACGTCAGACACTCAGACCATTTTCATGGAGTTAGTTTCTAACAGTTTGGGCAGACACATGCACATTTGTGGTCTGCAGGAGGTCATTTTTCAGGGCTCTGGCAGTGCTCCACCTATTCCTCCTTGCACAAAGGCTGTGGTAGCGGTCCTGCTGCTGGGTTGGTGCCCTCCTATGGCCTCCTCCACATCTCCTGGTGTACTGGTCTTTCTCCTGGTAGCGCCTCCTGCCTCTGGACAGTACGCTGACAGACACAGCAAACCTTCTTGCCACAGCTCGCATTGATGTGCCATCCTGGATGAGCTGCACTACCTGAGCCACTTGTGTGGGTTGTGGAGTCTGTCTCATGCTACCACGAGTGTGAGAGCACAACCAACATTCAAAAGTGAACAAAACATCAGCCATGAAACATTGGTACAGAGATGTCATCTGTGGTCCCTGTTGTGAATTCTGTTCTCGAGCTCCCTCCTGTGGTTATGAATGGTACTTCGGCGAGTTCTGTTCATGGACTCCCTCTGGTGGCTGTAAGTGGAGCTGCTGGTTCTGAGATTCCTTCTCCAGCTGATCTCGTTCAGGTCTTGGCTGGCTGCTCTATTTAACTCCACTCAGATCGTTACTTGATGCCAGCTGTCAATGTCCTAGTACTGGTTCAGTTTACTTGGATCTTTCAGATGACCTGTCTACTTCAGCAAAAGCTAAGTCCTTGCTAGCTTATTTGTTACCACTGTGTTTTTGTCCAGCTTGCTATAATGAATTTATCTTGTTAGCTGGTAGCTCTGGGATGCAGAGTGGCACCACCGCGCCGTGAGTCGGTGCGGTGGTTTCTTTTGCACACTCTGCGTGTTTTTTTGTTAGTTTTTTATGCTGACCGCAAAGATACCTTTTCTATCCTCAGTCTGTTTAGTCAAGTCTGGCCTCCTATGCTGAAACCTATTTCATTCCTGTGTTTGTAACTTCCATCTTAACTCACAGTCAATATATGTGGGGGCTGCCTATTTCTTTGGGGAGCGCTAGACCATGATGTGGTCGTTTTGGGTTTGCCATGGCTACAGGTCCATAATCCTGTATTGGATTGGAAATCAATGTCTGTATCCAGTTGGGGTTGTCAAGGGCTACATGGGGATGTCCCATTGTTGTCTATTTTGTCCTCCCATCCTTCTGAAGTCCCTGAGTTCTTGTCAGATTACCGGGATGTATTTGATGAGCCCAAATCCAGTGCCCTACCTCCTCATAGGGATTGCGATTGTGCTATTAATTTGATTCCTGGTAGTAATTTTCCGAAGGGCCGACTGTTCAATTTATCTGTGCCAGAACACGCTGCAATGTGGAGTTCTATAAAGGAGTCCTTGGAGAAAGGGCATATTCGCCCGTCGTCGTCACCGTTGGGAGCAGGGTTCTTTTTTGTGGCCAAGAAGGATGGTTCTCTGAGACCTTGTATAGATTACCGCCTTCTTAATAAAATCACCGTCAAATTTCAGTACCCATTGCCGATACTGTCTGATTTGTTTGCTCGGATTAAGGGAGCTAGCTGGTTCACCAAGATAGATCTTCGAGGGGCAAATAATCTTGTGCGTATTAAACGGGGCGACAAATGGAAAACAGCATTTAATACGCCCGAGGGCCATTTTGAGTACTTGGTGATGCCATTCGGGCTTTCTAATGCTCCATCTGTGTTTCAGTCCTTTATGCATGACATCTTCCGAAAGTACCTGGATAGATTCAAGATTGTATATTTGGATGATATTTTGGTCTTTTCGGACGATTGGGAGTCTCATGTGAAGCAGGTCAGAATGGTGTTCCAGGTCCTTCGTGCTCATTCCTTGTTTGTGAAGGGGTCCAAATGTCTCTTTGGAGTTCAGAAGGTTTCATTTTTGGGCTTCATTTTTTCCCCTTCTACTATCGAGATGGACCCTGTTAAAGTTCAGGCCATTTATGATTGGACTCAGCCTACTTCTGTGAAGAGCCTTCAGAAATTCTTGGGCTTTGCTAATTTTTACCGTCGCTTCATCGCTAATTTTTCTAGTGTTGTTAAACCATTGACTGATTTAACCAAGAAAGGTGCTGATGTGGTCAATTGGTCCTCTGCGGCAGTTGAGGCTTTTCAGGAGCTGAAGCGTCATTTTTCTTCTGCCCCTGTGTTGTGTCAGCCAGATGTTTCGCTCCCGTTTCAGGTCGAGGTGGATGCTTCTGAGATTGGAGCAGGGGCTGTTTTGTCTCAAAGAGGTTCTGATGGCTCTGTAATGAAACCATGTGCTTTCTTTTCTAGAAAGTTTTCACCTGCTGAGCGCAATTATGATGTGGGTAATCGAGAGTTGTTGGCTATGAAGTGGGCATTTGAAGAGTGGCGACATTGGCTTGAAGGAGCCAAACATCGCGTGGTGGTCTTGACGGATCACAAGAATCTGACTTATCTCGAGTCTGCCAAGCGTTTGAATCCTAGACAGGCTCGATGGTCGCTGTTTTTCTCCAGCTTCAATTTTGTGGTTTCGTACCTTCCGGGTTCTAAGAATGTGAAGGCTGATGCCCTTTCAAGGAGTTTTGTGCCTGATTCTCCGGGAGTTCCTGAGTCGGCTGGTATTCTCAAAGAGGGGGTAATTTTGTTTGCCATCTCCCCTGATTTGCGGCGGGTGCTGCAGGAGTTTCAGGCTGATAGACCTGACCGTTGCCCAGCGGAGAAGCTGTTTGTCCCTGATAGATGGACTAGTAGAGTTATCTCTGAGGTTCATTGTTCGGTGTTGGCTGGTCATCCTGGAATCTTTGGTACCAGAGATTTGGTGGCTAGATCCTTTTGGTGGCCTTCCTTGTCACGAGATGTGCGTTCTTTTGTGCAGTCCTGTGGGACTTGTGCTCGGGCTAAGCCCTGCTGTTCTCGTGCCAGTGGGTTGCTTTTGCCCTTGCCGGTCCCGAAAAGGCCCTGGACGCATATTTCCATGGATTTTATTTCAGATCTCCCTGGCTCTCAGAGGATGTCAGTTATCTGGGTGGTTTGTGATCGCTTCTCTAAGATGGTCCATTTGGTACCTTTGCCTAAATTGCCTTCCTCCTCTGATTTGGTTCCATTGTTTTTCCAGCATGTGGTTCGTTTACATGGCATTCCGGAGAACATCGTGTCGGACAGAGGTTCCCAGTTTGTTTCAAGATTTTGGCGGTCCTTTTGTGCTAAGATGGGCATTGATTTGTCTTTTTCTTCAGCTTTCCATCCTCAGACAAATGGCCAAACCGAACGAACCAATCAGACTTTGGAAACATATCTGAGATGCTTTGTTTCTGCTGATCAGGATGATTGGGTGTCTTTCTTGCCTTTGGCTGAGTTCGCCCTTAATAATCGGGCCAGCTCGGCTACTTTGGTTTCACCTTTTTTCTGTAATTCTGGTTTCCACCCTCGTTTTTCTTCAGGGCAGGTTGAGCCTTCGGACTGTCCTGGTGTGGATTCTGTGGTGGACAGGTTGCAGCAAATTTGGACTCATGTAGTGGACAATTTGACATTGTCCCAGGAGAAGGCTCAACGTTTTGCTAACCGCCGTCGCTGTGTTGGTCCCCGACTTCGTGTTGGGGATTTGGTTTGGTTGTTGTCTCGTTTTGTTCCTATGAAGGTTTCGTCTCCTAAGTTTAAGCCTCGTTTCATTGGTCCTTATAAGATTCCTGAAATTATTAATCCTGTGTCATTTCGGTTTGGACCTTCCAGCTTCTTTCGCCATCCATAATGTGTTCCATAGGTCGTTGTTGCGGAGATATGTGGCTCCTATGGTTCCCTCCGTTGATCCTCCTGCCCCGGTGTTGGTTGAGGGGGAGTTGGAGTATGTGGTGGAGAAGATTTTGGATTCTCATATTTCGAGACGGAAACTTCAGTATCTAGTCAAGTGGAAAGGTTATGGTCAGGAGGATAATTCCTGGGTGGTTGCCTCTGATGTTCATGCTGCCGATCTTGTTCGTGCCTTTCAATTGGCTCGCCCGGAGCGGCCTGGGGGCTCTGTTGAGGGTTCGGTGACCCCTCCTCAAGGTGGGGTACTGTTGTGAATTCTGTTCTCGAGCTCCCTCCTGTGGTTATGAATGGTACTTCGGCGAGTTCTGTTCATGGACTCCCTCTGGTGGCTGTAAGTGGAGCTGCTGGTTCTGAGATTCCTTCTCCAGCTGATCTCGTTCAGGTCTTGGCTGGCTGCTCTATTTAACTCCACTCAGATCGTTACTTGATGCCAGCTGTCAATGTCCTTGTACTGGTTCAGTTCACTTGGATCTTTCAGATGACCTGTCTACTTCAGCAAAAGCTAAGTCCTTGCTAGCTTATTTGTTACCACTGTGTTTTTGTCCAGCTTGCTATAATGAATTTATCTTGTTAGCTGGTAGCTCTGGGATGCAGAGTGGCACCACCACGCTGTGAGTCGGTGCGGTGGTTTCTTTTGCACACTCTGCGTGTTTTTTTGTTAGTTTTTTATGCTGACCGCAAAGATACCTTTTCTATCCTCAGTCTGTTTAGTCAAGTCTGGCCTCCTATGCTGAAACCTATTTCATTCCTGTGTTTGTAACTTCCATCTTAACTCACAGTCAATATATGTGGGGGCTGCCTATTTCTTTGGGGAATTTCTCTGAGGCAAGGTAGGCTGTATTTTCTATCTTTAGGGGTAGTTAGCACTTAGGCTGTGAAGAGGCATCTAGGCAGAGTCAGGAACGCTCCACGGCTATTTCTAGTTGTTGTGATAGGATTAGGGGTTGCGGTCAGCAGAGCTCCCACTTCCCAGAGCTCATCCTGTATCGCTAGTTTGCTCATCTGGTCATTTCTAGTGTTCCTAACCACCAGCCCAACATAACAGGTCCCCACCTGCAGAGCCACTCCTTTATTGAGTGTGTCTTGATAATTGCAATAATTTCCATCTGTTGTCTATTCCATTTGCACAACAGCATGTGAAATTGATTGTCAAACAGTGTTGCTTCCTAAGTGGACAGTTTGATTTTGCAGAAGTTTGGTTTACTTGGAGTTATATTTTGTTGTTTAAGTGTTCCCTTTATTTTTTTTAGCAGTGTATAATATATGAGTTTCACTTTTTGCATTGAATAACTGAAATAAATTAACTTTTTGATGATATTCTAATTTTATGAGAAGCACTTGTAGAGAATCAGAAAAACTGTATTACATTTCTAATTGGAGGTATTTGCTAATATTATTATTACACCTACTAAATAAAATTGGGAAATAAGTATCTGATGTGATCTCTTGTGATTTTTCTCAACTACAAAGAATGGAGAGGTCTGTAATTTTTATCGTAGGTACATTTCAACTGTGAGAGACTAAAGATCCAGAAAATCAAAATTTTTTGATGTTTACATAATTAATTTGCATTTTATTGCTTGAAATAAGTATTTGATACAATAGAAAAGCAGAGATACATTTTTGGCACCAAAACCTTTCTTTGCAGTTACAGAGGTCAGATATTTCTGATAGCTCTTGACCAAGTTAGTAAACACTGCAGCAGAGTTTTTGGCAGGCTCATACATATCTTCTAAAGATCTTTCAGGTTTTTGGCTGTCAATGGGCATCATTGAGTTTAAGCTCCCTCCAGAGATTTTTATTGGGTACAGGTCTGGAGACTGGCTAGGCCACTCCAGGGCTTTGAAAAGCTTCTCACGGAGCCAATCCTTAGTTGCCCTGGCTGTGTGTTTTGGGTCATTGTTATGCTGGAAGACCAAGCCACTACCCATCTTCAATGCTCTTACTGAGGGTAGGAGGTTGTTGGCCAAAATCTCACAATACGTGACCCATCCATCCACCCTTCATTACAAATATCCACTTATAGTATTACTGAACATGGTACATAACTGATAATAATTAAATATTTATTGTACCCACAGATAGGACTATATAACACCCTATCATCAAATATCATAACCATACCAAAAAAAAGATGACATAAGGGGAAAATTAGAGTATAAAACACAATACTTTATTGATTAAAACATGAATAACCACTAGTGATTGGAGGCAATAGAATGAACAAAAACAGCTGAGTGTCACAAAACAATGGCAGGAGACAGGTTAGTGAGAGGTCCTAATACAAAAATGGAAAGAGTAAAATCCCCACATAATAACTACTACTGCAGACGAGATGACAACTCCCATAAAATTGGAAGTAAATCTAACATGTACTTCATTACAAGTGCAGTCATCCTTTCCCCTTTGTCAAAAGGGACCCAAAGTATGGTGTTTCCTTCACCATACTTCATGGTTGGGATGGTCTTCTTGGGGTTGTACCCATCCTACTTCTTCTTCCAAAAGCGGCAAGTAGAGTTGATACCAGAAAAACAAGTTCTATTTTGGTCTAATTTGACCACATGACCTTCTCCCATGTCTCTTCTGGATCATCCATATGGTCATTGGTGAACTACAAACGGACGTGGACTTAATGTCATGAAGTGACTGTCCAAGCGTGACACGATCCAACGGGTGGTCAGTCACAAAACGACGAAACTCACAAGGGATCACCAGGGACACAATAACAAAGGTGGGCCCTACGATAGAGAACAGGGAAATGGACACCTCTTCAGTCTCCTAAGGATGTGTCCTAATCTTCCTGATGTCCCTATACAGGTTCTTTCAACCCGTCGCCGAGCAGGATATCTTAGCGCTCGCTCACTCTGCACCTATCCCTGGGTAGGTAATTGGCGAGTAAAAGCACTGGTCCCACCGCTGCACTAATAAAACACAAAGGGAAAGTTTAGACAAACAAGGTATAAGCAAACAACACTTAGCTTTCTCTGCTGCAAAGCACAGTACAGCAGAGTAATGCACCAGATATGAATATTCAGCAGAAGAACCATTGCTCTCAGAAAACTCCTTCCACCTGCGTGGTTGATCTCCAGAAGGACCTATATTAGCAACAGTCAGCTGATGCATCAGGTAACCTTAAGAAGGATGGTGGGAGTGGTTACCACCAACATCAGCTGACCCAGTAGCAATGCAATAACACCAGCGGCCACCGGGGGAACGGCATTAACCCCCTATGACCAAAAAGGAAAAAAGGTTTTAATCAAAGGAAAACCAGATCTGCCACAGATCCAAACATGGATCATTACACTTGTGCTGGCTTGAGAAGGGGGATTTTATGTACCCTGCAGGATTTTAATCCATGACGGCGTAGTGTGTTACTAATGGAAATGTTTGAAACTATGGTGCCGGCTCTCTTCCGGTCCTCCCATATAGCTCTGTGCTGATTACAGATCTTTCTCAGAATCAACCTTACCCCATGAGGCTAGATGCTGCATGGCCAAGAAAGATTGATAGATATTGTCAGGACACAGCTGTCAAGTGACCTGGGACCAGGGGCACCTTCTCTGTCCCTAACATTAGGGGCACCTTAGCTCACCCTACTCCTCTGGATACCTCCAAAGGTGAAGATACCGGGGCTTCCACCCTTGCCTTATCTCCTGAGTTAACACACTGTCTGTTCTCTTCCCCCACCCAGGCAAGAGGGGAGCTAGTGTGCACCGTAGTACAGCAACCCGACAAACAAGGCAAAACAAACAGGAGTTAACAGAAAACTCCAGGCAAACAAAATATTCACTTACATATAGCAGAGGAATGCACCGGGGTGTGAAAGTAGGGAAATAAATCAAAATAGAGAAGGATAAGCAATTACTAAGCATACAAACCAAGCAGCAGTCACTAATAACTCCTCCAATTCTCCTTCTCATAAGAACTTCTCTCCCTCCATTAGGCATGCAACAATAAAGCTAGCTATGACAAGGATTTGTATCAGAGCCCGGATTATAAAAGGAAAAGGAATGGCTCAGCTGTGAGCACAGGGATTCTCAACATGGCCAATTAACTCCTGTTCTGCCAGAAGGAATAAACACATTTAAAATGAAGGAGAAGTGCCTCCTCTCAGCGCCGGAGTAGTAGCAATCAGATGCAGCGGTCATCTGGCTCAACACTGTTGCGGTAACCCTGTGACAGTACCCCATCTTCTACGAGAGACCTCTGGAACCTCAGGACAAGGCCTATCTGGGTGAGCCACCTGAAAAGGCCAGACCAGTCTGGAAGCATGAACATCACATCATTTCCTCAGGACCGTGCCCATTCCAATGTACCAGACAATGAAGCGACCAATGAACAAGACGAGAATCCAAGATCTTTGCAATCTGAAACTCCCAGTTTCCATTCGCAATGACAGGAGTTGGTAGTAGAGGTGATGGTACTAAAGATGCAACATATTTTTTGAGGAGAGAGAGATGAAAGACATTATGGACCCTAAAGGTAGGCAGTAAAGCAAGATGATATGCTGCAGGATTAGCGATTTCTACAATTTTATAAGCACCTATAAACTTAGGACCCAGTTTCCAAGATGGAACCTTCAGTTTAATGTTCCTAAACAATAGCCACACCAAGTCACTAAACACAAAGGTCCGAACCCTCCAAACATCTCCAATCAGCCACACTCTTATATATAAACCAACAGAAGAGAGAAAACAGTATAAAGTGCCAATAAACCAAAATTGTATTAAATATATAAATAAAAAAAATGTTTTGCAAAAATATACACAAGGTAACTGCTAAGAAAGCAGGGACAGCCACTAACAATGTGTATATCGGTTTTCTACCACAATAATACCTGCATATAAAGTATTAATCATAATTTAGAATCACATGCACATCAACTACACAGTGTAGGGGCATAACACCCTGTCAAAATCAATGGTGGCAGTGTAATAAAGGAATAATGAGCAGCACTTACATGGATAATCCAAGACAAAAGAAAAAAATGAGCTGCACAGCCTGTTTTTTGCCAATTGATCAACAGCGGTGAGTGGTGACAAGCTGACTGAAATCTAGGAGATGCTCGCATGGAGAATAGAAACAATCCAGAAAATCATAACAGAAAAATGCGGCAGCACTCACCCAACTGTGGTCCAATTCTTTATTTAGAACATGAACAAATACAGCTTTTCGGTCCGAGGGAGTGCAGTTGGATGGGAGGTGAGCAGGTGAATGACGACAGCTGTTTCGCGCTGATCCAAGCGCTTCTACAGGTCTGGAAACAGGGGAAGTGACGCCGGCTTAAGACAGGTGAGTTAGGACAACCCACTCCCACCTCGCCGCACGCCCACAAACCCTGTTCCAATAAAAACAGGTGCATATTAAACAACATGTGAATTATGATAAAATCAAATACAAATACAAAAACCCTGGAAGACAAATCCTAGGACGAGCCCCAGGAAGAACAAACCATCATATTGATTAAGCTTCTGGTCTAAACGCACAATCCACCCTATCAGGATTAATATCAAATACTCAAATACCAAATAAAGTCAGAAAGAAATAATAATAAAGTCAGAACTAACCAGTTATATAGGCATATTAGAGTCCTTAATACTCACGACAGCAGGTCACTCTAGAGGGGAAAAAAGAAAGAAAGAAAGAGATAATGAAAAAAGAACAAAATAATCAGGACTCCTGCGGCATAAATAGGGGAGGGGATTACAAAAATACAGACATATCAATTCTGTCGTTGAAGCCAGCGGGGCCAATAGCGTTAGTACGCATGATCCACCGCGCTTCTGCCCTTAATAGCAGTTTATGCAAATCCCCTCCTCCCACTGGTAATACAACCCGCTCTATACCGGCAAACGTGAGGACATCCGCATTACCTTCGTGCACTTCCCTTACATGATTAATAAGTCTGGGGATGCCTTTTCCCGTCTGAATGGAACGGACATGTTCCCTGAACCGCATGTATATCTGGCGTATCGTTTTGCCTATATAGAATCTTCTGCAAGGACAGAAGATGACATAGACTACATAGTCAGTCTTGCAAGAAATAAACTGACTTATCGTATGTGTAATAGGACCTATGTTCATACTCCGTCCAATGACATGTCGTGCGCAGAAGTGACAATGACCACAGCGGTAATTACCTTTGAGGGTCGATCGCTCCAACCAATTACCCTGCGTGCCCACCAACCTATTGCGAACCAGAATGTCCCTAACCCGTGTGCTTCTCCTATTCGAGATCAAAGGACCTCCCGATGCCTTGCCTGTGAGATCCCTGTCCCTTTCAAGAACGTGCCAATGGCGTCTTAACGATGCACGAATCTCCTGGTCTAGCGGACCATATCTAAAGCAAAAGGTAAAACGGGATTCAACTGGACTCTGCTTGCCTCTATTACACTTGTCAGTAGTAAAACTCACCCTTTCCATGGCTGTATCCAGCAGGGTTTTTGGATACCCCCTCTCAATCAGACGTTGGCAGAGTTCCCCAGCTTGTCGTGTGAACCCCCTCTGGGTATTGTTCACCCTTCGTGTGCGTAATAACTGACTATAAGGGAGTGAGCGTTTAACATGCATCGGATGGAAGCTGTTGAAGTGCAAAATAGAATTGGTGGCAGTAGGTTTGCGGTAAACAGATGTACAAATGTCCCCCTCCTCGATCGTGACCAGCACGTCCAGGAACTCTAACCGATATCCCCCAAACACTGAGGTGAATGACATACCCATCTGATTAGTGGTGTTAAGATAACTAACAAAACCCTCAAACTCCTCCTCCGTGCCGTCCCACACCAGGAACACATCATCGACATATCTCAAAAATAATCAAATATGTTTGAGGAAGGCGTTTTTGGCCGAGTATACATAATTCTCCTCAAACACAGCCAAAAATAAATTGGCGAAAGTGCATGCGACCGGGGTCCCCATGGCAGTCCCAGTGGTCTGCTGATACCATGTGTCCAAAAAAGTGAAGGCGTTATGGGTGAGTATAAAACTCAACCCGTCGCATACAAAATCGACAAAGGGCCGGCTCCTATCGGTAGTGTTTAAAACACGCCTGATGCAGTCAACCCCAAGCGATTGTGGGATACTGGTGTACAGATTGACCACGTCAATGGACGCCAAGGAGAACCCCGGCCGCCATGCAAACCCGCGGATATATTGCAAAAACGACTTAGTGTCCCGGGTGTGGGAAGGGACAGAGGCAAGCAGGGGATGTAGCAGCCATTCCAAATATTGCGAGAGGGGTTCGGTTAGCGACCCAACCCCCGAGACAATCGGTCTTCCAGGGGGCTGGGTGACCGATTTATGAACTTTGGGGACATAATACCAATGAGGTTTGGTAGGAAAGGGTGGAAAAAGTTTTTCTGCTTTTTTCTGAGTAATCACCCCTTTCAAAACCGAAACCCTCAAAAATGACTGCAACTCAATCTTAAATTTATTTGTGGGGTCTTTCAACAATCTCCGATATGTGCCACCATCCGAAAGCTGCCGTAACGCTTCCCTCTCATATGCCTCCCTGGACAACAAAACATGGATAATATCTCTGTGTGTGGCGTCCCCGAAGCCCCAACGCACGTTTGGCTTCTTCGTCAGGAGGCGTGTGTTGGGGAAGGGTGGAGCTGTATATAAAGTATGACTGGCCAATCAGCAACAAACATTGGGGAGGTGTGTATGGATGTAACAGGTGACGCGAGGCAAGTAGTGAGTAAGTTCCGGAATTCTATTGCGCAGGCGCGGCCGACAACGCTCGTCACTGAGACGCATAGACCCGCGGCCGTGGAGCGCAAGCTGACATGGGCTGTCATAGAGATGGCGCATGCGCGTGTCTCCTAATGGCCACTCGTATAAGCGTCAGAGAGCGAGGCAGCCTCGTATGCGCTGAATGGCTAGATCTTATACAAAAATTCTCCTAATATTAAACTATAAAGTGCAATGTGCTAGTTATTAAACATATAAGCAATGAGCCATCCAAGTAATTCAAAACAATATTAAGTGATAATTAAGACGGCATAAAAAAATGTCCTAAATATAACATAGATATACTGTGACCACACATATAAAAAATTCCTTGTAGTCAAATATAAAATTATAACACATAGAATATACAATATACTCTTACTAACACCCCTATTATCAACATTTCATATTACATAAAAAACAGTAACAATACATGCTGGATTCTTTCTTCTTGGAAATAATGCCCACTGTGCCAATGTAGCCTCCAGAATTGTGTCCATAACATCAGATATCACTTGATGATAAACGAAAAATGGACTGGTGGTAATAATATTTCTAGAGACCAAGAAGGATGTGCAGGCCAAGCCAAACCCTTATACCGAATAACAGTAGGAATCTGACATGAATAGCTAAAAAAGATAATACAAATTAGTACCAAAACATAAAGAATAAAAACAGTAATATACATACCCTACATAAATCCCCACCCTCCCCTACCCAAATATTATAAATACTAATTCAGAGAACAGAACTGAACCCAAAGTTCTCGTTGAGGCCCAGGGGAGCAACTGTTTGTAGTCGGTAGATCCACCAACTTTCTACTTGCGCAAGTCTTTTGAATAAGTTCCCGCCCCTCTGACCCATCGAAACCTGATCAATGGCCCTCAAAATGAGCTTACTAGAATCCGAGTTGTGGAATTCCTTAAAGTGTTTAGGTAGGGTCTTTAAGGATTCATCAGGGCTCGTGTTTTTAGATTTTTCGATGTCCCTTATATGCTCCCTTACCCTAACCTTGAATTCTCTAGTAGTCATACCAATATATATTTTTTCACATGGGCATTGGGCATAATAGATTACCCCAGAGGATGAGCTAGTGAGTCTGTGCAGAATCCTAAAGCTACGTGTCGCTTCTGAATTACTGAACTCTTTGCATTTGATTAAATTTCTACAAGCCTTGCATAGTCCGCAAGGAAAAAAACCTTGTGAAAAAATAGGAACAGTAGGATTGATTTTGTTGGATTTAGGGGCATAGTGGCTTTCAACCAAAAAGTCTCGTAGATTTTTGCTTCTTTTTGCTGTATCTAACGGTTTTGGTGAGATAAATTTACGTAGAATTGGATCGGTTTCCAACACTTTCCAATGTTTGTTGAAAATCTCGGTGAGTTGGTTCCATTGGCTATTGTATGTTGTTATTATTCTGACCTGTTGAGACTCCCCACTCGATTGTGTTGATGGCTTATACAATAGTGCATTCCTAGAGGCCCCTTTTGCTCTGTGGTAACTATGACAAATTGACCTGTGGCTATAGCCCCTTTCACGGAACCTGGAATAAAGTTCTCTTGCCTGCTTGTGAAAATTCTCTTCCGTCGAGCATATACGTTTAATTCTCAGATGTTGACCAATGGGGATTCCCTGAATCGTTGATTGGGGATGAGATGATTGAGCATGGAGTAACGTGTTGGTGGCAGTCGGTTTTCGGTACACATCCGTGTTCAAAATACCCTTTGTAGTCACCTGAATATCGACATCCAAAAAATTCAAATGACGACCATGTGTATAAGTCAGTCTGATATTTAAATCATTACTATTTAGATCATCCATAAGACATTTCAACTCCTCTGTAGAACCCTCCCAAATAAACCATATATCGTCAATATAACGAATCCAATGATGTATTTTATCAATGTATCTCACAGGGTTACACTGGAAGATATCTCGTTCCCAAGCCCCAAGGAACAAGTTGGCATATACGGGGGCACAAGTGGCCCCCATGGCAGTTCCTTGGAGCTGGAGATACACTTGGTTATTGAACATAAAACAGTTGTGTTTCAATATAAATTCCAGTAAACTGATGATGAAATCAATCAACGATTTATCGAGACTGCTTGATTTAAGAAACCAAGATGTTGCCCTTAGTCCATCGTTGTGTCTGATTGACGTATACAAGCTCTCTACATCGGCTGTCACCATAATCATGTTCTCCTGCAACACTAATCCATCAAAATGACCCAGAGCCGATGTAGTGTCTCTAATATATGACGGTAAAGATGAGACAAGCGGTTTTAAATAAAAGTCAATGACCTGACAAGCTACTTCACAGGGGCCCCCAATCCCTGACACTATGGGTCTCCCAGGGGGATCCATACTGTTCTTGTGAACTTTGGGAATTAAGTAAATTGTAGGCATACAAAGTTTAACCGTTATAATTGCTTCCATCATTTTTTGGGGGATAACATTATCCTCAAAAGCCCTAATCACAATTGCCAACAGCTCCTCATGGAATCTTTCAACAGGGTTATAAGATAGTTTTTTTATAACAGTTCTTATCAGATAATAGCCTGTATGCCTGCTTTTCATAAAGTATGTTAGGCCAGATTACAAGGTTGCCACCCTTATCGGCAGGTTTAAAGGAAACATCCGTCCATGTTTGCATATCTTTGATTGCTGCCATAGTTTGTTTATTAGAATGATCCCTGCTCATCATACCCAAATTCTCAATCTCGGTTGTAACAAGCTTAACAAAAATCTCTACTGCTGGACATGAATTGAGACTAGGGAAATTTTTTGATTTAGCATACAGATGTGTGGGAAAATTACTCACCAAAGTCGGTTGATCACCCTCAGCAAGGGATTCTAGTATGGCTAAGACTTCTTGATCATCAATTTGAACAGAGGAGGTTTGTGTGTCAGACTTTTCATAAAACCGTTTCATTATCAACTTCCTCGCAAAGAGGTGTACATCCTTTATTGCTGTGAAAACATCTAAAGGAGTACCGGGAGAAAATGTTAGCCCTTTTTCAAGAATACTTACTTGTAAATCCGTAATCAAAAAATTTCCCTAGTCTCAATTCATGTCC
Organism: Ranitomeya variabilis; assembly: GCF_051348905.1. Classification (NCBI taxonomy): domain Eukaryota; kingdom Metazoa; phylum Chordata; class Amphibia; order Anura; family Dendrobatidae; genus Ranitomeya; species Ranitomeya variabilis. The sequence goes on along the minus strand of NC_135237.1, from coordinate 265,939,364 downwards.
AGCAGTAGAGATTTTTGTTAAGCTTGTTACAACCGAGATTGAGAATTTGGGTATGATGAGCAGGGATCATTCTAATAAACAAACTATGGCAGCAATCAAAGATATGCAAACATGGACGGATGTTTCCTTTAAACCTGCCGATAAGGGTGGCAACCTTGTAATCTGGCCTAACATACTTTATGAAAAGCAGGCATACAGGCTATTATCTGATAAGAACTGTTATAAAAAACTATCTTATAACCCTGTTGAAAGATTCCATGAGGAGCTGTCAGCAATTGTGATTAGGGCTTTTGAGGATAATGTTATCCCCCAAAAAATGATGGAAGCAATTATAATGGTTAAACCTCGTATGCCTACATATTACTTAATACCCAAAGTTCACAAGAACAGTATGGATCCCCCTGGGAGACCCATAGTGTCAGGGATTGGGGGCCCCTGTGAAGTAGCTTGTCAGGTCATTGACTTTTATTTAAAACCGCTTGTCTCATCTTTACCGTCATATATTAGAGACACTACATCGGCTCTGGGTCATTTTGATGGATTAGTGTTGCAGGAGAACATGATTATGGTGACAGCCGATGTAGAGAGCTTGTATACGTCAATCAGACACGACGATGGACTAAGGGCAACATCTTAGTTTCTTAAATCAAGCAGTCTCGATAAATCGTTGATTGATTCATCATCAGTTTACTGGAATTTATATTGAAACACAACTGTTTTATGTTCAATAACCAAGTGTATCTCCAGCTCCAAGGAACTGCCATGGGGGCCACTTGTGCCCCCTCATATGCCAACTTGTTCCTTGGGGCTTGGGAATGAGATATCTTCCAGTGTAACCCTGTCAGATACATTGATAAAATACATCATTGGATTCATTATATTGACGATATATGGTTTATTTGGGAGGGTTCTACAGAGGAGTTGAAATGTCTTATGGATGATCTAACTAGTAATGATTTAAATATCAGACTGACTTATACACATGGTCGTCATTTGAATTTTTTGGATGTCGATATTCAGGTGACTACAGAGGGTATTTTGAACACGGATGTGAACCAAAAAACGACTGCCACCAACACGTTACTCCATGCTCAATCATCTCATCGCCAATCAACGATTCAGGGAATCCCCATTGGTCAACATCTGAGAATTAAACGTATATGCTCGACGGAAGAGAATTTTCACAAGCAGGCAAGAGAACTTTATTCCAGGTTCCGTGAAAGGGGCTATAGCCACAGGTCAATTCGTCATGGTTACCACAGAGCAAAAGGGGCCTCTAGGAATGCACTATTGTATAAGCCATCAACACAATCGAGTGGGGAGTCTCAACAGGTCAGACTAATAACAACATACAATAGCCAATGGAACCAACTCACCGAGATTTTCAACAAACATTGGAAAGTGTTGGAAACCGATCCAATTCTACGTAAATTTATCTCACCAAAACCGTTAGATACAGCAAAAAGAAGCAAAAATCTACGAGACTTTTTGGTTGAAAGCCACTATGCCCCTAAATCCAACAAAATCAATCCTACTGTTCCTATTTTTTCACAAGGTTTTTTTCCTTGCGGACTATGCAAGGCTTGTTGAAATTTAATCAAATGCAAAGAGTTCAGTAATTCAGAAGGGACACGTAGCTTTAGGATTCTGCACAGACTCACTTGCTCATCCTCTGGGATGATCTATTATGCCCAATGCCCATGCGAAAAAATATATATTGGTATGACTACTAGAGAATTCAAGGTTAGGGTAAGGGAGCATATAAGGGACATCAAAAAATCTAAAAACACGAGCCCTGATGAATCCTTAAAGACCCTACCTAAACACTTTAAGGAATTCCACAACTCAGATTCTAGTAAGCTCATTTTGAGGGCCATTAATCAGGTTTCGATGGGTCAGAGGGGCGGGAACTTATTCAAAAGACTTGCGCAAGTAGAAAGTCGGTGGATCTACCGACTACAAACAGTTGCTCCCCTGGGCCTCAACGAGAACTTTGGGTTCAGTTCTGTTCTCTGAATTAGTATTTATAATATTTGGGTAGGGGAGTGTGGGGATTTATGTAGGGTATGTATATAACTGTTTTTATTCTTTATGTTTTGGTACTAATTTGTATTATCTTTTTTAGCTATTCATGTCAGATTCCTACTGTTATTCGGTATAAGGGTTTGGCTTGGCCTGAACATCCTTCTTGGTCTCTAGAAATGTTATTACCACCAGTCTGTTTTTCCTTTATCATCAAGTGATATCTGATGTTATGGACACAATTCTGGAGGCTACATTGGCACAGTGGGCATTATTTCCAAGATGAAAGAATCCAGCATGTATTGTTACTGTTTTTTATGTAATATGAAATGTTGATAATAGGGGTGTTAGTAAGAGTATATTGTATATTCTATGTGTTATAATTTTATATTTGAGTACAAGGAATTTTTTATAAGTGTGGTCACTAGTGTTGAGCATTCCGATACCGCAAGTATCGGGTATCGGCCGATACTTGCGGTATCGGAATTCCGATACCGAGATCTGATACTTTTGTGGTATCGGGAATTGGAATCGGAAGTTCCCAGTGTATGGTTCCCAGGGTCTGAAGGAGAGGAAACTCTCCTTCAGGCCCTGGGATCCATATCCATGTAAAAAATAAAGAATTAAAATAAAAAATAGGGATATACTCACCCTCTGACGCGCCCTGGTAGTAACCGGCAGCCTGCTTTGCTTAAAATGAGCGCGTTCAGCACCTTCCATGACGTCACGGCTTCTGATTGGTCGCGTGCCGCTCATGTGACTGCCACGCGACCAATCACAAGCCGCGACGTCATCCCTCAGGTCCTAAATTCCCTTCTAGGAATTTAGGACCTGAGGGATGACGTCACGGCTTCTGATTGGACGCGTGGCGGTCACATTAGCGGCATGCGACCAATCAGAAGCCGTGACGTCATGGAAGGTGCTGAACGCACTCATTTTAAGCAAAGAAGGCTGCCGGTTTACAGCGGTAAGGTCCAGGCTGCGTTGGAGAGGTGAGTATATCAATATTTTTTATTTTAATTCTTTATTTTACACATTCATATGGATCCCAGGGCCTGAAGGAGAGTTTCCTCTCCTTCAGACCCTGGGAAAAATCCAGGATACCTTCCAATACTTGAGTCCCATTGACTAGTATTGGTAGCGGGTCTCGGTATCGGCGAGATCCGATACTTTGCCGGTATCGGCCGATACTTTCCGATACCGATATTTTCAAGTATCGGACGGTATCGCTCATCACTAGTGGTCACAGTATATCTATTTTATATTTAGGACATTTTTTTATGTCGTCTTAATTATCACTTAATATAGTTTTGAATTACTTGGATGGCTCATTGCTTATATGTTTATAAACTAGCACATTGCACTTTATAGTTTAATATTAGGAGAATTTTTGTATAAGATCTAGCCTTAGTGCACTTATTGTGACACTTTTTTGCATTCTTGGTATTTTTTGATATGTCACCTAATTGATCATTAATTCTATGAATTAATTATTTGATTCATTGTTTATATATATGTATATGTTCACATATCATTAGCACATTGCACTTTACATGCACATATATTAATTATGTAGTCTAATATTTACCTCATCCTTATATATGTACAAGCTCTTATAACATCATATACACCTTTAGCTCAATACGTTCTCTCTTCCATAGTGTTTGCTGCCGGATTCAGCGCGTACGAGGCTGCCTCGCTCTCTGACGCTTATACGAGTGGCCATTAGGAGACACGCGCATGCACCATCTCTATGTCGGCCCATGTCAGCTTGCGCTCCACGGCCGCGGGTCTATGCATCTCAGTGACGAGCGTTGTCGGCCGCGCCTGCGCAATAGAATTTCGGAACTTACTCACTACTTGCCTCGCGTCACCTGTTACATCCATACACACTTCCGCAATGTTCGTTGCTGATTGGCCAGTCATACTTTGTATACAGCTCCACCCTTCCCCAACACACGCCTCCTGACGAAGAAGCGAAATGTGCGTTGGGGCGGCGGGGACGCCACACACAGAGATATTATCCATGTAAGTGCTGCTCATTATTCCTTTATTACACTGCCACCATTGATTTTGACAGGGTGTTATGCCCCTACACTGTGTAGTTGATGTGCGTGTGATTCTAAATTATGATTAATACTTTATATGCAGGCATTATTGTGGTAGAAACCGATATATACATTGTTAGTGGCTGTCCCTGCTTTCTTAGCAGTTACCTTGTATATATTTTTGCAAAACAATTTTTTTATTTATATATTTAATAAAATTTTGCTATATTGGCACTTTATACTGTTTTCTCTCTTCTGTTGGTTTATATAACAATCAGTTTTTTGTGCCTTTGAGATTTGGTATGGGTTTGTTGTTATAGCTATATACTCTTATATATGTAACCCATCTTCCTCAAATTATTCGTAACCCCCATGCCATATGGTAGAAATTGAAGATTAAAGTTGTTCCTCCAGTAATCCAGAAGGGCGATTACTATTAAATGAACTAAACTGAGGATGGTACCCATATGCCCTGGAAAGCGGGGACTTACCGGTCGATTCCTGACAACGATTATTTACAGCAAATTCGGTTAACGGTAAATAGTTAACCCAGTCCTCCTGATTTTCAGGAATAAAACACCTTAGATATGTCTCTAGATTCTGGTTAACCCGTTTTGTCTGCCTATTAGACTGTGGGTGCAATGCACAAGAAAATGACAGATGGATCCCCAGAAGGGTGCAAAATGCCCTCCTAAACTTGGAGATAAACTGCACCCCCGATCAGAAACAATATCAGTCAGAATCCTATGTAATCCCTTGTAATCTAATTATCTCCTTGATGAAAACTTGCGCCAAGTATTTGGCATTCGGTTAAGCTGGTAAAGCGATTAAATGAGACATTTTACTGAATCCATCTACCACCTCAAGAATTACAGTATTCCACGCCGACACGGGTAGATCCATGATAAAATCGACCAAGTGAGTCCAAGGTCTGCTGTGAATCTCCAATGGTTGGAGAGTCCCTGATGGAAGAGCATGAGAGGTCACTGCAGGTGGCTACATACCCCCAGACATTCTGATGAGCACCTGGCCACCAAAAACATTGTGTAAGCAGATCAGCGGTGGCTTTAATACCAGGATGTCCGGCCAATACTGAATCATGATGTTCATTGAGGACTCTAAGATGGAGATTAACAGGAACAAACAGTTTACAAAGTGGACAGGCAGCAGCGGCGTCCCCCTGAGCATCAAACAACCTCTCTATCCTGATTGTAGCATATAGAACCGCTCCGTCCCTGGGTGAACCGCTCCCTCCAAAAAATTATGCCACTCTTAAAAAGCCCATCTGACTGCTAAGAGTTCCCTGTTACCAATGTCATAATTTTTCTAATCCCGTGACAGTTTTTTTGAAAGATAAGCACATGCTTGCCATTTACCAGGAGATGCACTCTTCGATAATACAGCCCCTACTCCCACCTCAGACGCATCAACCTCAACTACAAAAGGCTGAGAGATGTCAGGCTGTATAAGAATCGGCCCGGAAGAAAAACACCTTTTCAATGTATAAAATGCCTCCCTGGCAGGACTGGACTACTTGGAGAAGTCTGTCCCCTCCCTGGTCATATCCGAAAGTGGTTAGGCTACAAACGAAAAGTTCTTTATGAACTTACTTTAGTAGTTGGCGAAACCTAAAAAACCCTTGTAACGCCTTCATATCCTCTGGACAATCTCAATCCAATACCGTCCGGACTTTCTCCAGATCCATGTGAACACCAGTGGAAGACAATACTTATCCTAGGAAAGGTATCTCCTTAACCGAGAACATACATTTCTCAGGTTTGACATATAATTTATTGTCTCAGAGTATATGTAAGAAAATTCTGACATGTAGCTGGTGTGACTCAAGGTCAGGTGAATAAATTAGTATGTTATCCAGATAGATAACCATGAATCTGCCTACCAGGTGACTAAATATGTAATTTTTTAAGTGTTGAAAGGCGGCGGGCGCGTTCGTCAACCCAAATTCATCACCAGAGTCTCATAGTGTCCCTCAGGCATATTGAACACTGTTTTCCACTCATCCCCCTCTTTAATGTACATGAGATTATATGCCACCATGAGTTCCATCTTAGAGAACCATTTTGCCCCTACAATTTGATTAAATAGGTCTGGAATGAGAGGGATCATATGAAGATCACGAAAAGTGATCTTATTGAGCTCACGGAAACCCAGGCAAGGGTGTAAGCCCCATATTTTTTCTTTACAAAAAAGAACCCCATGGCAATGGGGGATGAGGATGGTCTCATATGACCCTTAGCCAGGCTTTGCGTGATGTAGTACTTCATGGCCTGTCTATCTGGATCAGAGATATTAGAGAGTCTGCTCTTGGGCAGCTTGGCATCAGGAACCAGATTATTGGCACAATCATAAGTATGATGGGGAAGGAGTTCTTGGCACCCCTGTTCCAAAAACATATCCGCAAAGTCCAACTAGTAACTAGGCACAGACTGGGTATCTACTCTAGCCAACCAGGTACCTAAGCAGTGTCCTTGACAATACACACTCCATTTTACAACTTCCTGAGTCTGCCAATCTACTACAGGATTCTGCAGAGGGAGCCAAGGAAGTTCCAGTACCACAGGTGAGGGCAGACCCTTTAGCACATAACAGTCTAACTCCTCAGAGTGTATGGCTCCCACCTTAAGTTGCAAGCCTCCGAAGACTTGAGTAAAGTGCCCCTGTCTCAAGGGGGTAGATTCTATGGCAATTATGGGTATGGGTCTGGACATAGTATGTGGGATGAGGCCTTGGACCTGGATGAATCTAGCATAGATCAAATTAAACCCTGCACGTACAAGGTTACCTATATGGGGATATCCAGGGGTGCCCCCGGAAGAAGCAGAAAGGGTGAAACACGCGTCGGGGTGCTGGGGAACCTGCGGGATTACGGACACCACAGGATATCCACATATAGGTAGCCTTGTACGTTTGGGTACATATTACTGGTCCTGGGATATTGGAGTCATGTTCACATTTGGATTACAACGCTACTGCATTTTATAATATTACTCCACCTTATGAATTGCATTCATACACAAGTCACTTTAACATAGATATAGGAAGGGATGCGGTCAGCACCTAACATGAGATCTATGTGAGTCTGTGGGCTTGAATAATCGGGCACATGTTGTAGATAGGTTGTTTTCCAGCACTCCTGTTGATCATTTTATTAGTACGGCAATCTGTTTTTCTCTATGGTTCCCCCATGGGGTATGGTTCTGATTTAATATAGAGATAGCTTTTTTAAAATGTATGTTCATTGTTTCTATAGTCTTTCAATAAAATGTAATTGGAATTTTATCTATGGTTGGCTTCATTAAGGGGGCAGTAATTAGACCGTCGTCTTTTGGTTGTTTGAAGTTGGTGCAGGAGAAGCAATCTGGGCAATCATATATGAGGCCTAGTGCCTGGAAAAATCTCTCCACTGTCTGAAGTGACTGAGAGTCAGATGGGAGAGAAAATGCCTGTGCTTTGGGGTCCCCCTGAAGAAGCAAGATTACCATCCCCACACGTTGCTCCTCTGTACCTGAGGAAACCTGTAGTACAGTTTACAGGCCTCTCTGAAAACACAAAACTTGTCACACACCCCCAGAGAACCTGTCAGACAATGCGATCTTGGGCTCCACTATGGTTAGCCTGAGAGATGAGATTCCCACACCACATGTATTAGGGTGCGTAAATCCGCCACCTCCAGACTGAGCTGCTGCAATTGCCTGTCAGAGCAGTGATTGGATCCATCATGGACCAGAGAAAATGATTGCTGTCGAGTGACCCGGGACCAGCGGCTCCTTCTTGTCCCTAACACTAGGGGGCGCCCTAGCTCGCCCTGCTCCTCGGCATACTTCCGAAGGTGAAGATGCCAGGGCCTCCACCCTTGCCTTATCTCCTGAGTTAGCCCTCCATCTGTTCTCTTCCCCCACACAGGGAAAAGGGGCGCTGCTGTGCTCCGTAGTACACTACCCCGACAAACAAGGCAACAAAAACAAGGGTTAACAGAAAACTCCAGGCATACAAAATATTCACTCACATATAACAGAGGAATGCACTGGGGTGTGAAGGTAGGGGAATAAACCTAAATAGAGGAGGAAATAGAATTACCACGCATACAAACCAAGCAACAGTCATTAATAACTCCTCCAATTCCCCTTCTCATAAGAACTCCTCTGCCTCCGTTAGGCATGCAGCAATAAAGCTAGCTCTGACAAGGATTTGTTTCAGAGTCCAGATTATAAAAGGAAAAGGAGTGGCTAACCAAGCACAGCTGTGACCTCTGTTCTGTCAGAAGGAATAAACACATTTAAAATGAAGAAGGGCTTCTTTTCAGCACAGGAGTAGGAGCAATCAGACGCTGTGGTCCTCTGGCTCCACAATGTCGCGATAACCCCGTGACAGCCATTTTGTGTTTCTTTCATTTTATTTATATTTGTGCCAACAGTTTTTGCCTTCCCTTCAAGCTGCTTTACTATTGTCCTGTAGCCCATACCTGCCTTGTGCAGGTATACAATTTTGTCCCTGGTGTCCTTATTCAGCTCTTTGGTCACAGCCATGGTGGAGAGGTTGGAGTGTGATTGATTGATTGAGTGTGTACATAGATGTCTTTTACACAGGTAACGAGTTCAAACAGGTGCACAATTAATGCAAGTAATGAGTGCAGAGTAGGAGGGCTTTGTAAAGAAAAATTAACCGGTCTGTGAGAGTAAGAATTCTTGATTGTTGGAAGGTGATCAAATGCTTTTTTCTTGCAATAAAATGCAATTAAATTATTTAAAAATCATATAATGTGATCTTCTGTTATTTTTATTTAGATTCTGTGACTCATAGTTGAAGTTTAACCACTGGAAGTAAAGGTCTAGATTTGCACACTTAATAAATGAGGTTGGTGCCACCGAGTAAAAAAAATAGATAATGTTCATATACTAACCTCGGGCACACATTAAGTAGGGAAGTCAGGTTGCAACTGAAAAAAGGTTTATTTCATCAAATTCAAATCTGAGATTTCACAGCCAAGGATAAACAGAAGAGAATTTTTTAGCAGAAGCGAACATCCCAAAGTTTTGGCTTAATTAGCCTTCATCAAGGGTGCATTCTGCATAGTTGAAGACACAAACATGCGGCTGGGCCTGGGCAGGTAAGTGGTGCTGCCCCCTTTTCAGCTGCATTTTTTAATTTTTGGAGGATTTTTAGTCCTCTTTTGCGGCTTTGCTACTAGCTTGGTCTAGGGTGAGTTAGAGTTTTCAGGCAGCATTTTGGGTGGCTTAGGATGGAAAAAAGAAACTAGAGGAAGCACCCCACTTCTAATGGTGGGGCAATTTTTATTTATGAAACCCGATAAGTTCATGGATGGAATAAAACAATAGAAGCAGCTATATTTGTCAGCAAGAAAACCCTGGGAGCAGCAGAAAGATGACATTAAAACTGCAGAGGGAACAGCCAGGTGAATAATGCTTCCTTTGAAATTTAGAAGTATCATCTGCCTTTGCCCATATTTTTAATATTGAAACTGTATTTAATGCTTAAAATTATTAAAAAGGTTACAAGATATTAGAATAAGGTATTTATTTCTGAAATATAAATACATTGGGGCGATTTATCAAGACCAGTGATACTGTCGCCGGTCTTGATAAGAGGGTGTCTTGGAGCCATCAGTCCTCATTCATTAAGAGGCCAATGTGTTGTGTATCCGCTTTTTGGGCTCCCCTGGTGGTTGCTGGTGGTACTGGTGACTTGTTTGCACTTTGCTTCTTCTGTTCACCTGCTTCCATCAGTGTTTGGGAGTTTCCTATTTAGCCTTGCTCTCCAGTCATTTCCTTGCCGGTCATCATTGTAACCAGAGCCTTCGGTTGCATGTTCCTGCTACTAGTCTGCTGATCAGCTAAGTGGACTTTGTCCTTTTGCTTTGTACCTTTTGTCCAGTTTGCAGTTTTTGTAATTCTCTGTAGCTGGAAGCTCTTGCGGGCTGAAATTGCCACTCCTGTGTCATGAGTTGACACAGGAGTCTTAAAGTAATTTCAGGATGGTTTTTGAAAGGGTTTTCAGTTGACCGTGAAGTCCTCTTTTGTATCCTTCTGCTATCTAGTAAGTGGACTTCTCTTTGCTAAATCTACTTTCATACTGTGTATGTCTTTTCCTCTTAATTCACCGTTATTACATGTGGGGGGCTGCTATCATCTTTTGGGGTATTTCCCTAGAGGTAAGCCAGGTCTGTTTCTTCCTCTACCAGGCGTAGTTAGTCCTCCGGCTGGCGCGTGGCATATAGGAAGCCGTAGGTATGCTCCCTGGCTACTGTTAGTTGTGTGGTAGATTTAGCTCACGGTCAACTCGAGTTTCCATCACCCGAGAGCTCGTTCGTTGCTTATATGTTTCTTACGTTCCCTTGCCATTGGGAACCATGACAGTATGACCGGCCAATGTTAAACTTATTGGCAGAAGAAAGGAGAGAAAAAAGAAGTCTGTAAATTTTTTTTTTTTTCCCTTTTTTCTTCTATGCTTGCTCCATAGTTGGATCTGTTGTATTTCAGCTTTAATTCAGCCTTTGCCTTTCTCTCCTTATAATCCTTGAATGGCTCTGAGCTCACCTGTTTAAAGATGGATCCTCAGAGTTTGGCTGCAGGTTTAAATAATCTTGCTACGAAGGTTCAAAATTTACAAGATTTTGTTATACATGCTCCTATTTCTGAACCTAAAATCCCTACACCAGAGGTGTTTTCCGGAGATAGATCTCGGTTTTTGAATTTCAAATATAATTGTAAATTATTCCTTTCTCTCAGACCTCACTCCTCAGGAGATCCTGTCCAGCAGGTTAAGATTGTAATCTCTTTGCTGCGAGGCGACCCTCAAAATTGGGCATTTTCATTGGCACCAGGGGATCCTGCGTTGCTCAATGTGGATGCGTTTTTCCTGGCTTTAGGGTTGCTTTATGAGGAACCTAATTTGGAGATTCAAGCTGAAAAAGCTTTGATGGCCCTATCTCAAGGGCAAGATGAAGCTGAGATATACTGCCAAAAATTTCGTAGGTGGTCTGTGCTTACTCAGTGGAATGAGTGCGCCTTAGCGGCAAATTTCAGAGAGGGCCTTTCTGATGCCGTTAAAGATGTTATGGTCGGGTTCCCTGCGCCTACAGGTCTGAATGAGTCCATGACAATGGCAATTCAGATTGATCGGCGTTTGCGGGAGCGCAAACCCGTGCACCATTTGGCGGTATCTTCTGAAGAGACGCCAGAGAAAATGCAATGTGACAGAGTTATGTCCAGAAGCGAGCGGCAGAATTATAGGCGTAAAAATGGGTTATGCTTCTATTGTGGTGATTCTGCTCATGTTATATCGGCATGCTCTAAGCGTACTAGGAAGGTTGACAAGTCCATTTCAATTGGCACTTTACAGTCCAAATTTATTTTGTCTGTAACCTTGATTTGTTCATTATCAGTTATTACCGTGGATGCCTATGTGGACTCTGGCGCCGCTCTGAGTCTTATGGACTGGTCCTTTGCCAGGCGCTGTGGGTTTGATTTAGAGCCTCTGGAAGTCCCTATACCTCTGAAGGGTATTGATTCTACACCTTTGGCTTGTAATAAACCACAGTTCTGGACGCAAGTGACTATGCGTATGACTCCAGACCATCAGGAGGTGATTCGCTTCCTTGTGTTGTACAATTTACATGATGTTTTGGTGCTTGGATTACCATGGTTACAGTCTCATAACCCAGTCCTTGACTGGAAGGCTATGTCTGTGTTAAGCTGGGGATGTCGGGGGCCTCATGGGGACACTCCTATGGTGTCCATTTCGTCATCTATTCCATCTGAGATTCCGGCATTTTTGTCTGATTATCGTGATATAAGAGCCTAAGATTGGTTCACTCCCTCCTCACAGGGATTGTGATTGCGCCATAGATCTGATTCCTGGCAGTAAATTTCCAAAGGGTCGTTTGTTTAACCTATCTGTACCTGAACATGCTGCTATGCGCGAGTATATTAAGGAGTCCCTGGAAAAGGGACATATTCGTCCTTCTTCATCACCTTTAGGAGCTGGTTTTTTCTTTGTCTCTAAAAAGGATGGCTCTTTGAGGCCTTGTATTGATTATCGTCTCCTGAATAAAATTACAGTCAAATATCAGTATCCGTTGCCTTTGCTGACTGATTTGTTTGCTCGCATAAGGGGGGCTAAGTGGTTCTCTAAGATTGATCTTCGTGGGGCGAATAATTTGGTGCGAATTAAGCAGGGGGATGAGTGGAAGACCGCATTTAATACGCCTGAGGGCCATTTTGAGTATTTGGTAATGCCTTTCGGCCTTTCTAATGCACCTTCTGTCTTTCAGTCCTTAATGCATAATATTTTCCGTGAATATTTGGATAAATTTATGATTGTGTACTTGGATGATATTTTGATTTTTTCTGATGACTGGGAGTCTCATGTTCAGCAGGTCAGGAGGATTTTTCAGGTTTTGCGGGAGAATTCTTTGTGTGTAAAGCGTTCAAAGTGTGTTTTTGGGGTTCAAAAAATTTCATTTTTGGGGTATATTTTTTCCCCTTCTTCTATTGAGATGGACCCTGTCAAGGTTCGGGCTATTTACGACTGGACGCAGCCTACTTCTCTGAAGAGTCTCCAGAAATTCTTGGGCTTTGCTAATTTTTATCGTCGATTTATAGCTGGTTTTTCTGGCGTTGCTAAACCTCTGACGGATTTGACTAAAAAGGGTGCTGATGTTGCCAATTGGTCCCCTGCTGCCGTGGAGGCCTTTCGGGAGCTTAAGCGCCGCTTTTTGTCTGCCCCTGTGTTGCGCCAGCCTGATGTTTCTCTTCCCTTTCAGGTTGAGGTCGATGCTTCCGAGATCGGAGCGGGGGCGGTTTTGTCGCAGAAAAGTTCCGACTGCTCAGTGATGAGACCTTGTGCGTTCTTTTCGCGAAAATTTTCGGCCGCCGAGCGAAACTATGATGTTGGTAATCGGGAGCTTTTGGCCATGAAGTGGGCATTTGAGGAGTGGCGTCATTGGCTTGAGGGTGCCAGACATCAGGTGGTAGTTTTGACTGATCACAAGAATTTAATTTATTTGGAGTCTGCCAGGCGCCTGAATCCTAGACAGGCACGTTGGTCGTTGTTCTTTTCCCGGTTTAATTTTGTGGTCTCGTACTTACCGGGTTCTAGGAATGTGAAAGCAGATGCTCTTTCTAGGAGTTTTGAGCCTGACTCTCCTGGGAATTCTGAACCTGCTGGTGTCCTTAAGGATGGAGTGGTTTTGTCTGCTGTCTCTCCAGATTTGCGATGTGCTTTGCAAGAATTTCAGGCGGATAGACCTGATCGTTGTCCGTCTGGTAGACTGTTTGTTCCTGACGAGTGGACCACTAGAGTCATCTCGGAAGTTCATTCTTCTACTCTGGCAGGTCATCCGGGAATTTTTGGCACCAGAGATTTGGTGGCTAGATCCTTCTGGTGGCCTTCCCTGTCTCGAGATGTGCGTGTTTTTGTGCAGTCTTGCGATGTGTGTGCTCGGGCCAAGCCTTGTTGTTCTAGGGCTAGTGGGTTGTTGTTGCCCTTGCCTATTCCGAAGAGGCCTTGGACGCACATCTCTGTGGACTTTATCTCGGATCTCCCTGTTTCTCAGAAGATGTCTGTCATCTGGGTGGTGTGTGACCGTTTTTCTAAAATGGTTCATTTGGTGCCATTGCCTAAGTTGCCTTCCTCATCTGAGTTGGTCCCTCTGTTTTTTCAAAATGTGGTTCGCTTGCATGGTATTCCGGAAAACATCGTTTCTGACAGGGGTACCCAGTTCGTGTCTAGATTTTGGCGGGCAGTCTGTGCCAGGTTGGGCATTGATTTGTCCTTTTCGTCTGCATTCCATCCTCAGACCAATGGCCAGACGGAGCGAACTAATCAAACTTTGGAGACTTATTTGAGGTGTTTTGTGTCTGCGGATCAGGATGATTGGGTTGCCTTTCTGCCGTTGGCGGAGTTTGCTCTTAATAATTGGGCTAGTTCTGCCACTTTGGTTTCTCCTTTCTTTTGCATTCAGGGTTTCATCCGCGTTTTTCATCTGGTCAGGTTGAATCTTCGGATTGTCCTGGAGTGCATCCGGTGGTGGATCGGTTGCATCGGATTTGGGGACAAGTGGTGGGTAATTTGGAATTGTCCCAGGAGAGGACTCAGCAGTTTGCTAACCGTCGTCGTCGTGTTGGTCCCCACCTTCGCGTTGGGGACTTGGTGTGGTTGTCTTCCCGTTTTGTCCCTATGAGGGTTTCTTCTCCCAAATTTAAGCCTCGGTTCATCGGTCCTTATAGGATTTTGGAGATTCTTAACCCTGTTTCCTTTCGTTTGGACCTCCCTGCATCTTTCGCTATCCATAATGTGTTCCATCGGTTGTTGTTGCGGAGATATGAGGTACCGGTGGTTCCTTCTACTGAACCTCCTGCTCCTGTGCTGGTGGAGGGTGAATTGGAGTATGTCGTAGAGAAGATCTTGGACTCCCGTATTTCCAGACGGAGACTTCAATATCTGGTTAAATGGAAAGGCTATGGTCAGGAAGATAATTCTTGGGTAACTGCCTCTGATGTTCATGCCTCGGATTTGGTTCGTGCCTTTCATAGGGCCCATCCAGATCGCCCTGGCGGTTCTTGTGAGGGTTCGGTGCCCCCTCCTTAAGGGGAGGGTACTGTTGTGTATCCGCTTTTTGGGCTCCCCTGGTGGTTGATGGTGGTACTGGTGACTTGTTTGCACTTTGCTTCTTCTGTTCACCTGCTTCCATCAGTGTTTGGGAGTTTCCTATTTAGCCTTGCTCTCCAGTCATTTCCTTGCCGGTCATCATTGTAACCAGAGCCTTCGGTTGCATGTTCCTGCTACTAGTCTGCTGATCAGCTAAGTGGACTTTGTCCTTTTGTTTTGTACCTTTTGTCCAGTTTGCAGTTTTTGTAATTCTCTGTAGCTGGAAGCTCTTGCGGGCTGAAATTGCCACTCCTGTGTCATGAGTTGACACAGGAGTCTTAAAGTAATTTCAGGATGGTTTTTGAAAGGGTTTTCAGTTGACCGTGAAGTCCTCTTTTGTATCCTTCTGCTATCTAGTAAGTGGACCTCTCTTTGCTAAATCTACTTTCATACTGTGTATGTCTTTTCCTCTTAATTCACCGTTATTACATGTGGGGGGCTGCTATCATCTTTTGGGGTATTTCCCTAGAGGTAAGCCAGGTCTGTTTCTTCCTCTACTAGGCATAGTTAGTCCTCTGGCTGGCGCGTGGCATATAGGAAGCCGTAGGTATGCTCCCTGGCTACTGTTAGTTGTGTGGTAGATTTAGCTCACGGTCAACTCGAGTTTCCATCACCCGAGAGCTCGTTCGTTACTTATATGTTTCTTACGTTCCCTTGCCATTGGGAACCATGACACCAATGCCTCTTAATGAATCAGGGAAGGCACATTGTGGCTTACATCACTATATGTGCCTCACCACAAGTTTTTATCCAGCTTCTGCTGGAGTAAGATTTGAGGTGTAGTGAACGCCGCTACTCTTCATGAATTTGTGGTGGTCGCCATGAGTACATCACGTCCCAGCTACACCCACTTTCTCAAAACTATGCATGAATGGTGTAAAAACACACAAACAAACTGAGTTTTCAAAACTTTTTCTACTAGAAATTTGGTGAAAAAGCTGTGATAAATCACCCTGATTATGTTTTGGAATTTTATCTATCCACTTTACAACTTAAATTTAATATATAGCAATTCCTACATTTCATTTGTTATCTTTTAAATTCAATATTCTTTTGGTAAAAGTTTTGTCCTTGCTGCTACCATTATTAATAAACACCTAGAAATTTCAAACATTTCCTATCACTACTGGGGATTCATTTCATAGAGTTATTTATGTCTTCATGCTTAAATTCTGAAACCTAATTGGAAAACAATATAAGTTAATTGGATTCTACTTATACCCAATGAATACACCTATTTTTTAATATATTGCAAATTAAATATTCAAATGTATTATTTCGACAGTAGTTTTTTGAGTAATCAGTTGTTGAAAATAATAGCAGTTGTTTATTATGCCTTGATCTATTATCCTTTCAGAACAGACACTAAAATAATGGAAATAAAACACACACAAAATAAAATGCTTTTCCCCTGAAAGATAAAGCCATATAATTGACTATCTGTAAATGTTGTTAAGAAACACTAACAAAGAAATGTAAAACAGGATTCTTGAACTGCAACAGCTTGTAAAATCTTGTTAAGCCATGTTAAAAAGGACACTAATGTTCCCCTTAGAAAATACAGTTTCTTATTTATTGCTTATTTTCCCCAGCTATACTCAACACATTTTTTTTTATCTTCTCCATTTCCCTCTTTCAGAGCCTACAGCACTCATTGAACTCTTGGCAATTAGTGTAATTGAAATTTATTGACAATACAGCCGTCTGCTGAAGCCTCATTGTTCTGAATGCTTAGTGTGCAGCACCATTGAGTACTGCCATGGCAGTGTCAGACAGCTCATACCTCGCTCAATTATATCAATGGCCCAGTGGCTGCCAAGCATTCCTTTGGGGGTACGAATGTTACTCGGTGATAAGAGCTTTTCAAAACAGGATCCCGGAGCCCCATCACTGGTGGGAAATAGAAATGAAATATGTATTTTTGTACTGTGGAAAATTAATGTAATTGGCTTCGTCAAGAAGCTTTGACAAGATGACCCATATGAAATCTGAGTAGCACATATGCCTCAATACGATTATGCATGTCTCAAATCTGCCCCCACCTTTCGGACTGAAATAACATTTATATTTTCAATTCTTTAACAATTTAGGCAGATATTATCAAACATTTTTGTTTCTGAAAATGTTTTATAAAGTACTTTTAACTTCATGGCATCTACTCTTAGATGGCTTATGCTTAGATTATGCTGTGTTATATAGAATCATCACATAAAATGAATGTATTATAAAGAAAATGCAGCCAATGCATAGAAATTTATGACCACTAAAAATATGAAGCTAAATATGTATTTCACTGTAAAATGTTTACATACTAATACTAAAACTTATGTTTAATTGAAAACAAAAATGTTTCCTTTTTAACCTAATCAAAAGACAAAAAAAGTAAGACAAAAAAGCTATAGGGTGTGTATTTTTGTTCAACTTAAGTCCAACTTAAGACCTGTGCTTAGTGACGATATTGGGAGAGTTGCATCAATGTATAGTCAGAATGGGTAAATATACATGGGGATGGCAATATTGGAAAGCTGCTAATTGGAGTTTACTACAAGCCTCCTAATATAGCTGAACAGGTAAAGGATGAAATACTGCAACAAATTAAAAAGGCAGAAAATAATAATAATAATAATAATAATAATAATAATAAACCCTCATTATGGGGGATTTTAGCTATCAAAACATTAAATGGGACATAAAATGTTCTGGTTGTTCTAAAAACTGCAGGTTTTTATTCACAGTTCAGGAGAATTACTTCTCTCAGCTGGTAGATGAATCAACCAGGGGAGGTAAGCGGCTGAATCTGGTCCTGTAAAATAGTCCAGATACAATTTCAAATCTACAGGTTAGAGAGTATTTGGGGTGCAGAGACCATAATATGGTTAAATTCAATGTAATTAAATATAGAAGCACCAGCGCTACGCTACAACATAGGGTGGTGTTTGTTTTGTGGGAGGCGTCAATCAGACTGACCAGCCAAACACGCTGATTACCCATGTCACCATGAGTTTGGAGCTTTTACTCATATCATAGATAGTGGGGGGAAATACGGCTATTAATTAATTTTTATTCTTACCACACTGTCTTACCTGGAATCTTCATATCTATAGACCGGGACAGGACTTTATGAATTTAACTCAGTGTGGTAAGAACTACGGCTATTTACCAGACTTCCCTACATGGGGTCATCATATGCAGAAAGTGGAGAAGAACTCAATGAACATACATTCTTGGATATCATTTTTGGACTAGCAATTATTATCCACTACCATCAAATTCAAGAATATTTCTGCACATAGAAGCACTATATCTTCAGAGTGGACCAGGACCAGTCGGCTACACATCTTTAGGTAAGCCTTGATATACACTAGCTATTATTAATACCAAATCTAATATCGGTACCTTAGTGCTTAACTATATATATTTAGTTTCAATGTAATAGTCAATAAAACATTTCAAAGGGGAAATGCAAAAACCTGGAACTTTAGGAAAGTTGATTTCAATAAATTAAGGGAAGAGCTTAATCGTGTAGACTGGGACCATGTAATGGTAACTGGGGATACCTAAATGGGGCATGTTTAAGGATGTACTCCTGGAATCCTGCAGAAAATATAATACCCTATGATAATAAAATGTTCTGGAATAAAAATAAACCATTATGGATAAATAGGACAGTTCAAAGTTTAATAAGACAAAAAGAAAGGGCATTCAAAATTCTGAAGGCCAAGAATACAATAATAGCATTTCAGGAGTATAAAGATCTCAATAAGAAATGTGAAAAAGAAATCAAGCTGGCAAAGTTATCCTCAGAGAAACAAGTTGCCAGTGACATTAAAATATATCCCCCAAAAATTGATGAATACATCAATGCCATATTACATAAATGGATGTATAGCGGGGTAAAAAATAAACGGCTAACTGAAAAAACTCTTCTAAAATGCAATTTTTATTAAGTTTAGTTAAAAAGAATTTTTATATACCCACGCCAAAGGTGAAAAGTGCAGCATGCAGACAAATAGTTATACCCGGCTAAACATAAAGGACCAGTACATAGGCTGGTATAGTATATGTAAACCTCACCCTATGTATCTCTGCCCCAATGGAGTGGTATATTAGTTTACAACTAATATGTATTTTAACATATCGCCTAAAGTTGATTATGTAATTAACTTGTAAAAGATATGGAAGGCGACTGTTAGCCCTAAAAAGACAATGCACCATCAATAGAAGCAGCATAGCTAATTCCCTTAAAGGAAAAATTGTGTTAATCTGCAGGTTAATAGCGTTACCCACTTGCCAGGTGCCCGCACTTAGCAGAATGATGTGGGAAGAAAATTAACTTTATTCCTTACAGCTGTGTTTCGGTTTCAGTCATGGGTGTAGCACCTGTACTGGTTCAGTGACCGCTTTGACTAAACAGAGTGGCGGCTGTAAGCGCGTCCCTAGTCCTGACTGACATTGGCTCTGACTTGGGGCCAGCTGTCTGTCAGGGCCGGGGGTGCGACTACAACTGCTGCTGTGTATACTCAGAGCAGTGACTGAACCCTTACCGGCATCGACCCCGTGACTGAAACTGGAATGCTGCAGGAGGAGGAGGTAATTTTCTCCCTGCAGCATTTGGACTAAGTGGGGTTTTAGGCAGGTTAACACTATTAGCCTGCAGATTAAATCCATATCTGCAGGTTAATAGCATTTATTTCCTGTGACAGTTTCCCTTTAAACTGTAAAGTGCAATATCTCAAGGAGAGCTGATGAGTGTTGGGATCAAAATGATTCTTACACATTTCACTGTTCAAAGCTCTTTCTGGAGCTCATCAAAAATCTCATATGTGGCCACAAGATTTCTCTTAAGGTACCTTCACACGAAACGACATTATAACGATATCGCTAGCAATCCGTGACGTTGCAGCGTCCTCGCTAGCGATATCGTTTCGTTTGACACGCAGCAGCGATCAGGATCCTGCTGTGATGTCGCTGGTCGCTGAATAAAGTCCAGAACTTTATTTGGTCGTCCGATCGCTGTGTATCGTTGTGTTTGAAAGCAAAAGCAACGATACCAGCGATATTTTACACTGGTAACCAGGGTAAACATCGGGTTACTAAGCGCAGGGCCGCGCTTAGTTACCCGATGTTTACCCTGGTTACTAGCGTAAAATGTAAAAAAAACAAACAGCACATACTCACATTGCGTCCCCTGCAGTCGGCTTCCTCCTCTGACTCAGCGCCGCAAAGTGAAAGTGAAAGCAGCACAGCGGTGACGTCACCGCTCTGCTCTCACTGTACGGCGCTCAGTCAGTCAGGAAGTGGACGCAGGGGGACGTGAATGTAAGTATGTGCTGTTTGTTTTTTTTAGATTTTACGCTGGTAACCAGGGTAAACATCGGGTTACTAAGCGCGGCCCTGCGCTTAGTTACCCGATGTTTACCCTGGTTACCAGGGGACCTCGGCATAGTTGATCGCTGGAGAGCGGTCTGTGTGACAGCTCTCCAGCGACCAAACAGCGACGCTGCAGCGATCGACATCGTTGTCGCTATCGCTGCAGCGTCGCTTCGTGTGAAGGTACCTTTACTCCTGTATAAAAAGCTCCTTTAATCCACTTTACACAATGTTTCAATGTGTGGGACCCTCAGGCTCTCTGCACCTGTATTTGGCTCATACATTGACAGAAGCAAAGCTACACAGTGCATACATGTCAGACACTTTGGTTTTCAATGTGATTCATTCAAAATAATCAAGATTTAAGTTAGATTACAAACACATCAAAGAGTATTTTTAACTCCTTAGTGACAGAGACAATTTTGTGCTCTGGAATGCTTCAATGGATGCCACTGATTCTGAGATTGTTTTTTCATGACATATTGTGCGTTAAGTTAGTGGTAAAATTTATTCGACATGACTTGGGTTTATTTATGAAAAAAATGGAAATATACTGAACATTTTGACAATTTAGCAATTTTCAAACTTTGAATTTGTATACCCTTAAATCAGAGACTGGTGTTATACAAAATACATAATAAAAAACAATTCCCACATGCCTACTTTACATCAGTACAATTTTGGAAACAACATTTTTTTTTGGTTAGGACGTTACAAGGGTTAAAAGTTGACCAGCAATTTCTCATTTTTCTAGCACAATTTACAAAACCATTTTTCTAGGGACCATGTGACACCATTCTAAAAACTGCACCCCTTAAGGTGCGCAAAACCACATTCAAGATGTTTATTAACCCTTCAGGTGCTTCACGAGCAATGTGGAAGGAAAAAATTGACATTTTATTTTTTTCACAAAATATTTACTTTGTAGCCATATTTTTCTATTTTCACAAGGGTATCAGGAGAAAATAGACCACAAAATTTGTTGTACAATTTCTCCTGAGTACGCCAATATCTGATATGTGGGGAAAAGCCACTGTTTGGGTGCATGGCAGGGCTCAGAAGGGAAAGAGCACCATTTGACTTTTTGAGCGCCAAATTGGCTGGAATCAATGGTCACGCCATGTCGCTTTTGGAGACCCCCTGATGTATCTAAACAGTGGAAACTCCCCAATTCACACTCCAAACCCTAATCCCAAACCTATCCATAACCCTAACCACAACCCTAACCCCAACACACCCCTAACCCTAATCCCAACTCTAACCATAACCCTAACCACAAACCTAACCTCAACACACCCCTAACCCTAATCCCAACCCTAACCATAACCCTAAACACAAACCTAACCCTAACACACCCCTAACCCTAATCTCAAACCTAACCATAATCCCAACCCTAACCCTGGCCTCAAACATAGCCCTAACCCTAGCCCTAACTTTAGCCCAACTCACTTTAGTCCAACTCTAACCCTAACTTTAGCTGAGCTCACTTTAGCCCAACACACTTTAGCCAGACTCAATTTAGCCCAACTCTAACCCTAATGGAAAAATGGAAATAAATATATTTTATTTTATTATTTTTAGCTAACTAGGGGGGTAATAAAGGAGGTTTGATTTACTATTTTTTTTATATTTTGATCACTGTGATAGGGTATATGACAGTGATCAAAATGAGCCAATAGGAAAAATGTTTAATTGTTGCCAGGTGCCGGTCAGCCACTCTCGGCGGCAGCACTGCGCATGCGCCCGCCAGTTTCTCCTGGATGAAGATGCCTAGGGGACTTCACAGGGGCATCAGGGGGTGATTGGGGGACCCTATTTCTTTCTCATTTGATGTGCAATCATATCAGAGGAGAGAGAAATTAAATGGAAAATCTGACTTTTTTTGCGGTCGCTGTTATACCGTTAATAATGGCGATTGCAACACTGGGGTCAGTAAAAGCTGACCTGAATCATGTTCTCCGGGGTCTCGGGTAACCCCGGTAGCTGAGACTCCAGAGAAATTCAGACTCTGGGGGGTGCTATGCCCTTATTCCTCAGTGCCCTTAATTAATGGCGCTGTGGTAAGTACCCTTTACTGCCCCCGTTAAAAGGCATATCATGGTCATTAAGGGGTTAAATGACAGCTTGTGTGATGTGCATGGAAATGTGTTTTGAAAGATCTTTGTTCATAATAATGGCTTGATGCTTGAGATCAGTGAGCACTAAAATGCTCAGGTGCTAGTTGCTGTAACCGAGCAATTCCTAACACTCGTATGCTCATTTCAAAGAACCAGTATTTTGGGAGTCAATAGGAAAGTCAAGCTTTTTTCCGGCAGACTCTACAAAGAGGTCTGAGGGGTAGTGAAAATGTTCAAATAGATGAGAAAAGTGCTGAATGGAAGGAGAACAGCATGGGGAAGGCCCTTGAATGCTTCTCTGCTGATAACAATGGTGTCATACTTTTACTCCATTTCAATAGTTGACAATAAACCATTCTAAACCAACAACAAATATGTATTTTACAGGAAAACAATGTTAAGAAATTTTTTTTTCTTGTATAATGACTTTTATATAAGGCAAAATTTTAAAAGAACAAAACAAATATAAATAATTTCAATAAATCAAAATTATTTTTTTGTATAAAAAATTTGACATTTCAGTGTAATTTTTGAAGGCAATCAAAAATAAGTGACTCAGATACACCCAGTATTAAACATAAAGGAGGACCTCATACACATTCAGTTCAAATCGTCATGTATTGGTGTTCCTAGACTCAAAAAGGCTATGCACCTTTGAGGACTATATACCAAGTAAATTTACTCCAGTAATTGTCTACAGATGAGCAATATAATACCGATACATTTTTTAACAAGTTTTTTGAGGGTTATATACCAACGAAATGTATCCAAGAAGATGTCATACCCTATAGGTGAGTAATAGAATTCTGATACGGGTATATGCACACATTGAGTAAAACTTCTGCATCATTTCTGCATCACTTCGCAGGAAAAACTTTGATGCAGAAAGTGCATTTTTCCAGTGTTTTTGATTGATTTGAGTGTAGTCAATAGTGAAAAACACAGGGCAAAAATGCACAGAGAATTTACATGCATCAGCTTATTTTCTGCACCAAATCTGCAAGTCAAAAATGCATGACACGTCAGGTTTCTAATTCACTTTCCTGGCATCAAGTTTTGTCACCAAAACCATGCAGAAAAAGCACACAAAACCTGCAATGTGTCAACACAGACTACATTTTTAAAGACAGTTTTTGAGGGTTATATATAAAATAAATGTACTCCAGACCATGGAATAGTCTATGGATGAGAAATATAATGCTGATAATATTTTGAAGAAGGTTTTGAGGCTTTTATAACAAGAAAAACATGGAATAGTCTATGGGTGAGCAATACAATATCGATTCATTTTGAACAAGTTTTTTTTATGGCTACATAACAATGAAATGTACCCAAGAAGATGTAATGACCTATGGATGAGCAATATTATACCGATTAAAATTTGAACAAGTTTTTTAAGGGTTTATACCAAGGTAATGAACTGCAGACCATGGCATAGTCTATGGGTGAGCAATATAATAATGAAAACATTATGAACAAGTTTTTGACCCTGATGTATTTTTCAATGCTTTTTGTAAGCTTTATATGCAACCGTAATGGAACAATAATCATGTTAAACTGCATGGATAAGTCATTCAATCCATTAAACAATTTTTACAGAAAATATTTTGAACATATAGTTGATGTACTTACACAGTCATAAAGGCTTTGCAGAAAGTGCAAAGCCAGACAGAAATTATAAGAAGGGTCATTTACAGACCCCTGAAAACCAACAACTGGTGTGCCTCATTAAATATTAAATATTCCTCTCTGACTCACAACCCTAAGCAGCTATTCAAAACTTTCAATTCTCTACTTTGTCCCCCATCACCTCTTCCCTCTCCTCTCATCTCAGCTGAAGACTTTGCCTCATTCTACAAGCACAAGATCCATAACATGAGAGAAAGCATTGGCCTACAGCCCCCACAGCCCATCCTCATAACTGCCCAGATCTCCTCCAAAACCAGCTTCCACACCATTACAGAAGATCATCTTTCCTCTTTACTTTGCAAATCGCACCCAACTTGACCCAATACATCTGACCTCATCCCAAAACTCATCACAGTCCTCATCTCAACCTTAAACTACCTTTTCAACCTAACACTAACAACTAGTGTCTTCCCCTCATGCTTCAAACATGCGTCAATCACACCTATCCTGAAAAGCCCCCCTTGACCAATCCTCTCTATCTAGCTATTGCCCCATATCACTTCTCCCCTATGCATCAAAGCTATGGTTACAACACATCCATTTTGAACTGTCCTCCCACCTCTCCTCCCACTTCCTCTTTGACCACTTACAGTATGGCTTCCGATCACACCCTTCCACTGAAACTGCCCTAACCAATGACCTACTGACAAATCCAAAGAGACTATTCTATCATCCTGGCATGCACAGTTTTGAAGACTACATATAACATGAAGAGAGGAGGGGAAGGAAGCACAAACGCTAGGGAAAGGGGGAGTGAAGACCCCTAGGCAGATCTAACAATATCCTGCCTGCCCTTCCATCGCTATATTGGTTCAACACCAATCACCCTAAGCCCTGTATATCCCTATAGCTAGGCCCTGAAAAGTTAAGGGAGGGGGATGAGCACTGGTAAGTCCCCACTGTACAGTAAAGACAACAAGGAAGACAAATAAGGGTGAAGCAGCTTAATTTGAACAGACTCCAGAGAGATAACACCAAACGTCCTCCAATAGCACCAGAGGGGAAGAAAGCCAACTGCTATAGCTCTAAGCCTTCACAAGGGGAAAATGTGAATATCATCGGCGACTCCCTGAGTCTATAAACACCCAAGTCCAGGTGTGTCAATTAGATCCGGAGGCAGGTTGCCACTGGGTCCAAAATGCAGAAGGATTAAGAAATCGTCTGTAATGCTAAACACAGAGACCTTCTGCAGCCAGATGCAGAGTGACTGTCTGCAGCATCTGACACACCCGTGACAGTAACTTCCCTTCTATGAGTGGCCTCCGGACACTCAAGACCAGGTTTCTCATGAAAAGAGGTGTGGAACTAGCCTGGAGGCATTCCCCTCTGATGCTGAAACCCACATCCTTTTCTCTGGGTCCTTCCAGTGCACCAAGTATTGTAGGGAACAATGTTGGAGGTGAGACTCTACAATCCTAGGAGTCTGAAACTCTAGATTTCCATCAAGCATTATTGGGAGCAGTGGTAAGCATGAGGACTCAAGAGGTTCCACATATTTCTTGAGCAGAGACCTGTGAAAGACATTGTGGATCTTAAGGTTCTGGGGTAGCTCAAGATGAAACACTACTGGGTTAATGACGGCAATTATTTTGCAGGTGCCAATACAGTTGGACCCAACTGCCAGGAAGGAACCCTCAACTTGATATTCCTGGTAGACAACCACACAAAGTCATTCACACCAGGATTATTTAAAACATTCTATAAAATTATCCATATTACAACATTACGACATTAGTGCCTGTGACATTCTGTGCACTTGAAATATATTTGCAATGCACAAAAACACCATTTTTATAGAGAGGAGAAAGATCATGTTTGTCCATGACACACTATTACATACCTCCCTACTAAATCATGGTCGTCCCTGACCACACGGTACCTATAAAATACCAAAACCATTTACATATGCATTCCTAAAACATTTAGCAAACACTTTTGCACATACAATTATTACACTATTTGTTAGAGTCCTTTTTTAAACTGGCCCCTTGACCCACACAAATAATCGCCTGAACACACATGGGCACATTTCTTCTTTTCACCCCGCCACATTCATCGGGTCATCCACGTCTTACATGTGTCTGCCTGACCGCAGTCCCACCACTGTGGGGACCCCAACACAAAGGGTCTAAGTTATTTTTAAACATGATTCAGCATGACCCCAGTGCCACTGCTCCAGGGACTCTAACACCACATGTCCATTTAAAGCACAACAGGACTGTTGGCCAACTTACATTAGCTCCAAACGTCCAAGAGCTTAGTCTTTGTAGTCCTGATCCGGCTCAATCCTCGGGTCGTCCTGTCCAGTTTTCCACCTCCCTCCAGTGGTCCCCTTTAAAGAGAGGTGTGCTGCCCAGCTGTCCGTAGGCAAATGTTCAAGGTTAGCCACAGTCAAAGTTCATGGGGGAATGGGACATTGTCCTTAGGTCAGTTGCATACAGTCCTTTTCAGTTACAAAGGGTGAATGAACTTGAAAGGGTCTTAGTCCTGTAATTTAGCAACCTGCGCAAAAGAACTTGGATGGGAGAAAAAACACACACTGCACACATTAAACAAATCAAATCTTTGACCATACTGTCCAACACCAGCTATTTACGGTTGTCCAGGGGCTCCTGCCCTGGGGATGTAGAACAATCCTGTTTTTCAGTGCAACAGGCACAATTCAGATTTGAGCAAATTTAAAGGAGCCTCGCTCATTCTGGAGTGTCCCTGTGGCTGGCATAGTTGGCCTCTCCAAGTCCCTGGGCATAAATAAAAGTTGGGCAGGTGGATGATTCATTTGAGGATGACACTCAGCTCTCTCTCCTAACTTTCTCTTTTGTGGACATAAGAACAGGTGAATTCGGCACCACATCTTGCTGCAACCTTGTTGCCTCCCCTGGTGACTCTGGCCTTGGAGATCCAGAAGCTTCTGCTGTGGTGGTCGCTCTCTGCACTAAGGCTGTCATGTTGTGATCCGCTTTTTGGCTCCCCTGGTGGTGGCTGGTGGTACTGGAGACTTGTGTGTGCTTTTCTGCCTCAGCTCACCTGCTTCCATCAGTTTTGGGAGTTCCCTATTTAGCCTTGCTCTCCAGTCACTTCCTTGCCGGTCATCATTGTAACCTGAGTCATTCAGTTGCATGTTCCTGCTACTAGTCTGCTGATCAGCTAAGTGGACTCTTGTCCTTATTGTTTTGTTTTTCTTGTCCAGTTTACAGTTTTGTCATTTCCTGTTACTGGAAGCTCTTGTGGACTGAAATTGCCACCCCTGTGTCATGAGTTGACACAGGAGTCTTAAAGTAATTTCAGGATGGGTTTTTTTAAAGGGTTTTTCAGCTGACCGTGAAGTCCTCTTTTGTATCCTTCCTCTATCTAGTAAGTGGACCTCGCTTTGCTAAATCTACCTTCATACTGTGTATGTCTTTTCCTCTGAACTCACCGTTAATATACGTGGGGGCTACTATCATCTTTGGGGAATTTCTCTAGA
This sequence comes from Ranitomeya variabilis, assembly GCF_051348905.1. Lineage (NCBI taxonomy): Eukaryota > Metazoa > Chordata > Amphibia > Anura > Dendrobatidae > Ranitomeya > Ranitomeya variabilis. The sequence continues at coordinate 265,911,963 of NC_135237.1, read as the reverse complement.
GGTAAGCCAGGTCTGTTCCTTCCTCTTCCAGGCGTAGTTAGTTCTCCGGCTGGCGCATGGCATCTAGGCAGCCGTAGGAATGCTTCCTGGCTACTGTTAGTTGTGTGGTAGATTTAGGTCACGGTCAGCTTGAGTTTCCATCACTCGAGAGCTAGTCTGTTATTTTTGTGTTTCTGATGTTCCCATGCCATTGGGGAATCATGACAGTATGACCGGCCGCTGTTAAAGTAATTGGCAGAAGAAAGGAGAGTAAAAGAAGTCTGTAGATTTTTTTTTTTTTTTTTCCTCTCATGTTTGCTACTTAGTTGGCTCAGTTGTATTTCTGCTCTATTTACAGCCTTGCCTTTCTCTCCTTCTAATCCTTGAATGGCTCTGATCTCTCCGGTTTAAGGATGGACCCTCAGAGTTTGGCTGCAGGTTTAAATAATCTTGCTACGAAGGTTCAGAATTTACAAGATTGTGTTATACGTACTCCTATTTCTGAACTTAAGATTCCTACACCGGAGGTGTTTTCCGGAGATAGATCTCGGTTTCAGAATTTCAAATGTAATTGTAAATTATTCCTTTCTCTCAGACCTCACTCTTCTGGAGATCCTGTTCAGCAGGTTAAGATTGTGATTTCTTTGCTGTGAGGTGACCCTCAGAATTGGGCATTTTCATTGACACCAGGGGATCCTGCGTTGCTCAATGTGGATGCGTTTTTTCAGGCTTTAGGGTTGCTGTATGAGGAACCTAATTTGGAGATTCAAGCTGAAAAAGCTGTAATAGCCCTGTCTCAAGGGCAAGATAAAGCTGAGATATACTGCCAAAAATTTCGTAAATGGTCTGTGCTTACTCAGTGGAATGAGTGTGCCCTAGCGGCAAATTTCAGAGAGGGCCTTTCTGATGCCGTTAAGGATGTCATGGTGGGGTTTCCTACGCCCACAGGTCTGAATGAGTCCATGACATTGGCGATTCTGATTGATCGGCGTTTGCGGGAGCGCAAACCCGTGCACCATTTGGCGGTATCTTCTGAAGGGACGCCAGAGAAAATGCAATGTGACAGAATTCTGTCAAGAAGCGAGCGGCAGAATTATAGGCGCAAAAATGGCTTGTGCTTCTACTGTGGTGATTCCGCGCATGTTATATCAGCATGCTCTAAACGTACTAGGAAGGTTGACAAGTCTGTTTCTATTGGCACTTTACAGTCTAAATTTCTTCTGTCTGTAACTCTGATTTGTTCATTATCAGTTATTACCGTGGATGCCTATGTGGACTCTGGCGCCGCTCTGAGTCTCATGGATTGGTCCTTCGCCAGGCGCTGTGGGTTTGATTTGGAGCCTCTGGAAGTTCCTATACCTCTGAAGGGTATTGATTCTACACCTCTGGCTTGTAATAGACCACAGTTCTGGACGCAAGTGACTATGCGTATGACTCCAGACCATCAGGAGATGATTCGCTTCCTCGTGTTGTATAATTTACATGATGTTTTAGTGCTTGGATTACCATGGTTACAATCTCATAACCCAGTACTGGACTGGAAAACTATGTCTGTGTTAAGCTGGGGATGTCGGGGGGCTCATGGGGACATACCTTTGGTTCCTATCTCGTCATCTATTCCCTCTGAGATTCCTGCATTTTTGTCGGATTTTGGGGATATTTTTGAAGAGCTTAAAATTGGTTCTCTCCCTCCCCACAGAGAGTGTGATTGCGCCATAGATCTGATTCCAGGCAGTAAATTTCCAAAGGGTCGTTTGTTTAACCTATCTGTACCTGAGCATGCTGCCATGCGAGAATATGTTAAGGAGTCCCTGGAAAAGGGACATATTCGTCCTTCTTCATCACCTTTAGGAGCTGGGTTTTTCTTTGTCTCTAAAAAGGATGGCTCGCTGAGGCCTTGTATTGATTATCGACTCCTGAATAAAATTACTGTCAAATATCAGTATCCGTTGCCGCTGCTTACTGATTTGTTTGCTCGCATAAGGGGGGCTAAGTGGTTCTCCAAGATTGATCTCCGTGGGGCGCATAATTTGGTGCGAATTAAGCAAGGGGATGAGTGGAAAACCGCATTTAATACGCCTGAGGGCCACTTTGAGTATTTAGTAATGCCTTTCGGCCTTTCTAATGCGCCTTCAGTTTTTCAGTCCTTTATGCATGATATTTTCCGTGAATATCTGGATAAATTTATGATTGTGTATTTGGACGATATTTTGATTTTTTCTGAGGACTGGGAGTCTCATGTTCAGCAGGTCAGGAGGGTTTTTCAGGTCTTGCGGGAGAATTCTCTGTGTGTAAAGGGTTCTAAGTGTGTTTTTGGGGTTCAAAAGATTTCCTTTTTGGGGTACATTTTTTCCCCTTCTTCTGTTGAGATGGACCCTGTCAAGGTTCGGGCTATTTGTGACTGGACGCAGCCTACTTCTCTAAAGGGTCTTCAGAAGTTCTTGGGCTTTGCTAATTTTTATCGTCGATTTATAACTGGTTTTTCTGGTGTTGCTAAGCCTCTTACGATTTGACTAAGAAGGGTGCTGATGTTGCCAATTGGTCCTCTGCCACTGTGGAGGCCTTTCGGGAACTTAAGCGCCGCTTTTCGTCTGCCCCTGTGTTGCGCCAGCCCGATGTCTCTCTCCCCTTTCAGGTTGAGGTCGATGCTTCCGAGATCGGAGCGGGGGCGGTTTTGTCGCAGAAAAGTTCCGATTGCTCAGTGATGAGACCTTGTGCGTTCTTTTCTCGAAAATTTTCTGCCGCCGAAAGAAATTATGATGTCGGTAATCGGGAGCTTTTGGCCATGAAGTGGGCATTTGAGGAGTGGCGTCATTGGCTTGAGGGTGCTAGACATCAGGTGGTAGTTTTGACTGATCACAAGAATCTGATTTATCTTGAGTCTGCCAGGCGCCTGAATCCTAGACAGGCGCGCTGGTCGTTGTTTTTCTCTCGGTTTAATTTTGTGGTCTCATATCTACCAGGTTCTAAGAATGTGAAGGCGGATGCCCTTTCTAGGAGTTTTGAGCCTGATTCCCCTGGTGATTCGGAACCTACAGGTATCCTTAAGGATGGGGTGATATTATCCGCTATTTCCCCAGATCTGCGATGTGCTTTGCAAGAGTTTCAGGCGGATAGACCTGATCGCTGTCCACCTGGTAGACTGTTTGTTCCTGATGATTGGACCAGTAGAGTCATCTCGGATGTTCATTCTTCTACGCTGGCGGGTCATCCTGGAATTTTTGGTACCAGGGATTTGGTGGCTAGATCCTTCTGGTGGCCATCTCTGTCTCATGATGTGCGTGTTTTTGTGCAGTCTTGTGATGTGTGTGCTCGGGCCAAGCCTTGTTGTTCTAGGGCTAGCGGGTTGTTGTTGCCCTTGCCTATTCCGAAGAGGCCTTGGACGCACATCTCGATGGACTTTATTTCTGATCTTCCTGTCTCTCAGAGGATGTCTGTTATCTGGGTGGTGTGTGACCGTTTTTCTAAGATGGTTCATTTGGTGCCATTGCCGAAGTTGCCTTCCTCGTCTGAGTTGGTTCCTTTGTTTTTTCAAAATGTGGTTCGCTTGCATGGTATTCCTGAAAATATCGTTTCTGATAGGGGTACCCAGTTCGTTTCTAGATTTTGGCGGGCATTCTGTGCCAGGTTGGGCATTGATTTGTCTTTTTCGTCTGCCTTCCATCCTCAGACTAATGGCCAGACGGAGCGAACTAATCAAACTTTGGAGACGTATTTGAGGTGTTTTGTGTCTGCGGATCAGGATGATTGGGTTGCCTTTTTGCCTTTGGCGGAGTTTGCTCTTAATAATCGGGCCTGTTCTGCCACTTTGGTTTCCCCTTTCTTTTGCAATTCGGGGTTTCATCCCCGTTTTTCTTCTGGTCAGGTGGAGTCTTCGGATTGTCCTGGAGTAGATGCTGTGGTGGATCGGTTGTATCGGATTTGGGAACAAGTGGTGGACAATTTGAATTTGTCCCAGGAGAGGACTCAGCGGTTTGCTAACCGCCAGCGTCGGGTTGGTCCTCGCCTTCGTGTTGGGGACTTGGTGTGGTTGTCTTCCTGTTTTGTCCCAATGAGGGTTTCTTCTCCCAAATTTAAGCCTCGGTTCATCGGTCCCTATAGGATTTTGGAGATTATTAACCCTGTTTCCTTTCGTTTGGACCTTCCGGCATCTTTCGCTATCCATAATGTGTTCCATCGGTCGTTGTTGCGGAGATACGAGGTGCCGGTGGTTCCTTCTGCTGGGCCTCCTGCTCCTGTGCTGGTTGAGGGTGAATTGGAGTACGTTATAGAGAAGATCTTGGACTCCCGTATTTCCAGGCGGAGACTCCAGTACCTGGTTAAATGGAAGGGCTATGGTCAGGAAGATAATTCTTGGGTAACTGCCTCTGATGTTCATGCCTCGGATTTGGTTCGTGCCTTTCATAGGGCTCATCCAGGTCGCCCTGGCGGTTCTTGTGAGGGTTCGGTGCCCCCTCCTTAAGGGGGGGGTACTGTTGTGATCCGCTTTTTGGCTCCCCTGGTGGTGGCTGGTGGTACTGGAGACTTGTGTGTGCTTTTCTGCCTCAGCTCACCTGCTTCCATCAGTTTTGGGAGTTCCCTATTTAGCCTTGCTCTCCAGTCACTTCCTTGCCGGTCATCATTGTAACCTGAGTCATTCAGTTGCATGTTCCTGCTACTAGTCTGCTGATCAGCTAAGTGGACTCTTGTCCTTATTGTTTTGTTTTTCTTGTCCAGTTTACAGTTTTGTCATTTCCTGTTACTGGAAGCTCTTGTGGACTGAAATTGCCACCCCTGTGTCATGAGTTGACACAGGAGTCTTAAAGTAATTTCAGGATGGGTTTTTTGAAAGGGTTTTTCAGCTGACCGTGAAGTCCTCTTTTGTATCCTTCCTCTATCTAGTAAGTGGACCTCGCTTTGCTAAATCTACCTTCATACTGTGTATGTCTTTTCCTCTGAACTCATCGTTAATATACATGGGGGCTACTATCATCTTTGGGGAATTTCTCTAGAGGTAAGCCAGGTCTGTTCCTTCCTCTTCCAGGCGTAGTTATTTCTCCGGCTGGCGCATGGCATCTAGGCAGCCGTAGGAATGCTTCCTGGCTACTGTTAGTTGTGTGGTAGATTTAGGTCACGGTCAGCTTGAGTTTCCATCACCCGAGAGCTAGTCTGTTATTTTTGTGTTTCTGATGTTCCCATGCCATTGGGGAATCATGACACCGTCACTTGCGGCCACCCGCCTTCATGTTGTGCGCCAACTTCTGGGTCATTTTCAGGGACCAGTTTTCTTAATAAAAGACATGCAGTCTCACTAGTGCAATTGTTGCTGAAAGTGCAAACCTGCAATCACAAAGATCTCATGATTGGTCTTGGCCTCGTGGTTGAACCTGTACCCCCGGATTGCATTGACATAATTAACTAGGCTGCATGACATTTGGCTGGCCATGCATTCTTCTCCTGGGCGCTGCAGCTCTGCCCAAAACTGTCCTTCCACTACCCCTGCTATATGTTCCGCCTCTTCTTTGGTAGGGACCTGGACCTTTTCCATGTGCATGTGAGGTAAGGTGCTATGGAATGCCACACGGGTTGGGGGCTTTGCCAGTGGGAGTCCGTGGGATTTGCGGATACTGTCATGATCGTTCCATGACCACAGGGTCCAGGCATCTTCTCTGCATTCTCTTCATGGCCGTGTGGCTTAGGCACCTCAACTGTGTCGTCCTCATGGCCGTGTGGTCCAGGCTCCTAGGTCACATCTGGTTTACATTTACTACTCACTTCCTGCCGTAGATGAAACATCTCTCTGGGAAAGACGGCATCATCGGGATCCTTGTTGGAGATGAATGCTCCCCATAGGCCCCCAGGCTGCTCTTTATTTTCTGCCATCCGCTGCTGCCACTCCATGCGGCCGATACTACCATGGTAAGACACACTGCTGTGCTCCATCTCCTTTGGTGCTGTCTTCTGCAATGACACCAAGCTGCTGGGCATGAGGGATCCCTTTTTCAGACTGCGCCATATCTTGCGTGAAGCCACTTCCAGGTGCTCCGCCTGTTGAGTCTCATTTTCCCAATGATTATCTGTGATCTTCTTCTATGGATGGGGTTTCTTTTTTCTTCATCACCTCAACTCAGGCCACCACCAGTGCCAGCTGGAATTTTGCACTGTTTTTCTCTCAGGATGGGTGGAGCTTTTGCCATCCTCCACGCCTTCATCTGCCATTTTAGCATACATATGGTATTTCCGTGACAGCCCTCATATATCTGCGTGCTCCAAGTTTGGTCATAGTATGTCGGTGGACCCCTTTTTTGCTGTCTGATACTCTAATTCTATAGAGCACTATTTAGCTTCCAAAATTATAAAAAGGCCACATATTTTCCAGTGTGGTATTTCAGTGACAGCCCTCATATATCTGTGTGCTCCAAGTTTGAGCATTGCAGGCCGGTTGACCCCTTTTTTTGCTGTCTGATACTCTAATTCTATACAACACTATTTAGCATAAATTTACTTCACAAAAAAGCCCCCAAAAATTGAATACAGTCTATTATATCAGGCTGAGGCCTGCCTGGTGTTTGGGTTTAAAAAATCGTAGATTTGCAGGCTTACTGATCAGATATTATTTCGCTACTAATAAATATATTTGTGTTGAGCATTTGAAATAGTGCAGTAGTCCATTTAAAATGGGCAAGGCAAGGGGCAAGGGATGGGGAACTGAATGTGATGATGATGGTGCATGCAGAGGACGAGGCCATGGCCAAAGTGAAAGTGGGCAACAACAAAGACCCACATCTTCTCGCTTGACCCTCCTGTCCCAGTTTCTAGGGGACCGCATCACAACACTATTGAAGCCAGAGCAGTGTGAAACGGTTGTTGGTTGGATAGGGGATAATGCTTCCAGTCACTTAGCCACCACCACCACCATGTCTTCCACACGGTCAAGTCTGAGTAGCCGTGAGTGTGGCCCGGATATTCCTCACCCTGATCCTCCTTCCTCCCACCATGCCAAGTGCCCTGAGACAACTGATCCCACACTTGGACACTCTAAAGAGCTGTTCAGTTTTCCATTTCAAGATTCTGAACTCTCGGCCGGTCAACTTGAAGTGGGGACAGATGAGATCGCATGTACAGATGCCCAAAGCTTTGACCAGCCCCGTTCACGTGAAGGAGATGGTGGGAAAGTGTCAGAAGAGGTGGACAATGATGAGACACAATTGCCAGAAAGTCAGGAGGAGGAGCAGGGTGCGGATGTGGAAGACGAGGCAGTGGATGACATAGTGACTGACCCAACCTGACCCCAATGTGTGGTCCTGTTTTTAATTTGTAAAGAAAGGACCCCACATTGGGGAATTGGGCATTACATTACTTTGGGCCTACTTCTTAACTCTGTCTACTGCAGTGTGCCCTTCACCTGCCACTAGATCACCAGGGTGAACATGCTCTTTACTGTGCATTTTGGGCTAGGGGGCTGTGATGGCACTAGTCTGTTTTTAAAAAAGGTACCCCCATTGGGGAATTGTTTGGCAGCTCATGCACTGCATTACAAGTCTCAGAGACACACACCACTACATTGGGCCTACTTCTTAACTCTGTCTCCTGCATTGTGTCCTTTACCTGCCACTAGATCACCAGGGTCAATGTGCTCTGTACGGTGCATTTTGGGCAAGGGGGCTGTGATGGCACTATTTTCCTTTGTAAAGAAAGGACCCCACATTGGGGAATTGGCCACTACATTACATTGGGCCTACTTCTTAACTCTGTCTCCTGCAGTGTCTCCTTCCCGTGCCACTAGATCACCAGGGTGACCATGCTCTGTATGGTGCAATTTTGGCAATGGGGCTGTGATGGCACTATTTTAATTTGTAAAGAAAGGACCCCACATTGGGGAATAGGGCATTACATCACATTGGGCCTACTTCTTAACTCTGTCTACTGCAGTATGTCCTTCATAGGCCACTAGATCACCAGGGTGAACGTGCTCTGTAAGGTGCATTTTGGGCAAGAGGGCTGTGATGGCACTATTTTAATTTGTAAAGAAAGGACCCCACATTGGGAAATTGGGCATTGCATTACATTGGGCCTACTTCTTAACTCTTCTCTCTTGTTTATCTGCCCCTAGATCACCAGGGTGAGCGTGCCTTGTACTGTTATAGGCCGGTGAAGTTTAGGCAAGGGACCTGCAATGGCACTAGTCTATTTTTAAAAAAGTTACCCCCATTTGGTAATTGTTTGGCAGCTCATGCACTGCATTACAAGTCTCAGTGACCCACACCACTACATTGGGCTTACTTGTTAACTCTGTCTCCTGCAAGTCTCTTGTTTAACTGCCACTAGATCACCAGGGTGAACGTGCTTTGTACTGTTATAGGCCGGTGAAGTTTGGGCAAGGGACCTGCGATGGCACTAGTCTATTTTTAAAAAAGATACCCCCATTTGGGAATTGTTTGGCAGCTCATGCACTGCATTACAAGTCTCAGTGACCCACACCACTATATTTGGCTTACTTCTTAACTCCGTCTCCTGCAATGTCTCTTGTTTAACTACCACTAGATCACCAGGATGAATGTGCTTTGTCCTGGTATAGGCCAGTGAATTTTGGGCAAGGGGCCTGCGATAGCACTAGTATATTTTTAAAAAAGGTACCCCACATTGGTGAAACCACATCCTTGTTGGCAAAGACTTCATAACATTTGTGTACCTTAAAGAGCTCCCTCAAAAAGCTCCTTTTTGTGTTGCCTGGTTGTTCACATTGGACACAATACACTTCATATAAATTTGATAAAGCAATGCTGTTAGTTTGGCTCAGTAGTTCATTAAAATATAGCTTTGTCCACTATATTAGTTTCTCTCCTTGAGAGCCATAACTTTGGCTGCCTAAAATGTACAAATGGGGAATATACAAATGGCGATTTGTAACCAAGATTAAAATACTGTATACCTAATGCATTCAGATAATCACATAGCTGCATTTCTTGTAAAGATGTGACAGACAATGCTCAAAGTGACACAATCTAAATAAATGTTTGTTTATTCACTTCACAAACAGTTCAAAGCCTCTATATATTTGCTGTTTGTCATTGTAAAACATTAAGATTTACTGAAATTATGCCGGTGGTGGTTTGATCTAAATCCTTGTGGCTTTTATTTTCTAGGGGTTTATGGCCCCTCATCTCATGACTCCATGATATCTCAGTTTCATCCAAACTTGAAAAGTGGCCACTTAAAGGGCTGTGTGAAACTAGGGTTACTACATAGTGTAAATCACTATATAAGACCAGAGAAACATGACTAAGATAGATGCCAAAACTGGGGTACCTGTACATGTACAGTGTGCTGATACCTGCGTAATTGGGGACGCCCATGCAGTGTAGGTAATCTTCCAGGGGTTCTCTGTCTTGGTGTCGCCTCTCTGATATTCCAGATGGATGATGTTTAAAAGCCTCTTGGTGATGATCTAAGTATACTGTATGTAGTTATTCTTCATATATACGTGATCACTATATTTATTTAATCTTTATATGTACTTATTAACCTGTGTATGTTAACATATGCAAAAGTGCACGCACTCACACTATTCAATCATACTATTCCTTGAATTTTGTAGTTTGCAATAAAATTGTATTGTATTGCAAGTATTAGCCTTTTTTAAAGCCTTATCTGAACCTTAGTGTTAAAAACATGGCAAATAAAATTGCCAAATTCTCCTTAAAATAACTGTGCAAAGAGGGAACCATCATACCATTAAAAAATACGAATGTATTTTCATGGGCACATCCAGTGTGTGGGTTCAAAGGCGTAAAGAGGTGCATATGACTGACTATGCAGCAGGGCTGGCCTTGCTGCCAATGTGTAAAAAAAGGAGTATGGGAGTACAAAATGCATATTGTGAAGTGGATTTTCCTGGGCCCATCCAGTATGTGGGTTTCAAGGTCTAATGGGGTGCATATGACTGACTATGCAGTAGGGCTGTCCTTGCTGCAAAAGTGTAAAACAAAAGAGTACGGGAGTACAAAATGCATATTGTAAAGTGCATTTTCATGGGCCCATCCAGTGTGTGGGTTCCAAGGCCTAATGGGGTATATATGACTGACTATGCAGCAGGGCTGGCCTTGCTGCCAATGTGTAAAACAAAGGAGAACGGGAGTACAAAATGCATATAGTGAAGTGAATTTTCATGTGCCCATGCAGTATGTGGGTTCAAAGGCTTATTGGGGTGCATATGAATTGGTAGCAGGGCAGGCCTTGAATTCAATGCAACACTTTTTCAGGAGTCCCCCCTGGACATCTTATGACAGGGGTATTATGGTGCGTCGTAATTCTTGGCGGCCCATCCACTCACAGCATAGGCTACAACAGCTTAGGAGACCCACTGCTTCATAATGGCCCTTTAAGAAGATTAATGCCGCCTGATGCACCAGTAAAAATAGGCTCTGTGACTTTAAGAGTCCCTCCTTCGTAAATGAAACAAGGTGGGTCTGCTTATGTGTCACACACCACTTGGCCAGCTAGGGTTGTTCAATGCTACAATGACATTTCCCAGTGAATGCATTTGTAGTGGTCGAAAACAATGTTAAAGTTGAAAAAAGCTTCAAAAACGCTGTGTCTGAACTAAGCCTAAGTGGGGGAGGAAATTTTCGGTCTGGGGTTAAATATTTAGCCTTACAAACAAGTCATTAACCTGCAAAGGATGTACCTTGACATATTTCCAAGCAAAACCCGTTTTGGTTTAGTTTTAATGTGTTTTTTGTGGCACCGGGAAAAATGGCATGAATCTCAGAAAAAAATTGATTAAAACTGTGAATAGGAGTCAGGAATGCTTCCAGGGGTGATCCCCATGATGTTCCTGTGTCATTTGAGTAGTGTTTCCATCATTTTCAGACATTTTTAGACCTTAACTCCTTCATAACCTTGGGATTTTCCATTTTTCCGTGTTCGTTTTTCGCTTCCCTCCTTCCCTGAGCCATAACTTTTTTATTTTTCCGTCAATATGGCCATGTGAGGGCTTATTTTTTGTGAAACAAGTTGTACTTTTGAACGACATCATTGGTTTTAGCATGTTGTGTACTAGAAAAAAAGTGCAATCCCACACTTGTTTTTTGTTTGGCTTTTTTACTAGGTTCACTAAATGCTAAAACTGACCTGCTATTATGATTCTCCAGGTCATTACGAGTTCATAGACACCAAATATGTCTAGGTTCTCATTTATCTAAGTGGTGAAAAAAATTCCAAACTGTGCTAAAAAAAAAATGCGCCATTTTCCGATACCCGTAGCATCTCCATTTTTCATGATCTGGGGTCGGTTGAGGGCTTATTTTTTGTGTGCAGAGCTGGCGTTTTTAATGATACCATTTTGGTGCAGATACGTTCTTTTGATCACCCGTTATTACATTTTAATGCAATATTGTGGCGACCAAAAAACGTAATTGTGGGGTTTCAAATTTTTTTCTCGCTGCGCCTTTCAGCGATCAGGTTAATCCTTTATTTATTGATAGATCGGGCAATTCTGAGATCCGTGATACCAAATATGTGTAGGTTTGATTTTGTTTTATTGATTTATTTTGAATGGGGCGAAAGGGGGGTGATTTAAACTTTTTTTTTTTCACTTTTTTTTCACTTTTTTTTTTACTTTTGCCATGCTTCAATAGCCTCCATGGGAGGCTAGAAGCTGGCACAACTCGATTGCCTCTGCTACATAGCAGCGATCATCAGATCGCTGCTATGTAGCTTAATAACAGGCTTGCTATGAGCGCCGACCACAGGGTGGTGCTCACAGCTCGCTGGGATCAGTAACCATAGAGGTCTCAAGGACCTCTATGGTTACCCTTCTGATGCATCGCTGACCCCCCGATCATGTGACAGGGGCTGTTCAAAACAGCTGACATGTCCCGGCTTTGATGCGGGCTCACCGCTGGAGCCCTGCATCAAAGCGGGGGATCTGACCTCGGACGTACTATCCTGTCTGAGGTCAGAAAGGGGTTAAAAGGATTCCCGGGGGGATCGCAGTAAAAATACTCAGGTCTCCCATAGACTTACATTGGGCTCGTTGTTCTGGCCGAGTACCCGAGTATTCCAATCTGCTCGACCCGAGCAACGAGCACCCGAGCATTTTAGTGCTCGCTCATCACTAATACCTATCTATTTTATGATTCTATTATGCCCTCCACAGCACTTTACCATTCATTTTCTATATTTATATCTATTTTCTTATCTAATTCCTAAACCTTTGTCCTTATTTTTTATCCTTATACTTTCCCTATGTGTCACATTAACACATTAAATCTTTATCAAAGTACATTTGAGTCATCCACACGAGCAGTATGTAAAATATTCTATAAAAGTATTCATATCACAACATTCACATTAGTGACCGTGATATTCTATGCACTTGATATTCTATGCACTTGAGATACATTGCAATATACAAAAGAGCACCCATTTTATAGAAAGGAGAAAGAGTACGTTTGTCCTTGACGCAGTCTTACAACAGTAAGCAAAGTCACATAAACAAAGGATTCTGAGTGAAATGTACAATCCATTGTGATTTTTTAGACTGGTATTTTTAGCACCAGGTACTTTTTAAAAAAAATCAATGGTGACTGGTCTCTATTTTCTTGACTCTGACTACTACTTTTGCATTTGTTTAAAGAAAGTTTATTTGCACTTTACAAAAATTAGCTAAAAATATTTAGTAGGGGTATAATACTGGTCCTAAATAACAACAGTACTTCAAGTAGCAAGCCTGACAATTGATTGGATTTATGTAGGTAAGATTTAATTTAGCTATAATCTTTGTTTATAAGTCATGGGTTTATTAGATTTTTCTACTTTAAATATTATGTAATTGTTTTCTTTAATAATTTTAGAGATCATTTAGACTGTGATTGAGGAACGCAAGCTATGCATTTGTTTCATTAGACTAAGTGCCAATTAATCAAACTTCAAATGATTAGAGAGATGTGGTCTTTATTTCTGTCTACTTATTAACTTTCATTATGTGCAATAGCTGAAGTGTAATTGTTAACAGGATGGATTATGCAGTAAAGTTTTTTTTCTTATTACATTATATCTTCACAACACCCTTATTAAAGTGTAGCCAAGTGATACATTATGTTAAGAAGGTTTATAACATAAGGTGACAATGACCTTCCCTTTAATTAACTATGATGGAAACAAAGGTGAGGACAATGATGATGAAGCTTTGGTAGAAACCATAAATCATCAGCCCTACTGTTAGACAGGACACAGTTACAAATATAACCTTGCATTACATAGGTTAAATGAGAGTTCTATAGAATTTCAATATCAGGTACTTACTCAAGCACATTGTCATTTAAAATTTTTTTATATGAATCAATTGTTAAAATATGTTGAAGGGGATTAAAAAAAATCAATTACTTGTAGTTATAAATTTTTAAAAATATGTATTATATGCATCCACTTACTAATATTGAGTATATGACTATGCTCATAATGGTATATTATGTATAGCTATATAATATCCATTCCATTTTTTTAAATTGCACACTAAAAGTATTATTGAAAAAAAAATGTTTACAATTAATACCACCTTCAAAATTCAGGCTACTGCTAAAGTCATATTTATAGAACCACCCTTTGCCCAATAGCGAATGGAGACCTCAGTGACCTCATTGTGAAAATTACACCACTCTGGGAATTCATCTATGAAGGATTTTGACTCCACGGGTGTTTTTCAGAAATAATCACACAGTTGGTGTTGCTAAGTGAAAATTGCAAATATGCCAGTCTAGTACACAATACAATGTGCCCAGCTTCTGGAGCCTTACACCCATAAATTGTTAAGTGGTTTATATTCACTAACGTAATGCCAGTCATGAGGATGCTAGCCAAAGTTTAGGCAGACTGGGGGCTCAGCAGGAATGATGGAATTTGAATTTGGGAACACATATTTGGCTTGATTTCTTTTTAGTTGGCTTGATATCACTTTTCCAAAGCCTCCTAGCTATCAGTAACGTTGAAACTCCCTATTTTTTTCTTTTTCCCTTAATAATAGAGACCTTAATTTAAAAACTGCATTTTGTGTTTACTTGTGTTATCTTTGTGTAATATCTAACCCCTTTCCGACATTGGGCGTAATAGTATGCCCACGTCGGAATCCCTCCCTTTGATGTGGGCTCCGGCGCTGAGCCCACATCTTTCCCGGAACAAATCAGCTGTTTTAAACTGCTGACATGTGCATCTAACATCCGCGGGTGGAATCATGATCCACCCACGGCTATTAACCTGTCATATACAACAGTTAATCTCTGACAGCGACATTTAACTCACATTTCTGGTAAGAGTACTAGAAATCCCGCCCATCGGTGACCCCGTCATGTGATCGCGGGTCACCGATGGGTTTGAATGACAACCAGAAGTCTTCAGTAGACCTCTAATGTTGTCATAGATGGATTGCTATGAGTGCTGCCCAGTGGTCGGCGCTCATAGCAAGTTAGCATTTCTGCTACATACAGGCGATCTGATCGTCGTCAATATGTAGCATTACCGATCAAAGTAGTACCACTTCTAGTCTCCCATGGAGACTATTGAAGCATGCAAAAATTTTAAAAAATAAAAAATACAAAGTTCAAAGCACCCACCTTTCAAAATAAAACTATAGAAAAAAAATCAAATATACACATGTTTGGTATTGCCATTTTCAGAATCGCGTGACCTATCAATATAAAAAAAGAAGTAACCCGATCGCTACATGGCATAATGAGAAAAAAAATCAAAAGGTCAGAATTACGTTTTCTGGTTGACACTACATTACAATAGAATGCAATAACGGGCGATCAAAAGATTGTATCTGCATCAAAGTGGTATCAACAAAAACGTCAGCTCGGAGCTCAAAAAATAGAGACTTTTTCACCATTTAAGTAAAAGAGAACCTAGACATGTTTGGTGTCTATGAACTCATAATGACCTGAAGAATCATAATGGCAGGTCAGTTTTAGCATGTGGTTAACATGGTAAAAACAAAAGAACAAACAACTGTGGGATTGCACTTTTTGCAATTTCACCGCACTTGGAATTTTTTTCCCATTTTCCAATACACAATATATTAAAACCAATGGTGTCATTCAAAAGTACAACTTGTCCTACAAAAAAACAAGCCCTCACATGGCTATTTTGATAGAAAAATAAAAAAGTTATGGCTCTTGGAAACGAGAATGATAATACTTCCGGTCGTTAAGGGGTTAAATTTGTTTGGTCACCTGAAACATTTAAATACGACAGACATGCAAAAGACTGGGAAATCAGGAAGGGGACAAATACTTTTTCTATCAAATGTATTTTTTTTGTAATATTTTACTTATTTTATATATAAAAAGGCCTTTTTTTCTGCCGATGGAGCTTAGTGAGGGCTTATTTTCTGTGTATTGAGCTAAAGTTTTTGTGCCAATTCAGGGTACATGATTCCTGGTCTGGGAATTTCTTTGTCTAACTGGACTTATAGGTAACACAGGAAAGTAAAATTTAGAGGAACCACACCTAAACTGTTCAGCTGCATGTAGACAGTATTCACTGTTAACCAGTTAGATGAATGTATGCTAAAGCCATCATATATTTATTTATTTAATTATATTGTTACAATGCATGTCCATTGAGAACGTACATAAACCATGACTGATGATGTAATAAATGAAGTTCTGCTAGGATACATAAGTGTGTGTCTGTGTGGTACTTCTCTCCTGTACTTACTAGGATTTTACAATTCACCGTATATACTCGAGTATAAGCCGACCCGAGTATAAGCCGAGACCCCTAATTTTGACACAAAAAACCTGGGAAAACTTATTGATTCGAGTATAAGCAAAGGGCGGGAAATGCAGCAGCTACTGGTAAATTTCAAAAATAAAAATAGATACCAATAAAAGTAAAATTGATTGAGACATCAGTAGGTTACGTGTTTTTGAATATCCATATTGAATCACGAGCCCCATATAATGCTCCATACAGTTCATGATGGGCCCCATAAAATGCTCCATACAAAATATGCCCCATGTAATGATCTATAAAGTTCATGATGGGCCCCATAAGATGCTCCATAATAAAATATGCCCCATATAATGCTGCACAAAAGGTTAATGGTGGCCCCTTAAGATGCTCCGTAGAATATTATGCCCCATATAATGCTGCACAAAGGTTGATAGCCCCATAAGATGCTCCATAGATTATACCCCATATAATGCTGCACAAAGAATGATGGCCCCATAATATGCTCCATAGATTTTGCCCCATATAATGCTGCACAAAGGTTGATGGCCCCATAAGATGCTCTATAGATTATACTCAATATAATGCTGCCCAAAGGTTGATGGCTCCATAAGATGCTCCATAGATTATGTCCCATATGTTGCTGCACAAAGGTTGATGGCCCCATAAAATGCTCCATAGATTATGCCCCATATGCTGCTGCTCAAAGGTTGATGGCCCCTTAAGATGCTCCATAGAATATTATGCCCCATATAATGCTGCACAAAGGTTGATAGCCCCATAAGATGCTCCATAGATATTGCCCCATATAATCCTCCACAAAGGATGATGGCCCCATAAGATGCTCCATAGATTATGCCCCATATAATGCTGCACAAAGGTTGATGGCCCCATAAGATGCTCTATAGATTATGCCCCATATAATGCTGCACAAAGGTTGATAGCCCCATAAGATGCTCCATAGATTATGCCCCATATGCTGCTGCTCAAAGGTTGATGGCCCATAAGATGCTCCATATATTATGCCCCATATAATGCTGTACAAAGGTTGATGGCCCCATAAAATGCTCCATAGATTATGCCCCATGTAATGCTGCACAAAGGTTGATGGTCCCATAAGATACTCCATAGATTATGCCCCATATGGTGCTGCTGCTGCAATGATAAAAAACGACATACTCACCTCTCGTCGCTCAGGCCCCTGCACTTGCGATATTCACCTGTCCCTGTTCCACCACCGTGCGCTGCTCCATCTTCCAGCTCTCTGACTGTTCAGGCAGAGGATACACACTAACCACATCATCACAGCCAGAGGACGCGGAAGATGGAGCTCGGCGGTGGAACAGGAACAGATGAATATTGCAATGCTCACTCTCCCCCGCTATACTCACCCTCACAGTGCGGTCCCTGCTTCTCCATCGTCCTGGGCCGGCAGCTTGTTCCTGTGTTCAGCGGGCACTGGAACCGCTCAGTAAAGTAATGAATATGCGCTCCACCCCTATGGGAGTGGAGTCGCGTCCATATTCATTACTTTAATCAGTGGTACCACGTGACCGCTGAACACAGGAAGAGCTGCCGTCTCCCGAGACCACTGCATCTCATCAGAGAAGCAGGGACCATGCCGGGAGCAGGTGAGTATGATGTGACAGCTGCGCTCCCCCTCCCCATGACCCCCTGGGAATGACTCAATTATAAGCCAAGAGTGGCACTTTCAGCCTAAAAAAAGTGCTGACAATCTCAGCTTATACTTGAGTATATATGGTAAATTTGGGTAGCAGGCACAGCGCCTCAGAGCTATAGATGAGCCAACTTTTTCAGAAAATGTTTGCCAGTCTCAAATTAGGCACAAACGTAGCACAATAAGATTCATGTTCGGTTTTAAGAGCATATTTACTCAAATTCAGCCACAGTGAGGTAATTCATCACGTTTCCACTAATGATTTAGTTATAACTTTGGCTAGGATTCGCACAAAACACAAGTTGTGTTCCCGTGTGGTCTGCGGGACGTCAAAACAACGTATCCACATACATCCGCTTGTCCTGCGTACCCAATATTAAAGATAGGTGCGCAGGATGCATGCAGAAGTAAGCGGACCTAAGCTGAAGAAGTGTGGAAGTGGGCAGAGCTTAACGGAGGAAGTATGCAGCCCTCCGCAAAGCCCCAGTACGCAAGTGTGAGCGAAGCCTCAAAGAGTGGGGCTTCTCCCTCTTTATCCCTATTGGTACTTTGAGATCATGATTGTGTGGTCCTGATGTTTTCTGTTGCAGATCGCAGCCAAATAGTGGCGTTAGAGTCTTCTGGCTATAGTGGCCTGTTCAGAAATTAGCAATATTTACGTGGAAAAAATGCACTTTTTCTTTCCTGCCATGTCATTTTGTAATAATTCCTGAAAAGCACCTGAAGGGTTAATAAACTACCTGACAGCAGTTTTCAGTATGTCAGGGTGTGTTGTTTTTAAAATGGTATAACTTTTGGGGGTTTACCGATATTTAGGACCCCTAAAGTCACTTAAAACCTTGATAGGCCCTAAAAAAATAAATATTGTAAATTTACATGAAAAAAAGAAAAATCGCTGCTACATTTTTAAACCTCCTAAAATGCTAACAAAAAAAATAACATTTTACAAATGGTGCTGATGTAAAGCAGACATGTGGGAAATGTTATTTATTAATGTTTTTCTGTGGTTTGACTATCTGAATTAAAGGGATAATCATTCAAAGTTTGAAAATTGCAATTTTTTTTACATTTTTGGCAAATGTCTGACATTTTTTATAAATAAACACAAAACATATCAACCTAAATTTACCATTTTCATAAAGTATAATGTGCCACAAATAAAAATCATAAAATCAATGGGATTTGTTGAAGTGTTCCAGAGTTTTTACCACATAAAGTGACACTGGTCAGATTTAAAAATTTGGCCCGGTCACTAAGGGGTTAAAAATCATTAGACCTAATATCGGGGTGCAGCCAGGAGGCCCTATTTACTAATCCAAATCATTTGGAATAAAATTATGTTGCAGTGTGGAATCAGGAGGTCACATTTCAATCCTCTGGATCAAAATGTTAGGGCATGTTAGCTTAGGCTATGGGTTGAACTAGTCTTCCTTCAACCTTAATAACTATGTTACTATGTTACATTTGCTCATCAAAATCATTAGATATAGGAGCGTTATACCTAACGATTATTATTCAGGCACACTATCTAATAGAGTAAATAGTGATTGTCCATTTGGTGACATCCAACTGACCGGTGTGGGCCTAAGGTTGTGAAACAGCAGGTTAAAAGAGTGGAAGGGTACATACATTATGCGTGGGAAAAAACAAGGTAATGGAGGAAGGGTGAATAGGATCAGTGTTCGACTTGTGAGTGGGTTAGGTGTTAATGTTAATGAAAGTTCAAGTGAACAAACACCGTTTTGTTCTATCCAAAGACCACTGACAACATCTGTTACTTGACAAGCTACTCGAATGCCTTTCTTTGTTAGCCACAGAGCTGTTCACCTTGTAGATGAGACTCAGAAAGAGCATGTGCTCCAGTGGATGGCAAGAGCTGCATAAAATTGTCTCTCCTCTTCTTCCTCCACCTTAGCATCACACACAGTAGAATGCTTAGAGGTGGCACCCAAAGCACCCTTTTCCTCCCGGGTCACAAATTTCCAAATGCCTAACTCATTGTGGGAAACCACAGATGGGCCATTCTGCAGAGCTGTTCCCATATTCTTTTCCATGGGCATCAGAGGCGTGCTCCAAAGATTCACATAATCCAGAGGAAGAAAGCATCTGCACCAATGCCGAAAATCTCTTCATGTTGGATCCAGGGTCAGATGAAGTAGGTCTGTGCAGAATCCAAACTTTACCAGAAGTTAAACACTAGTGATGGAGGTGATCCTGATGAAACTCAGATATTAGAGGCACACACGAACTGTACTGTGGTGTCAAGACAGGAAGAGGAGGAGGGTGACTCTAAGGGTGAGGAGTGAGAGACCAGAGAGGATGATGATGAGTTTGCAGTTCCCACTTGATGTGGTCCCAGAGGTACACAGCTGAGTAGCTCAGCAGAGAAGGTGGAAGAAGAGGAAGATGAAGAGGTTACAGTTGTAGCCAAAAGTATTGACACCCCTGCAATTCTGACAGATAATACTCAGTTTATTCCTGAAAATGATTGCAAACACAAATTCTTTGGTATTATTATCTTCATTTACTTTGTCTTAAATGAAAAAACACAAAAGAATTGTCCTAAAGCCAAATTGGATATAATTCCACACCAAACATAAAAATGGGCTGGACAAAAGTATTGGCACTGTTCGAAAAATCATGTAATGCTTCTCTAATTTGTGTAATCAACAGCACCTGTAACTTATCTGTGGCACCTAACAGGTGTTGGCAATAACTAAATCACACTTGCAGCCAGTTGACATGGATTAAAGTTGACTCAACCTCTGTCCTGTGTCCTTGTGTGTACCACATTGAGCATGAAGAAAAGAAAGAAGACCAATGAACTGTCTGAGGACTTGAGAAACCAAATTGTGAGGAAGCATGAGCAATCTCAAGGCTACAAGTCCATCTCCAAAGACCTGCATGTTCCTGTGTCTACCGTGCGCTGTGTCATCAAGAAGTTTAAAGCCCATGGCACTGTGGCTAACCTCCCTAGATGTGGACGGAAAATAAAAATTGACAAGAGATTTCAATGCAAGATTGTGCGGATGTTTGATAAAGAACCTCGACTAACATCCAAACAAGTTCAAGCTGCCCTGTAGTCCGAGGGTACAACAGTGTCAACCCTGTTGTGAACTGTGTTTCGGGGCTCCCTCTTGTGGTCACTAATGGTATGGTATGAGTCATGTCTTTCTGCAGGCCTGGACTTCAGCTGTTTCATTAATCTGTGGGTGTTCCCTATTTAGTCCTCCTTAGGACTCAGTCTCTTGCCTGGTATCGATGTATTCAGTCCTATTCTGTCTCCTCCAGATTCCTTGCCATCTGTCTCATGCAAGAAAAGCTAAGTTCTGTTTGCATACTTTGGATCATTTGTATTATCAGTGTTTTTTTGTCCAGCTTGCTCAAAATGTGATTTTCTAGCTCGCTGGAAGCTCTAGGGTGCTGATATTCTCCCCTCACACCGTCAGTCGGTGTGGGGGATCTTGAATATTCAGCGTGGATGTTTTTGCAGGGTTTTCTGCTGACCGCATAGTTCACTTTCTATTTTCTGCCTATCTAGATTAGTGGGCCTCACTTTGCTTAATCTAGTTCATCTCTACGTTTGTGTTTTCCTCTTACCTCACCGTTATTATTCGTTGGGGGCTTTCTACATCTTTGGGGTTAATTTCTCTGGAGCCAAGTGAGGTCTTACTTTCCCTCTAGGGGTAGTCAGTTCTCCGGCTGGCTCGAGACGTCTAGAATCAACGTAGGCACGTTCACCGGCTACTTCTAGTTGTGTGTTAGGATCAGATATGCGGTTAGCCCAGTTTCCACCTCCCTAGAGCAGTTCTATGCACACTGAGCCAGAATACCAGAGATCCTCTACCATTAGGATCATAACACAACCCATACTATCGGTTCGGCGTCTGAATGAAAAGGGACTGTATGATAGAAGACCCAGGAAGCTCCCACTTCTTACCCCGAGACATAAAAAAGCCAGGCTGGAGTTTGCCAAAACTTACCTGAAAAAGCCTAAAACGTTTTGGAAGAATGTTCTCTGGTCAGATGAGACAAAAGTATAGCTTTTTGGGCAAAGGCATCAACATAGAGTTTACAAGAGAAAAAAGAGGCATTCAAAGAAAAGAACACGGTCCCTACAGTCAAACATGGTGGAGGTTCCCTGATATTTTGGGGTTGCTTTGCTGCCTCTGGTACTGGACTGCTTGACCGTGAAAAAAAAAAATCTTTAAATCTTCAGCTTAGCGAGTGTGAGCAAGCTGAGTGTGAACTAAGTGTGACCTGAGCGTAAGTGTGAACGGCGGTAAGTGTGTCTTGTGATTCAGTGACTTTGGATTCAGGGAGTTTCCAAAGAAGGAATTGCTGAATTACTGTCTGTATTTTATTAATACTTTGTATTTATTTTTATTTAACGTTTCTGTCTGGTGCAATCCCCATTAGGAAATGTGCTCCACTATTGTTAATGCCATCCAGTGCACATCTTGCCACATGTATGCAGTCCTTGATCAGCCGGTCGAGGGTGCATACTGCTGTGCGAGATGTGAGCACGTTGAGCACTTGGAAGCCCAGACTCCGGATCTAAATGTGCAGCTGGCAACACTGAGATCCATAGACAATATGGAGAGGAGTCTTCTGCTCACTGAGCAGACGCTCAATGGGATAGATGAGGGGGGGTGGTAGGATGGAGCTGCAGGACATTGAAGTAGCTAGCTGGGTGACATTCAGAAAGTGGGGTAGAGGGAAGAGTGCCAGGGAGGCTAGTCCTGATCTGGCACACCCCAATAAATTTGCTAATTTGGCAGATGAGGGGGGTGCCAGTACAGGGGTAGCACTGCTGCAGCCAGGCATGTCCTCTGAAAGCCGGAGGAGTGACTGCTACAGTAAGGAGGGAAACAGGAGAGCAGTACAGGCCAGACAGGTGCTGGTAGTGGAGGACTAAATTATTAGGGGAACAGATAGGGCAATCTGTCACAAAGACAGGGATCGTCGGATGATGTGCTGCCTACCTGGTGCTCGAGTCCGACACATCGCTGATCGGGTGGACAGATTACTGGGAGGGGCTGGTGAGGACCCAGCAGTCTTGGTGCACATTGGCACCAATGACAAAGTTAGAGGTAGGTAGAAGGTCCTTAAAGATGATTTCAGGGAAATAGGCTGCAAGCTGAAAGCAAGGACCTCCAACGTGGTATTTTCCGAAATACTGCCTGTACCACGTGCCATGCGAGAGAGGCAACGGGAGATTAGGGAGGTTAATTAGTGGCTAAAGAATTGGTGTGGGAAGGAGGGGATTGGGTTCCTGCAGAACTGGGCCGACTTCTCAGTGGGCTACAGGCTCTACGCTAGGGACGGGCTGCACCTCAATGGGAAGGTGCAGCTGTTCTGGGGGAGAAAATGGCTAGAACGTTGGAGGAGTGTTTAAACTAGGGATTGGGGGGGAGTATTCAATTTATAGGAGGGGAAGATAGGGCAGATAGAGACCTGGGCACAAATAAGGAAGTTGGGGGTGGCGGTGGCATGGGGGGTGGGGTTAGAACAGTTAATAATTTAAGAAAGAATAGAGGTACAGAGAGGAACATCAAGTGCATGTATACTAATACCAGAAGCCTCGCCAACAAAATGGACAAATTAGAATTAATGTTGTTGGAGCATAATTATGACATGGTGGGGATATCTGAAACATGGCTGTATGAGAGCCATAACTGGGCTGTTAACTTGCAGGGCTATACCCTTTTCAGAAATGACCGTACAGATAAGCGAGGGGGAGGGGTGTGTCTGTATGTAAAATCATCCTTAAAACCCATCCGGCGTGATAATATAGGTGAATTTAATGAAAATGTAGAGTCCCTGTGGCTGGAGATAAGGGGAGGGGGAAATTACTGATAGGGGTTTGTTTAAAACTCCAAAAATAATGGAAGCAATGGAGAATATCCTCGTAAAGCAAATAGATGAAGCTGCGACTCAAGGAGAAGTCATTATTATGGGGGACTTCAACTACCCTGAAATAGATTGAGGAACAGAAACCTGCAGTTCCAGCAAAGGTAATCAGTTTTTGACAACTATGACAGACAATTACCTTTCACAACTGGTTCAGGACCCAACAAGAAGGGGGGCACTGCTAGACCTAATATTAACAAACAGGCCAGACCGCATATCAAATATAAGGGTTGGGGGTCACTTGGGGAATAGTGATCACAAAATAATAAGTTTTCATGTATCCTTTAATAAGATGTGTAGCAGAGGGGTGACAAGGACACTAAACTTCAGGAGGGCAAATTTCCAATGGATGAGAGATGATCTTGGTGCAATTAACTGGGACGATATCCTGAGACATAAAAATACACAAAGAAAATGGGAGACGTTTATTACCATCCTGATAGGACCTGTGCACAGTACATACCATATGGGAATAAACATACTAGAAATAGGAGGAAACCAATATGGCTAAATAGAGCTGTAAGGGGCGCAATAAGTGACAAAAAGAAAGCATTTAGAGAATTATAGGAAGTCGGTAGTGATGAGGCATTAAATAAATACAGAAAATTAAATAAATTCTGTAAAAAGCAAATCAAGGCAGCAAAAATTGAGACAGAGAGACTCATTGCCAGAGAGAGTAAAAATAATCCCAAAATATTATTTAACTACATAAATAGTAAGAAACTAAAAAATGAAAGTGTTGGCCCCCTTAAAAATAGTCTGGGAGAAATGGTGGATGAGGATGAGGAAAAAGCCAATACGCTAAATGACTTTTTTTCATCAGTATTTACACAAGAAAATCCCATGGCAGACAATATGATCAGTGATAACAAAAATTCCCCATTAAGTGTCACCTGCTTAACCCAGCAGGAAGTACGGCGGCGTGTAAAAATCACTAAAATTGACAAATCTCCAGGCCCGAATGGGATACACACCCGAGTACTGCAGGAATTAAGTACAGTCATTGATAGACCATTATTATTAATCTTTAAAGAGTCCATAATAACAGGGTCTGTACCACAGGACTGGCGTATAGCAAATGTGGTGCCAATATTCAAAAAGGGGACAAAAACTGAACTCGGAAATTATAGGCCAGTAATCTTAACCTCTACTGTGGGTAAAATCCTGGAGGGCATTCTAAGGAATGCTATACTGGAGTATCTGAAGAGGAATAACCTCATGACCCAGTATCAGAACGGGTTTACTAGGGACCGTTCATGTCTGACTAATTTGATCAGCTTCTACGAAGAGGTAAGTTCCGGACTGGACCAAGGGAACCCAGTAGATGTAGTGTATATGGACTTTTCAAAAGCTTTTGATACGGTGCCACACAAAAGGTTGATACATAAAATGAGAATAATGGGGATAGGGGAAAATATGTGTAAGTGGGTTGAGAGCTGGCTCAGGGATAGGAAACAAAGGGTGGTTATTAATGGAGCACACTTGGACTGGGTCGCAGTTAGCAGTGGGGTACCACAGGGGTCAGTATTGGGCCCTCTTCTTTTTAACATATTTATTAATGACCTTGTAGGGGGCATTCAGAGTAGAATTTCAATATTTGCAGATGACACTAAACTCTGCAGGGTAATCAATACAGGGAATGACAATTTTATATTACAGGATGATTTATGTAAACTAGAAGCTTGGGCTGATAAATGGCAAATGAGCTTTAATAGGGATAAATGTAAGGTCATGCACTTGGGTAGAAGTAATAAGATGTATAACTATGTGCTTAATTCTAAAACTCTGGGCAAAACCATCAATGAAAAAGACCTGGGTTTATGGGTGGATGACAAACTCATATTCAGTGGCCAGTGTCAGGCAGCTGCTACAAAGGCAAATAAAATAATGGGATGTATTAAAAGAGGCATAGATGCTCATGAGAAGAACATAATTTTACCTCTATAAAAGTCACTAGTTCGACCACACTTAGAATACTGTGCACAGTTCTGGTCTCCAGTGTATAAGAAAGACATAGCTGAACTAGAGCGGGTGCAGAGAAGAGCGACCAAGGTTATTAGAGGACTGGGGGGTCTGCAATACCAAGATAGGTTATTACACTTGGGGCTGTTTAGTTTGGAAAAATGAAGACTAAGGCGTGATCTTATTTTAATGTATAAATATATGAGGGGACAGTGCAAAGACCTTTCTGATGATCTTTTTAATCATAGACCTGAGACAGGGACAAGGGGGCATCCTCTACGTCTGGAGGAAAGAAGGTTTAAGCATAATAACAGACGCGGATTCTTTACTGTAAGAGCAGTGAGACTATGGAACTCTCTGCCGTATGATGTTGTAATGAGTGATTCATTACTTAAATTTAAGAGGGGACTGGATGCCTTTCTTGAAAAGTATAATGTTACCGGGTAGGGTTGAGCGACCTTCATTTTTTTAAGATCGAGTCGGGTTTTGCGAAACCCGACTTTGCCCAAAGTCGAGTCGAGTGCAGTCGGCCGATTATCGCGAAAAGTCGGGGATCGACCGAAACACGAAACCCAATGCAAGTCAATGGGGAAGCATAGTCGGCAGTGAGTGGAGGCCAGGAAAACACCTACAGTGCCCATTATAATGCCAAACACATCCATTCTTGTTTCTGAAGCTTGTCAATCTTAATTAACTTTCTAATAATAGTTGGGCATTGGAAATTGGGGGTCATTTGGCAAAAGTTGTGGGGGGTAGGGCTGGTTCAAGGTTTTAGTGGGCCCAGGAAACGTGGACTACGTCACGGCGGTGGAGCAGTGAGAGATAAGTATTTCAACTTTGCAAGTGCTGTGATCCTGAGCAAGCAGGGAGGCCCACTCGTTCGCATTGGCACTGGCACAGGGCCCCTCAAAGTACAGCGGTGTGTTTGCACGGCGGGGGCGCCTCCCACCGGCAGCGACACTTTTGCGTACTCTGAGGGGCCCTGTGCCTGTGACGTCGCCAACGAGTATGCCCCCTACCTGTTAAAGAAACCTGCACTTTCATCTGCACCTTCCTCTTTGTCCCTGTGTAAGGTGGTATAGTATGCGGGAAGGGGAACCTGACTTTCAGCAGGGTCAGATTGTGGCTGTGTAGCGTGCAAGGGGAATGTAGTGGTCTGGGTCAAAGTACCACAAGACTCATGTAGCACCGGCTGGGCAATGGGCAGGAAGAGGAGGAAACACTGATATAGGGCCAAATAATAAAGTGGGCTAAATGCAATTCAAAATTGGTAACAGGATTAACCAGGCAGCATTGCTTAGTTCAGTGGAGGACAACTGTAATGAGAGGCAGACACAGTTAGTAGGCCCAAATAATAAAGTGGGCAAAATAAAGTTCAAAATTGGTAACAGGAGTAAACAGGCGGCACTGCTTTGTTCAGTGGAGAACACCTTTGAGCGGCAGACACCGTTAGTAGGCCCAACCCAACTAGTAGGCCCTATGCAGTGTAATATTACAAATGAAGGCCGAAAGCCTGAAGATTAAAGGTCAGGAAAATAACACAGGACAACACCAAGGTGCGGCAGACACTGTTAGTAGGCCCCAACCACCAAATTTTTAAAAAACAGCACTTAATGAGAGCCAGAAGGTTGAAGCTCAGATATATACAGTTGAGGACAACACCAGGGAGCGGCAGACACCGTTAGTAGGCCCTAACCCCCCAATTTTTTTAAAAACAGCACTTAATGAGAGCCAGAAGGTTGAAGCTCAGATTTATACAGTTGAGGACAACATTAGGGAGCGGCAGACACCGTAAGTAGGCCCTAACCACCAATTTTTTTTTAAAAGGCACTTAATGAGAGCCAGAAGGTTGAAGCTCAGATTTATACAGTGGAGGACAACACCAGGGAGCGGCAGACACCGTTAGTAGGCCCTAACCACCAATTTTTTTAAAAACAGCACTTAATGAGAGCCAGAAAGTTGAAGCTCAGATTTATACAGTGGAGGACAACACCAGGGAGCGGCAGACACTGTTAGTAGGCCCTAACCACCATTTTTTTTTTAAAACAGCACTTAATGAGAGCCAGAAGGTTGAAGCTCAGATTTATACAGTTGAGGACAACACCAGGGAGCGGCAGACACCATTTGTAGGCCCTAACCCCCAATTTTTTTAAAAACAGCACTTAATGAGAGCCAGAAGGTTGAAGCTCAGATTTATACAGTTGAGGACAACACCAGGGAGCGGCAGACACCGTTAGTAGGCCCTAATCACCATTCTTTTTAAAAAACAGCACTTAATGAGAGCCAGAAGGTTGAAGCTCAGATTTATACAGTTGAGGACAACACCAGGGAGCGGCAGACACCGTTAGTAGGCCCTAACCACCAATTTTTTTAAAAACAGCACTTAATGAGAGCCAGAAGGTTGAAGCTCAGCAGATTTATACAGTCGAGGACAACACCAGGGAGCGGCAGACACCGTTAGTAGGCCCTAACCACCATTTTTTTAAAAAACAGCACTTAATGAGAGCCAGAAGGTTGAAGCTCAGATTTATACAGTTGAGGACAACACCAGGGAGCGGCAGACACCGTTAGTAGGCCCTAACCACCAATTTTTTTAAAAACAGCACTTAATGAGAGCCAGAAGGTTGAAGCTCAGATTTATACAGTCGAGGACAACACCAGGGAGCGGCAGACACCGTTAGTAGGCCCTAACCACCATTTTAAAAAAAAACAGCACTTAATGAGAGCCAGAAGGTTGAAGCTCAGATTTATACAGTTGAGGACAACACAAGGGAACGGCAGACACCGTTAGTAGGCCCTAACCCCCAATTTTTTAAAAACAGCACTTAATGAGAGCCAGAAGGTTGAAGCTCAGATTTATACAGTTGAGGACAACACCAGGGAGCGGCAGACACCGTTAGTAGGCCCTAACCACCAATTTTTTTAAAAACAGCACTTAATGAGAGCCAGAAGGTTTAAGTCCAGATTTATACAGTTGAGGACAACACCAGGGAGCGGCAGACACCGTTAGTAGGCCCTAACCACCAATTTATTTAAAAACAGCACTTAATGAGAGCCAGAAGGTTGAAGCTCAGATTTATACAGTTGAGGACAACACCAGGGAGCGGCAGACACCGTTAGTAGGCCCTAACCCCCAATTTTTTTAAAAACAGCACTTAATGAGAGCCAGATGGTTGAAGCTCAGATTTATACAGTCGAGGACAACACCAGGGAGTGGCAGACACCGTTAGCAGGCCCTAACCACCAATTTTTTTAAAAACAGCACTTAATGTGAGTCAGAAGGTTGAAGCTCAGATTTATACAGTTGAGGACAACACCAGGGAGCGGCAGACACCGTTAGTAGGCCCTAACCACCAATTTTTTTAAAAACAGCACTTAATGAGAGCCAGAAGGTTTAAGTCCAGATTTATACAGTTGAGGACAACACCAGGGAGCGGCAGACACCGTTAGTAGGCCCTAACCACCAATTTATTTAAAAACAGCACTTAATGAGAGCCAGAAGGTTGAAGCTCAGATTTATACAGTCGAGGACAACACCAGGGAGCGGCAGACACCGTTAGTAGGCCCTAACCACCAATTTTTTTAAAAACAGCACTTAATGAGAGCCAGAAGGTTGAAGCTCAAATTTATACAGTTGAGGACAACAGCAGGGAGCGGCAGACACCGTTAGTAGGCCCTAACCCCCAATTTTTTAAAAAACAGCATTTAATGAGAGCCAGAAGGTTGAAGCTCAGATTTATACAGTTGAGGACAACACCAGGGAGCGGCAGACTCTGTTAGTAGGCCCTAACCCCCAATTTTTTTAAAAACAGCACTTAATGAGAGCCAGAAGGTTGAAGCTCAGATTTATACAGTCGAGGACAACACCAGGGAGCGGCAGACACCGTTAGTAGGCCCTAACCACCAATTTTTTTAAAAACAGCACTTAATGAGAGCCAGAAGGTTGAAGCTCAGATTTATACAGTAGAGGACAACACCAGGGAGCGGCAGACACCGTTAGTAGGTCTTAACCACCATTTTTTAAAAAAACAGCACTTAATGAGAGCCAGATGGTTGAAGCTCAGATTTATACAGTCGAGGACAACACCAGGGAGCGGCAGACACCGTTAGCAGGCCCTAACCACCAATGTTTTTAAAAACAGCACTTAATGAGAGCCAGAAGGTTGAAGCTCAGATTTATACAGTTGAGGACAACACCACGGAGCGGCAGACACCGGAAGCAGGCCCTAACCACCAATTTTTTAAAAAACAGCACTTAATGAGAGCCAGAAGGTTGAAGCTCAGATTTATACAGTTGAGGACAACACCAGGGAGCGGCAGACACCGTTAGTAGGCCCTAACCACCAATTTTTTTAAAAAAAGCACTTAATGAGAGCCAGAAGGTTGAAGCTCAGACAAGGAAACCTGGAGGAGAACACCAAGGAGGAGGAGAACACCCAGGAGCGTCAGACATCAACAGTAGGCCCCAACCAAACTAGTAGCCCAAATGCAGTTTCCTATTTTTTTAAAAAGCCCGAAAACCTGAATTGAGGACAATTTGAATTAGGGACTGCAGACAGACTTAGTAGGCTGTCCCCTGTGGACCATGCATCCACCACATTAACCCATTGTGCCGTAATGGACACATACCCTTCCGTGGCCATGCCTACAGGTCCATGCGTCTGTTGTCAGGTGTACCTTTGTACTCACAGATTGACAGAGTGCATGGACAATGCGGTCTTTTACATGCTGGTGGAGGGTTGGGATGGCTTTTCTCGCAAAAGAAGTGTCAACTGGGTAGCTCATAGCATGGTACAGCGTAGTCCATCATGGCTTTATTAATATTAAATAAAAGAAAAAAATAGGCTCTATGCAGTTTTAAATAGGTTACATGGGTACACAGGCAGCATTGTTGTGGTCAGTGGAGGAGGATTGCAAGGAGGGACCGCAGACAGGCTTACTAGGCCTAAAATAAATAAAAATAGGCTCTATGCAGTTTTAAATAGGTTACATGGGTACACAGGCAGCATTGGTGTGGTCAGTGGAGGAGGATTGCAAGGAGGGACCGCAGACAGGCTTACTAGGCCTAAAATAAATAAAAATAGGCTCTATGCAGTTTTAAATAGGTTACATGGGTACACAGGCAGCATTGCTGTGGTCAGTAGAGGAGGATTGCAAGGAGGGACCGCAGACAGGCTTACTAGGCCTAAAATAAATAAAAATAGGCTCAAGGCACTTAGAGTTATCTCGCAGGGGTACACAGGCAGCATTGTTGTGGTCAGCGGAGGAGGATTGCAAGGAGGGACCGCAGACAGGCTTACTAGGCCTAAAATAAATAAAAATAGGCTCTATGCAGTTTTAAATAGGTTACATGGGTACACAGGCAGCATTGCTGTGGTCAGTAGAGGAGGATTGCAAGGAGGGACCGCAGACAGGCTTACTAGGCCTAAAATAAATAAAAATAGGCTCAAGGCACTTAGAGTTATCTCGCAGGGGTACACAGGCAGCATTGTTGTGGTCAGCGGAGGAGGATTGCAAGGAGGGACCGCAGACAGGCTTACTAGGCCTAAAATAAATAAAAATAGGCTCTATGCAGTTTTAAATAGGTTACATGGGTACACAGGCAGCATTGTTTTGGTCAGCGGAGGAGGATTGCAAGGAGGGACCGCAGACAGCCTTACTAGGCCTAAAATAAATAAAAATAGGCTCAAGGCACTTAGAGTTATCTCACAGGGGTACACAGGCAGCATTGGTGTGGTCAGCGGAGGACGATTGCAAGGAGTGTCTGACACAGTTAGTACTCACAAAAAATAAATAGATGTTAATGTCTCGCAAAACAACAACAACAAAAAAAATAGAGTGGCATTCTTAGGTACAGGGGTGGGCTCATCTGCTGAGTTTCTGACATAGTAGTTTGGCAGTAAGTATTTACTGGTGTCAATATAGGACACTGACCCAGACTACTTTAGCTAGCATCATAGATGTCAACAAATTGGTATTGTCAGTGCCAGGCATTGAATGATGTCAGCGCATAGACTAAACATTGGTGGAGCTGTGAGAGATAATTTTGCACGTGGTAGAGCACAATTTGAGCTGGGGGGGTGTGAACTCTCTTGTGGCCGGCGGTACCGTCCCAGGGCCCCTCATGTTACAACGGTGTGTCTGACGTTGGGTGCGTGCCACCACCGCCAGAGACACATTATTGTACTATGAGGGACCCAGTGGCAGTGCCATCGACCAAAAGCGGGCACACCCACCTCTTCAGACAAACGGCACTCTAACGGGTGCTTGCACCAAGTGGCGAGACCACGGCTGTTGTGAATTTGCTTTTTGCTCCCTCTAGTGGTTACTAGTTTTTTGACTCTGGTTTTTCTGTCATTCCTTTTATCCGCACCTGGGTCGTTAGTTAGGGGTGTTGCTATATAAGCTCCCTGGACCTTCAGTTCAATGCCTGGCAACGTAGTTATCAGAGCTAGTCTGCTGTGCTCTTGTCTACTGATCCTGGTTCCAGTTATATCAGCTAAGTCTGCCTTTTGCTTTTTGCTATTTGTTTTGGTTTTGTATTTTTGTCCAGCTTGTTCCAAATCTATATCCTGTCCTTTGCTGGAAGCTCTAGGGGGCTGGTGTTCTCCCCCCGGACCGTTAGACGGTTCGGGGGTTCTTGAATTTCCAGTGTGGATTTTGATAGGGTTTTTGTTGACCATATAAGTTACCTTTCTTTATTCTGCTATCAGTAAGCGGGCCTCTCTGTGCTAAACCTGATTCATTTCTGTGTTTGTCATTTCCTCTTACCTCACCGTCATTATTTGTGGGGGGCTTCTATCCAGCTTTGGGGTCCCCTTCTCTGGAGGCAAGAAAGGTCTTTGTTTTCCTCTACTAGGGGTAGCTAGATTCTCCGGCTGGCGCGTGTCATCTAGAATCAACGTAGGAATGATCCCCGGCTACTTCTAGTGTTGGCGTTAGGAGTAGATATATGGTCAACCCAGTTACCACTGCCCTATGAGCTGGATTTTTGTATTCTGCAGACTTCCACGTTCCTCTGAGACCCTCGCCATTGGGGTCATAACAGTTTGCCAGGCCAGTATTAAATGTTTAATGCATTGCAGAAGAGGGATTATAAGAAAGAAGATTCTGAGTTTTTTTTTTGTTTTTTTTTCTTCTTCCCCTTTACCTCAGAGTGGCTATGCTTGCTGCAGACATGAATGTCCAGACCTTGATTACAAGTGTGGACCAGCTGGCTACTCGTGTGCAGGGCATACAAGACTATGTTATCAGAAATCCTAGGTCAGAACCTAAAATACCGATTCCGGAACTGTTTTCCGGAGACAGGTTTAAGTTTAGGAATTTCGTGAATAATTGTAAATTGTTTTTGTCCCTGAGACCCTGTTCATCTGGAGATTCTGCTCAGCAAGTAAAAATTGTTATTTCGTTCTTACGGGGCGACCCTCAGGATTGGGCTTTTTCGCTGGCGCCAGGAGATCCGGCATTGGCTGATCTTGATGCGTTTTTTCTGGCGCTCGGTTTACTTTATGAGGAACCCAATCTTGAGATTCAGGCAGAAAAGGCCTTGCTGGCTATGTCTCAGGGGCAGGACGAGGCTGAAGTGTATTGCCAAAAATTTCGGAAATGGTCCGTGCTGACACATTGGAACGAGTGTGCACTGGCCGCTAATTTTAGAAATGGCCTTTCTGAAGCCATTAAGAATGTTATGGTGGGTTTTCCCATTCCCACAGGTCTGAATGACACTATGGCACTGGCTATTCAAATTGACCGGCGGTTGCGGGAGCGCAAAACCGCAAATTCCCTCATGGTGTTGTCTGAACAGACACCTAATTCGGTGCAATGTGATAGAAAAACCGCAAATTCCCTCATGGTGTTGTCTGAACAGACACCTGATTTAATGCAATGTGATAGAATCCTGACTAGAAATGAGCGGAAAATTCATAGACGCCGGAATGGCTTGTGCTACTACTGTGGTGATTCTACACATGTTATCTCAGCATGCTCTAAACGTATAGCTAAGGTTGTTAGTCCTGTCACCGTTGGTAATTTGCAACCTAAATTTATTCTGTCTGTAACTTTGATTTGCTCACTGTCATCTTATCCTGTCATGGCGTTTGTAGATTCAGGTGCTGCCCTGAGTCTCATGGATCTCTCATTTGCTAAGCGCTGTGGTTTTACTCTTGAACCATTAGAAAATCCTATTCCTCTTAGGGGTATTGATGCTACACCATTGGCAGCAAATAAACCGCAGTATTGGACACAGGTTACCATGTGCATGACTCCTGAACACCGCGAGGTGATACGTTTCCTGGTTTTACATAAAATGCATGATTTGGTTGTTTTAGGGCTGCCATGGTTACAGACCCATAATCCAGTCCTGGACTGGAAGGCTATGTCAGTCTCAATTTGGGGCTGTCGTGGTATTCATGGGGATTCCCTGCCTGTGTCTATTGCTTCTTCTACGCCTTCGGAAGTTCCGGAGTATTTGTCTGATTATCAGGATGTCTTCAGTGAGTCTGAGTCCAGTGCACTGCCTCCTCATAGGGACTGTGACTGTGCTATAGATTTGATCCCAGGCAGTAAGTTTCCTAAGGGAAGACTGTTTAATCTGTCGGTACCTGAACATACCGCTATGCGTTCATATATCAAGGAGTCTCTGGAGAAAGGACATATTCGTCCGTCTTCTTCCCCTCTTGGTGCGGGATTCTTTTTTGTGGCAAAAAAGGACGGATCTTTGAGACCTTGTATTGATTATCGGCTTTTAAATAAGATCACTGTCAAATTTCAGTATCCTTTACCGCTGTTGTCTGACTTGTTTGCCCGGATTAAGGGTGCCAAGTGGTTCACCAAGATAGACCTTCGTGGTGCGTACAACCTTGTGCGCATTAAGCAAGGTGATGAATGGAAAACCGCATTCAATACGCCCGAAGGTCATTTTGAGTACTTGGTGATGCCTTTTGGGCTCTCCAATGCGCCTTCAGTTTTTCAGTCCTTTATGCATGACATTTTCCGGAAGTATCTGGATAAATTTTTGATTGTTTATCTGGATGATATTTTGGTTTTTTCTGATAATTGGGATTCACATGTGGAGCAGGTCAGGTTGGTCTTTAAAATTTTGCGTGAAAATTCTTTGTTTGTCAAGGGCTCAAAGTGTCTCTTTGGTGTACAGAAGGTTCCCTTTTTGGGGTTCATTTTTTCCCCTTCTGCTGTGGAGATGGACCCAGTCAAGGTCCGAGCTATTCTTGATTGGACTCAGCCCTCGTCAGTTAAGAGTCTTCAGAAGTTCTTGGGCTTCGCTAACTTCTACCGTCGTTTTATTGCTAATTTTTCTAGCATTGTGAAACCTTTGACGGATATGACCAAGAAGGGCTCCGATGTAGCTAACTGGGCTCCTGCTGCCGTGGAGGCTTTCCAGGAGTTGAAACGCCGGTTTACTTTGGCGCCTGTTTTGTGCCAGCCTGACGTCTCACTTCCCTTTCAGGTTGAGGTGGATGCTTCGGAGATTGGGGCAGGGGCCGTTTTGTCGCAGAGAGGCCCTGGTTGCTCTGTTATGAAACCTTGTGCCTTTTTCTCTAGGAAATTTTCGCCTGCCGAGCGAAATTATGATGTGGGCAATCGGGAGTTGTTGGCCATGAAATGGGCAT
Organism: Ranitomeya variabilis; assembly: GCF_051348905.1. Lineage (NCBI taxonomy): Eukaryota > Metazoa > Chordata > Amphibia > Anura > Dendrobatidae > Ranitomeya > Ranitomeya variabilis. The sequence continues at coordinate 265,877,094 of NC_135237.1, read as the reverse complement.
TTGAGGAGTGGCGTCATTGGCTCGAGGGTGCTAAGCATCGTGTGGTGGTCTTGACTGATCACAAAAATCTGATGTATCTCGAGTCTGCTAAACGCCTTAATCCGAGACAGGCCCGCTGGTCATTGTTTTTCTCCCGCTTTGATTTTGTTGTCTCGTATTTACCAGGTTCAAAGAATGTGAAGGCCGATGCTCTTTCTAGGAGCTTTGTTCCTGATGCTCCTGGAGTCGCTGATCCTGTTGGTATTCTTAAAGATGGAGTTATCTTGTCAGCTATTTCTCCGGATCTGCGACGTGTGTTGCAGAGATTTCAGGCTGATAGGCCTGAGTCTTGTCCACCTGACAGACTGTTTGTCCCGGATAAGTGGACCAGCAGAGTCATTTCCGAGGTTCATTCCTCGGTGTTGGCAGGTCACCCGGGAATTTTTGGCACCAGAGATCTGGTGGCCAGGTCCTTTTGGTGGCCTTCCTTGTCAAGGGATGTGCGGTCATTTGTGCAGTCCTGTGGGACTTGTGCTCGAGCTAAGCCTTGCTGTTCTCGTGCCAGCGGTTTGCTCTTGCCCTTGCCTGTCCCGAAGAGTCCTTGGACACATATCTCCATGGATTTCATTTCTGATCTTCCGCTATCTCAGGGCATGTCCGTTATCTGGGTGATATGTGATCGCTTCTCCAAGATGGTCCATTTGGTTCCTTTGCCTAAGCTGCCTTCCTCTTCTGATCTGGTTCCTGTGTTTTTCCAGAACGTGGTTCGTTTGCACGGCATCCCTGAGAATATTGTGTCAGACAGAGGATCCCAGTTCGTTTCCAGGTTCTGGCGATCCTTTTGTAGTAGGATGGGCATTGATTTGTCGTTTTCGTCTGCTTTCCATCCTCAGACTAATGGACAGACGGAGCGAACCAATCAGACTTTGGAGGCTTATTTGAGGTGTTTTGTCTCTGCTGATCAGGACGATTGGGTGACATTCTTGCCGTTGGCTGAGTTTGCCCTTAATAATCGGGCTAGTTCCGCCACCTTGGTTTCGCCTTTTTTCTGCAACTCTGGTTTCCATCCTCGCTTTTCTTCGGGTCATGTGGAGCCTTCTGTCTGTCCTGGGGTGGATTCTGTGGTGGATAGGTTGCAGCAGATCTGGAATCATGTGGTGGACAACTTGAAGTTGTCACAGGAGAAGGCTCAGCGCTTTGCCAACCGCCGCCGCGGTGTGGGTCCCCGACTACGCGTTGGGGATTTGGTATGGCTTTCTTCCCGCTTTGTTCCTATGAAGGTCTCGTCTCCCAAATTTAAACCTCGTTTTATTGGGCCTTACAAGATATTGGAAATCCTTAATCCTGTATCTTTTCGTCTGGATCTTCCTGTGTCGTTTGCTATTCACAATGTATTTCATAGGTCCTTGTTGCGGCGGTACATTGTGCCTGTAGTTCCTTCTGCTGAGCCTCCTGCTCCGGTGTTGGTTGAGGGCGAGTTGGAGTACGTGGTGGAGAAGATCTTGGATTCTCGCCTCTCCAGGCGGAGGCTTCAGTACCTGGTCAAGTGGAAGGGCTATGGTCAGGAGGATAATTCCTGGGTGGTCGCCTCTGATGTTCATGCGGCCGATTTAGTTCGTGCCTTTCATGCCGCTCATCCTGATCGCCCTGGTGGTCGTGGTGAGGGTTCGGTGACCCCTCACTAAGGGGGGGGTACTGTTGTGAATTTGCTTTTTGCTCCCTCTAGTGGTTACTAGTTTTTTGACTCTGGTTTTTCTGTCATTCCTTTTATCCGCACCTGGGTCGTTAGTTAGGGGTGTTGCTATATAAGCTCCCTGGACCTTCAGTTCAATGCCTGGCAACGTAGTTATCAGAGCTAGTCTGCTGTGCTCTTGTCTACTGATCCTGGTTCCAGTTATATCAGCTAAGTCTGCCTTTTGCTTTTTGCTATTTGTTTTGGTTTTGTATTTTTGTCCAGCTTGTTCCAAATCTATATCCTGTCCTTTGCTGGAAGCTCTAGGGGGCTGGTGTTCTCCCCCCGGATCGTTAGACGGTTCGGGGGTTCTTGAATTTCCAGTGTGGATTTTGATAGGGTTTTTGTTGACCATATAAGTTACCTTTCTTTATTCTGCTATCAGTAAGCGGGCCTCTCTGTGCTAAACCTGATTCATTTCTGTGTTTGTCATTTCCTCTTACCTCACCGTCATTATTTGTGGGGGGCTTCTATCCAGCTTTGGGGTCCCCTTCTCTGGAGGCAAGAAAGGTCTTTGTTTTCCTCTACTAGGGGTAGCTAGATTCTCCGGCTGGCGCGTGTCATCTAGAATCAACGTAGGAATGATCCCCGGCTACTTCTAGTGTTGGCGTTAGGAGTAGATATATGGTCAACCCAGTTACCACTGCCCTATGAGCTGGATTTTTGTATTCTGCAGACTTCCACGTTCCTCTGAGACCCTCGCCATTGGGGTCATAACACACGGCCCCGTGGGGGGAGTTTTCCCATTGAGGGAGGTGTAAACATGTCGTATGCTGGACAAACAGCTGCTGCAAATTAAGAGATTGGAACACTCAGTAAGACCAGTCCACAAGCAAGACCTTTTTATAGGAAAGCTAGGTGTCAGCCGGGAAAGGTGGGGCAAAATAATTTGAAATCCAGGAGTGGTTCATTTTAATGAAGGTTAGATCATCCACATTTTGAGTAGCCAGACGAGTCCTTTTTTCGGTTAATATTGAACCAGCAGCACTGAATACTCTTTCTGATAGCATACTAGCTGCTGGGCAAGCAAGCTCCTGCAATGCATATTCTGCCAATTCAGGCCAGGTGTCTAATTTGGATGCCCAGTAATCAAATGGGAATGACGGTTGAGGGAGAACATCGATAAGGGATGAAAAATAGTTAGTAACCATACTGGACAAATGTTGTCTCATGTCACTTTGAATAGATGCTGCAGTACCTGTCCTGTCTGCGGTCATTGCGAAATCACTCCACAACCTGGTCAGAAAACCCCTCTGTCCAACGCCACTTCTGATTTGTGCACCTCTAACACCTCTGCCCTGTAGCCCCCTGCAGCTCGTGTGAGAACCATCACCGGCGCTGTGTGCTGGGAATGCCTGAATCAAATGGTCTACAAGAGTTGCTTGTTTGGTTGCTAATATTTGTTCGAGGTTCTCATGTGGCATAATATTTTGCAATTTGCCTTTATAGCAAGGGTCAAGGATGCAGGCCAACCAGTAATCGTCATCGGTCATCATTTTAATAATGCGTGGGTCCCTTTTGAGGATACGTAAGGCATAATCCGCCATGTGGGCCAAAGTTCCAGTTGTCAAATCTGCGGTTGTGCTGGTTTGAGGGGCAGTTGCAGACAAATCTTTGTCACTTGTCTCCCTTAAAAAAACAGAACCCGGCCTTGCAACGCCACTAATTTCTGTTGGCCCAGGAGAAGCTTCCTCATTAAAAAAGTACTCATCCCCATCATCCTCCTCATCCTCCTCATCCTCTTTGCCCGCTACCGCGTCCTCTACATGGCCCTGACCAGACAATGGCTGACTGTCATCAAGGCTTTCCTCTTCCTCGGCTGCAGACGCCTGCTCCTTTATGTGCGTCAAACTTTACATCAGCAGATGCATTAGGGGGATGCTCATGCTTATTATGGCGTTGTCTGCACTAACCAGCCTTGTGCATTCCTCAAAACACTGAAGGACTTGACACAGGTCTTGTAGCTTTGACCACTGCACACCTGACAACTCCATGTCTGCCATCCAACTGCCTGCCCGTGTATCCTCCCACAAATACATAACAGCACGCCTCTGTTCGCACAGTCTCTGAAGCATGTGCAGTGTGGAGTTCCACCTTGTTGCAACGTCGATGATTAGGCGATGCTGGGGAAGGATCAAAGACCGCTGATAGTTCTGCATACGGCTGGAGTGTACGGGCGCATTTTGAGGAGCACGTCGGGTAACCCCGGATAACTTTTCAGGAAGCACTGCACCACCAGGTTTAAGGTGTGAGCCAGGCAAGGAATGTGTTTCAGTTGGGAAAGGGCTATGGCAGCCATGAAATTCCTTCCGTTATCACTCACTACCTTGCCTGCCTCAAGATGTACAGTGCCCAGCCATGACTGAGTTTCTTTCTGCAAGAACTCGGACAGACCTTCCGCGGTGTGTCTGTTGTCGCCCAAACACTTCATTGCCAATACAGCCTGCTGACGCTTGCCACTAGCTGTCCCATAATGGCACACCTGGTGTGCAACAGTGGTAGCTGTGGATGGAGTGGATGTGCAACTGTGGTCTGTGGACGAGCTCTCGCTTCTGCAGGAGGACAAGGAAGAGGAGGAGGGGGGCGAACGCCTACAGCCAACTCTTTCCTTGACCGTGGGCTAGGCAGAACTGTCCCAATATTGCTGTCTCTGTGGACCCTGCATCCACCACATTCACCCAGTGTGCCGTGATGGACACATAACGTCCCTGGCCATGCCTACTGGTCCATGCATCTGTTGTCAGGTGCACCTTTGTAGTCACAGACTGCCTGAGTGCATGGACGATGCGGTCTTTAACATGGTGTTGGAGGGCTGGGATGGCTTTTCTAGAAATGAAGTGTTGACTGGGTAGCTCGTAGTGTGGTACAGCGTAGTCCATCAGCGCTTTGAAAGCTTCGCTTTCAACTAACCGGTAGGGCATCATCTCTATTGAGATTAGTCTAGCAATGTGGGCGTTCAAACCCTGTGTACGCAGATGCGAGGATGAGTACTTCCTTTTCCTAACAAGAGTCTCATGTAGGGTGAGCTGAACTGGAGAGCTGGAGATCGTGGAACTAGCGGTGGTGCTGGTGGACATGGCAGACTGAGAGAAGGTTGGAGATGGTATTCTTGCCGGTGCCCTACATGCAGTGTTTCCTACTACGAACCTGGTGATTCCCTGATTGCTTTGGCCTGGAGACTAAAGCTGCACAGATACTGCAGGTGTTGCGGTAAATGGTGGGCTTACAGTGAGGGAAGGGATGTAGCGTTGCTGACTAGCTTCATTGGCCGAGAATGCTGCAACCTTTAGGCACATTTGGTAGTTAGTCCAGGCTTGCAAATGCATGGTGGATAAATGTCTATGCATGCAACTTGTATTTAGACTTTTAAGATTCTGACCTCTGCTTAAGGTAGTTGGACATTTTTGACAGATGACTTTGCGCTGATCATTTGGATGTTGTTTAAAAAAATGCCAGACTGCACTCTTTCTACTATCGGATAACTTTTCAGGCATTGCAGACTGAGCTTCTTTAACCGGATGGCCACGCTGTCCTCCAACTGGTTTTGGTTTTGCCACGCGTTTTTGGTCAGATACGGGCCCGGCAGATGGAACGTGTTGTGATGTTGATGCCTGCTGCGGCTCCTCCTCCTCCTCCACTTCAGAACTACTGCCGCCTGCACCCTGTTCCCTCAATGGCTGCCAATCGGGGTCAACAACTGGGTCATCTATGACCTCCTTTTCTATCTCGTGTGCAACTTCGTCTGTGTCACCGTGTAAGCCGGTGGTATAGCGTTCGTGTCGGGGCACCATAGTCTCAGCTGGGTTTGATTCTGGCTCAGTACACTGCGAGGGCAATGTTCTGGTCTGAGTCAAAGGAACAGCATAGTAATCTGGCTGTGGCTGTGCATCAGTGCACTCCATGTCCGATTCAACTTCTAATGGGCATGGCCTATTAATTGTTTCACTGTCTAACCCAGGAACGGTATGTGTAAAGAGCTCCATGGAGTAACCTATTGTGTCTCCTGACGCATCCTTCTCTCTTGTTCTGGGTGAAGAAGACAAGGAAGCGACTTGTCCCTGACCATGAACATCCACTAACGACGCGCTGCTTTTACATTTTGCACTTTCAGAAGAGGAGGCAAAAGAGCTAGAGGCTGAGTCAGCAAGGAGAGCCAAAAATTGTTCTTGCTGCTCCGGCTTTAAAAGCGGTTTTCCTACTCCCAGAAAAGGGAGCGTTCGAGGCCTTGTGTAGCCAGACGACGAACCTGGCTCAACAACTCGAGACTTAGGTGCTGTACTGCTTTTACCACGACCACCTGATGCTCCACCACCACTACCATCATTACCAGCTGACAATGAACGCCCACGGCCACGACCTCTTCCACCTGACTTCCTCATTGTTTGCAAAACGTAACCAAAGTAATGGTATTTGTTACTGTAAAACAACTTATAAGGTGAACTCAAACTTCTGTTGGATTTATATACACCTTTATAGGTGGCTGACACTGAAAGGAAAACCAGGCCCAATGTTACACACTAGGTTTTCTGTGCCCCAATAATTTGAGACAGATGGCACACACACGACCGGCACTCAAGCAGAAATGCCAATCTTAATCTCCCACTATTTTTTTTTTTTCAGGGAGAATAAAAAAAAAATAAAATGGCCCAGTATTACACACTAGGTTTTCTGTGGCACACTATGAGAGACAGATGCCACACACAGCAATGGCACAGAGGCAGACTTGCCAATCTTTATCTCCCACTATTTATTTATTTTTTTCAGGTAGAATTTACAAAAAAAAAAAATGGCCCAGTATTACACGCTGGTTTTCTGTGGCACACAATGAGAGACAGATGCCACACACAGCAATGGCACAGAGGCAGACTTCCCAATCTTTATCTCCCACTATTTATTTTTTTTCAGGGAGAATTTAAAAAAAAAATGGCCCAGTATTACACACTGGTTTTCTGTGGCACACAATGAGAGACAGATGCCACACACAGCAATGGCACAGAGGCAGACTTGCCAATCTTTATCTCCCACTATTTATTTATTTTTTTCAGGTAGAATTTACAAAAAAAAAAAATGGCCCAGTATTACACGCTGGTTTTCTGTGGCACACAATGAGAGACAGATGCCACACACAGCAATGGCACAGAGGCAGACTTGCCAATCTTTATCTCCCACTATTTATTTTTTTTCAGGGAGAATTTTAAAAAAAATAAATGGCCCAGTATTACACACTGGTTTTCTGTGGCACACTATGAGAGACAGATGCCACACACAGCAATGGCACAGAGGCAGACTTGCCAATCTTTATCTCCCACTATTTATTTTTTTTTTTCAGGGAGAATTTACAAAAAAAAAAAAATGGCCCAGTATTACACACTAGGTTTTCTGTGGCACACTATGAGAGACATGCCACACACAGCAATGGCACAGAGGCAGACTTGCCAATCTTTATCTCCCACTATTTATTTATTTTTTTCAGGGAGAATTTACAAAAAAAAAAAATGGCCCAGTATTACACACTGGTTTTCTGTGGCACACTATGAGAGACAGATGGCACACACAGCAATGGCACAGAGGCAGACTTGCCAATCTTTATCTCCCACTATTTTTTTTTTTTTCAGGGAGAATTTACAAAAAAAAATGGCCCATTATTACACACTGGTTTTCTGTGGAACACAATGAGAGACAGATGCCACACACAGCAATGGCACAGAGGCAGACTTGCCAATCTTTATCTCCCACTATTTATTTTTTTTTCAGGTAGAATTTACAAAAAAAAAAAAAATGGCCCAGTATTACACACTGGTTTTCTGTGGCACACAATGAGAGACAGATGCCACACACAGCAATGGCACAGAGGCAGACTTGCCAATCTTTATCTCCCATTATTTATTTATTTATTTTTTTTCAGGGAGAATTTACAAAAAAAAAAATGGCCCAGTATTACACACTAGGTTTTCTGTGACACACAATGAGAGACAGATGCCACACACAGCACTAGCACAGAGGCAGACTTGCCAATCTTTATCTCCCACTATTTTTTTTTTTTTCAGGGAGAATAAAAAAAAAAAAAATGGCCCAGTATTACACAGTAGGTTTTCTGTGGCACACAATGAGAGACAGATGCCACACACAGCACTGGCACAGAGGCAGACTTGCCAATCTTTATCTCCCTGCAGTAATCTCAGAAAAGTATGGCAGGCAGCTATAAAAAGAACTGCTGCACACAAAAGTGTGGACAAACAAACATGATAGCTGTGCAGAAAGGAAGGAACAACAGGATTTGTGCTTTGAAAAAAGCAGTTGGTTTGCACAGCGGCGTACACACACAGCAACGCAGCTATCAGGGAGCCTTCTAGGGCAGCCCAATGAGCTACAGCGCTGAGGAAAAAAAAATGTAGCTTCCACTGTCCCTGCAAACAAAAGGTGGTGTTGGACAGTGGAATTCGCTACAGCACAAGCGGTTTGGGGGTGAATGTACCCTGCCTAACACTATCCCTGCTTCTGACGAAGCGGCCAGCAACCTCTCCCTACGCTCAGATCAGCAGCAGTAAGATGGCGGTCGGCGGGAACGCCCCTTTATAGCCCCTGTGATGCCGCAGAAAGCAAGCCAATCACTGAAATGCCCTTCTCTAAGATGGTGGGGACTGAGATCTATGTCATCACGCTGCCCACACTCTGCGTCCACCTTCATTGGCTGAGAAATGGTGCTTTTAGCGTCATTGAAACTCGACTTTGGCGCGAAAGTCGCGTACCGCATGGCCGACCCCACACAGGGATCGGGTCGGGTTTCATGAGACGCCGACTTTGCCAAAAGTCGGCTACTTATGAAAATGAACGATCCGTTTCGCTCAACCCTATTACCGGGTATATACACTAGATTTCTTGATAGGGCGTTGATCCAGGGAACTAGTCTGACTGCCGTATGTGGAGTCGGGAAGGAATTTTTTTCCCCAATGTGGAGCTTACTCTTTGTCACATGGGTTTTTTTTGCCTTCCTCTGGATCAACATGTTAGGGCTTGTTAGGTTAGGCTATGGGTTGAACTAGATGGACTTAAAGTCTTCCTTCTTTGTACTGTAACTATGTAACTATTTGTGCATGGCATTATGAAGTCTGAAGACTACCAACAAATTTTGTAGCATAATGTGGGGCCCGGTGTGAGAAAGCTGGGTCTCCCTCAGAGGTCATGGGTCTTCCAGCAGCACAATGACCCAAAACACACTTCAAAAAGCACTAGAAAATGGTTTGAGTGAAAGCACTGGAGACTTCTAAGGTGTCCAGCAATGAGTCCAGACCTGAATCCTATAGAACACCTGTGGAGAGATCTAAAAATGGCAGTTTGGAGAAGGCAGCCTTCAAATATCTGGGACCTGGAGCAGTTTGCCAAAGAAGAATGGTCTAAAATTCCAGCAGAGCATTGTAAGAAACTCATTGATGGTTACCGGAAGCAGTTGGTTGCAGTTATTTTGGCTAAAGGTTGTGCAACCAAGTATTAGGCTGAGGGTGCCAATACTTTTGTCTGGCCCATTTTTGGAGTTTTGTGTGAAATGATCAATGTTTTGCTTTTTGCTTCATTCTCTTTTGTGTTTTTTCATTTAAGACAAATTAAATGAAGATAATAATACCAAAGAATTTGTGTTTGCAATCATTTTCAGGAAAACTGAGTATTATGTGACAGAATTGCAGGGGTGTCAATACTTTTGGCCACAACTGTATGTTGCAGCTTCCACACAGACACGAAATGATGCAACCATGACAAGCACTGCATTCGCAACCCCAACTCTGACTGTGGCCAGCTGCGGTAACGAGTGTGCAGTTTGCAGCGGTGGCAAGGGTTGCTTAGCCTGGGCCTATTTAGATACCTCAAAGCATGATCCAACTTCCATTATCTGCCAAATTTGCAAAAAAAACTTAGTAGAGACAAAAATTGCAATAATTTGACAGCCACATGCATAATCTCACAGCGCTAAAATGCAGACTAGCAAGCCTCGCCAACCACCAGCCATCTAATCAACCCCATCTGCTGCTTCTCCTTCTTCTGTCACCATACCAAGTCTTCTCACACAGTTCTCCGGCCACAGAAACTTCACTTGTTTACCCCCTACAGTCGAGGTAAGTGAAAGCTCATCAGCTGTTATGGAAGTGAGTACGCCTGCTGTTTTTGTGTCACCTTACACAACACATCTTTTTCTATCCACCATAACATCTCTGCCTGCACCTCACTTACAGTCCAGCAGTTTGTCCTGTACTCCATACTACACCCTCTCTAAGTACAGCAGCCAGCCCTTGGTCCCGCAGTTGTGGTAATATAAAATAATGTTTCCCCCTACACATGAAAAAGCTAAGAGCTTAAATTCCACCATAACCAATCTGTTGGCCACAGAAATTCTGCCTTTCCGCCTAGTCGATACAGATAGTATAAGAAAGTTGATGGTTGTCAAAATCCCCCAGTAAAAGTTGCTCAGTTGCCATTACTCCTCTAAGAAAGTTGTACCTTTGCTACACCAACATGTCACAGACAGCATCACCTGTTCCCTGAAGAAATCCATATATGCCACAGAGCATTTCACCACTGACACCTGGATGAGAAGCATGGGCAGGGGCGATACATCCAGCTACCTGGGCACTAAGTGACGCTGGGGGCTCTGGGGGTAGGTAGTCAAGGGGCTGCTCCGCAAGTCTTGGAATACCCAAGGCTTGTGAGACAAACCTCTGTATCTAACACTTCCTCCACTGCTTCAGGCTCCTCTACCTCCTCTAGGGCCTCCACCTGTGCCTTCATCTTCTCTTTTAATCCCACACGCATTCTAGAAGTACATAAAGTATCCCCCCAACTCTGCACTGAGCAGCCATGACTCAATGCAATCAGGCAGTGTTTAAAATGCCTTGGAGATCACAGTCACACAGCTCAAGTGTTGTGGACAGCTATCCAGGGGGAGTTAGTGCAATGGCTGTCTCCACTGAACCTGGAGCCAAGGGAGGCCGTGTGCGATAACAGTGCAAAGCAGGTGGCCCTATGCCGGGCAACCACACAGATGTGCATTGCATGGCTCACATCCTCAACCTGGTGGTACAGCAGTTTCTCTGAAACTGTCCTCATCTGTTTGCGCTGCTGCAAAAAGCACGGTCGATGTGTGCTCACTTCTGCTATTTGCACTCCACAGGTCTTCGACTTGCCTCACTACAGAAGTCTTTCAGCTTGCTGGTTAACTGTTTGATTTGCGGTGTTCCGACATGGTGGAATTACACACTGCACATTTTGCAGTGACTGTGGCAGCAGCGATTAGCCCTGGTGCAGTATGTCTTTTTGCACAGCCTGGGCAGAGCGGATAGAGGAAGCTACCTTGAGTGTTACCCTGAAATCAACACACCACGGACTTGGTACTCAAGGAAGCGCCCGACATATTAGCACCTTTTTGCAGCACTATCTTCAACATGATGCCTGTAATCTTTCAGTTAGAAATAGTGCTGACTACTGGGTTGCCACTCTGTTAAATCCATGTTTCAAGAGTAAATTTAGCCAGATGCTCGCCCCTATCCCGGATAGGGACACGCGAATGCTGGAGTTTCAAAACATACTTATAAACAATCTTAAGAGACGTTTTCCCTAAGACAGTGAGGCACACAGTGTGCATAGCAGTTCTAGACATCCAACCCCAGCAATGTCAAGGCATCATCGCAAAAACATTAGCAGCAGTATAAGTGACATAACCAAATTCTGTAAGTGGTTTCACACATTTTTTAATCCATCCCATGCACCAGCAGAACAAGTCTGATACGTTGTGAATGACTGGAGAGGATGGTGCAGGAGTGTCATTAGTGTGTCAGATGCTACAGATAGTCGCTCTGCATCTAGCTGCAGAATTTCTCTGCATTTGCCATTGCAGACACCTTTTTAATCCTTCTGACATTTGGACAAAGTGGCAACTTCCCTCCAGCTCTAATTGACACACCTGGACCTGGGTGTTTATAGAATCTCAGTCTGCTTCAGGGAGCTGCCAGTGATATTAACTTTTTCCCTTGTGAATGCTTGGAGATACAGCAGTCAGCTTACTTCCTCTCTGATTCTGTTGGAGGACATTTGGTGTTACGTCTCTGAGTCTGCTCAAGCTAAGTTGCTTCCCCCTTGTTTGTTTCCCTTCTTGTGTTTATTGCACAGTGGGAAATGACCAGTACTCATCCCTCATCCCCACCCTTAGGTTCCTGCTTGGCGATTGGTGTTTAACCAATAACCAATATAGGGATGGTAGGGGAGGCAGGGTGTTATTAGATCTGCCTAAGGGTCTCCACTCACCCTTTAACTAGCATTTGAGCTTCCTTCACCAATTTTCCTCTCGTGTTGCACTTAGTCTTCCCACACTGTGCATGAAAATGAGTTTCTGGAGCTCAATATCAATGCCATCAGGGGTGATTTGGACCCTTTGGCATTTTCGTCTTCAAAAATGGAAGAGTGGCCTGAGGTCACCTGTCACGCCTTAGAAGTTTAGTTAATTCAGAGTGTGTCTTTAGCATTGCTGGTGGAATCCTGATGGATAAGCTCATCCGACTGTCTCCTGAAAATGTACATCACCTAGCTTTCAGCAAAATGAACAAGTTATGGATCTTCAATGACTTTTGCTCCCCAGTCGCAGACTGGGCAGGCTGGGCAGACTAGGTGATGGTGTCATTTTTAATGCATTGATCTTGCATTATTGCAGTCAATTACACCTTTGTGGCTACTGCTGATGATCTTACAAAGATTTTTTTTCATATGTGGAGACTCAAAGTTTGGTCTCCATCTGGTGGGAGGCCTGAAGTAGAAGTCTATTGTGAAGATCTGAGGTTGTGGGTTATAAAAATCACCTAGGCAGGTTAACGATGCAACTATTTATTCTATGCATCCTTAGTTGTACAACAAATCCAGGTAGATGGCCAATATACAATGTCCTCAGTCCACAAGTACCCAATCTGAGATCGGTAGTTCCACTGGCTCCATACTAGGCCATACCAACTATCCCCAACTTTTGGTTGGCCCACAGTTTTTGTTATCTCCAGCCAGTACAGTGTGCAGTCACAGCCTATGTTTTTCCAGACAATGGATATCACGACAATAGCTCATGGATACCCCTCCAGCCAACAATGATTTTCCAAAACTCCATAGATAATCCATCCATCCCAGCTTGGATCCTCTCCCTTCGAAGTCACTCCAATAACTGCCTGATTCAACCCCTGCGTCTTTTTCTCCCTCCCCCTTAAACATTTTTCTTTAAGGCTGCTTTCACATATCAGGTTTTCTGTTTCAGGCTAATTCCGGCTCTTCCGCCAAAAAACGGAATTGGATACAGGAGAAACCGGATCCGGCTTTTCCCCCATTGAACAGTATTGGCGCCGGATAGCGCCGGATGGCCCAGCATTCCTTCCAGTGTGATGCCGGATCCGGCGTACATTCGATTCCGGCATCTGGAAGAAACATCTACTGTAACGTTTTTTGTTTGCGGCGAAAAAGCCGGAAAGGCCGGATCCGGCCTTTCCGGCTTTTCGCCACAATGCATGTCTATGGACGCCGGATTGCGCCAGATCCAGGAAAAGGCGGATCCGGCGGGGGCGGATCTGGCTTTTTACACTGAGAATGCTCAAAAAACTATGGGCCAGCCCCCAGGACTATATATAAAGCAGTGCCATTCAGGCCTTCATTCATTTCCAGCCTGCAAAAGAGCCAACACCCTGCCACACCCTGCCAAGACGGAAGGAGCCAGAGAGCCTGCCACAGAGCCAGAAACCTGCCTGCCACAGAGCCAGAAACCTGCCACAGAGCCAGCTCTCCTGCCTGCCACAGAGCCAGCTCTCCTGCCTGCCACAGAGCCAGAGAGCCTGCCACAGAGCCAGAAACCTGCCACAGAGCCATCTCTCCTGCCTGCCACAGAGCCAGCTCTCCTGCCTGCCACAGAGCCAGAGAGCCTGCCACAGAGCCAGAAACCTGCCACAGAGCCAGCTCTCCTGCCTGCCACAGAGCCAGCTCTCCTGCCTGCCACAGAGCCAGAGAGCCTGCCACAGAGCCAGAAACCTGCCACAGAGCCAGAAACCTGCCACAGAGCCAGCTCTCCTGCCTGCCACAGAGCCAGCTCTCCTGCCTGCCACAGAGCCAGAAACCTGCCACAGAGCCATCTCTCCTGCCTGCCACAGAGCCAGCTCTCCTGCCTTCCACAGAGCCAGAGAGCCTGCCACAGAGACAGAAACCTGCCACAGAGCCAGAAACCTGCCACAGAGCCAGCTCTCCTGCCTGCCACAGAGCCAGCTCTCCTGCCTGCCACAGAGCCAGAGAGCCTGCCACAGAGCCAGAAACCTGCCACAGAGCCATCTCTCCTGCCTGCCACAGAGCCAGCTCTCCTGCCTCCCACAGAGCCAGAGAGCCTGCCACAGAGCCAGAAACCTGCCACAGAGCCAGCTCTCCTGCCTGCCACAGAGCCAGCTCTCCTGCCTGCCACAGAGCCAGAGAGCCTGCCACAGAGCCAGAAACCTGTCACAGAGCCAGCTCTCCTGCCTGCCACAGAGCCAGCTCTCCTGCCTGCCACAGAGCCAGAGAGCCTGCCAGAGGGCCTGCCACAGAGCCAGAAACCTACCACAGAGCCAGCTCTCCTGCCTGCCACAGAGCCAGCTCTCCTGCCTGCCACAGAGCCACTTCTCCTGCCTGCCACAGAGCCAGCTCTCCTGCCTGCCACAGAGCCAGCTACCTACCACAGAGCCAAGCTGTACTTGAGAAGCAGCCATGTCTTCTTCTGGGAGCGCCCCTCCTCATCGGCGATGCACAGAGGTAAATATGAACATAATCTAGCTATCTTGCTCCATCGTTGTCGAGTGTGTGTGTGTGTGTGATTGTGTGTGAGTGTGTGAGAGTGTGAGTGTGTGTGAGTGTGTGTGAGTGTGTGTGAGAGTGTGTGAGAGTGTGTGAGTGTCTGTGTGTATATATACACTCTGTTCCAAATTATTATGCAAATTACATTTTTATCAGATTTTCCTAAATGGTCGGTGCAAATGAAAGTCAGTCTAATAAAAGTCATCATCATCACCCGTTAGATTATACATCGAATTTTATTGAAGAAACCTCCCAATGATAACAGTATAATCTCCAAAATGAATAAAAACTCAAAATGCACTATTCCAAATTATTATGCACAGTAGAATTTCTATACATTTGATATGTTTTAAAGAACTGAAAATGCTCATTTGTGGAATTTGCAGCATTAGGAGGTCACATTCACTGAACAAAAAAGCTATTTAACGCCAAAACATCCTAACAGGCCAAGTTACATGTTATTTCTTTGATGTCACCTTCACAATTCTTGCATCCATTGAACTTGTGAGTAGTGTTGAGCATTCCGATACCGCAAGTATCGGGTATCGGCCGATACTTGCGGTATCGGAATTCCGATACCGAGATCCGATACTTGCCGCGTATCGGATACCGGAATCAGAAGTTCTCAGGATTCAAACTGCACGAATTCAGCCAATGAGGAATGATTCTGAGTGTGGGCACATCCTGTTCAGCATGGTGGGCATGAAACTACTGGCAAGGCTGTGATTGGCTGCTGAAATGATGTCATGCTGCAGTTTAAAAGTCGCTGGCGCCATTTTGCGCTTACTCTGCTGTGAATTCAGTTAGTGACAGGACGCTGTTTGCTGACTGATGGCCAGTTGAGATAGCGATTTGCTTCATTGTTCTTTTCCAAGGCTAATTTAGCATCCGCTGTGTTCACCTACTAATCACCTTGCTTTTGCCTAGCAGCGCTGTTTTCACAGCGATCTGCAAGGTCTCTGTGTGTGTGTGTGTGTGTGTGTGTGTGCAGCCCACTCTCTAGTCTGTGTGCAGCCATAGGCCATAGCTGGTTGTATTCAGTTCAGGGAGGGTGGTTCACTGCCTCATACTGTTCTATTTTTTTTTTTCTTTTTCAAGTAGTGCAGGCTGCTGCACATTTTTTCTAATAATTCCTTATTAGTGTCTTTCCACCCGTATCCAGCTAAATTGTGGAAAAACACTAGATAGGATAACGTAGAGGAGTGTTTTTGGGCCTTGCAGCACCGTTTACGGCTGTCTGCACGGTCTCCGTGTGACTGCAGCTCGCCCTGTAGTCTGTGTGCAGCCATAGCCGGTTGTATCCAGCTCAGGGTAAATCACTGCGTCATACCATGAAATCCAATTTCCTTTTTTCTAAGTAGTGCAGGCTGCTGCACATTTTTTCAAAAAATTCCTATTAGTGTATTTCCACCCGTATCCAGCTAAATTGTGGAAAAACACTACATAGGATAACGTAGAGGAGGTTTTTGGGGCCTTGCAGCGCCATTTACGGCTGTCTGCACGGTCTCCGTGTGACTGCAGCTCGCCCTGTAGTCTGTGTGCAGCCATAGCCGGTTGTATCCAGCTCAGGGTAAATCACTGCGTCATATCGTGAAATCCAATTTACTTTTTTCTAAGTAGTGCAGGCTGCTGCACATTTTTTCAAAAAATTCCTATTAGTGTCTTTCCACCCGTATCCAGCTAAATTGTGGAAAAACACTACATAGGATAACGTAGAGGAGGTTTTTGGGGCCTGCAGCGCCATTTACGTCTGTCTGCACGGTCTCCGTGTGACTGCAGCTCGCCCTGTAGTCTGTGTGCAGCCATAGCCGGTTGTATACAGCTCAGGGTAAATCACTGCGTCATACCGTGAAATCCAATTTCCTTTTTTCTAAGTAGTGCAGGCTGCTGTACATTTTTTCAAAAAATTCCTATTAGTGTCTTTCCACCCGTATCCAGCTAAATTGTGGAAAAACACTACATAGGATAACGTAGAGGAGGTTTTTGGGGCCTTGCAGTGCCATTTACGGCTGTCTGCACGGTCTCCGTGTGACTGCAGCTCGCCCTGTAGTCTGTGTGCAGCCATAGCCAGTTGTATCCAGCTCAGGGTAAATCACTGCGTCATACCATGAAATCCAATTTCCTTTTTTCTAAGTAGTGCAGGCTGCTGCACATTTTTTCAAAAAATTCCTATTAGTGTCTTTCCACCCGTATCCAGCTAAATTGTGGAAAAACACTACATAGGATAATGTAGAGGAGGTTTTTGGGGCCTGCAGCGCCATTTACGTCTGTCTGCACGGTCTCCGTGTGACTGCAGCTCGCCCTGTAGTCTGTGTGCAGCCATAGCCGGTTGTATACAGCTCAGGGTAAATCACTGCGTCATACCGTGAAATCCAATTTCCTTTTTTCTAAGTAGTGCAGGCTGCTGAACATTTTTTCAAAAAATTCCTATTAGTGTCTTTCCACCCGTATCCAGCTAAATTGTGGAAAAACACTACACAGGATAACGTAGAGGAGGTTTCTGGGGCCTTGCAGCGCCGTTTACGGCTGTCTGCACGGTCTCCGTGTGACTGCAGCTCGCCCAGTTGTCAGTTCAGCCCCCAAAAAATAAATAAATAATAAAGTTCACCAAACACACCACTTTACAGTTGTGTAGGCCACATTAGCTGATATTAAAGTCGAGTCCACACTTTAGAAAATTATTGTTTCTTATACCTGTTAGGAGCTGTTAGTACTTTTCTGCATATCTTTATCAGTCAACCAAGATGAAGAAGGCAGGGAGTGAGGCACGTGGGCGTGGGCGCGGAGCAGGGAGAGGACGTGGGGATTCTGTGCCTGCTGCGGGCACCGGTGACTCATCAGCACCCAGTTTCACCAGGGAACAGTCCTTCATGCGCAGCTTTGTCGGAGAGCGCCGTACACCGCTGGTGCGTGAAGAACAAATTGAAGCCGTTGTCGGATGGATGGCAGCAAACGCATCGACTTCAATTAGTGCCACATCCTCTCAGACACAGAGCACTGGAGAGCACCCATCTGTCTCTTCACCACCTGCCAAATCACCCAGGCAGACAGAGAGCCCAGGACAGGAGCCGTCTCTACTTCTGTTCTCTGAATCTCTTGGCTTGGAAACAGGGGGCCAGCCAAGCAGCATTGGAGAAATGGAAGAAGAGGCAGTGTGCAGTGATGCCCAACAGCTTTTTCTCTCTGAGTCTGAAGAGGCGGGTGGGCCAGTGCCTCCGGTCACCACACCGCAGAAAGCATCCGCTGATGACACTCAGGTGCCACTTTCTGGTGCGTGCTCTGCTGCTGAGACTACCCAGGAGGAGCAGTTGGTGGCAGAGGGTAGTGTAGATGATGAGGTCCTTGACCCATCGTGGCGTGAGGGACAGGAAGGTGGTGGGAGCAGCTCTGAGGAAGAGATTCCCCGAACGGGCCAAAGAGGGAGAGGGAGGGGGAAGACTGCGGATCCTGTAGCCTCCACTTTGGCACCCGTTAGGAGCGTGTCTCTTCCAACAGCCAAAAAGGGCGCACCCAAGACTTGCAGTGCCTGGTCCTTTTTTGACACAGTTGCAGATGACATTTGCTATGTCAAATGCAAGGTGTGTCATCACAAAGTCAAAAGAGGGAGAAATGTCAGCAACCTCAATACCTCCAACATGTGGAAACATGTGTGGACCAGGCACGCGGCGGAGTTACAGAAACACACTGAAGAGCTAGGCCAACCAACAGCGGCAGCTATCACCTCTTCAGCTCGTGTTGCCTCTTCCTCCAGCTCACACGCAGCTGGTTCGGCTTCCTCCCAGGATTGCCGTGGAATAAACTCTGGCCCTGTTGTCCAGAGACCCACTGTAATTCCACCCGCAGCACCACGTTCCCAGTTATCCTCACACTCCCAGGCCAGTCTACAGCCATCGGTAGTACAGGCATGGGAGAAAAGGCGGCCTTTCTCGGCAAACCACCCACGAGCACAGGCTCTGACTGCAGGCATTGCCAAACTTCTGTCACTGGAAATGCTGTCATTCAGGCTGGTGGAGACTGACAGCTTCCGTGACTTGGTGTCATTGGCAGTCCCACAGTACAATGTGCCCAGCCGCTTCTATTTCAGCAGGCAAGCCATCCCTGCCCTGCACAAGCATGTGGAGGGACACATAAAACACACGCTACTGAACGCCGTCAGTAGCAAGGTCCACCTCACCACCGATGCGTGGACCAGTCAACATGGACAGGGGCGATACCTTTCCCTCACTGCCCATTGGGTTAATGTTGTTGAGCCGGGTACAGATCGTGCGAGTGGCGCAGGACGTGTCCTGCCCACTCCAAGGATTGCAGGAATCCAGTCTGTACGCATTGACTCCTCCTCTTACACAAGTTCCTCAGAATCGTCGCTGCAGGAGCTGTCACAGTCCACCTCCACATGGACCCGTGAACGTTTACCTGTTACGACCGACATGAGCACAGCCATGGCCAAACATCAACAGGCCGTCTTGAAATTAATTTCTTTGGGAATCGAAGCCACACAGCGCAGGAGCTCTGGAATGCCATCAAGCAGGAGAGCGATGTGTGGTTTGTGGCAGCGAATCTCCAGCCAGGCATGGTAGTGTGTGATAATGGCCGAAATCTGGTGGCAGCTCTGGGCATCGGCAACCTCACTCACATTCCATGTCTGGCACATGTGCTCAATTTGGTCGTGCAGAGTTTTTTGAGGGACTATCCGGATCTTGATGCACTGCTGCACAAGGCCCGCCTAGAGTGTGCTCACTTGCGGCGTTCCAGCACGGCAAAATCACGCATTGCGGCTCTGCAGCACCGATTCCGCCTTCCGGAACATCGCATCATATGTGACCTACCTACCAGGTGGAATTCCACGTTACATATGTTGGAGCGGTTGTGTGAGCAGCAGCAAGCAGTAATGGAGTACCAGCTGCATCAGGCGCAAAGAAGTCGCACTCTGCGCCGTTCAGACTTCACAACCACAGAGTGGGCCACTATGAAGGACGCCTGCCAGGTTTTGCATCCCTTCGATTATTCCACGCGGATGGCGAGTGCAGATGATGCACTAGTCAGCATGACTGTCCCCCTTATCTGCCTGCTTGAAAAATCACTGCAAGCGCTAAGGGATGATGTTGTGGAAGAGGTGGAGGATGAGGAATCACCATTTCCATCATCTTCTGGACAGTCAGCGTCACGTGGTTCCTCACAAACGCGTAGGCAGGGGACACTTTGTGAGGACGATGAGGAGGAGTCAATGGAGGAGGAAGACATCCGTCCAGAGGAGGGAGTTACACAATTGTCCAGTACTCAGTGTGTACAGCGAGAGTGGGGTGATGACAAGCGGGCAGAGATCACGCCTCAAGCAGGGGACAGCGTTTCTTGGCCAGTTGGCAGTCTGCAGCACATGGTGGATTACATGCTGCAGTGCCTGAGAAACGACCGCCGCATCGCACACATTCTCAACATGTCTGATTATTGGGTGTTCACCCTCCTCGATCTTTGCTACCGGGACAACGTAGAAAGCCTCATCACACCGTTGAACCGGGAGCGAAAAATGCCGGAGTACCAAGACACACTGGTGAATTCCATCATCTTCTCCAGTCCAACTGAGAGAAGTGCTGCTAGTGCATTACAAAGCAGCTCCGTGCGTCCAGGCAGTGGAGGAGGCTCTGCACAAAGAGGGAGCAGAAGCAGTGCCTCTGCCCAAGGCAAGACCAGTATGGCCCAACTGTGGCACACTTTTGTGTGCCCGCCACAAAAGTCTACACCATCACAGACGGCTCCAGACAGCAGGAGGCAACGGTTCCGTCAGATGGTGACAGACTACATGTCTTGCCCTCTTGCTGTACTCCCAGACGGCTCTTCCCCTTTCAAGTTTTGGGTCTCAAAGCTGGATACATGGCCAGAGCTAAGCCAGTATGCATTGGAGGTGCTGGCTTGCCCTGCGGCTAGTGTATTATCGGAACGCGTCTTTAGTGCTGCAGGTGGTGTACTAAATGACCGTCGCATGCGACTATCCTCCGATAACGTTGACCGGCTTACTTTCCTGAAAATGAACCAGGCCTGGATCTCGCAGGAATTTGCCACTCCTCTTCCTGATTAAATAATTAGGTGACTGTCTACAGTATCCAGGTCTCCTGTTGTGTTCATCTTTCTACCACCTGAACTTTAATTCCAGGGCTCCAACACCGCCAGTTGAGGCTCAGAAGTGCCATCTGCACAGTCAAAACATACGACCCAGTGTTATTGGGTGTCAGTAACGTCAGCTGATCCCCAGCTGTGTAGCCGGCAATGTGTCCTGCGACCGCCACACTGACACAACAACTGAAATGTAAGGGAACCTGTCCCCCCCCCAGGCATTTGTTACTGAAAGAGCCACCTTGTGCAGCAGTAATGCTGCACAAGGAAACGGTAGCTATTTTTGTTTAGCTCCTTGCACACGCAGAACTTAACACTTATAAAATGTGTCCACTGATACCGTAAAACCTGTCATGATTCCCCAATGGCATGGGAACATCAGAAACACAAAATAACAGACTAGCCCTCGGGTGATGGAAACTCAAGCTGACCGTGACCTAAATCTACCACACAACTAACAGTAGCCAGGAAGCATTCCTACGGCTGCCTAGATGCCATGCGCCAGCCGGAGAACTAACTACACCTGGAAGAGGAAGGAACAGACCTGGCTTACCTCTAGTGAAATTCCCCAAAGATGATAGTAGCCCCCACATATATTAACGGTGAGTTCAGAGGAAAAGACATACACAGTATGAAGGTAGATTTAGCAAAGCGAGGTCCACTTACTAGATAGAGGAAGGATACAAAAGAGGACTTCACGGTCAGATGAAAAACCCTTTCAAAAACCCATCCTGAAATTACTTTAAGACTCCTGTGTCAACTCATGACACAGGAGTGGCAATTTCAGTCCACAAGAGCTTCCAGTAACAGGAAATGACAAACTGTAAACTGGACAAAAAATACAAAACAAAAAGGACAAGAGTCCACTTAGCTGATCAGCAGACTGGTAGCAGGAACATGCAACTGAAAGACTCAGGTTACAATGATGACCGGCAAGGAAGTGACTGGAGAGCAAGGCTAAATAGGGAACTCCCAAAACTGATGGAAGCAGGTGAGCTGAGGCAGAAAAGAACACACAAGTCTCCAGTACCACCAGCCACCACTAGGGGAGCCCAAAAAGCGGATCACAACAGTACCCCCCCCTTAAGGAGGGGGCACCGAACCCTCACAAGAACCGCCCGGGCGACCTGGATGAGCCCTATGAAAGGCACGAACCAAATCCGAGGCATGAACATCAGAGGCAGTTACCCAAGAATTATCTTCCTGACCATAGCCCTTCCATTTAACCAGATACTGGAGTCTCCGCCTGGAAATACGGGAGTCCAAGATCTTCTCTATAACGTACTCCAATTCACCCTCAACCAGCACAGGAGCAGGAGGCTCAGCAGCAGGAACCACCGGCACCTCGTATCTCCGCAACAACGACCGATGGAACACATTATGGATAGCGAAAGATGCCGGGAGGTCCAAACAAAAGGAAACAGGGTTAATAATCTCCAAAATCCTATAGGGACCGATGAACCGAGGCTTAAATTTAGGAGAAGAAACCCTCATTGGGACAAAACGGGAAGACAACCACACCAAGTCCCCAACACGAAGGCGAGGACCAACCCAACGCTGGCGGTTAGCAAACCGCTGAGTCCTCTCCTGGGACAAATTCAAATTGTCCACCACTTGTTCCCAAATCCGATACAACCGATCCACCACAGCATCTACTCCAGGACAATCCGAAGACTCCGCCTGACCAGAAGAAAAACGGGGATGAAACCCCGAATTGCAAAAGAAAGGGGAAACCAAAGTGGCAGAACTAGCCCGATTATTAAGAGCAAACTCCGCCAACGGCAAAAAGGCAACCCAATCATCCTGATCCGCAGACACAAAACACCTCAAATACGTCTCCAAAGTCTGATTAGTTCGCTCCGTCTGGCCATTAGTCTGAGGATGGAAGGCAGACGAAAAAGACAAATCAATGCCCAACCTGGCACAGAATGCCCGCCAAACTCTAGAAACAAACTGGGTACCCCTATCAGAAACGATATTTTCAGGAATACCATGCAAGCGAACCACATTTTGAAAAAACAAAGGAACCAACTCAGACGAGGAAGGCAACTTCGGCAATGGCACCAAATGAACCATCTTAGAAAAACGGTCACACACCACCCAGATAACAGACATCCTCTGAGAGACAGGAAGATCAGAAATAAAGTCCATCGAGATGTGCGTCCAAGGCCTCTTCGGAATAGGCAAGGGCAACAACAACCCGCTAGCCCTAGAACAACAAGGCTTGGCCCGAGCACACACATCACAAGACTGCACAAAAACACGCACATCTCGAGACAGAGATGGCCACCAGAAGGATCTAGCCACCAAATCCCTGGTACCAAAAATTCCAGGATGACCCGCCAGCGTAGAAGAATGAACCTCCGAGATGACTCTACTGGTCCAATCATCAGGAACAAACAGTCTACCAGGTGGACAGCGATCAGGTCTATCCGCCTGAAACTCTTGCAAAGCACGTCGCAGATCTGGGGAAATAGCGGATAATATCACCCCATCCTTAAGGATACCTGTAGGTTCCGAATCACCAGGGGAATCAGGCTCAAAACTCCTAGAAAGGGCATCTGCCTTCACATTCTTAGAACCTGGTAGATATGAGACCACAAAATTAAACCGAGAGAAAAACAACGACCAGCGCGCCTGTCTAGGATTCAGGCGCCTGGCAGACTCAAGATAAATCAGATTCTTGTGATCAGTCAAAACCACCACCTGATGTCTAGCACCCTCAAGCCAATGACGCCACTCCTCAAATGCCCACTTCATGGCCAAAAGCTCCCGATTACCGACATCATAATTTCTTTCGGCGGCAGAAAATCTTCGAGAAAAGAACGCACAAGGTCTCATCACTGAGCAATCGGAACTTTTCTGCGACAAAACCGCCCCCGCTCCGATCTCGTAAGCATCGACCTCAACCTGAAAGGGGAGAGAGACATCAGGCTGGCGCAACACAGGGGCAGACGAAAAGCGGCGCTTAAGTTCCCGAAAGGCCTCCACAGCGGCAGAGGACCAATTGGCAACATCAGCACCCTTCTTAGTCAAATCCGTAAGAGGCTTAGCAACACCAGAAAAACCAGTTATAAATCGACGATAAAAATTAGCAAAGCCCAAGAACTTCTGAAGACCCTTTAGAGAAGTAGGCTGCGTCCAGTCACAAATAGCCCGAACCTTGACAGGGTCCATCTCAACAGAAGAAGGGGAAAAAATGTGCCCCAAAGAGGAAATCTTTTGAACCCCAAAAACACACTTAGAACCCTTTACACACAGAGAATTCTCCCGCAAGACCTGAAAAACCCTCCTGACCTGCTGAACATGAGACTCCCAGTCCTCAGAAAAAATCAAAATATCGTCCAAATACACAATCATAAATTTATCCAGATATTCACGGAAAATATCATGCATAAAGGACTGAAAAACTGAAGGTGCATTAGAAAGGCCGAAAGGCATTACTAAATACTCAAAGTGGCCCTCAGGCATATTAAATGCGGTTTTCCACTCATCCCCTTGCTTAATTCGCACCAAATTATACGCCCCACGGAGATCAATCTTGTAGAACCACTTAGCCCCCCTTATGCGAGCAAACAAATCAGTAAGCAGCGGCAACGGATACTGATATTTGACAGTAATTTTATTCAGGAGTCGATAATCAATACAAGGCCTCAGCAAGCCATCCTTTTTAGAGACAAAGAAAAACCCAGCTCCTAAAGGTGATGAAGAAGGACGAATATGTCCCTTTTCCAGGGACTCCTTAACATACTCTCGCATGGCAGCATGCTCAGGTACAGATAGGTTAAACAAACGACTTTTTGGAAATTTACTGCCTGGAATCAGATCTATGGCGCAATCACACTCTCTGTGGGGAGGGAGAGAACCAATTTTAGGCTCTTCGAAAATATCCCCAAAATCTGACAAAAATGCCGGAACCTCAGAGGGAATAGATGACGAGATAGAAACCAAAGGTATGTCCCCATGAGCCCCCCGACATCCCCAGCTTAACACAGACATAGTTTTCCAGTCCAGTACTGGGTTATGAGATTGCAACCATGGTAATCCAAGCACTAACACATCATGTAAATTATGCAACACGAGGAAGCGAATCATCTCCTGATGGTCTGGAGTCATACGCATAGTCACTTGCGTCCAGAACTGTGGTCTATTACAAGCCAGAGGTGTAGAATCAATACCCTTCAGAGGTATAGGAACTTCCAGAGGCTCCAAATCAAACCCACAGCGCCTGGCGAAGGACCAATCCATGAGACTCAGAGCGGCGCCAGAGTCCACATAGGCATCCACGGTAATAACTGATAATGAACAAATCAGAGTTACAGACAGAAGAAATTTAGACTGTAAAGTGCCAATAGAAACAGACTTGTCAACCTTCCTAGTACGTTTAGAGCATGCTGATATAACATGCGCGGAATCACCACAGTAGAAGCACAAGCCATTTTTGCGCCTATAATTCTGCCGCTCGCTTCTTGACAGAATTCTGTCACATTGCATTTTCTCTGGCGTCCCTTCAGAAGATACCACCAAATGGTGCACGGGTTTGCGCTCCCGCAAACGCCGATCAATCTGAATCGCCATTGTGATGGACTCATTCAGACCTGTGGGCGTAGGAAACCCCACCATGACATCCTTAACGGCATCAGAAAGGCCTTCTCTGAAAATTGCCGCTAGGGCACACTCATTCCACTGAGTAAGCACAGACCATTTACGAAATTTTTGGCAGTATATCCCAGCTTCATCTTGCCCTTGAGACAGGGCTATTAAAGCTTTTTCAGCTTGAATCTCCAAATTAGGTTCCTCATACAGCAACCCTAAAGCCAGAAAAAACGCATCCACATTGAGCAACGCAGGATCCCCTTGTGTCAATGAAAATGCCCAATTTTGAGGGTCACCTCGCAGCAAAGAAATCACAATCTTAACCTGCTGAACAGGATCTCCAGAGGAGTGAGGTCTGAGAGAAAGGAATAATTTACAATTACATTTGAAATTCTGAAACCGAGATCTATCTCCGGAAAATACCTCTGGTGTAGGAATCTTAGGTTCAGAAATAGGAGTACGTATAACATAATCTTGTAAATTCTGAACCTTCGTAGCAAGATTATTTAAACCTGCAGCCAAACTCTGAGAGTCCATCCTTAAACCGGAGAGATCAGAGCCATTCAAAGATTAGAAGGAGAGAAAGGCAAGGCTGTAAATAGAGCAGAAATACAACTGAGCCAACTAAGTAGCAAACATGTGGGGAAAAAAAAAAAAATCTACAGACTTCTTTTACTCTCCTTTCTTCTGCCAATTACTTTAACAGCGGCCGTCATACTGTCATGATTACCCAATGGCATGGGAACATCAGAAACACAAAATAACAGACTAGCCCTCGGGTGATGGAAACTCAAGCTGACCGTGACCTAAATCTACCACACAACTAACAGTAGCCAGGAAGCATTCCTACGGCTGCCTAGATGCCATGCGCCAGCCGGAGAACTAACTACACCTGGAAGAGGAAGGAACAGACCTGGCTTACCTCTAGTGAAATTCCCCAAAGATGATAGTAGCCCCCACATATATTAACGGTGAGTTCAGAGGAAAAGACATACACAGTATGAAGGTAGATTTAGCAAAGCGAGGTCCACTTACTAGATAGAGGAAGGATACAAAAGAGGACTTCACGGTCAGATGAAAAACCCTTTCAAAAACCCATCCTGAAATTACTTTAAGACTCCTGTGTCAACTCATGACACAGGAGTGGCAATTTCAGTCCACAAGAGCTTCCAGTAACAGGATATGACAAACTGTAAACTGGACAAAAAATACAAAACAAAAAGGACAAGAGTCCACTTAGCTGATCAGCAGACTGGTAGCAGGAACATGCAACTGAAAGACTCAGGTTACAATGATGACCGGCAAGGAAGTGACTGGAGAGCAAGGCTAAATAGGGAACTCCCAAAACTGATGGAAGCAGGTGAGCTGAGGCAGAAAAGAACACACAAGTCTCCAGTACCACCAGCCACCACTAGGGGAGCCCAAAAAGCGGATCACAACAAAAACCGTCCCGTAGGTGGGACTTTCCTTCGTAATGTGACGCAGCACAGCCGTCATTCCTACCCCCTTGGCGCCGTGCGCCGGCTCCTCAGTGTTGTTTGATTCTGTCCCGAAGCCTGCACTGTTATGTTATCCCTTGGCCAGGCACACTTAGCGCTGCCCCTCTTCTGACATCATTTGGTGTCAACCTGACTGCGCCTGTGCGTCGGCGCTGGCCGAGATCCCGCCTCGCAGTGTCTTCTGATTTAATCACACTGCGGGCCTGGGATCCATGGGCATGCGCAGTGCATATCTTCTCTTCCGCCTCTCACTCATCTCCCTTCGTCTTCTTCAGACTGTGCCCCGTCAGCTGATCCCTAATAGCATGCCACGGCCGTGACACCGCACACTCTGAAGAAGCCGGAGGGAGGGGAGTGAGAGGCGAGGATATGCACTGCGCATGGCCACGGATCCCAGGCCCGCGGTGGGATTACATTGGACGACACTGCGAGGTGGGATCTCGGCCAGCACGGACGCACAGGCGCAGCCAGACTGACACCAAATGATGTCAGAAGATGGGCAGCGCTAAGTGTGCCTGGCCAAGGGATAACATAACAGCGCAGGCTTCGGGACAGAATCAAACAACGCTGAGGAGCCGGGGCACGGCGCCAAGGGGGTAGGAATGACGGCTGTGCTGCGTCATATTACGAAGGAAAGTCCCACCTCCGGGACAGACTCACTGTATCAGGGGACACATTTTATAAGTGTTTAGTTCTGTGTTTGCAAGGAGCATAATGAAAAGAGCGACCTTTTCCTTTTGCATCCTTTGTGCTGCACAAGCTGGCTCTTTCAGCTACAAACGCCTTGGGGGGGGTTAAAGGTTCCCTTTCGACTTTCTCCAATCAGGCTTCGGCCTACACTGTGTTCCTCTGCTCCTCCTGCTGTCCCTGGGCTCCAACACCGCCAGTTGTTGTCCGGAAGTGCTGTCCGCACAGTCAACAGTCGCTCCTCTGTTATTGGGGTTCAGTAACGTCAGCTGTTCCCCAGCTGTGTGTGTGGCAATCCCTCCTCTCTCCTCCACCTCCTCCTCCTCCTTCTGTCCCTGGGCTCCAACACCGCTTGTTGTTGTCCAGAAGCGCTGTCTGCACAGTCAACAGTCGCTCCTCTGTTATTGGGGTTCAGTAACGTCAGCTGTTCCCCAGCTTTGTGTGTGGCAATCCCTCCTATCTCCTCCACCTCCTCCTCCTGCTGTCCCTGGGCTCCAACACCGCTAGTTGTTGCCTGGTAGTGCTGTCCGCACAGTCAACAGTCACTCCTCTGTTATTGGGGTTCAGTAACGTCAGCTGTTCCCCAGCTGTGTGTGTGGCAATCCCTCCTATCTCCTCCACCTCCTCCTGCGGTCCCTGGGCTCCAACACCGCTAGTTGTTGCCTGGTAGTGCTGTCCGCACAGTCAACAGTCGCTCCTCTGTTATTGGGTTTCAGTAACGTCAGCTGTTCCCCAGCTGTGTGTGTGGCAATCCCTCCTATCTCCTCCACCTCCTCCTCCTGCTGTCCCTGGGCTCCAACACCGCTAGTTGTTGCCTGGTAGTGCTGTCCGCAAAGTCAACAGTCGCTCCTCTGTTATTGGGGTTCAGTAACGTCAGCTGTTCCCCTGCTGTGTGTGTGGCAATCCCTCCTCTCTCCTCCACCTCCTCCTCCTCCTTCTGTCCCTGGGCTCCAAAACCACTAGTTGTTGTCTGGAAGTGCTGTCCGCACAGTCAACAGTCGCTCCTCTGTTATTGGGGTTCAGTAACGTCAGCTGTTCCCCAGCTGTGTGTGTGGCAATCCCTCCTCTCTCCTCCTCCTTCTGTCCCTGGGCTCCAACACCGCTTGTTGTTGTCCGGAAGTGCTGTCCGCACAGTCAACAGTCGCTCCTCTGTTATTGGGGTTCAGTAACGTCAGCTGTTCCCCAGCTGTGTGTGTGGCAATCCCTCCTCTCTCCTCCTCCTTCTGTCCATGGGCTCCAACACTGCTAGTTGTTGTCCGGAAGTGCTGTCCGCACAGTCAACAGTCGCTCCTCTGTTATTGGGGTTCAGTAACGTCAGCTGTTCCCCAGCTGTGTGTGTGGCAATCCCTCCTATCTCCTCCACCTCCTCCTCCTGCTGTCCCTGGGCTCCAACACCGCTAGTTGTTGCCTGGTAGTGCTGTCCGCACAGTCAACAGTCGCTCCTCTGTTATTGGGGTTCAGTAACGTCAGCTGTTCCCCAGCTGTGTGTGTGGCAATCCCTCCTATATCCTCCACCTCCTCCTCCTGCTGTCCCTGGGCTCCAACACCGCTAGTTGTTGCCTGGTAGTGCTGTCCGCACAGTCAACAGTCGCTCCTCTGTTATTGGGGTTCAGTAACGTCAGCTGTTCCCCAGCTGTGTGTGTGGCAATCCCTCCTATCTCTTCCACCTCCTCCTCCTGCTGTCCCTGGGCTCCAACACTGCTAGTTGTTGCCTGGTAGTGCTGTCTGCACAGTCAACAGTCGCTCCTCTGTTATTGGGGTTCAGTAACGTCAGCTGTTCCCCAGCTGTGTGTGTGACAATCCCTCCTATCTCCTCCACCTCCTCCTCCTGCTGTCCCTGGGCTCCAACACCGCTAGTTGTTGCCTGGTAGTGCTGTCCGCACAGTCAACAGTCGCTCCTCTGTCATTGGGGTTCAGTAAGGTCAGCTGTTCCCCAGCTGTGTGTGTGGCAATCCCTCCTCTCTCCTCCACCTCCTCCTCCTCCTTCTGTCCCTTGGCTCCAACACCGCTAGTTGTTGTCCGGAAGTGCTGTCCGCACAGTCAACAGTCGCTCCTCTGTTATTGGGGTTCAGTAATGTCAGCTGTTCCCCAGCTGTGTGTGTGGCAATCCCTCCTCTCTCCTCCTCCTCCTCCTCCTTCTGTCCCTGGGCTCTAACACCGCTAGTTGTTGTCCGGAAGTGCTGTCCGCACAGTCAACAGTCGCTCCTCTGTTATTGGGGTTCAGTAACGTCAGCTGTTCCCCAGCTGTGTGTGTGGCAATCCCTTCTCTCTCCTCCACCTCCTCCTCCTCCTTCTGTCCCTGGGCTCCAACACCGCTAGTTGTTGTCCGGAAGTGCTGTCCGCACAGTCACCCGTCGCTCCTCTGTTATTGGGGTTCAGTAACGTCAGCTGTTCCCCAGCTGTGTGTGTGGCAATCCCTCCTATCTCCTCCACCTCCTCCTCCTGCTGTCCCTGGGCTCCAACACCGCTAGTTGTTGCCTGGTAGTGCTGTCCGCACAGTCAACAGTCGCTCCTCTGTTATTGGGGTTCAGTAACGTCAGCTGTTCCCCAGCTGTGTGTGTGGCAATCCCTCCTCTCTCCTCCACCTCCTCCTCCTTCTGTCCCTGGGCTCCAACACCGCTAGTTGTTGTCCGGAAGTGCTGTCCGCACAGTCAACAGTCGCTCCTCTGTTATTGGGGTTCAGTAATGTCAGCTGTTCCCCAGCTGTGTGTGTGGCAATCCCTCCTCTCTCCTCCACCTCCTCCTCCTCCTTCTGTCCCTGGGCTCCAACACCACTAGTTGTTGCCTGGAAGTGCTGTCCGCACAGAGCCAAACACCTCACCAATGTGTTAGTGGGGTTCAGTAATGCCTGCTGCTCCCCTGCTGTGTATACGGCAACGTGTCATGCGACCGCCACGCAGGCACAACAACTTAAATTTAAGGGAACCTGTACCCCCCCTAGGCGTTTGTTACTGAAAGAGCCACCTTGTGCAGCAGTAACGATGCAAAAGGAAAAAGTGCCTCTTTTCGTGGTGCTCCTTGCACATGCTGAACCTAACACTTGTGAAATGTGTCCCCTCACACCGTTAAACCGTCCGGTAGGTGGAACTTTCATTTGTCATGTGACGCAGCACAGCCGTCATTCTTACCCCCTTGGCGCCGTGCGCCGCCTCCTCAGCGTTGTTTGAATCTGTCCCGGAGCCTGTGCTATGTTATGTTATGTTATGTTAGCCCTTGGCCAGGCACACTTAGCGCTGCCCGTCTTCTGACATTACTTGGTGTCAGGCTGGCTGCGCCTGTGCAGCCGCGCTGGACGAGATCCCGCCTCGTAGTGTCTTCTGATTTAATCCCACTGCGGGCCTGTGATCCATGGACATGCGCAGTGCATATCTTAACCTCCGCCTCTCACTCATCTCCCTACGCCTTCTTCAGACTGTGCAACATCAGCTGATCCCTAATAGCATGCCACGGCCGTGACGCCGCACAGTCTGAAGAAGCCGTAGGGAGGGGAGTGAGATGCGAGGATATGCACTGCTCATGCCCTTGGATCACAGGTCCGCAAAGTGATTACATTAGATGACACAGCGAGGCGGGATCTTGGCCAGCGCGGCCGCACAGGCGCAGCCAGCCTGACACCAAATGATGTCAGAAGACGGGCAGCGCAAAATGTGTGCATGGCCAAGGGCTAACATAACAGCGCAGGCTCCGGGACAGATTCAAACAACGCTGAGGAGGCGGCGCACGGCGCCAAGGGGGTAAGAATGACGGCTGTGCTGCGTCACATGACAATTGAAAGTTCCATCTACTGGACGGTTTTACGGTGTGAGGGGACACATTACATAAGTGTCAAGTTCAGCGTTTGCAAGGACCATAATTAAAAGAGCTAAGTTTACCTTTTTCAGCATTAGTGCTGTACAAGATGGCTCCTTAATCTACAAACGCCTTGGGGGGGGGGGGGGGTTAAAGGTTCCCTTTCAACTTGCTCCAGTGCAAGCTTCGGCCTACACTCTGCTCTTCCTGCTGACCCTGGGCTCTAACACCGCCAGTTGGCGCCCGGAAGTGCTAGCTGCACAGATCAAAACACCAGCCAATGTGTTAGTGGGGTTCAGCACCGCCAGCTGATCCCCTGCTGTGTAGCTGGCAGCGTGTCCTGCAAAAGCCACGCAGACACAAAGCTGCCTCCAGTGCAGGCTTCGGCCTACACTCTGCTCCCTCTACTCCTCCTGCTGACCCTGGGCTCCAACACCGCCAGTTGGGGCCCAGAAGTGCTGGCTGCACAGAGCCAAACACCTCGCCAATGTGTCAGTGGGGTTCAGCAATGCCAGCTGTTCCCCTGCTGTGTAGCCGGCATCGTGTCCTGCAAAAGCCACGCAGACACAAGAACTGAAATTGAAGGGAACCTGTCCCCCCCCCAGGCATTTGTATGTATAACAGCCACCTTGTACAGCAGTAATGCTGCATTTGTACAAGGTAGCTCAGTAAGTTATTCTCCTTACACACGTGGAACGAAACACGTCTAAAATGTGTCCCCTGAGACCATTAAACCGTCCCTGAGGTGTGACTTTCCTTTGTAATGACAAGCTGCAACCCCCTTGGTAGCGCTGCCCATCTTCTGACATCATTGTTTGGCTGGCTGCGCCTCTGCGGCCGCCCTGCCCGACACAACGCCCCTCGGTGTCTTATGTATTTTGACTGCGAGGGTGTGATTGACGGGCATGAGCAGTGCATATCTTCGCCAGGCTGTCACTCAGCTCCTTCCGCCTTCTTCAGACTGTGCGGCTTCATGGCCGTGGCATGCGATAAGGGATCAGCTGACGCCGCATAGTCTGTAGCAGGTGTAAGAACACGAGCGAGAGGCGAACATATGTACTGCGCCAGGCCATGAATCCCAGCCCCGCAGTGTGAAACACTGTAAAGACATTGCGGGGCTGGGATTCATGGGCATCGCGAACCGCACCAGCTGACATGAAATGATGTCAGAAGACGGGCAGCGCATGGCCAAGGGATAACGCAACAACGCAGACTCCTGTACATCAAAATGCGATGCTCAGGAGGCCGCGCCAAGCACCAAGGTGGTATTTTTGCCAGCTGTGCTGCGTCTCATTACGAAGGGAACTCCCGCCTCCAAGACAGATTGACTGTATAAGGGCCAAAATGTTGTACGTGTTTCATTCAGCTTGTGCAAGGAACAAAATTAAAAGAGCAACCTTTGACTTGTGCAGCACTACTGCTGCATAAGGCGTGGCTCTTCTAGTTTGTAACACCTGAGGGGGGGTTAAAGGTTACCTTTAAAATTGGTTCAATTAGGCTTCGGCCTACACTCTGCTCCCCCTGCAGAGCCTGGGCTCTAACACCACCAGTTGGTGCCCCGAAGTGCTGGCTGCACAGAGAAAAACACCCGCCAATGTGTCAGTGGGGTTCAGCACCGCCAGCTGTTCCCCTGCTGTGTAGCCGGCAACATGTCCTGCAACAGCCACGCAGACACAAAGCTGCCGCCAGTGCAGCCTTCGGCCTACACTCTGCTCCCTCTCCTCCTGCTGACCCTGGGCTCTAACACCGCCAGTTGGTGCCCGGTACTGCTAGCTGCACAGAGAAAAACACCCGCCAATGTGTCAGTGGGGTTCAGCACCGCCAGCTGTTCCCCTGCTGTGTAGCCGGCAACGTGTCCTGCAACAGCCACACAGACACAAAGCTGCCGCCAGTGCAGGCTTCGACCTACACTCTGCTCCCTCTCCTCCTGCTGACCCTGGGCTCTAACACCGCCAGTTGGTGCCCGGAACTGCTAGCTGCACAGAGAAAAACACCCGCCAATGTGTCAGTGGGGTTCAGCACCGCCAGCTGTTCCCCTGCTGTGTAGCCGGCATCGTGTCCTGCAAAAGCCACGCAGACACAAGAACTGAAATTGAAGGGAACCTGTCCCCCCTCCCCCAGGTGTTTGTATGTTTTACAGCCACCTTGTACAGCAGTAATGCTGCATGTGTGCAAGGTGGCTCATAAACTTATTCTCCTTGCACACGTGGAACGGAACACGTCTACAATGTGTCCCCTGAGACCATTAAAACGTCCCTGAGGTGTGACTTTCCTTTGTAATGACACGCAACAACCCCCTTGGTAGCGCAGCCCTTCTTCTGATATCATGGTTTGGCTGGCTGCGCCTCTGCGGCCGCCTTGCCCGACACAACGCCCCTCAGTGTCTTATTTATTTTGACTGCGAGGGTGTGATTGACAGGCATGAGCAGTGCATATCTTTGCCAGGCTGTCACTCAGCTCCTTCCGCCTTCTTCAGACTGTACGGCTTCATGGCCGTGGCATGCGATAAGGGATCAGCTGACGCCGCACAGTCTGTAGCAGGTGTAAGGACACGAGCGAGAGGCGAACATATGTACTGCGCCAGGCCATGAATCCCAGCCCCGCAGTGTGAAACACTGTAAAGACATTGCGGGGCTGGGATTCATGGGCATCGCGAACCGCACCAGCCGACATGAAATACCGCCAGTTGGTGCCCCGAAGTGCTGGCTGCACAGAGAAAAACACCCGCCAATGTGTCAGTGGGGTTCAGCACCGCCAGCTGTTCCCCTGCTGTGTAGCCGGCAACATGTCCTGCAACAGCCACGCAGACACAACAGACCTACAAATACCTCCAGTGCAGGCTTCGGCCTACACTCTGCTCCCCCTGCTGACCCTTTGCTCCAACACCGCTAGTTGGGGCTCTAGGAAGACAAGCTTGAATAGGGCCCCATCCTGGTTCCAGCACCGTCAGCTGGTTCCGGGCAGAGCCTTTGGCATAGGTGCCTCCTTCTGGGTATCCGAGTTCCACCAACGTCAGGTGGTCCTTGGTAGTGCTTTCAGGCACGGGTACCTCCTGCTTAGTAACCGGGTTCCAGTAACGTCAGCTGGTCCTCGGTAGTTCCATTGGCTTTTGGACCTTCGGCTACCCATCCGGGTTCCAGTACCGTCAGCTGGTTCTCGGCAGTGTCTTTTGCTCTTGTACCTTCTGCTCCCCATCCTGTTTCCAGTACCGTCAGCTGGTTCTGGGCAGAGCCTTTGGCTTAGGTGCCTCCCTCTGGGTATCCGAGTTCCACCAACGTCAGGTGGTCCTTGGTAGTGCTTTCAGGCACGGGTACCTCCTGCTTAGTAACCGGGTTCCAGTAACGTCAGCTGGTCCTCGGTAGTTCCATTGGCTCTTGGACCTTCGGGTAGCCATCCGAGTTCCAGTTCCATCAGCTGTTTCTCGGCATTTTCTCAGCCTTCTTGTACCTTCTGCTACATTTCCAAGTTCAATACCCTAAAGACGACGACCCGGAAGACCACCCCTAAGATGACGACGACACCAGAGACGACAACCACTGAGATGACGACGACCCTGGAGACGATGACCCTGAAGACCACCCCGATGACGACGACTCCGGAGACGATGACCCTGGAGATGACAACCCTGGAGACGACGACGACATGGGAGACTGAGAAGCAGAAGAACAAGAGGCTGCAGAACAAAGAGCAGAAGAACATTAAGCATAACACTAAATATCAGAGCAAAAGATATTATCTAAATTATAAGCAGAAGAAGACTAAGCATTGTATGGGGGTGAGTCCGTTCCTCCTCGTGGTGCCCCTGGATAAAGCCTGATGCTGCAGGCCAAACTGAACGCGGACAAATGTAACTCTTTTGTGACAGGCAGAACGGAAGGTGTAATCTTCAAACTTTTATAGATAACAACTACGGGAATGCCTGTCACAAATAAGAATATGATGAAGAAGTTGAATATGAAGAATAATAGTTAAATAAAAAGAATATGAACAATGTAAAAAAAAAATTATAGGTAGGAGATGAAGAAGATGAATAAGGTGAAGAAGAAGTTTATGTCAAAGATGCTGATGATGATGAAGAAGAAAGTGTGGGAGAAGTGAAAAAGAGGGTGAAGGGCGTGGAAGTAGTGAAACATCAATATCTGACAAAATAAAAAAAATCTTAACATAGTCAATATCTTTGTAACTCCGAACGTCTTTAAAAAAAATTAAATTCCTGCTATTCTATTTGATTGGGCTAAACCTCTATGCCTTTAATGTCTCCGCCACCTCCCCCAATACATCCTACATTATTCTTAGTTGTTTCCCTTCATGTAGAATGAACCTACAAGGAAAGAAAGGGTTTATTTTAATTCCGATATTTTCGTCCCATTGACTTGCATTGGGATCGGGTATCGGAATCGGCTAGATCCGATACTTTGACGGTATCGGCCGATACTTTCCGATACCGATACTTTCCGATATCGGAAGGTATCGCTCAACACTACTTGTGAGTTTTTGAGAGTTTCTGCTTGTATTTCTTTGCATGAAGTTGGAATAGCCTCCCAGAGCTGCTGTTTGGATGTGAACTGCCTCCCACCCTCATAGATCTTTTGCTTGATGATCCTCTAAAGGTTCTCTATAGGGTTGAGGCCACACCATGAGTTTATCTCCTTTTATGCCCATAGCAGCAAATGACTCAGAGGTATTCTTTGCAGCATGAGATGGTGCATTGTCAGCATGAAGTTGATTTTGCTCCTGAGGGCACGTTTCTGCTATTTAGACCATAGAAGAAAGTTGTCAGTCAGAAACTCTATATACTTTGCAGAGGTCATTTTCACACCTTCAGGAACCTTAAAGAGCCTTACCAGCTGTTTCCCATGATTCTGGCCCAAAACATGACTCCTCCACCTCCTCGCTGATGTTGCAGGCTTGTTGGGACATGGTGGCCATCCAACAACCATCCACTACTCCATCCATCTGGACCATCCAGGGTTGCTCAACACTTATCAGTAAACAAGATTGTTTGGAAATTAGTTTTCATGTATGTGTGGGCCCAATACAACCATTTCTGCTTGTGAACACTGTTTAAGGGTGGCTGAATAGTAGGTTTATGCACCACAGCAAGCCTTTGAAGGAGCCTACACCTTGAGGTTCGAGGGACTCCAGAGGCACCAGCAGCTTCAAATATCTGTTT
Source organism: Ranitomeya variabilis (assembly GCF_051348905.1). NCBI lineage: Eukaryota > Metazoa > Chordata > Amphibia > Anura > Dendrobatidae > Ranitomeya > Ranitomeya variabilis. The sequence goes on along the minus strand of NC_135237.1, from coordinate 265,840,703 downwards.
GCTGCTTTGTAATGGCTTTTTAGCAGCTGCACTCTTAATCCGATGAACTTGCCTGGCAGAAATCTTCCTCATTATGCGTTTATGAGCACAAACACATTTGTGCTCAGATACAGCCACAAATCTCTTAACCTCTTAATCCCATACTATCCCGTCAAGGTGACCTGGGACTTAATTCCCAGTGATGGGATAGTACGTCATACTGTTTAATGCGACATTGCGACTTAAGTCGCGGTGATCGCATTAAATTTCCGGCGCCATCTTACCTGCAGGATGATGGTGTCGGCATCCCAGGGCCTGGCTCCACCCCCCAGGCCTCATGATCACTGTGATTGGCTGTTCAATTCTGAACAGCCAATCACAGCGTTTCTCATTGTTTCAGCCAATCGGAGCGGCTGAAACAATAAAGTCCCAGGCTAGGATCGAGTACCGATGTACTCGATCCTAGGGCCGGTGCCTGGCAATGCCAGGCATCGGCAAAAGACCCCCGGATTGGCGTGATCGCCGATCGAATCGATCGCGCCAATCGCAGGGCACAGCGGTGGTATTACCGCGCTGTGCCCTGCTGTACCCGGCCCTCCCCGGCTCTCCCCTGCTGCAGCGGCCTGGATCGGTGCTTGAATCACACCGATCACAGGCAAGAGACTAGTGCAGGCCCAGCAGGGCCTGCACGAGGTGATTGGCGCGATCGATGCTATCGACGATCGCGCCAATCACAGGGCACAGCGGCGGTCAAGTTGTGACCGCTGTGTGCCCTGCTGGTGACCTGGCTGTGACCTGCCTGGGATCGGAGGGATCCTAGGCAGTTGCCATGGTCACCAGGGCCTGCAGGGATTGGTGGGATCGATGTTATCATTCAATCCCACCAATGACAGCTCTCAGCAGCGGTGTGACCGCTCTGTGACCTGTCTGTCACCTGCAGGTGACCTGTTTGACCGCTCTGCAGGGGTCCTCACTCTAGCTGAGGACTCCTGCAGAGCGGTCACACAGAAGCCTGTAACACCACAATCCCCTGCGTTCGAAAACAGCAAAAGAAGAAAGAAAAAACGAAGAAAGAAAACCGAAGAAAGAAGAGAGACTACAAACGTAAGTGTTAACAGCCCCTACCTGATCTCTCTTCACCCCCCATCCCCCTTCCCCCTCTTTTTTAACCCCCTCCATCCCTCTTTGTGCCACCTCTGTGCGCACGTTCAGCAGCCGCCGAGTGTTGATTGGTGACGCAGTTCACCGATCAACACTCGTGCTCGCTTTTTTTTCATCAGCCCCCTTTGCCCAATTTCGTACACCCATCCCGCAGCCGCCAAACTTTGATAAGTGACGCAGTTCACTTATCAGAGCTTGTGCCTGCCGTTTTCCTTTGTTTTTCACAACACCTGTGCACACACCCAGCAGCCGCTGAACTTTGATAAGTGACGCGGTTCACTTATCAAAGCTCTCGTGCCTGCCGTTTTCTTTTTTTTCCCATCTCCGTGCGCTCACCCAGCCGCCACGTCTAACCCGTGCCTTCCTTTTCTTTTTTTTTCCCCATTTCCGTGCACTCACCCAGCCGCCGCGTCTAACCCGCGCCTTTCTTTTTTTTTTAACATCTCTGTGCGCTAACCCAGCCGCCGCGTCTAACCCGTGCCTTCCTTTTTTTTTTTCCCCATTTCCGTGCACTCACCCAGCTGCCGCATCTAACCCACGCCTTTCTTTTTTTTTTTTTACCATCTCCGTGCGCTAACCCAGCCGCCGCGTCTAACCCGTGCCTTCCTTTTCTTTTTTTTTCCCCATTTCCATGCGCTCACCCAGCCACCGCGTCTAACCCGTGCCTTCCTTTTCTTTTTTTTTTTCACATCTCCGTTCACACACCCAGCAGCGGCCAAACTTCGATAAGTGACGCGGTTCACTTATCAGAGGTCTCGTGCCTGCCGGTTTTTTTTCACATCCCGTTCGCACACCCAGCAGCCGCTGAACTTTGATAAGTGACGCAGTTCACTTATCAGAGCTCTCGTGCCTGCCGTTTTTTTTCACATCCCGTTCGCACACCCAGCAGCCGCTGAACTTTGATAAGTGACGCGGTTCACTTATCAGAGCTCTCGTGCCTGCAGTTTTTTTTTCACATCCCGTTCGCACACCCAGCAGCCGCTGAACTTTGATAAGTGATGCGGTTCACTTATCAGAGCTCTCGGGCCTGCCGTTTTTTTTTTCACATCCTGTTCGCACACCCAGCAGCCGCTGAACTTTGATAAGTGACGCGGTTCACTTATCAGAGCTAGGGCCTGCTGTTTTATACTTTTCTTTCACAGGTATTTTTTTTCCCTATTTGCTTTTTTTTCCTTTAGCTTTTTCTTTTCAGAGTAGTTTGCACCAAGCACTATCCCCCCACACTTACACATAGTTACCAATAAAGTACACAGAAGCACCACACTTACAAAAAAATTGTCCCGCTCGTCCCGTTCGTCCCAACAGCGCTATTCAGTGGAGGAGGCATATTCTTTCCTTGCCTCCGACACTGATAGCGAGGGAGAGGATCCCACTTTTCTTTATTTTTCTGATTCTTCCTCATCCTCTTCCCACTCCTCATCTTCCTCCTCCGGCCCTGCGGAACCACCACGCAGACGCCGCAGGACAGAAGATGAGGCAAGGCCCATCGTTGATGAAGATGAAGATGAAGCGCCCACCATTGCTGAAGACGAACCAGCGCACCCCACTGCGGACCCCATATGGACCTCGCCACCCGAAAATTATGAGCCACTGATTCCTGATTTTGTGGCAGAATCAGGAATCAAGTTTGACACCACTGGCCTCACAGAACTAGACTTTTTCAAAGTCTTTTTCTCTGAGGCTTTCATTAACCTAATGGTGGAGCAAACTAATCTGTATGCTCGGCAATTTTTGGACCAAAACTCTGGTTCATCATATTCTAACTGGTCTCCTGTAGACGCAGTTGAAATGATGCAGTTTTGGGGCCTGGTCCTCCACATGGGGATCCTAAAGAAGCCTGAACTTCGGCAATACTGGAGTAAATATATTTTATATAACACTCCAGTATTCCGAATGGTCATGACCCGGACGCGTTTTGAGGCCATCCATAAGTTCCTGCATTACACCGATAATGCACGGTGTCCCGCAAGAGATGACCCCAACTTTGACCGTCTGTTCAAAGTTCGGCCGGTTATCGAACACTTCAACAAAAAGTTTGCTGAAGTGTACGTGCCTCAAAGGGACATCTCCGTGGATGAGTCCTTAATTCATTTTAAGGGGCGGCTCAAATTCCGTCAATACCTGCCCAGCAAAAGGGCCAGGTACGGAATCAAACTCTACAAGCTGTGTGAGAGTACCTCAGGGTACACCCACAGCTTTAGAGTTTACAAAGGGAAGGACACCAGGATTGAACCGCCTGAGTGTCCTTCTATCCTGGGAGTGAGTGGGAAAATTGTGTGGGATTTGGTGCACCCACTGCTGGAAAAGGTTATCACCTCTATACCGATAACTTTTACACCAGCATCCCACTCTACAAATCTCTCTCTGCGCGAGGTACTGCAGCCTGCGGTACTGTCCGCAAAAATCAGAGAGGCCTCCCGAAGAAGCTACTTGGGCAGACTCTCTGAAAAGGTGAGAGCAAAGCCCTATGTAGCGACCACCTGCTGGTGGTCAAGTACAAGGACAAAAGGGATATCCTTCTACTGCCCACCATACACGGTGATGGCAGCGCCCTCAGCACTGTAAGGGGTACCTCTACAGAGGTCAGCAAACCGACCTGTGTACTGGGGTACAACAAAAACATGGGGGGCGTTGATCTCTCTGATCAACTCCTCCAACCGTACAGTGCTTTGAGAAAGGCCAGGGTGTGGTACAAAAAGCTGTCCGTGCACATTGTACAAATGGCAATGCTCAACGCCTTCCTGCTGTCACGATGTGCACACAACACCGATACGTCATACCTTCATTTCCAGGAGGTAGTGGTTAAGGCCCTGATGTTTGGCACGAGGGAAGGAGCGGGCCCCAGTACTTCTGGAACTGAAGGTACACGTATCGTACCAGGTCAGCATTTTCCGGGGGTGGTCCCACCAACTGGAAGAAAAGGTAAGCTGCAAAAGAGGTGCCGAGTGTGCTACAAAAGAGGAATATGGAAGGACACCATCTATCAATGCGACACCTGCGCAGAAAATCCTGGCCTGTGTATGAAGGATTGCTTTAAATTGTACCACACCTCCATGCACTATTAATTTACAGGAAACAGATTTATTCCAAAGGAGGCACATCTATGTAAGTTCTTTGGGGACCTACTTTCCAAAATGTTGTCACTTGTGGGTTTTTTTCCTCTTTAGGCACATCATGGGCTCTGCAAACGGAACATGACGCCCGCAGATGATTCCATCAAAGTCTGCATTCCAAAACTTCAGTACTTCCCTTTCGAGCCCCAATGTGTGCCCAAACAGTTTTTTCCCACATGTGGGGTACCAGCATACTCAGGACAAATTGGACAACAACTTTTGTGGTCCAATTTCTCCTGTTACCCATGGGAAATTAAAAAATTGGGGACTAAAAGATCATTTTTGTGGGCAAAAAATAGGATTTTTTATTTTCACGCCCGGGCGTTATAAACTTTAGTGAAACACTTAGGGGTTCAAAGTTCTCACCACACATCTAGACAAGTTCCTTAGGGGGTCTAGTTTCCAAATTGGGGTCACTTGTGGGGGGTTTCCACTGTTTAGGCACATCAGGGGCTCATCAAATGGAATGTGACGGCCGCAGACGATGCCATCAAAGCCTGCACTCCAAAACGTCACTACTTCCCTTCCGAGCCCTGACGTGTGCCCAAACAGTAGTTTTCTCCCACATATGGGGGACCAGCCTACTCAGAAGAAATTGGACAACAACTTTTGTGGTCCAATTTCTCCTGTTACCCTTGGGAAATTAAAAAAATTGGGGACTAAAAGATCATTTTTGTGGGCAAAAAATAGGATTTTTTATTTTCACGCCCGGGCGTTATAAACTTTAGTGAAACACTTAGGGGTTCAAAGTTCTCACCACACATCTAGACAAGTTCCTTAGGCAGTCTAGTTTCCAAATTGGGGTCACTTGTGGGGGGTTTCCACTGTTTAGGCACATCAGGGGCTCATCAAATGGAACGTGACGGCCGCAGACGATTCCATCAAAGCCTGCATTCCAAAACGTCACTACTTCCCTTCCGAGCCCTGATGTGTGCCCAAACAGTAGTTTTCTCCCACATATGGGGAACCAGCCTACTCAGGTCAAATTGGACAACAACTTCTGTGATCCAATTTCTCCTGTTACCCTTGAGAAAATAAAAAATTGGGGACTAAACGATCATGTTTGTGGGAAAAATAGGATTTTTTATTTTCACGCACGGGCGGTATAAACTTCTGTGAAGCACTTGGGGGATAAAAGTGCTCACCACACATATAGATAAGTTCCTTAGGGGGTCTAGTTTCCAAAATGCGGTCACTTGTTGGGGGTTTCAACTGTTTAGGCACATCAGGGGCTCACCAAACGCAACATGGCGTCCGATCTCAATTCCAGCTAATTTCAGCTTGAAAAAGTCTTATGGCGCTCCTTCCCTTCTGAGCCCTGCCATGCGCCTAAACAGTGGTTCCCCCCCACATATGGGGTATTGGCGTACTCAGGACAAATTACACTACAACTTTTGTGGTCCAATTTCTTCAGTTACCCTTGTGAAAATAAAAAATTGGGGACTAAACGATCATGTTTGTGGAAAAAATAAGTTTTTTTATTTTCATGCACGGGCGGTATAAACTTCTGTGAAGCACTTGGGGGATAAACGTGCTCGCCACACATCTAGATAAGTTCCTTAGGGGGTCTAGTTTCCAAAATGGGGTCACTTGTTGGGGGTTTCAACTGTTTAGGCACATCAGGGGCTCACCAAATGCAACATGGTGTCCGATCTCAATTCCAGCTAATTTTAGCTTGAAAAAGTCTTATGGCGCTCCTTCCCTTCTGAGCCCTGCCATGCGCCCAAACAGTGCTTTTGCCCCACATATGGGGTATTGGCGTACTCAGGACAAATTGGACAACAACTTTTGCAGTACAATTTCTCCTGTTACCTTTGGGAAAATAAAAAATTGTTGCTAAAATATCGTTTTCATGACTAAAAAGTTAAATTTTCATTTTTTCCTTCAACATTGCTTTAGTTCTCATGAAGCACCAGAAGAGTTAATAATCTTATTGAATGTGGTTTTGATCAGCTTCAGGGGTGCAGTTTTTAGAATGGTGTCACTTTTGGGTATTTTTTGCTATATAGACCCCTAAATGTGACTTCAAATGTGAGGTGGTCCCTAAAAAAAATGGTTTTGTAAATTTTGTTGTAAAAATGAGAAATTGCTGGTCAACTTTTAACCCTTATAACTCCCTAACAAAAAAAAAATTTGCTTCCAAAATTGTGCTGATGTAAAGTAGACATGTGGGAAATGTTACATATTAAGTATTTTGTGTGACATATCTCTGTGATTTAAGGGCATAAAAATTCAAAGTTGGAAAATTGCGAAATTTTCAAAATTTTCGCCAAATTTCCATTTTTTTCACAAATAAATGCAGGTAATATCAAAGAAATGTTACCACTATTATGAATTACAATATGTCATGAGAAAATAATGTCAGAATCACCAAGATCCCTTGAAGCATTCCAGAGTTATAACTTATAAAGGGACAGTGGTCAGAATTGTAAAAATTGGCCCGGTCATTAACGTGCAAACCACCCCCGGGGCTTAAGGGGTTAACAGTACGATGATCACGCTTATGTTTTTGGAAAATTTCTAATGTTTTCATCCCTTCACCAAGGCATTGCACTATTTGATGCTTTTCAGCAGCAGAGAGATCCTCTTACCCTCCCATGTTACTTGAAAACTGTGACCTGCTTAATAATGTGGAACATCATTTCTAAGTAGATTTCCTTTAATTGGAATCACCTGGAAAACCAATTATCACATGTGTTTAAGATTGATTTCAGTGATCCATTGAGCCCTGAGACACAATACCATCCACAAGTTTATTTGAAAAACAAAACAATTAAATCTTTATGACACTTAAATCCAATTTGCATAATAATTTGGAACACAGTGTAATGTATTTTGTAATCTTTCATCTTTGTAGGAAGCTGCTGAAGCTGCTTCCCCAGTTGAAAAGGTGCTCCCCGAAGAAGAGGGAAGGGGTGGAGAAACACATGGAGAGGGCTCACAATTGGTATGTATCTGTCATGTATTGCGGAACCACACCCTACACTACACACAACACATAACACAAGATACTTAGAACACAACACATAGAAACTGATACATTCTAAGCTCACACAACACATACAAAACTTATTATAGATATCACATGGCACACAACACATAGAAAGGTGTTGTGAAATTGGATTCTGGGCTCCCCCGGTGGCCACTTGTGGAATTTAACTTGTGTGCATCATCCCCTCTGTTCACCTGCTCCTATCAGGATGTGGGAGTCGCTATATAACCTTGCTCCTCTGTCAGTTTCATGCCGGTCAACAATGTATCAGTAGCCTTTCTGTGCATGTTCCTGCTACTAGACTACTCCCAGCTAAGTTGGACTTTTGTCCTTGTGTGTTTTTGCATTTTGTTCCTGTTCACAGCTGCTGTTTCGTTACGGTGTCTGGAAAGCTCTTGTGAGCGGAAATTGCCACTCTGGTGTTATGAGTTAATGCTAGAGTCTTAAAGTAATTTCTGGATGGTGTTTTGATAGGGTTTTCTGCTGACCATGAAAGTGCCCTTTCTGTCTTCATGCTATCTAGTAAGCGGACCTCGATTTTGCTAAACCTATTTTCATACTACGTTTGTCATTTCATCTTAAATCACCGCCAATATATGTGGGGGCCTCTGTCTGCCTTTTGGGAAAATTTCTCTAGAGGTGAGCCAGGACTGTCTTTTCCTCTGCTAGGATTAGGTAGTTCTCCGGCTGGCGCTGGGCATCTAGGGATAAAAAACGTAGGCATGCTACCCGGCCACTTCTAGTTGTGCGGCAGGTTTAGTTCATGGTCAGTATAGTTTCCATCTTCCAAGAGCTAGTTCTCATATATGCTGGGCTATGTTCTCTCGCCATTGAGAATCATGACAGTTTGACCGGCCCAAAAAAGGGTTAAATTACTGGCTGAGAAAGGAGAGAAAAAAGAAGTCTGCTACAATTTTTTTTTTTTTTTTTTTCCCCTCTAGTTCTGAGTGTGCTCTTAATTGAATCACTTGCTAGTCTGCCTATACTGCAGCCTTCCTCTCTTCCTCTCCTTCTAATCCTTGAATGGCTCTGTGTTCACCTGTTTCAAATGGATCTTCAGAGTGTAGCTACAGGTTTGAATAATCTCGCCACAAAGGTACAAAATTTGCAAGATTTTGTTGTTCATGCACCTATGTCTGAGCCTAGAATTCCTTTGCCTGAATTCTTCTCGGGGAATAGATCTCACTTTCAAAATTTTAAAAATAATTGCAAATTGTTTTTGTCCCTGAAGTCTCGCTCTGCCGGAGACCCTGCACAGCAGGTCAGGATTGTAATTTCCTTGCTCCGGGGCGACCCTCAAGACTGGGCTTTTGCATTGGCACCAGGGGATCCTGCGTTGCTCAATGTGGATGCGTTTTTTCTGGCCTTGGGGTTGCTTTATGAGGAACCTCATTTAGAGCTTCAGGCGGAAAAGGCCTTGATGTCCTTGTCTCAGGGGCAAGATGAAGCTGAAATATACTGCCAAAAATTCCGCAAATGGTCTGTGCTTACTCAGTGGAATGAGTGCGCCCTGGCGGCGATTTTCAGAGAAGGTCTCTCTGATGCCATTAAGGATGTTATGGTGGGGTTCCCTGTGCCTGCGAGTCTGAATGAGTCCATGACGATGGCTATTCAGATCGATAGGCGTCTGCGGGAGCGCAAACCTGTGCACCATTTGGCGGTGTCTACTGAGAAAACGCCAGAAAATATGCAATGTGATAGAATTCTGTCCAGAAGCGAGCGGCAGAATTTTAGACGAAAAAATGGGTTGTGCTTCTATTGTGGTGATTCAACTCATGTTATATCAGCATGCTTTAAGCGTACTAAGAAGCCTGACAAGTCTGTTTCAATTAGCACTTTACAGTCTAAGTTTATTCTATCTGTGACCCTGATTTGTTCTTTGTCATCTATTACCGCGGACGCCTATGTCGACTCTGGCGCTGCTTTGAGTCTTATGGATTGGTCCTTTGCCAAACGCTGTGGGTATGATTTGGAGCCATTGGAGGCTCCGATACCTCTGAAAGGGATTGACTCCACCCCATTGGCTAGTAATAAACCACAATACTGGACACAAGTGACTATGCGTGTTAATCCGGATCACCAGGAGGTTATTCGCTTTCTGGTGCTGTATAATCTACATGATGTTTTGGTGCTGGGATTACCATGGCTGCAATCTCATAACCCAGTCCTCGACTGGAGAGCTATGTCTGTGTTAAGCTGGGGATGTAAAGGAACTCATGGGGACGTACCTTTGGTTTCCATTTCATCATCTATTCCCTCTGAGATTCCTGAATTCTTGTCTGACTTTCGTGACGTTTTTGAAGAACCCAAGGTTGGTTCACTACCTCCGCACCGGGAGTGCGATTGTGCCATAGACTTGATCCCGGGTAGTAAATACCCTAAGGGTCGTTTATTTAATCTGTCTGTGCCTGAACACGCTGCTATGCGAGAATATATAAAGGAGTCCTTGGAAAAGGGACATATTCGTCCTTCGTCATCTCCCTTAGGAGCCGGTTTTTTCTTTGTGTCTAAGAAAGACGGCTCTTTGAGGCCGTGTATTGATTATCGACTTTTGAATAAAATCACGGTTAAATATCAATATCCGTTACCACTGCTTACTGATTTGTTTGCTCGTATAAAGGGGGCCAAGTGGTTCTCTAAGATTGATCTCCGTGGGGCGTATAATTTGGTGCGAATCAAGCAGGGGGATGAGTGGAAAACCGCATTTAATACGCCCGAGGGCCATTTTGAGTATTTGGTGATGCCTTTTGGTCTTTCAAATGCCCCTTCAGTCTTCCAGTCCTTTATGCATGACATTTTCCGCGATTATTTGGATAAATTTATGATTGTGTATCTGGATGATATTCTGATTTTTTCGGATGACTGGGACTCTCATGTCCAGCAGGTCAGGAGGGTTTTTCAGGTTTTGTGGTCTAATTCCTTGTGTGTGAAGGGTTCTAAGTGTGTTTTTGGGGTTCAGAAGATTTCCTTCTTGGGATACATTTTTTCCCCCTCTTCCATCGAGATGGATCCTGTCAAGGTTCAGGCTATTGGTGATTGGACGCAACCCTCTTCTCTTAAGAGTCTTCAGAAATTTTTGGGCTTTGCTAACTTTTATCGTCGATTTATTGCTGGTTTTTCTGATGTTGTAAAACCATTGACTGATTTGACTAAGAAGGGTGCTGATGTTGCTGATTGGTCCCCTGATGCTGTGGAGGCCTTTCGGGAGCTCAAGCGCCGCTTTTCTTCCGCCCCAGTGTTGCGTCAGCCTGATGTTGCTCTTCCTTTTCAGGTTGAGGTCGACGCTTCTGAAATCGGAGCTGGGGCGGTGTTGTCGCAGAGAAGTTCCGACTGCTCCGTGATGAGACCTTGTGCTTTTTTTTCCCGTAAATTTTCGCCCGCCGAGCGGAATTATGATATTGGGAATCGGGAGCTTTTGGCCATGAAGTGGGCTTTTGAGGAGTGGCGTCACTGGCTTGAGGGGGCCAGACATCAGGTGGTGGTATTGACTGACCACAAAAATTTAATTTACCTTGAGTCTGCCAGGCGCCTGAATCCTAGACAAGCGCGCTGGTCGTTGTTTTTCTCTCGGTTTAATTTTGTGGTGTCTTACCTACCGGGTTCTAAGAATGTTAAGGCGGATGCCCTTTCTAGGAGTTTTGAGCCTGACTCCCCTGGTAATTCTGAGCCCACAGGTATCCTTAAAGATGGAGTGATATTGTCTGCCGTTTCTCCAGACCTGCGGCGGGCCTTGCAGGAGTTTCAGGCGGATAGACCTGATCGTTGCCCACCGGGTAGACTGTTTGTTCCTGATGATTGGACCAGTAGAGTCATCTCTGAGGTTCATTCTTCTGCGTTGGCAGGTCATCCTGGAATCTTTGGTACCAGGGATTTGGTGGCAAGGTCCTTCTGGTGGCCTTCCCTGTCACGAGATGTGCGAGGCTTTGTGCAGTCTTGTGACGTTTGTGCTCGGGCCAAGCCTTGTTGTTCTCGGGCTAGTGGATTGTTGTTACCCTTGCCTATCCCGAAGAGGCCTTGGACGCACATCTCGATGGATTTTATTTCGGATCTGCCTGTTTCTCAGAAGATGTCTGTCATCTGGGTGGTGTGTGACCGTTTCTCTAAGATGGTCCATCTGGTTCCCTTGCCTAAGTTGCCTTCTTCTTCTGAGTTGGTTCCTCTGTTTTTTCAAAATGTTGTTCGTTTGCATGGTATTCCGGAGAATATCGTTTCTGACAGAGGGACCCAATTCATGTCTAGATTTTGGCGGGCATTCTGTGCTAGGATGGGCATAGATTTGTCTTTTTCGTCTGCTTTCCATCCTCAGACTAATGGCCAGACCGAGCGGACTAATCAGACCTTGGAGACATATTTGAGGTGTTTTGTGTCTGCGGATCAGGATGATTGGGTTGCTTTTTTGCCTTTGGCGGAGTTCGCCCTCAATAATCGGGCCAGCTCTGCCACCTTGGTGTCCCCGTTTTTCTGTAATTCGGGGTTTCATCCTCGATTTTCCTCCGGTCAAGCGGAATCTTCGGATTGTCCTGGAGTGGATGCTGTGGTGGAGAGGTTGCATCAGATTTGGGGGCAGGTGGTGGACAATTTGAAGTTGTCCCAGGAGAAGACTCAGCTTTTTGCCAACCGCCGTCGTCGTGTTGGTCCTCGGCTTTGTGTTGGGGACTTGGTGTGGTTGTCTTCTCGTTTTGTCCCTATGAGGGTTTCTTCTCCTAAGTTTAAGCCTCGGTTCATCGGCCCGTACAAGATATTGGAGATTCTTAACCCTGTGTCCTTCCATTTGGACCTCCCTGCATCCTTTTCGATTCATAATGTTTTTCATCGGTCATTGTTGCGCAGGTATGAGGTACCAGCTGTGCCTTCCGTTGAGCCTCCTGCTCCGGTGTTGGTTGAGGGTGAGTTGGAGTACGTTGTGGAAAAGATCTTGGACTCTCGTGTTTCCAGACGGAAACTCCAGTATCTGGTCAAATGGAAGGGATACGGTCAGGAGGATAATTCTTGGGTCACTGCCTCTGATGTTCATGCCTCCGATCTTGTCCGTGCCTTTCATAGGGCTCATCCTGATCGCCCTGGTGGTTCTGGTGAGGGTTCGGTGCCCCCTCCTTGAGGGGGGGGTACTGTTGTGAAATTGGATTCTGGGCTCCCCCGGTGGCCACTTGTGGAATTTAACTTGTGTGCATCATCCCCTCTGTTCACCTGCTCCTATCAGGATGTGGGAGTCGCTATATAACCTTGCTCCTCTGTCAGTTTCATGCCGGTCAACAATGTATCAGTAGCCTTTCTGTGCATGTTCCTGCTACTAGACTACTCCCAGCTAAGTTGGACTTTTGTCCTTGTGTGTTTTTGCATTTTGTTCCTGTTCACAGCTGCTGTTTCGTTACGGTGTCTGGAAAGCTCTTGTGAGCGGAAATTGCCACTCTGGTGTTATGAGTTAATGCTAGAGTCTTAAAGTAATTTCTGGATGGTGTTTTGATAGGGTTTTCTGCTGACCATGAAAGTGCCCTTTCTGTCTTCATGCTATCTAGTAAGCGGACCTCGATTTTGCTAAACCTATTTTCATACTACGTTTGTCATTTCATCTTAAATCACCGCCAATATATGTGGGGGCCTCTGTCTGCCTTTTGGGAAAATTTCTCTAGAGGTGAGCCAGGACTGTCTTTTCCTCTGCTAGGATTAGGTAGTTCTCCGGCTGGCGCTGGGCATCTAGGGATAAAAAACGTAGGCATGCTACCCGGCCACTTCTAGTTGTGCGGCAGGTTTAGTTCATGGTCAGTATAGTTTCCATCTTCCAAGAGCTAGTTCTCATATATGCTGGGCTATGTTCTCTCGCCATTGAGAATCATGACAGAAAGGCTACCAACAAGCACATAATTTTTGTTAGTTTTCTTCTAGAGTTCGGAATCTGGTGCTCAAGCAAGAGGTTCTTCCACTGGCTCCCAGGGTCGTCGGCGTGAGACTGGTGGCGGCCGTCGTCGTGTAGGTTTTTTTTTTTTCCTTGGAGGTTAGCAATGTTTCAAATTTTGTGTTAATTATTTTTCCCCTTTTCCAACAGGTTTCACAGCGTGATCCTGATTCTGACGGTGAGGAGGTCGGCCTTGATATTGACCTCCTCATCCATCTTGTCCGAGACAGGGAGCCGCTGTGGAACATGGCTAACCACCGCCATGCTGATCTCTCAGTGACCCGTCGACTCTGGGAGCAAATCTGCCAAGAACTGATAGCGAGGTGGGAGGACCTTGATGTTCAGGCCCAAATTCAAGAACGTAAGTATCCTCAGTTCAGTTTTGGTGATGCATTCTAAAATGCTGTTTCTAACAAAGTTGTGTTTCTCCTTTCTTAACAGGTGAGCAGATTGTGAAAAGGTGGCGGTTGATCAGGGATCGCTTTAAGAAGGAGTTCAACAAAGAGATGCGGGCCCCGAGTGGATCTGGAGGACGCAGGAGCAAATAGAAGTATGCCCGAGCCCTGTCGTTCCTCAGGTCAACGATGGTGACACGAAGGTAAATATTACCCACCACATGCACTAATAAATGTTTAATATGTCTAAACCTATTTTGCTCTTTCAGCCAGGGCCATGCAATGACAGTATATTAATTGTTTGTTTTTTCTCTTTTGTTCCACAGCACCGTCGGAAGCACTCGGGACCCTGCTGCACAGTTGAACCCTTCTGGGGCGATCCCTCAGGAGGCCGCCACCGAGGGACACTTTGACAGTGAGAACCCCTCTGCACCTTCCCCCTCTGCACCTTACCACTCTGCACCTTCCCACACTTCTGATCCCTCTGTCCCATCCACGAGCGCTGGAGCATCCTGGATGGTTCCATTGCATGTATCTGCTGGTGAGGATATAGCGTTTCCTGTACCCCACCCCTCTGCTGCAGCCACCTCTAGTACACCTGTAGCATTGGGGCGCCTTCGGCAGAGGGGTCAGGTACAGAGTTATGCGCTCGAGTTCTTACACCTGAACGCATAATTCCAGAACTGTTTGAAAGTTTTGTCCGAGCAAATGGCTGCAGGTTTTAATTTTATAAATTAAAGTATACTCGAGATGCATACACTTCTGGTATCGATGCGTTCAGAGGCAAGACAGTCACCGAACAACACTTTTTTTCAGTCGGTACTTGAGCAAATGGAGGCGCTATCTACTTCTCAGCAGATGCAAGTAATGGAATCCTGCCAGTCCACTCTAGCGCTCATTGCCTCAAGAGCAGATACTCTTGCCACCCATGCTTCAACTGCCCCCCCTTCCTCCACTGTCCATCACTACAGCCACCACCATCCTCCTGACCCATACCGCCAACCAGACCGTGACCCATCCCACCAACATCTCCATCACCCACATCGTGCCCGTGCCCCGTCCCAAACTCCACAACACTTCCAGCGTTCCCGTGCCCCTTCCCACCAGTCACAATACCAGCCTCCCACCCATGCTCCTCCCCACAAGTCACACTACCAGCCTCACGCCCGTGCCCCTTCCCACCAGCCACACTACCAGCCTCCCACCCGTGCCCCTTCCCACCCATATGATGATCCTGACCCTTACAACTTCCCATCTACTTCATCCTCGCCTCCTCTCCCTGCCCACTTCCAAAAGCCTCTATCACCCTCTTCCCAACCCTCTTCTATACCCATCACTCCTTCTGCCTCCCAATCCTCCCAAAACATAACCTACACCCCTCCATCCTACCAAATTCCTAACCCCAATCCCACTTTCTTGTCCACCCGCTCAATTGCTTTCTCCACTCCTTCACCACTACCTATTGATCCTTCCCCACCACCAACACATTCCTCTCTCCACACTCTCACTGTCAAAGTGTCCCTATCCGACAGCCCCTCCAACAGTATCTCCACCCCGACGTACGAAAATCTTTAGTGTATGTAGGCTGCATTATTTTTTCTGTTTCAAAAAAAGTTTGGTTGATTAAGAAAAATTTTAATAAAACTTTTTTGTTTACAACTATCTTGTATTTATTCTTTGTGTCAAATAACAATTTGGTTACACAAGGTTTATTGTTAAGAGGTAAAATACTTTGGGTACAACCCAAACAGATGCACATCTTGGTTAAAAAGTAAAACCAAATAGGTACACAACATGGGTAAAAGTTAAAACCAAATATGTACACAACATGGGTAAAAAGGTAACAGTTATTACTTGGTTACATACAAAGTGTTTAAACTCTCTCATCCTGCCAGTGTATTCTTCCTTCGGGTGAAATAAAATATTCTGCAAAGTGATCCCGTATTCTGGAAACAGTGGCAGAACTTTGGTACGTCTGGTTGCTATAATCCGTTAAGGTGGTTTCTGCAGAGTGGTCCTCAATGGAAAGCTGTTCCTTGGATATTACATAATTGTGTAGGACAACACATGCTTTCACTACCTCATCCACAGTGTCTGTCTTCAAGTTAATGGATGTCAGGAGAACTCTCCATTTGGCGGTTAGGATCCCAAACGCACACTCTACCATTCTCCGTGCACGTGTGAGTCGGTAGTTGAAAATTCTTTTAGTATTGTTTAAACCACGGCTGGAGTAGGGTTTCAAAAGATGCTGAGAAAGCTGAAAAGCTTCATCCCCAACACAAACAAATGGCATTGGTGGCTCAGAGGTTTGAGGAAGTGGTCTTGGGGGGGGAAATTGAAAGGTTTGTCCATATAAATGCCGCCCCATAGAAGACAGTTTGAAAACTTGCGAATCATTTGAACGGCCATACGCCCCAATATCCACCGCAACAAATTTGTAATCCGCATCAGTGATGGCCATCAGTACAATGGAAAAGTACTTCTTATAGTTGAAAAACTGAGATCCAGAACCAGCCGGTTTCACGATACGGATGTGTTTCCCGTCCACCGCACCCAAGCAATTGGGAAACTGACACACTTCCAGGAATCTGTCAGCTACTTCCAACCATGTCTGCATTGTTGGATGTGGAATGTATTCTTCATGCAGAGAGTCCCACAGTGCACGGCAAGTGTGCCTCACTATTCCAGATATGGTTGAAATGCCCAGTCTGAACTGAAAATGTAGTGAAGACAGGGATTCACCAGTTGCTAGGAATCTGTGAACAAAAGCAAAGCAGAAATTACTGCAAATTCAAAATATCAATGAAAGTGCCCTACAAGAGTAGATCCAAAAAGAATGCTTACCGAAGAGTGACCATCAGACGCTCAGCCGGGGTAATGGAGAATCTGCAATAGGTATCACTCCTTCTTATTAGATGTTCAACCCGCTCTACCAATACATCAAAGTTCTCAGCTTTCATCCGCACATAGCTGAAAAACTTGTCAGGGTCACCTTGTAGCTCCATATACAAAGTGGAAAACACTCCCCGGGTCATTCTCTGTGCCGTGATGGGGTGGATCCACAAACGGTGTCGTCGCAGACGTATGACACACTGTCTCTCTCGCTCCTTCTCAATAACAATTGCTTTCAATCGATTCCCCTCCACGATGAAATTCACGTTGTTCTGAAGAATCTTCGCAATAATGCCGTCCATCTTGCTCTGTATCTTGCTCCTCTCCAACCTGTCACAGATGGGCTGTAGGAACACTGTATATATATAGTTTTCAGTGGGCCAATCACCTTTTTAGCCTTTCAGGGGGCGTTTTTACAAACCGGATCCGTAAAAAAACTGATAGAAAACCGGACGAAACGGATGGAAACCGGATGAGACGGACCTGGTTTCTTGCTGGATCCGAACAACTGATCCGGTTGAAAACCGGATCCGTCTCATCGGGTTTCTACAAAATAAGCCAGATCCGGTGCTGCGGCGCGACGCCGGAACCGGCATGCGGCGAAAAACCTGATGTGTGAAAGCAGCCTAACTCACAGAATGAAGCATATTTCATCACCTGGGACTGCATGTTAGACTACCTGTTGTGATGGCTCCACTGGGTCTACTATCTTCATCCAGGCAATGGGCCTAGGCTGGAAGAACAATGGATTGATAGGATGATTGCTTTAAGGTACCTTCACACTAAACGATTTACCAACGATCACGACCAGCGATACGACCTGGCCGTGATCGTTGGTAAGTCGTGTGGTCGCTGAGGAGCTGTCACACAGACAGCTCTCTCCAGCGACCAACGATCAGGGGAACGACTTCGGCATCGTTGAAACTGTCTTCAATGATGCCGAAGTCCCCCTGCAGCACCCGGGTAACCAGGGTAAACATCGGCTTACTAAGTGCAGGGCCACGCTTAGTAACCCGATATTTACCCTGGTTGCCATTGTAAAAGTTAAAAAAAAAAACACTACATACTCACATTCTGATGTCTGTCACGTCCCCCGGCGTCCACAGGGTTAAAACTGCTTTCGGCAGGAGCGCTTGCTAATGTCAGCGCCGGCAGTAACAGCAGTGACGTCACCTCTGTGCTCTGCTTTACGGCCGGCGCTGACACAGTCAGTGCAGGAAGCTCTCGGCAGCAGCGCAGCATTAGCAAGCGCTCCTGCCGAAAGCAGTTTTAACACTGTGGATACCGGGGGACGTGACAGACATCAGAATGTGAGTATGTAGTGTTTTTTTTTTAACTTTTAACTTTTACAATGGTAACCAGGGTAAATATCGGGTTACTAAGCGCGGCCCTGCACTTAGTAACCCGATGTTTACCCTGGTTACAAGAGAACACATCGCTGGATCGATGTCACACACGCCGATCCAGTGATGACAGCGGGTGATCAACGACGAAATAAAGTTCTGGACTTCTAGCTCCGACCAGCGATATCACAGCGGGATCCAGATGTCTGCTGCGTGTCAAACACAACGAGAACGCTATCCAGGGCGCTGCAACGTCACGGATCGCTGTCGTTCTCAGTGTGAAGGTACCTTTACATTTAACTTTAGCAATCTACTGTCTGGCCTTAGGTTTACATAAGATCCAGCCTGATTGTCTTCCTCTGCTTACTGTCACTGAATGTAAACATTGATTCCTGAGGATGAACTGATGAGCAAGAAAATCACTAATAAAACACAGCAAAAAATATAAAATAAAACACAACAATATCGATGCAACCAGTGCTGCGTGTTGGAAAAATTCTCTGTCTCTTACAGCTGTGGACTCCGCTTTATATCCATTTGTCCTATAGTCTTTAGTCAGCGTCCACATTGTCTCACCTATTATACTAGTTTTACTCTATGTAAATTGATGCCACTTTAGTTGTGTGTGATAATCACTTTTTGAAACATGGAAACTCCAAGTTGGGTCTCCATCTGGTGGGTTGCCTGTAGTAGAAGGTGTGTCACAGGCCTATTATACTGTCTCTACCCTGTGGAAATTCATGCCACTTTAGTGGTGTGTGACAATAATTTTTGGAAATGTGGTGACTCCAAGTTGGGTCTCCAGCTGGTGGGTTGCCTGTTGTAGAAGGTGTTAGAGGCCTATTATACTGTTTCTACTCTTTTGAAATTGATGCCATTTTAGTATATGTTACTGTCCTTATATTTATCTACTAATAGTACTGTATGAAACTGATGTTTGTGCCATCTGAGTGTGGCTTGAAAAATAAAAATTGAAAGTGTTGTATTAAGTATAAGAGCTCCCTGCTAAAAAGGCTTATACCCCTCCCTTAACCACTAGGTCCTCATTGAAACTTCAATTCATTGCTGAAAATAACAGACCCTGATACCCCATGTGTGGCGCCCCAGGGTCCTGGTCGTCAAAGTAGCATTGCTTTCCTCATGGGGAGAGTGATGTTAGGTTTGGAAGCGATGAAATATAACCCTCACCAGGTGATCACAATGCACACAACATGTTCACACTCCAGGCCACAAGGGGGAGCTTTTGATCCTATTTACTAGGTGACTCCCCTATATACATTGTGGTTTGGAGGGAAAGAGAGATCAGATTGTCAGAGAGACAGAAGAGAGCAGATGGACCTAGAGGGTCAAAATGTCTGAAGGGGCCATGTGGTCTGAAGTACCACAGCTCCTGGAAAGAGACATACAGAAAGTCAAACATTGTTCAGTGAGCGTGCAGGAGAGCGAAGCACAGGAGAGTGATATCAGGGGAGACTAGCTAAGAGCAGGCTGCCTTCCTCTGAAGCGCAGTTATCCGGTAGCCGGGACACCGAGGTTGTAAGGATCTCTACGACTTACAGCAGAAACCAGCAGGACAGATGTACTGCATGTTACCTGTCCGCCTTAATACCCATGAGGCACGGTGACACCCTTAGAGCCCGAGGCGTGCTAGAGTCCCTATAAACAGTTTCAAGTCACCAGTCATACGGGTTATGTCCTATCCTATATGGGGGACAGAGAGAGAACATCTGTGAGGACCTTATTTGAAGCTATAGGCAGTAAGGAACTACAAAAAGACCTTTATGGTTGAAATGTTGCACTTGGCACAATGAAGAAAACTTTGATATTTCACCTGGATTGGATGCTGTCCTTCATTTTTCTTTTGGGTTGCCACCATGACATCCCCCTGTAAACTCAGGATCCGATACTGAGTACCTCACGGCCCAGGCGGGGCGACTCACATGCATGGCCCATGCCTTACTGCTGCTGTGCCATTTGCAAATTTCTACTTTGGGTCAATTGATGCCACTTTCATGGTGTCTGCTCTTAATTTTAGCTGTTTGGGAAGATGTTAAGGTGTTGTGTGTACGCTTGGTTTGGCCTTTTCTTTGAATCTAATGGGTTCGGCTATGTTCGTCTAAGGGCCCCGTCTCACATAGCGAGATCGCTAGCGATATCGCTGCTGAGTCACAAGTTTTGTGACGCAACAGCGACCTCAGTAGCGATCTCGCTATGTGTGACACGTACCAGCAATCAGGCCCCTGCTGCGAGATCGCTGGTCGTGTCGGAATGGCCTGGACCTTTTTTTGGTCGTTGAGGTCCCGCTGACATCGCTGAATCGGTGTGTGTGACACCGATCCAGCGATGTCTTCACTGGTAACCAGGGTAAACATCGGGTTACTAAGTGCAGGGCCGCGCTTAGTAACCCGATGTTTACCCTGGTTACCAGCGTAAATGTAAAAAAAAAAAACCGTACATACTCAGCATCTGATGTCCGTCAGGTCCCTTTGCCGTCTGCTTCCTGCTCTGAATGTGAGCGCCGGCCGTAAAGTGAGAGCACAGCACAGCAGTGACGTTACCGCTGCGCTCTGCTCTCACTGTACGGCGGCACTGTCAGAGCAGGAAGCAGACGGCAAAGGGACCTGACGGACATCAGATGGTGAGTATGTACGGTTTGTTTTTTTTTACATTTACGCTGGTAACCAGGGTAAACATCGGGTTACTAAGCGCGGCCCTGCGCTTAGTAACCCGATGTTTACCCTGGTTACCCGGGTGCTGCAGGGGGACTTCGGCATCGTTGAAGACAGTTTCAACGATGCCGAAGTCGTTCCCCTGATCGATGGTCGCTGGAGAGAGCTGTCTGTGTGACAGCTCCCCAGCGACCACACAGCGACTTACCAACGATCACGGCCAGGTGGTATCGCTGGTCGTGATCGTTGGTAAATCGCTATGTGAGACGGGGCCTTAACTGTTCGGTGAATCAAACTAAAACAAGCATTGGAAGGTTTACTCATCTCTACTCAAAATGTTTCACATTAGGTGTTGACGACACTCATATAACTACAACTTGAAACATACAGTAAGGTTCAAAAATATTTGGACAGTGATCAAATCATCGTGATTTGGGCTCTGCATGACAATATTTTTTTTTAAAAGGAAATATCTGAGATGCAAGTAAAGTGTAAACTTTCAGGTTTAATTAAAGGGGTTGAGCAAAAAAATCCTATGAAAGCAGTGGAAAAGCATTTCTTCAAAATACACATTTTGACGTACAGTTTATTATAACCTGTAATACCTGCCTGACATGTGTTAGGGTTGGCGGAACGCACCGAATATATTTATTAGGTGAGATAGGTGCGTTCGCAACCCGGGATCCACCGTGCAGGAAAGAACCTGCTGCTAAGCAAGGCGGTGAAGTAAATTAGAATAAACGAACTCTGTTATTTCACAGAGCTCGTAGTAAAGAGAACGCTGTGCCCTGTTTAGCTCACAGGAGACACAGCTACAGAGTTGAGCCGACAGTGGTCATGCAGTCCAAACCAAACACACAGTTCCTCTCCGGTGGAGCCAGAATTCTAATGGCTGTTAGCCAGCCCTGAATTTACACGTAAGAAACTCCTCGCCAGAGGTGCCAGCATTCTAGGGGCTTATTTCAGCCGGGTCCCTGACTGCATACACACAAAGCTCCTCGCCGGAGGTGCCAGCATTCTATGGGCTTATTTCAGCCGGGTCCCTGACCACACGCACGACCGCACTGGCGCTGAGCACGTATATATTTGATACTAGCGCATGGCCGTGTGGTCATGAGAACCTTTTATAGCTGCAGCAAGTACAGGACGTTCTTAGAAGAACCAATGGAAGACTTCCACAGAACTTGATCAGGTACATGACCTTCCTGGAGGACCAATGGAAGTTGCTGCAGTACCTGAGCATGTGACCCTTGATCTCCATTGAGAGATCTTACCCTGGGCATGCTCAGTGTGTGCAAAGCAGGACTTAGTCCCAGAAAAGCCTGCTCGCCGTAGACCAGTGCAGTGTACAATAGCAGAGCCTGGAGAGGCAGCAGTAACCCTTTGCACAGTACCAGATTCAGTGAGACGCTGGGACTGACATCTCCGCTGAGCAGGCTCCACTGCGGCTGATGCAGAATGGGAGACCGCAGCAGACATGGTTTGAGATTCCCCCTGTGCAGCGGGGGGGGGGAACTCAACTCCCAACATTATATACCTGAATAGGCTTGAGATCAGGTGAGTATATTAAAATATCACCAAGATGCACTACTATAAATCTACTCACCAGGTGACGAAAAATAGCATTAGCAAAATGTTGGAAAAAGGCAGGGTCAAGAGTCAAACCAAAAGACATGATAAGGTTTTCGTAATGCCCTTCAGGAGTGTTAAATGCTGTCTTCTACTCATCTTTCTCCTTGATCCTAATCAGATTATAGGTTCCCTTGAGGTCCAACTTATATAACCATTTTGTACCAAAAATCTGATGGAATGAGTTGGAGGGGATGCGAGTCTTGGGCAGTAATCCTATTTAACTCACAAAACTCTAAACAGGGATGCAGGCCCCCATCTTTCTTTTCCACAAAGAAGAACCTCACCACTATGAGGAGGGTCTAATATTTCCCTTAACAACACTCTCAGAGATGTAATCTTTAATAGCCTACCTTTCAGGGCCAGACAGATTGTACAATCTTTTATTGGGTAATTTTGATCAATGTAGAAAATTTACATGGCATTCATGCACATAGTAGGAAGGCAGTTCCTGCCACCCCTTTTCTAAGAACACATCCACAAAATCAGAAAGAAATGACAGTATGGGTTTAGTGGAAACAGTAGAAATGATGGTACCAGGCAACTATTTTTGCAGAAAATCACTACATTTGACTATTTCTCTGGACTGCCAGTCAATAACCGGATTATGCACGGATAGCCAGGGAAGGCCTAACACAATAGGAGTAGAGAGACTTTCTAAGTTATAACAAGAAGTAAGCTGTCTGAGAAGAGCCCCTATGCACAGGTTCACATTATACACTAATTGCATAAAATTTCCCTGACCTCCAGAGTACTACAGAGAAGACCAAGGTCCTGTGCTAACTGAGCATTCACCATATTTGCTCCCCCCCCTATCCAATAGGAAATATATTTTCTCAGTTTTCATACTAATAACCATTTCCATGGGTAAGAAAAATTGAGATACACATGCAGAGAATACATGAAAACCCAGGTTGTTATCCTCCACACAACCTGGGGTTAGTAATTTCAGACGTCTTTTTGTACTTTGGTAAAGAAGGACAGATCCCAATGAAATGCCCCTTTAGACCACACGAAAAAAAAACACAACCCTGTTTTGCAGCGAACCGCAAGAGACTCATACCAAGGGAAGGCCCTTCCTAATTGCATCGGTTCTTTAAAGTACAGATGGAAAACCTCGGTTTTAACGAGTACCATAGGGTACAACAGGTCTATCCCGGAGGCATCTATCTATATGTGTTACCAGACGCATGGCTGCCTCCATCGACTTAAGAGTTTCCTAAAGCGCTAGTGCATTTTTTAATCTTTCAGATAGACCCTGACAAAACTGATTCCTAGAAGCAGGATAGTTGCACTGGGTGTCAGAAGCCCTTCTGCGGAACTCTAAGCAAAATTCCTCTGCTGGCCGGTCTCCCTGCTGGAGCTTACATGACTTATACTCAGCAAGGGAGTCACAGTCCAGATAATCATACACGAGGCCTAGCACCTAAAAAAAATCACCCTTTTGGAAAATAGCATATCTAGGGGTGCATTGTTGCGCCAGGAACGTGTAAGGTTGTTTTTACTGTTTTATTTTTAATCATGTCCACATAAACTATCTTATTTAACTGGTCAGTGTGGCGAAAACATATCCTTTCCTTTTCCTGCGCTTGCTGAATGCCTCAGCAGGATCGGCACCCACCAGTCACATGTTTGCAAACTCATTTGGATTCTAGCTGGATATTACTCACGTGAAGACTTCCTGTCCCTCTTCCCTGCCCCAAATACTGTAGTATTCGTGAGAGTAGCGAATAGTGCCAAATATATTTGCTCATTACTATTTACTATGGATTAGAAATGTATTAAATGATAACCCAAATTAGTATTTATCAGAAAACTAAACAAGAACTAATTTAAACAATATCTTTATTTCAAAACTAGGATAAACAAACCAACACAACCCCTTAAAATACCCTTCTATATGAGACAGGGTTAACTAACTGGCCTGCATGTACGTGGGCAGAGGGGAGTGGGATACCTGTCTGAGATCTGACACCTACACGTCCCTAGGGTACCCCCTACCTATCTGCGGAAGTTGGCACCCTCTTGGACGCAGTATGGCGCCCCCGCTCCTCGACGGCTGACCCTCAATGCCCTATGGATCCCTAGTAAACAATTGTTCGTGGACACCTCACACTTGCCCACACCTAGGGCCCAAACTTAACAAAACAGATGCCAGATGAGATTTTCACCAAAGTGCCATAATGACAAACAAATACACTGCCTCTCAAGGCTCAGTTGGATAACATATGGCACATCTAGCCGTCTGCTCTAAACCTCCTTCACTGGCTATTACACCCTTATGCGTCCCTGCCCGGACTGCCCTGCCTGACAGCGGAGGTTGGCACCCTCTTGAATGCAAAGTGGCGCCCCCGCTCCTCGGCGGCTGTCTCTTAGATGCCCTAGACAAGTCCCTACAGACAATTGAACCTGCTGAAGGAAAGTGCCTATGGGGCTATACTAGTGGGCTACAATATAGGCATTAGGCAATATCAACAAAAATGCACAGTGAGTCAGACCCATTACCCATATGACATACATCAACTCTGTTTGTGAATTTATCACAAAAAACAAAGGAGATTCAATACTCTCTATATACTAAAGGCACATAAATGCAATATCAATATTAGTTTGGAGTATATACATGGTGAAAAAATCAAAGAAATAAATAGTTAAAAATCTGGTGCACTTATCTGTGCCCAGATCTCGCCTCTACGCGTTTCCCCCGTAACACACGGTTCTTTTTCCCATGTGCCTCCTGAGGAACCATATCATGGGGGGGAAACGCGTAGAGGCGAGATCTGGGCACAGATAAGTGCACCAGATTTTTAACTATTTATTTCTTTGATTTTTTCACCATGTATATACTCCAAACTAATATTGATATTGCATTTATGTATCCAACTTTCAAAATAATGGACACTCATGACTTTTGAGTGGTAAAATCAGCATTGTGGAATAAAATGGCACTATACAAATAAACAACAGTAATATTAGTAAAATTGCAGCAAATGCTAACCAGCTTAGCAACAATAAGAGCTTATATAATACTGTAATATGCAGGTGCAGGGATGCAGTAGCACAAATGCTGCAGAGCAGGGGTTAACTATAATTAATCAACAGTAGGGAACTCCGCGCAGGGAGATAGCAGGGTAAAATCACCACCGCTACGATCTCACATGGCCATCTTATGACTGTAACTTTTGACTGGCCAAAAGATACATCACAAGCCCTCAATGCAAGTCTATGAGAGCCAGAACAAGGCTCTTATAGACTACCATTGAGATGTGACCTCTGGCTCGCTCCATGAATCAATGCAGTGATATGATAGGTCACAAACTGCTAGAGACCAGTGAGAGCAGCGGCCAATAGAAGGGGAAGACAGTGGCAGGTAAGTATGAGAGCAGGGTTAATGACTGTAAGTTAGAAGCACCAATTTTACCATGCATAAAATAAAAAAGCACTGTAGTGGCACTTTAATGTTCTAAAAAACGCTGCAGATCTTCTGATGGGTAAGAAAAACGTTTGTTTATCTGGTGAAATGATCTTTGTGCAGCGCAAAAGTTCATAATTCCCGGCAGTGCAATGTCCTGTGTAAACAGGACTCGCACTGCTGAGAAGTATGGCAGCCTTTTACTCAGCCTACCACTTAAAATTAAAGCAGACTATTACTCAATGAGCATAGTTTACTATGGTGTGGGTAAACTAGCTATTAAATGACGGCCAATTGGTAAAGATCTACCTATTGACTTTCGTATTGGTCTGCATGAAAATGGAGTATGAATTGAATCAAATTTCCCAGCTAAATTGGAGTGAATATGCCAAGTTCAAATTTCAGCTAATTTGCTCATCTCCAAAGTTGATTACTGGAATCTAAATAGATGGCACATGGATTTAGCTAATTGGAAAAACAGGTTCAATATGGAAATGTGTCACTAAACCATTAATTGATATATTGGGTGAATATTATTCTATAGGTTAATCTGAAAAAAAGGAAGTTTCAATGAAGAATTTTACTTCCTAAATATGTGAAGAAATTCTTATTTGTTCTTGTGCAGCATATGTTTATTCTGGCATTCTAAATGTGACCTTTTGAACAAAGAAAAAAATATATTATGCTCTCCATCAGCTCAAATACACAAAAGATCACATTGACACTTTTTCATCCTGAATATTTCAATTTAAAAGAAATACAGAATGCTGCTGATTTGTATATTGAAATCCTGTCAGGTGTTTGTTTAAGGCTTAGCATTAAAATCTAATACCAGAATGGCACACACAAAATTTCAAATGTCATATATTAGGAGAGTCTCAACATGTGACATCAAAAGAGTGTAAAAACTGAGCCTTAGTATTGTCAGCATGTCACCTCTGCTTTTACAGACCATTTCATACAGACTAATACATATTTATCCATCCACAATGGAGTGCACTTGAAAATAGATTAAAAAAGGCTAAAATGATTATACAACTTGAAATGATTATTCTACTTGAATGGGTCAATTAAGGATTTTATGGCAAGATGTGACTAAAGTCTCAGTAAACAATAATTCAGTCAGAATAAGCAGCTAACAGATTGACCATTTTTACATCGTACACGAAAAACTGTCTTTCTTTAAATAGTGTGTTGGATTCCATTTTCATTTATTTTTGGTCCATGTGCTCATTTTTAGCAGTTATTTTTTCTTGTTTACAAAAAAAAATAAATTCCAAGGTTTTCCTAATTATTTGACAGTAAAAATTGGACATTTGGATGACAACATGCACATGTGAACACTTTCATAAATATAACTATATGGCCTACTGATTTGACAGAGTCAAGTTTGGAGCAAATTCCAGAAGCCACTTCAAAAAATGACATACTTTCTCTTTTTACCACAAGGTGTTTTTCAAATCCTGAATGGAACAAACATTCAAAGTAATGAATTTATGAACAAGAAAGTGGTTTTAGAATTAAAATGGACAGGAACTGCTTTTTAACAGATCCATTCCAAAATAGTTCCCATTAAAATTCTGTGTACAACCTTAGGGTATGTGCACATGATATACACTGCTCAAAAAATAAAGAGAACACTAAAATCCCACATCCTAGATATCAATGAATGAAATATTGCAGTTGTATATCTTTATTTATTACATAGGGGAATGTGTTGAGAATAATAAAACCTAAAAAGTATCAGCATAAATCACAATATCCCACGGAGGTCTGGAGTTGGAATGATGCTCAAAATTAAACTGGAAAATTAAGTTACAGGCTAATCCAACTTCAGTGGAAATGCCTCAAGGAAATGATGCTCAGTAGTGTGTGTGGCCTCCACAAGCCTGTATGACCTTCCTCCAATGCCTGGGCATGCTCCTGATGAGGCGGCGGATGGTCTCCTGAGGAATCTCCTCCCAGACCTGGACTAAAGCATCTGCCAGCTCCTGGACAGTCTGTGGTGCAAAGGGACATTGGTGAATGGTGCGAGACATGATTTCCAAGATGTGTTCAAGCGGATTCAGGTCTGGGGAACGGGCGGGCCAGTCCATAGCTTCAATGCCTTCATTTTGCAGGAACTGCTGACAAGCTCCAGCCACATGAGGTCTGGCATTGTCCTGCATTAGGAGGAACCCAGGGCCAACTGCACCAGCATATGGTCTCACAAGGGGTCTGAGGATCTCATCTCGGTACCTAATGGCTGTCAGGCTACCTCTGGTGAGCACATGGAGGGCTGTGCGGCCCTCCAAAGAAATACCTCCCCACACCATTATTGACTGACTGCCAAACCGGTCATGCTGAAAGATGTTGCAGGCAGCAGATCGCTCTCCACGGCGTCTCCAGACTGTCAATTCTGTCACATGTGCTCAGTGTGAACCTGCTTTAATCTGTAAAGAGCACAGGGTGCCAATGGCGAATTTGCCAATCCTGGTGTTCTGTGGCAAATGCCAAGCATCCTGCACAGTGTTGGGCTGTGAGCACAATCTCCATCTGTGGACATCGGGCACTCAGACCATCCTCATGGAGTTGGTTTCTAACAGTTTGAGAAGACACATGCACATTTGTGGCCTGCTGGAGGTCATTTTGCAAGGCTCTGGCTGTGCTCCTCCTTTTCCTCCTTGCACAAAGGCTGAGATAGCTGTCCTGCTGCTGGGTTGTTGACCTCCTATGGCCTCCTCCACGTCTCCTGATGTACTGGCCTGTCTCGTGGTAACGCCTCCAGCCTCTGGACACTACGCTGACAGACACAGCAAACCTGCTTGCATTGATGTGCCATCCTGGATGAGCTGCACTACCTGAGCCACTTGTATGGGTTGCAGAGTCGTCTCATGCTACCACGAGTGTGAAAGCACAACCAACATTCAAAAGTGACCAAAACATCAGCCAGAAAGCATTGTTTCTGAGATGTGGTCTGTGGTCCCCACCTGCAGAACCACTTCTTTATTGAGTGTGTCTTGATAATTGCCAATAATTTCCATCTGTTGTCTATTCCTAGTGTATCCTCACCCATCCCCTGCAGACTGTGAGCCCTCGCGGGTAGGGTCCTCCCTCCTTCTGTACCTTTTAGTGCCTTGTTTTTTGCTCATCTTTATGTTATTTGTCTATATTTGCCCCCTTTTTCACATGTAAAGCACCATGGAATAAATGGCGCTATAAAAATGTATAATAATAATAATATTCTATTTGCACAACAGCATGTGAAATTGATTGTCAAATAGTGTTGCTTCCTAATTGGACAGTTTGATTACACAGAAGTTTCATTTACTTGGAGTTATATTCTGTTGTTTAAGTGTTCCCTTTATTTTTTTGAGCAGTGCATTTTTCAAGTGGATTCTGCTTGGAACTCCCATGAAAAGGTAAAAAAGTGCTGCAAAGAATGAACATAATAGACAGCATGACCTTTTTAGTCTTTTGTCACTTCTTATAACCACTAAAAAAGTGACCTGTCCAAACTTCTGGCGGATTCCATTTTATAGTTTTCACTATTTTATATGTTGAATGTAGAACAAACATGCCATTGGAAAACGTAATTTCAAGACATCCAAAAGATGATACAATAGATGCTTCAGGAAAAACAATGCCGGTGTTTTTTGGGAAGTATCTTTATTTTGGAAAACTCATCAGGTACGCCAGTGTCTAAAAACTCTTTATATACATACCATGAGGCTTCATTCAGAATCAGTAATTTTTCTGTAATGCTAAATAAAAATGAACCAATTTCCATCATTTTATTTTCTTCAGTACTTGGTTAGCATTTCAGTTTGATTAATGTTTTACTATCAGTATTTCATCATTGATTTTCTAAAAAATAAATAAATTGAATTGTTAATCATGGACAGCACACGGATCGCACATGGATGGCAATGTGTGCTGTCAGTGATTTTTCACAGATCTGCAGACATATATGGGAAATTTTGAACCATCACTTGGATCAAAAACAAACGTTTCCATTTTTTTCTGAAGACCACTTAATCTGCAATAAAACACATACAAACATATAGATTATAATGAGTACATGTTCTATCAGTGAAAAACATGGATCAAACTCGCCCTTGAAAAACACGACAAAATGAGGTCTTTGGACTCATTAAAACGTCCATAAGTCATGTACAGTATGTGTTGTTGTTTTTTTAAAGATACGTCTGTTGTCTATTATAGGTTCCATATATTTCACATGATAATCACCATGCAAAAAAAGAGTCATTCAAAAAGAGTAAAATAAAAATTATCTTTATTGGTAACATTTAACATGTAAAATAATTTAAAAGGACAGGGTATAAGCCTCCAATAGTTGAAGGGGGCAGTCCTGTAGCAGGGAAGTTGAATTAACATGAAAGATACATAAGTCCCAAACTAGCAAAAATAGGAGAAACAATAATATTAGTGGTGGTAGCAACTTAAAGAGGGCTGCTAGTGTAGCAGTTTCAACCTACCAAATTTTGAAATGTAATATGAAATGCTAGTTCGAAACCTGAATTAATGGCACAAATGAAATCAGTGCGCTAAAGAAAAATTCATCCAGGGAAAAAATGATGAAAAATAGTGTAGGGGTATAGACGTCTATAAAAATACATGTAGGTATATAGATACAGTTATATGAAAAAGTTTGGGCACCCCTATTAATCTTAAGCTTAATGTTTTATAAAAATTGTTTTTTTTGCAACAGCTATTTCAGTTTCATATATCTAATAACTGTTGGACACAGTAATGTTTCTGCCTTGAAATGAGGTTTATTGTACTAACAGAAAATGTGCAATCTGCATTCAAACAAAATTTGACAGGTGCATAAGTATGGGCACCCTTATCATTTTCTTGTTTTAAATACTCCTACCTACTTTTTACTGACTTACTAAAGCACTTTTTTTGGTTTTGTAACCTCATTGAGCTTTGAACTTCATAGCCAGGTGTATGCAATCATGAGAAAAGCTACTTAAAGTGGCCACTTGCAAGTTGTTCTCCTGTTTGAATCTCCTCTGAAGAGTGGCATCATGGGCTCCTCAAAGCAACTGTCAAATGATCTGAAAACAAAGATTATTCAACATAGTTGTTCAGGGTAAGGATAATAATAATTAATAATAATTTTATTTATATAGCGCCAACATATTCCGCAGCGCTTTACAACTTATAGAGGGGACTTGTACAGACAATAGACATTACAGCATAACAGAAATCACAGTTCAAAACAGATACCAGGAGGAATGAGGGCCCTGCTCGCAAGCTTAAAAACTATGAGGAAAAGGGGAGACACGAGAGGTGGATGGTAACAATTGCTTTAGTTATTTGGACCAGCCATAGTGTAAGGCTCGGGTGTTCATGTAAAGCTGCATGAACCAGTTAACAGCCTAAGTATGTAGCAGTACAGACACAGAGGCTATTGACTGCATAGAGTGTATGAGAACATGATGCGAGGAACCTCATTATGTTTGTTTTTTTTATTTATTTATTTTTTTATTTTTTTTTAGGCCACACAGGGATAGTTAGGTTAATGTGTTGAGGCGGTAGGCCAGCCTGAACAAATGCGTTTTTAGGGCACGCTTAAAACTGTGGGGATTGGGGATTAATCGTATTAACCTAGGTAGTGCATTCCAAAGAATCGGCGCAGCACGTGTAAAGTCTTGGAGACGGGAATGGGAGGTTCTGATTATTGAGGATGCTAACCTGAGGTCATCAGTGGAGCGGAGGGCACGGGTAGGGTGGTAGACTGAGTCCAGAGAGGAGATGTAGGGTGGTGCTGAGCCATGGAGTGCTTTGTGGATGAGGGTAGTAGTTTTGTACTGGATTCTGGAGTGGATGGGTAGCCAGTGTACAAAAAGCTGTCTCAGAGATTTAACCTGTCAATTTCCACTGTGAGGAACATAGTAAGGAAATGGAAGAACACAGGTACAGTTCTTGTTAAGGCCAGAAGTGGCAGGCCAAGAAAAACATCAGAAAGGCAGAGAAGAAGAATGGTGAGATCAGTCAAGGACAATTCTCAGACCACCTCCAGAGAGCTGCAGCATCAACTTGCTGCAGATGGTGTCACTGTGCATTGGTCAACTATACAACGCACTTTGCACAAGGAGAAGCTGTATGGGAGAGTGATGCGAAAAAGCCGTTTCTGCAAGCATGCCACAAACAGAGTTGGCTGAGGTATGCAAAAGCACATTTGGAGAAGCCAATTTCTTTTTGGAAGAAGGTCCTGTGGACTGATGAAACCAAGATTGAGTTGTTTGGTCATACAAAAAGGCATTATGCATGGCAGCAAAAAAACACAGCATTCC
This sequence comes from Ranitomeya variabilis, assembly GCF_051348905.1. Taxonomy (NCBI): domain Eukaryota; kingdom Metazoa; phylum Chordata; class Amphibia; order Anura; family Dendrobatidae; genus Ranitomeya; species Ranitomeya variabilis. The sequence goes on along the minus strand of NC_135237.1, from coordinate 265,808,920 downwards.
AAGAAAAACACTTGCTACACACAGTAAAATTTGGTGGAGGTTCCATTATGCTTTGGGGCTGTGTGGTCAATGCCGGCACCGGGAATCTTGTTAAAGTTGAGGGACGCATGGATTCCTCTCAGTATCAGCAGATTCTTGACAATAATGTTCATGAATCAGTGACAAAGTTGAAGTTACGCAGGGGATGTTCTTTCAGAAAGATAATGATCCAAAACACCGCTCCAAATCTACTCAGGCATTCATGCAGAGGAACAATTACACTGTTCTGGAATGGCCATCCCAGTCCCCAGACCTGAATATCATTGAACATCTGTGGGATCATTTGAAGAGGGCTGTCCATGCTCGGCGACCATCAAACTTATCTGAACTGGAATTGTTTGTAAAGAGGAATGGTCAAAAATACCTTCATCCAGGATCCAGGAACTCATTAAAAGCTACAGAAAGCGACTAGAGGCTGTTATTTTTGCAAAAGGAGGATCTACTAAATATTAATGTCACTTTTCTGGTGATGTGCCCATACTTATGCACCTGTCAAATTTTGTTTGAATGCAGATTGCACATTTTCTGTTAGTACAATAAACCTCATTTCAAGGCAGAAACATTACTGTGTCCAATAGTTATTAGATATATGAAACTGAAATAGCTGTTGTAAAAAAAACAATTTTTATAAAACATTAAGCTTAAGATTAATAGGGGTGCCCAAACTTTTTCATATAACTGTACATATAAGAAGCTTAGTGTGCATGATTGCCTGCTGCAGGAATGACCCCTCACCCGACGAGTGCCGTTTCGCTATGTAGGTTCACGCCCTGGAAGAAGCTACATAGCAAAACGGCGCTCGTCGAGCGAGGGGGTCATTCCAGCAGCAGGCAATCGTGCACACTATTATCGGGGCACAATCCATCCAAGGCTACGTCTTATACAAGGTAATCTACTTTGCTACTAAGCTTCTTATATGTCTCCATATACCTACATGTATTTTTATAGACGTTTATACCCCTACACTATTTTTCATCATTTTTTCCTTGGATGAATTTTTTTTCAGTACACTGATTTCACTTGTGCCATTAATTCAGGTTTCGAACTAGCATTTTATATTACCTCTTCAAAATTTAGTAGGTTGAAACTGCTACACTAGCAGTCCCCTTCAAGTGGCTACCACTAGTGTTGAGCGATACCGTCCGATACTTGAAAGTATCGGTATCGGAAAGTATCGGCCGATACCGGCAAAGTATCGGATCTAATCCGATACCCGATACCAATACAAGTCAATGGGACTCATGTATCGGACGGTATTCCTGATGGTTCCCAGGGTCTGAAGGAGAGGAAACTCTCCTTCAGGCCCTGGGAACCATATTAATGTGTAAAATAAAGAATTAAAATAAAAAATATTGCTATACTCACCTGTCCGACGCAGCCTGGACCTCACCGAGGGAACCGGCAGCGTTGTTTGCTTAAAATTCGCGCTTTTCCTTCCTTACGTGAAGTCCCGGCTTGTGATTGGTCGCGTGCCGCCCATGTGGCCGCGACGCGACCAATCACAGCAAGCCGTGACGTAATTTTAGGTCCTTCAGGATTTTAAAATTACGTTCCGGCTTTGTGATTGGTCGCGTCGCGGTCACATGGGCGACGCGACCAATCACAAGCCGTGACGTCACGGGAGGCTGGACACGTGCGCATTTTAAAGTGATTGGTCGCGTCGCCCATGTGACCGCGACGCGACCAATCACAAGCCAGAACGTAATTTTAAAATCCTGAAGGACCTAAAATTACGTCACGGCTTGCTGTGATTGGTCGCGTCGCGGCCACATGGGCGACGCGACCAATCACAAGCCGGGACGTCACGGGAGGCAGGACATGCGCGCATTTTAAAATGCGCGCGTGTCCAGCCTCCCGTGACGTCACGGCTTGTGATTGGTCGCGTCGCCCATGTGACCGCGACGCGACCAATCACAAAGCCGGAATGTAATTTTAAACTACTGAATGCCTAGAAGGACCTGAAAATTACGTCACGGCTTGCTGTGATTGGTCGCGTCGCGGCCACATGGGCGGCACGCGACCAATCAGAAGCCGTGACGTCACGGAAGGAAGGAAAAGCGCGCATTTTAAGTAAAGAACGCTGCCGGTTCCCTCGGTGAGGTCCAGGCTGCGTCGGACAGGTGAGTATAGCAATATTTTTTATTTTAATTCTTTATTTTACACATTAATGTTGTTTCGATACCGATACCCGATACCACAAAAGTATCGGATCTCGGTATCGGAATTCCGATACAGCAAATATCGGCCGATACCCGATACTTGCGGTATCGGAATGCTCAACACTAGCTACCACCACTAATATTATTGTTTTTCCTATTTTTGCTAGTTTGGGACTTATGTGCCTTTCATGTTAATTCTACTTTCCTGCTACAGGACTACTCCCTTCAAGTATTGGAGGCTTATACCCTGTCCTTTTAAATGAGTTTACATGTTAAATGTTACCAATAAAGATAATTTTTATTTTACTCTTTTTGAATAACTCTTTTATTGCATGGTGATTTGTCATGTGAAATATGTGGAACCCAAATTTTTGAAGTGATGAATTGCCTATACAATTAAGGACTATGAAAATAATATATATACACACACCTATTATAGTCTATGGGGCTGTTAACATGTTCATATTTATATGTAGACCAAATGGTCTGCAAAAATCATGGCAACATGTCATTTTTTATCTAAGTCACCTATCAAAATTACTGAGAAAATCCTTATGGGTCTACGAAAATTACGGACAGCACACGGATAGCATCCGTGTGCAATACTAGTGCTGTCCATGACAAATAATGCAATGATTAGCAGAAGCTATTTTTTCATTCTTGAAAATTACTGAAGAAACACTGATGATAAAAAGGGAAAGACTGACCAAATACTGGTGAAAATTGAATCCAAAACACTGATAAATAGTGGAATAAAAATATAATTCCACAGAAATATAGCCATGGATTTCACTATTTGCACAAGAAAAACAACTACATCAAATTTGCACGTCAAATAGACCATATGGCAGTTTTGAAAATTCACTGCTTGCCTAAAATTTGCTTTGGAATTTTACAATGTTAAAATCTCCTTCACTTACATTGTGCTGTATTATGTTGCAGAATTTTATTGCAGAGTCCATTGTTAAGCAAAATGAAGAAAATAATCAATCACCAAATGCTTTTCTTAGACGTCCTTTAATCCATCAGATGGGACATTACTGCGTGGGGTATATGCAGGAGTATGTCCTCTCTCTCCCACATACAATGCTTTGCGAAAGTATTCGGCCCCCTAGAACTTTTCAACGTTTTTCCCACATATCATGCTTCAAACTCAAAGATACCAAATGTATATTTTTGGTGAAGAATCATCAACAAGTGGAACACAATTGTGAAGTTGAACGAAATTTATAGGTTATTTTAAATTTTTAAGGAAATTAAAAAACTGAAAAGTGGGGCGTGCAATATTATTCGGCTCCTTTACTTTCAGTGCAGCAAACTCACTCCAGAAGTTCATTGTGGATCTCTGAATGATCCAATATTGTCCTAAATGCCTAATGATGATAAATATAATTCACCTGTGTGTAATCAAGTCTCCGTATAAATGCACCTGCTCTGTGATAGTCTCAGGGTTCTGTTTGAAGCACAGAGAGAATCATGAAGACCAAGGAACACAACAGGCAGGTCCGTGATACTGTTGTGGAGAAGCTTAAAGCCGGATTTGGATACAAAATGATTTCCAAAACTTTAAACATCCCAAGGAGCACTGTGCAAGTAATCATATTGAAATGGAAGGAGTATCATACCACTGCAAATCTACCAAGACCTGGCCATCCCTCTAAACTTTTATCTCAAACAATGAGAATACTGATCAGAGATGCAGCCAAGAGGCCCATGATCACTTTGGATGAACTGCAGAGATCCACAGCTGAGGTGGGACAGTCTGTCCATAGGACAACAATCAGTCGTACACTACACAAATCTGGCCTTTATGGAAGAGTAGCAAGAAGAAAGCCATTTCTCAAAGATATCCATAAAAAGTGTTTTTTAAAGTTTGCTTTAAATTTAATTAATAAACAATTATTTATTAGAAAAAAATGGTGAGGGCTCCCGTGCAATTTTCAAAACCAGCAGAGGAAAAAGCCTGCGACTGGGGGCAGATGCTTATAGCCTGGGAAGGGGTAATACCCATGGAGCTTCCAAGGCAATTAATATCAGCTCACAGCTGTATACTTAGCTTTTTGCTAGCTATTAAAATAGGGGACCCCCCAAAAAGTGACGTGGGGTCCTCCTATAATTAGTAACCAGCAAAGGCTATGCAGAGAGCTGTGGGCTGATATTAATAGCCTAGGAAAGGACCATGGATATTGCCCCCCGGCTAAAAACATCAGTGCTCAGCCGCCCACAAAAGACGCATCTATAAGATGCACTAATGTTTGCACTTAGCCTCACCCTTCCCCCTTGTCCTATAGTGGTGGCAAGTGGGATAATAGTTGTGGGGTTGATATCACCTTTGTATTGTAAGGTGACATCAAGTCGGCTTAGTAATAGAGAGTTGTCAATAAGACACCTATCCATTACTAAACCTATAGTTGGCAAAGGGTCAAATAAAGAAACAGCCAGAATAAATTATTTTAATTAAATAAAACACAGAACACAGTTTGTAAATTTTATGGTTAGTTCTAATCCATGCAACGCCCTCGATCTCATGTAATAAATGAAAAAATAACAAACCAACAATATACCATACCTTTCCGACATTCAGTCCGGGGGCAGCATCTGTGGTGCTGACTTCACTGACGCTGCGCTGACTCACAGCTTGACTGGTGGTGAACTCTTGAGCATGGGAAAATTAACTGGTATTTTCCCACACTCCCGAGGTCATCCCAGTTCAGTACGGCTGCGAGCTGCAGCTTCAGTGATTAGCGGTGCTGTCACTGAAGCTGCGCTCCCTCACATTCTGAACTGGGATGACCTCTGGAGCATGGGAAAATGCCAGTTCATTTTCCCATGCTGAAGAGTTCACCGCCGGTCAAGCTGTGAGTCAGCGCAGAATCAGTGACATCAGTGCTACTCACTGATGATACCACCAGCAGCTTCTCATTCATTCATTCATCATGGTTTACAGCCGGGACGGTCGCATTAGCACCGCACCCTGTTGCAAACTGTATATCCCCTAGATATAAATTACGGAGTGGGAGTGAACGCTGGGCAGGTATGGTAGATTGTTGGTTTGTTATTTTTTCATTTATTACAGGAGATCGAGGGTGTCGCATGGATTTGCAGTAACAATAAAATGGTCAAACTGTGCTCAGTGTTTTATTTCATTAATATACTTTATTCTGGCTGTCTCTGTTAGGAGTTGAGTTCCCGCCTCTGCACAGGGGGAATCTCGAGCCATCTCCGCTGCGGTCTCCCATTCTTCTCCAGCCACAGTGTAGCCTGCTCAGCAGAGACATTGGTCCCAGCATCTGGCTCAGCCTGATACGGTGCGGATGGTTACTGCTGCCATTCCAGGCTCAGCCATTGTAGCCAGTACTGGTCAGCGGCGAGCAGACGTCTCTGGGAATAAGTCCTGCCTTTCCACTTCTGAGCATGCCCAGGGTAAGACCTCTCATTGGAGGTCGGGGGTCACATTTGTCCTATAGGAAGGTCCTGAAGTTGCTCAGATACTGTAGCAGCTCCCATTGGTCCCCTAGGAAGGTCCTGAAGTTGCTGCAGCTATAAAAGGTTCACATGACCGCACAGCCATGCACTAGTATCAATCTTTGTCATGAGCTTTGCACCAGTGTGGTCATGTATGCTTGTGGTCAGGGCATGGCTGAAATAAGCCACTAGAATACCGGCACCTCCGGTGAGGAGTTTTGTTTGCATGTATTCAGGGCCCGGCTGAAATAAGCCACTAGAATACCGACACCTCCGGTGAAGAATTGTTTGTGTGTTTCTCTGACTGCATGACCACTGACTGCTATCAGCTCAGCAGCTAGCTGTGTATTTCTGTGAGCTTAACAGGACACAGTGCTTTTCTATCACGATGACTCTGTGAAGTAACAGAGGTTGCTTCTACTGCCATATAGTGCCATTTGCTAGCAGCAGGTACTCCTCCTGCACGGTGGACCCCGGGCTGCGAACGCACCAATAATAACATCTATATTTACTCAGTGCGTTCTGCCAGCCCTAACAGTGTCTTTATTTAACCCTTTACCAACTATAGGATTAATAATGGATAGGTGTCTTATTGACACCTCTCTATTACTAAGCTGGCTTGATGTCACCTTACAATACAAAGGTGACATCATCCCAACAACTATTACCCCACTTGCCACCGCTACAGGGCAAGTGGCAAGAGCGAGGCTAAGTGCCGGAATTGGCGCATTATACAGATGTGCCTTTTCTTGGGTGGCTGAGTGCTGATGTTTTTAGCCAGGGGGGACAATATCCATGGTCCCTTCCTAGACTATTAATATCAGCCCACAACTGTCTGCTTAGCCTTTGCTGGTTATTTATTTAACAGGGAATCCATGTCATTTTTTGGGGGAGTCCCCTATTTTAATAGCCAATAAAGGCTAAGTATACATCTATGAGCTGATATTAATAGCCTGGGTAGCTCCATGGGTATTACCACCTTGGCAGGCTATAAACATCTGCCTCCAGTTGCTGGCTTTCCTTCTGCTGGTTTTGAAAATTGCGCAGGAGCCCACACCATTTTTTTTCAACAAATAATTGTTTTCTAATTAAATACATGTCCAGTAATTTGCACGCACACTGTACTTATTGTATTGATCACACACATCTATATATCTAACTATTCTCCATTGATTTGCTGTATGTAAATATGTTTATGTCTATGTTTGTCTCCTATCCTGTCGGCTCCAGCGTTGATTGTGCAGAAGCCGACAAATGAATTAACAGCTAATCTTCTAACTATCTCTCTGTCTATGCAATATAAATACATATATATGTGTGTGTCACTGACATATATATATATATACAAGTACAGACCAAAAGTTTGGACTCACCTCATTTAAAGATTTTTCTGTATTTTCATGACTATGAAAATTGTACATTCACACTGAAGGCATTAAAACTATGAATTAACACATGTGGAAATATATACTTAACAAAAAAGTGTGAAGCAACTGAAATTTTGTCTTATATTCTAGGTTCTTCAAAGTAGTCACCTTTTGCTTTGATGACTACTTTGCACACTCTTGGCATTCTCTTGATGAGCTTCAAGAGGTAGTCATTGGGAATGCTTAGCACTTGTTGGCCCTTTTGCCTTCACTCTACGGTCCAGCTCACCCAAAACCATCTCGATTGGGTTCAGGTCTGGTGACTGTGGAGGCCAGGTCATCTGGCGTAGCACCCCATCACTCTCCTTCTTGGTCAAATAGCCCTTACACAGCCTGGAGGTGTGTTTGGGGACATTGTCCTGTTAAAAAATAAATGATGGTCCAACTAAAAGCAAACCGGATGGAATAGCATGCTGCTGCAAGATGCTGTGGTAGCCATGCTGGTTCAGTATGCCTTCAATTTTGAATAAATCCCCAACAGTGTCACCAGCAAAGCATCCTCACACCATCACACGTCCTCCATGCTTCACGGTGGGAACCAGGCATGTAGAGTCCATCCGTTCACCTTTTCTGCATCGCACAAAGACACGGTGGTTGGAACCAAAGATCTCAAATTTGGACTTATCAGACCAAAGCACAGATTTCCACTGGTCTAATGTCCATTCCTTGTGTTCTTTAGCCTAAACTAGTCTCTTCTGCTTGTTGCCTGTCCTTAGCAGTGGTTTCCTAGCAGCTATTTTACCATGAAGGCCTGCTGCACAAGTCTCCTCTTAACAGTAGTTGTAGAGATGTGTCTGCTGCTAGAACTCTGTGTGGCATTGACCTGTTCTCTAATCTGAGCTGCTGTTAACCTGTGATTTCTGAGGCTGGTTACTCGGATAAACTTATCCTCAGAAGCAGAGGTGACTCTTGGTCTTCCTTTCCTGGGGCGGTCCTCATGTGAGCCTGTTTCTTTGTAGCGCTTGATGGTTTTTGCCACTGCACTTGGGGACACTTTCAAAGTTTGCCCAATTTTTCGGACTGATTGACCTTCATTTCTTAAAGTAATGATGGCCACTTGTTTTTTTTTACTTAGCTGCATTTTTCTTGCCATAATAAAAATTCTAACAGTCTATTCAGTAGGTTATCAGCTATGTATCTACCAGACTTCTGTACAACACAACTGATAGTCCCAACCCCATTTATAAGGCAAGAAATCGCGCTTATTAAACCTGACAGGGCACACCTGTGAAGTGAAAACCATTCCCGGTGACTACCTCTTGAAGCTCAGCAAGAGAATGCCAAGAGTGTGCAAAGCAGTCATCAAAGCAAAAGGTGGCTACTTTGAAGAACCTAGAATATAAGACATAATTTCAGTTGTTTCACATTTTTTTGTTAAGTATATAATTCCACATGTGTTAGTTCATAGTTTTGATGCCTTGAGTGTGAATGTACAATTTTCATAGTCATGAAAATACAGAAACATTTTTAATGAGAAGGTGTGTCCAAATTTTTGGTCTGTACTGTACATGTATTCTATACATATGCTGTACATGTACACACATACAGCAGCCCTGCCCTTGGCTTTGTTTGATTGTGCACCTATGTCTGGGCCTGTCTCACCCTTCATCCGTGGTGCTGGTTAGGCAGTGTGGAGGTTGAACCTGAAACATCTTTGTCCGGACCTGGTCAACCTTTATCTGTGTTTGCCCTTTCTGGTGCCTTGGAGGTGATTCAGAAATGCTTCAGGTTCAATATGCATTTAATGTGGTTTTGCTTTTAATACATTTAGGAGGCCATAATGGCACAGTGAATATAAAAAACGTAGAGTAGGACTGCCCCATTTGAGAATGCCTTGGCATGGCGGGGTGGCTCAAAGAATTGATCAATTGTTTGCTAAATGTCTCATTTTGAAATAAAGTTAAAAATTGATATGTGCATATGCACTTTATGTATTGTGTTCTGACCATAACCAGTGCTGGCTTCTCCCCTTTTTTTATATGTTTACTGTGTTTATATATCTGTTCTATCTGTTCTATTAAAACCTGTCAGTGTAATTTTTAGAGTAGCGGCATATGAATTACCGGCTTTTTAAAGGACATCAGTGCGTAAAAAACAGACAGCACTTGCGTGGTGCGAGTGCTGTGCATTTTTTCCTCGCATCCATTGACTTGCATTGGCAAGTCTCGTCCGAGATACGCAGCAAATCGCAGCATGCTGCAATTTTTTTCTCAGTCCGATTTCAGCTGAGAAAAAAAATTGCAGATGAGATGTAACTCATTGAATAACATTGGTCCGAGTGCAATCCGATTTTTTTATCGGATTGCACTGGTCCGTTCCTCGCACAAATGGGTATGAGCCCATAGATTGTAAATCTGCAAGCAAGGCTCTCAATCCTATTGGTAATTGTTGAATTTTGTGTGACTATAAATAAAATTATTATTGTTATTATTATCCTGTAAGCTGGCAGTAAAAATAATTCTGCATTTTTAAAAACAAATCTTGTGCATGAAGTAAATTTTGGTAGTCTAAACGACTGACAGTGGCAGAGATTTCTTTAAGGTAGGTCTCGCATTTCTTTGTTAAACAAGGCAAGTACTCAGATATGAGAAGAAATGTACTTTATTACATATTTCAAATTATTTGCTTAAGGAAAATATATTTTTTTATTGAAACACAAGTATGTCTATATATATATATAGAGAGAGAGATATAGAGATATATATATATATAGATATAGATTTATACACATACACACAGGTAGCCAATGATATTTGTAATGAATATTAAAACAATCACTGATCTCTGCTCCTTAGTCCAGCTAAAGCTGTTTTATAAATTATCAAGCCCATCAGTTTTGCATTTCTGTGGAAGATAAAATACACAAATCTATTTAACAAAGCTGGCTGGAAAGGGGTCTGTGGTTATCATGGGATAATCACACCCTTGGGTATGTAATATACAGCTGCATCTTACAGCTTGTAACACCCCAGAGATGCGATTATGTGCTGTCATGATTTAATTCTTAATTAAAACAAAAGCTGTCCATGAACAGGACGTGAGGGAGGATTAAAGGCAGGCTGTAATACTTCACAGTGTACAACTTCAGAGTTCTGAACAGGCTAGACACCGTGCGGCTGTAGATGCTTGTAGTGCACCTGCGTTAGGTTTACTTAATTATGTACTGAATGTTGATTGGCCCCGAGGACTTTTTATACCTGCACTTCCTTCTTCCCTTTCACCCCTTGAGAAAGGCCACAATCGCCGAAACGCGCGTCGGGGAGGACGCCCACACTGTTTCCCAGTTATACCGGTAAATATCGCCAGCCTTTGTTGCTGTTTTGTGTTACATTGTTTATAAAGTTTTTGGGATGTGTATGCACTGATGTATATGGGCAAGTATGCAATAGATTTTTTGCTATATTTTGTACATTACCTATATCTTTGCTGCTATTGTTGTGGGCTTCCAGTTCTGGACATGTGTGAGCGGGCGTGTTCTCCCTCCCCCTCCTCCTGTTGTCATTTTTATCTAGTTCAATAAAAATTTATATTATATATCTTTATCATGGGAATTTTTTGTCGTGGTTTTTCTTTGTTTGAGATGGTTTTTTGCGACAGTTTCCAGTAATGTCCATACATATCGCAGTATATTTATACTTCATTCAATGTTAGTTTTACTGTGATGTTTCTCTTCATGAGGTGTTTTAAACTTCAGAGTTCTGTAGAAATGTGACCATTCCAAGCATTTAGCAGAACTAAGCCATGCTCATTTGGATGCTGTATTAATATCACACAATGTACATTATATATGTGTGTGTGTGTGTGTGTGTGTGTGTGTGTGTGTGTGTGTGTGTGTGTGTGTGTGTGTACTCACATTCTTAATTTTTAAGCACATTCCAAATACATAAGTCACCTATATGTGGATGTATGTTTGTTTGGTTTTTTTTAGAAAAAAAAGACAGGAGACCAGGTCAAAGGTCAAGCAAAGAGGAGACGTATTGTGTAGGAACTGTCACGCATCGCCACCTATTTTGACATGCACAGGCCGTTTGTTGTCTGTCGAACATGCAAATTAAGTGCCTGCTGTCATAGCTAGCCGATATCAGAAAGTGGAAAATGAGACCACCTGTAACCAGTGAATAGAGTGATGGACAAGCATTCAGTGCTCGTCAATTTCAATGCCATTCACACCACCTTCGAATTGCATATGACATGTAAAAATCTTTTCTTAATATTCACAACCTGGGAAGTTTGGGAAATTATGGAGGCTTCAACTGCTGCATCTAATGGGTTCTCCAAGCAGACAGCTGTGAGCGGGCTTGATAATTAGGTGTCCAGGAAGATTTTATACTATGAATCAGTTAAAAAAGGAGGGGGAAGAAAGAAAACAAAAATAATGACAAGCAGAGGTTGCAGGAATATAAATTTTCTTTACACATTTAGGACAGTCAACTGACATACAAAAACCCCCAGCTAGTACAAATTAATAGGAATTCAAATAATGGAATATGTTCACTGCCTCTGCAGGACAGCACTCAAAATCTTGCCACATACTAAAATATTACCATTCATTTTTATTAAGTAGAACATTTTTCTTTCTTACAATTATAATTCTCATGTCTACTGTATATAAAATGTTAGAAAAAAAAAGTCATGGGCATGGGTGTATGAATTAATAAACATAAATATATATATATATATATATATATATATATATATATATATATATATATATATATAATATACACATATATATATATATATATATATATATATATATATATATATATATATATATATATATATACAGTGTGTCCGTAACGTCATGGTGCACTTTTGACAAGTCACAGGAAAGCAACAAAAAATAATAGAAATGTGAAATCTGCTCAGAATAAAAAAAAAATCTCTCCCAGTTTCATACCTATTCAGTGCAGTTCGATGTGGGCTCCATTTGTTGCCCTACACACATCCAAATGATAGCATAAGCTTGTGGTTGCATGATGTCACAGACCTGGGAGTGTATTAACCAGAGTTCAGTTTATCATGGGTTAATCTGACTGGGGGCTCAGCAACAGCTTAAATGAGTTTGTAATCCAAAATAGAGAAAAAAGCAGCAACACTCCATTTACCGTGTCATAAAAACCTAAGTCCTTTATTTAAGAAAGCTTTCCATCTGGACCTTGGAAGCGTGCTAAGCACGAAACGGCCTTAGTCCTGTTTTTTTGCCTGCATACCTGCATTCGTCCTGCCCTTAGACACCTTGTCCATGAAAAGCTTTCTTAAATAAAGGACTTATGTTTTTATGACACGGTAAATGGAGTGTTGCTGCTTTTTTCTCTATTTTGGATTGCTACACGTGTGTTTTACCAAGCAAGCACCTGCATCACCGTGATTTCACTCTGTGACTCAGAGTCCACCTACTCCACCAGTAAGTAGACTGTTTCTTAGTGCCATTCTACCTTTTCCCTGAAATGAGTTTGTGTTGTTTGATTAGTCTTTGTTATCTCTCCTCATGAACATGTCTGATATGATTGGGCCAAAAATATGCATAGAACACACACATGAAAAGTGGACATGTGAAAGGGGCCTTAATTATGAAATGTTAAATTGAATCTGTTAGTAGGATTAACCCTCTTAATCAGTCCACAGCTTTAAGGGAAAATAATTAGCCAATATGTTGATTAAAAACTTCTCTGCATTATACTGTCAGGTGGCAGGTACCATGGTCTGATCAATGGAATTGACATTGTGCTTCAAGTTGCCCTACACTGCCAACATCAGTTCTTATGATGTGAGGAGTGGCCACTAGGGTTGAGCGAAACGGGTCGACCATTTTCAGAAGTCGCCGACTTTTGGCAAAGTCGGGTTTCATGAAACCCGACCCGACCCCTGTGTGGGGTCGGCCATGAGGTCGGCGATCTTCTGAATCTGGTATCGGGATTCCGATACCGAGTTCCGATATGTTTGCGATATCGGAAATCGGTATCAGAATCCACATTTAAGTGTAAAATAAAGAATTAAAATAAAAAATATTGATATACTCACCTCTCCGACGCAGCCTGGACATCACCGCTGGTAACCGGCATCTTCCGTTCCTAAAAATGGCGCTTGAAAGACCTTTCGAATGCTTCTCGGCTTGTGATTGGTCGCGGCGGCCCACGTGACCGCTGAGCGACCAATCACAAGCCGGTGACGTAAATTCTCAGGTCCTGTTCTGGTTCTCAGGTACATGAGAATTACGGCACGGCTTGTGATTGGTCGCTGAGCGGTCACGTGGGCCGCCGCGACCAATCACAAAGCCGTGACGTCATCGGAAGGTCCTTCACGCGTTCATTCTTAAGAAGGAAGGCTGCCGGAAAGAAGCCGAGGGTGAGTATATTCCTATTAGGTATATACTCACCCTCGTACGTGCCCTGCTTCTTTCCGGCAGCCTTCCTTCTTAAGAATGAACGCGTGAAGGACCTTCCGATGATGTCACGGCTTTGTGATTGGTCGCGGCGGCCCACGTGACCGCTCAGTGTGTAGCAGTGTGTGTAGCAGTACCATGTAAAGAGTACAAAGACAAGTTTGTCTTGCCTACAGTCAAGTGTGATGCTGAAAGTGTCATGGTTTTGGGGCTGCATGAGTGTTGCCGGCTGCAGGGAGCTACAGTTCATTGAGGGAACTATGAATGCCAACATGTACTGTGACTTACTGAAGCAGAGCATGATTCCCTACCTTTATTTGCTGGGCCAAAGGGCAGTATTCCAACATGACAGTGATCACAATCATGCCTCCAAGATGAACACTGCCTTATTAAAGAAACTGACCGTAAAGATGCTGGACTAGCCAAGCATGTCTCCAGACCTGAATCCTATTATATCCATGGGGCAACCTCAAACGGAAGGTGCAGGAGCGCAAGTCTCCAATATCCACCAGCTCCATAATGTTGGTAAAGAAAATTGGCGCGCACTCAGGATAATAGGGGAGCGAGGTGCAGGTGTAGTGGGCTATGCTAGCCCCACGTACATAGAGAATATAGTACACCGCACACTCTGTATGTGTATTGCGAATAGTGAAACATTTATTAAACAAAATTATATGTTGTGACATGAAAAGCGACCAGAGGTAATTATAATGACGTTTCGGCCCAACCTGGGCCTTAATCATATAATCGCTTTAATGTGCACAGAGGAGAGGAGAGAGTCCTTGTAGATAAAGGCACACACTTAGATGCCAGGTAGCTGTGCGTATATAAACGCAATAATAGCCCTGTTGTGGGGTCTTGCTGTAGGGGTTAATATGCGGCGCTCCCGCGCCCTGCACTGACTGCAGGGCGCGGGAGCGCTGCATATTAACCCCTACAGCAAGACCCCACAACAGGGCTATTATTGCGTTTATATACGCACAGCTACCTGACATCTAAGTGTGTGCCTTTATCTACAAGGACTCTCTCCTCTCCTCTGTGCACATTAAAGCGATTATATGATTAAGGCCCAGGTTGGGCCGAAACGTCATTATAATTACCTCTGGTCGCTTTTCATGTCACAACATATAATTTTGTTTAATAAATTTTTCACTATTCGCAATACACATACAGAGTGTGCGGTGTACTATATTCTCTAGCTCCATAATGTTGTCATGGAGGAATGGAAAAGTATTCCAGTGGCAGCTGTGAAGCTCTAGATACAGTAACCCTATGCCCAAGACAGTTAAGGCAGTGCTTGAAAATAATAGTGAACACAGAAAATATTAATACTTTAGGCAAAATTTGGCCATTTTCACTTAGGGGTGTGCTCAATTTTGTTGCCAACAGTATAGACATTAATGACTGTGTGTTGAGTCATTTAGCGGGCAAACCAAATTTACACTGTTATACAAGCTGTACACTAATTACTTTACATTGTATCAGAGTGTCATATCTTCAATGTTGTCTCATGAAAAGATATAATAAAATATTTACAAAAATGTGAGGGGTGTACTCACTTTTGTGATATATTGTATGTTGTAGCATCAGATGGTGAGCTAATAGAAGCTGTTATTGAGTCGCTCACAAGGCCGTGGGGTACGCGGTACCAGGTCCGGTATTTAAAGGGATGTTTCATGGTGGCAGCGACCGTGTCCGTGGGCCTGGGCACACATGTTAAAGGGAAAGTCTTTTTAAAGGGGTTTTTGAAATAAGGAAAGTTCGTGATGCCACCTGTGGTATTCGGTCAGTGATGACCAACACTGCTTAAAGGGGTCTTCTGGGGTGATGTTATGGCAGCCAGATGGTATAACTTCCCAGAGGTGAAGTAGGTCCCCAGGGCTCCCAGTGAATAGATGGAGATGGTGAGTGGTGCAGTAAAGAACGAAGGACGCTGTCAGGACTCTGAACATTTTTATTACCTTTTGTGAATTACTGCCCTTTTCCAAGATGGCATTTTTGGTCTCATGTGCACTGTGTCTTCCTGCTATAAAACTCCACCCCAGCCTTCAGTCTGTGCTAGAGTATTCTGCCTTGCATCCTGCTCCTGACTCTGGTGACTCCCTGGCTATATACCTGCTTCTGTGAACCTGTGTGGTTATCCTGCTACTCTGCTCTGAGTTCCTGCTGCATACACCAGTTTCCAGTAATCCTCCTTCATCTGCTGCCCGTGTTTACTTCCATCTGCATTTGCTGGACATGAAAGCTGTTGTTGCTCTGCAAAAACCTGAGACTATTAACCAGGCCTCCCTGGTTGAGCTAAGATATTATTTGAACTGCCTTATAAGCATATCTATCTGTGTTTGGACAAAGACAAGGACTTATTCGTGTCAAGTATCCTCAAGAATAACTGTGCTTCATAGACTTTCTGCTTGATTGCATTTTCCTCTGAAGTTTTCTATAGCCTGTTAAGCTGTGTTTAATATTTACACCAAGTGTTGTGGACTTGAGTTTCTCTCTGCACCTGTTTGACTCACCGTGTGATAATATAGACTTTACCACTTATAAAACTGTGTCCTGTAGTTGTCTTGTTCCACGCAAAGAGTCTCCTGAGTTATCCCCTATAATTAGAGATTGATTCCCATAGGGAAAAATGATGTACTAGTCCTTTAATAAATATAAAACATCTTTATTGGAATTATTAAAATAAATGAAAAAGACAAAACAGGTGTGTACAAGTTTACAACAAATGAAGCAATAACCACCAAGGGCCACTCACCCCCACCAGTTACCCCATTAAGGGTCCTAGCTACTTTTATATAATAACCTAAAAAAATTATTAGCCTGGATAGCGGTGCCTGTGCACCTACAACCTGTCACATTGTGGACTAATTGAGCGTGATCTCTATATCAAGGGTACCACATAGATATCCACCTGATAATATAAGCTAACGACTATATGAAATGATTAATCCTCAAGGGATACCATAAGTCTCCATTGACAAGGTTCAAATCCCGTAGGCTAGTTATAGCTCCTTCCCTCCTTAGCACGCCTCATATTGAGAGCAGTTATCAATTACTTACTGCAGAAAAATGCACCGTGAATTTGGGAAAGCAGGGGGGGTGAGTGCCCGCCCCAACGCGCGTTCGGTCCGTCCTTCGTCAGGGGGCCTATAATTATTACAGGATACTCTAGCCACAAAAGAGGAGACTTCTGGAACAATGACTGCAGAGAGCAGATTAGAGCAGGTGTTTTCCATAATTAGATCACTGCAGAAAGATGTGGAAGGTCTGCAAAAGAAGTTTGGAAGCTTTGAACACAATCAACAAGTGTTTGGACAAACGTTGCAGGACTTAAGCACCTGCATGGTGGCCCAGGAAATCAAACTTGCTGGCATAGAGTCCCAGTATTGACGGGCTTTTCAGGACATAAGCACGCAAATAGCTGCACAAGTGACTTTACCCTCTGGGCAACTGCCACCAGCAAGACCACCTAAGTTGCCCCCATTCAGATTTAATGGTGATCGCGACAAATTTTGTGGCTTTGTGAATCAATGAATGCTATATTTTAATGTGCATGCTGACCATTTTCCTACTGATAGATCCAAAGTATTGTGTGTAATAATGCTGCTGACCTCACGAGCGCTCGCCTGGGCGAATCCGATGATTGAGTCTCGTGACCCATGGTTAAATATCTTGGATGATTTCTTGGCCACTATGGCATTAATGTTTGATGATACTAATCGCCGTGCAACCGCTGAATCTGCTTTATTGTATTTACGCCAGGCTAAACGTTCTGTTATTGAGTATGCCACTGAATTCAGGAGATTAGCGGTAGATACTAATTGGGACAATTATGCACAATTGCCTATTTTTAAAAGGGGTCTGTCTAGTATTGTAAAAGATAAACTAGCTCACTCTGAGTCACCTCAAGAGCTAGAGACATTTATACAGCATTGTGTGCGCATAGACATTCGCCTTACTGAGCGTAGGCAGGAGAAGTTTGCTGCATATAACCATATTTCTAACTTTTCCCTTCCTTCCAAAGAGCCTGCAGGTAAAACCTCTCGGGAGGTGGAGGAGGTGCCCATGCAAATTGATTAAGTTCAGAGGCGTGAGATTAATGAGCGCCGGGAGCATCGCCTTCGTGAAAGTCTATGTTTCTACTGCGGTCAGTCTGACCATTTTTTAATCAACTGTCCCAAGTGTCCCAAGTGGCCTAACAAGGTGCTAGCAGCGGTAGGAGAATATGACAACTGTGATGATGAATCTGACATCTCTGAATGTAGCCTGCCTTTAAACGCTGTATTCCATTCACTTTCTATGACTTCACCCCCCAAGGAGCTGAAGGAGAAGAACTCTCACTGTTCTCTCCCTATTAAGATCCTGTGTTCAGGACAGTGGATTTCCAGTGCAGCTATGATTGACTCTGGTGCAGGTGGCAATTTCATGGATATCGCATTTGTCAAGGAACATGGTATTGAAATTCTGCAAAGAGCCTCTCCAATTACTTTGGAGACAGTGGATGGGTCACCTTTAATCTCTGGGCCTGTGAATCAGGAGACTGTACCCCTTAAAATTTTGTTGGAGCCTAATCATCAGGAGCAACTTTCTTTCTTGCTAATTTCTTCTCCTCATTTTCCTGTGATTTTAGGCATTCCTTGGTTGCATTCTCAGAACCCAATTATCAACTGGGAGACCAAGGAGATTATCTTTCCAACAAGGAGCAACTCAGCATTAACAGAAGCTGTCCCTGAGTCCACAGCTACGGAACAACATGTACAGGTAGTTACTTTGCCTTCAGCATATAAAGAGTTCTCTGACATCTGTGACAAGAAGAATGCAGATCAGCTTCCTCCACACAGGCATTATGACTATCCCATTGAGTTGCTTCCTGGGGCAGCTATTCCTTTTGGTAACGTATACCCTTTGGCGGCAACTGAGCTTCAAGCCTTAAAGGAGTATATTGATGAAAATCTGGCCAAAGGCTTCATACGTCCTTCTTCTTCACCAGCAGGGGCACCTATATTTTTTGTAAAAAAGAAGGATGGGACCCTGAGACCCTGTGTTGACTATTGGGAACTTAATAGGGTAACCATACAAAACCGTTACCCTTTGCCTCTGATTCCCGAATTACTGGAAAGAGTCCGCCATGCTGAGGTGTTCTCTAAACTGGATCTTCGTGGGGCTTATAATTTGGTGCATATTCGTCCAGGGGATGAGTGAAAGACAGCATTCAGAGGCCGGTATGGACACTTTGAATATCTTGTGATTCCCTTCGGGCTTTGTAACGCCCCTGCAACGTTTCAACACCTTGCTAATGACATTTTCAGAGATTTGTTGGACCAGTTTGTGGTGATCTATTTGGACGATATACTAATCTTTTCTGACTCTCTACAGGAACGTGAAGAACATGTCAAAACTGTTTTAAGACGTCTGAAAGAGAACCATCTGTATATCAAGCCGGAGAAATGCGAGTTCCATCGTTCTGAGATACAGTTCTTCGGTTATATAATCTCTCCCCAGGGGCTGAACATGGAATCTGGTAAGATTCAGGCTATCCTTGACTGGCCGGTACCAAGAACGTTTTATTGGTTTTGCAAATTTCTACAGACGCTTCATTCGAAATTTTTCTGATATTGTCCGTCCCTTTACTTCCTTGACAAAGAAGGAAAAGCCCTTAAAGTGGTCATCACAGGCTCAAGAAGCTTTTGATCGGCTTAAGGTCTGTTTCACCTCAACACCGCTGTTGATACACCTGGATCCAACACTTTCTTTCATTGTGGAGGTGGACGCTTCTGATAATGCTTTGGGGGCTATTCTCTCCAAAAAAACTAGAGAAAAGGGTCTGCTACATCCTTGTGCTTTCTTTTCCCGTAGACTAACCTCAGCAGAGAAGAATTACAACGCGGGAGACAAGGAATTGCTGGCTATTATTGCGGCTTTCAAAGAATGGAGACATCATCTGCAAGGAGCTGCACAACAGATCATAGTGCTAACTGACCATCACAATTTAGAGTTCCTTAGATCCGCTAGATGTCTTTCTCCTCTCCAGGCTCGTTGGAACGTATTTTTAAATCAATTTAACTTTGTTATCTCGTACCATCCAGGTTCTCGTAATAGGAAGGCTGATGCTTTATCCCGAATCCATGCGGCGGATTCCATACCTGGAGCCCCATCCAAGACCATTCTATCTGATGCCAATTTCATCGGAGTTATCCATGATCAGGACTTGTGGAAGGAGTGCTTATGACGATGATGTATTTCTGGCCAACCCACCTGTGGATATTAATCTTGTCTTTAAGGGTGGCATGTGGTTCAGAGATCAACGTATCTACGTCCCTGAGGCCGTCCGTCTGCAGATCCTCAAGTTGGTACATGACTCCAAGTTGGCTGGCCACAGGGGGGTACAGAAGAACCAGGAGTTCCTTAGCTGATTTTTCTGGTGGCCAACTTGCCTGAAGGATACCAAGGACTATGTTCTCTCTTGCGAAGTATGTGCTCGTTACAAGACTCCTCATTTGCCACCTATGGGTGTTCTACAACCATTACCTGTTCCGCCCCGCCCTTGGGGGTCTATATCAATGGACTTTATTGTGGAGCTGCCTACATCTGGGGGCATGAATACAATCATGGTGGTAGTTGATCGCCTGACTAAAGCTGCACCCATGTTCAAGATAGGAGATTCCGTGTGGTTAGCAACTAAGAGTCTGAAGTTAAACGTTCCTTCACAAAAACTTTGACAGAAATTCATTGGCCCTTTCAAGATCAATGGTATTGTGAGCTCTGTGGCCTGCCGGCTGAAGCTGCCTAGGACTATGAAGGTACACCCAGTTTTTCATGTATCTTTACTAAAGCCTGTATCTCCTAATACCTTCCAGGGACATGTTGTGCCACCTCCACAGCCTGTGGTGAATGATGGGCAAGAACAATTTGTGGTGGAGGAAATTATTGATTCCAGGATTCGCAGGAATCGGCTCCAATATCTGATAAGATGGCAGGGATATCCCCCTGTGGAACACTCTTGGGAACCTGTGGAAAACATCAATGCACAACAAAAGATTTATCATTTTCATCAGAGATTCCCTGAAAAACCAGGTCCAGGATCGTCCTGAGGCCGCTTCTAAGGAGGGAGTAATGTCAGGACTCTGAACATTTTTAATACCTTTTGTGCATTACTGCCCTTTTCCAAGATGGCGTCTTTGGTCTCATGTGCACTGTGTCTTCCTGCTATAAAACTCCACCCCAGCCTTCAGTCTGTGCTAGAGTATTCTGCCTTGCATCCTGCTCCTGACTCTGGTGACTCCCTGGCTATATACCTTCTCCTGTGAACCTGTGTGGTTATCCTGCTACTCTGCTCTGAGTTCCTGCTGCATACACCAGTTTCCAGTAATCCTCCTTCATCTGCTGCTCGTGTTTACTTCCATCTGCATTTGCTGGGCATGTAAGCTGTTGCTGCTCTGCAAAAACCTGAGACTATTAACCAGGCCTCCCTGGTTGAGCTAAGATATTATTTGAACTGCCTTATAAGCATATCTATCTGTGTTTGGACTAAGACAAGGACTTATTTGTGTCAAGTATCCTCAAGAATAACTGTGCTTCATAGACTTTCTGCTTGATTGCATTTTCCTCTGAAGTTTCCTATAGACTGTTAGGCTGTGTTTAATACTTACACCAAGTGTTGTGGACTTGAGTTTCTCTCTGCACCTGTTTGACTCACCGTGTGATAATATAGACTTTACCACTTATAAAACTGTGTCCTGTAATTGTCTTGTTCCACGCAAAGAGTCTCCTGAGTTATCCCCTATAATTATTACAGACGCAGTTGTGCAGTCTTTTTTCCTGGTTTACTGATGGTAGCAGGCAGTCACAGTCCAGGGCACCAGATCACAGGTACAGGCAGGGTCCAGCCGGCTTGGAAGCGAGTTCAGAGTCCAGCTTTACCATTTGGAGTTAAAAGCCTTCATTCTAGCGCTGTGTTATTGTAGTCACTTACTGCCTATGGCTTCTTGGCAAGGTCCTCTCAGTTATCTATGTCCTTTAGTGAAGTGGGACACAAACCCATATTACAGGTGATTCGAACCTTTTTACAGGTTCTTAATGATGACCTGGGCTCTATGTGTCACTGTGGCTCCTGAGCTTTAGGGCGGACAGGTTGCGTTTATTCTAGCAGTCCTACCGGTTTCTGCTGTTCCTCCTAGAGAATGACACAACCTCGGTCTTCTAATTACCGGTATCTGCGCTCTATCAGGGAGGTAGCCCAGTGACAACTATTCTCCCTTGTCACTCTCTTGTGCTTCGCTCTCTGGCACCTTAGCTATAGGCTGTTCTTCCTTCTCTATCTTTCTATACAGGGGCTACAGCACGTTAGGCTGTACGGCCTCTCACCCGTCCTTCTGCCTCAGACTGCTCCAGTCTACTGTCCGGCATCAACTGTCAAAATATCTCTAACTGCCTAACAACTGCATAGAAACTAACTCCTTCTCCCGACCAGAGAGAGCAGCTCCCCAGAAGTCGGGTGCAGAGCTCCTTCTTCTGGCCTGGAGTCAGAACGGGGTTGTATGTGCTTATTACCTGTTAAAAGGAATCCTCCATCGCTTCCAAGTGTGACATCACATCCCTCTCCCCATGAGGAAAGCAATGCCACTGTGGCAACCAGGACCCTGGGGTGTCACACTATGAACTAGAATTTAACTTAGGCTGGGGTCACACTTGTGAGTGCCATGTGAGAAACTTGCGCGAGTCTCTTGCCTCAATACCCGGCACTGCAACCGGGACTCGGGAAATTTTGTAGAAAAAAGAAAGATCACAGACATGGCACAAAACTAAAGTCATTTCAAATGACAACATTCTGGCTTTAGGAAACACTAAATGTGGTAGTCAGTAATGGTTACATTTTTAAACCAAACTTAGGGGGAAAATTATGGAGTCACTCAACTCTAAGGAAAAAATAATGGAATCACGGAAAACAAAAAAAAAAAACACTCCAATACATCATTAGTATTTTATTGCACCACCTCTGGCATTTCATCAATCTGGCTCCAACTTTCTCTGATTGCTATTGCCAGATGAGCTTTGCAGATTGGAACCTTGTCATGGACCATTTTCTTCAACTTCCACCAAAGATTTTCAATTGGATTGAGATCCGGATTATTTGCAGGCCATGACATTGACCTTATGTGTCTTTTTTCAAGGAATGTTTTCAAAGTTTATGCTCTTTGGCAGGATGCATTATCATCTTGAAAAATGATTTCATTATCCCCAAACATCCTTTCAATTGATGGGATAAGAATAGTGTTCAAAATATCAACATAAACTTGTGCGTTTATTGAAGATATAATGACAGCCATCTCCCCAGTGCCTCTACCTGACATGCTTCCCCATATCATCAATGACTGTGGAAATTTGCATGTTCTCTTCAAGGCAGTCATCTTTATAAATCTCATTGGAACTGCACCAAACAAAAGTTCCAGCATCATCACCTTGCCCAATGCAGTTATGCGATTCATCCCTGAATATGACTTTCATCCAGTCATCCACAGTCCACAATTGCTTTTCCTTACCCATTGTAACCCTGTTTTTTAGGTGTTAATTATGGCTTTTGTTTAGCTTTTCTGTATGTAAATCCCATTTTCTTTAGGTAGTTTCTTACAGTTCGGTCAAAGACGTTGACTCCAGTTTCCACCCATTCGTTCCTCATTTGTTTTGTTGTACATTTCCTGTTTTGGAGACATATTGCTTTAAGTTTCCGGTCTTGATGCTTTGATGTCTTCTGTGGTCTACCAGTATTTTTGCCTTGAAAAACTTTCCCATGTTGTTTGTGTTTGGTCCAGATTTTAGACACACCTGACTGTGAACAACCAACATCTTTTGCAACATTGCATGATTATTTACCCTCTTTTAAGAGTTTGATAATCCTCTCCTTTGTTTCAATTGACATCTCTCGTGTTGGAGCCATGATTCATGTCAGTCCACTTGGTGCAACAGTTCTCCAAGGTGTAATCACTCCTTTTTAGATGCAGACTAACGAGCAGATCTAATTTGATGCAGGTGTTAGTTTTGGGTATGAAAATTTACAGGGTGATTCCATAATTTTTTACTCAGAATAGAGTAATTCCATCATTTTTCTCCTATGCTTGGTTAAAAAAAAGTAACCATTACTGACTACCACATTTTTTGTTCTTGATTTCTTTTAGTGTTTCTTAAAGCCAGAAAGTTGCCATTTGAAATGACTTTAGTTTTGTGACATGTCTGATCTGCTTTTTTTCTACAAAATTAAACAACTGAATGAACATCCTCCAAGGTCGGTGATTCCTTAATTTTTGCCAGGGGTTGTATGTACTATAAAATAAATATCAGGTAGATTAAGAAACAGATAGATCCTACTAAATCCTGCTTCAAATGATGACAATAAAGATGATAATAAAATGTGATAAAAGGTTATAATATTTCTTTAAGGGATTTAGGATAAAAAAAAAATGTATTTACATTAGTAATTGCTCATTTTCTAGTTATGGAGCATCTCTTGCTGGTCCTTTGGTTACAACATCACAATTCTTCCAAATATGTTCTTCATGCAGATGTGTCTTTTGCTTGCAGTAAGTTATGGAATGGGTCATCACTAGTGATGGGCGAGCACTAGTGTTGAGCGATACCTTCCGATACTTGAAAGTATCGGTATCGGATTGTATCGGCCGATATCCGAAAAATATCGGATATCGCCGATACCGATACCCGATACCAATACAAGTCAATGGGTCACAAATATCGGAAGTGATCCTGGATGGTTCCCAGGGCCTGAAGGAGAGGAAATTCTCCTTCAGGCCCTGGGATCCATATTCATGTGTAAAATAAAGAATAAAAATAAAAAATAGGGATATACTCACACTCTGACGCGTCCTGGTTGAAACCACTGCAACCGGCAGCCTCCGTTCCTAAGAATGAGCGAGTTTAGGAACTTCGATGACGTCGCGGCTTGTGATTGGTCATGTGACCGCTCATGTGGCTGCTCACGCGACCAATCACAAGCTGCAACGTCATCGCAGGTCCTAAACTCGGCATTCTTAGGAACGGAGGCACCGCTAAGAGCAGGGGCCGCCGGAGGGGTGAGTATATCAATATTTTTTATTTTATTCTTTATTTTATACATGAATATGGATCCCAGGGCCTGAAGGAGAGTCTCCTCTCCCACAGACCCTGGGAACCATACGCACCGCACACTTCCGATTCCGATTTCCGATATCGCAAAAATATCGGAACTCGGTATCGGAATTCCGATACCGCAAATATCGGCCGATACCCGATACTTGTGGTATCGGAATGCTCAACACTAGCGAGCACTAAAATGCTCGGATTCTCGTTGTGTACTTGGGTACTCGACCCGAGCACCGAGCACAATGTGTCTATGGGAAACACAAGCATTTTTACCGCAATCCCCTCTAAGGGTCCTTTTAAAAAAGTCTGAAAATGATGGAAACACTGCTCAAATGACACGGGCACATCATGGGGATCACCCATGGAAGCATTTCTGACTCCTAGGTCCAAGCGGTAAGCCATGTTGTCAGAGTTTCACACCATTTTTTACAGGTGCACCAAAAAGCATACAAAAATGAAACCAAAATGGATTTTGCTGGTTAATATTTTAAGGTACATCCTTTACAGGGTAATGACTTGAACATAAGGCAAAATAATTTACCCCAGACCAAAATGTTCCTCCACTACTTGGGCTATGTTCACACGCAGCATTTTTGATGCTTTTTTCAACTTTAACATTGCTTTAAACCAATAAAAATTCATTCATTGGGAAATGTCATTGTAACATTTAACAATCCTAGCTGGCCATGTGGTGTGTGACACATAAAGAGACACATCTTGTTTCATTTATGAAGGAGGGACTCTTAAAATCGCAAAGCCTATTTTTAGAGGGACATCAGGCAGCATTAATATTCTTAGAGGGCCATTATTAAACAGTGGGTCTCCTATGCTGTTATTGCCTATGCAGTGAGTGGCTTGGCTGCCAAGAATTATGACACATCCCAATACCCCTTTCATGAGAGGTACAGGAGGGCTTCCTGAAAAAATGTTGCATTACATGCAAGTCCTGCCTTGTTACCAAGTCATATGCACCCCAATAAGCCTTTGAACCCAGGTACTGGATGGCCACAGGAATACCAACTTCACATTATTCATTTTGTTCTCCCATACTGTTTTCTTATGCATTGACTGCAAGGCCTGCCCTGCTACCAAGTCACGGCAAGGGCGGCTGAAGCTGAAACTGACTTTATAAAATGGGCAGACAGGCGGCATACTTTCGCTAGCAGATCCGGCAGCTCCAGTTAGCTTTTCAGAAAATGTTGAATGACGAGGTTAAGCACATGGGACAGGCAAGGTACATGTGTGAGCTCACCTTGCCTCAGAGATGCACCAGGTTCTGGTCATTGTCTCACAAGACCATGCCTGGCGATTGGTTCAGCGGTGTCAGCCAAAAATCTGACTGCTCTTTCAGCACTGTACATAACTCTTCTGCATTGTGCGGTTTGTTACCTATGCAGATTAGCTTCAGCACAGCCTGTTGCCGCTTGACTGAGGCAGTGCTGCAGTGTTTCCAGCTTCTGTCTGATGTTCTCATTTCAGAGATGGAGGCAGAAGAGGAGGAGGTGCAGGAGCTGTAGACTGTGGGGGCAACCCTGATTGATGTAGGGTCCACAATCCTCGGCGTTGGGAGGATGTTTTACATCCCAAGGTCCGACTGGGTCCTGGCTTCCACTATGTTAACCCAGTGTGCCATCAGTGAGATGTACTATCCCTGCCCACAAGCAGGGCTGCCACTAGAAATTTTGGGGGCCCCATACTGGCAACATTTTAAGGGCCCCCTTGAGACTCCACCCAGGCTCCATCCCAGCCCCGCCTCCACCCCTCGAACTCTCCACAGTCCCACCGCTCTCTCGTGGAAAAACTCTACTTCTCACCTATCACACATTAACAGTTCCCATCACCAGATCACACATATAGCCAGCAGCTTTTGTTTTGGCCAAAAGATTTTTTAAGCCACCACCATAACACGGTAGACACTTTTGGCCGGGCCCTACTCTACTGTAACCTACTAAATATTTGTTAAAATATGCAATACAATTTAGGTATATTTTTAATTATTTTTCAATTTTTAAAATGACCAATAATATCACATACAAGGAACAAATACAACACCATGACCAGACCACATATTACCACCAGAGACCGAATAATATCACATACAAGGAACAAATACCACCGCACCATGACCAGACCACATATTACCACCACAAAGTGACCAAATAATATCACATACAAGGAACAAATACCACCGCACCATGACCAGACCACATATTACCACCACATAGTGACCAAATAATAGCATATACAAGGAACAAATACCACCACACCATGTCCAGACCACATATTACTAACACATAGTGACTGAATACAATACTAATCAGTAATAAAAAACACAATACTAATATCACCATCAGTGCCATTATACACAGGAGATGTGTACTTAGTATGCAGTGTCTGTGTACAGGTTATACAGTGATCACCGGTGACATTATACACAGGGCCTCTGTATATAGTATACAGTGTATAGTGTCAGTGTATAGGTAACTCACTGACTAACCATTGACATCTCTAGGTGAAGTCCTTCTTTCAACCAGCACAGACCGCCATCACTTCATCCAGCCAGGACTTGTCTCTGCAGGAAATAACACAGTTATCTCGAGCACCGCTTGCAGAACACATTACTTAATTTTTTCCAACTTCTACATTACACCACATGAAGAAAAAGAGGCAACATAGTGTCACTCTACACAGTAACAGGACCGCCCCCCCATTTAAAGAGTGTCCTCAAAAAATAAAATAAATACATCACTGCAGTAATAATATCCCTTAATTAGCCCCTATGGTAATAATAATATCCCCCACCCTGGCCTCGTGCGTCTCATTCCTGGC
Organism: Ranitomeya variabilis; assembly: GCF_051348905.1. Lineage (NCBI taxonomy): Eukaryota > Metazoa > Chordata > Amphibia > Anura > Dendrobatidae > Ranitomeya > Ranitomeya variabilis. Next base: position 265,781,483 of record NC_135237.1, on the reverse strand, counting down.
TTCAGCCATATGTTCACCCATCCTGCCCTCATGAGTATCCATCCTGCCCCATATGATCTCCCCATCCTGCCCCATCTGTCTCCATCGTATCCATCCTATCCCATGATACTGCACGATCTGTCTCCAACCCTGCTCCATCTGTCTCCAATCATGCCCCCATGTCTTTCATCCTGCACCGTGTCTCCAATCATACCGTGTATCTCCATTCTGCCCCGTGTCTCCAATCATGCCCATATCTCCATTCTGCCCCGTGTCTCCAATCATGCCCGTATCTCCATTCTGCCCCCTATGGCTCCAATAATGCCCCCATGTCTCCAATCATGCCCCCTGTGTCTCCATTCTGCCCCATCTGTCTCCAGTCATGCCCCCAGTGTCTCCAGTCATGCCCTGTATCTCCATTCTGCCCTGGTGTCAAGCATTCTGTCCCTCTGTCCAGCATTCTGCCCCTATATCCAGCATTCTGTCCCTGTATCCAGCATTCTGCCCATGTCTCATAGTCTGCCCCTCATGTCCAGCATTCTGCCCGTGTCCAGCATTCTGCCCCCGTGTCTCTCAGTCTGCCCCTCGTGTCCAGCATTCTGCCCCTCGTGTCCAGCATTCTGCCCTTGTGTCCAGCATTCTGCCCCTGTGTCCAGCATTCTGCCCCCATGTCTCACAGTCTTTCCCCGTGTCCAGCATTCTGCTTGTGTCCAGCATTCTGGCCCCGTGTCTCACAGTCTTTCCCCGTGTCCAGCATTCTGCCCCCATATCCAGCATTCTGCCCCTCGTGTCCAGCATTCTGCCTATGTCCAGCATTCTGCCCCCGTGTCTCACAGTCTTTCCCCGTGTCCAGCATTCTGCCCCTCGTGTCCAGCATTCTGCCCCTGTGTCCAGCATTCTGCCCCCATGTCTCTCAGTCTTTCCCCGTGTCCAGCATTCTGCCCCCGTGTCCAGCATTCTGCCCCCGTGTCCAGCATTCTGCCCCTCGTGTCCAGCATTCTGCCCGTGTCCAGAATTCTGCCCCCGTGTCCAGCATTCTGCCCCCGTGTCCAGGATCTCTTCCCCAGCGTGTCCAGCATTCTGCCCCTGTGGCCAGCATTCTGCCTCTGTGGCCAGCATCTCTGCCCCAGCATGGCCAGCCTTCTGCCCCAGCATGGACAGCATCTCTGCCCCAGCATGGCCAGCATTCTGCCCCTTTGTCCAGCATTCTGCCCCTGTGTCCAGCATCTCTGCCCCTGTGTCCAGCATCTCTGCCCCTGTAGCAGAGATGTATGACATCAGACGCCGGCAACATGTGCACTGCGGCTCAACTTAGCTGCCAGCCTCCGACTGGCTGGCGGCTGTTAACTATTGATGTGCGGGCGCGGGCCCGCATGTCAATAGTGTGCCGCAGCGCCTGCAGGGGGGGCCCGGTGAGCAGATGAGATGGGGCCCGATGCGGGCCCTCTCTGCCCACTGAGCCCCATATGCCAGTCATGGCTGTAATGCCCTGATGTTGGCCCTGCCCTGTGTCCACCATCTCTGCCCCAGCGTGTCCACCATCTCTACCCCAGTGTGTCCAGCATCTCTACCCCAGCGTGTCCAGCATCTCTGCCCCAGCGTGTCCAGCATTCTGCCCCGGGGCCCCCTGGATCACCCCTCTCAAAAAAAAAAAACACGAGTTCTTACCTGGCCGTGCTCCTGTGGCGGGCGAAGCTCACTACCTCCACGGAGGTGAAGCACGCACTTGCCAGTGGCTGATAATGACATGCGCACTGCGGCTTAACTCAGCTGCCAGCCTCCGACTGGCTGGCGGCTGTTAACTATTGATGTGCGGGTGCTGGCCCGCACGTCAATAGCGTGCCGCGGGCCCGCACGTCAATAGCGTGCTGCAGCGCCTGCAGAGGGGGCCTGGTGAGCAGATGAGACAGGGCCCAATGCAGGCCCCCTCTGCCCACTGGGCCCCATATGCCAGTCATGGATGTAATGCCCTGATGGCGGCCCTACCCACAAGCACTTGTCCACGTGTCCGTGGTTAGGTGGACTTTCCCAGCCACAGCATTGTTGAGGGCTCGGGTAATGTTGTGGGACAAGTGCTGATGTAATGCCAGTATGGCACACCAGGAGAAATAGTGGGACTGGGGACGTAGTACCTTGGGAATGCTGCCGCCATCAGGCTGCAGAAAGCTTCCATCTCAATGAGCCTAAAAGGCAACATTTCAAGCACAAGCAGCAGAGAAATGTGAGAATTTAGTACTGTGGTCTGTGGGGCATTGGCTGCATATTTCAGCTTGTGTTCCAGTGACTGTGGTATAGACAACTGAAGGCTGTGCTGGAACAAGGATGTGGATGGGCTTGATGATGGTGACTTTGGGCAACAACAGGTGCAGGGCACGAGGCATCTTCACATGCACCATGGACTAGGGAATGGCTTGTATGCAAAACAGTGAAAGAAGCAGTGGTGTCACCTGCAGACAGTGTTCCTGGAGCATGGGGTTTGGCCAAAAAAGTTGGGTGCTTCGCTGCCGTGTGCATGATCATGCTGGTGGTGGTCAGGCTGGTAGTTTTGCTACCCCTACTGATGCGGGCATGGCAGGTGCTGTAAATGGCCTGTTTGGGGTTATTGTCAGAGTCTTTAAAAAATAACCAGATTGGGGAAGATGTAACAGTTGGAATGGCAACTTCCGTCATGTTGGTGCTCTGGGGAATGGATGTACGCCTTCTGTCTGCGGCCACCACAATGATTCTTCCTGCCTGTTGGGGTGATATACCTCTTCCCCATGTGTGCTGCTGTCCTCTCTCTGCATGTCCTCCTGCCAGGTTAGGTCAGTTACTATGCCATCCACCACCTCATCTTCCATATCTGCACCCTGCTCATCCTCCTGACTTTCTGGCAATTGTGTTTCATCATCGTCCACCTCTTGCGACACTTTCCCACCATTGACTTCATGTGACAATGGATGCTCAAATCTTTGGGCATCGCTACATGCGATCTCATCTTGCCCCACTTCAAGTTGACCTGCCAAGAGTCCGGAATCTTTAAAGGGAAAAGTGACCAGCTCTTCGGAGTGTCCAAGTGTGGGATCAGTTGTCTCAGGGCACTCCGCATGGTTGGAGGAAGAAGGATCCGGGTGAGTAATCTGCGGTCCAGACTCATGGCTACTCAGACTTGACCGTGTAGAAGACAAAGTGGTGGTGGTGGCTAAATGACTGGAAACATTATTCACTTTCCAACCAACAACCGTTTCACACTGCTCTGGCTTCAATATTGGTGTGCTGCAGTCCCCTAAAAACTGGGACAGTAAGGTCAAGCGAGAAGATGTGGGTCTTAGTTGCGGCCCACTTTTAACTTGGCCACGGCCTCGTCCTCTGCATGCACCATCAGCATCACGTCCACTTCCCCGTCCCTTGCCCATTTGAAATGGACTACTGGAATATTTTAAAAGTTCAATACAAATAGATTAATTTAGAGAAAACTTATATGTGATCAGTGTGCCAAAAAACACATTTTTATTTCAGTGGAATGTTGGTAATTTTTGATTTGTTTTTTTTTTTTAACAAATTTTATTAATGAGTAGGGTAAGTCACACCAAAACCAGTTCAAAGGAGAACTCAAACGCAGCAATTTTTAAACCACAGATAGAGGAGGCATCTGACAGAGAAACCACAATGCTCAATATGTGGCCTTTTTTATTTTTGAAAAGAAACTTACTGTCACGAAGTAGGCTAACACAATGCCAAAAAAGTGGAATGTATACCTGAAAAGCAAGTTTTTGTAGCCCACAGATAGACAAGGCGTCGGACGGTGATAACAGACCGTTTCAATATGTGGCCTGGAGTTTTTTCAATTTTTATAAGCACAAAATACTGTATAGACCAAGGGTAGCAGACAGACAAAAAAGTGGAATGTATACTTGAACAGCAAGTATTTGGAGACCACATACAGACCAGGCATCTGACTGAGATAATAAAAATAATGTTTATTTTTATATAGCGCTAACATATTCTGCAGCACTTTACAGTTTGCACACATTACCATCACTGTCCCCAATGGGGCTCACAATCTAAATTTCCTATCAGTATGTCTTTGGAATGTGGGAGGAAACCGGAGTGCCCAGAGGAAACCCATGTGAACACAGAGAGAACATACAAACTCTTTGCAGATGTTGTCCTTAGTGGGGTTTGAACCCACGATTCCAGCGCTGCAAGGCTGCAGTGCTAACCACTGCGCCACCATGCCACCCACAGACTGTTTCAATATCTGGACTGGAGTTTATTAAAAATTTACAACCACAAAATTTTGTGTAGACCAAGGGTAGCAGACATACAAAAAAGTGGAATGTATGCCTGAAAAGCAAGTATTTGGAGACCACAGATAGACCAGGCATCGGACGGAGATAACAGACTGTTGTAATATGTGGCCTACAGATTTTTAATGTTTTTAACCATAAAATACTGACGCGGATAACAGACTGTTTCAATATGTGGCCTGGAGTTTTTTAAATTATTGTAACCACAAAATACTGTATAGACCAAGGGTAGCAGACAGACAAAAAAGTGGAATGTATGCCCGAAAAGCAAGTATTTGGAGACCACAGATAGACCGGGCGTCTGACGGAGATAACAGACTGATCAAAATGTGTCCTTGATTTTTTGGGGCCCACCAAAATTGTGTCAATAAGTAGGCTATGATACTAAAAAAAAAAAATTGGGAGTACTAAAATTGTAAAATATTTAGCGCAATTATATGCGATGCGTGCGGCATACAAATCACAGTGATAAATATAAGAACTGTAGCTAAATATTTTTTGGCCAGCTAAAGATTTTTTGGTCTGCAAAATGGTGTCCACTCCAAAAAATACAATAGTACCAAAAAAAAGGCCAGAATTTTCTGCGTACTCACATCTGATGCCTGGGACCAATAAGTGTTAGATTTTCACGCTCTGGAAATGACTTGGCTGTGGTCTGCAGTGTGACCAAGCAAATAAATGTAGGAAAAAGGGGGCTATGGATTGGTTTGTAATAAAATTAACAGGTACAAGGTGCAAAAAAAAAATACTAGCCACGGATACTTGCAGCTTTGTATATATAAAATAGACAACAGCAGACCGTAATGGAGCCTTTTGATGTATGCACTGAGATCTAACTACTCACATTCAGTGCCTGCATGCCTTGCACTGATGTGGATATGAGCACATAGACTCCCCTGTCTACCTAGCACTGCAATCTATGTACTACCAAATTAGCCCTAAAAAGTACTGTTGGTTTATCAGGATTTGTGGATTGAACACTAGCAGACCTAGACTAACTAATAAAAGAACAAAACTGACCTTATCTGACCTTATCTCAGCAGCAGCTCCCCCTACACTAGCTGAGTCCGGAGCAGAATGCGCCGAGCAGGGCGGCGTCAGGTCTCTTATAGACCCGATGATGCTGTGCAGCCGGCCAATCACTGTAATACCACAACAAAGATGGCTGCGGTATTACAGTGCATGGCAGACAATCTCTACATGCTTATTGGAGCTCTAAAAAGTACCAAAATTAAAAGTAGGATACCTGAGCTCATGCCAAATAATCCCAGAAAATCTCGGTGCTCGCCGAGTACACCGAGTATCATGATACTCAGGCGTGTACCGAGCATGCTCGCTCATCACTAGTCAGCACTCAAGGAAGAGAAACCTGATTCTGGAAAGGTCTGTATGCCTAGTTATCCGTGGAAAGTGTCAGTCAAAATTGATATGACATACAGATACAATACATACAGATCACAGCAAAAATGGATGGTCATCATCAATTGTAGGACACTACATTCATTTTTTATATAATGCAGTCAATTTGTTTGGCATAGACCAAAGGCCTATACAGTTGATTATTTTGGGATTTGTAGTCAATTACAGAATGGTGTGCTTGATCACAAAAGATTAAGGTGCTGACGTATTAGATTTTTTCACCAGACAGTGGGCAAAACCACTTTGAAAAGTCTCAGGGTTTGGGAGAAGCCGATGCAGAACATGGTCTGCCACATCGGCTCATCAAATTCATCAAAACGGCCTGCCTCTTTTATGCCAGAAGTACTACTCCAGTTTCTGACAAGGGTATTATTTCTCTGATGACGCTATTATCAGCATGACCATCCATCGCGCTGCTCTGTCTATGAAAATGGTCGCTTCAGAATCTCAAAGAGGAAGCTTTGAATGCCGAGCAGGTGGCTATGGCGCAAGATTTTGCAGTGGCTTATACCACACAGCCCAGCCTCACACAATATTCTCAAGCCACATTGGGTGATGACAAGGAACAGGAGGAGAAGGAGGAGGAGGACAAACAGGAGATTTTCGTCTGCGCTACAGAAGGGACTCCCAATTCCAGCTTCATGCCTGTCCAGCATGTATGGCCTGAAAAGGAGGAGGAGGAGGTGGTGTGTTGTGAGGAGGAGAGCATGGTTAGTGTTCGTCATGGTGGGGACACTGAATGTTTGAGCCTTTGTAGTCTGCCACACATGGCACAGTTCATGTGCAGATGCCTTTCCCAAGACTCTCACATGAAACACATTTCATCCAACATTAAATTCTGGCTTTGCACCTTTCATGACCCACGGTCCAAGAAGAAATTTCCTTCTCTCATGTCAGAGGCAGACATGTCATTTTCAGTGCATGCATGCCAGAGGGCCGTTGCGGAGGACCTGCTAAAAAGTATACCTTCAGACAACAGTGCAGGAAGAGATACCGGCTCTTTTCACCCACAAGGATTACAGGGGAGGGCCCTGAACACCAGGTGCAACACGGGGGAAAATGTCTACCAACTGGGCCTTTTTTCATGAAACCATCACATCAGCAAGGCTATCTGTGGGTGTAACTGTGACGAGGAAGGAGAAGTTGGCCAAGATTGTGAAGGAGTACTTAAGTGACCATAGCAGCATCCTTTCTGATTCTTCAGCACCCTTAAACTATTGTTTGTCCAAGCTGCACACTTGGCTTACTTGTACGCCTTTGAGGTGGTGCCATGCTTTGCCACAAGTGTTTTGTCTGAGCGGGTATATAGTTTGACAATCATAACAGATAGGCGTGCATACCTGTCAAGGGAACATGCAGACAGGCTGACTACTTTAAAATTAAACAAGGGCTGGATTTCCTCCAACTTTGTAAGCTTATGAATGACTGCAATCCAACTTAAATGCAACCCAAATGTTCCTTTTAACGGCGGCAGTTAAAGGTACTTAAACCACATTTCTGCTTTTTAACGGCACTGAGTAATAAGGGTATAGCTCCCCCCAGAGTCGGAATTTCTTAGAGGTCTTGGCTACCTGGGGTAGCTGCGACCCCAGAGAATATGATTCAGTTTGGGATTTTCTGACCCCAGTGTTGCGATAAGTGTTGGTATAACGGCGACCACAAGAAAAAAATTCAGATTTTCCATTTAATTTATCTCTAATCTGTGATTGCACATCAGAGGAGAGAGAAATAGGTTCCTCCAAGCCCCCCATGGTACCTTATGTACCGCATCAGTAGTCCCCCAGCCCCCCTCCTTCCTCCGGCAGAAAGAAAATGGCGGGCACACCAATTTTCCATTTAATTTCTCTCTCATCTAATGTGATCGCACATCATAGAAGAGAGAAATACGGTCCCCCAAGCCCTCCACATACCTTATGTACCCGATCATTAGTCTCCCGGTCCCCGGCCCCCCTCCTTCCTGTGACAGAAAGAAAATGGCTGGCACATGCACAGTGTGCCCACCAAGATCTGCCTGCCTGCACCCGTGAACAGATGAGAATTTTCTAACTTGCTGCTGGGTTTTGATTACTGTGATAGAACCTATCACACTGATAAAAAAAAACAATATTAGTAAATATGGCAGCACTTGGGCTGTTTTCCCTCTCTCTTCTCTCCTTGTAGTTGTTCTGGGAGAAAAGAAAGCTACACTACGTTCCAGTGCTGCCCTGTCAGAATTATAAAAAATAATTTCTGTGTCCACAAACCTCAAAAAATGTCCAATTACCCACCCCCGTTCTTCATAATCCCCACATCCCCATTGTCACGGGATTATAAAACATATATATATATATATTTTTTAATACTTTTTAAATAATTTTTTGCAGTTATTGTTATGGTTACAGTTATTAGATTAGGGTTACACCTATTAGGGTTGGGGCTACACATATTAGGATTACACTTATTAGGGTTAGGATTAGGCAGTAAAAAAAAATTCTACTGTTAGATTAGGGTTAGTTTTTTGTTAGGCAGGCAAATAAATAATTGTCCCGCAGAACATTTAGCCTACAGCCTGCTTTGCTCATGCAGCTCAAGCAGTGAAACGGAATTTGCCTCTGAAGTAGATCAGTTTTCAGGCAGTGACGATGACTCTTCCTCCATGGGATCCCCCAGCCCGATGGTTTCGGAGTCAGTCATCACTGTTGAAGATTCAGAGGCAGGACCAAGTACCGCAGTCCCCCCACCACTTCATTTTCCCCTACAAAATTAATTTCTAAATTCCTATAGCCCAGAGCAAAATGTGGCAGTCGACAAGTCATTGATGAGCTACAAGGGGCCGTCAGTCATTCCGCCAATTTATCCCCTCCAAAAGAGCCAAATACAGCATTAAACAATACAAAACATGTGAGAGCTCATTAGGGTACACTTCCACTTTCCTAATTTATGTAGGTAGGGACCGCCAAATCAACCTCCCAAACGGCCCCCAGACAATTGTCATCCCAGGCAAAATTGCCTGGGAGGTAATGATGCACTTTCTCCATCAAGAGTACAGCGTGTATATGGACAACTATTACACAAGCATTCCCCCATATAAATCCCTCCATGCTGCAAATACAGGGGCTTGTGGGACAGTCAGGAATATCCAAGTGGGGTTTCTGTCACAGTTGGTGTCGAGACATTTAGAGAATGGGGCATCATTCTCACTCATAAGTGACCAACTTTTTGTATTGCATTGCATGCAGACACCACTGTGATGGTCAGAGACAGGGGCACCACCAGGGACAAGCAAAAACCAATCTATGTCACAGATTATAACAAATTTATGGGTGGCATTGACCTGTCAGACCAGGTTTTGCAACCATACCTGGTGAAGCAGAAGACCAGAGCCTGGTACAAAAAGGTGGCAATCTACCTTATCCATCTGCCACATACAACAGCTTTGTCCTGTACGAAAAGTCGCAAGGACCGCTTACATTCCTCCAGTTTCAGGAAAAAATTGTCAAGGGTCGCATGTTTGAGGCGATGGCACTGGGGGAAATCTTCAAGTCTGAGGATGCCCGGAGACTTGCAGAGTGCCATTTTCCTCACCCTATCCCTGTCACTCCTACTTAAAAATATCCTCAAAACAGATGCTGGGTTTGTAGGAAGCATGGTAGCCGGAGTGATTCCCTGTACTATTGCCCCATGTGGCCATCCCAACCAGGTCTTTGTTTCTCCTCCTGTTTTGAGACCTACCACACCTCTTACAGTTATTAGTTTTTTCTTGTTTTTTTTTCAATATTTTTTATTTTCTGCTTAGTGGCACCAGTAGAGTAATTTGGAACATGTAATAGAGAATATATTCGTCAGTAGATCCCATTTTACTCCATTTCACAATTAATTCCAAGACTTGATCCGTCACATACTAAACTATTATTCCAACAAATTCTCATCCACGTGCCCATGTCTGTACACTACAGAGTGTGGACCCCACTAATGTTCTTAAAAAGTCAGGTCATCTGAAAATTAATTTGACTCTTTTTACGACTGTCTTGCTACACAAAACTTTTGTTTCCCTTTATATTACTTACCGTATTTTCCACTTTGTAAGACGCACTTTATTTCCCCCAAATTTTGGGGGGAAATGGGGGTGCGTCTTACAAAGCGGATATACCGCTTACCGTTACAGGCTGGGATGAGGGGGTGTCCGCTGCCGCCCGCCGCCCACCACCGCTGCTGCTGCCTTCCGCCACCGCTGCTGCTGCAGCCCGCCACCGCTGTCGCCCGCCACCGCGGTTGTCCGCTGCTGCTGGAAACTCTGGTGCTGCAGGGGGCTCTGGCGACATTTTGTGAAAGACCAGAGTCCCCCGGCAGTTCGTCCATGCGTTCCTTCCTGTATGACTGACTCCGGGAAAATGGCCGACGGAATCTCGAGAGATGAGATTTCAGCTCTGAGATCTCTGAGATCTCATCTCTCGAGATTCCGGCGGCCATTTTCCCAGAGTCAGTCATACAGGAACACATGGACGAACTGCCGGGGGGCTCTGGCCTTTCACAATATGTCGGCAGAGCCCCCGCAGCACCGGAGACAGCCCTGCAGCCCTGGAGACAGCCCTGCAGCCCTGGAGCCCCCCTGCAGACTGCCTCATCCAGCCTGCAGCACAGGAGCCCCCCTGCAGACCGCCTCATCCCAGCCTGTAGCACAGGAGCCCCCCTGCAGCACAGGAGCCCCCCATGCAGACCCCCTCATCCCAGCCTGCTGCAGAGGAACCCCCCCTGCAGACCCCTCATCCCAGCCTGCTGCACAGGAGCCCCCCTGCAGACCCCCTTATCTCAGCCTGCTGCACAGGAGCCCCCCTGCAGACCTCCTCATCCCAGCCTGCAGCAATGATCCACTCCTGCCTCCAGCAATGACCCTGGGACCCTGATCCACCACAGCAACAACCCCTGGTAAGTAATAAGACGCATGGATTATAAGATGCCCCACCAATTTATTAAAAAAAGTTTTTTCCTATTTTTCTCCTCAAAATTTTACAAAGCAAAACATCTTACAAAGCGAAAAATACGGTATATTTATGTTGGTGATACGGGCATGATCATTTTATTGGAGGGTCTATAATAATGAGGAAGTTCCATACTTATACACTATTGGGGTTTTACTTTATGGTTCTTGCCAAAACCTCTGGTACCAGACAATACTTTACATATTCTGTAGAGAATTGGTTGTTTTGTGCATAAAGCGGTTCTTAACTTTGGCGGGGGGGAGCTTGCTATGTTGAACCACATCTATTGGCACATTCGTTTCTCATATAGGGGTTGATGGAGCTAAACGGATGTTGAATGACCAGTCTCTGGAAGTGTCTGCCATTCTAGCCCTGCCGGTGTTCTTTCAACTTTGGAACAAACTCAGCTTTGCCACATAATTAGCTGCATTTACCTCCATATTTTGCCTTCATTCCAGTACTGTTTATTCTTCCTGCTACAATGTATGCAAATGCGGGACAACTGTTTTGTTAGCAAGACCAATTTTTATGATCAGCCAATGTGTTTTTAGAAGCATGCCTCCCTCTGTGAGTAATAATTCCTGGAAGGATTTACTTGCTTGCTCAATGTCTCTAGAAGCTTTGAATGGGTCCTTGAAATTCAATTTTACCCTAAAGACCAAATGATGTGCCATCTATTATTATAGGCAAAGCCGTGTGTCCAGCACTCACATTGGTGCCATATTGGATATATTTCTTGAAGATATAAAAAGTAGTGCAATAAAATTTGAGGTGTGTTCCTCAGAATGTAGAAACAAGAATTATAAAAGAGACAGTGAAAAAAATGCAAATTGTAAAATGTCAAACTTGTGTTGCATCAACTGCATAAAAAATGGTGGTATCAAACTACTCACTACCTCCCTAGATAAATAGATTAGAGGGTACAATTTACAAGAAAAAGACATTTATGGGGAATTTCTGTTGCTCTTGAACTACACAGGTTCTGCAAATATTACAATCTATTTCAAATAAAGCCAAATTTGTCACATTGTGTCCTTTCTATCCGAGCCCTGGCGTTTGTCCAAAGAGAACTTTTTGACTACATATGGGATATAGCTGCACTCATAAGTAAGTGGGTAACAAATTTTGGGTCCACTTTTTGGTGTAATCTCTGACAAAAGTGAGAAATTCAGGTCTAAAACAAGATTTGTATGAAAAACATGAACTTTTTCAATATGACGACAAAATGTTAACAAATTCTGTGTTGTACTTCTGGGTTCAAATTACTCAATATACCCCTGGATAAAATCTTTGAGGGGTTTAGTTTCCAAAATCGGGTAAATTGTGGGGGTTTCTGCTGTTTAGGCAAATCTCCAAACCCGACATGGCATCCGCTCTCACAATTTTGAGATTAAAAACAGCGGTTTACCTCCACATATGGGGTATCAGCATACTCAGGACAAATTGCACAACAACTTTGCTGGTCTAATTTCTCCTACTACCTTTGAGAAAATAAAAATTTTGGCATGAAAATATCATTTTTGAGAAAAAATATGATTTTTTATTTCCTTGGCTCTATGCTATAAACTTCTGTGAAGCACTTGGGGGTTCAAAGTACTCACCACAAATCCAGATAAGTTCCTTGGGGGTCTAGTTTCAAAAATGGTGTCACTTGTGGGGTGTTTCCACTGTTTAGGCACGTCAGTGGCACTCCAAACGCGACATGGCGTCCCATTTCAATTCCAGCCAATTCTGTGTGGAAAAAGTCAAACGGCGCTCCTTCCATTCAGAGCCGTGCCGTGCAACCAAACAGTGGTTTACCCCCACTTATGGGGTAATAGCATACTCAGGACAAATTGCACAACTACTTTTGGGGGTCTAATTTCTCCTGTTTCCCTTTGGAAAAGATTTGGGGGTGAAAAGATAATTTTTGTGGAAAAAATATGATTTTGTTTTCACGGCTCTACGTTATAAACTATTTTGAAGCAATTGGGGGTTCATAGTGCTCACCACACATATAGATATGTTCTTTGCAGGGTCTAGTTTCCAAAGTGGTGTCACTTGTTGGGTGTTTCCATTGTTTAGGCACATCAGGGGCTCTCCTAAAGCGACATGGCATCCAATCTCAATTCCAGCCAATTCTGCATTGAAAAAGTCAAATGGCACTCCTTCCCTTCCAAGGTTTGCCGTGCACCCAAACAGTGGTTTATACCACATATGGGGTATCGGCGTATTCAGGAGTAACTAATAGCACAACAAATTTTGTTGTTTATTTTCTCTCTTTACACTTGTGAAAATAAAAAAATTGGTTCTGAAGCAAAATACTTGTGAAAAAAAGTTAAATGTTCATTCTTTCCTCCTTCCACGTTGCTTCAGTTACTGTGAAGCGCATAAAGGGTTAATAAACTTCTTGAATGTGGTTTTGAGCACCTTGAGTTTTTAGAATGCTGTCTCTTTTGCATATTTTCTGTCATGTACACCCCGCAAAGTGACTTTAAATGTGATGTGGTCCCTAAAAAATGGTTTTGTAAATTTTGCCGTAAAAATGAGAAATCACTGGTCAACTTTTAACCCTTATAACCTCCTAACAAAAAAAAAAGTGTTTCCAAAAATGTGCTGATGTAAAGTAGACATGTGCTAAATGTTATTTATTAAGTATTTTGTGTGACATACAGTACAGACGAAAAGTTTGGACACACCTTCTCATTTAAAAGATTTTTCTGTATTTTCATGACTATGAAAATTGTAAATTCACACTGAAGGCATCAAAACAATGAATTAACACATGTGGAATTATATACTTAACAAAAAAGTGTGAAACAACTGAAAATATGTCTTATATTCTTTCTAAGTTCTTCAAAGTAGCCACCTTTTGCTTTGATGACTGATTTGCACACTCTTGGCATTCTCTTAATGAGCTTCAAGAGGTAGTCACCAGAAATGGTTTTCACTTCACAGATGTGCCCTGTCAGGTTTAATAAGTGGAATCTCTTGCCTTATAAATGGGGTTGGGACCATCAGTTGTGTTGTGCAGAAGTCTGGTGGATACACAGCTGATAGTCCTACTGAATAGACTGTTAGAATTTGCATTATGGCAAGAAAAAAGCAGCTAATTAAAGAAAAACGAGTGGCCATCATTACTTTAACAAATGAAGGTCAGTCAGTCAAAAATTGGGAAAACTTTAAAAGTGTCCCCAAGTTCAGTTGCAAAAACCATCAAGGGCTGCAAAGAAACTGGCTCACATGAGGACCGCCCCAGGAAAGGAAGACCAAGAGTCACCTCAGCTTCTGAGGATAAGTTTATCCGAGTCACCAGCCTCAGAAATCGCAGGTTAACAGCAGCTCAGATTAGAGACCAGGTCAATGCCACACAGAGTTCTAGCAGCAGACACATCTCTACAACTACTGTTAAGAGGAGACTTTGTGCAGCAGGCCTCCATGGTAAAATAGCTGCTGGGAAACCACTGCTAAGGACAGGCAACAAACAGAAGAGACTTATTTGGGCTAAAGAACACAAGGAATGGACACTAGACCAGTGGAAATCTGTGCTTTGGTCTGATGAGTCCAAATTTGAGATTTTTGGTTCCAACCACCGTGTCTTTGTGCGACACAGAAAAGGTGAACGGATGGACTCTACATGCCTGGTTTCCACCGTTAAGCATAGAGGAGGAGGTGTGATGGTGTTGGGGTGCTTTGCTGGTGACACTGTTGGAGATTTATTCAAAATTGAAGGCATACTGAACCAGCATGGCTACCACAGCATCTTGCATGCTATTCCATCCGGTTTGCGTTTAGTTGGACCATCATTTATTTTTCAACAGGACAATGACCCCAAACACACCTCCAGGCAGTGTAAGGGCTATTTGACCAAGAAGGAGAGTGATGGGATGCTACGCCAGATGACCTGGCCTCCACAGTCACCAGACCTGAACCCAATCGAGATGGTTTGGGGTGAGCTGGACCGCAGTGTGAAGGCAAAAGGGCCAACAAGTGCTAAGCATCTCTGGGAACTCTTTCAAGATTGTTGGAATACCATTTCCAGTGACTACCTCTTGAAGCTCATTAAGAGAATGCCAAGAGTGTGCAAAGCAGTCATCAAAGCAGAATATAAGACATATTTTCAGTTGTTTCACACTTTTTTGTTAAGTATATAATTCCACATGTGTTAATTCTTAGTTTTGATGCCTTCAGTGTGAATGTACAATTTTCATAGTCATGAAAATACAGAGAAATCTTTAAATGAGAAGGTGTGTCCAAACTTTTGGTCTGTACTATATACCTCTGATTTAAGGGCATATAAATCTCAAACTTGAAAATTGCAAATTTTTCAACATTTTCGCCATATTTCCGTTTTTATCGTAAATAAACGCAAGTCATATCGAATACATTTTACCACTAACATGAAGTACAATATGTCACGAAAAAACATTCTCAGAATCAGTGGGATTTGTTAAAGCCTTCCAGAGTTATAGTGGGGGGAAACAAGTATTTAGTCAGCCACCAATTGTGCAAGTTCTCCCACTTAAAAAGATGAGAGAGGCCTGTAATTGACATCAAAGGTAGATCACAACTGACTGTCAAAATTGAGAAAACAAATCCAGAAAATCACCTTGTCTGATTTGGCAAGATTCATTTTTAAAATTATGGTGGGAAATAAGTATTTGGTTATTAACAAAAGTTAATCTCAATATTTTGTAATATATCCTTTGTTGGTAGTGATAGAGGTCAAACGTTTTCTGTAAGTCTTCACAAGGTTCGCACAGACTGTTGGTGGTATGATGACCCATTCCTCCATGCAGATCTCCTCTAGAGCAATGATGTTTTGGGCCTGTCACTGGGCAACACAGACTTTCAACTCCCTGCAAATGTTTTCTATGGGGTTGAGATCTGGAGACTGGCTAGGCCACTCCAGGACCTTCACATGCTTCTTATGAACCCACTCCTTCATTGCCCTGGTGGTGTGCTTGGGATCATTATCAAGCTGAAGGATCCATCCATGTTTCAACTTCATTGCCCTTGCTGATGGAAGGAGGTTTGCACTCAAATTCCCACGATACATGGCCCCATTCATTCTCAAATGTAGAAGGATCAGTCATCTTGGTTCCGTTGCAGAGAAAAAAGCCCCAAAGCATGATGTTGCCATCACCATGCTTCTCAGTAGGTACGGTGTTCTTTGGATGCAACTCAGCATTTTGTCTCCTCCAAACACGACAAGTTTTGTTTGTACCAAACAGTTCTACTTTGGTTTCATCAGATTTTCCCAATACTCTTCTCGATAATCCAAATGCTCTTTAGCAAACTTCAGATGGGCCCGGACATGTACTGGCTTAAGCAGGGGGACACATCAGCCACTGCAGGATCTGAGTTCCTGGTGGAGTAGTGTATTTTCTGATGGTAGGCTTTTTTTACGGTGGTCCCAGCTCTATGCAGGTCATTCACTAGATCTCCCCTGTTTGTTTCTGGGATATTTGCTCACCGCTCTTGTGACCATTATGAGCCCCCGAGGTGAGATCTTGTGTGAAGCTCCAGATCGAGGGAAATTATCAGTGGTCCTGTAAGTCTTCCATTGTCTTATTATTGCTTCCACAGTGGATTTCATCAAACCAAACTATTTGCCAATTGCAGATTCAGTCTTCCCAGCCTGGTGCAGGGCTGCAATTTTGTTTCTGGTGTCCTTCAACAGCTATTTGGTCTTCACCATAGTGGAGTTTGGAGAGTGACTGTTTGTGGACAGGTGTATTTTATACTGATAATAAATTTAAACAGGTGCCATTACTACAGTTAATGAGTGGAGGACAGAGGAGCCTCTTAAAGAAGAAGTTACAGGTCTGTGAGAGCCAGAAATCTTGCATGTTTTTAGGTGACCAAATACTTATTTTCCACCATAATTTGAAAAATAAACATTGCCAAATCAAGCAGGGTGATTTCTGGGTTTGTTTTCTTTATTTTGACTCTCATAGTTGTGGTCTACTTATGATGTCAATTACAGGCCTCTCTCATCTTTTTCAGTGGGAGAAGTTGCGCAATTGGTGGCTGACTAAATGCTTTTTTTCCCCTCTGTATAAGCACATAAAGTGACAGTGGTCAGAATTGTAAAAATTGACTTGGTCATTAAGTACCAAATTGGCTCTGTCACTAAGTGGTTAATATCCATGCCTAACAATCCAAACAAATTTTGTTCTGGAAATCACATCCTACTCCTTCTGCATGTGCTACAAGTACTTAGTGGTCATATATGTATACTCCACGTGAGTAATGTTTTAAATTTTTGTAAACCTTTGTACATTGTGCAATGGTGAAACTTGTACTCCCTGTCTCTAGCAATTAACCCCTTAGTGACAGAGCCAATTTGGTACTTAATGACAGAGCCAATTTTTACAATTCTGACCACTGTCATTTTATGAGGTTATAACTCTGGAACGCTTTAACGGATCCTGCTGATTCTGAGATTGTTTTTTTGTGACATGTTGTACTTCATGTTAGTGGTAAAATTTCTTCGATATTACTTGCGATTATTTATGAAAAAAATTGAAATATGGTGAAAATTTTTAAAATTTTGCAATTTTCAAATTTTGTATTTTTATGCCCTTAAATCAGAGAGATATGTCACACAAAATAGTTAATAAATAACATTTCCGACATGTCTACTTTACATCAGCACAATTTTGGAAACAAATTTTTTTTTTGTTAGGAAGTTATAAGGGTTAAAATTTGACCAGCAATTTCTCATTTTTACAACACCATTTTTTTTTAGGGACCACATCACATTTGAAGTCATTTTGAGGGGTCTATATGATAGAAAATAACCAAGTGTGACACCATTCTAAAAACTGCACCCCTCAAGGTACTTAAAACCACATTCAAGAAGTTTATTAACCCTTTACGTGCTTCACAGGAACTCAAACAATGTGGAAGGAAAAAATGAACATTTAACTTTTTTTGAAAACACTTTAATTCAGAACCATATTTTTTTATTTTCACAAGTGTAAAAACAGAAATTTAACCATACATTTTGTTGTGCAATTTCTCCTGAATACGCTGACACCCCATATGTGGGGGTAAACCACTGTTTGGGCGCACCGCAGAGCTTGGAAGAGAAGGAGTGCCGTTTGACTTTTTCAATGCAGAATTGGCTGGAATTGAGATCGGATGCCATGTCACGTTTGGAGAGCCCCTGATGTGCCTAAACAGTGGAAATGCTCCACAAGTGACACCATTTTGGAAACTAAACCCCTTAAGGAACTTAACTAGATGTGTGGTGAGCACTTTGAGCCCCCAAGTGCTTCACAGAAGTTTATAACGTAGAGCCGTGAAAATAAAAAAATCGCATTTGTTTACACAAAAATGATATTTTCGCCCACAAATTCTTATTTTCACAAGGGTAACAGGAGAAATTAGACCACACAAGTTGTTGTGCAATTTCTCCTGAGTACGTCAATACCCCATATGTGGGGGTAAACCACTGTTTGGGCGCACCGCAGAGCTTGGAAGAGAAGGAGTGCCGTTTTACTTTTTCAATGTAGAATTGGCTGGAATTGAGATCGGACGCCATGTTGCGTTTGGAGAGCCCCTGATGTGCCTAAACAGTGGAAACCCCCCACAAGTGACACCATTTTGGAAACTAGACCCCATAAGGAACTTAACTAGATGTGTGGTGAGCACTTTGATCGCCCAGGTGCTTCACGGAAGTTTATAACGTAGAGCCGTGAAAATGAAAAATCACATTTTTTCTACAAAAATGATCTTTTTGCCCCAAAATGTTTATTTTCCCAAGGGTAACAGGAGAAATTAGACCACAAAAGTTGTTGTGCAATTTCTCCTGAGTACGTCGATACCCCATATGTGGGGGTAAACCACTGTTTGGGCGCACCGCAGACCTTGGAAGAGAATGAGTGCCGTTTTACTTTTTCAATGTAGAATTGTCTGGAATTGAGATCGGATGCCATGTCGCGTTTGGAGAGCCCCTGATGTGCCTAAACAGTGGAAACCCCCCACAAATGACACCATTTTGGAAACTAGCCCCCTTAAGGAACTTATCTAGATGTGTGGTGAGCACTTTAAACCCCCAGGTGCTTCACGGAAGTTTAGAACGTAGAGCCGTGAAAATAAAAAATCCTTTTTTTTCACTCAAAAATGATTTTTTAGCCTGCAATTTTTTATTTTATCAAGGGTAACAGGAGACATTGGACCACAAAATCTGTTGACCAGTTTGTCCTGAGTACGCTGATACCCCATATGTGGGGGGAGGGCACTGTTTGGGTACCCATCAGGGCTCGGAAGGGAAGGAGCGCCCCTTGGAATGCAGACTTTGATGGGATGGTCTGCAGGTGTCATGTTGCATTTGCAGAGATCCTGATGTACCTAAACAGTAGAAACCCCCCAAAAGTGACTCCATTTTGGAAACTAGACCCCCCAAAGAGCTTATCTAGATGTGTGGTGAGCACTAGGAACCCCCAACTGCTTCACAGAAGTTTATAATGTAGAGCCATGAAAATAAAAAAAATCATATTTTTTCCACAAAAATGATCTTCTCACCCCCAAATTTTTACTTTCACAAGGGTAACAGGAGAAATTGGACCCCAAAATTTATTGTGCAATTTATGCTGAGTAGGCTGATACCCCATATGTGGGGGATAAACCACTGTTTGGGCGCATGGCAGAGCTTGGAAGGGAAGGAGCGCCGTTTTGGAATGCAGACTTTGATAGAATGGTCTGCAGGCATTATGTTGCGTTTGCAGAGCCCCCGATGTACCTAAACAGTAGAAACCCCCCACAAGTGACCTCATTTTGGAAACTAGACCCCCCAAGGAACTTACTAGATGTGTTGTGAGAACTTTGAATGCCCAAGTGCTTCACAGAAGTTTATAATGCAGAGTTGTGAAAACAAAAAAAAATATTTTTTTCACAAAAAAGATTTTTTTAGCCCCCCAATTTTTATTTTCACAAAGGTAACAAGAGAAATTGGACCCCAAAAGTTGTTGTCCAATTTGTCCTGAGTACACTGATACCCCATGTGTGGGGGGGACCACTGTTTAGGTGCATGGCTGAGCTCGGAAGGGAAGGAGTGCCGTTTTGGAATGCAGACTTTGATAGAATGGTCTGCGGGCGTTATGTTGCATTTGCAGAGCCCCAGATATACCTAAACAGTAGAGACCCCCCAGAAGTGACCCCATTTTGGAAACTAGACCCCCCAAGGAACTTATCTAGATGTGTGGTGAGAACTTTGAATGCCCAAGTGCTTCACAGAAGTTTATAATGCAGAGTCGTGAAAATAAAAAATATTTTTTTTTTCACAAAAAAAGATTTTTTAGCCCCCAAGTTTTTATTTTCACAAGGGTATCAGGAGAAATTGGACCCCAAAAGTTGTTGTCCAATTTATCCCGAGTACGCTGATGCCCCATATGTGGGGGTAAACCACTGTTTGGGCGCACGGCAGAGCTCAGAAGGTAGGGAGCACCATTTTACTTTTTGAGCACAAAATTGGCTGTGGCGTTTAGAGACCCCCTGATGTACCTAAACAGTGGAATCCCCCAATTCTAACTCCAACCCTAACCCCAACACACCCCTAACCCTAATCCCAACCTGATCCATAATCCTAATCACAACCCTAACCCCCAAAACACCCCTAACCCTAATCCCAAAGCTAACCATAACCCTAATCAAAACCCTAAACCCAACACCCCCCTAATCCTAATCTCAACCCTAACCTCAAAACCTAACCCTAATCCCAATACACCCCTATCCTTAATCCCAACCCTAGCCTTAACCCTAATCCCAAACCTAACCCTAATCCCAAATGTAACCCTAATGCCAACCCTAATCCAAATCCTAATCCCAACTCTAACCCTAACTTTAGCTCCAACCCTAGCCCTAACTTTAGCCCAAACCCTAACTTTAGCCCTAAACCTAGCCCCAACCCTAACCCTAACTTTAGCCCCAACCCTAGCCCTAACCCTAGCTCTAACCCTAATCCTAGCTCTAACCCTAACCCAAGCCCTAACCCTAACCCTAAGGCTATGTGCACATGTTGCGGATTTTGCTGCGGATCCGCAGCGTTTCCGCAGCTGTGGGTCCGCAGCAGTTTCCCATGAGTTTACAGTACAATGTAAACCTATGGGAAACATAAAACGCTGTGCCCATGCTGCGGAAAAAACCACATGGAAGCGCAGCGGTTTACATTCCGCAACATGTCAATTCTTTCTGCTGATTCCGCAGCGGTTTTACACCTGTTCCATAATAGAAAACCGCAGGTGTAAAACCGCAGTGGAATCCACACAAAAACCGCGGTACATCCGTGTTAAATCCGCAGGAAAAACGCAGCGTTTTGGTCCTGCGGATTTATCAAATCCACTGCAGAAAAAACTGCAGAGAACCATTCTGTGTGCACATACCCTAACCCTACCCCTAACCCTAACCCTACCCCTAACCCTACCCCTAACCCTACCCCTAACCCTACCCCTATTTGGAAAATAGAAATTCATACATTTTTTTTATTTTATTACTTTTTTCTTACTAAGGGGGTGATAAAGGGGGGGGGTTATTTACTATTTTTTTTATTTTGATCACTGTGATAGGATCTCACAGTGACCAAAATAAAAAAAGAGGAAGAATTTTCTTCTGCCGGCCGGCAGATCATGGTGGGCGCACTGCGCATGCGCCCGCCATTTTCTTACCGAAGCAAGAAGCCGGCGGCCAGCAGAAGAAGCAGGAGGACCCAGGGACACTGGTAAGTATAACAGGGTCCCCGAATCCCCCTATTTCTCTGTCATCTGATGTGCGATCACATCAGAGGACAGAGAAATGACATCGCTTTTTTTTTTTTTTTGCGGTCGCCGGTAAACAGTTAATTACCGGCGATCGCAAAAAAGGGGTCGGTAAAAACCGACCCCGATCATGTTCTTTGGGGTCTCGGCTACCCCCGGCAGCCAAGACCCCAAAGAACATCCGGGTGCCGGGCGGCGGGCGCACTGCGCATGCGCCCGCCATTATTTCCCCGGAAAAAGATGGGGGCGCCCATCGGGAGCCACGAGGAGCTCCGGGGGAGGTAGGTGAGTATTGGGGGGCTATCTGGAGCTATCGGGGACCACATTTCTCTGTCCTCCGATGTGTGATCACATCGGAGGACAGAGAAATTAAATGACAAATCGCGTTTTGTTTTTTTTTGCGATCGCCGGTAAACGGTTAATTACCGGCGATCGCAACTCGGGAGTCGGTAAAAAAAAACCCGAATCATGTTCTCTGGGGTCTCGGCTACCCCCGGCAACCGAGACCCCAGAGAAAATCCGACTCTGGGGGGCGCTATTCACTTTTTCCACAGCGCCGTTAATTAACGGCGCTGTGGTTTAAGTACCCTTAGCGGCCGCCGTTAAAAGGCGTATCGGCGGTCGTTAAGGGGTTAAAATAACTGCAAAATGTATTATGAGGTCCCCATAATGGCCACTTTCAGCATGTCTGATTCAGAACCCTCAGTTAACTTTTGGAAAAATTTTAACATTGTGCAATGGTGAATCTTGCAATCTCAATCTCTAGTAAATATAATAATAATAATAACAATCTTTATATAGCGCTAACATATTCCAAAGCGCTTTACAGTATGTACACATTATGATCGCTGTCCCTGATGGGGCTCACAATCTAAATTCCCTATCAGTATGTCTTTGTAATGTGGGAGGAAACCAGAGTACCCAGAGGAAACCCATGCAAACACGGGGTGAACATACAAACTCATTGCAGATGTCCTTGGTGGGATTTGAACCCAGGAATCCAGCGCTGCAAGGCTGCAGTGCTAATCACCGAGCCACCATGCTGCAACTGTAAAATGTATTGTGAGGTTCCCATCACAGTCTCTTTCAGTGTGTATGATACAGACACCTTGGGTAATTTTTTGAATACTTTGCACATTGTGCAATGGTGAAACTTGTACTCCCTATCTCTAGCAGTAATAAAAACTGCTAAATGTATTGTGAAGTCATCAACATTGTCTCTTTCAGCGTATGTGACACAAATCTCTTGGTTAATTTTTGAAAACCTTTGTAAATTGTGCAATGATAAAACTTGTGCTCCCTATCTCTTGCTATTCTAATAACAGCAAAATGTATTGTAAGGTCCCCCATAACGGTCTCTTTCAGCGTGTCTGAAACAGAACCCTTGGGTAATTTTTGAAAGCCTTTGTACATTGTGCAATGCTAAAACTTCTACTCCCTGTCTCTAGCTGTTCTAATAACTTCAAAATTTATTGAGAGGTCACCATTGTGGTTTCTTTTGGCGTGTCTGATACAGACTCCTTTCAAAATTTCTGAAAAGATTTCAAAATTGTGCAATGGTGAAAGATGTACTCTATATCTATTGCTATTCTAATAACTGCAAAATGTATTGTGAGGTCCCATCCAGGGCTGTCACTAGAAATTTGCCATACTGGCAAAATTTTGCGGGCCCCCTTGAGACTCCGCCCAGGCTCCACCCCAGCCCCGCTTCCACCCCTCGAACTGTCCACAGTCCCACCGCTTTCTCTTGGAAAAACTCCACTTCTCACCTATCACACATTAACAGTTCCCATCACCAGATCACACATATAGCCAGCAGCTTTTGTTTTGGCCAAAAGATTTTTTAAGCCGCCACCATAACACAGTAGACACTTTTGGCCGGGCCCTACTCTACTGTAACCTATTAAATATTTTGTAATAATTATAGGGGATAACTCAGGAGACTCTTTGCGTGGAACAAGATAACTACAGGACACAGTTTTATAAGTGGTAAAGTCTTTATTATCACACGGTGATTCAAAGAGGTGCAGAGAGAAACTCAAGTCCACAACACTTGGTGTAAATATAAAACGCAGCTTAACAGTCTATAGGAAACATCAGAGGAAAATGCGATTGCGCAGAAAGTCTATGAAGCACAATTATTCTTGAGGATACTTGACACGAATAAGTCCTTGTTTTAGTCCCAACACAGATAGATATGTTTATAAGGCAGTTGAAATAATATCTTAGCTCAACCAGGGAGGCCTGGGTAATAGTCTCAGGTTATTGCAGAGCAGCAGCTGACATGTCCAGCAAATGCAGATGGAAGTAAACACGAGCAGCAGATGAAGGAGGATTACTGGAAACTGGTGTATGCAGCAGGAACTCAGAGCAGAGTAGCAGGATCTCCACACAGGTTCACAGGAGCAGGTATATAGCCAGGGAGTCATCAGAGTCAGGAGCTGGATGCAAGGCAGAATACTCTAGCACAGACTGAAGGCTGGGGTGGAGTTTTATAGCAGGAAGACACAGTGCACATGAGACCAAAGATGCCATCTTGGAAAAGGGCAGCAATGCACAAAAGGTAAAAAATGTTCAGAGTCCTGACATATTTGTTAAAATATGCAGTACAATTTAGGTATATTTTTATTCATTTTTCAATTTTTTAAATGACCAATACTATCACATACAAGGAACAAATACCACAACACCATGACAGACCACATATTCATATTACCACCAGTGATCTAATAATAGCACATACAAGGAACAACTACCACTGCACCTTGACCAGACCACATATTACCATCACAAAGTGACCAAATAGCACATACAAGGGAAAAATACTGCAACACAATATCCAGACCACATATTACCACCGCATAGTGACTGAATACTACGATACTGATCAGTAATAAAAACAAAAAAACAATACTATCACCATAAGTGCCATTATACAGAGGAGATCTGTACTTAGTATGCAGTTTCTGTGTACAGGTAATACAGTGATCACTGGTGATATTATACACAGGAGCTCTGTATATAATGTATAGGTAATACAGGGATCTCTGGTGACTAGTGTTGAGCGATACCTTACGATATTCAAAAGTATCGGTATCGGATTGGATCGGCCGATATCCAAAAAATATCGGATATCGCCGATACCCGATACCAATACAAGTCAATGGGACACAAATATCGGAAGCTATCCTGGATGGTTCCCAGGGTCTGAAGGAGAGGAAACTCTCCTTCAGGCCCTTGGATCCACATTCATGTAAAAAAATAAAGAATAAAAATAAAAAATATGGATGTACTCACCCCTCTGATGGCCCCTGGACCTCAGCGGTGCAAGCGTCTGCCTCCGTTCCTAAGAATGCAGTGAGTGTAGGACCTGTGATGACGTCGCAGTCACATGAGCGGTCACGCGACCAATCACAAGACAGCGACGTCATCACAGGTCCTACACTCACTGCATTCTTAGGAACGTAGGCTGCTGGTTGCACCGCTGAGAGCCAGGGGCCGTCGGAGGGGTGAGTATATCCATATTTTTTATTTTTATTCTTTATTTTTTACATGAATATGGATCCCAGGGCCTGAAGGAGAGTCTCCTCTTCTCCAGACCCTGGGAACCATACGCACCACACACGCCAAAGATGACTGGGAACTTATATGAACTTCCGATTCCGATTTCCGATATCACAAAAATATCAGAACTCGGTATCGGAACTCAGATACAGCGAATATCGGCCGATACCCGATATTTGTAGTATCGGAATGCTCAACACTACTGGTGACATTATACTCAGGACCTCTGTATATAGTATACAGTGTATAGTGTCAGTGTACAGGTAGCACACTGACTCACCAGTGACGTCTCTAGGTGGAGTCCTTCATCTTTGTTTTTTATCTTTCATCCAGCACAGACCACCGTCACTTCTTCCAGCGAGGGCTCGTCTCTGCAGGAAATGACACAGTTATCTCGAGCTCTGCTTGCAGAAAACATTACTTAATTTTTCCCAACTTCTACATTACACCACATGAAGAAAAAAAGGCGACATAGTATAACTCTACACAGTAACAGGACTGCCCCATTTAAAACAGAATACTCAAAAAATAAAATAAATACATCACTGCAGTAATAATATCACTTAATTAGCCCCTATGGTAATAATATTCCCCATCCTGGCCCCCGTGTGTCTCATTCCTGGCTTCAGCCATATATTCTCCCATCCTGCCTTCATGAGTATCCATTCTGCCCCATATGATCTCCCCATTCTGCCCCATCTGTCTCTATCATATCCATCCTGCCCCATGATTCTGCATGATCTGTCTCCAACCATGCCCCATCTGTCTCCAGTCCTGCCCCCAGTGTCTTCAATCAGGCCCCTATCTCCATTCTGCACCCTATGTCTCCAATCATGCCCCCATGTCTGCAGTCCTGCCCCCGTGTCTCCAGTCATGCTCCATGTGTATCCATCCTGCCCTATCTGTCTCCATCTTATCCATCTTGCCCCATGATCCTTCCTGCACGATCTGTCTCCAACCCTGCCCCATCTGTCTCCAATCATGGCCCATATCTTTCATCCTCCCCCGTGTCTCCAATCATGCCCGTATCTCCATTCTGCCCCCTATGTCTCTAATCATGCCCCCATATCTGCAGTTCTGTCCCGTGTCTCTAATCATGCCCCTTGTGTCTCCATTATGCCCAATCTGTCTCCAATCCTGTCCCCAGTGTCTCCAGTCATGCCCCGAGTGTCTCCAGTCATGCCCCCAGTGTCTTTCATCCTGCCCCGTGTCTCCAATCATGCCCCGTATCTCCATTCTGCCCCATGTCTTGCATTCTACCCCATGTCCTGCATTCTGCCCCAATGTCCAGCATTCTGCCCCCTGTGTCCAGCATTCTGCCCTAATGTCCAGCATTCTGCCCACTGTGTCCAGCATTCTTCCCCCCATGTCCAGCATTCTGCCCCCATGTCCAGCATTCTGCCCTAATGTCCAGCATTCTGAGCCCTGTGTCCAGCATTCTGTCCCCCATGTCCAGCATTCTGCCCCCCGTGTCCAGCATTCTGTCCCCCGAGTCCGGTATTCTGCCCCCCGTGTCCAGCATTCTGCCCCCTGTGTCGAGCATTCTACCCCGCGTGTCCAGTATTCTGCCTCTGTGTCCAGCATTCTGCCTCTGTGTCCAGCATTCTGCCCCCGTATCCAGCATTCTGCCCTGTGTCCAGCATTCTGCCCCCCGAGTCCAGCATTCTGCCCCCCGTGTCCAGCATTCTGCCCCGTGTCCAGCATTCTGCCCCCCCATGTCCAGTATTCTGCCTCTGTGTCCAGCATTCTGCCCCCGTGTCCAGCATTCTGCCTCTGTGTCCAACATTCTGCCCCCCGTGTCCAGCATTTCGCCCCCCGTGTCCGGCATTCTGCCCTGTGTCCAGCATTCTGCCCCGTGTCCAGCATTCTGCCCCATCTCCAGCATTTTGCCCCCTGTGTCCAGCATTCTGCCCCCCATGTCCAGCATTCTCCCCCTGTGTCCAGCATTCTACCCCGGGTCCAGCATTTTGCCCCCCATGTCCAGCATTTTGCCCCCCGTGTCCAGCATTCTGCCCCTGTGTCCAGCATTTTGCCCCTGTCTCCAGCATTCTACCCCACGTGTCCAGCATTCTGCCCCCCCATGTCCAGCATTCTGCCCCCGTGTCCAGCATTCTGCCTCTGTGTCCAGCATTCTGCCCCGTGTCCAGCATTCTTCCCCCCATGTCCAGCATTCTGCCCCCATGTCCAGCATTCTGCCCTAATGTCCAGCATTCTGAGCCCTGTGTCCAGCATTCTGTCCCCCATGTCCAGCATTCTGCCCCCCATGTCCAGCATTCTGCCCCGTGTCCAGCATTCTGCCCCATCTCCAGCATTTTGCCCCCTGTGTCCAGCATTCTGCCCCCCATGTCCAGCATTCTGCCCCCGTGTCCAGCATTCTACCCCGTGTCCAGCATTTTGCCCCCCGTGTCCAGCATTTTGCCCCCCGTGTCCTGCATTCTGCCCCAATGTCCAGCATTCTGCCCCCTGTGTCCAGCATTCTGCCCTAATGTCCAGCATTCTGCCCACTGTGTCCAGCATTCTTCCCCCCATGTCCAGCATTCTGCCCCCATGTCCAGCATTCTGCCCTAATGTCCAGCATTCTGAGCCCTGTGTCCAGCATTCTGTCCCCCATGTCCAGCATTCTGCCCCCCGTGTCCAGCATTCTGTCCCCCGAGTCCGGTATTCTGCCCCCCGTATCCAGCATTCTGCCCCAATGTCCAGCATTCTGCCCGCTGTGTCGAGCATTCTACCCCGCGTGTCCAGTATTCTGCCTCTGTGTCCAGCATTCTGCCTCTGTGTCCAGCATTCTGCCCCCGTATCCAGCATTCTGCCCCGTGTCCAGCATTCTGCCCCCCGTGTCCAGCATTCTGCCCCCCGTGTCCAGCATTCTGCCCCGTGTCCAGCATTCTGCCCCCCATGTCCAGTATTCTGCCTCTGTGTCCAGCATTCTGCCCCCGTGTCCAGCATTCTGCCTCTGTGTTCAACATTCTGCCCCCGTGTACAGCATTCTGCTCCTGTGTCCAGCATTCTGCCCCGTGTCCAGCATTTTGCCCCCCGTGTCCAGCATTTTGCCCCCCGTGTCCGGCATTCTGCCCTGTGTCCAGCATTCTGCCCCATGTCCAGCATTCTGCCCCATCTCCAGCATTTTGCCCCCTGTGTCCAGCATTCTGCCCCCCATGTCCAGCATTCTGCCCCTGTGTCCAGCATTCTACCCCGGGTCCAGCATTTTGCCCCCCATGTCCAGCATTTTGCCCCCCGTGTCCAGCATTCTGCCCCTGTGTCCAGCATTTTGCCCCGTCTCCAGCATTCTACCCCACATGTCCAGCATTCTGCCCCCCCATGTCCAGCATTCTGCCCCCGTGTCCAGCATTCTGCCTCTGTGTCCAGCATTCTGCCCCCGTGTCCAGCATTCTGCCCCCCATGTCCAGCATTCTGCCCCCATGTCCAGCATTCTGCCCTAATGTCCAGCATTCTGAGCCCTGTGTCCAGCATTCTGTCCCCCGTGTCCAGCATTTTGCCCCCCGTGTCCAGCATTCTGTTTCCGTGTCCGGTATTCTGCCCCCCATGTCCAGCATTCTGCCCCAATGTCCAGCATTCTGCCCCCTGTGTCGAGCATTCTACCCCGCGTGTCCAGTATTCTGCCTCTGTGTCCAGCATTCTGCCTCTGTGTCCAGCATTCTGCCCCCGTATCCAGCATTCTGCCCCGTGTCCAGCATTCTGCCCCGCGTGTCCAGCATTCTGCCCCCCGTGTCCAGCATTCTGCCCCGTGTCCAGCATTCTGCCCCCCCATGTCCAGTATTCTGCCTCTGTGTCCAGCATTCTGCCCCCGTGTCCAGCATTCTGCCTCTGTGTCCAACATTCTGCCCCCGTGTACAGCATTCTGCTCCCGTGTCCAGCATTCTACCCCGTGTCCAGCATTTTGCCCCCCGTGTCCAGCATTTTGCCCCCCGTGTCCGGCATTCTGCCCTGTGTCCAGCATTCTGCCCCGTGTCCAGCATTCTGCCCCATCTCCAGCATTTTGCCCCCTGTGTCCAGCATTCTGCCCCCCATGTCCAGCATTCTGCCCCCGTGTCCAGCATTCTACCCCGGGTCCAGCATTTTGCCCCCCATGACCAGCATTTTGCCCCCCGTGTCCAGCATTCTGCCCCTGTGTCCAGCATTTTGCCCCCGTCTCCAGCATTCTACCCCACGTGTCCAGCATTCTGCCCCCCCATGTCCAGCATTCTGCCCCCGTGTCCAGCATTCTGCCTCTGTGTCCAGCATTCTGCCCCCGTGTCCAGCATTCTGCTCCCGTGTCCAGCATTCTGCCCCCGTGTCTCCCAGTCTGTCCCAGGCCCCCAGGATAGCCCCTCTCAAAAAACCTTACCTGGCCACGCTCCTGCGGCGATGCTCACTTCATGCAGCTGAAGCGCGCACTCACCGGCGACTGACAATGACGTCAGACGCCGGTGATGTGCTTGCTGCGGCTGGCGTGAGCTGCCAGCCTCCGATTGGCTGGCGGCTGTTAACTATTGACGTGCGGGCGCAGGCAGTCAGTAGAGTTAAACTGCCGCAACGCTGCTAAGGGCCCGGTTTAGCCTGCAGGTAGGGGCCCGGTGAGCAGATGAGATGGGGCCCATTGTGGACCCCCTCTGCCTACTGGCCCCATATGCCAGTCACGGCAGTTTGCCCTGATGGCGGCCCTGGTCCGATCACAGTCTCTATCAGCATGTTTGATACAGACCCCTTGGGTAATTTTTGGAATCCTTTATACATTGAGTAATGGTGAAACTTGTACTCCCTATCTCTTGCTATTCTAATAACTACAAAATGTATTGTGAGGTCCCATCACAGTCTCTTTCAGCATGTCTGATACAGACCTCTTGAGTAATTTTTGGAAAACTTTGTACATTGTGCAATTGTGAAACTTGCACTCCTTATCTCTAGCTATTCTAATAACTGCAAAATTTATTGTGAGGTTAGCATCATGGTCTCTTTCAGTGTGTTTGATACACATCCCTTGGTTAATTTTTGAAAACCTTTGTAAATTGTGCAATGTTGAAATTTGTACTCCCTATCTCTTGCTATTCTAATTACTGCAAAATGTATTGTGAGGTCCCCATCACAGTTTCATTCAGCTTGTCTGATACAGACCCCTTGTGCAATTTTTGGGAAACTTTGCACGTTGTGCAATGGTGAAACTTGTACTCCCTATCTCTAGCTGTTCTAATAACTTCAACATTTATTGAGAGGTCACCATTGCGGTTTCTTTCGGCGTGTCTGATACAGACTCCTTTCGTAATTTCTGAAAACATTTCAAAATTGTGCAATGGTGAAAGTTGTACTCTCTATCTATTGCTATTCTAATAATAGAATAGTACCCCTTTCTCTATCAATTATAATAACTGCAAAATGTATTGTGAGGTCCCCATCACGGTCTATTTCAGCATGTATGATACAGAACCCTTGGGAATTTTTGGTAAACTTTATACATTGTGCAATGCTGAAACTTGTACTTCCTCTCTCTAGCAATTACAATAACTGAAAAATGTATTATGAGTAATGAAACATGCTCTATATATATTCTGCTATTTCAGAAATCTTACCCACACATCCCTTTATAAAGAGAAATTTGATATAATTCCTCTGTTAGTATATGCCATTTACTGCTGACATACGCAGCATCCCACTAGGTGGGCGTAAGGCTGGGTTCACATTGCGTTTACAGCAGCCTGTTCAACACATACGGTAACGGGCTGCTGTAAACGCAAGTGCCGGTATGGCAGCACGCTAGCGCAGATAGAGCATCTGCTAGCTCTATCTGCGCTAGCAGTGATGGACCAGGAAACGCTGCAGCCCACGTCTCAGGGTCCGTCACTCAATGACGGCACATCCCTAGCGCTCCCATTGTTGGCGTGTGCTAGCGATGCATCCGACATAGGAAGTAATAGTGGCCATAACGGACTACGTTACACCGCGTTATGCCGCGGTGTAATGTAGTCCGTCTAACGGACGCCCATAACGTAATGTGAACCCAGCCTGACACTTGGGTAGAAAATCTGTGTCTCAGGGTGAAACTACTGGCCCTTCTCCTGTGTTATGTCCTTCCCAATCTGCTTTCCAGGAAGCAGGCACTGATACCTCTTGCCCACAACCTGCTGTTGCACAGACACAACAGTCAGAACCACGTCCAGTTCATTATCATAGCGCAGTGTTCCATTGTCCCTTGTCAGCATATAAGTTGCCTCCCAAATTGTTTCTTAGATAGGGCATACATATACGTTAGCGGTTTACATTTTCCAGTGCTGGACAAATGCTATTCCTGGCTTTCCCAGGCTTCTAAATGAGACTTGTGTCTGTTTAATAAACAGTTGCTTCCCTGACATTTTCTAATTTTTGGTAAAAAAAAGATGGTGGGGCATTGGCCAATTTCTGTACATTTTATGCAGGTCTAAGAGACTGGGTTAATACGCTACACATACCTATTCAGGCCGCAGCCTTACACATATTGGAAATGGTCATTGCCACACTAAGGCTTTTACCTGAGCTCTGTAACACTGCCTGTCACCTGAGTAATACACTTTTCACAGACCTCTTCACTCTCTGGGACAAATTAATTATGTATTTAATTAATTGTTGCTCAAAACCATGCAAAAGATACATTCTCCCTGATTGAGTAGTTTCCAGAGCAAGTGTATAGGCTTGTACAGATTGGTCAATGGCACTCCTGTCTCTTTCCCTTGAGGAGGCTGCTCTCACGTAAAATGAGACTTGTACATGTTCCTAACATGGGTTTCAGGCCCAACAGACTGACCACATTACAAACCCTTGCTTGCATACACTGTATTGAGAATGCAATTCAAATGGTTTTCGTGTCTGGTAAAATCCAACTTATTGAAATTGATCATTCAGTTCCCCCAACTCCTGCATTATATTCACCTTATAGCGGCTTCACCCGCTATGACAGAGGCTCCATTGGGATCCGGTGGACAAAATGTACCGTGGAGCTCACAAAACTCAGGTTTCATGGCACCTCTGAAAATGTGAAGCGAGGGCCACATAATGACATGGTGTTGGACATGGTAGTGGTGGCAGGCAAAGTATTAGCTGGCATTGTAAAGTGATGGGAAATATGTATTCCACTATATAGCTAACAATTTTGAATAAGGGAGAAACCTCCCAAATATAGGAGTGAGAGCTTTCCCAAATCTATAATACAGGGACACCTAAGAGGCCCTTCCCAAACTCAAGTTTCATGGCATCTGCTGGCCCTCTGAAAATGTGAAGCGATGGCCGCATAATGGCATGGCGGTGGAAGTGATGGTGGCGGGCGAACCCCAAAATTCAAATGGGCATGTTTTAGCTGGCATTGTAAAGTGCTGGGGAATATGCTTTCCACTGTCTAGCTAACAATTTTGAATGAGGGAGGGACCTCCCAAATGCAGGGGTAAGAGCCCTCACAAATATAAAAGGAAAAACTATAGCCAAAATGCTCTGTGTGAACATATGCTGAAGGGAAGTATAATTTTTTATTATTATTATTTTGCATTATATACAAGTAGTTATAAAGGAAAAAAAAATGTTTCTTAGCATTTTCCCCTTTAAAAACAAATTTAGGTTTGGTTTGGTAGGTCTTCTTATAATTCCGTAAAACCGGCACAATAGTCTGACAACATTATTCCCAGATACCATATGTGAGTCAGAAAGGCATGTAGGCATCTTCTCCATGCTGTTCCCATTTAGTTTTAGCAATTTCCCATCCATTTCTGCTTTTTTTTTCAGGCCCCCAGACCTGTTTGTTGAGTCCAGCAGAAAAATATTCGACATACATGGATATTAGAAACTATTCTAACCGATTTTCCCGAATCCTAATATTTCACTATTTGTTCATCACTACTCATTTTTTATGCTGGAACTTATTAAACCGATGGTGATAGGTGGGATCTCAGCAGAAAAATCCTCAAAAAAGAATCTGAAAGGATTTTTAGAACCCAATCATTGAATCCCAAGGGGCTTAATGAACAAATCCTTTATAGTTGTTTTCCCTAACTCCATTTAGTATATGCCTCACTCTCTGGGAATACCTATTAGGCCCTGAAGTATTCTGACCTGCTTCATCTTATGTGACTGCCCCATTGTGGACTTGTTTTATTTCCATCAATGTCTGCTTCTCGCATTCTTTAATTCTATTTGTAAATTGCCTATATCTTCATGTTTCCTTGTATTTATGGCATAGATGCAGTTTAACATAGTGATATTTCTACACCATTAATCTCCTCCCCCTTTTCATTGATTTAACACTCTATTCATATCCAGCAGAATTGTATAATATATGCATTTGTTTTCATCACACTTGAGCTGGTACCTACATGTGTTTTGTCAGTCTGGTCATAAGCCCCCCTTTTCTATACACATGCCTATTAGCATATGTATGACCCAATGCATATTGCTGACACCTCTGGGATGACGCTTGGTTATTTGGGTGTGTAAGGCAATTCTGCATCTGTGTGGCGTAAGTGACTCTTAGCTGCAGCGCAAATACTCCCATCTAGTAAGCTGCAGCTGCAATTGGGGATGCTGATGATTTTCCTGGAGCATGCGTGGTGCTGCCAGTTGCGTTCAGGCTGAAAAGCATAGTTTTCCGGCCGCAGCTGTATCTGCACGGAGAGCTGTGGCAGCCCTCGTGCATGTGCTGGATGGCCAGATGCATTCCAGGCTGGAACACATACTTTTCCGGCATTAACGCTGCAGTCACATCCAAGGGTATACACTCTCTGTATACATTCTCCATTCTCACGCATGCGAGGTGTAACCTGCAGTTCAGCGTTGAACGCATGTATCTCCAGCCCTGTCCAGCAGTTAGTAAAATAAAGAGGTTCATAAGGTATCAGGTGAGCGCTCTTGTAGGGGAAGTTGACTAGGGAACTGCCCAATTTAAATCATCATCAGTGTCTTTCAATAGTAGGAGGGTAGTACCATTTACCAATCAGATCCTAATGAGGAACCATTTCTGCATAAGGAGCCATATTTAAGAAGAAGCTAAATTGACATGTCCGAGGTATACCACATGGACCTGTGAATGTCAGAGAGTCTGTACCTCACTTAGACTGGGCTTCCTGTTGAAGCTCACTGGGGAATTGCGTTGAGGCAGAGGCATGGAACCTATCTTTATCCCCAAATATCATACTGATAAGTATCATTGATTTATCTGCTCTGCTATTCTCTCTTCTCTCCTCCCACTAGTCAGTTTGACTATGTCTATTTTAGGATTTACTATGTTATAACAGGAACATATAGGGGTATCTAGAGACAGCCACCATGGAGCAGGGGCACCAAAAACCCTCCTCATTAGGATGCCAACTGTCATGAATCCCCAATGGCTAGGGATAGCACAGGATGAGCAAAGTATAATAAATATCGGACGAGCTCTAGGGTGATGGAACCTGGGCTGACCGCTGCCCTACGCCTGACAAACGCAACTAGAGATAGCCAGGGAGCGTGCCTACGTTGGTTCTAGACGCCACGCACCAGCCTAAGAGCTAACTAGTACTGCAGAGAAAACAAAGACCTCACTTGCCTCCAGAGGAATTAACCCCAAAGATATAGTTGCCCCCCACAGGTATTGACGGTGAAATGAGAGGAAGGCACACACATAGAGATGATGTATATAGCTTTAGCAAATAGAGGCCCGCTGAAAACTAGAAAGCAGAATGACACAAAAGGGGACTGAGCGGTCAGCAAAAAACCCTAATCAAAAAAACCATCCTGAGATTACAAGAACCCATGTGCCAACTCATGGCACATGGGGAGAACCTCAGTCCACTAGAGCAACCAGCTAACAAAGAGACATTCTAAGCAAGCTGGACAAAAAAACCAAACAACTGAAAATCAGCACTTAGCTTATCCTGAAAGATCTGGGAGCAGGTAGGCAGGAACCAAACAGAGCACATCTGAACACATTGATAGCCGGCAAGGGAAATGACAGAGAGGCCAGGTAAAATAGGAAACACCCAGCCTCTGATGGACAGATGGAAACCAAAGGCCGCAACCCACCAAAGTCACCCAGTACCAGCAGTAACCACCAGAGGGAGCCCGCAAACAGAATCCACAACAGTACCCCCCCCTTGAGGAGGGGTCACCGAACCCTCACGAGAACCCCCAGGGCGATCAGGGTGAGCTCTATGGAAGGCGCGGACCAAATCAGT
The DNA here is from genome assembly GCF_051348905.1 of Ranitomeya variabilis. NCBI lineage: Eukaryota > Metazoa > Chordata > Amphibia > Anura > Dendrobatidae > Ranitomeya > Ranitomeya variabilis. Next base: position 265,746,369 of record NC_135237.1, on the reverse strand, counting down.
CGCATGAACATCGGAGGCGACCACCCAGGAATTGTCCTCCTGACCATAACCCTTCCACTTAACCAAATACTGGAGTTTGCGTCTGGAAACACGAGAATCCAAGATCTTTTCAACAACATACTCCAATTCTCCCTCCACCAGCACCGGAGCAGGAGGCTCGACCGAAGGAACAACAGGCACCTCATACCTCCGCAACAACGACCGATGGAACACATTATGAATAGCGAACGATGCTGGGAGATCCAAACGGAAAGATACAGGGTTAAGAATCTCCGAGATCCTATAAGGACCGATGAACCGAGGCTTGAACTTAGGAGAAGAGACCTTCATAGGGACAAAACGAGAAGACAACCACACCAAGTCCCCAACAAGAAGTCGGGGACCCACGCGGCGACGGCGATTAGCAAACTGCTGAGTCTTCTCCTGAGACAACTTCAAATTGTCCACCACCTGATTCCAAATGTGATGTAGCCTGTCCACCACCACGTCCACTCCAGGACAATCCGAAGACTCCACCTGACCAGAGGAAAAACGAGGATGAAACCCCGAATTACAAAAAAAAGGAGAGACCAACGTGGCCGAACTAGCCCGATTATTAAGAGCAAATTCGGCCAGTGGCAAAAAAGCAACCCAGTCATCCTGATCAGCAGAAACAAAACACCTCAAATAAGTTTCCAAGGTCTGATTAGTTCGCTCCGTCTGGCCATTCGTCTGAGGATGGAATGCAGACGAGAAAGACAAATCAATGCCCATCTTGGCACAAAACGTCCGCCAAAATCTAGACACAAACTGGGATCCCCTGTCAGAAACGATATTCTCCGGAATCCCATGCAAACGAACCACGTTCTGAAAAAACAAAGGAACCAACTCAGAGGAGGAGGGCAACTTAGGCAAGGGCACCAAATGAACCATCTTAGAAAAGCGGTCACACACAACCCAGATAACGGACATTTTCTGTGAAACCGGGAGATCAGAAATAAAATCCATGGAAATGTGCGTCCAAGGCCTCTTCGGGATGGGCAAGGATTACAACAACCCACTAGCCCGTGAACAGCAAGGCTTAGCTCGAGCACACACTTCACAAGACTGCACAAAGGTACGCACATACCTAGACAAGGAAGGCCACCAAAAAGACCTGGCCACCAAGTCTCTTGTACCAAATATTCCAGGATGACCAGCCAACACAGAAGAATGGACCTCGGAGATGACTCTACTGGTCCAATCATCCGGAACAAACAGTCTTTCTGGTGGACATCGATCCGGTTTATCCACCTGAAACTCCTGCAATGCGCGTCGCAAGTCTGGGGATACGGCGGACAATATTACCCCATCCCTAAAGATACCAGCAGGCCCAGTGTCTCCAGGAGAGTCAGGCACAAAACTCCTGGAAAGAGCATCTGCCTTCACATTCTTTGAACCTGGCAGGTATGAAACCACGAAATTGAAACGAGAAAAAAATAACGACCAACGAGCCTGTCTAGGATTCAAACGCCTGGCAGACTCAAGGTATATGAGATTCTTGTGATCAGTCAAGACCACCACGCGATGTTTAGCACCCTCAAGCCAATGACGCCACTCCTCAAATGCCCACTTCATGGCCAAAAGCTCCCGATTACCCACATCATAATTGCGCTCGGCGGGCGAGAATTTTCTAGAGAAGAAAGCACATGGCTTCATCACCGAGCCATTAGAACTTCTCTGTGACAAAACCGCCCCCGCTCCAATCTCGGAAGCATCAACCTCCACCTGGAAAGGAAGTGAAACATCTGGTTGACACAACACAGGAGCAGAAGAAAACCGGTGCTTAAGTTCCCGAAAGGCCTCCACGGCTGCAGGAGACCAATCAGCAACATCAGCACCCTTTTTAGTCAAATCAGTCAAAGGTTTAACAATACTGGAAAAATTAGCAATGAACCGACGATAAAAATTAGCAAACCCCAAGAACTTCTGAAGGCTCTTAACAGATGTAGGTTGTGTCCAGTCACAAATAGCCTGAACCTTAACGGGATCCATCTCAATAGTAGAAGGAGAAAAAATGTACCCCAAAAAAGAAATCTTCTGGACTCCGAAGAGACACTTTGAGCCCTTCACAAACAGAGAATTGGCCCGCAAAACTTGAAACACCTTCCTGACCTGTAGAACATGAGACTCCCAGTCATCAGAAAACACCAAAATATCATCCAAATACACAATCATAAACTTATCCAGATATTCACGGAAAATATTGTGCATAAAGGACTGAAAGACTGACGGAGCATTGGAGAGTCCAAAAGGCATTACCAAATACTCAAAATGGCCCTCAGGCGTATTAAATGCGGTTTTCCACTCATCACCCTGTTTTATCCGCACCAGATTATACGCACCACGAAGATCTATTTTAGTGAACCACCTAGCCCCCTTAATGCGAGCAAACAAATCCATAAATAATGGCAATGGATACTGGTATTTGACTGTAATCTTATTCAGAAGGCGATAATCTATACAAGGCCTCAGGGAACCATCTTTTTTTGCCACGAAAAAAAAACCTGCTCCCAGAGGGGACGAAGATGGACGAATATGTCCCTTTTCCAAGGACTCCTTAATATAATTCCACATAGCAGTATGCTCTGGCAGTGACAGATTAAATAAACGACCCTTAGGGAACTTACTGCCAGGAATCAATTCTATAGCACAGTCACACTCTCTATGGGGAGGGAGCGAATTGAGCTTAGGCTCCTCAAAAACATCCCTATAATCCGACAAAAACGCAGGGATCTCCGAAGGAGTAGATGAAGCTATAGAAATCGGAGGTGCATCATCATGAACCCCGTGACATTCCCAGCTTAGCACAGACATTGTTTTCCAGTCCAGGACAGGATTATGAGTTTGTAACCATGGCAGACCAAGCACTAGTACATCATGTAAATTATACAGTACAAGGAAGCGAATCACCTCCTGATGAACGGGAGTCATGCGCATGGTCACTTGTGTCCAATACTGCGGTTTATTCATAGCCAATGGTGTAGAATCAATTCCTTTCAGAGGAATAGGAACTTCCAGAGGCTCTAGACTAAAACCGCAGCGTATAGCAAATGACCAATCCATAAGACTCAGGGCAGCGCCTGAATCCACATAGGCATCGACGGAAATGGAAGACAGTGAAAAAATCAGAGTCACAGACAAAATGAACTTAGACTGCAGAGTATCAATGGCAAAAGACTTATCAACCCTTTTTGTGCGTTTAGAGCATGCTGATATAACATGAGCTGAATCACCACAATAAAAATACAAACCATTTTTCCGCCTATAATTTTGCCGTTCACTTCTGGACTGAATTCTATCACATTGCATAGTCTCAGGTGCCTGTTCAGAAGACACCGCCAACTGGTGCACGGGTTTGCGCTCCCGTAAACGCCGATCAATCTGAATGGCCATAGCCATAAACTCATTCAGACCTGTAGGCGCAGGGAACCCCACCATAATATCCTTAATGGCCTCAGAAAGACCATTTCTGAAGTTTGCAGCCAGGGCGCACTCATTCCACTGAGTAAGCACCGACCATTTCCGAAATTTCTGACAATATATTTCCGCTTCATCATGCCCCTGAGAGAGGGCTAATAAAGCCTTTTCAGCCTGAATCTCTAGGTTAGGTTCCTCATAGAGCAATCCCAATGCCAGAAAAAACGCATCCACACTGAGCAATGCAGGATCCCCTGGTGCCAATGCAAATGCCCAATTCTGAGGGTCGCCCCGTAGGAACGATATAACAATCTTGACCTGTTGAGCAGGGTCTCCAGAGGAGCGAGATTTCAAAGAGAGAAACAATTTACAATTGTTCCTGAAATTCAGGAAGGTAGATCTATCTCCAGAAAAAAACTCTGGAATAGGAATTCTAGGTTCAGACATGGGAGTGTGAACAACGAAATCCTGTATGTTTTGAACCTTTGCCGCGAGATTACTCAGGCTGGAAGCCAAACTCTGGACATCCATGATAAACAGCTAAGATCAGAGCCATTCAAGGGTTAAGAGGAGGTAAGAAGCAGCTAGACAGCAATTAAGGCCTAGGCAGCAAAACTCTGAAGGAAAAAAAAAAAAAAAAATTTTCCTTGAACACTTCTTTTTCTCCTGCTTCAGCCCAAACAATTAACACTTTGTGGGCCAGCTATACTGTCATGAATCCCCAATGGCTAGGGATAGCACAGGATGAGCAAAGTATAATAAATATCGGACGAGCTCTAGGGTGATGGAACCTGGGCTGACCGCTGCCCTACGCCTGACAAACGCAACTAGAGATAGCTAGGGAGCGTGCCTACGTTGGTTCTAGACGCCACGCACCAGCCTAAGAGCTAACTAGTACTGCAGAGAAAACAAAGACCTCACTTGCCTCCAGAGGAATTAACCCCAAAGATATAGTTGCCCCCCACAGGTATTGACGGTGAAATGAGAGGAAGGCACACACATAGAGATGATGTATATAGCTTTAGCAAATAGAGGCCCGCTGAAAACTAGAAAGCAGAATGACACAAAAGGGGACTGAGCGGTCAGCAAAAAACCCTAATCAAAAAAACCATCCTGAGATTACAAGAACCCATGTGCCAACTCATGGCACATGGGGAGAACCTCAGTCCACTAGAGCAACCAGCTAACAAAGAGACATTCTAAGCAAGCTGGACAAAAAAACCAAACAACTGAAAATCAGCACTTAGCTTATCCTGAAAGATCTGGGAGCAGGTAGGCAGGAACCAAACAGAGCACATCTGAACACATTGATAGCCGGCAAGGGAAATGACAGAGAGGCCAGGTAAAATAGGAAACACCCAGCCTCTGATGGACAGATGGAAACCAAAGGCCGCAACCCACCAAAGTCACCCAGTACCAGCAGTAACCACCAGAGGGAGCCCGCAAACAGAATCCACAACAGCCAACCTCCACTTTTAAGTAGAGCTAGTTTTAGGATATCTCAGGGATGCATAGGACCTACGGTATCACATGGGATTAATATATATTGTTTTTATCTTTGGTGTTTTTTACATCAGACATTTATAATATGTCCTTAAATGAGGAAAATTTGTATTGCATGTGGGACACCCGCCAGGGCCGTGGGGTACTCAGTACCGGGTCCGATACTTAAAGGGATGTGTCACAGCGGTAGCAACCTGGTCCATGGCCCTGGCACCCATGTTAAAGGGAATGTTACATAGTTACATAGTTATTAAGGTTGAAGGAAGACCTTAAGTCCATCTAGTCCAACCCATAGCCTAACCCAACATGCCCTAACATGTTGATCCAGAGGAAGGCAAAAAAAACCCCATGTGGCAAAGAGTAAGCTCCACATTGGGGAAAAAAAATTCCTTCCCAACTCCACATACGGCAGTCAGACTAGTTCCCTGGATCAACGCCCTATCAAGGAATCTAGTGTATATAACCTGTAACATTATACTTTTCAAGAAAGGCATCCAGTCCCCTCTTAAATTTAAGTAATGAATCACTCATTACAACATCATACGGCAGAGAGTTCCATAGTCTCACTGCTCTTACAGTAAATAATCTGCGTCTGTTATTATGCTTAAACATTCTTTCCTCCAGACGTAGAGGATGCCCCCTTGTCCCTGTCTCAGGTCTATGATTAAAAAGATCATCAGAAAGGTCTTTGCACTGTCCCCTCATATATTTATACATTAAAATAAAATCACCCCTTAGTCTTCGTTTTTCCAAACTAAATAGCGCCAAGTGTAATAACCTATCTTGGTATTGCAGACCCCCCAGTCCTCTAATAACCTTGGTCACTCTTCTCTTCGCCGATACCGATACCCGATACCAATGCAAGTCAATGGGACACAAATATTGGAATGTAAATAAGCCCTTTCTGTCCTTCTACATCCTGTTCCAGAGGGGGGAAGAGTGTGAGGGGGGAAGAGTGCGTGGGCGGACACTGTGTGTGCCTGTGTGTGTGGGTGGGGTCTGTGCAGGCCTGCCAGAGATCTGTATGGGCCTGCCGGGGATCTGTACGGGCCTCTCGGGAGTCTATGCATGCCTACCGGGGCTCTGTGCGGGCCTGCCGGGGCTCTGTGTGGGCTGACAGGGCTCTGTGCTGGCTGCTGGGTCTCTGTGCGGGCTGCCGGGTCTCTGTGCGGGCTGCCGGGGCTCTGTGCATGTGTGCAGGCATCGTCCGATGGGACTACAAGTCCCATCGGACGATGCCTGCTACAGTGACAGTGATTGACACATTAGCCAATGATGGGACAGTAGTAGTCCCATCATCCGGCTAATATGTTAAATGTAAAAAAACCAACAAAATATATACATAGTACATACATACATACGTACTACATGCATACATACATACTACATACATACATACTACATACATACATACTACATACATACATACCACATACATACATACTACATACATACATACTACATACATACTACATACCTGCATACACACTACATACATAATACATACATACTACATGCATACTACATGCATTCTGCATGCATACTACATACATACTACATACATACATACTACATGCATACTACATACATACTACATACAATACATTCATATATTACATACAATACAATCATAAAGACATACAGTACATATAACATAGATTACATACTCATTATTACTTGTCATTTTGATCCCCGAAGCCAGTGTCACCTGTAAAAAAGATTAGAATAACAAGCAACCAATATACTCCCTGTCCACAGAAATCCACGAGTGTCCCACAACGATCTCCCATGGAGAACGACAGCATCAGCTGATGTGACCGCTCCCCAGGGGCTCCAGGAATACAATGACGGGAGGAAGGTATCCTTCCGCCACTGTATTCCTCCAGCGCTGTAAAAAAATAGTCCCTAGTCTCACTTATGGCATTGCTGTGTGAGAAATTTTCCCATGCAGCAATTGCCATAAAGTGAGACTTTGAACTATTGTAATCTCAGTGATGCATTGCAGGACCCATTGTCTCCTGTCAGTGTGTCACTGAGGGTCCTATAGAGCAGTAACATCACCCGATGTCACTGTTCTATAGGGGAGATCGTCGTGGGACACTCATAATTGACACTTATTAATTGGACTACGGCGGACAGGTAGTATACGGTTTATTATTTTATGTTTTTTGCAGGCGCTGAAGTATGGTAAGTATGGCTAAATGAAGAATATTAAAATACTTTTTTCCTAATGTATGTGTGTTTTATTAACCCTTTATTACTATTGGATTAATAATGGATAGGCGTCTTATTGACACCTCTCCGTTATTAACCCAGCTTAATGTCACCTTTCAATAGCAAGGTGACATTAACCACTTATTACCCCATATCCCACCGCTACACGGGAGTGGGAAGAGAGGGGCTAAGTGCTGGATTTGGCGCGTCTTACAGATGAGCCATTTCCGGGGTGGCTGCGGACTAGTATTTGTAGCCGGGGGGCCAATATCCATGACCCCTCTCTAGGCTATGAATATCAGCCCGCAGCAGTCAGAGTAGCCTTTCTGACTATAAAATATAGGGGAACCCCACGTCATTTTTTTGGGGGGTCCCCCTATTTTAATGGCTAGTAAAGGCTACGCAGACAACTGTGGGCTGATATTCATAGCAGGCTACAAATATTGTCCCCTGGCCGTCGGCTTTAACCCTCTGGTGCAAAAAATTGCGTTTTCATCCGTTTTTTGCCGGATCTATCGCTGTGCATTTTTTCGCCGGACAGAAAAAACGTTCCTCTATTTGTTTTCCGTATGGCAGAAACAGTTTTTTTTACGGATCCTGCAAAAAACGGATGAAATGTGTGGCCATCAAGCGCAATCCGGCACTAATACAACTCTATGAGAAAAAAACGGATCCGGCGGAGAAAAAACAGATCCTGCAGATGTGCTCGCAGGATGCGTTTTTTACCCATAGACTTGTATTAGCGACGGATCGCGATGGATGGCCACACATGTCGTGCAACGGATCCGTCGTCTCTTGGCAGACCGTCGGCATAATAAAACGTTCAAGTGAATGTTTTTTGTCTGCCATGTCTTCCACTTTCTACCGTGCATGTGTGGCCGAAACTCTGCCCCCTCCTCCCCGGACTTCAGAATGGGCAGCGGATGCGTTGGAAAAACTGCATCCGATGCCCACATCGTGCACAAATTTAACAACGTGTGTCGGTACGTCGGCCTGATGCACAGCGACGGACCCGTACCGATGCAAGTATGAAAGAGGCTTTAATGAGCGTTTAATTTAAAGAAAAAAAGGAAAAACCGGTGTGGGTTCCCGCGCAATTTTCTGCGCCAGAGGGGGAAAGCCGACGGCCAGGGGCCAATATTTGTAGCCTGCTATGAATATCAGCCCACAGCTGTCTGCGTAGCCTTTACTGGCTATTAAAATAGGGGGACCCTCCAAAAAAAATGACTTGGGGTCCCGCTATATTTTATAGCCAGAAAGGCTACGCAGACAGCTGCGGGCTGATATTCATAGCCTAGGGAGGGGCCATGGATATTGGCCCCCGCGGCTACAAATACTAGTCCGCAGCTGCCCCGGAAATGGTGCATCTGTAAGATGCGCCAATTCTGGCACTTAGCCCCTCTCTTCCCACTCCCGTGTAGCGGTGGGATATGGGGTAATAAGGGGTTAATGTCACCTTGCTATTGTAAGGTGACATTAAGCTGGGTTAATAATGGAGAGGCGTCAATAAGACACCTATTCATTATTAATCCAATAGTAATAGAGGGTTAATAAAACACACACATTATGAAAAAAGTATTTTAATATTCTTCATTTAACCATACTTACCATACTTCAGCGCCTGCAAAAAACATAAAATAATTAACCGTATACTACCTGTCTGCCGTAGTCCAATTAATAACGAGTGTCCCACGATGATCTCCCCTATAGAACAGTGACATTGGGTGATGTCACTGCTCTATAGGACCCTCAGTGACACACTGACAGGAGACAATGGCTCCTGCAGGGCATCACTGAGGTTACTATAGTTCAAAGTCTCACTTTATGGCAATTGCTGCATGGGAAAATTTCTCACACAGCAATGCCATAAGTGAAACTAGGGGCTATTTTTTTACAGCAGTGGAGGAATACAGTGGTGGAAGAAATACCTTCCTCCCGTCATTGTGTTCCTGGAGCCCCTGGAGAGCGGTCGCATCAGCTGATGCTGCCGTTCTCCACGGGAGATCACCATTGGACACTCGTGGATTTCTGCGGACAGGGAGTATATTGGTTGTTTGTTATTTTAATCTTTTTTTACAGATGACACTGGCTTCAGGGATAAAAATGACAAGTAATGGTGAGTATGTAATCCATGTTTAATGTACTGTATGTATGTAATGTATTTGATGTAGTATATTAAGGGTCTAGTTCCCGCCTCTGCACAGGGGGAATCTCGGGCCTTCTCCGCTGCGGTCTCCTATTCTTCTCCTGCTGCAGTGGAGCCTGCTCAGCGGAGACGTCATTCCCAGCGTCTTGCTCAGTCTGACTCTGTACAAAGGGTTACTGCTGCTTTTCCAGCTTCTGCCATTGAAGTCAGTGCTGGGCAGCGGCGAGCAGATGCTTCTGGGACTAAGTCCTGCTTTTCTCGTTCTGAGCATGCCCAGAGTAAGATCTCTCAGTGGAGATCAAGGGTCACATGTTCAGATACTGCAGCTAAATCCATTGGTCCTCCAGGAAGGTCCTGAAGGTGCTCAGGCTCTGTAGCAGCCTCTCATTGGTCCTTCTAGGAAGGTCCTGTACTTGCTGCAGCTATTTAAGGCTCTCATGACCACACGGCCATGCACTAGTATTGAATCTGTTACGTGCATGCGCCAGGGTGGACATTTATGTGTGTTCAGGGATTCGGCTGAAATAAGCCCCTAGAATGCCGGCACCTCCGGTGAGGAGATTGTGTGCATGGATTTAGGGCCCCGGCTGAAATAAGCCCCTAGAATGCCGGCACCTCTGGTGAGGAGATTGTATGTTTGCATGACCACTGACTGCTCTCTGATGGGCAGTTAACCTGTGCTCCGGTGAAGTCTAACAGGGCGCAGAGCTTTCCTTTCTTGGCTACTCTGTGAGGTAACAGAGCTAGTCTATACCGCCAAATAGTGCCACCATTTACTAGCAGCAGGTTCCCCTGCACGGTGGACCCCGGGCTGCGAACGCATCAATAATAGTAAACATCTATATTTTCTCGGTGCATTCCGCTAGCCCTAACATAGTATGTATGTAGTATCTATGTAGTCTATATGTAGCATGTTGTATGTATGTAGTATGTATGTATGTAGTATGTATGTAGTATGTATGTAGTATGTATGTATGTAAGTAGAATGTAAATAGTATGCATGTAGTATGTAAGTAGTATGTATGTAGCATGTATGCATTATGTTGTATGTATGTAGTATGTATGTAGCATGTATGTAGTATGTTGTATGTATGTAGTATGTATGTAGTATGTATGTAGCATGTATGTATTATGTTGTATGTGTGTAGTATGTATGTAGCATGTATGTAGTATGTAGTATGTATGTAGTATGTTGTATGTATGTAGTATGTAGTATGTACGTAGTATGTATGTAGCATGTATGTAGTATGTAGTATGCATGTAGTATATTGTATGTATGTTGCATGTATGTAGTATGTTGTATGTATGTAGTATGTATGTAGTATGTATTTAGCATGTATGCAGTATGTAGTATGTTTGTAGTATGTATGTAGTATGTTGTATGTATGTAGTATGTAGTATTTATGTAGCATGCATGTAGTATGCATGTAGTATGTATGTAGTATGTATGTAGTATGCTTGTAGTATGTATGTAGTATGCATGTAGTATGTATGTAGTATGTAGTATGCATGTAGTATATTGTATGTATGTTGCATGTATGTAGTATGTTGTATGTATGTAGTATGTATGTAGTATGTATTTAGCATGTATGCAGTATGTAGTATGTTTGTAGCATGTATGTAGTATGTTGTATGTATGTAGTATGTAGTATGTATGTAGTATGCATGTAGTATGCATGTAGTATGTATGTAGCATGTATGTAGTATGTAGTATGTTTGTAGTATGTATGTAGTATGTTGTATGTAGTATGTAGTATGTTTGTAGTATGTATGTAGTATGCATGTAGTATGCATGCAGTATGTATGTAGTATGTATGTAGTATGCATGTAGTATGTTTGTAGTATGTATGTAGTATGCATGTAGTATGTATGTAATATGTATGTAGTATGTATGTAGTATTTTTTTTTTACATTCAACACATTAGCCGGATGATGTGACTACTAATGTCCCATCATTGGCTAATGTGTCAATCACTGTCACTGTAGCAGGCATCGTCCAATGGGACTTGTAGTCCCATCGGACAATGACTGCACACACGCACAGAGCCCCGGCAGCCCGCACAGACCCCGGCAGCCTGCACAGACCCCGACAGCCTGCACAGAGCCCCGGCAGGCCCGCACAGACCCCTGGCAGGCCCGCACAGACCCCCAGCTGCCCGCACAGAGCCCCAGCAGGCCCGCCCAGCCCCCCGGCAGCCCGCACAGAGCCCCGGCAGGCCCGCACAGACCCCCGGCAACCCGCACAGATCCCGGCAGCCCGCACAGAGCCCCGGCAGGCCCGCACAGACCCCCGGCGGGCATGCACAGACCCCTGGAAGCCCACACAGACCACCGGCAGGCATGCACAGACCCCCATCAGCCCTCACAGAGCCCCAGCAGGCACGCACAGGCCCCTGGCAGCCCGCACAGACCCCAGGCAGGCACGTACAGACCCCCGAGAGGCCCGTACAGACCTCCGGCAGGCCCGCACACACACACACGCAATCTCTGCCCACACGCCATTATAGTGCATAATTGCACTATAGGAATTTCCGATTCTGGTATCCAATATCGCAAAAGTATCGGAACTCGGTATCAGAATTCCGATACAGCGAATATTGGCCGATACCCGATATTTGCTGTATCGGAATGCTCAACACTAATCATTAGGCATCTTTACTACAACATTGGATCATTCAGAGATCCACAATGAACTTCTAGAGTGAGTTTGTTGCACTGAAAGTAAGGGGGCCGAATAATATTGCATGCTACACTTTTCAGTTTTCGAATTTAAAAAAAAATTGAAAATAACCAATAAATTTCATTAAACTTCACAATTGTGTTCCACTTGTTGTTGATTCTTCACCAAAAATTTACATTTGGTATATTTAAGTTTGAAGCATGATATGTGGGAAAAGGTCGAAAAGTTCAAGGGGGCCGAATACTTTCGCAAGGCACTGTAAAATTCCCTAACCCATTACACTGCTGCTCACTTATATTGTGTTCTAGGCTAGATCTAGTTATTTTTCTGTATTAGGACAGTACTTGGTGTGCATATGCATATTATTATATCTTATATCATATCTATAGTCAATATGGTTTGACCATGTGGACCCATAGCATTGTCTGACTGCTTAGACCCAACTCCGGTCCTCAAGAGCCACCAACAGGTCATGTTTTCAGGATTTCCTTAGTATTGCCCAGGTGATAATTGCATCGCCTGGACAGGCAAGCGAGCCACCAACAGGTCATGTTTTCAGGATTTCCTTAGTACTGCACAGGTGATAATTGCATCACATGGACAGGCAAGCATTCATTCACTTGTGCACTACAAAGGAAATCCTGAAAACATGACCTGTTGGTGGCTCTTGAGGACCGGAGCTGGGGAACACTGGTTTAGACCATTGTGAAATTTTGTTGCATTGCACACTATAGAGCTATAGGTGATTTTTAATCATTTGTTAGCAAATATTATTATTTTTTCTAAAGGGATATGCACGCACCTGTTTGTTCCCTTCTTAGTATATTTAATTTTTGAACATGCAGGGATTTCCTAACAAACAGGTAATCCTTGCATGTGTTGCGGCTGTCGAACAGCCATGAGACATGAGGTGTGGGTATTCGAACACAGTATTTGAGTACACCGAAGATACTCTATTAGCACACATGTATGTATAACATCTTATCCTATAATGCTCACTCATCACTAGGTATTACCAGAAAATAGAAAAACTTCTAGCATATGAGCCAATAATCTGCACATGAATTTCTACCTACTGGTGTGCTGCCTTGAATGTTTTGGATTTAGGTAATACCAGAGTGAGAAATGTAGATCAGGAGGCAGATTCTCAAGGAGAACTGTGTCCAGCCCATAGATCTTAACAGCTCATTTACATATTAATAAAAATGAGGATGTCTTTAGAATAAGATATCAAATCGCAGATCTGTAATATTTTATTCAGCTGCCTATGAGCATATCAATTAACACTGTTCATCAAAAAGAAATGCTCCATTGGGTGATTTATTATGTAGCTATATTTTCACAATCCAGTGACACCATTCTGCAGCAAATAGAACCTACAAATAAATGTACAGTTTCTGAGAATCAGCAAGCCTCTGTGTACAATATTTTGATAAGTGAACAAGTATTATGTGACCGAAGACTTCCCAATGAAATCCACTTTGATTACACTGGAAATACTCAGTCTTGTTACATCAAAAGATAACCTTTTGTTAAAGATACTGCATAAAGAAATCTTCTCATTTCTAGTTAAGTATTTTCCATATGGTGTGTTATTCTATCACCATGTGCTGCTAAAGTAGCTGTAAAACTAGTCAATAATTTAGATAATAGATGAATACAGCTTTATTGATTAGGTTAAATTATTTATATCTCATAAAGCACTGTTTACAAATCTGCTTGAAAGCATATAACGTCAACACAGTTAATCTTGAGAAATTAAGGGCAAAAGTTCTCTATTGTGTATGCTGATCAAGTCTTCACATTTGAGTTTTATGATGGTAGTTTGTTGCCTGCACATCCTACTCTGCTTCTTCTGAATAAGCCAATGACAGCTGCAGCAATTCTTAACAATTAGTTAGGGTCAGACTCTGCAAATGCAGGACATTCACTAGATGTCAAGAGAAAATGTGAACAGAAAGACACATTCTCCCTATCTGCATCAATGGCTCATTACATTAATTCAACTTTTAACCAAAATAATGCCTCTTCTCCTATTATTCATTGAAAAGGGATTGCCCTGTTTAAAGTAAAAAAAAATCAATGGTCAAAAGAGGCAAAAGACAAGGCATTGTTGTGTTTATCAGTGAAAGCTGGTGTTAAAGATTCCTTTAGAAACTGGGAATTGTTAATACTTCTAAACTAATCATTATAAGTAGGATAAAGAATGTAAATAATATATGAAACAAAGCACTATGTAGTGAGTATGAACATTTTTATAAGAAAAGCATATAAATTGTAGGACTATATTTAAATTTTAAGCTACTCTTGGTACTTTGTACTCACTAACCACTGCACAGTCAAGCTAAGTTCACACATATAAAATAGGGGGTACAGCAGCACTCTGTAAGGACCAAGATATATGCAAACATGAGATCTAGACTACACCAATGCTGAAAAAAATGTACTAAAAAAAAGAAATGCTGAGAAAAATGAAGGATCTCAGTGTATAAATTGGCCAATTTATGTGTGCCCATCAACCATGTCAAAGTGACATTTCTCTAATCATCCTAAATATGCCTCTCTTGGGCTATAAGCATACAATTTAACTCTGCGGTTCTGATCGAATTCACTATACACTTGTACTGTTTCGGGTCAGTATGACCCAACCTATTAAAATGTTGATTTTAGTTACTGTAAGTGTTTTATTTGAATACCTATATCGTTATTAAACTGTATGTGAACATGGTTGATCATATACAATTGAAAAATTAAATTAAAACTTAATTTCTATTTGTTTTTTTCAGAAAAACACGGGCTGTATACAATTATGTTCGCTTTATAGCATTCTGCACACAAATAACAAACATGCTTCAGATATCTATTACTATAACATGAAATCTAACTAAATATAACTTTGTGTTAACATTTTATAAAACAACAAATGAAAAATAATGAAATCTTCAATTTTTCTTCTTTTTCTCTAAGGTTGAACAGGTTCATGCATTTTTACATTGAACACAATAATAAAACACATGTCCTTTACATAGATATTTTGCACACCCTGCACATGTCAGATTTGATTTATTGTTAAAAGAGGATGGACAGAAGCTACATCTCTTCCTTTTTCGGCTGGTGGAGGTCGTGGAGTCTCTTTCTTGAGCATGCTGCCGGACACTCTTCACAATGGCTGCTGCTCCTTTACTTCTGGAGTTTACTTTTCTGGCTTCGATATAAGGCCTAACTAGGGATTTTCTTAATTCTTCGATAAAAATTCTTCTGTTGTGCAGCTTATTTCCATTCCAATTGGGGTTGATTTCTCTCCATAATACAAAGGCGTTGTATGCCGAAACATCCAGAATGTTGTAAAACATTATCATTGGCCAACGATTAGTTTTGCGTTTGCATGTGTATGATGATATTGCTTGATCTATTGTATCAACTGCCCCTTTTGTGGTATTATAATCTAACATCATGTCCGGCTTTCTATCTTCTCGATTACTTATTGCATTGTCATGGTGCATTGTGCTCATTAGAATTACATGTTTATTTTTTTGTGAAGCGTAAGACGCAACTTTTGTGTCTCCAATAAAGTAAAGTGTAGAACTATACACATCTCTTTTACTAAGGATACATTGTGGCAGTTCTGGCTTGTTTTTCCTTATAGTACCCAGCATGGTAAGTTGTCTTTTTCGCAACATCTGGCCTAGTTGATAGAATGTGGAAAAAGTTGGCACATGTGACATTTTGTCCTTTGAGTTCATGAGTCAAATTGAGAACAACTTGCATACCCTGATTTTTTTTCAGCTCTTTCTCCAGGGTTTCTTCCTGTATATATCTTAGCATTTACAGCGTATGAACTTTTGCTGTCTCAAAGTGTCCATATCTTGATGCTGTACTTTGCTGGCTTACTCAGTATTTATTGTCTGAATGAGCAACTACCTTGGAATGCCACCAGTTGTTCTTCCATAGTTATAGCTTCACCAATATTATAAAATGTTGGTAGAATCTCTACCCATTTATTCTAAACATTTCTAATAGGGGCTAGTTTATCATTAGCTCTTCTTTTATTTCTATCTGTTTTATTATCAAACCTCAGTACTTGAGAAATCTCATGAAACCTTTCAAAAGCCATTGTAGCTCTAAATATGTGGCCATAGATTTTGGAAATGTTCAACTTTTAGTTGATTCACCATATGTTTTGTATTCTCGTGCTAAAAGATGTAAACCATTTTAAGCATTTAGAACTAGAGTTGAGAGACTTTTACTTTTTAGGATCGAGTCGGGTTTCGCGAAACCCTACTTTGTCAAAAGTCGGGTTGGGTGAAATCGGCCGATTATTGTGAAAAGTCGGGGATCCGACTGAAACACGAAACCTAATGCAAGTCAATGGGGAATGTTATGATCTGGTGACCTTGGAGCCGCATGAAAACTTTCTCTGGAGTCGGTGGAACCTGTACTGACCGCAAATCCTGAGCTAACACCGCAACTAGAAGTAGCCGTGGGGTGTGCCTAACAAACCCTAGACACCTCGACACAGCCGGAGGACTAAATACCCCTATAGATGGAAATAGGAATGCTATCTTGCCTCAAAGCAGACCCCGAAAGGATAGGCAGCCCCCCACGAATAATGACTGAGTAGGAGAAGAATAGACACACGCAGGTAGAAAACAGGATTTAGCAAAAGAGGCCACTCTAGCTAAATAGGAAAGGATAGGACAGATTACTAGGCGGTCAGTATTAAAACCCTTCCAAAAATATCCACAACAGATAATACAAAAAGTTCCACAATCTAACTAAAGACATGGAATGTATATCTGCCACTCCAGAGAATCCAACAAGACTGAGAAAATACTGACACAATCTAAGCTGGACAAGAAAACACAAAGAATAGCACTGAATTGTGAAGCACACAGCATGTGTGCCACAGGAAAAAAAAAACAGACACTTATCTTTGCTGATTTGGCAGAAAGGCAGGAGGAACCAGGCAGAGGTCCTACACCTCCCAACAACAATTGACAACTGGCAAGGACTAATGAATCCTGCACACCTAAATACCCCAGTCAGAACTGCAATCAGCAGACACACCTGACCAGGACTGCAACCCAGGGACAACTGCATTACCACCTACTACCACCGGAGGGAACCCAAAAGCAGAATTCACAACAGTACACTCCCCTTGAGGAGGGGTCAGCGAACCCTCACCAGCGCCCCCAGGCCGATCAGGACGAGCCAGATGAAAGTCACGGACCAGATCAGCAGCATGGACATCAGAAGCAAAAAACAAAAATTATCATCCTGGCCATAACCCTTCCATTTGACAAGGTACTGAAGCCTCCGCCTCGAAAAACGAGAATCCAAAATCTTCTCAACCACATACTCCAACTCCCCATCAACCAAAACAGGGGCCAGAGGATCAACAGAGGGAACAACGGGCACCACATATTTCCGCAATAAAGATCTATGGAAGACATTATGGATAGCAAAAGAGGCCGGAAGCGCCAATCGAAAAGACACCGGATTAATAATCTCAGAAATCCTATAAGGACCAATAAACCGAGGCTTAAACTTAGGGGAAGAGACCTTCATAGGAACATGACGGGAAGACAACCAAACCAAATCCCCAACCCGAAGCCAGGAACCAACACACCGACGACAGTTAGCAAAACGTTGAGCCTCCTCCTGAGACAACACCAAATTGTCCACCACATGAGCCGAAATCTGCTGCAACCTGTCAACCACAGAATCCACACCAGGACAGTCAGAAGGCTCAACCTGCCCAGAAGAAAAACGAGGATGAAAACCAAAATTACAAAAAAAGGCGAAACCATAGTTGCTGAACTAGCCTGATTATTAAGGGCAAACTCGGCCAATGGCAAAAAGGCCACCCAATCATCCTGATCGGCAGACACAAAGCATGTCAAAAAAGTCTCCAAAGTCTGATTAGTTCGCTTGGTCTGGCCATTTGTCTGAGGATGAAATGCAGAAGAAAAAGACAAATCAATGCCCAGCCTAGCACAAAAGGCCCGCCAAAACCTAGAAACAAACTGGGAACCTCTGTCGAACACAATATTTTCCGGAATACCATGCAAACGAACCACATGCTGAAAAAACAACGGAACCAACTCTGAAGAGGAAGGCAATTTAGGCAAAGGCACCAAATGAACCATCTTAGAAAACCGGTCACAAACAACCCAGATAACCAACATCCTCTGGGAAACCGGAAAATCAGAAATAAAATCCATAGAAATATGCGTCCAGGGCCTCTCAGGGACCGGCAATGGCAAAAGTAACCCACTAGCACGGGAACAACAAGGCTTGGCCCGCGCACAAGTCCCACAGGACTGCACAAAAGAACGCACATCACGTGACAATGAAGGCCACCAAAAGGACCTACCAACCAAATCTCTGGTACCAAAAATACCAGGATGACCAGCCAACACAGAACAGTGAACCTCAGAAATCACTCTACTAGTCCATCTGTCAGGAACAAACAATTTCCCCACAGGACATCGATCAGGTCTATCAGCCTGAAATTCCTGAAGAACCCGCCGTAAATCAGGGGAAATGGCAGAAAGGACCACCCCTTCTTTAGAATGCCGACCGGTCCAAGGACCTCAGGAGAATCAGGCAAAAAACTCCTAGAAAGGGCATCAGCCTTAATATTCTTAGAACCCGGAAGATACAAAACCACGAAATCAAAACGGGAAAAAAACAAAGACCATCGATGGAGCCTGTCTAGGACTCAGCCGTTTGGCAGACTCGAGGTAAATCAAATTCTTATGATCGGTCAGGACCACAATAGGGTGCTTAGCTCCCTCAAGCCAATGTCGCCACTCCTCAAACGCCCACTTCATAGCCAACAACTCCCGATTGCCGACATCATAATTGCGTTCAGCAGGCGAAAACTTGCGGGAGAAGAAGGCACACGGTTTCATCAAAGAACCAACAGAATCCCTCTGAGACAAAACGGCCCCTGCCCCAATCTCAGAAGCATCAATCTCAACCTGAAACGGAAGAGAAACTTCTGGTTGGCGCAACACCGGAGCAGAAGTAAATCGGCGTTTAAGCTCCTGAAAGGCAGAGACAGCCGCAGAGGACCAATTCGCCACATCAGCGCCTTTTTTCGTCAAATCAGTCAAGGGTTTAACCACGCTGGAGAAGTTAGCAATGAACCGGCGATAAAAATGTGCAAAACCCAAAAATTTCTGAAGGCTCTTCACGGATGTGGGTTGAATCCAATCATGAAAGGCCTGAACCTTAACCGGATCCATCTCCATAGATGAGGGAGAAAAAATAAAGTCCAAAAAAGAAACCTTCTGCACCCCAAAGAGACACTTAGACCCCTTCACAAACAAAGCATTGTCACGAAGGATCTGAAATACCATCCTGACCTGTTCCACATGAGACTTCCAATCATCGGAAAAAATAAAAATATCGTCCAAATATACAATCAAAAATTTATCAATGTAAGTCCGGAAGATATAATGCATGAAGGATTGAAAAACAGATGGAGCGTTAGTGAGCCCGAATGGCATCACAAGGTATTCAAAACGGCCTTCGGGCGTATTAAACGCAGTTTTCCATTCATCATCCTGCTTAATACGAACAAGATTATATGCCCCACGAAGGTCAATCTTAGTAAACCAACTAGCCCCCTTAATCCTAGCAAACAAATCGGAAAGCAAAGGTAAAGGGTATTGAAACTTGACCGTGATCTTATTCAAGAGGCGATAATCAATACAAGGTCTCAAGGAGCCATCCTTCTTAGCAACAAAAAAAAAACCTGCTCCCAACGGTGAAGAAGATGGCCGAATATGCCCTTTCTCCAAAGACTCCTTAACATAACTCCGCATGGCGGTATGTTCAGGCACAGACAGGTTGAAAAGTCGGCCTTTAGGAAACTTACTGCCTGGAATCAAGTCAATCGCACAATCACAGTCCCTATGCGGTGGAAGGGAACTGGACTTGGGCTCATCGAATACATCCTGAAAATCAGACAAAAACTCTGGAATTTCAGAAGAGGAAGAAGAGGAGATTGACATCAAAGGAACATCATTATGAACCCCCTGATAACCCCAACTAGTCACAGACATAGATTTCCAATCCAACACAGGATTATGTACCTGCAACCATGGGAAACCCAGCACGATAACATCATGCAAATTATGCAACACCAGAAATCGACAATCTTCCTGATGGGCTGTGTTGTGAATTAGACTTTTTTGGCTCCCTCTTGTGGTCACTGGTGATATGACTCTGGGATTGTCTTTCTCAGTTTGGCACCCACCTGGGTCGTTAGTCCAGGGGTGTTGCTATATAAGCTTCCTGGATTCTCAGTCCAGTGCCTGGCATCGTTGTAATCAGATCCTTTCTGTTTGCTCCTGTCTGCTGGTCCTGGTTCTTGCAAAATTAAGCTAAGTCGTGCTTCCTTGTTTTTTGGTTATTTGTATGGCTCTTATTTTCTGTCCAGCTTGTACTAAATGTGATTCCTGATTTTGCTGGAAGCTCTAGGGGGCTGGTATTCTCCCCCCGGGCCGTTAGACGGTTCGGGGGTTCTTGAATATCCAGCGTGGAAATTTTGATAGGGTTTTTGCTGACCGTATAAGTCATCTTACTATATTCTGCTATTAGTCAGTGGGCCTCTCTTTGCTAAATATCTAGTTCATTCTTACGTTTGTCTTTTCTCCTTACCTCACCGTGATTATTTGTGGGGGGCTTGTATCCAACTTTTGGGGTCTTTTCTCTGGAGGCAAGAAAGGTCTATCTTTTCCCTTCTAGGGTTAGTTAGTTCTCCGGCTGGCGCGAGACGTCTAGAACCAACGTAGGCACGTTCCCCGGCTGCTGCTATTTGTGGTGCTAGGATTAGATATACGGTTAGACCAGTTACCACTGCCCTATGAGCTGGTTTTTTATGTTTGCAGACTTGGTATGTACTTTTGAGACCCTCTGCCATTGGGGTCATAACAGTATGCCAGGCCAAAGTTGAATGTTTAATGCATTGCAGAAGTGGGATAATAAGAAAGGAAATTCTGAGGTTTTTTTTTTTTTTTTTTTTCCTCTCTTTGTTCCTCCCCTTTACCTCTGAGTGGCTTGTGCTTGCTGCAGACATGAATGTCCAGACCTTGATTACAAGTGTGGATCAGCTTGCTGCTCGTGTGCAGGGCATACAAGATTTTGTTACCAGTAGTCCAATGTCTGAACCTAAAATACCTATTCCTGAACTGTTCTCTGGAGACCGATTCAAGTTTAGGAATTTCAGGAATAATTGTAAATTGTTTCTATCTCTGAGACCCCGTTCATCTGGAGACTCAGCTCAGCAAGTTAAAATTGTTATCTCTTTCTTACGGGGCGACCCTCAGGATTGGGCCTTCTCGCTAGCGCCAGGAGATCCGGCATTGGCAAATATTGATGTGTTTTTTCTGGCGCTCGGATTGCTTTACAAGGAACCCAATCTTGAAATTCAGGCAGAAAAAGCCTTGCTGGCTATTTCTCAGGGCCAGGATGAAGCTGAAGTGTATTGCCAAAAATGTCGGAAATGGTCCGTGCTTACTCAGTGGAATGAGTGTGCTCTGGCCGCAAATTTCAGAAATGGCCTTTCTGAAGCCATTAAGAATGTGATGGTGGGTTTCTCCATTCCTACAAGTCTGAATGATTCCATGGCGCTGGCTATTCAAATTGACCGGCGTTTGCGGGAGCGCAAAACTGCTAATCCTCTGGTGGTGTTGTCTGAACAAACACCTGATTTAATGCAATGTGATAGAATTCAGACTAGAAATGAACGGAAAAATCATAGACGTCAGAATGGGTTGTGTTTTTACTGTGGTGATTCTACACATGTTATATCAGCATGCTCTAAACGCCTAACAAGGGTTGTTAGCCCTGTCGCCATTGGTAATTTGCAACCTAAATTTATTTTGTCTGTGACTTTAATTTGCTCATTGTCTTCCTACCCTGTTATGGCGTTTGTGGATTCAGGTGCTGCCCTGAGTCTTATGGATCTGTCATTTGCCAAGCGCTGTGGTTTTGTTCTTGAGCCTTTGGTAAATCCTATCCCTCTTAGAGGTATTGATGCTACGCCATTGGCGGAAAATAAACCGCAGTTTTGGACACAGGTAACCATGTGCATGACTCCTGAACATCGGGAGGTGATTCGTTTTCTTGTTCTGCATAAAATGCATGATTTGGTCGTTTTGGGTCTGCCATGGTTACAGACCCATAATCCAGTCTTGGATTGGAAGGCAATGTCTGTGTCAAGTTGGGGCTGTCAGGGAATTCATGGTGATTCCCCGCCGGTGTCTATTGCTTCCTCTACTCCTTCGGAAGTTCCTGAGTGTTTGTCTGATTATCAGGATGTATTCAGCGAGTCCAGGTCCAGTGCTCTGCCTCCTCATAGGGACTGTGACTGCGCCATAGATTTGATTCCAGGTAGTAAATTTCCTAAGGGAAGACTATTTAATCTGTCTGTACCTGAGCATACCGCAATGCGTTCGTATATCAAGGAGTCTCTGGAAAAGGGGCATATCCGTCCATCCTCTTCCCCTCTTGGTGCGGGATTCTTTTTTGTGGCCAAGAAGGACGGATCTTTGAGACCTTGTATTGACTATCGGCTTCTGAATAAAATCACTGTTAAATTTCAGTATCCTTTGCCTCTGTTGTCGGACTTGTTTGCCCGGATTAAAGGTGCCAAGTGGTTCACCAAGATAGATCTTCGTGGTGCGTACAACCTTGTGCGCATTAAGCAGGGAGATGAATGGAAAACTGCATTTAATACGCCCGAAGGTCATTTTGAGTACTTGGTGATGCCTTTTGGGCTCTCTAATGCTCCTTCAGTGTTTCAGTCCTTTATGCATGATATTTTCCGGAAGTATCTGGATAAATTTATGATTGTTTATCTGGATGATATTCTGGTTTTTTCTGATGATTGGGACTCGCATGTAGAGCAGGTCAGGATGGTATTTCAGGTTTTGCGTGAGCATGCTTTGTTTGTTAAGGGCTCAAAGTGTCTCTTTGGAGTACGCAAGGTTCCCTTTTTTGGGTTTATTTTTTTCCCTTCTGCGGTGGAGATGGACCCAGTCAAGGTCCGAGCTATTCATGATTGGACTCAGCCCATGTCAGTTAAAAGTCTTCAGAAGTTCTTGGGTTTTGCTAACTTCCACCGTCGTTTTATCGCTAATTTTTCTAGCGTTGTTAAACCTTTGACGGATATGACCAAGAAAGGTTCTGATGTTGCTAACTGGGCTCCTGCAGTCGTGGAAGCTTTCCAAGAGTTGAAGCGCCGGTTTACTTCGGCGCCTGTTTTGTGCCAGCCTGATGTCTCACTGCCCTTTCAGGTTGAAATGGATGCTTCTGAGATTGGGGCAGGGGCCGTTTTGTCGCAGAGAGGCCCTGGTTGCTCTGTAATGAGACCATGTGCCTTTTTCTCTAGGAAGTTTTCGCCTGCTGAGCGGAATTATGATGTTGGCAATCGGGAGTTGTTGGCCATGAAGTGGGCATTTGAGGAGTGGCGTCATTGGCTCGAGGGTGCTAAGCATCGTGTGGTGGTCTTGACTGATCACAAAAATCTGATGTATCTCGAGTCTGCTAAACGCCTGAATCCTAGACAGGCCCGCTGGTCATTGTTTTTCTCCCGTTTTGACTTTGTGGTCTCGTATTTACCAGGTTCAAAGAATGTGAAGGCTGATGCTCTTTCAAGGAGCTTTGTGCCTGACTCTCCTGGAGTCGTAGAACCAGTTGGTATTCTTAAAGAGGGAGTTATCTTGTCAGCCATTTCTCCGGATTTGCGACGTGTGTTGCAGAGATTTCAGGCTGGTAGACCTGACTCTTGTCCACCTGACAGACTGTTTGTTCCTGATAAGTGGACCAGCAGAGTCATTTCCGAGGTTCATTCCTCGGTGTTGGCAGGGCATCCGGGAATTTTTGGCACCAGAGATCTGGTGGCTAGGTCCTTTTGGTGGCCTTCCTTGTCACGGGATGTGCGGTCGTTTGTGCAGTCCTGTGGGACTTGTGCTCGAGCTAAGCCTTGCTGTTCTTGTGCCAGCGGGTTGCTCTTGCCCTTGCCTGTCCCGAAGAGGCCTTGGACACACATTTCCATGGATTTCATTTCAGATCTTCCGGTGTCTCAGGGCATGTCTGTCATCTGGGTGGTATGTGATCGCTTTTCCAAGATGGTCCATTTGGTATCTTTGCCTAAGCTGCCTTCCTCTTCCGATCTGGTTCCTTTGTTCTTTCAGAATGTGGTTCGTTTACACGGCATTCCTGAGAATATTGTGTCTGACAGAGGATCCCAGTTTGTTTCCAGGTTCTGGCGATCCTTTTGTGCTAAGATGGGCATTGATTTGTCGTTTTCATCTGCCTTTCATCCTCAGACTAATGGACAAACGGAGCAAATTAATCAGACTCTGGAGGCTTATTTGAGGTGTTTTGTTTCTGCAGATCAGGATGATTGGATGACCTTCTTGCCGTTGGCTGAGTTTGCCCTTAATAATCGGGCTAGTTCCGCTACTTTGGTTTCGCCTTTTTTTTGCAACTCTGGTTTCCATCCCCGTTTTTCTTCGGGACATGTGGAGCCTTCTGACTGTCCTGGGGTAGATTCCGTGGTGGATAGGTTGCAGCAGATCTGGAATCATGTGGTGGACAACTTGAAGTTGTCACAGAAGAAGGCTCAGCGTTTTGCCAACCGCCGCCGCGGTGTGGGTCCCCGACTTCGTGTTGGGGATTTGGTATGGCTGTCTTCTTGATTTGTTCCTATGAAGGTCTCCTCTCCTAAATTTAAGCCTCGCTTCATCGGTCCTTACAAGATATTGGAAATCCTTAATCCTGTGTCCTTTCGCTTGGATCTTCCGGTGTCATTTGCCATTCACAACGTGTTCCATAGGTCTTTGTTGCGGCGGTACGTTGTACCTGTGGTTCCTTCTGTTGAGCCTCCTGCTCCGGTCTTGGTTGAGGGCGAGTTGGAGTATGTGGTGGAGAAGATCTTGGATTCTCGTCTCTCCAGGCGGAGGCTTCAGTATCTGGTCAAGTGGAAGGGCTATGGTCAGGAGGATAATTCCTGGGTGGTTGCCTCTGATGTGCATGCGGCCGACTTAGTTCGTGCCTTTCACGCTGCTCATCCTGATCGCCCTGTGGTCTTGGTGAGGATTCGGTGACCCTTCCTTAAAGGGGGGGTACTGTTGTGAATTAGACTTTTTTGGCTCCCTCTTGTGGTCACTGGTGATATGACTCTGGGATTGTCTTTCTCAGTTTGGCACCCACCTGGGTCGTTAGTCCAGGGGTGTTGCTATATAAGCTTCCTGGATTCTCAGTCCAGTGCCTGGCATCGTTGTAATCAGATCCTTTCTGTTTGCTCCTGTCTGCTGGTCCTGGTTCTTGCAAAATTAAGCTAAGTCGTGCTTCCTTGTTTTTTGGTTATTTGTATGGCTCTTATTTTCTGTCCAGCTTGTACTAAATGTGATTCCTGATTTTGCTGGAAGCTCTAGGGGGCTGGTATTCTCCCCCCGGGCCGTTAGACGGTTCGGGGGTTCTTGAATATCCAGCGTGGAAATTTTGATAGGGTTTTTGCTGACCGTATAAGTCATCTTACTATATTCTGCTAATAGTCAGTGGGCCTCTCTTTGCTAAATATCTAGTTCATTCTTACGTTTGTCTTTTCTCCTTACCTCACTGTTATTATTTGTGGGGGGCTTGTATCCAACTTTTGGGGTCTTTTCTCTGGAGGCAAGAAAGGTCTATCTTTTCCCTTCTAGGGTTAGTTAGTTCTCCGGCTGGCGCGAGACGTCTAGAACCAATGTAGGCACGTTCCCCGGCTGCTGCTATTTGTGGTGCTAGGATTAGATATACGGTTAGCCCAGTTACCACTGCCCTATGAGCTGTTTTTTTATGTTTGCAGACTTGGTATGTACTTTTGAGACCCTCTGCCATTGGGGTCATAACAGGGCTGGCGCCATGTGCATGGTCACCTGTGTCTAAAACTGAGGCTTATTTTTAGCCAAAGGTGTAGCATCAATCCCCCTTAAAGGAATAGGGTTCTGCAAAGGCTGCAAGGGAAAACCACAATGCCTGGCAAACTCAAAATCCATTAAGTTCAAGGCGGCGCCTGAATCCACAAATGCCATGACAGAAAATGATGACCATGAGCAGATCAAGGACACCGATAACAGAAATTTAGGTTGTACAGTACTGATAGTAAATGAACTAGCGATCCTTTTTGTCCGCTTAGGGCAGACTGAAATGACATGAGAAGCGTCGCCACAATAATAACACAACCTATTCTGATGTCTGAATCCCTGTCATTCCTATCACATCCTATCACACTGCATTGGCTCAGGACTTTGCTCTAAGGGCGACGCCACAGCGCGCACAGTTTGACGCTCCCGCAAGCGCCGATCAATCTGAATGGCCAGAGACATAGAATCACTCAGACCGGAAGGCGTGGGAAACCCCACCATAACATCTTTAATGGATTCAGAAAGACTCTTTCTGAAAATTGCCGCCAAAGCATAATCATTCCATTTAGTCAACACAGACCATTTTCTAAATTTCTGACAATACAATTCTGCCGCCTCTTGACCCTGAGACAGGGCCAACAAGGTTTTCTCCGCTTGATCCACAGAATTAGGTTCATCATATAATAATCCTAAAGCCTGAAAAAAGGAATCTACATTAAGCAAGGCCGGATTCCTAGATTCCAGGGAAAATGCCCAATCCTGTGGATCGCCACGCAGCAGGGAGATGACAATTTTAACCTGCTGAATGGAATCACCGGAGGATCGCGGTCTCAGAGCAAAAAACAGTTTACAATTGTTTTTAAAACCCAAAAATTTGGACCTATCACCAAAAAACAAATCAGGAGTAGGAATCTTCGGCTCTAAAGCAGGAGTCTGAACAATATAATCAGAAATACCCTGTACCCTAGCAGCAAGCTGGTCTACACAAGAAGCTAATTCCTGAACATCCATGCTGGCATAAGACTCCTCAGCCACCCATAAATAAAGAGGGAAGAAAATACAGAACAGACTGCAGAAAAAAAAAATGGCTCAACACCTTTCTTCCCTTCTTCTGAGATGCATTTAACTCATTATGGGCCAGTTGTACTGTTATGATCTGGTGACCTTGGAGCCGCATGAAAACTTTCTCTGGAGTCGGTGGAACCTGTACTGACCACAAATCCTGAACTAACACCGCAACTAGAAGTAGCCGTGGGGTGTGCCTAACAAACCCTAGACACCTCGACACAGCCGGAGGACTAAATACCCCTATAGATGGAAATAGGAATGCTATCTTGCCTCAGAGCAGACCCCCAAAGGATAGGCAGCCCCCCACGAATAATGACTTTGAGTAGGAGAAGAATAGACACACGCAGGTAGAAAACAGGATTTAGCAAAAGAGGCCACTCTAGCTAAATAGGAAAGGATAGGACAGATTACTAGGCGGTCAGTATTAAAACCCTTCCAAAAATATCCACAACAGATAATACAAAAAGTTCCACAATCTAACTAAAGACATGGAATGTATATCTGCCACTCCAGAGAATCCAACAAGACTGAGAAAATACTGACACAATCTAAGCTGGACAAGAAAACACAAAGAATAGTACTGAATTGTGAAGCACACAGCATGTGTGCCACAGGAAAAAAAAACCAGACACTTATCTTTGCTGATTTGGCAGAAAGGCAGGAGGAACCAGGCAGAGGTCCTACACCTCCCAACAACAATTGACAACTGGCAAGGACTAATGAATCCTGCACACCTAAATACCCCAGTCAGAACTGCAATCAGCAGACACACCTGACCAGGACTGCAACCCAGGGACAACTGCATTACCACCTACTACCACCGGAGGGAACCCAAAAGCAGAATTCACAACAGTACTCTCCCCTTGAGGAGGGGTCAGCGAACCCTCACCAGCGCCCCCAGGCCGATCAGGACGAGGGAACCCAAAAGCAGAATTCACAACAGGGGAAGCAAAGTTGGCAGTGAGTGGAGGACAGGAAAAACCTACAGTGCCCATTTTAATGTCAAAAACATAAATTCTTGTTACTTAAGCTTGTCAATCTTAATTTACCTTATAATAAATAGTTAGGCATTGAAAATTGGGGGTCATTTGGCTAGAGTTCTGGGGGGGTAGGGCTGGCTCAAGTTTTTCGTGGGGCCAGGAAACGCGGACTACGTCACGGCGGTGGAGCAGGGAGAGGTAAGTATTTGAACTTTGCAAGTGCTGTGATCCTGAGCAAGCAGGGGGGCACACTCGTTCGCATTGGCACTGGCACAGGGCCCCTCAAAGTACGGCGGTGTGTTTCACGGTGGGGGCACTTACCACCGGCAGAGACACTTTTGCATACTATGAGGGGCCCTGTGCCAGTGACGTTACCAATGAGTATGTCCCCCACCTGATGAAGGAACCTGCACTTTGATCTGCACCTTCCTCTTTGTCCCCGTATAAGGTGGTATAGTATGCGGGAAGGGGAACCAGACTTTCAGCAGGGTCAGATACTGGCTGTGTAGAGTGGAAGGGGAATGTAGTGGTTTGGGTCAATGTACCAGCAGACTCATCTAGCAGTGACTGGGCAATGGGCAGGATGAGGAGGAACCACAGATATAGGCCCAAAGAATAAAGTAGGCTAAATGCAGTTCAAAATTGGTAACATGACTAAACAGGCAGCATAGCTTTGTTCAGTGGAGGAAAACTGTAATGAGTGGCAGACACAGTTAGTAGGCCCAAATAATAAAGTAGGCTAAATGCAGTTCAAATGTGGTAACAGGACTAAACAGGCGGCTTTGCTTTGTTCAGTGGAGGAAAACTGTAATGAGTGGCAGACACAGTTAGTAGGCCCAAATAATAAAGTGAGCTAAATGTATGCCAAAAAATTGTTCATAAATAAACAGGTGGCATAGCTAGGTACAGGGGTGGGCTCCTCTGCTGAGTAGCAAACAGTGTAGTAGGTGCAAAGTATTAGCTGGTCTAAATGGAGGCCAGGGCCCCTGTATATTTTAACTATCATCTATCATTTCAACAAATTTGTATTGGCAGTGCCATTGAAGGATTTAGCAGTACATACTACACAGTGGTGGAGCAGGGAGAGGTAAGTATTGCAAGTGGTAGAGCACTGTTCGAGCTGGGGGGGAACACTCTCCCGTGGGCGGCGGTACTGGCACAGGGCCCCTCATATTACAATGGTGTGTCTGACATTGGTTGTGCACCACCACCGTCAGAGACACTTCATTGTACTATGAGGGACCCTGTGCCAGTGCCGTCGCCCAAGAGTGGGCACACCCACCTGTCCAGGCAAACGGCACTCGCACGGGTGCTTACGCCAGGTGGTGACCATGGCCCTGTGGGGGGAGTCAGCCCATTTAGGGAGGTATAAAAATGGCCTATGGTGGACATTCAGGAGCTGCAAATGGAGGAATTGGAGAAGTCAGTAAGAGGAGGCCAAAAGCAAGACATTTTTCAGGCAAGCTACGTGTCAGCAGGGGAAGGTGGGGCAAAATAATTTGAAATCCATGATTGGTTCATTTTAATGAAGGTTAGATCATCAACATTTTGGGTAGCCAGACTGTGCATAAAACAACACAATGTAAGTGGCAGAAAGTGGCTGGCTGACATACGACAAACTAACAGGACTGAAGTATATCCACTTTGTGAGAATTTGAATCTCACTTTTTTTTTTGGAGACTGAACCAAAACTCAGGCCCAGTGTATAACACAACACAATGTAAGTGGCAGAAAGTGGCTGGAAGATATATGAAAAAAATACAAGGACTGTAGTACAATTTCAATCTCCCTACAATGATCTCAGGACAAGTATGGCAGCAATAAAAAGGACTGCTGCACACAAAAGTGTGGACAAATAAACAAGATAACTGTGCAGATAGGAGCAACAGGATTTTTGCTTTTAAAAAAGCAGTTGGTTTGCACAGCAGCATGCAAACAGCAATGCAGCTATCACTGAGCCTTATAAGGCAGCCTAATAAGCTACAGAGCTGATGCACAAAAATATAGCCTCCACTGTCCCTGCAAAAAAAGGTGGTGTTGGACAGTGCCAATCACTGTCATGCCCTTCTCTAGGATGAAGGGGACCGAGACCTATGTCATCACGCTGCCCACACTCTGCGTCCTCCTTTATTGGCTGAAAAAATGGTGCTGAAAGCGTAATACGAAACACAACTTTGGCGCACAGATCGCCGACCTCATGGCCGATCCCACACTAGGATCGGGTCGGGTTTCATGAAACCCGACTTTGTCGAAAGTTGGCGATTTTTGAATTTGTCTGATCCGTTTCGCTCAACCCTAATAATAATATAGATTGGATACAATATTGGGAGCAGCAGTGAATGATTAGAATTTGGGGAGGAAAAATTCACAAAACCTGGCAAATTAGAATTTTAAAGGGTTTGATTATCTCTGCTAAAAATAAAATACATTATTCTCATTTCATAGTTATGCTATGAAAATGTCAAAGGAAAGGAAAGCTTAACTTGAAGGCAAAAGGATTACAAAAGTTTTACATAGAATTACAAGTTTGTGTACCCCAGAAATGATGAAGAATATTATTTTTATTTTTGAGGTTATTTAGACATAATACAAGACTTGCAAGAATATAATGGCTACAATTATAAATGTAACTTTATAATGAAATACAGTTATTATCCTAAGGTTTGCGAGAAAGGGCATATATAATTAAATAACTCTAGGCATGAACAAACATATCATGTAATGATTAGCTTGATAATTGCTATGTGTGTCTAGATCTTATGAACAAATATCTAATTTATTATTTAACAGTAGTTGGGTAGTCTACTACTATATCTTAGCATTCAACTTGCTATTAGAACTTTAATATGACATGTAGTCTTATTTTCATAAAAAAAAGTGAAATAAATGTTTCGGCAAGACTATAATAACATTCTGTTAAGGCTTTTAGAAAATGTAACTAGTATGATAAAAATGTAGAAAAATATTTACTATTATGTAATGTAACAAATAGTTTATATAAATTATGGACTAAAAAATAGCAATGGAAAATACAATAGTTAGAGTATAAAATTTGTTATGGTATAAAATTACTAGTATCATGTCTAATGTCACTATAATTTGAATATGAAAACTGCTTCTTCAGAGAGGAAGGGGACTAGAACTCTAGTGCCATCTACTGGAAGTAGCAATCCAAAAACTCAATATGGACCCTGCATTGGTGCTTATATCTACCCAAGATCTTCGAAGGGACAATGGTAGCATATTCTATATAATATAATATTGTTTTTTGCTTTGTGTGTCTTGTGTTTTTGTGTGGTATAGCACATATGTTTGAGAGATGATCTATAGGGATTAACATAGGGATTGAAAGGGGATGATATAGATAGTCAACCAGGACCAGGCGCCCTTTGTTATGTTGCCCTTTTGGGTGTCAACCTCTGCTGCCAGGTAAGGCAGATATTGAGAGCCCTTATAGCGATATCATGGTAGATATGTAATCACCCCTATTTCTGTATCCTCTTCTCATCTCCAAGTGTGAATTTTTTTAATACAGTAGCTTGCAAAAGTATTTAACCTCCCCTCTTCCCTCCCTGCTGCCATTTATCACTGTGTTTTTGAGGGTTTGCATAATTCCATGTAAAGAACATGACTACAACTGTAAACTAGGGTTGAACGAAACGGATCGGTCATTTTCATAAGTCGCCGACTTTTGGCAAAGTCGGGTTTCATGAAACCCGACCCGATCCCAGTGTGGGATTGGCCATGCGGTACATGATCTTCGCGCCAAAGTCGCGTTTCCTATGACGCTTAAAGAGCCATTTCTCAGCCAATGAAGGTGCACGCAGAGTGTGGGCAGGGTGATGACATAGGTCCTGGTCCCCACCATCTTAGAGAAGGGCATGGCAGTGATTGGCCTGCTTTCTGCGTCGTCACAGGGGCTATAAAGGGGCATTCCCGCCAACCGCCATCTTACTGCTGCTGATCTGAGCATAGAAAGAGGTTGCTGCCGCTTTGTCAGAAGCAGGGATAGCGTTAGGCAGGGTAAATTAACCCCCAAACCGCTTGTGCTGTAGCGATTTCCACTGTCCAACGCCACCTTTTCTTTTTGGGACAGTGGAGGCTCGATTTCTGTGCAACAGCTCTGTAGGTTATAAGGCTCCCTGATAGCTGCGTTGCTGTGTGTACGCCGCTGTGCAAACCAACTGCTTTTTTCAAAGCACAAATCCTGTTGCTCCTTCCTTTCTGCACAGCTATCTTGTTTGTTTGTCCACACTTTTGACTTTTGTGTGCAGCAGTCGTTTTTATTGCTGCCTGACAAACTTTTCTGAGATAACTGTAGGGAGATAGTAATTGTAGTACAGTCCCTTTTTTTTTTTAATATCTCTTCAAGCCACTTTTTGCCACAGAAAATATACTCTAATACAGTGGCCCAGATTTATTTCCAATTCTCCCAGAAAAAAAATAAAAGTGGGAGATTAAGATTGTCAAATCTGCATCAGTGCCAGTCCTGTGTGTGGCATCTGTCTTTGTTTTTCTGCCACAGAAAACCTACTGTATAACAGTGGGCCTGATTTCTTCACAATTCTCCCAGAAAAAACAAATAAAAGTGGGAGATTAAGATTGGCAAATCTGCATTAGTGCCAGTCCTGTGTGTGGCTTTCTTTTTTTTTTTTTCTGCCACAGAAAACCTACTGTATAACAGTGGGCCTGATTTCTTCACAATTCTCCCAGAAAAAAAAAATAAAAGTGGGAGATTAAGATTGGCAAATCTGCATTAGTGCCAGTCCTGTGTGTGGCTTTTTTTTTCTGCCACAGAAAACCTACTGTATAACAGTGGGCCTGATTTCTTCACAATTCTCCCAGAAAAAAAAATAAAAGTGGGTGATTAAGATTGGCAAATCTGCATTAGTGCCAGTCCTGTGTGTGGCATATGTCCTTGTTTTTCTGCTACAGAAAACCTACTGTAAACAGTGGGCCTGATTTCTTCACAATTCTCCCAGAAAAAAAAATAAAAGTGGGAGATTAAGATTGGCAAATCTGCATTAGTGCCAGTCCTGTGTGTGGCTTTTTTTTTTTTTTGCTACACAGAAAACCTACTGTATAACAGTGGGCCTGATTTCTTCACAATTCTCCCAGAAAAAAAATAAAAGTGGGAGATTAAGATTGGCAAATCTGCATTAGTGCCAGTCCTGTGTGTGGCATCTGTCTTTGTTTTTCTGCCACAGAAAACCTACTGTATAACAGTGGGCCTGATTTCTTCACAATTCTCCCAGGAAAAAAAAAAAGTGGGAGATTAAGATTGGCAAATCTGCATTAGTGCCAGTCCTGTGTGTGGCATCTGTCTTTGTTTTTCTGCCACAGAAAACCTACTGTATAACAGTGGGCCTGATTTCTTCACAATTCTCCCAGAAAAAAAAATAAAAGTGGGAGATTAAGATTGGCAAATCTGCATTAGTGCCAGTCCTGTGTGTGGCTTTGTTTTTCTGCCACAGAAAACCTACTGTATAACAGTGAACCTAATTTCTTCACAACTCTCCCAGAAAGAAAAATAAAAGTGGGAGATTAAGATTGGCAAATCTGCATTAGTGCCAGTCCTGTGTGGCTTTTTTTTTTTTCTGCCACAGAAAACCTACTGTATAACAGTGGGCCTGATTTCTTCACAATTTTCCTTGAAAAAAAATAAAAGTGGGAGATTAAGATTGGCAAATCTGCATTAGTGCCAGTCCTGTGTGTGGCATCTGTCTTTGTTTTTCTGCCACAGAAAACCTACTGTATAACAGTCGGCCTGATTTCTTCACAATTCTCCCAGAAAAAAAATAAAAGTGGGAGATTAAGATTGGCAAATCTGCATTAGTGCCAGTCCTGTGTGTGGCTTTTTTTTTTGCTACACAGAAAACCTACTGTATAACAGTGGGCCTGATTTCTTCACAATTCTCCCAGAAAAAAAAATAAAAGTGGGAGATTAAGATTGGCAAATCTGCATTAGTGCCAGTCCTGTGTGTGGCATCTGTCTTTATTTTTCTGCCACAGAAAACCTACTGTATAACAGTGGGCCTGATTTCTTCACAATTTTCCTTGAAAAAAAAATAAAAGTGGGAGATTAAGATTGGCAAATCTGCATTAGTGCCAGTCCTGTGTGTGGCATCTGTCTTTGTTTTTCTGACACAGAAAACCTACTGTATAACAGTGGGCCTGATTTCTTCACAATTCTCCCAGAAAAAAATAAAAGTGGGAGATTAAGATTGGCAAATCTGCATTAGTGCCAGTCCTGTGTGTGGCTTTTTTTTTTTCTGCAACAGAAAACCTACTATATAACAGTGGGCCTGATTTCTTTACAATTCTCCCAGAAAAAAAAATAAAAGTGGGAGATTAAGATTGGCAAATCTGCATTAGTGCCAGTCCTGTGTGTGGCATGTCTTTGTTTTTCTGCCACAGAAAACCTACTGTATAACAGTGGGCCTTATTTCTTCACAATTCTCCCAGAAAAAAAAATAAAAGTGGGAGATTAAGATTGGCAAATCTGTATTAGTGCCAGTCCTGTGTGTGGCTTTTTTTTTTGCTACACAGAAAACCTACTGTATAACAGTGGGCCTGATTTCTTCACAATTCTCCCAGAAAAAAAAATAAAAGTGGGAGATTAAGATTGGCAAATCTGCATCAGTGCCAGTCCTGTGTGTGGCATCTGTCTTTTTTTTTCTGCCACAGAAAACCTACTGTATAACAGTGGGCCTGATTTCTTCACAATTCTTCCAGAAAAAAAAATAAAAGTGGGAGATTAAGATTGGCAAATCTGCATCAGTGCCAGTCCTGTGTGTGGCATCTGTCTTTTTTTTTCTGCCACAGAAAACCTACTGTATAACAGTGGGCCTGATTTCTTCACAATTCTCCCAGAAAAAAAATAAAAGTGGGAGATTAAGATTGGCAAATCTGCATTAGTGCCAGTGCTGTGTGTGGCTTTTTTTTTCTACAACAGAAAACCTACTGTATAACAGTGGGCCTGATTTCTTCACAATTCTCCCAGAAAAAAAATAAAAGTGGGAGATTAAGATTGGCAAATCTGCATTAGTGCCAGTCCTGTGTGTGGCTTTTTTTTTTCTGCCACAGAAAACCTACTGTATAACAGTGGGCCTAATTTCTTCACAACTCTCCCAGAAAAAAAATAAAAGTGGGAGATTAAGATTGGCAAATCTGCATTAGTGCCAGTCCTGTGTGTGGCTTTTTTTTCTGCCACAGAAAACCTACTGTATAACAGTGGGCCTAATTTCTTCACAACTCTCCCAGAAAAAAAAATAAAAGTGGGAGATTAAGATTGGCAGATCTGCATTAGTGCCAGTCCTGTGTGTGGCATCTGTCTTTGTTTTTCTGCCACAGAAAACCTACTGTATAACAGTGGGCAAGATTAAATCACTTGTCTCACATATCCCCCCAAAAAATTAAAATAAAGGGAGAATAATCCGTGATATAGTGGGCCTGATTCAATCCCTTGTCTCCCATATCAAAAAAAAGAGGGACATTTCTATTGCCAGTGTGTGCATCTGCATCAGTCCGGCTAGTGCCATATGTGCCAGCCTCTTTCTGCTAATCAAACTGTGTTGTGTAATACAGTGGGCCTGATTCTTCCCTGCATTCTCCCACACAAAAAAAGTTACATTTCTATTGCCAGTGTTTTTATCTGCGTCACTCCTGTTAGTGCCATATCTGCCAGCCTCTTTCTGCCAATCAAACTGTGTAGTGTAATAGAGTGGGCCTGATTTTTCCCTGCATTCTCCCACACATAAAGAGGGACATTTCTATTGCCAGTGTTTTTATCTGCATCACTCCTGTTAGTGCCATATCTGCCAGCCTCTTTCTGCCAATCAAACTGTGTAGTGTAATACAGTGGGCCTGATTTTTCTGCTGTCTGCCACACATAAAAAAGGGAGATTTATATTGCCAGTGTGTGCATCAGTGTCAGTCCTGTTAGTGACATATCTGCCAGCCTCTTTCTGCCAATCAAACAGTGAAGTGTAATACAGTGGGCCTGATTTTTCCCTGCATTCTCCCACACATAAAAAAGGTAGATTTAAATTCACAACAAGTTCACGTACACTTTCTACCTGGTTTTACAGGACCACATAACGGTTGTTAGTTTGGTTATATTTTTCCAAGAATGAGGAAGTCTGGTGGAAGAGGTCATGGCCGTGGGCGGTCATTGCCAGCTGGTAATGATGGTAGTGGTGGTGGTCGTGGAGCATCAGGTGGTCGTGGGAAATGCAATATAGCCCCTAAGTCTCGAGTTGTTGAACCAGCATCATCGTCTGGCTACACAAGGTCTCGAAGGCTCCCTTTTCTGGGAGTAGGAAAACCGCTTTTGAAGCCGGAGCAGCAGGAACAAGTATTGGCTTTCATTGCTGACTCTGCCTCTAGCTCTTTCGCCTCCTCCTCGGAAAGTGCCAAATGTCAGAGCAGTGCGTCGTCAGTGGATGCTCCCAGTCAGGAACAAGTCGCTTCCTTGTGTCCTTCACCCAGAACAACAGTGAAGGATGCATCAGGCGACACAACAGCTTACTCCATGGAGCTATTTACACATACCGTGCCTGAGTTAGAAAGGGAAATTGTTAACAGGCCATGCCCATTACAAGATGAATCAGACATGGAGTGCACAGATGCACAGCCACAGCCAGATTATTATGCTGTTCCTTTGACTCAGATCAGAACATTGCCCTCGTAGTGTACTGATCCAGAATCTGACCCCGATGAGACTATGGAGCCTCGTCACGAACGCTATAGCACCGGCTTACATGGTGACCCAGAGGAAGGTGCACAGGACATAGAAGAGGAGGTCATAGATGACCCAGTTGTTGACTCTGATTGGCAGCCATTGGGGGAACAGGGTGCAGGCGGCAGTAGCTCTGAAGCGGAGGAGAAGGAGCCACAGCAGGCATCAACATCGCAACAGGTTCCATCTGGCAGGCCCGTATCTGGCCAAAAACGTGTGGCAAAACCAAAACCAGTTGTAGGACAGCGTGGTCATCCGGTTAAAGTAGCTCAGTGTGCAATGCCTGAAAAGGTATCCGATAGTAGGAAGAGTGCAGTCTGGCATTTTTTTAACCAAGATCCCAATGATCAGTGCAAAGTCATCTGTAAGAAATGCTCAAGGACCTTCAGCAGAGGTCAGAATGTTAAAAATCTAAATACAAGTTGCATGTGTAGACATTTAACCACCATGCACTTGCAAGCCTGGACAAACTACCAAACATTCCTTAACTTTGTAGCACCCTCTCACAATGAAGCTAGTCAGCAATGCGACATCCCTTCCCTCACTGTAAGCCCACCATTTACCACACCACCTGCAGGTAACGTGGCGGTTTCGTCGCAAGGCCAAAGCAGTCAGGGAATCACCAGGTTCATGGTAGGAAAAACTGTATGTAGGGCAACAGCAAGAATACCATCACCAACCTTCTCTCAGTCACCCCTGTCCACCGGCACCCCCGCTAGTTCAACCCTATGCAGATCTCCAGTCCAGCTCACCCTACATGAGACTCTCGTTAGGAAAAGGAAGTACTCATCCTCGCATCCGCGTACACAGGGTTTGAACGCCCACATTGCTAGACTAATCTCGTTAGAGATGATGCCCTACCGGTTAGTTGAAAGTAAATAATCAAACTCATAACAAGAAAAAGCATAGCAAAGAATAATTCCTATAAATACAGTGAT
The DNA here is from genome assembly GCF_051348905.1 of Ranitomeya variabilis. Classification (NCBI taxonomy): domain Eukaryota; kingdom Metazoa; phylum Chordata; class Amphibia; order Anura; family Dendrobatidae; genus Ranitomeya; species Ranitomeya variabilis. Next base: position 265,708,737 of record NC_135237.1, on the reverse strand, counting down.
CTGAAGAAAACCTATGCCAGAAATACAATGCAGAAAAAAAGGACTAATAAAGCAGGATAAGTCGCTATACCATGTAGAACAAAAGAGCTGTGGGTCAAAAAGACCCAGAAAAACGACCAAAAACATCCAAATATGATAGATATAAAAATATAAACTTTATTATTACACAATAATAATTATGAATACATCACAACTAGGACACAGGCAAGGCAAAGTGCCGCAGGGTGTGCATGGACACCACCATAGAAGCATGCATAGGAGTATACTCCCCCTGAGGAAGGTTAATCACCGAAACGTGCATCGGGGAGGGCGCACGGACCCTGGATCCATTCCACTAGGCTGCTCCATTTAAGGTAATGTCCATACATTCACTATACCATTGGTACTTGGGCCCTTAGCCTGGTCATGTGAATGTTTTGGTAGTACTTTTTAGCACACTAGTATGGGCTTTGGAGCCCATTATGTATATTTATGGTTACATGTTTGATCCCGGCTCCGTGCGCCCTATGCATGCTTCTATGGTGGTGTCCATGCACACCCTGTGGCACTTTGCCTTGCCTGTGTCCTAGTTGTGATGTATTCATAATTATTATTGTGTAATATTAAAGTTTATATTTTTATATCTATCATATTTGGATGTTTTTGGTCGTTTTTCTGGGTCTTTTTGACCCACAGCTCTTTTGTTCGGTTAGTTGAAAGTGAAGCTTTCAAAGCCCTGATGGACTACGCTGTACCACGCTACGAGCTACCCAGTCGACACTTTTTTTCCAGAAAAGCCATCCCAGCCCTCCACCAGCATGTAAAAGACCGCATTGTCCATGTGCTCAGGCAATCTGTTAGTAGAAAGGTGCACCTGACAACAGATGCATGGACCAGTAGGCATGGCCAGGGGCGTTACGTCTCCATCACGGCACACTGGGTTAATGTGGTGGATGCAGGGTCCACAGGGGACAGTAATATTGGGACAGTTCTGCCTAGCCCACGGTCTAGGAAACAGTTGGCTGTAGGCGTTCGTCACCCCTCCTCCTCCTCGTCCTCCAGCAGAAGCGAGAGCTCGTCCACAGACCGCAGTCGCATGACCACTCCATCCGCAGCTGCCACTGTAGCACACGAGGTGTCCAATTATGGAACAGCTAGTGGCAAGCGTCAGCAGGCTGTATTGGCAATGAAGTGTTTGGGCGACAACAGACACACCTCGGAAGTTCTGTCCGAGTTCTTGCAGCAAGAAACTCAGTCATGGCTGGGCACTGTACATCTTGAGGCAGGCAAGGTAGTGAGTGATAACGGAAGGAATTTTATGGCTGCCATAGCCCTTTCACTACTGAAACACATTCCTTGCCTGGCTCACACCTTAAACCTGGTGGTGCAGTGCTTCCTGAAAAGTTATCCGGGGTTACCCGACCTGCTGCTGAAAGTGCGCAGACTTTGCTCTCACATCCGCTGTTCGCCCGTACACTCCAGCCGTATGCAGAACCATCAGCGGTCTTTGAACCTTCCCCAGCATCGCCTAATCATCGACGTTGCAACAAGGTGGAACTCCACACTGCACATGCTTCATAAATTGTACGAACAGAGGCGTGCTGTTATGTATTTGTGGGAGGATACACATACATGGGCAGGCAGTTGGATGGCAGACATGGAGTTGTCAGCTGTGCAGTGGTCGAAGCTCCAAGACCTGTGCCTTGCGTATCCTCAAAAGGGACCCACGCATTATAAAAATGATGACGATTACTGGTTGGCCTGCCTCCTTGATCCTCGCTATAAAGGCAAATTGCAAAATATCATGCCACATGAGAACCTTGAACAAATATTGGCAACCAAACAAGCAACTCTTGTAGACTGTTTGATTCAGGCATTCCCAGCACACAGCGCCGGTGATGGTTCTCACACGAGCTGCAGGGGGCAACAGGGCAGAGCTGTTAGAGGTGCACAAATCAGAAGTGGCGTAGGACAGAGGGGTTTTCTGACCAGGTTGTGGAGTGATTTCGCAATGACCGCAGACACGACAGGTACAGCAGCATCCATTCAAAGTGACAGGAGACAACATTTGTCCAGTATGGTTACTAACTATTATTCCTCCATTACCCATGTTCTCCCTCAACCGTCATTCCCCTTTGATTACTGGGCATCCAAAATAGACACCTGGCCTGAATTGGCTGAATATGCATTGCAGGAGCTTGCTTGCCCAGCAGCTAGTGTGCTATCAGAAAGAGTATTCAGTGCTGCTGGTTCAATACTGACCGAAAAAAGGACTCGTCTGGCTACCCAAAATGTTGATGATCTAACCTTCATTAAAATGAACCACTCATGGATTTCAAATTATTTTGCCCCACCTTTCCCGGCTGACACCTAGCTTTCCTGTAAAAAGGTCTTGCTTAGGGACTGGTGTTACTGACTGTTCCAATCTCTTAATTTGCAGCTGCTGTTTGTCCAGCATACGACATGTTTACACCTCCCTAAATGGCCTAACTCCCCCCACGGGGCCGTGGTCTCGCCACTTGTCGCAAGCACCCGTCAAAGTGCCGTTTGTCTGAAGAGGTGGGTGTGCCCACTTTTGGTCGACGGCACTGGCACTGGGTCCCTCATAGTACAATGAAGTGTCTCTGGCGGTGGTGGCGCGCACCCAACGTGAGACACACCGTTGTAACATGAGGGGCCCTGGGCTTGTACCGCCGGCCAGGAGAGAGTGTCCCCCCCAAGGTCAAACAGTGCTCTACCACTTGCAAAATTATCTGTCGCTGCTCCACCACTGTTTAGTCTATGCGCTGAAATCCTTCCATGCCTGGCACAGACAATAACAATTTGTTGACATGTATGATGCTAGTTAAAATAGTCAGGGGCACTGTCCTACATTTACACCAGTAAATAATTTGCGCCAAATTACAATGTCTGAAAGTCAGCATAGGAGCACACCCCTGTACCTAAGTATGCCACCCTTTTTTTTTGGGGGGGGGGTTTGGTTTTGTTTGGGATACATTAACATCAATTTAGGTTTTGGGACTCGGAGTACTTACTGTGTCAGACACTCCTTCCAATTGTCCTCCGCTGACCACACCAATGCTGCCTGTGTACCCCTGCCACCTAATGGAAGCTGCATAGAGCCTATTTTATTATTTTAGGCCTAGGAAGTCTGTCTGTGGTCCCTCCTTCCAATTGTCCTACGTTGACCACACCAATGCTGCCTGTGTACCCCTGCCACCTAATGGAAGCTGCATAGAGCCTCTTTCATTATTTTAGGCCTAGGAAGTCTGTCTGCGGTCCTTCCTTCCAATTGTCCTCCGTTGACCACACCAATGCTGCCTGTGTACCCCTGCCACCTAATGGAAGCTGCATAGAGCCTATTTTATTATTTTAGGCCTAGGAAGTCTGTCTGCGGTCCCTCCTACCAATTGTCCTCCGCTGACCACACCAATGCTGCCTGTGCACCCCTGTAACTAATTTAAAAATGCATAGAGCCAACTTTTTAAGTTAACACATACTACCTTTGTCTGTCTTCGGCGCAAATCAATCACGCTATCCTCCACTGAAAAAGCTGAACTTCAACCTTCAGGCTCTTATTAATTAGTTGTTTATACAAGACAGCAGTTTCCCTACTACTTTGGTTGGGGCCTAGTAACGGTGTCTGCCGCTCCTTGCTGTTCTCCTCCAGGTTTCCTTGTCTGAGCTTCAACCTTCAGGCTCTCATTAAGTATTTTTTAATGTCACACTGCAGTTGGCCTACTACTTTGGTTGGGGCCTAGTAACGGTGTCTGCTGCTCCTTGGTGTTCTCCTCCTCCTTGGTGTTCTCCTCCAGGTTTCCTTGTCTGAGCTTCAACCTTCAGGCTCTCATTAGGTATTTTTTAATGTCACACTGCAGTTGCCCTACTACTTCGGTTGGGGCCTAGTAACGGTGTCTGCCACTCCTTGGTGTTCTCCTCCTCCTTGGTGTTCTCCTCCAGGTTTCCTTGTCTGAGCTTCAACCTTCAGGCTCTCATTCAGTATTTTTTAATGTCACACTGCAGTTGCCCTACTACTTTGGTTGGGGCCTAGCAATGGTGTCTGCCGCTCCTGGGTCTTCTTCTCCTCCTTGGTGTTCTCCTCCAGGTTTCCTTGTCTGAGCTTCAACCTTCAGGCTCTCATTAGGTATTTTTTAATGTCACACTGCAGTTGCCCTACTACTTTGGTTGGGGCCTAGTAACGGTGTCTGCCGCTCCTTGGTCTTCTCCTCCTCCTTTGGTGTTCTCCTCCAGGTTTCCTTGTCTGAGCTTCAACCTTCAGGCTCTCATTAAGTATTTTTTAATGTCACACTGCAGTTGCCCTACTACTTTGGTTGGGGCCTAGTAACGGTGTCTGCCGCTCCTTGGTCTTCTCCTCCAGGTTTCCTTGTCTGAGCTTCAACCTTCAGGCTCTCATTAAGTATTTTTTAATGTCACACTGCAGACTGCAGTTGCCCTACTACTTTGGTTGGGGCCTAGTAACGGTGTCTGCTGCTCCCTGGTCTTCTCCTCCTCCTTGGTGTTCTCCTCCAGGTTTCCTTGTCTGACCTTCAACCTTCAGGCTCTCATTAAGTATTTTTTAATGTCACACTGCAGTTGCCCTACTACTTTGGTTGGGGCCTAGTAACGGTGTCTGCCGCTCCTTGGTCTTCTCCTCCTCCTTGGTGTTCTCCTCCAGGTTTCCTTGTCTGAGCTTCAACCTTCAGGCTATCATTAAGTATTTTTTAATGTCACACTGCAGTTGCCCTACTACTTTGGTTGGGGCCTAGTAACGGTGTCTGCCGCTCCTTGGTGTTCTCCTCCTCCTTGGTGTTCTCCTCCAGGTTTCCTTGTCTGAGCTTCAACCTTCAGGCTCTCATTCAGTATTTTTTAATGTCACACTGCAGTTGCCCTACTACTTTGGTTGGGGCCTAGCAACGGTGTCTGCCGCTCCTGGGTCTTCTTCTCCTCCTTGGTTTTCTCCTCCAGGTTTCCTTGTCTGAGCTTCAACCTTCAGGCTCTCATTAAGTATTTTTTAATGTCACACTGCAGTTGCCCTACTACTTTGGTTGGGGCCTAGTAACGGTGTCTGCCGCTCCTTGGTCTTCTCCTCCTCCTTTGGTGTTCTCCTCCAGGTTTCCTTGTCTGAGCTTCAACCTTCAGGCTCTCATTAAGTATTTTTTAATGTCACACTGCAGTTGCCCTACTACTTTGGTTGGGGCCTAGTAACGGTGTCTGCCGCTCCTTGGTCTTCTCCTCCAGGTTTCCTTGTCTGAGCTTCAACCTTCAGGCTCTCATTAAGTATTTTTTAATGTCACACTGCAGACTGCAGTTGCCCTACTACTTTGGTTGGGGCCTAGTAACGGTGTCTGCTGCTCCCTGGTCTTCTCCTCCTCCTTGGTGTTCTCCTCCAGGTTTCCTTGTCTGAGCTTCAACCTTCAGGCTCTCATTAAGTATTTTTTAATGTCACACTGCAGTTGCCCTACTACTTTGGTTGGGGCCTAGTAACGGTGTCTGCCGCTCCTTGGTCTTCTCCTCCTCCTTGGTGTTCTCCTCCAGGTTTCCTTGTCTGAGCTTCAACCTTCAGGCTCTCATTAAGTATTTTTTAATGTCACACTGCAGTTGCCCTACTACTTTGGTTGGGGCCTAGTAACGGTGTCTGCCGCTCCTTGGTCTTCTCCTCCTCCTTGATGTTCTCCTTCAGGTTTCCTTGCCTGAGCTTCAACCTCCGGCTCTCATTAAGTATTTTTTAATGTCACACTGCAGTTGGCCTACTACTTTGGTTGGGGCCTAGTAACGCTGTCTGCCGCTCCTTGGTCTTCTCCTCCTCCTTGGTGTTCTCCTCCAGGTTTCCTTGTCTGAGCTTCAACCTTCAGGCTCTCATTAAGTATTTTTTAATGTCACACTGCAGTTGCCCTACTACTTTGGTTGGGGCCTAGTAACGATGTCTGCCGCTCCTTGGTGTTCTCCTCCTCTTTGGTGTTCTCCTCCAGGTTTCCTTGTCTGAGCTTCAACCTTCAGGCTCTCATTAAGTATTTTTTAATGTCACACTGCAGTTGCCCTACTACTTTGGTTGGGGCCTAGTAACGGTGTCTGCTGCTCCTTGGTCTTCTCCTCCTCCTTGGTGTTCTCCTCCAGGTTTCCTTGTCTGAGCTTCAACCTTCAGGCTCTCATTAAGTATTTTTTAATGTCACACTGCAGTTGCCCTACTACTTCGGTTGGGGCCTAGTAACGGTGTCTGCCGCTTATTGGTCTTCTCCTCCTCCTTGGTGTTCTCTTCCAGGTTTCCTTGTCTGAGCTTCAACCTTCAGGCTCTCATTAAGTATTTTTTAATGTAACACTGCAGTTGGCCTACTACTTTGGTTGGGGCCTAGTAACGGTGTCTGCCGCTCCTTGGTCTTCTCCTCCTCCTTGGTTTTCTACTCCAGGTTTCCTTGTCTGAGCTTCAACCTTCAGGCTTTCATTAAGTATTTTTTAATGTCACACTGCAGTTGCCCTACTAGTTTGGTTGAGGCCTAGTAATGGTGTGTGCCACTCCCTGGTGTTGTTCTCCACTGTATAAAGCTGAGCTTCAGTCTTTAGGCTTTCGGCCTATAGTATCAGATATTAAACTGCATTTGGCCTTCAACTTTGGTTAGGCCCTACTAACAGTGTGTGCCGCTCCCTGGTGTTGTCCTCCACTGTATAAAGCTGAGCTTTAGTCTATAGGCTTTCGGCCTATAGTACCAGATATTAAACTGCATTTGGCCTTCAACTTTGGTTGGGCCCTACTAACGGTGTGTGCCGCTCCCTGGTGTTGTCCTCCACTGTATAAAGCTGAGCTTCAGTCTTTAGGCTTTCGGCCTATAGTAGCAGATATTAAACTGCATTTGGCCTACTAGTGTGGTTGGGCCCTTAAAACGGTGTCTGCTGCTCCTGGGTTTGCTCCTCCACTGAACAAAGCAATGCCGCCTGTTTAGTCCTGTTACCAATTTTGAACTGCATTTAGCCTACTTTATTCTTTGGCACTATATCTGTGTTTCCTCCTCATCCTGCCCATTGCCCAGCCACTGCTAGATGAGTCTGCTGGTACATTGACCCAGACCACTACATTCCCCTTGCACTCTACACAGCGAGAATCTGACCCTGCTGAAAGTAAGGTTCCCCTTCCCGCATGCTATACCACCTTACACAGGGACAAAGAGGAAGGTGCAGATGAAAGTGCAGGTTCCTTCATCAGGTGGGGGGGCATACTCGTTGGCGACGTCACTGGCACAGGGCCCCTCAGAGTACGCAAAAGTGTCGCTGCCGGTGGGAGGCGCCCCCGCCGTGCAAACACACTGCTGTACTTTGAGGGGCCCTGTGCCAGTGCCAATGCCAACGAGTGTGCCCCCCCTGCTTGCTCAGGATCACAGCACTTGCAAACTTGACATACTTACCTCTCACTGCTCCACCGCCATGACGTAGTCCACGTTTCCTGGGCCCACTAAAAACTTGAACCAGCCCTACCCCCCACAACTTTAGCCAAATGACCCCCAATTTCCAATGCCTATCTACTATTTTATAGTAAATTAACATTGACAAGCTTCAGTAACAGGATTGGATGTTTTTGCCATTAAAATGGGCACTGTAGGTGTTTTCCTGGCCTCCACTCACTGCCGACTATGCTTTCCCATTGACTTGCATTAGGTTTCATGTTTCGGTCGATCCCCGACTTTTCGCCATAATCGGCCGACTTCACTCGACTCGACTTTTGACAAAGTCGGGTTTTGCAAAACCCGACTCGACCCCAAAAAAGTAAAAGTCGCTCAACCCTACTGTAAACATAAATAAGGACAAAATGGCCGAAAACAGAGTGCAAAACTGTTTATCCCCAAAAAGTAAATACTTTGTAGAGCCTTCTTTTAACTGCAATTGCAGCTGAAAGTTGCTTTGGATAATTCTCAATGAGTTTTCTACATCTAGCCACTGGGTTTATTGCCCATTACGCAAGGCAAACTGCTCCAGCTTCTTCAAGTTAGATGGCTTCCTCTGGTGAACAGCAATCTTCAAGTCTGACCACAGATTCTCAATTGGATTAAGGTCTAGGCCACTCCAAAACATGAGAGGCTGAGAGTTTTGGTGGGCAACCCTCTCTTGGCCGGTTTGTTGAGGTACCATGTTCTTTTCATTTGATGATAATGGATTTGATGGTGCTCTGGAGGATCAACAGAGATTGAGAGACTTTTTTATAACCCAACCCTAAATTGTACTTCTCAACAACTTTGTCCCTGACTAGTTTGGAGATCTCATTGGTCTTTATATCGTTGTTTTATTTAGTGGTGACTCTTGCTTAATGGTGATGCAGCGTATGTGCTAAGAATTACCTGATCACCCTGATCGCGCTATAGAGTTTAAGTCCTCTTTTTCTCAGAAGAGGCAATTTGCATACTGATCACCCTTTTGTAATTTTCATTCAATTTTGATCAAAATTACCAGAAAGTATCAAATTTGGATTATTTTATCATGTTCATCATGCAGTATAAAGCACAATACTTTAATGGTTTACACTTTTATTGGCTTGGTGACACAAATGATGTTTATTATTTTTTAAGAAAATAAAAAAAGGGTAATTTTTTTAAAAGTATGTATCCTTGAACAGTTTGAAACTGTTTAAAACTAGGCTGGTCATCCCGAGCCTAGTTGTAAGGTTACAGCAATGTAATGACAACACAAGTGCAAAAACTAAAGAAGATAGTGGGCACAGCAGAAGAGCAATTTTTTATATTTTTTGTAAACAATGTAATTAGGTGGTACAAAAATCATTACCAAAAATATATTGTATGAAATAGGAAGAGAAAGCTGCACACCCAAAATAATAATGATGAAGAAGCTTATTCAAATAACTAAACACAAGCGTGACAAACACTAAAAAGTCAATTAAAAGCGTAATATTTTAAGGGGGTGGATGTGTTAATCCAAAAGAATATTTAACTTCAATGCCTAGCATTGTAATACAGCATTTATTTGAGCTGTGAAATTTTATACGGTATTTAGTGTGCAACAGTTAGGCCTAAAACCCCCCCAAAAAGTGCATTGCTATATTTATACTGCAGTCTCATACATCGGCCTGAGGTGTGCAAATATGGCTGGCATTGTAATAAAGCCTTTTTTTTGAGCTGTGAAATTTTATACGGCATTTAGCGTGCTACAGTTGGGCCTCAACCCCCCCAAAAAAAATTGTTAAAAAAATTGCATTGCTATATTTATACTGCAGTCTCATACGTCTATTCGAGGTGTGCTAATTTGCCTGGCATTGTAATACACACTTCTTTTAAGCTATGAAATTTTAGACGGCATTGAGCATGCTACAGTGGGGCATCAAAATCCCCCTAAAAAGAAATGGTGAAAAAATTACATTGTTTTTCCTATACTGCAGTCTCATAGGTCCATCTGAGGTGTGCAAATTTAGCTGGCATTGTAATACAGCCTGTTTTGTAGCTGTGGAATTTTATATGATACTTATCGTGCTAGAGTTGGGCCTCAAAACACACAAAAAACGTTTGTTACAAATAGCATTGCTATATTGATACTACAATTTTTTTAAGTCCATCTCTAGTGGGCAAATTTTGCTGGCATTGTAATACTATCTGCAAAGTTTTCTTAACAGGTATACGTCATATGTAATTTAAAATGGGCTATGGTGAGCGCAGAGGCCAATGACGTGGGCAAGGTGAAACTGTGCCTGCTGCTGGAGCATAGCAAACACACACATCATGTCGATCAAACAGAGTACCCGGAGACAAGTGATCCCACACTTGGATACTCCGAAGAGTTGTACACATTTTATTCATAGATTGTAGCCTTTCGCCCTGCCCATTCCAACCTGGACATGAGGAGATTGCATGTAGCAATGGTCAAATATTTGAGCAGCCATTTTCACAAGGAGACAACAGTGGGAAAATGCAATTACTGTTGCAAGAGCTGTATGATAATGAGACACAATTGCCAGCAAGTGGTGTTGTTACATCAGGAAGTCAGGAGGAACACCAGTGTATGGAAGTCGGAGATGACATGGTGGATGTTAGAGTCACTGACTTAACCTGGGTAGGTAACATGCAGAGTGAGGACAGCAGCTCACAGGGGGAGGGATCCACAGAACCACCACAGGCAGAAAGAGGCAGTGGGGTGGACACAAGAGACACAAGGCGGGCAACTGATCCCCAGACCACAAACACGGGTGAAGTTGCAAAGCCAATGATCAAGTGTTCTTGAGTCTGGCACTTTTTTAAAGACAGTCCATTTAACCCTAAAAAGGTCATATACAACAACTGCCATGCCAGCATCAGCAGCGCCATAACAACTGCCAGCCTAACCACCACCAGCATGCTCAGAGACATGCAAACAAAGTACCCGACTACTTAGGCCAAACGCCAGGGTTCAGAAACAGTATCTGTGGTTGACACCACTGCCTCTTACCCTATTCTATGGGCATGTCAATCCCCTGGCCATGACGTAGGTGCACCTGTTGTTGCACACTTGCAACCACTGTCAGCATCCAAGTCCACATTCTTGTCCCAGTGCAGCATTCAGTTGTCCCTATCCCAGTTGTTGGAATGCAAGTTAATATGCAGCCACCCACCTACATTTTACAATGCTAAACAGCCACATTTCCAGACTGCTTGACCTGGAAATGTTGCCGTTTAGGCTTGTGGAGACAGAACCTTTCTGCAACCTCATTGCGGTGGCTGTCCCTCAGTACTCGGTCCCCAGCCACCACTATTTCTCCTGTATGCCATCCCTGCCAAACACAAGCACGTGTCCCATAACATCAGCCATGCCCTGACCAATGCTGTAACTGGGAAGGTCCACTTAACCATGCACACCTGGAAAAGTGCTTGTGGCCAGGGATACTACATTTCCCTGATGGCACACTGGGTTAACATTGTGGATGCTGGGATCTAGTTGGACCCTGTGAAGGAACACATGTCACCGACACTGAGGATTGCAGGCCCTGTTCAATCATGGCTGCCCCCTCCTTCTACAGCAGTTCCTGAACCTCCCCCTCCTCAGTCTCCATCTCAAAAATGTCATTAGTCGCAAGTTGAAACCACTGAAGCACTTTCTCGACCAAGAGGCAACAAGCTGTGCTGAAGCTTAGGTGATAAACCGCACACCACCTCAGAGTTGTTGAAAGGTCCAACAGACCAGACTCATCTGTGGCTATTGCCCATGAACCTACAACCAGGCATAGTCATGTGTGACAATGGAAGTAACATGTTGGCAGCTCTAAAGCTTGGTAACCTCGCACATGTACCATGGCTGGCCCACATGCTCAACTTAGTGGTTCAGCGGTTTCTCAAACCCTGCCCAGACTTGCCTTAGCTACTTGTGATACCCACTCCTTAATTAATAATGGCAAAAAAACAATTTCTGAGACCCTTCACTACTTCTTTTCAAAGGGGTATTGGAGTGCCTTCTAATTTTTAGAATCCCTTGCACTTAATGCATGCGTTTTTTCCAGTGTTAGAGACTCACTCTATAGCAATGGGAAAACATGCTTTTTTTGTGTTTAAAATGCTGTTATGTGCAAATTTTGTGCTCTAAAACCTAAATGCCCCTCTCTTTTCTGAGCCACAATGTGACTAAACCACATTTAGTGTCCACATATGTGGTGTTTTTGTAGTGATGAGAGCTTGCCTAATTTATAGGTACATGTCTCTAGAAGCACGAGTTTGATACTGCAATGTACTGGGCACTGCAATGTACTAGTGACTAAAGAGTACCTAAAAGGTACTGGGCACTACAATGTCAGTTTGCAATTTTCACTAAGCAACATCCACTGCTGCTTGTTTTTTGATAAAACCCATGGACTCAAAATCATTACTACACCTGTAGGTGAATTCCTACAGGAGTACAATTTCTAAAATGGGGTCATTTGAGGGGGATTCTGCACTTCTAGCCCTTAGAAGCTTTGTGTATGGAGTCTACAAACTATTGTAGAAAAATCTGCGCTCAAGGAGGCAAATAGCTAAGCAGAAATTGGACAAATATTGGTGCTATTTTTAACAGTTTTCCAGTGTAAAAATATAGAATCTGGGGCTAAAACAACATTTTGGTGGTAAAAATGTAATTATTATTTTTTCACTGCCTAATGGTATAAAATTATGTGACACACCTGTGATGTCAATATGATCACTGCACCCCTAAATGAATTCATTGAGAGGTGTAGCTTATAAACAGTAGTTACTTATGGGGGTTCTGCTGTTCTGGCGCCTCAGGAGCTTTCCCAGTGGGTCATGGGACCTGCAAACCATAACAGTAAAATCTGCACTATAATATAGCTCTCCTTCCCTTCTGAGCTTTGCACTGTGCCTGAAAAGTATTTCCTGATCACATGTGGAGTACACAAAGGTCCACATTTTTCCACTAGCCCTTAGAAAAATTAAAAGCTTTGTTCTAAAACAACGTTTTATTGGTAAAAATTTAATTATTCTTTCTTCTGCACCCAATGGTATAAAATTATGTGAGGCACATGTAGTGTTAATATGATCACTGCACCCCTAGATTAATTTATTGGGGATGTAGTTTGTAAAATGAGGTCACTTATGAGAGGTTTCCGCAGTTATGGCCCCTCAGGGGCTCTGCCAATGTGAAATTGTACCCTCAAACCAGTCGAACAAAATCTGATGGCGCTTCTTCCCTTCTGAGCTTTGCACTGTGCATCAAAAGTAGTTTGTGATGACATATAGCATATATGTATACTCAGGAGAAATTGCACAACAAATTTGGCATTACATTTTATCTTGCTATCCTTGTGAAAATAAGAAAATTTGGGGCTAAAACAATTTGTGGTAAAAATATACAGTATATTTTTTTCATTTTCACAGATCAACGTTGTAAAATTCTGTGAAGCACCTTTGGTTTAAGGTGCTCACTAGTGATGAGCGAGTATACTCGTTGCTCTGGTTTTCCCGAGTACGCTCGGGTGGTCTCCGAGTATTTATGACTGCTTGGAGATTAAATTTTAAATAAAGAAAAGACACCCAGACACAGCAAAGGGGACAGAACAAAGCTGAAGACGCTACCCACAGTCTCACCCCACTGCACAAGGATATGAATATAAGGAAACTTCAAACAAAAAATTAAAGAAAATATCCAAAACGGATTTCTTCATCTGAGGCAGAGCCGGCTCCAGGTCTTTGTAGGCCCGAAGCGAAAGAGTGTCAATCCGCCCCTTTAACACATATCACAATTCGCGACACACAGATACAGTAGAGAAATGTAGATATAGTACAATGTCAAAGATTTCACTTACTTCTTACATTACATGAGTGATATCAATAGCTCAGAAACCAGACAGTATAGTCCTCCATACAGTATAGTCCTCCTTTATGCGTGCAGACAACACGTTTTGACCTTCTTAGGAGACCTAGAAGACCCAAGAAGGTCGAAAAGGGTTGTCTGCACACATAAAGCAGCAGTGTGCCCTTTTTTGATCCCCCTGTGTATATTAAGGACTTTTGCCATAAGGATTATTTTAAAGATGAAAGAATAAAATGGTTTTTAATTGCCAAGTAGGATTCGCTGGAATTTGCTGTTGTATACTGTGGCTATTGCATCATGGATGTGCCTCTCCCATTTCAATTACGTGCGGCTTACTGGCAGTGAGCAGATCTCCATAGGACAACAGACTGAGTGAGCTGCCTACAACTTTTATTATTGTCTTATATAATTGGCCTCATAAGATTCTCCAAACATTTAAAAAAAAAGGAAAATGAAATATTCACCTCTCCCCCCTGGCCGCTTCTCTGCTCCAGACTCCTCAGCGTCGCTGTCTTCCAGCTCTCTGCAATGTGACTGTTCAGTCAGAGAGCACACAGACCTGATATCATCGTGCCCTCAGACACAGAAGATGCTGCAGCGGTGGAGCGGGCAGAGGTAAGTATCGCAAGCACCAGGACTTGGAGCAAGCAAAGGGCCCATCGTGGCCCTGGCACTCACACCAGCAGAGGGCTCTCATAGCGCACCGATGTCCCCGATGGTGAGTGGGTCCCCTCGCCTGCTCAGGGCCCCAGCACTTGCCCGGGTACACCGGGTGCTGACGCCAGCCCTGATCTGATGTATCATTTTATTCAGTATGACAGTGCCAAAATGGCCCTGTCTTTACTTAGTAAAATCCTGCTGACAGGTTTTCCTTTTGCAAAGGTTTAATAGGAGTATTAGCATGGTAGATAACTTTCCATGATCATGTTGTAGGGTTGAAGGGCAATGAGGTTATAAGAGAGAGAACTCTATTTCTGACCATGTTCAATATTGACAATGGCATCCAACGGGATTAAACTGCTACTTATCAGGTGGATGTCAACACAGTCATCTGCCATCGAGGCAACTGAGCTTATTAGAATATAATATGTTTTAAAATGGTTATCTGAGTCTGGGTACCAAGGAACACATTCAAAGATCTTGCAGACCCCATTCTTCAAAAGTTCAAGCATTGTGGGGATCTACAATATACAAAATTAGGGAGGTGATCTTAATGTTATGGCTGATCTATTTCATTAAAGGGGATCTGTCAGCAGGTTGTTGCTATTTAATCTGAGAGCAGCATAATACAGGGACAGAAAACCTGATTCCAGGGATGTGTCACTTTCTCAACAGCTTGCTATATTTTCAATGCATTCAGTGTTTTATCAGCCAGAGATTATCCCTGCACAGCTAAGGGTACTGTCACACTCTGCAACTTTCCAACGACTGCGACTAGCGATACGACCTGGCCGTGATCGTTGGAAAGTCGTTGTGTGGTCGCTGGGGAGCTGTCACACAGACAGCTCTCCAGCGACCAACGATGCCGAGGTCCCGGGTAACCAGGGTAAACATCGGGTTACTAAGCGCAGGGCCGCGCTTAGTAACCCGATGTTTACCCTGGTTACCATCATAAAAGTAAAAAAACAAACAGTACATACTCACATTCCGGTGTCCTTCAGGTCCCTTGCCGTCTGCGCTTCCCGCTCTGACTGAGTGCCGCCGTAAAGTGAAAGCAGATCACAGCGGTGACGTCACCGCTGTGATCTGCTCTTACTTTCCGGCCGGCAGTCAGTCAGAGCGGGAAGCAGACGGCAAGGGACCTGAAGGACACCGGAATGTGAGTATGTACTGTTTGTTTTTTTTTACTTTTACGCTGGTAACCACGGTAAACATCGGGTTACTAAGCGTGGCCCTGCGCTTAGTAACCCGATGTTTACCCTGGTTACAAGCGAACGCATCGCTGGATCGCTGTCACACACAACGATCCAGCGATGACAGCGGGAGATCCAGCGACAAAATAAAGTTTCAAACGATCTGCTACAACGTACGATTCTCAGCAGGGTCCCTGATCGCTGCTGCGTGTCAGACACAGCGATATCGTATGGATATCGCTGGAACGTCACGGATCGTACCGTCGTAGCGACCAAAGTGCCACTGTGTGACAGTACCCTAAGTGTTTGCGTGGCAGACAGTCCAGATAATTTGTGAAATCAAGCTCCACCCCTGATTGACAGCTTGGTGACAATGAACAGTGTACACTGGAAGCTGCCAGTCAGGGGTATGAGCTACTTTATCTATAGAAAAGAAAACAGTGATTCTATCAACACTGCATCAAAGTGACAAATCGCTGGAATCAGGTTCTCTACCCCTACATTATGCTGCTCTCACATTCTATATAAAAAAGGTGGACAGATTTACTTTAATATTTTGTTGCTACGTAGTGAGATGAAAGTAGGTACATTTGCACTTTAATAATTAAACTTTTGGCTAATCCTCCTTGTCATCCCATTCCTAAAGTATGCAAGTATTGTTAATAGATGCACAATAAATAGGAAACACCTGAAAAGAGGAAATATCCATTCTATTTTTCATAGGCAATTAAACATTGTAGATATTTAGAAAAACATTATCATTATACAGAAACACTTGTTTTATTTTACCGTTACTGAAATTGTTCCATATCAGTCAATGATGACAGATCTTTGTTCAATGTTTTACAGCAGTATTTTATGGTTTGTAATGTCAACTGCTGAGAAAACACAAGTGACACAGCTACAGAAACAGTCATCTTTCTTAAGATTTCTTGTATTATAGTTTAATAAGTTAGGTTTGTAGGGGCATATTGCAAAGATAGTAGGGTCAAGGATGATTACAAAGGCTTTATCGAGAGACAAGCTAGCTAGAGTCTCAAATCAACTCAAATCCAGCTTGCAGATGGCCTTCTCAAGCAGCTCTGCCCTCAGAACCTGAAGAAGATTGATTGTTCATGATCCTCATGTAAGATGTCAATGTTTAGCTCAAGAAGCCTGTCATCAGCTTCAGTTCACAAATCTCACCTCTGGGCAACAGTATAGTGTAATTGACATTCAGTAAGCCTCAGGGGGGTCAGAGGATTAATGCGTCACAGATATTTTACTTACTGTAATATAAATAAAAAAAGAATGAATCTGTAGTCGTACATTTCAATAACAGGTTAAAAAAGCAGATCATACTTTATCGGTACAGTGACTTGTCATCATGTCAGGCCAGGAGAGCTTTATATATTTCTAACAAAGGATACTTGATTTAGTTCTGTATGTTCTGATAAACCTGTGTGGCTACATAGCTGACAATATCAAATTTGACATCTCAAAACTAGATAACAGTATCTGTACTTTACCAGAGTGAAGTTCAGAATCTCAAAAAAAACAACCCCTGATTTTACTTATTCCATGCACCTAAAATGTAGATCTTAAGCCACGTTAATCAAATATAGCCATATGCAAATTCTAATTTATGCTAATTTATCTAAATTTGGTCCAATCTCAGGAAAATAATTACTTAGATTTAAGTATGGTTCAGTCTGATCTTTCATCATAGATTTGTCTAGAACTTAAAAAAAAGCTTTATCTTTTTTCATAGTCAAGAATTGATTACTTTTCATAACATAAAGTTGGGGTAACACAACACATTGCAATATTCACAAAAGACTGTATGAAACATTACTTAAAGGATATGTTCAGTAGGAATTTTTTTTTATTTATAAAATTGAAAATTAAATATCCATAATATTTACACCTTTTATACATTTCCTAGTGGGAAAAAGTATATGATTATACAATAACAAAATATATGTTAACTCAATGCTCTACAAAGCAGGTCCAACCTGTTCTTTATGTTTGAATGTATGACAGTTTAATGTTGTACATCAAACATGGATACATGTAATTCAAGAATAAGCCTAGAGCATTATGTAGCCGCTTTACTTCTTTTATTTACATGTGTATATTACACAAGAAAGTATTGAGTAAGTACAATGATAGCTTCCTAGACAAGTATAGACAAAGGACTGAGGTATTAAGAATACTGAGCATTCCTCATAGGTGTTAATGACTTCAAACCTGTCAAGAATGTCTCACTGTTTACAACAATGGCAATCAAAAGATTAAATAAGAAAACAGTAACATTTCCTGCAGGTAAGCTCAAGTGACAAAGAAAGAAAAAGTCTTTTGTTACCTTGGGATGCTTCATAAAGGTTAATCACCTCACCTCTCATGTCATGTCAACTTTCAGTTCTTATGATGCTTACTTATTAGGATTACACTGTTTGAAATTATTGTAAATCTTTACACAGACAAAACCAACAAACTGTAATAAGATATTCTCACATTTTCTGAAAACATGATCTTTAGTATCATTTTATTTTTCTTTGTTCTGTTGACTACTTTCAAGCACATGTATAATAAAGCAGCAGAAAGTATATGGTTTGGTAAGTAAAAGAATATTCAAAGTCAGACATTGAATAGAAGGGTTGAGTCTAACACTTCACAATGACCTTTTTAACTATAAAGCACTTATTCTAGTTTAGAAAATTGTTGTGATTATGTTATAGCACCAGTAAAGTTAAAAAACTGAATCCACACAAAAAGGCTTCGTAATAAATCAGAGAACACTGGCAAATGACAGATTCCAGATAGATTACCCTATATAAGCACACTACCCAAGTTCAGATGCTCGGTTCACATCCATATTGTAGGATAGTTCACTATTGCTCTTGCTACATGTTGGTATTTTTCTTACTGCAAATATGCCCTATAATTTGTTGCTCAACCAGACTAAACATGCTCTTTTTAACAGGGTGATATCCTAAGAATTTGGAGAAAGGTACCTACTAGTAATGAGAGAGCACTAAAATGCTCAGTTGCTCATTGCTCAAACCAAGCAATTCCTAATACTTGGATGCTCGTTTCAAGTAACAAATGTAATTGGAGTCAATGGGAAATCCAAGCATTATTCCGGAAGACCCTAAAAGGAGGTCTGGGGGGCAGTGAAAATGTTGAAATGGATGTAAAAAGTGCTGACTGGAGGGAGAACAGCATGGGGAAGACCCCTGGAAGCATCTATAAGTCCCAGATTGCTGTTGAGAATAATGGTGTCACGCTTTTACTCCACTTTAAGGAGTGACAATAAAACATTCAAAATCAAACGGATATTTTGATTTTTGGAAGTTAGAAATATATTAAACTTTGGAGTTTAAAGGATACAAAAATGTTAAGGAACATTTCTCCTGTATAATGAATTGTATGTAAGGTAAAATTTTAAAAATATTTAAAAAATAATAGTTCAACTAAACCAATATTGAATTTTTAATTAAAAAAATTGGAAATGTCATGTTAATTTATGAAGGAAGCAAGGACTGCCAAAAATTAGGGACTCTCAGTCACTCATAAAGACTGGCCTATTGCCTCAACATATTTATATTACTATCCCTGTTTTGCCTATGCAAAATTTTCTTCAAAACCAGGACACTCATATCATCTGTTCACACACCCTAGATGCACTTAGTAGCCCTCTGTGTCCAGAAACATACTGATTGGTGACCGATTCATGCAGCGTTACGAGAACACCCAATTTATTATATTAATGGCTGAACAGTACAATCCAAGCAATTGTTACCATCCACCTTTCTTGTCTCCCCTATTTCCTCATAGATTGTAAGCTTGCAAGTAGAGATTAGCAAAGTTGTTTGGAAAACATTTGCCAATCTCAAATTCGGCATGAACATTGCACATTCGGATTCGTATTCCTCAAAATCAGCAAAATTCGTCCAAAGCTCTGCAAATTATTGCATTTCCACTAATGCTTTTGTCAGGACTTTGGCTAGGATAGTGGTGCTGTATGATGATTGGGGGTATGTGTTTGATCAGGAGAGGGCATGAGGATAGGTCATAGTAGTGGCGGACTGTTTTTCTTATTTTCATTACCTTAATGTATGGAGATACTGGCAGTCAATCAGGGCATAGAAACCATCTACAATATCCAGACACAAAGGCTTCTATCATGGCTGACGAAATCACATGTCCCTCTCCATATAAATATTGGACACGTTGTCTTTGCGCCACTTTGTCAGTGTAACAGCGCAGAGAGGCTGGTTCTGCTGCTGCTGCAAGTAGTCAGATAGTTCAGATAGATAGCATGCTGTGTAAAATCGACCTTCCAGCATCTAAATCGTTTGTGCTAATATTGTGGGCCATCTAGGAGTCCACATTTCCGAATCTAAATCCTTTCTGTTAATAGTGTGGGCAATACACCAGGCCACATTTCAGAATCTACATAATTTGTGCTAGTAGTGTGGGCCACACACCAGGCCACATTTCTGAATCTAAATTGTTTCTGCTAATAGCGTGAGCCCTATATCAGGCCACATTTCAGAATTAAAATTGATTATGCTAATAGTATTGTCGAGCTATGAGTACACATTTCAGAATCTTAATCCTTTCTGCTAATGGTGTGGGCCATACCCCAGGCCACATTTTAGAATCTAAATCGTTTTTGCTAATAGTGTGGGCGTGACACCAGGCCACATTTCAGAATCTATTAAACCGACCCAAAATTTGGATCTTTAGGTGACTAATACAAATTTAATAACCAATAAATTCTTGAAAATAGTGCATAAAATAAGATACATCAATGAAAGGGGTTTGAGAAAAAAATATTACTAAATTTTAGTAAGCATACATAACAGACAAAAACGGATAATAAGGTGAGGAAATAACAACAGCTAAACGGGACCGATATGAGAAAATATACAAAGAGGTTATATCACATTGGAAAGAGAAAGCATGAGTCCCTTAGCTACAACCACACACGTATATAGCATTTTGCCGGAATACACAAGTGCAATGCTTTAGTTATCTGATGAGCCAGTAAATATTATTAGCCATTTGGGCAATAAGTTCAGGTATAATAGCCTTGTGTTTCCTTTAGGTAGAGCATATACAGTTGTGATCAAAAGTTTACATACCCCGGCAGAATTTTTGCTTTCTTGGCATTTTTTCAGAGAATACAGGTCCTTCTCAAAAAATTAGCATATAGTGTTAAATTTCATTATTTACCATAATGTAATGATTACAATTAAACTTTCATATATTATAGATTCATTATCCACCAACTGAAATTTGTCAGGTCTTTTATTGTTTTAATACTGATGATTTTGGCATACAACTCCTGATAACCCAAAAAACCTGTCTCAATAAATTAGCATATTTCACCCAACCAATCAAATAAAAGTGTTTTTTAATACCAAACAAAAAAACCATCAAATAATAATGTTCAGTTATGCACTCAATACTTGGTCGGGAATCCTTTGGCAGAAATGACTGCTTCAATGCGGCGTGGCATGGAGGCAATCAGCCTGTGACACTGCTGAGATGTTATGGAGGCCCAGGATGCTTCAATAGCGGCCTTAAGCTCATCCAGAGTGTTGGGTCTTGCGTCTCTCAACTTTCTCTTCACAATATCCCACAGATTCTCTATGGGGTTCAGGTCAGGAGAGTTGGCAGGCCAATTGAGCACAGTAATACCATGGTCAGTAAACCATTTACCAGTGGTTTTGGCACTGTGAGCAGGTGCCAGGTCGTGCTGAAAAATGAAATCTTCATCTCCATAAAGCATTTCAGCCGATGGAAGCATGAAGTGCTCCAAAATCTCCTGATAGCTAGCTGCATTGACCCTGCCCTTGATGAAACACAGTGGACCAACACCAGCAGCTGACATGGCACCCCACACCATCACTGACTGTGGGTACTTGACACTGGACTTCAGGCATTTTGGCATTTCCTTCTCCCCAGTCTTCCTCCAGACTCTGGCACCTTGATTTCCGAATGACATGCAAAATTTGCTTTCATCAGAAAAAAGTACTTGGGACCACTTAGCAACAGTCCAGTGCTGCTTCTCTGTAGCCCAGGTCAGGCGCTTCTGCCGCTGTTTATGGTTCAAAAGTGGCTTTACCTGGGGAATGCGGCACCTGTAGCCCATTTCCTGCACACGCCAGACTCAGTCCACTACTTCCTCAGGTTCCCCAAGGTCTGGAATCGGTCCTTCTCCACAATCTTCCTCAGGGTCCGGTCACCTCTTCTCGTTGTACAGCGTTTTCTGCCAAATTGTTTCCTTCCAACAGACTTACCATTGAGGTGCCTTGATACAGCACTCTGGGAACAGCCTATTTGTTGAGAAATTTCTTTCTGGGTCTTACCCTCTTGCTTGAGGGTGTCAATGATGGCCTTCTTGACATCTGTCAGGTCGCTAGTCTTACCCATGATGGGGGTTTTGAGTAATGAACCAGGCAGGGAGTTTTTAAAAGCCTCGGGTATCTTTTGCATGTGTTTAGAGTTAATTAGTTGATTCAGAAGATTAGGGTAATAGGTCATTTAGAGAACCTTTTCTTGATATGCTAATTTATTGAGACAGGTTTTTTGGGTTATCAGGAGTTGTATGCCAAAATCATCAGTAATAAAACAATAAAAGACCTGACAAATTTCAGTTGGTGGATAATGAATCTATAATATATGAAAGTTTAATTGTAATCATTACATTATGGTAAATAATGAAATTTAACACTATATGCTAATTTTTTGAGAAGGACCTGTATGAATGATAACACCAAAACTTTTTCTCCACTCATGGTTACTGGTTGGGTGAAGCCATCTATTGTCAAACTACTGTGTTTTCTCTTTTTTATTCATTATGACAACCCTAAACATCCAAATGACCTTGATCAAGTTCCCATTCCCCATATTTTAATACCGTGTATTGCCCCCTCTAACATCAATGACAGCTTGAAGTCTTTTGTGGTAGTTCTTTATAATTTTTTTTTTATTTTCTTAGATGGTAAAGCTGCCCACTCTTCTTGGCAAAAAGCCTCCAGTTCCTGTAAATTCCTGGGCTATCTAGAATGAATTGTGCCCTTGAGATCCCTCCAAAGTGGCTGAAAGATATTGAGGTCAGGAGACTGAGATGACCACTCCAGAACCTTCACTTTATTCTGCTGTAGCCAATGACAGGTCAACTTGGACATGTGTTTTTGATCGTAGTCCTGTTGGAACATCCAAGTATGTCCCATGTGTAGTTTTGGAACTGATGAGTGCAAATTTGCCTCCAGTGTTTGCTGTTAACTTGCTACATTCATCGTTCCTTCAACTTTGATCAAGTTTCCTGTACCTTTGTAGCTCACACATCCCCAAAACATCAGTGATTCACCCCTGTGCTTTACAGTGGGAATGGTGTTCACCAATGAACATGTAGGGATTGTCTGCCATACACTGTAATACCGCAGTCATCTTTGTTATGGTATTACAGTGATTGGCTGGCCGCACAGCGTCATCATGTCTATAAGAGATCTGACACTGCCCTGCTCAGGCGCATTCTGCTCTGGACTCAGCTACTGTAGGGAGTGCTGCTGCTGAGATAGGGTCAGATTTGTTCTTTTATTTGTTAGTGTGGGTCTACTATTGTTCAATCCAAAAATCCTGATAAACCAACAGTACTTTTAAGGGCTAATTCAAAGGTATATAGATTGCAGTGCTAGGTAGGCAGGGGAGTTTATGTGCTCATATCCACATCAGTGCAAGGCCTGCAGGCACTGAATTTGAGTATATAGATCTCACTGCATACATCAAAAGGCTCCATTACTGTCTGCTGCATATTTTATATATACCTACAGTAGCTGCAGGTATCCATGGCTAGGAGGGTTTTTTTTGCACCTTATACCTGCTAATTAGTGATGAGCGAATATACTCGTTACTCGAGATTTCCCAAGTATGCTCGGGTGTCCTCCGAGTATTTGTAAGTGTTCGGAGATTCAGTTTTAGCTGAATAATTTACAGCTACTAGCCAGCATAAGTACATGTGGGGGTTGCCTGGTTGCTAGGGAATCCTCACATGTAATCAAGCGGGTTAACAGATGTAAATTATTCAGCTGCACTTACAAATACTCGGAGCACACCCGAACGTGCTCGGGAAATCTCGAGTAACGAGTATATTCGCTCATCACTACTGCTAATTTTATTACAAAGCAATTCATAGCCCCCTTTTTTCTACATTTAATTGCTAGGTCACACTGCAGGCTACAGCCAGGTCATTTTAATCCAAGAGCGTGCAAATCTAAAAATTTAAAACGTTTTTTTTTTTTTGTCCCAGGCATCAGATGTGAGAAAAGTCTGGCCTTTTTTTTGGTACTACAGTATTTTTTGGAGTGTCTTACAACATTTTTGGACACCATTTTGCTGACCAAAAAATCTTTAGCTGGACCAAAAATATTTAGCTACAGTCCTTATATTTATCACTGTGATTTGTACGCCACACGCAACGCATATCATTGCGCTAAATATTTTACAATTTTAGTACTGCAATTTTTTTGTGTGTGTCATAGCCTACTTATTAACACAATTTTGGTGGGTCCAAAAAAATCATGGCCAAGTTTTGATCAGTCTGTTATCTCCATCAGACACCCGGTCTATCTGTGGTCTCCAAATACCTTCTTTTCAGGCATACATTCCACTTTTTGTCTGTCTGCTTCCCTTGGTCTATATACAGTATTTTGGGTTAAGAAAAGAGTAAAAAACTTCAGGCCACATATTGAATCAGTCTGTTATCTCAGTCAGACCCCTGGTCTATCTGTGGTCTCCAAATACTTGTTTTTCAGGCATACACTCCACTTTCTCGTCTGTCTGCTACCCTTGGACTATACAGTATTTTTTGGTTAATTTTTTTTTTAAAAACTCCAGGCCACATATTGAAACAGTCTGTTACCTCCATCTGACGCCCGGTCATTCTGTGGTCTCCAAATACTTGCTTTTCATGCATAAGTTCCACTTTTTTGTCTGTCTGCTTCCCTAGTTCTATACAGTATTTTTGGGTTTAAAAAATTTAAAAAACTCCAGGCCACATATTGAAAGAGTCAGTTATCTCAGTCAGACCCCAGGTCCATCTGTGGTCTCCAAGTACTTGCTTTTCAGGCATACATTCCACTTTTTTTGTCTGTCTGTCTGCTACCCTTGGTTTATACAGTATTTTGGGGTAAAAAAATGTAAAAAACTCCAGGCCACATATTTAAACATTCTGTTGTCTCCGTCCGACACCATGTCTATCTGTGCTCTCCAAATTCTTGCTTTTTAGGCATACATTTCACTTTTTTGTCTGTCTGCTACCCTTGGTTTATACAGTATTTTGGGGTTAAAAAATGTAAAAATCTCCAGGCCACATATTGAAACAGTCTGTTATCTGTAGGCTACAAAAACTTGCTTTTCAGGCATACATTCCACTTTTTTGGCGTTGTGTTAGCCTACTTCATGACAGTAATTTTCTTTTAAAAAAATAAAAAAGGCCTCATATTGAACATTGTGGTTTCTCTGTCGGACACCTCCTCTATCTGTGGGTTAAAAATTGTTGCATTTGAATGCTCCTTTGAACTGGTTTTGGTGTGTCTTACCCTAGTTATTAATAACATTTGTTAAAAACAAAAAAAAATTACCAACATTCCATTGAATTAACCCTTTAACCACCAAGGGTGGTTTGCACGTTAATGACCAGGCCAATTTTTCCAATTCTGACCACTGTCCATTTATGAGGTTATAACTCTCGAATGCTTCTATGGATCCCAGTGATTCTGACAATGTTTTCTCATTACATATTGTACTTCATGTGAGTGGTAAAAGTGCTTTGATTTGACTTGCGTTTATTTGTGAAAAAAAGCAGAAATTTGGTGAACATTTTGCAATTTTCCAACTTTTACTTTTCATGCCCTTAAATCACAGAGATAGATCACACAAAATACTTAATAAGCAACATTTCTTACATGTCTACTTTACATCAGCACAATTTTGGAACCAAGTTTTTTTTTTTGTTTGGGAGTTATAAGGGTTAAAATTTGTGATTTCTCATTCTTGCAACACCAATTTTTTTACGGACTTCATCACAATACCCAAAAGTGACACCATTCTAAAAACTGCACCCCTCAAGGTGCTCAAAACCACATTCAATAAGTTTATTAACCCTTCTGTTGCTTCACAGGAATTTTTGGAATGTTTAACCCCTTAAGCCCCGAGGGTGGTTTGCACGTTAATGACCGGGCCAATTTTTACAATTCTGACCACTGTCCTTTTATGAGGTTATAACTCTGGAACGCTTCAACAGATCTTAGCGATTCTGACACTGTTTTCTCGAGACATATTGTACTTCATGATAGTGGTAAAATTTCTTCGATATAACTTGCGTTTATTTGTGAAAAAAATGGAAATTTGGCTAAAATTTTGAAAATTTCGCAATTTTCCAACTTTGAATTTTTATGCCCTTAAATCACAGAGATATGTCACACAAAATACTTAATAAGTAACACTTCTCACATGTCTACTTTATATCAGCACAATTTTGGAACCAAAATTTTTTTTTGTTAGGGAGTTATAAGGGTTAAAATTGACCAGAAATTTCTCATTTTTACAACACCATTTTTTTTTAGGGACCACATCTCATTTGAAGTCATTTTGAGGGGTCTATATGATAGAAAATATCCAAGTGTGACACCGTCCTAAAAACTGCACCCCTCAAGGTGCTCAAAACCACATTCAAGAAGTTTATTAACCCTTCAGGTGTTTCACGGGAATTTTTGGAATGTTTAAATAAAAATGAACATTTAACTTTTTTTCACACAAAATTTATTTCAGCTCCAATTTGTTTTATTTTACCAAGGGTATCAGGAGAAAATAGACCCCAAAAGTTTTTGAACAATTTGTCCTGAGTACGCTGATACCTTATATGTGGGGGTAAACCACTGTTTGGGCGCATGGTAGAGCTCGGAAGGAAAGGAGCACCATTTTACTTTTCAATGCAAAATTGACTGGAATTGAGATGGGACGCCATGTTGCGTTTGGAGAGCCCCTGATGTGCGTAAACATTGAAACCCCCCACAAGTGACACCATTTTGGAAAGTAGACCCCCTAAGGAACTTATCTAGATGTGTGGTGAGCACTTTGACCCACCAAGTGCTTCACAGAAGTTTATAATGCAGAGCCGTAAAAATAAAAAATCATATTTTTTCACAAAAATGATCTTTTTGCACCCAATTTTTTATTTTCCCAAGGGTAAGAGAAGAAATTGGACCCCAAAAATTGTTGAGCAATTTGTCCTGCATACGCTGATACCCTATATGTGGGTGTAAAGCACTGTTTGGGCGCATGGCAGAGCTTGGAAGGGAAGGAGCGCCATTTGACTTTTCAATGCAAAATTGACTGGAATTGAGAATGGACGCCATGTTGCGTTTGGAGAGCCCCTGATGTGCGTAAACATTAAAACCCCCAACAAGTTACACCATTTTGGAAAGTAGACCCCCTAAGGAACTTATCTAGATGTGTTTTGAGAGCTTTGAACCCCCAAGTGTTTCACTACAGTTTATAACGCAGAGCCGTGAAAATAATTTTTTTTTTCACAAAAATGATTTTTTAGCCCCCAGTTTTGTATTTTCACAAGTGTAAAAGGATAAATTGGACCCCAATAGTTGTTTTCCAAATTGTCCTGAGTACGCTGATACCCCGTACGTGGGGGGAACCACTGTTTGGGTGCATGGCAGAGCTCGGAAGGGAAGGAGCGCCATTTGGAATGCAGACATAGATGGATCGGTCTCCAGGCGTCACGTTTAGTGTTGAGCATTCCGATACTGCAAATATCGGGTATCGGCCGATATTTGCTGTATCAGAATTCCGATACTGAGTTCCGATATTTTTGCGATATCGGAAATTGGAATCGGAAGTGTGCGGTGCGTATGGTTCCCAGGGTCTGGAGGAGAGGAGACTCTCCTTCAGGCCCTGGGATCCATATTCATGTAAAAAATAAATAAGAAAAATAAAAAATATTGATATACTCACCCTCGGATGGCCCCTGGTTCTTAGCGGTGCCTCCGTTCCAAAGAATGCAGGGAGTGAAGGACCTTCGATGACGTCGCGGCTTGTGATTGGACGCGTGAGCGGTCACATGAGCGGTCACGCGACCAATCACAAGCCGCGACATCATTGAAGGTCCTTCACTCCCTGCATTCTTAGGAACGGAGGCAGACGCTTGGACCGGTGAAAGCCGGGGCCGTCGGAGGGGTGAGTATATCAATATTTTTTATTTTTCTTCTTTATTTTATACATGAATATGGATCCCAGGGCCTGAAGGAGAGTTTCCTCTCCTTCAGACCCTGGGAACCATTCCGATATTTTGTGTCCCATTGATATGCATTGGTATCGGGTATCGGCGATATCCGATATTTTTTGGATATCGGCCGATCCAATCCGATACCAATAACTTTGCATATCGGAAGGTATCGCTCAACACTAGTCACGTTGCATTTGCAGAGCCCCTGAGGTACCCAAACAGTAGAAACCCCCCACAAGTGACCCCATATTGGAAACTAGACCTCCCAAGGAACTTATCTAGATGTGTTGTGAGAACTTTGAACCCCCAAGTGTTTCATTACAGTTTACAATGCAGAGCCATGAAAATAAAAAATCTTTTTTTCCCACAGAAATGATTTTTAGCCCCCCAAATTTTTATTTTCCAAGGATAACAAGAGAACTTGGACCCCAAAAGTTATTGTCCAATTTGTCCCGAGTACGCTGATATCCCATATGTTGGGGTAAGCCCCTGTTTGGGCACACGGGAGAGCTCGGAAGGGAAAGAGCACTGTTTTACTTTTTCAACGCAGAATTGGCTGGAATTGAGATCGGACACCATATCGCGTTTGGAGAGCCCCTGATGTGCCTGAACAGTGGAAACTCCCCAATTCTACCTGAAACCCTAATCCAAACACACCTCTAACCATAATCCCAACGGTAACCCTAACCACACCCCTAACCCTGACACACCCCTAACTCTAATCCCAACTCTAATCCCAACTGTAAATGTAATCCAAACCCTAACCCTACCTTTAGCCCCAACTCTAACCCTAACTTTAGCCCCAACCCTAACCCTAACTTTAGCCCCAACTCTAACCCTAACTTTAGCCCCAACCCTAACCCTAACTTTAGCCCCAACCCTAACCCTAACTTTAGCTCCAACCCTAGCCCCAACCCTAACCCTAGCCCTAACCCTAGCCCTAACCCTACCCCTAACCCTAGCCCTAACCCTAGCCCAAACCCTAATGGGAAAATGGAAATAAATACATTTTTTTAATTTTTTTATTTTTCGCTAACTAAAAGGGTGATGAAGGGGGGTTTGATTTACTTTTATAGCGGGTTTTTTAGCGGATTTTTATGATTGGCAGCCGTCACACACTGAAAGACGCTTTTTATTGCAAAAAATATTTTTTACATTACCACATTTTGAGAGCTATAATTTTTCCATATTTTGGTCCACAGAGTCATGTGAGGTCTTATTTTTTGTGGGACGAGTTGACGTTTTTATTTGTAACATTTTCGGGCACGTGACATTTTTTGATCGCTTTTTCTTCTGATTTTTGTGAGGCAGAATGACCAAAAACCAGCTATTCATGAATTTCTTTTGGGGGAGGCGTTTATACCGTTCCGCGTTTGGTAAAATGGATAAAGCAGTTTTATTCATCGGGTCAGTACGATTACAGCGATACCTCCTTTATATATTTTTTTATGTTTTGGTGCTTATATACGATAAAAACTATTTTATAGAAAAAATAATTATTTTTGCATCGCTTTATTCTGAAGACTATAACTTTTTTATTTTTTCTTTGATGATGCTGTATGGTGGCTCGTTTTTTGCGGGAAGAGATGTTGTTTTCAGCGGTACCATGCTTATTTATATCCGTCTTTTTGATCGCGTGTTATTCCACTTTTTATTTGGCGGTATGATAATAAAGCGTTGTTTTTTGCCTTTTTTTACGGTGTTCACTGAAGGGGTTAACTAGTGGGACAGTTTTATAGGTCGGGTCGCTACAGACGCGGCAATGCTAAATATGTGTACTTTTATTGTTTTTTTATTTTTATTTAGATAAAGAAATGTAATTATAAGAACAATATATATACCGTATTTTTCGGACTATAAGACGCACCATACTATAAGACACACCCAAAATTTGGGGTGAAAAATGCAGAAAAAAAGATTTTTTATAAGATGGGGGTCCGTCTTATTGTCCGAATTTAAGATCTCTTACCTGAGGGCAGGCAGTGGCAGAGCAGGGTCACAGGAGGCATGGTGGTGGCAGAGGTGAGGTGATGCTGAGGTGGGTGCGTTGGGCGGAACGGCATGCACCTGAGCAGGGTCCCATCCTGCTTAGGTGGGCGACTCCATGGCCTGGTGTCCATGGGGAGGTTGCTGTGGCGGTGGCAGACGTGCGGTCACTTCCTCAGGTGGCAGCGGCCAGGGTCCCTTCCACATATGAGGTGACGCCACAGCAGTAGTGAAGGGGAGCAGCAGAGCTGGGTGGTTTTCCTGGTGGTGGCGGGCTTACCGGCATTGTGGCGGCGACAGAGGTGCGGGCATGATGTGGCACGGTGAGCTGTATGGCGTGAGCAGGTCCCATCCATATTTGAGGTGAATCCGTGGCCCGGTATTGATGGAGAGCAGCAGCGCTGGTGAGTTATGGTATTTTCCGGTGGCGGCGGCCATCTTACTGAGGCCGCGCGTGCGCAGATTCACTACTCTGCGTCCCAGGGCTTCAGGAAAATGGCCGCAGCGATCTCCATCTGCGCACGCGCGGCCTCCCGCGGCCATTTTCTTGAAGCCCTGGGACGCAGAGTAGTGAATCTGCGCACGCGCGGCCTCAGCAAGATGGCCGCCGCCACCGGAAAATACCGTAACTCACCAGCACTGCTGCTCTCCATCAATACCGGGCCGCGGATTCACCTCAAATATGGATGGGACCTGCTCACGCCATACAGCTCACCGTGCCACATCACGCCCGCACCTCTGTCGCCGCCACAATGCCGGTAAGCCTGCGTTCCGAATATAAGACGCACCCCCCATTTTCCTCACAATTTTTTTGGGGAAAAAGTGCGTCTTATATTCCGAAAAATACATAATATATATATATATTATTTTTTTTAATTTTTTTTTTTTTTACACTATAACATTGCCCCAGGGGGGCATGATGTTATAGTGTAAGATCGCCGATCTGACACTTTGCTGTGCACTGTGTCAGATCGGCGATCTGACGTGCACAGCTCCTGGTGGCTTCCCGGTGCCTGCTCTGAGCAGGCGCAGTGAAGCCACCTCCCTGCAGGACCCGGATGCCGTGGCCATCTTGGATCCGGGCCTGCTGCAGGGAGGAAGAGGTAAGAGACCCTCGCGTTGCTCCGGGGGTCTCAGGGAAGCCCGCAGGGAGCCCCCTCCCTGCGCGATGCTTCCCTATACCGCCGGAACACTGCGATCATGTTTGATCGCAGTGTGCCAGGGGTTAATGTGCCGGGGGCGGTCCGTGACCGCTCCTGGCACATAGTGCCGGATGTCAGCTGCGATAGTCAGCTGACACCCGTCCGCGATCAGCCGGGCTCCCCCCGTGAGCGCGGCCGATCACATATGACGTACTATCCTGTCACTGATAATTAAGTCCCAGGTCACCTTGACGGGATAGTATGTCATATGGGATTAAGGGGTTAAAAAAATTTACATTTAACTTTTTTTTCGCAAAAAATTTACTTCAGATCCAGTTTTTTTATTTTACAAAGGGTAACAGGAGAAATTAGATGTCAAAAGTTGTAAAATTTGTCCTGAGTACGCCGATACCCCATATATTGGGGTAAACCACTGTTCGGGTGCTTGGCAGAGTTCAGAAGGGAAAGAGCGCCGTTTGACTTTTCAATGCAAAATTGGCTGGAATTGAGATCGGACGCCATGTCGCGTTTTGAGAGCCCCTGATGTGCCCAAACAGTGGAAACCCCCACAAGTAACACGATTTTCGGAAGTAGACCCCCTACGGAACTTATCTAGATGTGTGGTGAGCACTTTCAACCCCTAAGTGCATCATAGAAGTTTATAAAGTGGAGCCGTAAAAATAAAAAATCACATTTTTTTTCACAAAAATAATCTTTTTGCCCCAATTTTTATTTTCCCAAGGGTATCCAGAGAAATTGGACCCCATAAGTTGTCGTACAATTTGTCCTGAGTACGCGAATACACCATATGTGGAGGGAACCGTGGGCGCACGGCAGAGCTCGGAAGGGAAAGACCGCTGTTTTGTAAAGCAGACTTTGAAGGAATGGTCTGCGGGCATGACGTTGCATTTGCAGAGCCCCTGATGTACCTAAACAGTGGAAACCCACCACAAGTGACCACATATTGGAAACAAGTCCCCCCCAAGGAACTTATCTTGATGTGTTGTGAGATTTTTTAACCCCCAAGAGTTTCACTAAAGTTTATAACGCAGAGGCGTGAAAATAAAAAAATCCTTTTTTTTCTCAAAAATGATTTTTTAGCCCCCGATTTTGTATTTTTCCAAGAGTAACCGGAGACATTGGACCCCTAAAGTTGTTGTACAATTTGTCTTTGTCCTGAGTATGCTGATACCCCATATGTGGGGGTAAGCTACTGTTTGGGTGCACGGCAGAGCTCAGAACGTGAAGCAGAACCGTTTTACTTTTTCAAAGCAGAATTGGCTGGAATTGAGATTGGACGCCATGTCGTGTTTGGAGAGCCCCTGATGGGCCTAAACAGTGGAAGCCACCCAATTCTAACTCCAACCCTGCCGCCAACACACCCCTAACCCTAATCATAACCACACCCCTAATACGAACACACCCCAACCCCAATCCCAACCCTAACCACACCCCTAACCCTAATTCCAACATTAAATCACACACCTAACCCTAATCTCAACCCTAACCCCAACACAGCCCTAACCCTAATGCCAACCCTAACCACACCAATAACCCTAATCCCAATATTAAACCATATCCCTAACCCTAACCAGAACCCTAACCCCAACACACCCCTAACCCCAACACACTCCTAACCCTAATGCCAACCATAACCCTAACCACATCCCTAACCCTAATCCCAACCCTAACCACACCCCTAACTCTAATCCCAACATTAAACCACACCCCTAACTCTAATCCCAACCCTAACCAGAACCCTAACCCCAACACACCCCTAACCCTAATTCCAGCCATAATCATAACGCTAACCACACTCCTAACCTTAATCGCAACCCTAATCCCAATCCTAACCCTAATAATAACCATAAACGTAATCCAAACCCTAACCCCAACCTTAGCTTTTACCCTAATGGGAAAATGGAAATAAATATTTTTTTTTATTTTTATTTTTTCCCTAACTAAGGGTGTGATGAAGGGGGGTTTGATTTACTATTTATAGCAAGTTTTTATAGCGGGTTTTTGTTTGGCAGCTGTCACATGCTAAAAGACACTTTTTATTGCAAAAAATAGTTTTTGCATCACAACATATTGAGAGCTATAATTTTTTAATATTTTGGCCCACACAGTCATGTGAGGTCTGGTTTTTTGCGGGACAAGTTGACATTTTTATTGGTACCATTTTTGGGCACATGACATTTTTTTTATTGCTTTTTATTACGACTTTTGGGTTTATACCGTTCCGCTTGTGGTAAAATGGATAAGGCAGTTTTATTCTTCGGGTCAGTATGATTACAGCGATACCTCATTTATATCATTTTTTTATGCTTTGTCGCTTTTATACAATAACTATTTTATATAAAAAACTAATTGTTTTTGCATCGCTTTATTCTGAAAGTTATAACTTTTTTATTTTTTCGTTGATAACCCTGTATGGCAGCTTGTTTTTTGCAGGACAAGATGACGTTTTCACCTGTACCATGTTTATTTATATCCGTCTTTTTGATCGTGTGTTATTCCACTTTTTGTTTGGTGGTATGATGATAAAGCATTGTTGTTTGCCTCATTTTTGTTTATGTATTTTTTTATGGTGTTCACTAAAGGGGTTAATTAGTGGCACAGTTTTATGGGATAGGTTGCTAAGGACGAGGCAATATTAAATATGTGTACTTTTATTGTTTTTTGTTTACACAAAAAAATTTATTTATAGGAACATTATTTTTTTTCTTTACTTAGGAATTAAAAAAATATATTTTTACAAAAGTTATTTATTTATTTTTTTAACTTTTTTACTTTGTCCCAGGGTGGGACATCACTATATAGTGTCAGATAGCTGATCTGACACTTTGCACAGCACTGATTCTTTCAAAATGGAGTCTGTAAAAACCGCAATAAAACTACTGTTTAACAATTGTTTCATGGTAGTCTTAGACCTTAAGGACACCTATTACCATGTTCCTATACACGCAGACCATCAACAGTTCCTAAGAGTAGCAGTTTGTATGGATGGTACAGTAGAGCATTTTCAATTCTGAGCGCTCCCCTTTGGGGTTGCGGTTGCCCCTCACGTTTTCACCAAAATAATGGTAGAGGTCATGGCGCATCTACATCAGCAGAATGTATTAATAGTTCCCTATCTGGATGACCTTTTAATTGTGGGGCACTCAGAAGCACACTGCAGGATCCAATTGGGAAAAGTGGTATCGGCTCTGCAGGAATTGGGGTGGCTTATTAATTTTAAGAAATCTCGATTACAACCTTATGGTTAAGGTGAGGGTTGTAGGTCACATAGCATACATTGATGGCTTTTTCTAATGCCAGAGAGCATCTTTGGCAAAAGTAAACAGTAAATACACATAGGGTGAGGTCAGTTGATAGCATACTCAATAGGCTCAGGATATCTGTCATTGCCCATAAAACCCACCCCTATTTAGCATCCTATTACATGCAGGATTCCCCATATACCTGGGAATGTGTGGCATCATGAGGATGCTTGTGAGTCACACACCAGATGTGAGGGGGAATTCTCGGAAGTGACACACCACGATCTGAAACCGAAGTATGCAGAGATTTAAAAACAGAAAAATGTTTCAACGCTTTTTTAGAGCTTTTTGTGCCACCAAAATGTACCACAGTAGTCCAGTCAAAATACAGTTTGACCCGGAACAAATTCCAAGAAAGCGTTTTATGATTTTTTTTTATTACTATTATATGTGGGGAACAACATATTAAAAGTTTTCCAAAAATTGATCACCACAAAGGTCCTAACTATGACATCATAATACGATGACAGCCATCGCACTAAAAATAACGAATATTTCCCTATTTCAAAGCTGTAGCTTTAGGTTACAGAAGAGTTTGCATTTTGTATAATATATTTTCATATAACAATTTTTATACAAAGTTTTATACTAACTACATAGACAGGCGAGGTCATGACGTCATCAATGACGTCATGACATATACGATATGTACATTTCTAGAAATTATAGAATTAATACACAGTGCATTTTAAGACCTACTTCATCACTGAATAAGCGTGTCAGGTCAATAGTCACTATTTTCATCATCAGACACTGCTTCCTCACTCATTGTCACAATGCCCTTCTTGACATGGTCCGCATACCTGTGAACAGGTAAGTCCATGTCTTTTGCAAGTGCTCCAAAGTGTACTACAACCACGAGAACAAATGCAGTGAATTATTTTCAGAAGTGTTTCTGGCACGGGTGAAGTATCCGGGGGGTCTATAGCGGGGTCTATTGTTTTGTCCTTAGCAACGTCAATAGCCTCACTGGATGCCAGGGTCTTGGCTTTCATTGACCGCTTGTACTTAACTGAAAACAGTGATTGACCCTCCATTGTTGCCACTATTTCTCTGCCAATGGTGAACAGGTTATGGACATTCACATCCTTATTTGCACTGAGGCCAGTGATAATGTTGCGAAGAGACACTTCATCAGAGAAAGGTGAAAAGGTCTTGAGTTTATCTGCAATTATCTCCAAGTCTTCACGAAATCTTCTCGTCCTTGACGTCCTTGCCTCCTTGTGTTGTTCACTGGTGACAAAGCTCTGGCGAGTGAAACCCTGCATTACATCACTGTAGGAAGAGGACACTGGCACAGACAGAGTCCACAAGGCCCTCTGATGTTCGAACATTCCACTTCCTCTGGTGAGTCCTCCTGCAGTTTTTAGGGAGTGCATCAGAGCTTGCTCGATGACTAGGTCACAACCCAGGCCTGCCCAGTACTGATCAGTCCGCCTTACAACATGCAAGCCATTCATAAATCTATGGAAGACTGATGGCATATCATCTTCCAGAGTGGTCATAGACTGGAGGTAAAGGTAGGCGGCCTTCACATAGTTCCCATGCCCAGTAGCTGCAAGAATGGGCAAATGTTTGGCTACAGCATGAAGGTGCATCAGCCAGGATCCTGTATGATCGGCCTTGATAAGCTCCCTTTCAATTCCAACCATCTGTTGGTAATTCAGCCATAGTTTACTGGTGCGAGAGTGAGCGGATAATCCATTTCTTTTGGTGGACAATAGGTGGAAAATTTCACTAAGGTAGAAGTGATGACCGAATTCAAGTCACTCTCCCCTGTCAGTGTCCGAGCATACAACTGCTCAAGTTCTTGCAACAGGCCTGCAAAACCGGGATGGTCGCAAAGTACTTTGTCTGCAACCTGCTGAGTAAGACACTGATCAAGGAGGAGATGGCCACGAACTGCACGCTGAACTGCCTTTCCAGTCATGATGTGTTGCACAGCATTATCACTGTAAATTGTTCCCAAGATCTCTTTGATTCCACTCCCATCCATCAACGTTCCTATGGCACCCATAAGATTCATCAATGTGTGGAAGCTCTCGAGCATCAGGACAACATCTTGAAAGGGCTGTCTTCAGGCACCTCGTGTTTGATCTCTGATGCTTTCCAGTAGAGTGGCTGATCGAATGTAACAACTGCAGCGGATTGGTGTTTATCAGCAAGGTTGCACAGATACTCAAGAGTAGAGAAGATGCATGACTTGTCTCCAGAATACATGTCAATGATGGGCAGGAAGATTACCGAAGATGACCCCGGATGATCACAGTCTTTATGTAGCATGTGCATCATTCCATTCCAGCTCGGTGCAGGCTGTTTGAAGCGTAAAGACATCTCCCACAATACATCAACACGATGGTCAATGGCGTCGAGAAATGGCAAGGGCTTGAATTTTATGTTTCGGCGAGTGTGTTTTGCGAAACGGTATTCCCTTACATCAACTCTGCTTTGTTCATCTCCAAGTCTGCAGTCTTCCGTCTGAGAACAGTGCGACTGACCTTCCTTCCTGGAGTCACAGTAGCTACCATCCCCATGCCATGGAAAGTCCCCTTCCCATCTAACTTGATGATATTATGATCCATGTTGTCCACAGCGAACAGCAGTGCCGTATCCAGTCTGTCTATGGTACCACCGAGTACATCCTGGCCAACAGAAGCGGCAGCGTTTTCCTCGAATCGCTGAACTTCCGAATATGATGAACAATATCCCATGGCTGAGAGACTGTCTACAAGAAATCGAGACCTGAAATGATGATGATGGAGCTGGACTGCTAACCAAAGCTGCAATAGAGCTACTACAGCCCTGGGACGTATAGCCTGAACAACTGATTGTCCAATGCTTGCGACTTTCCTGTGAATGTCCTTTCCAACGAAGAGGGTTTCAAGCAAGCAAAGCAAACTCAGGGGGAGATAATCTAAGGCAGACTGACATTCAAGCGAAGAAGTCTTCGGATATTCATTGGTTGAAGATGGGATCTTAGACTTGATATCGCTCTTGATTAGTTGGCCGCAGTCTCTGATGTCTCTCTTCTGGGCTTCTTCATCCGTTTCCTGACTATGGAAATAGTCCCTCAGGATTATTCTGGTCTTTTCACGGAATGTTACAATGTTAGGCAACCCTTCACACTCTGCTATGAATAGCGAATCGCCATACCTCTCCTCCAGCCTATACCTCAGCCATTTATTACTATAGGCAGCACTGTCTCTTCGACAAGATACTCCGTCATTTTCTTTGCAAGATCTGTGACAGTCAGTTGCTCTTCATCATTGTCCTCGAGAAATGCACACATTCTCAAGAACGCTTGCTCTTGGTCCATGTTCATCAGCCTCCCTACCTTCCGCGGTTTCTTTGTAGTAGATCCAAAACCATGACGCATAGGAATTCCGTAATTTGTCCGAAAGTTAATGTCACATGAACGATGATACAGACAGTCTGCAGCATGTAAGTCCTTCCCAAAGTATGCGATTCTCCCTTGAATGGTGATTGCCCAGTCATCATTATGCTGTTTGCAATGTGACATGATGGACCTTACAAATCCATCCGTTTTAACAAAGCTATAGTCATCGAAATCACTGCTAGATCTTGTCTTCACCACTTCATGTCCACAGAACAAACACTGCGTCGTGCTATCATAGGATCCAGTAGACACCCGTGTACCTCTCTTGGCAGGTGAATGATGAACGGAAGTAGCTTTCTTATGCAAGTCTATTTGCTTCTTGTTTATGTAGTTCATACGACATCTCTTGTGCACCACTGCTCCAGCAGGTACCACAGTGCTAACGCCCCTCTCAATACTGGCTTTATTGATCCCTTCAGCTCCTTTCCCACCAATCACAACTCTTTCTCCGTCATCTTCTACTTCATGGCTGCATAAGTGGCAAGTTTCTTGACTTTCCATCATTCTCAGCTCTGTAAAAGAAATATGATAGACACTGAAAGGCGAGTCGCATTTAACATTTTACAGCTTTGGCGGCCATATTCTTTGACGTCACATTTGGACCCTTTGTGGTAACCCTATCTTGGTAAACTTTTAGTATGTTTTTCCCTACATGTAATACTACAAAAAAAAAATGTAAAACGCTTTCTTGGAATTTGTTCAGGGTTAAGCATTTTTTTTTTCGTATTTTGACTGGACTAAAGAGCACATAATAGAATATGGATAAATGATTGAATACAGAATCTTTTTTAGACTGTTATATAGTAGTAAAATGTACCACAGAGCATATAATTGTATATGGATGAGTAATGAAATACAGAAAAATGTTTCACGGCTTTTTTTGAGTGTTACACCGAAATGTACCACAAAGCACATAATACTCTATGGGTGACTAATTGAATAAAGAACATTGTTTCAATGCTTTCTGGAGTATTATATAAAACAGAAATGTACCACAAAGCACATAATACTCTATCGATAACAATATAGTAAATTTTTCACCTACCAAAAGATATGTCAACTGTCGCAGCTATATATTTAGCAATGGATTGCAAAGCCCTAATCCCTGTCTACAGACACTATTCAGCCACTCTCCCTGGTCCTGCAATTGTTCCTCCCTAGGCTAAATGCAGAAAGTATCTGATACAAACAGCAAAGAACAAAATTATCCTTCATAAGGACTGTTAGTATGATGGTTCAGCTTCAGCACCAGTATCAACACTACACACCTGGACAAGCACTCTCTGCCTCCAATAACAACTGTCACAGAGCTGTGCAAATGCATCACTGTGCTGAGCCTGGAGGTGCCTGTCCTTTCTTAACATCTGATGATGTCATACAGCCATACAATCACAGTAATGCCACTGCCAAGATGGCTGTGACATTACAGTGACTTTCAGGCAATCACTCAATAATCAGCCTCCCTCTTATCAAACTCTCCCCGCTCCAATCTGTCCTGAATGCTGCTGCCAGGATCATATTCCTCACCAACCGTTACACCGATGCCTCTACCTTGTGCCAGTCATTACACTGGCTACCCATCCACTCCAGAATCCAGTACAAAACTACTACCCTCGTCCACAAAGCACTCCATGGCTCAGCACCACCCTACATCTCCTCTCTGGTCTCAGTCTACCACCCTACCCGTGCCCTCCGCTCCACTAATGACCTCAGGTTAGCATCCTCAATAATCAGAACCTCCCATTCCCGTCTCCAAGACTTTACATGTGCTGCGCCGATTCTTTGGAATGCACTACCCAGGTTAATACGATTAATCCCCAATCCCTACAGTTTTAAGCATGCCCTAAAAATGCATTTGTTTAGATTGGCCTACCGCCTCAATGCATTAACCTAACTATCCCTGTGTGGCCTATTAAAAAAAAAACATAATCAGGTTCCACGCATCATGTTCTCATACACTTTATGCAGTTAATAGCACTCTGTGTCTGTACTGCTACATACTTAGGCTGTTAACTGGTTCATGCAGTTTACATGAACACCCAAGCCTTACACTATGGCTGGTCCAAATAACTAAAGCAATTGTTACCATCCACCTCTCGTGTCTCCCTTTTCCTCATAGTTTGTAAGCTTGCGAGCAGGGCCCTCATTCCTACTGGTATCTGTTTTGAACTGTGATTTCTGTTATGCTGTAATGTCTATTGTCTGTACAAGTCCCCTCTATAAGTTGTAAAGTGCTGCAGAATATGTTGGCGCTATATAAATAAAAATTATTATTATTATTATTATATAATTGGCTGTGTAACAGGTGACAAACATGGCGGGTGGGGATTAGAGCTTGAAATTGAGCACCGGCTAATGCTCGCCAAGAGCATCTGATAACCCAGCTGCTCAAGTGATATTTGAGTATCCCCAGGCACATTTGCTCATCCTTAAAACCTACATCTGGATAGGCACAAAGTACATGTGGTTTTTGTGACCTTTACCTACTAACAATCTGGAGTTTGGAGATACCCAGATTTGTTTTGAGATTTTAGATATAGTGTGTGTCTTTGTGATTGTGTTGTTGTTGGACTCACATGGGCTGTGTTATGTACTGCATGGGCTGTGTTATATACTATGTCGCTGTGCTATATACTACGTGGGCTGTGCTATATACTGCGTGGCTGTGCAATATACTATGTGGCTGTGCTATACACTATGTGGCTGTGTTATATACTATGTGGGCTGTGTTATATACTGCGCGGGCGGTGCTATATACTACGTGGGCTGTGCTATATACTGCGTGGGCTGTGTTATAAACTGCATGGGCTGTGTTATGTACTGCATGGGCTGTGTTATATACTGCATGGGCTGTGCTATATACTATGCGTGCTGTGTTATATACTGCGTGGGCTGTGCTATACACTACGTGGCTGTGCAATATACTACTTGGCTGTGCAATATACTACATGGCTGTGCTTTATATTACATGGCTGTGCAATATACTATGTGGCTGTGTAATATACTATGTGGGCTGTGCTATATACTATGTGACTGTGCTGCATACTACGTGGCTGTGCTATATACTACGTGGCTGTTTTATATACTACGTAGCTGTGCTATATACTACGTTGCTGTGCTATATACTACATGCGCTGTGTTATATGCTACGAGGGCTATGAGACTCTTTTGCCCAGGGCCCTCAAAAACCTGGAGCTGGCCCTGGCTTCACTGATTGGTCGCGCCCAGCCAGCCACGAACAATCATCGACAGACACAGTCTGGCCACGAATTGGCGTGGGATTTGAACCACGCTTCGCTAATTGGTCGCGTCCGGCCGGCCGAATCCTGTGTATTCATTGCATTATTTTGAAATCTTCATAAATAAACTACATACATATTCTAGAATACCCGATGTGTTAGAATCGGGCCACCATCTAGTAGAACCCTGTTGAGAAAGCTATTCAGCGAAACGTGCGTTCGGGGGCGGTGAGGAGGAGGGGGTACTCTCTGTGACTGCTAACAATGGGTAAGCCTACTTTACATTTCACCTAAGCATGTGCTGTTAAACTGCATAGGATACCTTTGGGCTCTTTGCTCTAATAATAGGTGTTTGCTTGGCATACTCTGAAATGATAAGAGATTACTAATAGTACCCCTCCGCTCAGCATTTTTTCTGTCATGCTTCCTCCCTATTGTATTTCCTCCTGTTTTATAGTGTGCTTGGTACATGCTTGCACACTCTTTTTGTATTAATATATGGTGTCATTGTCTTATGTATATTCTTTAATAAAAACAGTGTTGATAATTTTACATTTAATTATGTACATGTGGACTTTTTTGCTCTATTTGTTTGGTTTTACACCATCTAGTATAGTATAAATGGTGAGTAGAGGTGAGTGGATCTCCCAAAATATGCTTTGAACTGATTCATTCGAAATTGCCAAACAGATATAATTCAATCTGAATTAAAAATACCTTAATTTCCATGAAAATATGTCTATTATACTTTAAGATCTCGACAGACTGTGTACCATAATAAAAGTAGGGGAGAAAAGAGACTATGCAATAAAAAACTGATTAGCTCATCTCTATGGTGGCCAGAGAACATGTCGATGTTACTTTCCAACATCTGCCTGTATACATTGTTCTGAAGTCCGGAGTCAGAAGAGGGTCCATGGGTGAATGGAGAATATTTTTTTTTTGTTGGCATTAGTGGCTTTAATTGTTTATATAGTGTTCATTTTTTATGAAAATAGCATTGGCAACAAAGAAAGCGCACACAATAATTTATTTTTTTCCAAGTAATTTTTGATACTTCATGGTAAATGACAAAAAGCAGGAGTAGAATTTGGTTTCTTTCTTTCTTTTAGCTCCTTTTGTCAAGTGGCCAATTTAGTGATGAGAATAAAATCTGAAAGCATCTTTGTAAACCTAAATATACAGTGCTTGAAAACTGACTCTGCACAAGTAAGGTCTCTATAGTCCTTAGAAAAGCAATATTCTAACCTTTTCTTTTTTGGATTCCTTAAAAGTGCTTATCAAGATGAATGGGAACAGTAGTGTGTAATTTCAAAAATGTAATTGCTTTTCTCTCTGGCTTTAACAAAGCATTTTCAAGGTCACCTGTAAGGAAAGGACAGATAAACCTCATGTTAGACTTCTGTTGGTGCATTGACAATGCAGCTTCCATACTTGCAAGCAATACAACAATCAATTTGCTGTTCTCTAAATGTAGTGATTTTTTTGTTTGTATTAATATGTACACTCAATATCTCAAATATGTGTAAACTTTGCGCTTTTGACCAGTTATGCACAAAAAGGTACAGTACAGACCAAAAGTTTGGACACACCTTCTCATTTAAAGAGTTTTCTGTATTTTCATGACTATGAAAATTGTACATTCACACTGAAGGCATCAAAACTATGAATTAACACTAGTGTTGAGTGATACCTTCCAATATGCAACGGTATCGGTATCGGATTGGATCGGTCGATACCGGCAAAATATTGGATCTCGCCGATACCCGATACCAATGCATATCTATGGGACACAAAATATCGGAATGGTTCCCAGGGTCTGAAGGAGAGGAAACTCTCCTTCAGGCCCTGGGATCCATATTCATGTATAAAATAAAGAATAAAAATAAAAAATATTGATATACTCACCCCTCCGGTGGCCCCTGCTCTTAGCGGTGCCTCCGTTCCTAAGAATGCCTAATTCTGCATTCAGGACCTGAAATTACGTCACGGCTTGCTGTGATTGGTCGCGTCGCGGTCACATGGGCGGCACGCAACCAATCACAAGCCGTGACGTAATTTTAAAATGCGCGCGTTTCCTGCCTCCTGTGACGTCACGGCTTGTGATTGGTCGCGTCGCCCATGTGACCGCGACGTGACCAATCACAAGCCGGAACGTAATTTTAAAATCTTGAATGCCTAGAATTAGGCATTGAGGACCTGAAAATTACATCACGGCTTGCTGTGATTGGTCGCGTCGCGGCCACATGGGCGGCACGCGACCAATCACAAGCCGTGACATCACGGAAGGAAGTAAACGCGCGCATTTTAAGCAAAGAACGCTGCCGGTTCCCTCGGTGAGGTCCAGGCTGCGTTGGAGAGGTGAGTATAGCAATATTTTTTATTTTAATTCTTTCTTTTACACATTAATATGGATCCCAGGGCCTGAAGGAGAGTTTCCTCTCCTTCAGACCCTGGGATCCATCAGGGATACCGTCCGATACTTGAGTCCCATTGACTTGTATTGGTATCGGGTATCGGTATCGGATTAGATCCGATACTTTACATAGTTACATAGTTATTGAGGTTGAAGGAAGACTTTAAGTCCATCTAGTTCAACCCATAGCCTAACCTAACATGCCCTAACATGTTGATCCAGAGGAAGGCAAAAAAAACCCATGTGGCAAAGAGTAACTCCACCATGGGGAAAAAAATTCCTTCCCGACTCCACATTCGGCAATCAGACTAGTTCCCTGGATCAACGCCTTATCAAGGAATCTAGTGTATATACCCTGTAATATTATACTTTTCCAGAAAGGTATCCAGTCCCCTCTTAAATTTAATTAATGAATCACTCATTACAACATCATACGGCAGAGAGTTCCATAGTCTCACTGCTCTTACAGTAAAGAATCTGCGTCTGTTATTATGCTTAAACCTTCTTTCCTCCAGAAGTAGAGGATGCCCCCTTGTCCCTGTCTCAGGTCTATGATTAAAAAGATCATCAGAAAGGTCTTTGTACTGTCCCCTCATATATTTATACATTAAAATAAGATCACCCCTTAGTCTTCGTTTTTCCAAACTAAATAGCCCCAAGTGTAATAACCTATCTTGGTATTGCAGACCCCCAAGTCCTCTAATAACCTTGGTCGCTCTTCTCTGCACCCGCTCTAGTTCAGCTATGTCTTTCTTATACACCGGAGACCAGAACTGTGCACAGTATTCTAAGTGTGGTCGAACTAGTGACTTGTATAGAGGTAAAATTATG
Organism: Ranitomeya variabilis; assembly: GCF_051348905.1. Classification (NCBI taxonomy): domain Eukaryota; kingdom Metazoa; phylum Chordata; class Amphibia; order Anura; family Dendrobatidae; genus Ranitomeya; species Ranitomeya variabilis. Next base: position 265,665,016 of record NC_135237.1, on the reverse strand, counting down.
TTCTCCTCATGAGCATCAATGCCTCTTTTAATACATCCCATTATTTTATTTGCCTTTGTAGCAGCTGCCTGACACTGGCCACTGAATATGAGTCTGTCATCCACCCATACACCCAGGTCTTTTTCATTGATGGTTTTGCCCAGAGTTTTAGAATTAAGCACATAGTTATACATCTTATTACTTCTACCCAAGTGCATGACCTTACATTTATCCCCATTAAAGCTCATTTGCCATTTATCAGCCCAAGCTTCTAGTTTACATAAATCATCCTGTAATATAAAATTGTCCTCCCCTGTATTGATTACCCTACAGAGTTTAGTGTCATCTGCAAATATTGAAATTCTACTCTGAATGCCCCCTACAAGGTCATTAATAAATATGTTAAAAAGAAGAGGGCCCAATACTGACCCCTGTGGTACCCCACTGCTAACCGCGACCCAGTCCGAGTGTTCTCCATTAATAACCACCCTTTGTTTCCTATCCCTGAGCCGGTATCGGCCGATACTTTCCGATACCGATACTTTCAAGTATCGGACGGTATCGCTCAACACTACTCTTAACAGTTGTTGTAGAGATGTGTCTGCTGCTAGAACTCTGTGTGGCATTGACCTGGTCTCTAATCTGAGCTGCTGTTAACCTATGATTTATGAGGCTGGTGACTCAGATAAACTTATCCTCAGAAGCAGAGGTGACTCTTGGTCTTCCTTTCCTGGGGCGGTCCTCATGTGAGCCCGTTTCTTTGTAGTGCTTGATGGTTTTTGCCAGTCATGAAAATACAGAAAAATCTTTTAATGAGAAGGTGTGTCCAAATTTTTGGTCTGTACTGTAAGTTTTATTTTCTTATAGAAAATCTGTTCTCCACTACTGAGAATCTGGTCTGTACTGATTACTTTTCTGTTGAGCCACTGGAAAATGAAAGCAGGAATCTAGTTAAAATAAGAAGTGAAAAATGTAATATGATGGGCCATACAAAAATCTTATTAACCTCTTTTTGACATCCGACTTACTAATCTGTCCATGTGGGCTGGGCCCATATGACCATGGACGGGATAGTACGTCAAAGTCGATCTGCCGTGCACACAGGTGGTGTGCGAGCCAATCAGGGCTGGGTGTCAGCTAATTCTCACAGCTGAGACCCGGCACTATAAGTGCCAGGAGTGGTCACGGATTCAGGGGACCAAAATAGAATGTCACCTAACAAGATCGGAGGCTGCTGGATTGAGACATTGTGTGTGAAGGTGCAGGGCAGAAGGGTGAGAGCCAGCGCAGCGAGATGGCCAGGAAAGGAACAAAGAAAAGGGGTTCTGGAAGGTGCGCCTAATTTACTTGAGAGCTGGCTGGACCACAGACCCAGAAGACACAGCACCCCGACTGGGCACTACAACTAAGAACTGTGAGTGAATGTATGGAATCTGCACACTGCTGTGTCATCTAAATTATTACTGCATCACCTGCCCTGCACTACAACCACCATTATCACTCTTTAACACCATCACTGCCCTGGGGTGTAGCTCTACCTTTTGGGACCTGTAACAACACTGCTGCATCACCAAAAGCCCCCGTGGTCTCTTCAAGCAGCATCGGCTAACATCTCCTATTTTCTGAATACCGCAGGTGGCATCATGAACAATTCCCCTTTTCCCATAAACTTTATTCCCCTTTTCATCACTTTTATTGGACACCCAGGGCCACGGACCGGGTAACTGCTGCCATAACACATCCCTTTAAGAACCAGCTCAGTACTGAGTTTCCCCATGGCCCTAGGGGGTGCTCCAGCAGCATTCCAGTGGCATAGAGAAGCATTTCACAGGGAAAGGGCTCTCTGGGTGCTTCCCTCAGACCCTCAGAACAACGAGATGTGATTGCGTTGTCTCCATGGAGATCCCCAGTTCCAAGATGGCCGCGGGGACCTTCAGGGTTATGCAGAGAGGTGGCTTTCCAGCAGGGGTGGATTAAGGGTAGCCAGGACCCCGGGCTGTTCAGACACTGTGGGCCCCCTGGCCATGTGACGGGGTCATGCGACGGGGTCATCATATACCTGAACCAGATTATTCCAGAAAAATTGTTGCTGTGTGAAACTATAACTTGTCAAACATCCATTGATCTAGTCAATTTACCCTTCAGTTAGGAAGAAAAAAACCTCCACAATACTATCACCATAAGTGCCAGTATTCACAGGAGATCTGTACTTAGTATGCAGTGTCTGTGTAGAGGTAATACAGTGTATAGTGTCAGTGTATAGGTAACACTGACTCACCAGTGACATCTCTAGGTGAAGTCCTTCATCTTTCATCCAGCACAGACCGCCATCACTTCATCCAGCCAGGACTTGTCTCTGCAGGAAATAACACATTACTTAATTTCCGCTTGCAGAACACATTACTTAATTTTTCCCAACATCTACATTACACCGCATGAAGAAAAAGAGGCAACATAGTATCACTCTACACAGTAACAGGACCGCCCCAAAATTTAAAACAGTGTCCTCAAAAAATATAAAAAAATACATCACTACAGTAATAATATTCCTTAATTAGCCGCTATGGTAATAATAATATCCCCCATCCTGGCCCCGTGTATCTAATTCCTGGCTTCAGCCATATGTTCTCCCATCCTGCACTGATGAGTGTCCATTCTGCCCCATATGATCTCCCCATCCTGCCCCATATGATCTCCCCATCCTGCCCCATCAGTCTCCATCGTATCTATCCTGCCCCATGATCCTGCACAATCTGTCTCCAATCCTGCCCCATGTCTTTCATTCTGCCCCGTGTCTCCAATCATGCCCCATATCTATATTCTGCCCATGTCTCCAATCCTGCCCCATCTGTCTCCAGTCCTGCCCCCAGTGTGTCCAGCATCTCTGCCCCCAATCTCCAGCATCTCTGCGCCCAGTGTCCAGCATCTCTGCCCCCAGTGTCCAGGATTTCTTCCCCCAGTGTCCAGCATCTCTGTCCCAATGTGTCCAGCATCCTGCCCCCAGTGTGTCCAGCATCCTGCCCCCAGTGTGTCCAGCATCCTGCCCCAGTGTGTCCAGCATATTGCCCCCAGTGTGTCCAGCAATCAGCCCCAGTGTCTCCAGCATATTGCCCCCAGTGTGTCCAGCAATCTGCCCCTAGTGTCTTCAGCATATTGCCCCCAGTGTGTCCAGCATTCTGCCCCAGTGTGTCCTGCATATTTCCCCCAGTGTGTCCAGCATTCTGCCCCCATTGTGTCCAGCATCCTGCCCCCAGTGTGTCCAGCATATTGCCCCCAGACCGTGTGTCCAGCATCCTGCCCCCAGTGTGTCCAGCATCTCTGCCCCAGTGTGTCCAGCATATTGCCCCCAGTGTGTCCAGCATATTGCCCCCAATGTGTCCAGCATATTGCCCCCAGTGTGTCCAGCATATTGCCCCCAGTGTGTCCAGCATATTGCCCCCAGTGTGTCCAGCAATCTGCCCCAGTGTCTCCAGCATACTGCCCCCAGTGTGTCCAGGAATCTGCCACAGTGTCTCCAGCATTCTTCCCCCAGTGTGTCCAGCATCTCTTCCCCCAGTGTGTACAGGATTCTGCCCCCAGTGTGTCCAGAAATCTGCCCCGGTGTCTCCAGCATATTGCCCCAGTGTCTCCAGTATTCTGCCCCGGTGTGTCCAGCATATTGCCCCCAGTTTGTCCAGAATTCTGCCCCCAGTGTGTCCAACATCCTGCCCCCAGTGTGTCCAGCATCCTGCCCCCAGTGTGTCCAGCATATTGCCCCCAGTGTGTCCAGCATATTGCCCCCAATGTCTCCAGCATTCTTCCCCCAGTGTGTCCAGCATCCTTCCCCCAGTGTGTCCAGCATATTGCACCCAGTGTGTCCAGCATATTGCCCCAGTGCTCCAGCAATCTGCCCTCAGTGTGTCCAGCATTCTGCCCCAGTGTGTCCAGCATTCTGCCCCCAGTGTGTCCAGCATCTCTGCCCCCAGTGTGTCCAGCATTCTGCTCCCAGTGTGTCCAGCATATTGCCCTCAGTGTGTCCAGTATCCTGCCCTCAGTATGTCCAGCATTCTGCTCCAGTGTGTCCAGCATATTGCCCTCAGTGTGTCCAGCATCTCTGCCCCCAGTTTCCAGCATTGTGGCCCGGGCCCCCCAGATTGCCACGCGCAATGAAAAAAAAAACTAGTTCTCCTCACCTGTCCGCTCTCCTTCGGCGATTCTCCCTCCAGCAGTGCGCACTTGCCAGCGACTGACAATGACATCAGACGCCGGCGACGTGCGTGCTGCGGCTGACTTCAGCTGCCAGCCTCCAATTGGCTGGCGGCTGTTAACTATTGACGTGTGGGCACGGGCCCGCACGTCAATAGCGTTAAACTGCTGCAGCGCCGGTAGGGGCCCGGTGAGCAGATGAGATGGGGCCGATGCGGGCCCCCTCTGCCCACCGAGCACATATGCCAGTCAGGGCAGTAATGCCCTGATGGTGGTGGTCAATCTGAGCGGTTTCCCAGGGCCCCCCCCCCACACCACTGGGCTCTGGGCTACCACCCAGATTGACCTCATTATAATCCGCCACTGCTTCCCAGTGCTTGCTGAGAGCAGGCACTGGCTGTTGGGGGTCGGAGTTCCCGCCTCTGCACAGGGGGAATCTCGGTCCATCTCCACTGCGGTCTCCCATTCTTCTCCTGCCACAGTGGAGCCTGCTCACCGGAGACGTCGGTCCCAGCGTCTCACTCAGTCTGACTCCGTACAAAGAGTTACTGCTGCTTTCCCTGCTTCTGCCATTGAAGTCAGTGCTGTGCAGCGGCGAGCAGATGCTTCTGGGACTAAGTCCTGCTTTTCTCGTTCTGAGCATGCCCAGAGTAAGATCTCTCAGTGGAGATCGAGGGTCACATGATCAGATACTGCAGCTTAGGCCATTGGTCCTTCAGGAAGGTCCTGTAGGTGCTCACACTCTGTGGCAGCCTCTCATTGGTCCTTCTAGGACCTATTCAAGGCTCGCATGGCCGCACGGCTAGTATTGTTCTAAGTTATGTACTTTGCGCCAGTGTGGCCATGCATGATTGTGTTCAGGGACCCGGCTGAAATAAGCCCCTAGAAGAATGCTGGCACCTCCGGCGAGGAGTTTGTGTATTCAGGGACCTGGCTGAAATAAGCCCCTAGAACGCTGGCATCTCCGGCTAGGAGTTTTGTGTGCGTGCATGACCACTGACTGCTCTCGTTTAGGTAGTTAGCCTGTGCCTCTGTGAAGTCTAACAGGGCGCAGTGCTTTGAGTTCACGGCTACTCTGTGAAGTAACAGAGTTAGCTCATACCGCCATATAGTTCCGTTGTTTGCTAGCAGCAGGTTCGCCTGCACGGTGGACCCCGGGCTGCGAACGCATCTATTATAATAAAATCTCTATATTCATTCGGTGCATTCCGCTAGCCCTAACATAATACTAGCGCCAGGGTGTGGCAAGTAGTGTTGAGCATTCTGATACCGCAAGTATCGGGTATCGGCCGATACTTAGCGGTATCGGAATTCCGATACCGAGATCCGATACTTGCCGCGTATCGGATACCGGAATCGGAAGTTCCCAGGATTCAAACTGCACAAATTTGTACGAAATCAGCCAATGAGAATGATTCCAAGTGTGGGCACATCCTGTTCAGCATGGAGGGCCTGAAACTACTGGCAAGGCTGTGATTGGCTGCTGAAATGATGTCATGATGCAGTTTAAAAGTCGCTGGCGCCATTTTGCGCTCACTCTGCTGTGAATTCAGTTAGTGACAGGACGCTGTTTGCTGACTGAGGGCCAGTTTAGAGATAGCGATTTGCTTCTTTGTGCTTTTCAAAGGCTAATTTAGCAACCACTGTGTTCACCTACTAATCACCTTGCTTTTGCCTTGTAGCGCTGTTTTCACAGCGATCTGCAAGGTCTGTGTGTGTGTGTGTGTGAGTGCAGCCCACTCTCTAGTCTGAGTGCAGCCATAGGCCATCCATAGCTGGTTGTATTCAGTTCAGGGAGGGGGGTTCATTGCCTCATACTGTTCTTTTTTTTTTTTTTCAAGTAGTGTAGTCTGCTGCTCATTTTTTCAAAAAATTCCTATTAGTGTCTTTCCACCCGTCTCCAGCTAACTTGTGGAAAAACACTACATAGGATAACGTAGAGGAGGGTTTTTGGGCCTTGCAGCGCCGTTTACGGCTGTCTGCACGGTCTCCGTGTGACTGCAGCTCGCCCTGTAGTCTGTGAGCAGCCATAGCCTGGTTGTCTCCAGCTCAGGGTTCTTCACTGCATCATACCGTAAAATCAATTTTCCTTTTGTTTTAAGTAGTGCAGGCTGCTGCACATTTTTTCAAAAAATTCCTATTAGTGTCTTTCCACCTGTCTCCAGCTAACTTGTGGAAAAACACTACATAGGATAACGTAGAGGAGGGTTTTTGGGCCTTGCAGCGCCATTTACGGCTGTCTGCACGGTCTCCGTGTGACTGCAGCTCTCTCTGTTGTCAGTTCAGCCCCCCAAAAATAAATAAATAATAAAGTTCACCAAACACACCAGTGACACCACTTTACATTTGTGTAGGCCACATTAGCTCATATTAAAGTCTAGTCCACACTTTAGAAAATTAGTGTTTCTTATACCTGTTAGGAGTTGTTCAGGAATAAGCACACAAAGCCGTTAGTACTTTTCTGCTTATCTTTATCAGTCAACCAAGATGAAGAAGGCAGTGAGTAAGGCACGTGGGCGTGGGCGCAGAGCAGGGAGAGGACGTGGGGATTCTGTGCCTGCTGCGGGCACCGGTGACTCATCATCACCCACTTTCACCAGGGAACAGTCCTTCATGCGCAGCTTTGTCGCAGAGCGCCGTACACCGCTGCTGCATGAAGACCAAATTGAAGCCGTTGTCGGATGGATGGCAGCTAATGCATCAACTTCAATTAGAGCCACATCCTCTCAGACACAGAGCACTGGAGAGCAGCCATCTGTCTCTTCACCACCTGCCAAATTGCCCAGGCAGACAGAGATCCCAGGACAGGAGCCGTCTCTACTTCATTTCTCTGAATCTCTTGGCTTGGAAACAGGGGGCCAGCCAAGCAGCATTGGAGAAATGGAAGAAGAGGCAGGGTGCAGTGATGCCCAAGCACTTTTTCTCTCTTCCTCTGAAGAGGCGGGTGGGCCAGTGCCTCCGGTCACCACATCGCAGGACGCATCCGCTGATGACACTCAGGTGCCACTTTCTGGTGCGTGCTCTGCTGCTGAGACTACCCAGAAGGAGCAGTTGGGGGCAGAGGGTAGTGTAGATGATGAGGTCCTTGACCCATCTTAGCGTGAGGGACAGGAAGGTGGTGGGAGCAGCTCTGAGGAAGAGATTCCCCGTACGGCCCAAAGAGGGAGAGGGAGGGGGAAGACTGCGGATCCTGCAGCCTCCGCTTTGGCACCCGTTAGGAGCATGTCTCTTCCAAAAGCCAAAAAGGGCGCTCCCAAGACTTGCAGTGCCTGGTCCTTTTTTGACACAGTTGCAGATGACATTTGCTATGTCAAATGCAAGGTGTGTCATCACAAAGTCAAAAGAGGGAAAAATGTCAGCAACCTCAATACCTCCAACATGTGGAAAAATGTGGGCAACAGGCAAGCGGCGGAGTTAGAAAGACACACTGAAGAGCTAGGCCAACCAACAGCGGCAGCTACCACCTCTTCAGCTCGTGTTGCCTCTTCCTCCAGCTCACACGCAGCTGGTTCGGCTTCCTCCCAGGATCACCGTGGAAGAACCTCTGGCCCTGTTTTCCAGAGACCCGCTGTAATTCCACCCGCAGCACCACTTTCCCAGTCATCCACACACTCCCAGCCCAGTGTACAGCCATCGGTAGTACAGGCATGGGAGAAAAGGCGGCCTTTCTCGTCAAACCACCCATGAGCACAGGCTCTGACTGCAGGCATTGCCAAACTTCTGTCACTGGAAATGCTGTCATTCAGGCTGGTGGAGACTGACAGCTTCCGTGACTTGATGTCATTGGCAGTCCCACAGTACAATGTGCCCAGCCGCTTTTACTTCAGCAGGCAAGCCGTCCCTGCCCTGCACAAGCATGTGGAGGGACACATAAAACACACGCTACTGAATGCCGTCAGTAGCAAGGTCCACCTCACCACCGATGCGTGGACCAGTCAACATGGACAGGGGCGATACCTTTCCCTCACTGCCCATTGGGTTAATGTCGTTGAGCTGGGTACAGATCGTGCGAGTGGCGCAGGACGTGTCCTGCCCACTCCAAGGATTGCAGGAATCCATTCTGTATGCATTGACTCCTCCTCTTACACCAGTTCCTCAGAATCATCGCTGCAGGAGCCGTCACAGTCCACCTCCACATGGACCCATGATGAACGTTTACCTGTTACGACCGACATGAGCACAGCCGTGGCCAAACGTCAACAGGCCGTCTTGAAATTAATTTCTTTGGGGAATCGAAGCCACACAGCGCAGGAGCTCTGGAATGCCATCAAGCAGGAGAGCGATGTGTGGTTTGTGCCAGCGAATCTCCAGCCAGGCATGGTAGTGTGTGATAATGGCCGAAATCTGGTGGCAGCTCTGGGCCTCGGCAACCTCACTCACATCCCATGTCTGGCACATGTGCTCAATTTGGTCGTGCAGAGTTTTTTGAGGGACTATCCGGATCTTGATGCACTGCTGCACAAGGTCCGCCTAGAGTGTGCTCACTTGCGGCGTTCCAGCACGGCAAAAGCGCGCATTGCGGCTCTGCAGCGCCGACACTGCCTGCCGGAACATCGCATCATATGTGACCTACCTACCAGGTGGAATTCCACGTTACATATGTTGGAGCGGTTGTGTGAGCAGCAGCAAGCTGTAATGGAGTACCAGCTGCATCAGGTGCAAAGAAGTCGCACTCAGCGCCGTTCAGACTTCACAACCACAGAGTGGGCCACTATGAATGACGTCTGCAAGGTTTTGCGTCCCTTCGATTATTCCACGCGGATGGCGAGTGCAGATGATGCACTAGTCAGCATGACTGTCCCCCTTATCTGCCTGCTTGAAAAATCACTGCAAGCGCTAAGGGATGATGTTGTGGAAGAGGTGGAGGATGAGGATTCACCATTTCCATCATCTTCTGGACAGTCAGCGCCACGTGGTTCCTCACAAACGCGTAGGCAGGGGACAGTTTGTGAGGAGGATGAGGAGGAGTCAATGGAGGAGGAAGACATCCGTCCAGAGGAGGGAGTTACACAATTGTCCAGTACTCAGTGTGTACAGCGAGGGTGGGGTGATGACGAGCGGGCAGAGATCACGCCTCCAGCAGGGGACATCGTTTCTTGGCCAGTTGGCAGTCTGCAGCACATGGTGGATTACATGCTGCAGTGCCTGAGAAATGACCGCCGCATCGCCCACATTCTCAACATGTCTGATTATTGGGTGTTCACCCTCCTCGATCCTCGCTACCGGGACAACGTAGAAAGCCTCATCACACCATTGAACCGGGAGCGAAAAATGCGGGAGTACCAAGACACACTGGTGAATTCCGTCATCTTCTCCATTCCAAGTGAGAGAAGTGCTGCTAGTGCATTACAAAGCAGCTCAGTGCGTCCAGGCAGTGGTGGAGGCTCTGCACAAAGAGGGAGCAGAAGCAGTGCCTCTGCCCAAGGCAAGACCAGTATGGCCCAACTGTGGCACAGTTTTCTGTGCCCGCCACAAAAGTCTACACCATCACAGACGGCTCCAGTCAGCAGGAGGCAACAGTTCCGTCAGATGGTGACAGACTACATGTCTTTCCCTCTTGCTGTACTCCCAGACGACTCTTCACCTTTCAAGTTTTGGGTCTCAAAGCTGGATACATGGCCAGAGCTAAGCCAGTATGCATTGGAGGTGCTGGCTTGCCCTGCGGCTAGTGTATTATCAGAACTCGTCTTTAGTGCTGCAGGTGGTGTACTAACTGACCGTCGCATGCGACTATCCTCCGATAACGTTGACCGGCTTACTTTCCTGAAAATGAACAAGGCCTGGATCTCGCAGGAATTTGCCACTCCTCTTCCTGATTAAATAATTAGGTGACTGTCTACGTTATCCAGGTCTCCTGTTGTGTTCATCTTTCTACCACCTGAACTTAAATTCCTGGGCTCCAACACCGCCAGTTGAGGCTCAGAAGTGCCGTCTGCACAGTCAAAACATACGACCCAGTGTTATTGGGTTTCAGTAACGTCAGCTGATCCCCAGCTGTGTAGCCGGCAATGTGTCCTGCGACCGCCACGCTGACACAACAACTGAAATGTAAGGGAACCTGTCCCCCCCCAAGGCGTTTGTTACTGAAAGAGCCACCTTGTGCAGCAGTAATGCTGCACAAGGAAAAGGTAGCTATTTTTGTTTAGCTCCTTGCACATGCAGAACTTAACACTTATAAAATGTGTCCACTGATACAATAAAACTGTCCCAGAGGTGGGACTTTCCTTCGTATTATGACGCAGCACAGCTGTCATTCCTACCCCCTTGGCACCGTGCCCCGGCTCCTCAGCGTTGTTTGATTCCGTCATGGAGCCTGCGCTGTTATGTTATCCCTTGGCCAGGCACACTTAGCGCTGCCCATCTTCTGACATCATTTGGTGTCAGGCTGGCTGCGCCTGTGCGGCCGCGCTGGCCGAGAGCCCGCCTCGCACTGTCTTCTGATTTAATCCCACTGGGGGCCTGAGATCCATGGACATGCGCAGTGCATATCTGAACCTCCGCCTCTCACTCATCTCCCTACGCCTTCTTCAGACTGTGCGCCGTCAGATGATCCCTAATAGCATGCCACGGCCGTGACGCCGCACAGTCTGAAGAAGCCGTAGGGAGGGGAGTGAAAGGCGAGGATATGCACTGCGCATGGCCACGGATCCCAGGCCCGCGGTGGAATTACATTAGACGACACTGCGAGGCGGGCTCTCGGCCAGCGCGGCCGCACAGGCGCAGCCAGCCTGACACCAAATGATGTCAGAAGATGGGCAGCGCTAAGTGTGCCTGGCCAAGGGATAACATAACAGCGCAGGCTCCGGGACGGAATCAAACAACGCTGAGGAGCCGGGGCACGGCGCCGGGGGGGTAAGAATGACGGCTGTGCTGCGTCATATTACGAAGGAAAGTTCCACCTCCGGGACGGTCTCACGGTTTCAGGGGACACATTTTATAAGTGTTTAGTTCTGTGTTTGCAAGGAGCATAATGAAAAGAGCCACATTTTCCTTTTGCATCTTTTGTGCTGCACAAGCTGGCTCTTTCAGCTACAAACGCCTTGGGGGGGGGTTAAAGGTTCCCTTTCGACTTTCTCCAATCAGGCTTCGGCCTACATTGTGTTCCTCTGCTTCTCCTGCTGTCTCTGGGCTCCAACACCGCTAGTTGCTGTCCAGAAGTGCTGTCCGCACAGTCCCAACAGTCGCTCCTCTGTTATTGGGGTTCAGTAACGTCAGCTGTTCCCCAGCTGTGTGTGTGGCAATCCCTCCTATCTCCTCCACCTCCTCCTCCTGTCCCTGGGCTCCAACACCGCTAGTTGCTGTCCAGAAGTGCTGTCCACACAGTCCCAACAGTCGCTCCTCTGTTATTGGGGTTCAGTAACGTCAGCTGTTCCCCAGCTGTTTGTGTGGCAATCCCTCCTATCTCCTCCACCTCCTCCTCCTCCTGTCCCTGGGCTCCAACACCGCTAGTTGCTGTCCAGAAGTGCTGTCCGCACAGTCCCAACAGTCGCTCCTCTGTTATTGGGGTTCAGTAACGTCAGCTGTTCCCCAGCTGTGTGTGTGGCAATCCCTCCCATCTCCTCCACCTCCTCCTCCTCCTGTCCCTGGGCTCCAACACCGCTAGTTGCTGTCCAGAAGTGCTGTCCGCACAGTCCCAACAGTCGCTCCTCTGTTATTAGGGTTCAGTAACGTCAGCTGTTCCCCAGCTGTGTGTGTGGCAATCCCTCCTATCTCCTCCACCTCCTCCTCCTCCTGTCCCTGGGCTCCAACACCGCTAGTTGCTGTCCAGAAGTGCTGTCCGCACAGAGCCAAACACCTCGCCAATGTGTTAGTGGGGTTCAGTAACGTCAGCTGTTCCCCAGCTGTGTGTGTGGCAATCCCTCCTATCTCCTCCACCTCCTCCTCCTGTCCCTGGGCTCCAACACCGCTAGTTGCTGTCCAGAAGTGCTGTCCGCACAGTCCCAACAGTCGCTCCTCTGTTATTGGGGTTCAGTAATGTCAGCTGTTCCCCAGCTGTGTGTGTGGCAATCCCTCCTATCTCTTCCACCTCCTCCTCCTCCTGTCCCTGGGCTCCAACATCGCTAGTTGCTGTCCAGAAGTGCTGTCCGCACAGTCCCAACAGTCGCTCCTCTGTTATTGGGGTTCAGTAACGTCAGCTGTTCCCCAGCTGTGTGTGTGGCAATCCCTCCTATCTCCTCCATCTCCTCCTCCTCCTGTCCCTGGGCTCCAACACCGCTAGTTGCTGTCCAGAAGTGCTGTCCGCACAGTCCCAACAGTCGCTCCTCTGTTATTGGGGTTCAGTAACGTCAGCTGTTCCCCAGCTGTGTGTGTGGCAATCCCTCCTATCTCCTCCACCTCCTCCTCCTCCTGTCCCTGGGCTCCAACACCGCTAGTTGCTGTCCAGAAGTGCTGTCCGCACAGAGCCAAACACCTCGCCAATGTGTTAGTGGGGTTCAGTAACGTCAGCTGTTCCCCAGCTGTGTGTGTGGCAATCCCTCCTATCTCCTCCACCTCCTCCTCCTCCTCCTCCTGTCCCTGGGCTCCAACACCGCTAGTTGCTGTCCAGAAGTGCTGTCCGCACAGTCCCAACAGTCGCTCCTCTGTTATTGGGGTTCAGTAACGTCAGCTGTTCCCCAGCTGTGTGTGTGGCAATCCCTCCTATCTCCTCCACCTCCTCCTCCTCCTGTCCCTGGGCTCCAACACCGCTAGTTGCTGTCCAGATGTGCTGTCCGCACAGTCCCAACAGTCGCTCCTCTGTTATTGGGGTTCAGTAACATCAGCTGTTCCCCAGCTGTGTGTATGGCAATCCCTCCTATCTCCTCCACCTCCTCCTCCTCCTGTCCCTGGGCTCCAACACCGCTAGTTGCTGTCCAGAAGTGCTGTCCGCACAGTCCCAACAGTCGCTCCTCTGTTATTGGGGTTCAGTAACGTCAGCTGTTCCCCTGCTGTGTGTGTGGCAATCCCTCCTATCTCCTCCACCTCCTCCTCCTCCTGTCCCTGGGCTCCAACACCGTTAGTTGCTGTCCAGAAGTGCTGTCCGCACAGTCCCAACAGTCGCTCCTCTGTTATTGGGGTTCAGTAACGTCAGCTGTTCCCCAGCTGTGTGTGTGGCAATCCCTCCTGTCTCCTCCACCTCCTCCTCCTCCTGTCCCTGGGCTCCAACACCGCTAGTTGCTGTCCAGAAGTGCTGTCCGCACAGTCCCAACAGTCGCTCCTCTGTTATTGGGGTTCAGTAACGTCAGCTGTTCCCCAGCTGTGTGTGTGGCAATCCCTCCTATCTTCTCCACCTCCTCCTCCTCCTGTCCCTGGGCTCCAACACCGCTAGTTGCTGTCCAGAAGTGCTGTCCGCACAGTCCCAACAGTCGCTCCTCTGTTATTGGGGTTCAGTAACGTCAGCTGTTCCCCAGCTGTGTGTGTGGCAATCCCTCCTATCTCCTCCACCTCCTCCTCCTCCTGTCCCTGGGCTCCAACACCGCTAGTTGCTTTCCAGAAGTGCTGTCCGCACAGAGCCAAACACCTCGCCAATGTGTTAGTGGGGTTCAGCACCGCCAGCTGTTCCCCTGCTGTGTATACGGCAACGTGTCATGCGACCGCCACGCAGGCACAACAACTTAAATTTAAGGGAACCTGTCCCCCCCCAAAGCGTTTGTTACTGAAAGAGCCACCTTGTGCAGCAGTAATGATGCAAATGGAAAAAGTGCCTCATTTCGTGGTGCTCCTTGCACATGCTGAACCTAACACTTATGAAATGTGTCCCCTCACACCGTTAAACCGTCCGGTAGGTGGAACTTTCCTTTGTCATGTGACGCAGCACAGCCGTCATTCTTACCCCCTTGGCGCCGTGCGCCGCCTCCTCAGCGTTGTTTGAATCTGTCCAGGAGCCTGCGCTGTTAGGTTAGCCCTTGGCCATGCACACATTTTGCGCTGCCCGTCTTCTGACATCATTTGGTGTCAGGCTGGCTGCGCCTGTGCGGCCGCGCTGGCCAAGAGCCCGCCTCGCATTGTCTTCTGATTTAATCCCACTGGGGGCCTGAGATCCATGGACATGCGCAGTGCATATCTGAACCTCCGCCTCTCACTCATCTCCCTACGCCTTCTTCAGACTGTGCGCCGTCAGCTGATCCCTAATAGCATGCCACGGCCATGACGCCGCACAGTCTGAAGAAGCCGGAGGGAGGGGAGTGAGAGGCGAGGATATGCACTGCGCATGGCCACGGATCCCAGGCCCGCGGTGGGATTACATTAGACGACACTGCGAGGCGGGCTCTCGGCCAGCGCGGCCGCACAGGCGCAGCCAGCCTGACACCAAATGATGTCAGAAGACGGGCAGCGCAAAATGTGTGCATGGCCAAGGGCTAACCTAACAGCGCAGGCTCCGGGACAGATTCAAACAACGCTGAGGAGGCGGCGCACGGCGCCAAGGGGGTAAGAATGACGGCTGTGCTGCGTCACATGACAAAGGAAAGTTCCACCGACCGGACGGTTTAACCGTGTGAGGGGACACATTTCATAAGTGTTAGGTTCAGCATGTGCAAGGACCATAATTCAAAGAGCTAAGTTTACCTTTTCCAGCATTAGTGCTGTACACGATGGCTCTTTCAGCTACAAACGCCGGGGGGGGGGGGGGGGGGTTAATGGTTCCCTTTCAACTTGCTCCAGTGCAGGCTTCGGCCTACACTCTGCTCCCCCTGCAGAGCCTGGGCTCTAACACCGCCAGTTGGGGCCCGGTACTGCTAGCTGCACAGAGAAAAACACCAGCCAATGTGTCAGTGGGGTTCAGCACCGCCAGCTGTTCCCCTGCTGTGTAGCCGGCAACGTGTCCTGCAACAGCCACGCAGACACAACAGACCCAAAGCTGCCGCCAGTGCAGGCTTCGGCCTACACTCTGCTCCCCCTGCTCCTCGTGCTGACCCTGGGCTCTAACACCGCCAGTTGGGGCCCGGTACTGCTAGCTGCACAGAGAAAAACACCAGCCTATGTGTCAGTGGGGTTCAGCACCACCAGTTGTTCCCCTGCTGTGTAGCCGGCAACGTGTCCTGCAACAGCCACGCAGACACAAGAACTGAAATTGAAGGGAACCTGTCCCCCCTCCCCCAGGCGTTTGTATGTTTTCCAGCCACCTTGTACAGCAGTAATGCTGCATGTGTGCAAGGTGGCTCATAAACTTATTCTCCTTGCACACGTGGAACAGAACACGTCTACAATGTGTCCCCTGAGACCATTAAAACGTCCCTGAGGTGTGACTTTCCTTTGTAATGACACGCAACAACCCCCTTGGTAGCACAGCCCTTCTTCTGACATCATTGTTTGGCTGGCTGCGCCTCTGCGGCCGCCCTGCCCGACACAACGCCCCTCAGTGTCTTATTTATTTTGACTGCGAGGGTGTGATTGACGGGCATGAGCAGTGCATATCTTCACCAGGCTGTCACTCAGCTCCTTCTGCCTTCTTCAGACGGTGCGGCTTCATGGCCGCGGCATGCGATAAGGGATCAGCTGACGCCGCACAGTCTGTAGCAGGTGTAAGGACACAAGCGAGAGGCGAACATATGTACTGTGCCAGGCCATGAATCCCAGCCCCGCAGTGTGAAACACTGTAAAGACACTGCGGGGCTGGGATTCATGGGCATCGCGAACTGCACCAGCCGACATGATTTGATGTCAGAAGACGGGCAATGCATGGCCAAGGGATAACGCAACAACGCAGACTCCAAGACAGCAAAATGTGATGCTCAGGAGGCCGCGCCAAGCACCAAGTTGGTATTTTTGCCAGCTGTGCTGCGTCTCATTACAAAGGGAACTCCCGCCTCCAAGACAGATTGACTCTATAAGGGCCAAAATGTTGTACGTGTTTCATTCAGCTTGTGCAAGGAACAAAATTAAAAGAGCAACCTTTGACTTGTGCAGCACTACTGCTGCATAAGGCGTGGCTCTTCTAGTTTGTAACACCTGAGGGGGGTTAAAGGTTACCTTTAAAATTGGTTCAATTAGGCTTCGGCCTACACTCTGCTTCCCCTGCAGAGCCTGGGCTCTAACACCGCCAGTTGGGGCCCGGTACTGCTAGCTGCACAGAGAAAAACACCAGCCAATGTGTCAGTGGGGTTCAGCACCGCCAGCTGTTCCCCTGCTGTGTAGCCGGCAACGTGTCCTGCAACAGCCACGCTGACACAAAGCTGCCGCCAGTGCAGGCTTCGGCCTACACTCTGCTCCCTCTCCTCGTGCTGACCCTGGGCTCTAACACCGCCAGTTGGGGCCCGGTACTGCTAGCTGCACAGAGAAAAACACCAGCCAATGTGTCAGTGGGGTTCAGCACCGCCAGCTGTTCCCCTGCTTTGTAGCCGGCAACATGTCCTGCAAATGCCATGCAGACACAACAGACCTACAAATGCCTCCAGTGCAGGCTTCGACCTACACTCATCTCCCCCTGCTGACCCTTTGCTCCAACACCGCTAGTTGGGGCTCTAGGAAGACAAGCTTGAATAGGTCCCCATCCTGGTTCCAGCACCGTCAGCTGTTTCCGGGCAGAGCCTTTGGCTTAGGTGCCTCCCTCTGGGTATCCGAGTTCCACCAACGTCAGGTGGTCCTTGGTAGTGCTTTCAGGCACGGGTACCTCCTGCTTAGTAACCGGGTTCCAGTAACGTCAGCTGGTCCTCGGTAGTTCCATTGGCTCTTGGACCTTCGGCTACCCATCCGGGTTCCAGTACCGTCAGCTGGTTCTCGGCAGTGTCTTTTGCTCTTGTACCTTCTGCTCCCCATCCTGGTTCCAGTACCGTCAGCTGGTTCTGGGCAGAGCCTTTGGCTTAGGTGCCTCCCTCTGGGTATCTGAGTTCCACCAACATCAGGTGGTCCTTGGTAGTGCTTTCAGCACGGGTACCTCCTGATTAGTAACCGGGTTCCAGTAACGTCAGCTGGTCCTCGGTAGTTCCATTGGCTCTTGGACCTTCGGGTAGCCATCCGAGTTACAGTTCCATCAGCTGTTTCTCAGCATTTTCTCAGCCTACTTGTACCTTCTGCTACATTTCCAAGTTCAAGACCCTAAAGACGATGACCCGGAAGACCACCCCTAAGATGACGACGACACCAGAGACGACAACCACTGAGATGACGACGACCCTGGAGACGATGACCCTGAAGACCACCCCGATGACGACGACCCCGGAGACAACGACCCTGGAGACGACAACGACCTGGAAGACCGAGAAGCAGAAGAACAAGAGGCTGCAGAACAAAGAGCAGAAGAACATTAAGCATAAGACTAAATATCAGAGCAAGAGATATTATCTAAATTATTAGCAGAAGAAGACTAAGCAGTGTATGGGGGTGAGTCCGTTCCTCCTCGTGGTGCCCCTGGATAAAGCCTGATGCTGCAGGTCAAACTGAACGCGGACAAATGTAACTGTTTTGTGACAGGCAGAACGGAAGGTGCCGAACGTCATAAAAAACAACAAAATCCTGCTATTCTATTAGATTGGGCTAAACCTCTGTGCCTTTAATGTCTCCGCCACGTCCCCCAATACATCCTACATTATTCTTAGTTGTTTTCTTTCATGTAGAATGAACCTACAAGTTAAGAAAGGGTTTATTTTAATTCCGATATTTTCGTCCCATTGACTTGCATTGGGATCGGGTATCAGTATCGGATTAGATCCGATACTTTGACGGTATCGGCCGATACTTTCCGATACCGATACTTTCCGATATCGGAAGGTATCGCTCAACACTAGTGTTGAGCATTCCGATACTGCAAGTATCGGGTATCGGCCGATACTTGCTGTATCGGAATTCCGATACCGAGATCCGATATTTTTGTGATATCGGGTATCGGTATCGAAACAACATTAATGTAAAAATGTGTAAAAGAGAGAATTAAAATAAAAAATATTGCTATACTCACCTCTCCGACGCAGCCTGCACCTTACCGAGGGAAGCGGCAGCGTTCTTTGTTTAAAATTCGCGCTTTTCTTTCCTTTACGTGAGTCCCGGCTTGTGATTGGTTGCGTGCCGCCCATGTGACCGGGACGCAACCAATAACAGCAAGCCGTGACGTAATTTCAGGTCCTTCAGGGTTTTAAAATTACGTCCCGGCTTTGTGATTGGTTGCGTCGCAGTCACATGGGAGACGCAACCAATCACAAGCCGTGACGTCACGGGAGGCTGGACACGCGCGCATTTTAAAATGGGCGCGTGTCCAGCCTCCCGTGACGTCCCGGCTTGTGATTGGTTGCGCCGCGATCAACCAATCACAAGCCGGGAGGCTGGACACGCGCGCATTTTAAAATTTTAAACACGCGCGCGTGTCCAGCCTCCCGGCTTGTGATTGGTTGACCGCGGCGCAACCAATCACAAGCCGGGACGTCACGGGAGGCTGGACACGCGCCCATTTTAAAAAGCGCGCGTGTCCAGCCTCCCGTGACGTCACGGCTTGTGATTGGTTAATGGCGGCCATGTTGCCGGGACGCGGACCAATCACAGCAAGCCGTGACGTAATTTCGTCACGGCTTGCTGTGATTGGTCCGCGTCCCGGCAACATGGCGCCGTGACCAATCATAAGCCGGGACGTCACTGGAGGCTGGACACGCGCGCTTTTTAAAAAGCGCGCGTGTCCAGCCTCCCGTGACGTCACGGCTTGTGATTGGTTAATGGCGGCCATGTTGCCGGGACGCGGACCAATCACAGCAAGCCGTGACGTAATTTCGTCACGGCTTGCTGTGATTGGTCCGCGTCCCAGCAACATGGCCGCCCTGACCAATCACAAGCCGGGACTTCACGTAACCAAGTAAAAGCGCAAATTTTAAACAAACAACGCTGCCGGTTCCCTCGCTGAGGTCCAGGCTGCGTCGGACAGGTGAGTATAGCGATATTTTTTATTTTAATTCTTTCTTTTACACATTTATATGGATCCCAGGGCCTGAAGGAGAGTTTCCTCTCCTTCAGACCCTGGGAACCATCAGGAATACCGTCCGATACTTGAGTCCCATTGACTTGTATTGGTATCGGGTATCGGTATCGGATTGGATCCGATACTTTGCCGGTATCGGCCGATACTTTCCGATACCGATACTTTCAAGTATCGGACGGTATCGCTCAACACTACTCAACACTAGTGGCAAGTAAATGGCGGACATTCAGCAATCTTTGTGGTATATCCAGCAGCTGGAGGGAAGGTTGGCGGCTCTCGAGAGGTCAACCTCAGCTGTGGATGTAACCTGGGTTGCTGTACAGGCTGCTAGCGTGGCTGCAGCAACCTTGTCCACTGCCACCCCTGTTCCGACATTATCTCGCCTCCCGCTACCAGAAACATTTTCTGGAGATAGCAAATCCTGTAGGGGATTCGTGAGTCAGTGCTCTATTTACCTCAAGCTCCTGGCTGCACGTTTTCCCACAGATCGGGCTAAGGTGGGATTTATTGTGTCCCTCTTGTCGGACAGGGCGTTGGAATGGGCTACACCACTGTGGGAGCGTGGCGATCATGTGGTGAAGAGTGCTCCGTTGTTCCTGAGCACTTTGAAACAGGTATTTTTAGGACCTCTAGTCACCCATGACATGGCGCTCCAACTGCTGGAATTAACTCAGGGTGTGTCCTTGGTCAGCCATTTTGCCGTCCACTTCCGTACATTAGCTTCTGAGCTGGAGTGGTCGGATAAAGCCCTTATCCCCATATTTTGGAGGGGGCTGGCTGATCACGTGAAGGACGCTCTGGCCACTAGGGAGATTCCTGCCACACTGGAGGAATTAATAACTGTCTCTACTCGTATTGACCTCTGTTTTAACGAGCGGAGGTTAGAGCGAGCCCAGTGTAGGCAGAGGTTTCGTCTGGCTCCCACCTTCGCCAAACCTCTGGAATCTCCGGTCCTGGTTCCTGAGTCACATGAGGCCATGGAAGTGTCACGAGCGGGATCTAAGTCCCGGACCGCTTGTGCACTCAAGGTCTGTCTTGTCTGCCAGCAGTCAGGACATCTTGCCACCAGATGTCCCCAGCGGTCGAGGAGACGTCAGCGTCTAGTGGTAGTAGGTGGAGGTACACTAGACACGGCGACGTTTGCCTCTAAATTGTCCTTTAAGGGGACAATTATTATAGGCTCATCCTCCCACTCAGTAGAGCTCTGCGTGGATTCTGGGGCAGAGGGCAATTTTATGTCTTCAGCCTTCACCCAACGTCACGCAATACCCCTGGTTATGCTAGCTCAACCAGTTACGGTATGAGTGGTGAATGGGTCGACACTGCCCTCACAGATAACACACCAGACCATTCCTTTTACTCTGTCCATGTCGCCATCCCATCACGAGATTATATCTCTGCTCATCATTCCTGAGGGAATAGATGAGGTCTTGTTGGGGATACCATGGCTACGGTACCACTCTCCTCATATCGAGTGGTCCTCAGGCATTATTTTGGGTTGGGGTGAATTTTGAGGGGGTAGGTGTCAGAGGGAGTGCATTCAGGTTGCTACTACAGAGGTACCCGCAGATCTATCCTCTCTCCCCAAGCAATATTGGTCTTATGCGGACATGTTCTCCAAAAAGGCGGCGGAGACCCTTCCGCCCCATCGCCCCTATCACTGTCCCATTGACCTCTTGCCTGGTGCTGAGCCTCCCCGGGGTCGAGTCTATCCGTTATCTCTCCCGTAGACGGAGGCAATGTCTCAGTACATTCAAGAGAATCTGGCAAGAGGGTTCATCAGGAAGTTAGTGTCACCTGCTGGGGCTGGGTTCTTCTTCGTGCAGAAGAAGAATGGGGAACTGTGTCCATGCATAGATTACAGGGGTCTTGCCATCACCATTAAGAATAAGTATCCTTTGCCCCTGATATCTGAGCTCTTCGATAGGCTTCGGGGAGCAATGGTATTTAATAAATTAGATCTGCGGGGTGCTTACAACCTGATTCGCATCCGTGAGGGGGACGAATGGAAGACGGCTTTTAACACCAGGGATGAATATCTGGTGATGCCCTTCGGGCTCTGCAATGCTTAAGCCGTTTTCCAAGACTTTGTGAATGACATCTTCCGGGATATGCTCTACACTTTGGTCATGGTCTATCTGGATGATATTCTCATCTACTCTCCAGATATTGACTCCCACCAGAGAGATGTTTGCAAAGTCTTCGATCTCCTACGGGCAAACTCCCTCTATGCCAAGTTGGAGAAGTGTGTGTTTGAGCAGGAGTCCTTACCTTTCCTTGGCTATATCATCTCCGCCCAGGGATTGGCTATGGATCCTGCCAAACTACAGGCTGTGATGGACTGGCAGGAACCCCATTCTCTTAAAGCGGTGCAGCGCTTTATGGGGTTCATTAATTATTATCACCAGTTCATTCCGCACTTCTCAACTTTGGTAGCTCCCTTGGTTGCCCTCACCAAGAAGGGAGCAAATCCCAAATTGTGGTCTGAGGAGTTCTCCAAGGCCTTTAACTCTATTAAGTCACACTTCACTAGTGCTCCCATACTACATCGCCCCGATGTTGATAAGCCATTTATCATGGAGGTGGATGCCTCATCTGTTGGTGCTGGAGCAGTCCTCTTCCAAAAGGATGCTCAAGGTCAGAAGCATCCTTGCTTCTTCTTTTCTAAGACCTTCTCACCAGCAGAGAGGAATTATTCCATCGGGGACAAGGAGTTGCTAGCCATGAAGATGGCTTTCTCGGAGTGGAGACATCTCTTTAAGGGAGCTCGTTTTCCCTTCCAAGTCTTCACAGATCATAAAAATTTGGTGTACCTGCAGACAGCCCAGCGGTTAAATTCTCGCCAGGCCAGATGGTCCTTGTTCTTCTCCTGGTTCCATTTCACCCTCCATTTTCTTTCTGGGGAGAAGAACATTCGTGCCGACGCTCTCTCTCGCTCCGTTGTGTTATCTGTGGAGGAGGAAGAGGAGCCTCGGCTTATTGTCCCCACTGAGAGCCTGAGAACTGTGGCCCCGGTTTCGCTAGAGTCTGTGCCTCCGGGCAAGACTTTTGTACCGTCCAGTTTGCGACCGGAGGTTCTCTCTTGGGCACATTCGTCCAGGGTGGGTGGACATTTTGGTTCCAAAAGGACATCTGAGTTACTGGCGAGTACATACTGGTGGCCGCATATGGCTCGTGATGTCGCAAACTATGTTCGGGTGTGTGTCTCTTGCGCCAAGAACAAGTCCCCTCAGCAATGGCCAGCTGGGTTGCTTTACCCTCTGCCGGTGGCAGACAGGCCCTGGGAGATGGTCAGGATGAACTTTATGGTGGGCTTACCCAAGTCTCGTAACTGCACCATTATCTGGGTGATCACCAACCATTTTTCCAAAATGGTTCATTTAGTGCCTCTTCCATGGCTACCTTCTGCACGGGCTCTGGCAGCCTTGTTCATCAAGCATATCTTTCGCTTACACGGTATGCCGGACAAGATTGTCAGTGACCGGGGTCCCCAGTTTGAGTCTCGATTCTGGAGGGAGCTTTGTCGTCTATTCAGTATTGAGTTAAATCTCTCCTCGGCTTATCATCCCGAGATGAATGGGTTGGTAGAGAGGGTCAATCAGACTCTGGTCACTTATTTATGACATTTTGTTTCTGCAAGGCAGGATGACTGGGCATCCTTGTTACCGTGGGCTGAGTTTGCTCTTAAAGGGAACCTGTCACCTGAATTTGGCGGGACCAGTTTTGGGTCATATGGGCGGGGTTTTCGGGTGTTTGATTCACCCTTTCCTTACCCGCTGGCTGCATGCTGGCTGCAATATTAGATTGAAGTTCATTCTCTGTCCTCCGGAGTACACGCCAGCGCAAGGCAATCCCCGCTCATATGACCCAAAACTGGTCCCGCCAAATTCAGGTGACAGGTTCCCTTTAACAACGCTGTAGCCGACTCCACTGGTCAGACTCCTTTCCTCCTTAATTACAGCCAACATCCGCGGGTTCCTGTACCCATGCCCGTGTCCTCTGCTGATTCCAGGGTGGTAGACTGGGCAGTGGAGGCACGAGACATTTGGGACCACACTCAGGATGCTATCCGGGCCTCCAAGGAGAGAATGAGATCCTCCGCCGATGCACATCGGCGCCCTGCCCCGACCCTTGCTCCTGGCGACTTAGTGTGGCTCTCCGCTCATAACATCAGGCTGCCTGTTGAGTCCACTAAGTTTGCACCTCGCTACTTGGGTCCCTTCAAGGTCCTCGAACAGGTTAATCCTGTGGTCTACCGTCTAGCCCTTCCTCCACGCCTAGGTATCACCGACACCTTTCATGTGTCCCTCCTTAAGCCCGTATACATGTCCCGGTTTTCTGAGTCATCTGCCGGGACATCGGGTTCGTCTACGGACGATTACAAGGTGAATGCTATTTTGGGGTGCAAGGTGGTTCGTGGCAAAAAATTTTATTTGGTGGACTGGAAGGGTTACGGTCCTGAGAGCCTGCTGAGCACATTCGGGCTCCGCAGCTCATTGCTGCCTTTGAACGTAGCGAGGCCCAAGGAGGGGGGGGGCAATGTTAGAGGTTGAGTTCCCGCCTCTGCACAGGGGGAACCTCGGTCCATCTCCGCTGCGGTCTCCCATTCTTCTAGTGCTGCAGTGGAGCCTGCTCAGCGGAGACGTCCATCCCAGCTTCTTGCTCAGTCTGACTCTGTACAAAGAGTTACTGCTGCTTTCCCTGCTTCTGCCATTGAAGTCAGTGCTGGGCAGCGGCGAGCAGATGCTTCTGGGACTAAGTCCTGCTTTTCTCATTCTGAGCATGCCCAGAGTAAGATCTCTCAGTGGAGATCGAGGGTCACATGATCAGATACTGCAGCTTAGGCCATTGGTCCTTCAGGAAGGTCCTGTAGGTGCTCACGCTCTATGGCAGCCTCTCATTGGTCCTTCTAGGAAGGTCCTGTACATGCTGCAACTATTTAAGGCTCGCATGGCCGCACAGCCATGTGCTAGTATTGTTCTAAGTTATGTACTTTGCGCCAGTGTGGTCATGTATGATTGTGTAAGCCCCTAGAAATAAGCCCCTAGAACGCTGGCACCTCCGGCTAGGAGTTTTGTGTGCGTGCATGACCATTGATGGCTCTCGTTTAGGTAGTTAGCCTGTGCCACTGTGAAGTCTAGCAGGACGCAGTGCTTTGAGTTCACGGCTGCTCTGTGAAGTAACAGAGTTAGCTAATACCGCCATATAGGTCTGCCGTTTGCTAGCAGCAGGTTCGCCTGCACGGTGGACCCCGAACGCATCTATTATAATAAAAATCTCTATATTCATTCGGTGCGTTCCGCTAGCCCTAACACTGGCAAGCCTCCTTCACTGCCTGTCAAATAGTTGATATGACACAGTGCTGTGCAAAGTGTCAGATCAGTTATCTGACTTTAAACAGTGATATCTCACCCTTGGACAATGTAAAAAAGTTAAAAAAATATTATACTGTGTAAAATGATTTTTTTTTTAAATCCTACATAAAGAAAAAAATATTTTTACCAATAAATACGTTTCTTTATGTAAATAAAAAAACAAAAAAAGTACACATATTTAGCATCGCCATGTCCGAAACGACCCAACCTATGAAACTATCCCACTAGTTAACCCCTTCAGTGAAAACCACAAAAAAAAAAAAAAAAGAGGCAAAAAACAATGCTTTATCATCATACCGCCGAATAAAAAGTGGAATAACACGCGATCAAAAAGATAGATATAAATAAACATAGTACCGCTGAAAACGTCATCTTGTCTTGCAAAAAACAAGCTATGATACATAGTCATCAGCAAAAAAATAAAAAAGTTATAGCTCTCAGAATAAAGCGATGCAAAAACAATTATTTTTTATATAAAATAGTTTTTATTTTATAAAACCACCAAAACATAAAAAAATGTAAACGAGGTATCGCTGTAATTGTACTAACCTGAAGAATAAAACTGCCTTATCATTTTTACCACACACGGAATGATAGAAACGCCCTCTCAAAAGAAATTCATGAACTGCTGGTTTTTGTTCATTCTGTCTTCCAAAAATCGTAATAAAAAGCGATTAAAAAACATCATGTGTCCGAAAATGGTACCAATAAAAACGTCAACTCGTCCCGCAAAAAGCAAGACCTTACATGACTCTGTGGGCCAAAATATGGAAAAATTATAGCTCTCAATATGTGGCGATGCAAAATCTATTTTTTGCAATAAAAAGCGTCTCTTAGCTTGTGATAGCTGCCAAACATAAAAACCTGCTATAAAAACCCACTATAAATAGCAAATCATACTACCTTTTATCACCCCCTTAGTAAGGGAAAAATGATCAAATAAAAACATGTATTTATTTCCATTTTCCCATTAGAGTTAGGGCTAAAGTTAGGGTTAGGGTTGGTGCTAAAGTTAGGGTTAGAAGAAAAATCAGATCACTGCACTCATCCAAGTCAATTTTGTTGAAGTGAATATTTTTATTGAAGATGCGGAAATGTAGACGAAAAAATAGGCAACAATTTTTTAACGTTTCGGCCACACGGTGGCCTTGATCACAAAATGGTGCTGTAACAAAGATAGAGAAAACCGTGTATGAACATATAATATATACAGTGCTCAAATGTACAATATATACAGAATATATACGAAATCATAGGAAGAATGGAACAAATGTCAGTTATCCATGAAAAAAAGTAATAAGCAGGTAGAGGTTGTCACAGTTCTGCGACCTATGTCCAACACAAGAAAATCAAAACAAATTATGGGCTTCCTGAAGAACATGAATATAAATCTAGAGAAAGAGATACTACAGGAGGTAAAGACGTATTCATGTACCCTGGTGGTTGTTCGTATAGCGTCATGTGATAGTATGATATTACATCTGAAGAACAGAAGAAGCCCTGTTTTTCTCCTGTTCAAAAACAGTAGGGGAACATAATGAGGTTTTGTTATATATGTCGTAATGATAGTGTTAATCACCCAGGAGTAGGAGCTATCTTATAGAAATGTATAGAAGACCCATGTGGTCTGTGAGGTCAGCGCACTCCATTGTACACCAGGATTCAGACATACATAGAGGTATTTACCCAGAATGTGGATGCAGGGCCTTAATTCTCAATTGCAATTGTCCGGGACAGTATATGTAAGGATTTAAGACATCTGTCCTCTGTTGGCCTGGCTGTAACACAAATATATATATATGTATATATATATATATATATATATATATATATATATATATATATATATATATATATATATATATATATATATATATATATATATATATACTTTAGGATGTACATAACACTCTAGTAGTTTGGTAGAGCAACAGGTTTGTATATGCAGAAAGTGTTTCTACCTTAGTTATTCCATATACCATATAGTCCTGTGAGAACCGGAAAAACCGGGGGGGGGAGTTTGGTAGAGGGGGCAGGGAATCCCACACCGTGTTAGTCCACTAGTGTATGGTGGATATGCCTGTTTGAATCTATGAAATAAATATACATTACATATACCAATGGGTCTAACCGCCTATTGGACTTATCTGTTTTGTGTCCATAGTCTCACATCAATTGGTGGCGCAGTGTGGAGCGCGATCAGACCGTCATGAAGTCCGCATTGGTGGTCCAGTGGGAAGCGTCGACACAATCTGTGTCCTGGCGATGAGGGCGGCAGTGCCATGACTGAATGGCGCCGCTCTATATGCAGCTCAGTGCGGTCATGTGGCCGGAAGTTAATGAGCCCGCCGGCGCCTGCGCAGTACATGGGTATTGTATGTGTGCCAGGCACTTGCGCACTGTGGAGAAAGACGGCGCATGTGGTCATGTGGCTGGAAGTTAATGAGCCCGCCGGCGCCTGCGCAGTACATAGGTATTGTGTGTGTGCCCGGCACTTGCGTACTGTGGAGAGAGTCGGCGCATGTGCTAGAGAGATTGGAGCCGGCAAAGTATGATGCGGTGGCGGCGGTGTTTGCGTTTGCGTGCTAGGATCGCTACTGGCGCTTGCGTGGTGCACAGTGAGAGGACAAGATGCGGTTGAAACTGTTTGTACAGGTGTAGGGCCCTGACATGGTATAAGTATAGGCAAAGAGGAGTAGGAGGTCGTACGCTCTGCACTATAACAGTATTGTAGTGTGGCATGAAGACAATATAAAGAAATACATATATATACACATGTGTATACCGCAATGTCCCTAATACATAACGCAAAAGAATGATATCAATAATATCCATAGATGAAACAGTCCAGACTGTAATTTATTATTCACACTAGAAAAGAAACCTTGAGTTGAATGGGTACAAATCAAATTGAAATAATACATGATAAAATGTAACACTGAAATACCAGGAAAGAAAAAAATTATTTTAAAATAAATGAAAAAAATGAAAAAAATTAATGAAATGAAAAAATGAAAAAAAGGTAAAAAATAAGAAATAAAAAATAATGATGATAATGTAATAAAAAAATGAACTGAATTAATGAAATGAATGAAATGAAAAGATTAACTGAATGAATGAAATGAATGAAATGAAAAAAATGAAAAAATAAAAAATAAAAAATAAAAAATTAGGTAAAAAATGAAAAATGTAAAAAATGAAAAAAAGGAAACTTGTGAGACTCCTAAAGGGTATACGTCTTACCATCCATCGGAGGTATGATACGAATTCTACAAGTGCAGTGGATTAGTTCGCCTACGGAAGAATAAAAGCCTGGTTAAGTTAGCCAATCAATTTCCCTATTTAAACCTCTAGGGTGAAGAGCATCTAGCGTGTAGATCCAAAAAGTTTCCCTCTGTTTAAGCATCTGGATATGGTTGCCCCCCCTCCTTGGGCGAGGGACTTTTTCAATAACCTGAAATCGTAGTTGGGCAACTGTATGTTGGGCTTCCTTGAAGTGTAGGGGTAGTGGCAGCCATGTCTTACCACACCTAATAGTGGATTTGTGGCTTGAGATCCTATTCCTAATTGCTTGGGTGGTCTCACCCACATAAAGTAATCCACAAGGGCACTTGATGATATACACTACAAAATTGGACTCACATGTATGATAATCCTTAACAGGGAAATACTTCCCAGTGCGGGGATGTAGTATCTCACTGCCCTTAATAATATTGGAGCAACACATGCAATTAAGGCAAGGAAATGTGCCAGTTCTTTTCTGACCTGTCAGTGTCCTGGGTGGAGGTGTTCTAGATGTGCCCAAATCGGCCCGCACTACCTTATCTCTTACATTACGGGGTCGTCTCATGCTCATTAGGGGAGGGTCCTTGAAGATCGGGATATGTGGATAGGCCTTTGTCAAGAGTGGCCAATGTCCTCGGATAAGGTTATGGATTCTGTGCATGGTGGGATGGTGGTTATGGACAAACGGAAATCTAGGGTTCCTGTATGTGGTTATGGCTGTATCATCTGTGTTGTCAAGGGCTTTGGAAGATTCCAGCTCGAGGAGTCTCATTGGATAATTGCGTGCCCTAAACTTTTCGGCCATTTCATGTACTCTAGTGTTCCTGGACACAATCCTAGCGACCCTCTTGAATTGTGATCTAGGGAGGCTATCTCGAGTAGATTTAGGGTGGCAGCTATTGTATAACAATAGGCTATTGCAATCAGTTGGTTTCACATATAGATCTGTGCTCAAGTTTCCGGAAATGTCTTTCAAAATTTTGGTGTCTAGGAATGCGATCTCTTCATGATGTTGTACCAGTGTAAACGATAACTCTGGTCTGGCCCTATTGATGGTGTTGAAAAACTCTTGTAGACTGGTTTGGTCCCCTTTCCAGATGCAGAAGATGTCATCTATATACCTATACCATGTTAAGGCATTCTGCTGGAAGATAGGGTTCGGGTATACATGTGTGCGTTCGAAGTGGTCCATGTATAGGTTCGCATACGCTGGGGCCACGTTGGACCCCATGGCCGTGCCACAGATTTGTAAAAAGAAATCATCTTCAAACATGAAGAAGTTTTCTCTTAGAACCAGATTAAGTAGATCAATGCATAAATTTTGTGAATCCGTGTCAACATTGGCCTCACGGAGGGTAAGTGTTACTGCTTCAATGCCCCTGTCGTGTTTGATGGAAGTATATAGACTGTTTACATCCAGAGTACATAAAGTACTGTCAGGTGGAATGTTTTTGATGTTGTGGATTTTGCTTAGAAAATCTCCTGTGTCTAGTATATAAGACTTTGTAGAACGAGCATAAGGGGTAAGGATTTTCTCAAGAAAAATGGACAATGGATTCAAAATGGAGTTAGTGGATGCCACTATCAGATGGCCAGGAGGGTTATGGAGGTCTTTGTGAATTTTGGGCAGGATGTAAAGTACTGGAGTAACAGGATGGTGATTTATGAGGTATGTTCTGTTTTGGTATCAATAGTTTTGAACTGTACGTGTTTGTCCAGTACCGTGTTGATTTTCTGGCATATATTATAGGTAGGATCAGTATGTAGTTTTCTGTAAGTCATGAGATCAGAGAGTTGGCGTCTAACTTCCGCAATATACTGGTTCTTGTTCATAACAACCGTAGCACCACCTTTGTCTGCCGGCTTTATGATAATATTTTTGTTCCTGCTCAGTGAATCCAAAGCCTGTTTTTCAGGGGTGTTAAGGTTATGTTGGACAGGGAGGAGACCCAGGCGTTGATCATGAATGGTGCTTTTGATATCCCTATCCAGTAGACTAATGAATGTTTCCACCGCATGGTGGGATTTAGGTGGCATAAATGTGCTCAGATTCCTGAGTCCTAGGGAATCAATAGTGATTTTAGATGTAGTATGTTCAGGTGTTATGCCTAAGGTGTTGACCCTGTCAGTGGTGTTGGCATCAAAATGTGCCTTCAATTTAATGCTCCTGTAGAAGCATTGAAGGTCTTTCTCTAGCTGAAATGTATCCCATCTTGGTGTAAGACAAAAAGATAAACCCATGTTAAGTACTTTCAACTCAAGGGGAGACAGGGAATAATCAGATATATTGACTACTGAGTTTGGACTCCTACCTGAGACCTCAAGGTCATGTGACGGTCTGGTGCTTTTCCTCCTTGACCTCCTGGTAGGCGTCCATTTGGTCCTAAAAAACGAGGGCCTGGTGATGCAATCTCACTGCTGGATCCTGCTGAGGAACCCTCTGCTGGTGAGGAGCCTCCTGAGCGGTAATTCCCTCTTTGTGTCCGGCGATATCGTTGACGTGATTGGCGGGTAAATGAGTCCTCCCATTTGTATACTTTATTTATGAGATAATCTTCAGTATCTCTCTGGAACTTTGTTCTCTTCCTCTCTTCTAAATTTTTCTGATGGGTGGATAGTATGGAGTCCACTTTACCCTTCAGGGTGGAGAATTCAGCACTGCTTAGAGTTGTAGTCAATTGGGTCTCGATGGATGTGATTTTTTCCTCGGTAGTCTTTATAGCCTCCTGGAGGTACTCAATGGTTAACAGGATAATGTCAAAGGAACACTTATTCAGGATTTTTTGAAACGCGGTACAATATTTCTCGTTGTCAGAAAAAAGGGTGGGTCGTAGGTTGCAGCATAAACCGCGGGGTATTTAACCCTGCCGATGGTATTCAGCAATGTAGCACAATGTAGATCAAATGAAATTAGTCTCTTTCTTTCTTTCTCCCAATCTCTTGTCTTGATGTCCTTGCTGGGGATGTGTAGAAAGTCCGTTTTGGTCCTTCTTTTAGACAGGATAGTGGAACCGGTGGCATCGTCATAGACGTAGGTCTCGGCTGACATGAGTCCGGTCGGTGCTAAGAACTCCAAAAAACGTAGAGGAATAAACGAAGAGCTAGCACTCGACTGTAGATGGAGTGTGACGGTGCAAGTGAACCGAAGTCCGAAGACCCCCAGGAACTCGAAGAAAAATCAGATCACTGCACTCATCCAAGTCAATTTTGTTGAAGTTAATATTTTTATTGAAGATGAGGAGATGTAGACGAAAAAATAGGCAACAATTTTTTAACGTTTCGGCCACACGGTGGCCTTGATCACAAAATGGTGCTGTAACAAAGATAGAGAAAATCGTGTATGAACATATAATATATACAGTGCTCAAATGTACAATATATACAGAATATATACGAAATCATAGGAAGAATGGAACAAATGTCAGTTATCCATGAAAAAAAGTAATAAGCAGGTAGAGGTTGTTACAGTTCTGCGACCTATGTCCAACACAAGAAAATCAAAACAAATTATGGGCTTCCTGAAGAACATGAATATAAATCTAGAGAAAGAGATACTACAGGAGGTAAAGACGTATTCACGTACCCTGGTGGTTGTTCGCATAGCGTCATGTGATAGTATGATATTACATCTGAAGAATAGAAGAAGCCCCGTTTTTCTCCTGTTCAAAAACAGTAGGGGAACATAATGAGGTTTTGTTATATATGTCGTAATGATAGTGCTAATCACCCAGGAATAGGAGCTATCTTATAGAAATGTATAGAAGACCCATGTGGTCTGTGAGGTCAGTGCACTCACAGTTAGGGTTAGGGTTGTGGCTAAAGTTAGGGTGAGAGTTGGGGCTAAAGTTAGGGTTAGGGTTATGTTTAGCAATGGGATTAGAGATAGGGGTGCATTGGGGTTAGGGATGTTTTGGACTTAGGAGTGTGGTTAGGGTTATAGTTAGGGTTGGGATTAGGGTTATGGGTGTGTTGGGGTTAGGGTTGTTGGGGATTTCCACTGTTTAGGCACATAAGGGGCTCTCCAAATGCGACATGGCGTCCAATCTCAATTCCAGCCAATTCTGCACTGAAAAAAATCAAAAGATGCTCCTTCCCTTCCGAGCTTTGCCGTGCGCCCAAACAGTGGCTTACTCCCATATATGGGGTATCAGGACAAATTGGAGAGCAACTTTTCCAGTTCCAGTCCAATTTCTCCTGTTACCCCTGTGAAAATAAAAATTTGGGGGCTAAAAAATCATTTTTGTGGGAAAAAATTATTTTTTATTTTCACGACTCTGCGTTATAAACCTTAGTGAAACATTTGGGAGTTTAAAGTTCTCATAACACATCTAGATAAGTTCCTTGGGGGGTCTAGTTTTCAAAATGATGTCACTTGTGGGGAGTTTCTACTGATTAGGCACAACAGTGACTCTGTAAATGCAACATGACGCCTGCAGAGAATTCCATCAAAGATTGCATTCCAAAACATCACTACTTCCCTTCCGAGCCCCGACGTGTGCCCAAGCAGTAGTTTTTTCCCACATATTGGGTATCAGCATACTCGGGACAAATTGGACAATAACTTTTGTGGTCCAATTTTCTCTGGAAATTTTTTTTTTTTATTTTCACGGCTCTGCGTTATAAGCTTTAGTGAAACACTTGGGGGTTCAAAGTTCTCACAACACATCTAAATAAGTTCCTTGGGGGGTCTAGTTTCTATTATGGAGTCCCTTGTGGGGGGTGTCTACTGTTTAGGTACATCAGGGGCTCTGCAAATGCAATGTGACGTTTGCAGACCATTCCATCAAAGTCTGCATTCCAAAATGGTGCTCCTTCCCTTCTGAGCTCTGCCATGCGCCCAAACATTAGTTCCCCCCACATATGGTGAATCAGCGTACAAATTGTACAACAACTTTTGAGGTCTAATTTCCCTCAATACCCTTGGAAAATAAAAAATTGGGGCTAAAAGATCATTTTTGTGGAAAATAAATATTTTTTTTATTTTCATGGCTCTACATTATATAGTTCTGTGAAACATTTGGGGGTTCAAAGTGCTAAGCACACATCTAAATAAGTAGTCTAGTAAGTAAACTAGTTTAGTGGTCTAGTTTCCAAAAAAAGTTAGCTTGTTGGGGGTTTCCACTGTTTAGGGACATCAGCGGCTCTTCAAATGCGACATGGCGTCTGATCTCAATTCCAGCCAATTCTGCGTTGAAAAAGTCGAACAGTGCTCCTTCCCTTCTGAGCTCTGCAATGCACTAAAACAGTGGTATCAGCATTTTTAGGACAATGTGCACAACAACTTTTGGGGTCCAATTTCTCCTGTTACCCTTTTTGAATGTGGTTTTGAGCACCTTTAAATGACAGTAATAGTGATGCTTATGATGAAATCATCACTAGTGATGAGCGAGCACTAAAATGCTCATTGCTCGGGTCGAGCAAATTGGAATACTCAGGTACTCTATCCGAGCAACGAGCCTAATGTAAATCTATGGGAAACCCGAGTATTTTTACCACAATCCCCCCGGGGGTCCTATTAACCCTTTTCTGACATTGGACGTACTATCCCGTCGAGGTGGTGTGGGCCCGTATGATCACCAACGGGATAGTACATCATATGCGATCGGCCGCACTCACGGGGGGAGCGCGGCCGATAGTGGCTGGGTGTCAGCTGACTATCGCAGCTGACATCCGGCACTATGTGCCAGGAGCGGTCACGGACCGCCCCCGGCACATTAACCCCTGGCACACTGCGATCAAACATGATCGCAGTGTTCCGGCGGTATAGGGAAGCATCGCACAGGGAGGGGGCTCCCTGCGTGCTTCCCTGAGACTCCCAGAGCAACGCGATGTGATCACGTTGCTCTGAGGGTCTCTTACCTCTTCCTCCCTGCGGCAGGCCTGGATCCAAGATGGCTGTGGCATCTGGGTCCTGCAGGGAGGTGGCTTCAGGGTTAGGGTTGGGGCTAGGGTTAAGGCTACAGTTAGGGTTGGGGCTAAAGTTAGGGTTAGGGTTGGGGCTAAAGTTAGAGTTAGAGTTTGGATTACATTTACGGTTGGGAAAAGGGATGGGATTAGGGTTAGGGGTGTGTCATTGTTAGGGGTGTAGTTAGGGTTACCATTGGGATTAGGGTTAGGGATGTGTTTGGATTATGGTTTCCATTATAATTGGGGGGTTTTCACTGTTTAAGCACATCAGGGGCTCTCCAAACGCGACATGGTGTCCGATCTCAATTCCAGCCAATTCTGCGTTGAAAATGTAAAACAGTGCTCCTTCCCTTCCGAGCCCGTGCGCCCAAACAGGGGTTTACCCCAACATATGGGGTATCAGCATTCTCAGGACACTTTGGTCAACAACTTTTGGGGTCCAATTTCTCCTTTTACCCTTGGAAAAATCTAAAACTGGGGTCTAAAAAATAATTTTTGTGAAAAAAAGATTTTTTATTTTCATGGCTCTGCGTTACAAACTGTAGTGAAACACTTGGGGGTTCAAAGTTCTCACCACACATCTAGAAAAGTTCCTTGGGGGATCTAGTTTCCAATATGGGGTCACTTTTGGGGGGGTTTCTACGGTTTAGGTACATTATGGGCTCTGCAAACGCAATGTGACGCCTGCAGACCAATCCATCTAAGTCTGCATTCCAAATGACACTCCTTCCCTTCCGAGCTCTGCCTTGCGCCCAAACGGTGGTTTCCCCCCACATATGGGGTATAAGCATACTCAGTACAAATTGGACAACAACTTTTGGCATCTAATTTCAACTGTTACCCTTGGAAAAATACAAAACTGAGGGCTAAAAAATAATTTTTGTGGAAAAAAATAATTTTTATTTTCATGGCTCTGTGTTATGAACTGTAGTGAAACACTTGGGGCTCAAAGCTCTCACAACACATCTAGATGAGTTCCTTAGGGGGTCTACTTTCCAAAATGGTGTCACTTGTGGGGGGTTTCAATGTTTAGGCAAATCAATGGCTCTCCAAACGCAACATGGCATCCCATCTCTATTCCTGTCATGCAACGGATCCGTCGTGTTTTGTCAGACCATCGGCATGAAAAAACGTTCAAGTGAACTTTTTTGTCCTTTGCGTCCGCCATTTTCTACCATGCATGCGCGGCCGAAACTCTGCCCCATCCACCCCGGACTTCAGA
Organism: Ranitomeya variabilis; assembly: GCF_051348905.1. Classification (NCBI taxonomy): domain Eukaryota; kingdom Metazoa; phylum Chordata; class Amphibia; order Anura; family Dendrobatidae; genus Ranitomeya; species Ranitomeya variabilis. The sequence continues at coordinate 265,630,188 of NC_135237.1, read as the reverse complement.
ATGGGCAGCGGATACGTTGAAACACTGCATCCGCTGCCCACGAGGTGCACAAATTTCACAACGTGCGTTGGTACGTCGGGTGAAAAAGGCCTTAATGAGCGTTTAATTAAAAAAAAAAAAACGGCGTGGGCTCCCAAGCAATTTTCTGCGCCAGAGGGGGAAACCCGACGGCCGGGGGCCGATATTTGTAGCCTGCTTTGAATATCAGCACGCAGCTGTCTGCATAGCCTTTACTGGCTATTAAAATAGGGGGACCCCCAAAAAAATGACGTGGGGTCCCCCTATATTTTATAGCCAGAAAGGCTATGCAGACAGCTGCGGGCTGATATTCATAGCCTAGAGAGGGGCCATGGATATTGCCCCCCCGGCTACAAATACCAGTTCGCAGCCACCCCGGAAATGGCGCATCTGTAAGATGCGCCAATTCCGGCACTTAGCCCCTCTCTTCCCACTCCCATGTAGCGTTGGGATATGGGGTAATAAGGGGTTAATGTCACCTTGCTATTGTAAGGTGACATTAAGCCGGGTTAATAACGGAGAGGCGTCAATAAGACGCCTCTCCGTTATTAATCCAATAGTAATAAAGGGTTAATGAAACACACACATTAGGAAAAAAGTGTTTTAATATCATTCATTTAACCATACTTACCATACTTCAGCGCCTGCAAAAAACGTAAAATAATAAACCGTATACTACCTGTCCGCCGTAGTCCAATTTATAACGAGTGTCCCACGATGATCTCCCCTATAGAACAGTGACATTGGGTGATGTCACTGCTCTATAGGACCCTCAGTGACACACTGACAGGAGACAATGGCTCCTGCAGTGTATCATTGAGGTTACCTGAGTTCAAAGTCTTACTTTATGGCAATTGGGAAAATTTCTCACACAGCAATGGCATAAAGTGAGTCTAGGGACTTTTTCTTACAGCGGCGGAGGAATACAGTGCGGAAGGATACCTTCCTCCCGTCATTGTGTTCCTGGAGCCCCTGGAGAGCGGTCTCACCAGCTGATGCTGCTGTTCTCCACAGGAGATCGTCGTGGGACACTCGAAGATTTCTGCGGACAGGGAGTATATTGGTTGTTTGTTATTTTAATATTTTTTACAGATGACACTGGCTTCGGGGAACAAAGTGACAAGTAATGGTGAGTATGTAATCTATGTTTAATGTACTGTATGTCTATATGTATGTATTGTATGTATGTATGTATGCAGTATGTATGCATGTAGTATGTATGTAGCATGTATGTAATATGTATGGATGTATGTAGTATGTATGTAGCATGTATGTAGCATGTGTGTAGTATGTATGGATGTATGTATGCAGTATGTATGTAGCATGTATTATGTATGTAGCATGTATGTATGTATGTATGTAGCATGTATGTATGTAGCAGGTAGCATGTATGTAGCATGTATGTATGTATGTATGTAGCATGTATGTATGTAGTATATAGCATGTATGTATGTATGTAGAATGTATATATGTAGCATGTATGTATGTAGTATGTAGCATGTTTGTATGTAGAATGTATGTATGTAGCATGTATGTAGTATGTAGCATGTATGTATGTATTTATGTAGCATGTATGTATGTAGTATGTAGCATGTATGTATGTATGTAAAATGTATGTATGTAGCATGTATGTTGAATGTATGTATGTAGCATGTATGTAGCATGTATGTATGTATGTAGAATGTATGTATGTAGCATGTATGTATTATGTAGCATGTATGTATGTATGTAGCATGTATGGAGGTTTTTTTTTTCATTCAACACATTAGCCGGATGATGGGACTACTACTGTCCCATCATTGGCTAATGTGTCAATCACTGTCAGTGTAGCAGGCATAGCCCGATGGGACTTGTAGTCCCATCGGACGATGCCCGCACTGAGACCCCCACACGCCGCACTGAGACCCCCGCACGCCGCAGAGACACCCCCCACGCTGCGGAGACCCCCCCACGCCGCAGAGACCCCCCAGCATGCCGCAGAGACACCCCCCATGCCGCAGAGACACCCCCCCTTGCCGCACAGAGACCCCCCACGCCGCATCGAGCCCCGACACGCCGCATAGAGCCTGGGCAGCCCGGATACAGCGCTGCATAGAATTAGATCCCTGGTAGGCCCACACAGACCCCGCCCGCACACACAGACACTCAGTGTCCGCCCACGCACCGCCCACACTCTTCCCCCCTCCAGAACAGCATATAGAAGGACAGAAAGGGCTGATTTACGTTACGATATTTGTGTCCCATTCACTTGTATTGGTATCGGGTATCGGTATCGGCGATATCCGATATTTTTTGGATATCGGCCGATCCAGTCCGATACCGATACTTTTGAATATCGGAAGGTATCGCTCAACACTAGTGATTATACATCACATGTGTACATAACGAAAAACCATGTCCCAAATATACAGACAAATCTAATTTATCATGTAAGCCTAGAGGACTCTGTGCTGTGATATCCAGTATCCATTTAGCTTCTCTTTGGAGAAGAAATCTATTATGATTACCACCTTGAGGTAGATATTTTAGATGTTCAATTCCTGCAAATTTGAACACATTAGGGTCTGCGGTATGGCAGTCATGAATGTGTTTGATCAACCTAAGCGACCCCTTCATTGTTGCAATAGAATGATAGTGTTCTCTGAACCTTGTGCAAAGTGGCCTGATAGTTTTCGCAATGTAATAAAACTGACATGGGCATAGGATTGCATAACCTACATATTTAGTGCGGCAAGTAGTAAGATCTTTAATTTCATGCATGATTTTTCCTTATTTTACATTTTTACCTGTGATTCGTAACTGTAAAACTGAACAATGTTCGCAGTGACGGTTGCCTGATGGTATCATATCTTATAACCAATGAAACAATTTTTTCATCTTTCGTAAACCTTTTTTTTTTTACTAATACAGCTCTGGAAAAATTAAGAGACCACCACATCAAAACCCTGTCATGGGCAGCCCAATCTCCAGACCTGAATACCATTGAAAACCTCTGAAATGTAAACAAGAGGATGATGGATAGTCACAAGTCAACAAAGAAGAACTGGTTAAATGTTTGCGCCAGGAGCAGTGTGAAAGACTGGTGGAAAGCATGCCAAGACGCATGAAAGCTGTGATTAAAAATCATGGTTATTGATTTTTTAACTCTTTATGAGTTAAAACATTAATATTGTTGTTTCTAAATGATTATGAACTAGTTTTCTTTGCATTATTTGAGGTCTGCAAGCACTGTTGTTTTTTTAATTTTGACCATTTTTCTTTGTCAGAAAAAAATAAAAATGTTATTGCTTGAAAATTCTGAGAATGTTGTCAGAAGTTTATAGAATAAAAGAACAATTTACATTTTACTCAAAAATATACCTATGAAGAGAAAAATCAGACAAACTGAACATTTTGCAGTGGTCTCTTAATTTTACCCAGAGCTGTATATAAAGTATAAAATATAGATAGATTAAAACCCGGCAATTCATCTGTTGCGCGTTCATTAAAATCACAGAGAATAGAATAGAATAGATAGAAAAGATATATACACATAGAATATATATATATATATATATATATATATATATATATATGCAGTACAGACCAAAAGTTTGGACACACCTTCTCATTTAAAGATTTTTCGGTATTTTCATGACTATGAAAATTGTACATTCACACTGAAGGCATCAAAACTATGAATTAACACATGTGGAATTATATACTTAACAAAAAAGAGTGAAATAACTGAAATTATGTCTTATATTCTAGGTTCTTCAAAGTAGCCATCTTTTGCTTTGATGACTGCTTTGCACACTGTTGGAATTCTCTTGATGAGCTTCAAGAGGTTGTCACCGGGAATGGTTTTCACTTCACAGGTGTGCCCTGTCAGATTTAATAAGTGGGATTACTTGCCTTATAAATGGGGTTCGGACCATCAGTTGTGTTGTGCAGAAGTCTGGTGGATACACAGCTGATAATCCTACTGAACAGACTGTTAATGTTGTAACTGTTAATTTGTATTATGGCAAGAAAAAAGCAGCTAAGTAAAGAAAAACTAGTGGCCATCATTACTTTAAGAAATAAAGGTCAGTCTCTTAGATGCGCCACTTCTGGCACTTAGCTTCGCTCTTCCCAGTTGCACTGTAGCGGTGGCAAGTGGGGTGATAGTTGGGGAGTTGATGTCATCAATAGGTGACATAAATCCCTGAGGTTAGTAATGGAGAGTCGTCAATAAGACTCCCACATGACTAACCCCATAGGCACATGGTAAGTAAACACAGACAACCAGAAAAGGTCCTTAAGTTGAAGAAAGACATAGACTCCTTTAACCCCTTCATGACCCAGCCTATTTTGACCTTAATGACCTGGCCATTTTTTGCAATTCTGACCAGTGTCCCTTTATGAGGTAATAACTCTGGAACGCTTCAACGGATCCTAGCGGTTCTGAGATTGTTTTTTCGTGACATATTGGGCTTCATGTTAGTGGTAAATTTAGGTCGATAATTTCTGCGTTTATTTGTGAAAAAAATGGAAATTTGGCAAAAATTTTGAAAATTTTGCAATTTTCACATTTTGAATTTTTATTCTGTTAAACCAGAGAGCTATGTAACACAAAATAGTTAATAAATAACATTTCCTACATGTCTACTTTAAATCAGCACAATTTTGGAAACAACATTTTTTTTTGCTAGGAAGTTATAAGGGTTAAAATTTGACCAGTGATTTCTCATTTTTACAACAAAATTTACAAAACCATTTTTTTTAGGGACATTTGAAGTCAGTTTGAGGGTTCTATATGGCTGAAAATACCCAAAAGTGACTCCATTCTAAAAACTGCACCCCTCACGGTGCTCAAAACCACATTCAAGAAGTTTATTAACCCTTCAGGTGTTTCACAGCAGCAGAAGCAACATGGAAGGAAAAAGTGAACATTTAACTTTTTAGTCACAAAAATGATTTTTTAGCAACAATTTTTTTATTTTCCCAAGGGTAAAAGGAGAAACTGGACCACAAAAGTTGTTGTCCAATTTGTCCTGAGTACGCTGATACCTCATATGTGGGGGTAAACCACTGTTTGGGGGCACGGCAGGGCTCGGAATTGAAGGAGCGCCATTTGACTTTTTGAATGAAAAATTGGCTCCAATCTTTAGCGGACACCATGTCGCGTTTGGAGAGCTCCCGTGTGCCTAAACATTGGAGCTCCCCCACAAGTGACCGCATTTTGGAAACTAGATGCCCCAAGGAACTTATCTAGATGCATAGTGAGCACTTTAATCCCCCAGGTGCTTCACAAATTGATCCGTAAAAATGAAAAAGTACTTTTTTTTTCACAAAAAATTTCTTTTAGCCTCAATTTTTTCATTTTCACATGGGCAACAGGATAAAATGGATCATAAAATTTGTTGGGCAATTTCTTCTGAGTACACTGATACCTCATATGTGGGGGTAAACTACTGTTTGGATGCATGGCAAGGCTCGGAAGGGAAGGAGCGCCATTTGACTTTTTGAATGAAAAATTATCTCCATCGTTAGCGGACACCATGTCGCGTTTGGAGAGACCCTGTGCGCCTAAACATTGAAGCTCCCACAAATGTGACCCCATTTTGGAAACTAGACCCCCCAAGGAACTTATCTAGATGCATAGTGAGCACTTTAAACTCTCAAGTGCTTCACAAATTGATCCGTAAAAAATTAAAAAGTACTTTTTTTTCCACAAAAAAATTCTTTTAGCCTCAATTTTTTCATTTTCACATGGGCAACAGGATAAAATGGATCCTAAAATTTGTTGGGCAATTTCTCCTGAGTACACCGATACCTCATATGTGGGGGTAAACCACTTTTTGGGTGCAAGGCAAGGCTCGGAAGGGAAGGTGCGCCATTTGACTTTTTGAATCGAAAATTAGCTCCAATCGTTAGCGGACACCATGTCGCGTTTGGAGAGCCCCTGTGTGCCTAAACATTAGAGCTCTTCCACAAGTGACCCCATTTTGGAAACTAGACCCCCCAAGGAACTTATCTAGATGCACAGTGAGCACTTTAAACCCCCAGCTGCTTCACAGAAGTTTATAACACAGAGCCGTGAAAATAAAAAATAATTTTTCTTTCCTCAAAAATGATTTTTTTAGCCCAGAATTTTTTATTTTCCCAAGGGTAACAGGAGAAATTGGAACCTAAATGTTATTGTCCAGTTTCTCCTGAGTAAGCTGATACCTCATATGTGGGGGTAAACCACTGTTTGGGCACACGGCAGGGCTAGGAAGGGAAGGCACGCCATTTGGCTTTTTGAATGGAAAATTAGCTCCAATCATTAGCGGACACCATGTCGCGTTTGGAGAGCACCTGTGTGCCTAAACATTGGAGCTTCTGCTCCACAGAAGTTTATAACGCAGAGCCATGAAAATAAAAAATAATTTTTCTTTTCTCAAAAAATGATATTTAGCCCCAAATTTTTTATTTTCCCAAGGGTAACAGGAGAAATTTGACCCCAAAAGTTGTTGTCCAGTTTCTCCTGAGTACGCTGGTACCCCATATGTGGGGGTAAACCACTGTTTGGGCACATGCCGGGGCTTGGAAGGGAAGTAGTGACGTTTTGGAATGCAGACTTTGATGGAATGGTCTGCGGGCATCATGTTACGTTTGCAGAGCCCCTGATGTGCCTAAACAGTAGAAACCCCCCACAAGTGACCCCATTTTGGAAACTAGACCCCCCAAGGAACTTATCTAGATGTGTGGTGAGCACGTTCAACCCCCAAGTGCTTCACAGAAGTTTACAACGCAGAGCTGTGAAAATAAAAAATCATTTTTCTTTCCTCAAAAAAGATGTTTTAGCAAGCAATTTTTTATTTTCCCAAGAGTAACAGGAGAAATTTACCCCAAAAGTTGTTGTCCAGTTTCTCCTGAGTACGCTGATACCCCATATGTGGGGGTAAACCACTGTTTGTGCGCACGTCAGGGCTCGGAAGGGAAGTAGTGACATTTTGAAATGCAGACTTTGATGGAATGCTCTGCGGGCGTCACGTTGCGTTTGCAGAGCCCCTGATGTGCCTAAACAGTAGAAACTCCCCACAAGTGACCAAATTTTGGAAACTAGACCCCCAAAGGAACTAATCTAGATGTGTGGTGAGCTGTTATGATCCTAGTGGTAGAGGATCTCTGGTATTCTGGCTCAGTGTTCAAAAAACATAGAACTGCTCTAGGGAGGTGGAAACTGGGCTAACCGCATACCTGATCCTGACACACAACTAGAAGTAGCCGGTGAATGTGCCTACGTTGATTCTAGACGTCTCGAGCCAGCCGGAGAACTGACTACCCCTAAAGGGAAAATAAGACCTCACTTGCCTCCAGAGAAATTAACCCCAAAGATATAGAAAGCCCCCAACAAATAATAACGGTGAGGCAAGTGGAAAACACAAACGTAGAGATGAACTAGATTTAGCAAAGTGAGGCCCACTAATCTAGATAGGCAGAAAATAGAAAGTGAACTAGGCGGTCAGCAGAAAACCCTGCAAAAACATCCACGCTGAGTATTCAAGAACCCCCACACCGACTGACGGTGTGAGGGGAGAATATCAGCACCCTAGAGCTTCCAGCGAGCTAGAAAATCACATTTTGAGCAAGCTGAACAAAAAACACTGATAATGCAAATGATCCAAAGTATGCAAATTGGACTTAGCTTTTCTTGCATGAGACAGATGGCAAGGAATCAGGAGGAGACCAAGTAGGACTGAATACATCGATACCAGGCAAGAGTCCTAAGGAGGACTATATAGGGAACACCCACAGATTAATGGAACAGCTGAAGTCCAGGCCTGCAGAAAGACATGACTCATACACTACCATTAGTGACCACAAGAGGGAGCCCCGAAACACAGTTCACAACAGTACCCCCCCCTTGAGGAGGGGTCACCGAACCCTCACCAAGACCCCCAGGGCGATCAGGATGAGCAGCGTGAAAGGCATGAACCAAATCAGCCGCATGAACATCAGAGGCGACAACCCAGGAATTATCCTCCTGACCATAGCCCTTCCACTTAACCAAATACTGAAGACGACGTCTAGAGATACGAGAATCCAAGATCTTCTCTACTACGTACTCCAACTCGCCCTCAACCAAAACCGGGGCAGGAGGCTCAACAGCAGGAACCACAGGCACCACGTACCGCCGCAACAAAGACCTATGGAACACATTATGAATAGCAAATGACGCTGGAAGGTCCAAACGAAAAGACACCGGGTTAAGGATTTCCAAAATCTTATAAGGACCGATAAAGCGAGGCTTGAACTTAGGAGAGGAGACCTTCAAAGGAACATGCCGAGAAGACAACCAAACCAAATCCCCAACACGAAGTCGGGGACCCACACCGCGGCGGCAGTTGACAAAACGCTGAGCCGTCTCCTGTGACAATTTCAAATTGTCCACCACATGGTTCCAAATCTGCTGCAACCTATCCACCACCGAATCAACCCCAGGACAGTCAGAAGGTTCAACCTGGCCTGAGGAAAAACGAGGATGAAAACCAGAATTGCAGAAAAAGGGCGAAACCAAAGTGGCAGAACTAGCCCTATTATTAAGGGCAAACTCGGCCAGAGGCAAAAAGGTTACCCAATCATCCTGATCAGCAGAAACAAAACATCTTAAATAAGTTTCCAACGTCTGATTAGTTTGCTCGGTTTGGCCATTAGTCTGAGGATGAAAAGCCGATGAGAACGACAAGTCAACACCCATCTTAGCACAAAAGGATCGCCAGAATCTGGACACAAATTGGGATCCTCTGTCAGACACAATATTCTCAGGGATGCCGTGCAAACGAACCACATTCTGAAAGAACAAAGGAACCAAATCGGAGGAAGAAGGCAACTTAGGTAAGGGCACCAAATGGACCATTTTAGAAAAACGATCACACACCACCCAGATGACAGACATCTTCTGAGATACTGGAAGATCCGAAATGAAATCCATGGAAATGTGCGTCCAAGGCCTCTTCGGAATAGGCAAGGGCAAAAGCAACCCGCTGGCACGAGAACAGCAAGGCTTAGCCCGAGCACAAATCCCACAGGACTGCACAAAGGAACGCACATCCCGTGACAAGGAAGGCCACCAAAAGGACCTAGCCACCAAATCTCTGGTACCAAAAATCCCAGGATGCCCTGCCAACACCGAAGAATGAACCTCGGAAATAACTCTGCTGGTCCAGCTATCAGGGACAAACAGTCTCTCTGGTGGGCAACGATCAGGTCTATCAGCCTGAAATTTCTGCAACACTAGTCGCAAATCTGGGGAAATGGCAGACAAAATCACTCCCTCTCTGAGAATACCAGCCGGTTCTGAGACTCCCGGAGAGTCAGGCACAAAACTCCTAGAAAGCGCATCAGCCTTCACGTTCTTCGAACCAGGCAGGTATGAGACCACAAAGTCAAAACGGGAGAAAAACAACGACCAACGAGCCTGACTAGGATTCAGACGCTTGGCAGACTCGAGATAAATCAGATTTTTATGATCAGTCAAGACCACCACACGATGCTTAGCTCCCTCGAGCCAATGTCGCCATTCCTCAAATGCCCACTTCATAGCCAACAACTCCCGATTACCAACATCATAGTCCTGCTCAGCAGGCAAAAATTTTCTGGAAAAGAAAGCACATGGCTTCATCACAGAGCCATCAGAGCTTCTCTGCGACAAAACGGCCCCCGCACCAATCTCAGAAGCATCAACTTCAATCTGGAAGGGAAGAGAGACATCCGGCTGGCACAAGACTGGTGCTGAAGTAAACCGGCGCTTCAGCTCCCGAAAGGCCTCCACAGCTGCAGGAGACCAATTAGCAACATCAGAACCTTTCTTGGTCATATCCGTCAAAGGTTTAACGACTCTCGAAAAATTAGCGATAAACGATGGTAAAAGTTAGCAAAGCCCAAGAACTTCTGAAGGCTCTTAACAGACGTGGGCTGAGTCCAGTCATGAATGGCACGGACCTTGACTGGGTCCATCTCCACAGTAGAAGGGGAAAAAATAAAACCCAAAAAAGACACCTTCTGTACTCCAAAGAGACATTTTGAGCCCTTCACAAACAAAGCATTATCACGCAGAACCTGAAACACCATCCTGACCTGTTTCACATGGGACTCCCAATCATCAGAAAAAAACAAAATATCATCCAGATAAACAATCATAAATTTATCCAGATATTTCCGGAAGATGTCATGCATGAAGGACTGAAACACAGAAGGGGCATTAGAGAGTCCAAACGGCATCACCAAGTACTCAAAATGACCCTCGGGCGTATTAAATGCTGTTTTCCATTCATCTCCCTGCTTAATGCGCACAAGGTTATACGCACCACGAAGATCTATCTTGGTGAACCAACTGGCACCCTTAATCCAAGCAAACAAATCAGACAACAATGGCAAAGGATACTGAAACTTGACCGTGATCTTATTCAGAAGACGATAATCTATACAAGGTCTCAAAGACCCATTCTTTTTGGCCACAAAAAAAAATCCTGCACCAAGAGGAGAAGAGGATGGACGAATATGTCCCTTCTCCAAAGACTCCTTTATATAACTCCGCATCGCAGCATGCTCTGGTACAGACAATTTAAAGAGTCGACCCTTAGGAAATTTACTACCAGGAATCAAATTTATAGCACAATCATAGTCCCTATGAGGAGGAAGGGCACTGGACCTGGGCTCACTAAATACATCCTGGTAATCAGACAAAAACTCAGGGGTCTCAGAAGGAGTGGAAGAAGCAATAGACACCAACGGAGTATCACCATGAATCCCCCGACAACCCCAACTTGACACAGTCATAGCTTTCCAATCCAAAACTGGATTATGGATCTGCAGCCATGGCAGACCCAAAACGACCACATCATGCAAATCATGCAGAACAAGGAAGCGAATCACCTCCTGATGTACAGGAGTCATGCACATGGTCACTTGCGTCCAATACTGAGGTTTTTCTCCGCCAATGGCGTAGCATCAATTCCTCTAAGAGGAATAGGAAATTCCAACGGCTCCAGGACAAAACCACAGCGCCTGGCAAACGACAAATCCATCAGACTCAGAGCAGCACCAGAATCCACAAAAGCCATGACTGAGTAAGAAGACAATGAACAAATTAAGGTCACAGACAAAATAAATTTAGGCTGTAAAGTACTAATGGCGATAGGATTAACAATTCTTTTTAAGGGCTTAGAGCATGCTGAGATAACATGCGTTGAATCACCACAGTAAAAACACAACCCATTTTGACTTCTATGATTTTGCCGTTCGGCTCTGGTCAGAATTCTGTCACATTACATAGGGTCAGGTGTCCGTTCAGACAGCACCGCCAAAGGATTAGCAGATTTGCGCTCCCGCAAACGCCGATCAATTTGAATGGCCAGAGCCATTGAATCATTCAGACTTGTAGGGATAGGAAATCCCAACATCACATTCTTAATGGCTTCAGAAAGACCATTTCTGAAATTTGCGGCCAGGGCACACTCATTCCATTGAGTAAGCACGGACCATTTCCGAAATTTCTGACAATATACCTCAGCTTTGTCCTGACTTTGAAAGATAGCTAGCAAGGCCTTTTCAGCCTGATTTTCAAGATTAGGCTCCTCATAAAGCATACCAAGCACCAGAAAAAACGCATCAACATTCACCAATGCAGGATCTCCTGGCGCCAGAGAGAAAGCCCAATCTTGAGGGTCGCCACGCAAGAAGGAGCTAACAATTTTAACTTGCTGAGTGGAATCCCCAGAGGAACGAGGTCTCAGAGACAGAAACAATTTGCAATTATTCCTAAAATTCAGGAACTTAGATCTATCTCCAAAAAACAGCTCAGGGATAGGTATTTTTGGTTCAGACATAGGATTATGAGTGACAAAATCCTGAATGCTTTGCACCCTTGCAGCAAGCTGATCCACACTAGAAGTCAGAGTCTGAAAATCCATGTCTGCAGCAGAGCTCAAAACCACTCAGAGTATAAGGGGAAGAAAGAAGCTAGACAGACTGAAACAAAAAAAAAACCCTCAGAACTTCTTTCTAATCCCGCTTCTGCGATGCTTTAAACATTTTCTTTTTGGCCTGGTATACTGTTATGATCCTAGTGGTAGAGGATCTCTGGTATTCTGGCTCAGTGTGCAAAAAACATAGAACTGCTCTAGGGAGGTGGAAACTGGGCTAACCGCATACCTGATCCTGACACACAACTAGAAGTAGCCGGTGAACGTGCCTACGTTGATTCTAGACGTCTCGAGCCAGCCGGAGAACTGACTACCCCTAAAGGGAAAATAAGACCTCACTTGCCTCCAGAGAAATTAACCCCAAAGATATAGAAAGCCCCCAACAAATAATAACGGTGAGGCAAGAGGAAAACACAAATGTAGAGATGAACTAAATTTTGCAAAGTGAGGCCCACTAATCTAGATAGGCAGAAAATAGAAAGTGAACTAGGCGGTCAGCAGAAAACCCTGCAAAAACATCCACGCTGAGTATTCAAGAACCCCCACACCGACTGACGGTGTGAGGGGAGAATATCAGCACCCTAGAGCTTCCAGCGAGCTAGAAAATCACATTTTGAGCAAGCTGAACAAAAAACACTGATAATGCAAATGATCCAAGGTATACAAACTGGACTTAGCTTTTCTTGCATGAGACAGATGGCAAGGAATCAGGAGGAGACCAAGTAGGACTGAATACATCGATACCAGGCAAGAGACTGAGTCCTAAGGAGGACTATATAGGGAACACCCACAGATTAATGGAACAGCTGAAGTCCAGGCCTGCAGAAAGACATGACTCATACACTACCATTAGTGACCACAAGAGTGAGCCCCGAAACACAGTTCAAAACAGTAAGCACTTTGAACCCCCAAGTGCTTCATAGAAGTTTATAGCGCAGAGCCATGAAAATAAAAAATATTTTTTCTTTTCTCAAAAATGATTTTTTAGCCTGCAATTTTTTATTTTCCCAAGGGTAACAGAAGAAATTTGACCCCGAAAGTTGTTGTCCAGTTTCTCCTGAGTACGCTGGTACCCCATATGTGGGGGTAAACCACTGTTTGGGCACACGTCGGGGCTCGGAAGGGAGAGAGCACCATTTGACTTTTTCAACGCAAGATTGGCTGGAATCAATGGTGGCGCCATGTCACGTTTGGAGACCCCCTGATGTGCCTAAACAGTGGAAACCCCTCAATTCTAACTCCAACACTAACCCCAACACACTCCTAACCCTAATCCCAACCCTAACCCCAACACACCCCTAACCCTAGTCTTAACCCTAATTCCAACCCTAACCCTAAGGCTATGTGCCCACGTTGCGGATTTGTGTGCGGATTTTTCCGCACTGTTTTTGAAAAATCTGCAGGTAAAACGCACTGCGCTTTACCTGCTGATTTACCGCGGATTTCCAGTGTTTTTTTGTGTGGATTTCACCTGCGGATTCCTATTATGGAGCAGGTGTAAAACGCTGCGAAATCCGCACAAAGAATTGACATGCTGCGGAAAATACAACGCAGTGTTTCCGCGCTGTATTTTCTGCACCATGGGCACAGCGGATTTGGTTTTCCATAGGTTTATGTGGTACTGTAAACGTGATGGAAAACTGCTACGAATCCGCAGCGACCAATCCGCTGCGGATCCGCAGCCAAATCTGCACCATGTGCACATAGCCTAATTCTAACCCTAATTCCAACCCTAGCCCTAATTCTAACCCTAACTCTAACGCTAATTGTAACCCTAACCCTAATTCTAACCCTATCCCTAAGTGCAACCCTATCCCTAAGTGCAACCCTAAGTGCAACCCTAAGTGCAGCCCTATCCCTAAGTGCAGCCCTATCCCTAAGTGCAACCCTATCCCTAAGTGCAACCCTAAGTGCAACCATATCCCTAAGTGCAACTCTAAGTGCAACCCTAAGTGCAACCGTAAGTGCAACCCTATCCCTAAGTGCAACCCTAAGTGCATCCCTAAGTGCAACACTATCCCTAAGTTCAACCCTATCCCTAAGTGCAACCCTATCCCTAAGTGCAACCCTAAGTGCAACCCTAAGTGCATCCCTAAGTGCATCCCTAAGTGCATCCCTAAGTGTATCCCTAAGTGCATCCTTAAGTGCAACCCTAAGTGCATCCCTAAGTGCATTCCTAAGTGCAACCCTATTCCTAAGTGCAACCATATCCCTAAGTGCAACCCTAAGTGCAACTCTAAGTGCAACCGTAAGTGCAACCCTATCCCTAAGTGCAACCCTAAGTGCATCCCTAAGTGCAACACTATCCCTAAGTTCAACCCTATCCCTAAGTGCAACCCTATCCCTAAGTGCAACCCTAAGTGGCTGGAATCAATGGTGGCGCCATGTCACGTTTGGAGACCCCCTGATGTGCCTAAACAGTGGAAACCCCTCAATTCTAACTCCAACACTAACCCCAACACACTCCTAACCCTAATTCCAACCCTAACCCTAAGGCTATGTGCCCACGTTGCGGATTTGTGTGCGGATTTTTCCGCACTGTTTTTGAAAAATCTGCAGGTAAAACGCACTGTGCTTTACCTGCTGATTTACCGCGGATTTCCAGTGTTTTTTTGTGTGGATTTCACCTGTGGATTCCTATTATGGAGCAGGTGTAAAATGCTGCGAAATCCGCACAAAGAATTGACATGCTGCGGAAAATACAACGCAGTGTTTCCGCGCTGTATTTTCTGCACCATGGGCACAGCGGATTTGGTTTTCCATAGGTTTATGTGGTACTGTAAACGTGATGGAAAACTGCTACGAATCCGCAGGGACCAATCCGCTGTGGATCCGCAGCCAAATCTGCACCATGTGCACATAGCCTAATTCTAACCCTAATTCCAACCCTAGCCCTAATTCTAATCCTAACTCTAACGCTAATTGTAACCCTAACCCTAATTCTAACCCTATCCCTAAGTGCAACCCTATCCCTAAGTGCAACCCTAAGTGCAACCCTAAGTGCAGCCCTATCCCTAAGTGCAGCCCTATCCCTAAGTGCAGCCCTATACCTAAGTGCAACCCTATCCCTAAGTGCAACCCTAAGTGCAACCATATCCCTAAGTGCAACTCTAAGTGCAACCCTAAGTGCAACCGTAAGTGCAACCCTATCCCTAAGTGCAACCCTAAGTGCATCCCTAAGTGCAACACTATCCCTAAGTTCAACCCTATCCCTAAGTGCAACCCTATCCCTAAGTGCAACCCTAAGTGCAACCCTAAGTGCATCCCTAAGTGCATCCCTAAGTGCATCCTTAAGTGCAACCCTAAGTGCATCCCTAAGTGCAACCCTATCCCTAAGTGCAACCCTATTCATAAGTGCAACCATATCCCTAAGTGCAACCCTAAGTGCAACCCTAAGTGCAACCGTAAGTGCAACCCTATCCCTAAGTGCAACCCTAAGTGCATCCCTAAGTGCAACACTATCCCTAAGTTCAACCCTATCCCTAAGTGCAACCCTATCCCTAAGTGCAACCCTAAGTGCAACCCTAAGTGCATCCCTAAGTGCATCCCTAAGTGCATCCCTAAGTGCAACCCTATCCCTAAGTGCAACCCTATCCCTAAGTGCAACCCTAAGTGCAACCCTATCTTTAAGTGCAACCCTAAGTGCAACCCTATCCCTAAGTGCAACCCTAAGTGCAACCGTAAGTGCAACCCTATCCCTAAGTGCAACCTTAAGTGCATCCCTAAGTGCAACACTATCCCTAAGTGCAACCCTATCCTTAAGTGCATCCCTAAGTGCATCCCTAAGTGCGTCCCTAAGTGCAACCCTAAGTGCAACCCTAAGTGCATTCCTAAGCGCAACCCTAAGTGCAACCATAAGTGCAACCCTATCCCTAAGTGCAACCCTAAGTGCATCCCTAAGTGCAACACTATCCCTAAGTGGAACCCTATCCCTAAGTGCATCCTTAAGTGCATCCCTAAGTGCATCCCTAAGTGCATCCCTAAGTGCAACCCTAAGTGCATCCCTAAGTGCAACCCTAAGTGCAACCCTACCCCTAACCTTACCCCTAACCCTACCCCTACCCCTAACCCTACCCCTAATCCTAACAGAAAAACAAAAATAAATATATTTTCAGTATTTTATTATTGGCCCTACCTATGGGGGTGATAAAGGGGGGGGTTTATTTACTATTTTTTTTTATTTTGATCGCTGTGATAGAACCTATCGTAGCGATCAAAATGTGCAAAGAACGAATCTGCCGGCCGGCAGATTCGGCCGGCGCACTGCGCATGCGCCCGTCATTTTCCAAGATGGCGGTGCCCATGCGAGAAGACCGAGGACACCGGGAGGGACACCGGGACTAGGTAAGTATGGGGGGGTGCGATCGGACAGCGGGGGGGCAGAGGGGAGGGCGGGGGAGGGTCGGATGGGAGAGGAAGGCGCTTAGGACAGGACGGAGGGGTACGGAACACTGACGGCGGCTGCAGATCGCCGCCGTCAGTCGGTGGGGTGGGCAGATCGGGGTCTCCAGCCATGGCAGATGCTATTGCAGCATCGGCCATGGTTGGATTGTAATATTTCACCATTTTCATAGGTGAAATATTACAAATTGCTCTGATTGGCTGTTGCACTTTCAACAGCCAATCAGAGCGATCGTAGCCATGGGGGGGGCGAAGTCACCCCCCCTGGGCTAAAGTACCACTCCCCCTGTCCCTGCATGTTGGGTGAAATTGGAGTTTACCCTTTCACCCGGCCTGCAGGGACGCGATCATTCTGTGACACAGCATATGCGTCATAGGTCGGATTGGCACCGACTTTCATGACGCATACGCTGTGTCACAGGTCGGGAAGGGGTTAATATTCTTAATTAAACAATGCTTACGACCTTACCTATTCCCCGATGCCCTCATCATCTGCAAAAGAGGTAAAAAAAACAAACAACAGTATTCCTCACCTTTCCGCAGAGATGCTTTTAATCCATTTGTCCCACGATGGGTCCAGCCCTGCTACATCTAGATGCGACCATGTAGCCTGTCATCCAGCAAACACACTGAGTACCATGTGATCAGTGTCTCTTTGTGAACTTCTATTCCTGTCTGAGGGCACTGCGAGCATGAGAAAGTTCTCCTGCTCGCGGTGCCATCTTACAGGTCCTGCAAGTTCACGGCCAATGAACTCACTTCACTTTTATAATGTCAGTGCGAGCGCCGTGTGAAAATTGTGCACGGCGCTACCGCCGACGTCACATAGGTGAAGTGGGTTGATTGACCGTGAACTTCTATTCCACTGAATCATATGGCCTGGATACACTGCATTTATAATATTTTAGCTATTTTAAGATGTGTTGTTTGGTTGTGCCTTGTCCAGACTATGAGTTTTCTTGGGCTTAACATGTTCCTTTTCCTCATTAAAGGGGTGGTCACGGTGGCAGCGACCCGGTCCATGGCCCTGGATGTCCAAATTAAATGAAAGGTCTTTAAAGAGGTTTTTAGGAATAAGAATGTTTGTGACTCCACCTGTGGTATTCGGTCAGGGATAACCAACGCTGCTTAAAGGGGTCCACTGAGGCGATGTTATGGCAGTTGGGATGGTAAGGCTTCCCACAGGTGAAGCTGGGTGACCAGGGCTCCCGATGTATTTGGCAAAAATGGTGTGGTGCCAGAAATAAACAGAGGACAAGAGGTTGCAGTCTCTTTACCTTTTTACTCTAGAGTTCAGGCAGCCACAGTCCAGGGTACCGGATCACAGGTACTGGTATGGTCCAACCGACTTGGAAGCGAACCTGGAATGACCCTAACCAGGTGGGGTTTGAAGCCTTCCCTTCTGCACCGTGTTGTAGTCCCTTGCTGCCTTAGGCCTCACACAAGGTCATCATGTTCTCTCTATCCCCCTTACTGGTAGGACACTACTCGCATGGCAGGTAACTCGAGCCTTTTTACAGGGTCTCTCAGGATGAGTCCGGGCTCTATCTGCTACTTTGCCTTTGGGTGTTAATGGTGGACAGGTGACTTGAAATCCAGCTGTCTGCTGGTTTCTGCCTTGGGGCATAGGGTTACGCCCACAACCTTGATCTTCCAGGCTCCTGGAATTCTGTGCTTCAGCGTTGGGTAAGCTCAGTTGCAGCTTCCCTCCAGCTCTTTACTCTCCTGCGCTTCACTTCCCCTCTGTCACCTACAGACTGCTCTGTTCTCGTTCGTTCCATGAGCTGCAGCACCTCACATGGCTGCATGGCCCCAGCTTTCCTCTTAGACCCTCTGTCTGCTTCCTCTCTCTTCACTCTCCTCTCACCAACTCATCTCTCTGTCTCTCCCTCTGACAGACTGACTCCTTCCCTGTCTCTGACAGACTGACTAACTCCTCCTCAGGCCAGAATATATATATCCTAGGGAAGCTCCCTTGAAACCGGGTTCACAGCTCCCCCTTCTGACCTGGAGTCAAAACAGTGCTGAATACCTGCTAAAGGGATCCTTCCTAGCTTCCAAGCATGACATTACTCTCCCCGTGAGGAAAGCAATGCCACTCTAACAACAGGTTACCTGGGGTGTTACATAATCACTTACATTTCGGTGTGTATATTTATTATTATTAATATTATTATTAAATTATCCCTCTTTGTCTATTTTTCAAATTATTTTCCATAAAAAAACCTTTTTTCTCCCTTTATTTACAATTTTTCATTGATTTATTATTCTCTCATTTTCATTACTCATCATTATTTTTTTTTTCTTCTTTTTCATTTTTTCATTATTGTACCAGTATTTTGTTTTGCTCATTTTTACTTTTATTTTCGTACTAGCTAAAGAGCCCGGTGTTGCCCTGGCATAGTAACTAACTGTGGTTAGTTATAACAAATTATAATGATTATATTGCACATAAAAACTCTTAGTTGAAGCAAAAGTTTTCATTGAACACAATATTAACCCCTTAACGTCTGCCGATATCACTTTTAACAGCGGCAGTTAAAGGGCCTTATTCCTCTTGCACCTCATGCTAATTCTTTTTACACAGCCTCCTCCTGCAACTAATGCTCCTCCTTTATACACAGCATTTTTCTGCAGCACAGCTTTTCTCCTTTACAGTTACCTCCTCTGGCAGCACCTCACACTCCTCTCCCATATACAATTGGAAACACTTGATCCCGAGAGAACTTGCACTAATTGCAATAAAGCGTATCATATACACAGCCTACTTCTTCTGCAGCACCACACTTTTCTCCTTCAGACCTCACTCACATTATTTGGTCAGTATTTTTATCTCAGTATGTATAAGCTAAAACTTGAAGTAAAACAATCAGAGGAAAAGTATATTAGAAACACGTCACCACTTCTGTATTTTTCTCCCACTCATGGTTTTGGCTTATAAATTCTGAGGTAAAATACTGACCAAATACTGAACATGTGACTGTGGCCTTTTGCACAGCCTCCACCTGTAGCGCCTCACTCTTCTCTCTACACAGACTCATACTGCAGCAGCCCTCACTTCTCTCATTTTCCCATCATGCCTCTCATTTTCATATATCAAATTTTTCCCTCAATCCTGTCATTTTCTGCCTCACACATCCCATTTTCCCTCTCAGTGCTCTTAATTTCCCCATCACACCTGTCATTTTGACCTCACACCTCTCATTTTCTGATTACTCCACTATTTTCCCCTTACTCCTCTCATTTTTCAATCACACCTCTTCATTTTCACCTCATACCTCTCATTTTCCCCTCACTTCACTATTTTCCCTTCACTCCACAATTTTCCCTCACTCCTCTCATTTTCCCCTCACTCCTCTCATTTTTACCTCACTCCTCTCTTCCCCTCACATGTGTACAGCAGCTTCCTGTTATGAGCATAGCGGTGTAATCCGTGAGGCTCCTCCCTTTCCCTTGACATCATGCCTCACAGGAGAACCTCCATTCTAGACACAATGGAGCTGGATGTGGCCTGTGCCTGCTACTCTGAAACTCTGAAGGCGGCGGCCCTGATTGTAGCTCGCAGCGGCTTGGATGTCACAACCTGTGATTTTTGCAGAGTGTCTTTGAGGTGAATGTTTCTCCGCCTGTGTGTGCTAACATTGTGGGCCATGTGGATGGGGCTTTGTGTATGCAGTGAGTGTGGCTATGCGGAGTGGGCAGGGCTATGTGGAGTGAGCGTGGCTTGATACATACACACACATACATACACTCAGCTTTATATATGTAGATTTTTATTTTTATCCCTATCTTTATTTTCTCTATTTTTATTTTTATTATTTCTTTTTTATGCCTAACAACTGTTTACTCCAATAAAACCAATTGGGATTTTCAGATTTCTTATGATATGGATTTGGTCACAAGGTTTCTATTTTTCCCACATCGCTTAAGTTCTGCCTGCAGTATCATCTGCTGGGCACACTGTGGGCAATATTGCCCACATTGTGTCCATTCACATGCCTGCAGACTTCTATTGACATCCATGGCCAGGTTTAGAAGTTGCATATTTCCCCATATCGCACTGCTCATGCCAGCCTTGGTACATTTCTTTTAGATTTCATCTCCATTTATATCTCACATTTGCACGATATTATATACATATGCATTCATAGCCTTAAATTTGTACTCTTGATCCAGGTGTCTTCTGCCTCATCCAGGGATTGACCAAGTCCGTGCATGCGCACGTCGAGTTATCTTTGGTGCTCTTCTACAGGCATCTGTTGCGAGAATTTGTGCGTGCGCAGGTTGCGAGATACATTGATCATCTCTGACTGAATCTGTGCAGCCTGCCTTTGATGTGGCCCAATCAAATCAGCGCTTCACACGGTAAGTGATTTGTTTGTATATATACTCTCCTGCTCTGACTCCCTTGGCATACTTCCCCTGATGAAGCTACTTCTAGCAACAATACACATGGGGTCTTTCTCACACCCCTGCTCTATGAGGACTTCTTGCCCATTTTGTCTCTGCATGTGAGCTCCCTTTGAGCCGGTGAGGCAGTTGTGACTATGGGATCTTTCCCTTAAACTCCTACATTCTACTCTTTAGCAGGTTATTGTTGGGTTCACCTGACTTCATGTCATCTCTTGATCTAATACTTTGCTCAGGCTATATCATGCAACTCTAGTATTATAAGATCTCTTAGGCAGGCTTCACACTAGCATTCAGCAGGGCTGCGGATGAAAGCCTTCTTCCTCCGTGAAGCCCTGCCCACTGCTGCGCCTCTTCCTTCAGCTCTGCCTACGTCTGCATGCGTTCTGCGTACCCTATCTTTAACATTGGGTACACAGGCCATGCGGATGTATGCGGATGCTTCCGCATGCATCATCTTGACGCTGCACTGACCTGCGTCAAACGCAACATGTTAGGATTTTGTTGCGGTCGGCGCAGCTTCAAAATGACGTATGCAGAGTCATCCGCATGCATCCACATGGCCTGCGTAACCCAATGTTAAAGATAGGGTATGCAGAACGTATGCAGACATAGGCGGAGCTGAAGGAAGAGGTGCGGCAGTGGGCGGGGCCTCACAGAAGAAGGCTGCCGTTCGCAGCGCTGCCGAATGCTAGTGTGAAGCTAGCGTTATATGGCTGTTTTCTTGCCTTCTCTATTATGTTAGCGATGCTGAGTATACTTTATATTGGCATTTCAGTCCTTTATATATATATGGTTAGGGGGCATACTTCAGCCAATGATTGATTTATATGTATATCGATGTTTTGTATTTTGATACTGCATCTGATGGGACTCTTTTGTGTACATATTCATGTTTTTGCATGCCATGTTGGTGAACTTATTTATATCCATTTAGCATGTGCCTTTTTCATGCCCGGCTCATATGTATAATTGTGGAGCTCCATTGACTTAATGTCCCATATGATTACACTCCCGGGGTGTCATCTATTTTTCCTGGTTTGCACATGTTTTTATGTGGTTTTAATATATTTTCATGTATGTCTATGGTGTCTAATAAAGATTATATTTTATGATCATTCTAATGTCAGGTGTGCACACCATTATTTGTCTGGTCTTTTCTTTTCAACGTAATTACTGACATATCTTTCAACAGGCAGTGGGAGTTGAGGTCTAGTACAGCTGTTACATACCTGTCCCTGGAATCCCAGATTTTGGTTCCTTCACTTCAGTCTGCTGCCCTCTATTGTGCTCCATGTGGAGTTTTGCAGGTTGCCTGGCATGGCTCAGTGACCTAATCTCCCTAATCCTATATAAGCTTCATTTACCCCATTGCAACCTATGACTTATAGGTGCATCATAGGTCACTTTCCCCTGTTTGATTCAGGCTCCGGTGATGATCCCACAACTTTTCCTGCACATGTCAGCTGATTTCCTCAGTTGACATGTGCCCCTAACAGCCGTGAATAGAATCATGATCCATCTGCGGCTGTTGACATACTAAATGCCTCTTTCTATCTCTGTCACATGAATGCAGGTAGCTAATGGGTTGGAATTACAACCCAAGGTCTGATGGAGACCCCTATGGTTATGATTGCCGGATTGATAAGAGTGCCGCTATGCTGTGTTGCAGATGGTAACAACTTCTGGTCTCCCATGGAGACTATTGAAGACAGTAAAAAGTTTAAAAAAAGGTTTTAACCCCTTAAGCCTTGAGGGTGGTTTGCACATAAATGACTGGGCCAATTTTTACAATTCTGACCACTGTCCCTTTATGAGGTTATAACTCTAAAACGCTTCAATGGATCCCCGTGATTCTGATTTCTCAAGACATACTGTACTTCATGATAGTGGTAAAATTTATTTGATAATACCTGCGTTTATTTGTGAAAAAAACGGAAATTTGGCAAAAATTTTGACAATTTTGCAATTTTCCAAATTTGAATTTTTATGCCCTTAAATCACAGAGATATGTCACACAAAATACTTAGTAAGTAACATTTCCCACATTGTCTACTTTACATCAGCACAGTTTTGGAAACAAAATTTTTTTGTTAGGGAGTTATAAGGGTTAAAAGTTGACCAGCAATTTCTCATTTTTACAACACCATTTTTTTTAGGGACCACGTCACATTTGAAGTCATTTTGAGGGGTCTACATGATAGAAAATATCCAAGTGTGACACCATTATAAAAACTGCACCCCTCAAGGTACTAAAAACCACATTCAAGAAGTTTATTAACCCTTCAGGTGTTTCACAGGAATTTTTGGAATGTTTAAAAAAAATAAACATTTAATTTTTTTTCACAAAAAATTTATTTCAGCTCCAATTTGTTTTATTTTACCAAGAATAACAGAAGAAAATGGACCCCAAAAGTTGTTGTGCAATTTGTCCTGAGTATGCTGATACCCCATATGTGCGGGGTAACTACCGTTTGGGCGCATGGCAGAGCTCGCAAGGGAAGGAGTGCCATTTGGAATGCAGACTTAGGTGGAATGGTCTGCAGGCGTCACATTGCATTTGAAGAGCCCCTGATGTACATTAACAGTAGAAACCCCCCACAAGTGACCCCATATTGGAACCTAGACCCCCCAAGGAACTTATCTAGATGTGTTGTGAGAACTTTGAAAACCCAAGTGTTTCACTACAGTTTAAAACGCAGAGCCGTGAAAATAAAAAATCATTTTTTTTCCACAAAAATTATCTTTAACACCCAGTTTTGTTTTTTTCCGAAGGGTGACAGGAGAAATTAGTCCCCAAAAGTTGTTGTCCAATTTGTCCTTAGTAAGCTGATACCCAATAGGTGGGGGGAACCACCGTTTGGGCACATGGCAGAGCTCGGAATGGAAGGAGCGCCATTTGGAATGCAGACTTAGATGGATTTGTCTGCAGGCACCACGTTGCATTTGCAGAGCCCCTGATGTACCTAAACAGTAGAAAACCCCCACAACTGACCCCATATTGGAACTTAGACCCCCCAAGGAACTTATCTAGATGTGTTGTGAGAACTTTGAACCCCCAGGAATTTCACTACAGTTTATAACGCAGAGCCGTGAAAATAAAAAATCATTTTTGTCCCACAAAAATGTTTTTTAGCCCCCAAAATTTTTATTTTCCCAAGGGTAAGAAGAGAAATTGGACCCCAGAAGTTGTTTTCCAATTTGTCCTGAGTACGCTGACCCCAGTTTGGGCGCATAGGAGAGCTCGGAAGGGAAGGTGCACTGTTTTACTTTTTCAACGCAGAATTGGCTGGAATTGAGATCGGACGCCATGTCGCATTTGGAGAGCCCTGATGTGCCTAAACAGTGGAAAACCCCAATTCTAACTTAAACCCTAACCCAAACACACCCCTAATCCCAACCACACCACTAACCCCAACCCTAACCACACCCCTAACTCAAACACATTCCTAACCTTAGTCCCAACCATAACCCTAACCACACCCCTAGCCCTGACACACCTCAACCCTAATCCCAACCGTAAATGTAATCCAAACCCTAACCCTAGCCCTATCCCTAACCCTAGCCCTAACCCTAACCCTATCTCTAACCCTAACCCCAACCCTAATCCCAACCCTAACCCTAGCCCTAACCCTAACCCTAGCCCCAACCCTAGCCCCAACCCTAACCCTAAACCTAACCCTAGCCCTAACCCAAGCCCTAACCCTAATGGGAAAATGGAAATAAATACATTTTTTCCCTAACTAAGGAGGTGAAGAAGGGATGTTTGATTTACTTTTATAGCGTGTTTTTTAGTGGATTTTTATGGTTGACAGCTGTCACACACTAAAACACGCTTTTTATTGCAAAAAATATTTTTTTGCGTAACCATATTTTGAGAGCTATAATTTTTCCATATTTTGGTCCACAGAGTCATGTGAGGACTTATTTTTTGCGGGACGAGTTGGCGTTTTGACTGGTATCATTTTCAGGCACATGACATTTTTTGATCGCTTTTTATTCCGATGTTTGTGAGGCAGTATGACCAAAAACCAGCTATTCATGAATTTCTTTTGGAGGGGGGGCGTTTATAACATTCCACATTTGGTAAAATGGATAAAGCAGTTTTATTCCTCGATTAGGATTACAGCGATACCCCATTTAGATAATTTTTTTATGTTTTGATGCTTTTAAATGATAAAAACTATTTTATGGAAAAAATAATTATTTTTGCATCGCTTTATTCTGAGGACTATAACTTTTTTACTTTTTCACTGATGATGCTGTGTGGTGGCTCGTTTTTTGCAGGACAAGATGACATTTTCAGCGGTACCATGTTTATTTATATCTGTTTTTTTGATCGCATGCTATTCCACTTTTTGTTCGGTGGTATGATAATAAAGGGTGGTTTTTTGCCTCAATTTTTTCTAATATTTTTTTACGGTGTTCACTGAAGGCGTTAACTAGTGGGTCAGTTTTATAGGTCGGGTCATTACGATACTAAATATGTGTACTTTTATTTTTTTATTATTTAGATAAAGGAATCTACGGTATTTATGGGAACAATATATATATTTTTCTTTATTTAGGATTTTTTTTTTTACACTTGTGAATTTTTTTTTTTACTTTTGCATTGCCCCAGGGGGGGACATCACATTTATAGTGACAGATCGCTGATCTGACACTTTGCAGAGCACTGTGACAGATCAGCGATCTGACAAGCAGGGCTCCAGACTTACAGGCGCCGGCTCTGAGCAGGTGCTTGTAAGGCACCTCCCTGCAGGACCCGGATGCAGCCCCGCGGCCATTTTTGATCCAGGGCCTGCAGGGAGGAGACGCTCGGTACAAGGTGAGCACATCGCCTTGTACCGAAGGTGTAAGGGAAGCACGCAGGGAGCGCAATGCTTCCCTATAATGCCAGAATACTGCGATCATCTTTGATCGCAGTGTGCCAGGGTTAATGTGCCGGGGGCGAACCATCTGTATTCTATGATGGAGGCATGTTCTTCTTTCTCCTATACAGTACAGACCAAATGTTTGGACACACCTTCTCATTTAAAGATTTTTCTGTATTTTCATGACTATGAAAATTGTACATTCACACTGAAGGCATCAAAACTATGAATTAACACATGTGGAATTATATACGTAACAAAAAAGTGTGAAACAACTGAAATTATGTCTTGCATTCTATGTTCTTCAAAGTAGCCACCATTTGCTTTGATGACTGCTTTGCACACTCTTGGCATTCTCTTGATGAGCTTCAAGAGGTATCTTCCAACAATCTTGAAGGAGTTCCCAGAGATGCTTAGCACTTGTTGGCCCTTTTGCCTTCACTCTGTGGTCCAACTCACCCCAAACCATCTCGATTGGGTTCAGGTCTGGTGACTGTGGAGGCCAGGTCATCTGGCGTAGCACCCCATCACTCTATTTCTTGGTCAAATAGCCCTTACACAGCCTGGAGGTGTGTTTGGGGTCACTGTCCTGTTGAAAAATAAATAATGGTCCAACTAAACACAAACCGGATGGAATAGCATGCTGCTGCAAGATGCTGTGGTAGACATGCTGGTCCAGTATGCCTTCAATTTTGAATAAATCCCCAACAGTGCCACCAGTAAAGCCCCCCACACCATCACACCTCCTCCTCCTTGCTTCACCGTGGGAACCAGGCATGTAGAGTCCATCCGTTCACCTTTTCTGCAACGCACAAAGACAAGGTGGTTAGAACCAAAGATATCAAATTTTGACTCATCAGACCAAAACACAGATTTCCACTGGTCTAATGTCCAGTCCTTGTGTTCTTTGGCCCAAACAAGTCTCTTCTGCTTGTTGCCTGTCCTTAGCAGTGGTTTCCTAGCAGCTGTTTTACCATGAAGGCCTGCTGCACAAAGTCTCCTCTTAACAGTTGTTGTAGAGATGTGTCTGCTGCTAGAACTCTGTGTGGCATTGACCTGGTCTCTAATCTGAGCTGCTGTTAACCTGTAATTTCTGAGGCTGGTGACTCGGATAAACTTATCCTCAGAAGCAGAGGTGACTCTTGGTCTTCCTTTCCTGGGGTGGTCCTCATGTGAGCAAGTTATTTTGTAGCGCTTGATGGTTTTTGCCACTGCACTTGGGGACACTTTCAAAGTTTTCCCAATTTTTCGGACTGACTGACCTTCATTTCTTAAAGTAATGATGGCCACTCGTTTTTCTTTACTTAGTTGCTTTTTTCTTACCATAATACAAATTTTAACAGTCTGTTCAGTAGGACTATCAGCTGTGTATCCACCAGACTTCTGCACAACACAACTGATGGTTTCCAACCCAATTTATAAGGCAACAAGTCCCACTTATTAAACCAGACAGGGCACACCTGTGAAGTGAAAACCTGAAAACCATTCCCGGTGACTACCTCTTGAAGCTCATCAAGAGAATGCCAAGAGTGTGCAAAGCAGTCATCAAAGCAAAAGGAGGCTACTTTGAAGAAAATAGAATCTAAGATATAATTTCAGTTGTTTCACACTTTTTTGTTAAGTATATAATTCCACATGTGTTAATTCTTTGTTTTGATGCCTTCAGTGTGAATGCATGATTTTCGTAGTCATGAAAATACAGAAAAATCTTTAAATGAGAAGGTGTGTCCAAACTTTTGGTCTGTAGTGTATGTTACTGTCTGCTTTTGATTAGGCACTGTTATAATGGACTCACACTTATCCTAATAAATGATCATTATGGCACCTTAGGATATAGAGAGATTACAGCAATAGAATTTAAAAAAAATAAGAATTTATTGACACATAGTTAAAAATATAGAAAAAGCAAGAAAAAATTAAAAAAACAGGGTGGAATAAACCTCCAACCTTTGATGTGTATAGTCAAAGGCTGAGCCTCCTACATAATGTAAAACTCATAGCATAAACATCTGTCTAATGCCCAAAGTCACAAAAAGATATACGGTAGTTCTCATAATCAACAATCTAATATCTGAAACCTTGTCATATATGCCAGAAAATCCAATTCTGTGCACATAAAGAAATTTCTTATCTGTTACAGACTCCAGGAAAGTGCATAGTGCAGTAATGCTTAGTGCAACAAGGAAGTCTAATTTAAATATAATTATTGTGGACAGAATATAGCACTGGCTCACATGAAAAATTATTAACACAATTGTCATAAATACAAGTTGACAAAATTAAGATACCAAATACCATCAGTGCAGAAGAGGGGCCGTAAGGTAAAAGACTACATCACCTGAGACCGTGAGGAGTAACGAAATATAGCAGGGGGCAAGAGTAGCCACACAACCCATCCCCAAGCTGTTATACAGGAGTAAGTACACCCCCCCAAGTAAAAGTCAGATAATACCCACTTGGACTTAATGAAAGTTCACTCATTACGAGCCAAATGCTTTGATTACTAATATCTCAACAATGGAGAAGCAAATAAAAAATGTTAATTCTGCTAGGCAGCCACTGTTATATTGTATGTACAGTTCAACATTAAAAAATGTAATGAAAAGTTACATTTGTAATGTAAACATTCAAAGTTTGAAAATTGCTAATTTTTCTAACATTTTGTCAAGCTTCAAATATTTTCATGAAAAATAGAAAACATACAGCTACCATATAATACAGTGTGTCATAAAAAATAATCTTAGAATCTCTGGGACATGTTGAAGCATTCAATCGTTTTTACCAAAAGGGACAGGCCAGTTTTGCAAAAATGAGACTTTGGTCATTGTGTTCAAAATTGCCTCCGCCATTATGTTGTTAATATCATCACTAGGGTTGAGCGACTTTTCATTTTTTGAGATCGAGTCGGGTTTCACGAGTGAAATCGAGTGAAATCGGCCGACCTTATTGAAAAGTCGGGGTCGGGGATCGGCCAAAACACGAAACCCAATGCATTTCAATGGGGAAGCATACTTTTTTAATATTTGCTTCAGCGCGATAATGTTGAAAAGCCGGTAATTCAATTGCCGGCTTTTCATTTCTCCTGCCTAAACCCGACATGATATGAGACATGGTTTACATACAGTAAACCATCTCATATCCCCCTTTTTTTTGCATATTCCACACTACTAATGTTAGTAGTGTGTATGTGCAAAATTTCGGCGCTGTAGCTATTAAATTTAAGGGTTAAATCGCGGAAAAAAATTGGCGTGGGCTCCCGCGCAATTTTCTCCGCCAGAGCGGTAAAGCCAGTGACTGACGGCAGATATTAATAGCCAGGAGAGGGTCCATGGTTATTGGCCCCCCCGTGGCTAAAATCATCTGCCCCCAGCCACCCCAGAAAAGGCACATCTGGAAGATGCGCCTATTCTGGCACTTGGCCACTTTCTTCCCACTCCCGTGTAGCGGTGGGATATGGGGTAATGAAGGGTTAATGCCACCTTGCTATTGTAAGGTGACATTAAGCCAGATTAATAATGGAGAGGCGACAATTATGACACCTATCCATTATTAATCCAATTGTTTGAAAGGGTTAAAAAACACACACACACACATGATTAAAAAGTATTTTAATGAAATAAACACACCGGTTGTTTTAATATTTTATTGCTCTCTCAATCCATTTGAAGACCCTCGCTTGGCAAAATAATAAACCCACAATATACATACCCTCTGATGAACTGTCACGTCCCACGAGGTAAATCCATCTGAAGGGGTTAAAATATTTTACAGGCAGGAGCCCTGCTAATGCAGCTGTGCTCGTGCCTGTAAACCCCGGCAAATGAAGGAAATGTAGGTCAATGACCTATAGTTAACTTCAGTCGCGGTGATGCGCCCCCTGGTGTATGTCCTCATATGACCTGGAGCGTGGGAAAAAGTTCCCAGGCTGCAGTTCATTTGTCCATCAACCAGCCATCCTCCACTCCATCCATCTGGACCATCGAGCATTGCACGGCACTCATCGGTGAACAAAACAGTTTGGAAGTCAGTCTTCATGTATCGTTTGGCCCCTGGAGCCGTTTCTGCTTGTGTGCAGTGGATAGAGGTGGTCGACAGGATGGCTTACGCACCTCTGAAGGACCCTGCATCTTGTTGTTCTGGGGACGTTGGAGGCAGCAGCTTCAAAAACTTGTCTACTGCTATGACAAGGCATTTTTGCAGCTCCTCTTTTAACCTTACGCAATTGCCTGATGGAAAGAGTCCTCAATTTTTCCTTATCAGTACGCACACGTGTGTGCTGGGAATCAGCTACATACTTCTTGATTGTGTGATGATCACGATGAAGTGTCTTGGCAATGTTGATTGTAGTCATGCCTTGACCTAAATACTCCACAATTTGTTGCTTCTCAGCAGCCGACACATCATTTTTCTTTCCCATTTGGGCAAAAAATGTAGGCTGCTTAATAATGTGGAACAGCCTTCTTAAGTATTCTTGCCTTTATTTGGACACACCTGCCAAACTAATTTGCACAGGTATCTGCAATTGCTTTCAGTGATATAAAGAGCCCTGACACACATCACCATCAATGAGTTTAAATGACAAATAAATTATTTTTTACCTTATCACTCCTAAACTCTTTGTGCATAATAATTTGGAACACAGTGTATATATATATATATATATATATATATATATATATATATATATATATAAAAAAAAAACGAAACCGGACTTTGGATTACAGATCGTGTACCGCCGACTCGATCCCAGAGTGGCATCGGGTCAGGTTTCACGAAACCCGACTTTGCTAAAAGTCGGCGACTTTTGAAAAGTGCCGATCTGTTTCGCTCAACCCTAATCATCCCACATTTTCTGTATTAATGAATATTTAGCACATTCAGTTATTAGTGTGGTACAATACATTACACTAACCTATATAGCAATCCTGTTAGTGTTAGATAGATTTTAAAGAGTGGGTAGCATCAAGATTATGTCAGTAAACTGCCAAGGTTACGATGAAGAAATTATAATTCCTCAACTCTTGAGGAACAACTTGGATACATGACTAGTAGGTTAAAGGACAATGCAGGGATATCATGATGACAGTACATTGATTTAATTCCCGCTTCGGAAGCCACATTCTGAGACAACAGGTCTAAAGTGGTCAAAGTTCATAGTCATAAATGTCAAACTTCAGCAAGCCTTGTACAACTTGTTCAGAAGTGTCAGGTATTCTTGTGAATGTCAAATGTTTTCCTGTGCACCCAATCACAATGATCTTTATTACATTCAGGGGTCTTCTCTAGATTTCCCCTTCAGTAGTCATTGTACATGATTCTGTGATCTACATTGCAGTTTATTAGAGTTTCTAAATTACTTGAATATTTCTTCCACTATGCTATTTAAAAACTATCCATTCACACTAAAGAAAAACATTAAAAGCTTCCACAACATAAATATTTTTACTCAATATTTTGTACAAAATAGTAAATTATATAAAACCATAAGAAAGAAGACATAAGAAAGAAGACAGTAAGTGCTCATGTTGTGCAGGTCATTAATACTGCAGTCACAATCTGTCAATGTGCACCTCTCATTTTACTGCCTACAACATTGAAGATCCTATTACGTACCAGGGTCACTTTAATGGCATTTTTGATACAAAACCATTAACTGATTTAGGAAATGATGCCAATTCTATGAATATTAGTAACATGGGGTATACAAACTGTATGCTAGCACCGTTGTGGATGGGCATTGTGTGGTTGGAATTTTTGTAGGGTGCGGCAGATATAAATAGCATATGCAGTAAATGTTTAAGAAGTTAAAGCTCTACCTTTGGGGCCCAAGACTACAGGGAAAGTGATTGCCTGGTCCCCTGCTTTGGTGAAGTGTTACATATGCCCAGCTTTAATTTTTGCATGTGTTCAAATATTTCTGTAATTCCCATTAATTAAAATGGAAATAGCTATTTATTATCTCCTCCTCTTTGGAACTTCCCATCAAACTTTTCTGGAAGAGCGTATGGATATGCAAAAACATTCTGAGACATGGTGTAGGGGGGACATGGATAAACTCTACACTTTTAACAGGTAAAAGTCATAGAGGTAGACCTACGTATAAGACTATAGTCTGCCAAAGTGCAAATATCCATGAAGTTGACCCACCATCAGATGTGTACATTGGCCATCAGGGGAGAATATTAGTTATTGCCAAAAACACAAAAACGCTGATTCAAGCTGAGCATTCACGAATATGGGGGAGTAGAGGAAGATAGCTCTCGAACAGACAGTGTATAATCCTGTGCTATCTAAGGTTATGGGCACTTTAACCCCTTGAAAGCACCTGTGTGCTCAGGCAAGTGTGCATGTACAGAATATGTGGGAGACAGGAGAGGGAGCTGTCAGCCGAACAAGCTTCCTGCCAACCAATCTCTAAAGTATATGAACACTTTTAGACCAGAAAGTTAGTTGTGAAAATGGTTTACCAATTAATTTCCTTTAAAATACAAGTAAAATGCAATGCCTATAATAAAGAAATAAGATAATTGTTCCTAGTCCTGCTAGTATTGTGTGGTGGAGTTACATACAGTATACTAAAACAGAACTAAACACTGTATACAGACATATGTTTATAGGTGTTTTCTTATTTATATCGATACAGGTACATTTTCCTGATCAGTGGTTTTCATGTTTTTTCTACTTGGTAAGTAAAGTATCATCAGCATTTACCATTATTTTGCCTGGGAGAATAATAATTAAAGCAGCACTCTACGTAAATTACACAAATGTCAGCAAAAGCAATAAGTTGAATTGTGTGTACTTTAGGCACTTATCTGAGCAAATTCATTCATTTACCTAATGCACTTTTGCTAATTAGTTAATAGCTACTATGTAAGGAACGGTGAGCTAACCGAAATGAGGGAAAGTGCATCATAAACTAAGGTTAATTCTCCTGAGCAGTATAGAGGGGTAAAGTGCTGTGTTAAATGTACCCCATGTTGTCCTAGGAAGATGTCAGCAACCCTGTTAAAATGCTGTGGCAGATTTTAAACACCAAACATGTGTTATTCCCTTGTTGTTCTCTTTTAATTATTTATGTTTCTAATCTCATTTAGAATTCATTTATAGGTCACCTCTAGATTTGATTTCATGGGCAGAACTACACAGCCATGTAAAGCATTATTTAAGACTCAAAAAACCTTGAAATTGCTCTATTTACATGACCGAACTTAATTCTTCCTGACCTTGGATTAAGTACGTGGAAGACGAACACAAATAAAATCATTGTGATAAATCATGATGAGCAAAATGAGAAGAAAAATAAAAAAGCCAGGTACAAAAGAAAAGACGTCGCTCTTCTATCATTCGATACGAGAGCCATGTTTTAGCAATCATACTTTCTACCATCAGATGGCAGCATTGCCAAGGGACTAGCAAAGATGTGTACACTGTGACAGCAACACATTATTCTCCCAAGTTTTGCATATGAAGGTCCTCTGACCTTTTATAAATTTGTCACCCCCAGTGAGTGCCATTAGGTGGAAGTAACTTATTCCACTTGCAAGCGTCGTCTGTGACTTGGTCGAGTAATTGGAGATTTCTTGCTCTCTTGGTGACTCAACTGAATTATACGTTTTTGCTGTTTGTTTTTACAGTGTGACACAACCTGAATAGTTTAATAGAGAATTTCCCAATCCCACACAGGTTGTATCTACGGGTGACATTACTGAGAGATGCAAATAAAGAATTCGCAAAAATAGCATGCCTTCATAAAAAAAATATATTTATTAATATATTACAATGAGACAAGTAAAAAAAAATAATAAGGAAATATATTAATACTTTAAATCTATTATAAAGCTAATTTCTCCTAATTGAAATATTTTAATCAGCTTTCTGACAAATATTTCAAGCTGTTTTAAGAAGAAATGTTTCATCTATTTGGAACCGTAATGTACATCCCAGTACTTTGCTAGGATAATAATGAAGGTTCTGTGCCATACTGATAAACGCAGCTCTGCTACATCTACACTTGAACATATTGTTAGCATGCTACAGATTTATGTGAAAGTATAATAAATGTTTACATTGGGATTGTGTTTTTTTGTCTTTTACTTAACAAAGTGGGGTCAGCTATAGGTTATTGTATTTCATATAAAATTAGAGCACATATTGGCATAGTCATTACATGCCATCAGCCCCAAGTAAATCAAGATTCAGGTCTCCTCTATAAAAAAGCTCTCTATAGAATGACAGATTTGTGGCAATCAAATAGTCTTTGATCTATTTAAGCAAATTTGGGTTTATCTCTTTGTATGGAAATAAGCCATGAAGATATTTGGGAGAAAGACATGCTATAGTCATTGGATGATATACCAGAAATATACAGACCGTACAGATAACTGATTATTTATTTAGCCTTATAATGCACACCATAAACATTCATTGTTTCACCATTTCATGAACTACTTCAGAACTGTCAACATTTTTGCAGATTTCTTTAATAATGTTACTGTGAATTTTTGCTACAAAAGAAGGCTGAACTTATTTTCTCCATTCTGCTCAAAAATATATCTCAGCCAGATGTGGGCTTACTACATATAATAAAAAGTTGCCAAAATAAATTGCTTCATCATCAACTTAGAAAGGAATTGTTATTAGGCAAGACAAACATTTTTCAGTACAGGCATATCAGTGAAACTAGAACGTAACAGCAAGTAATATGTATAGACATATATGTGTGTGCATGTGCGGTAGTGAGTATGTATGTATATATATATATATATATATATATATATATATATATATATATATATATATATATATATATATATATATATATATATATATACAAATGTAGACAACAGTGCACAGTGTTGAACACATATGGACACCTGTGCCCATTCAGGGAATTAATTATGGAAAATCCAGTGCAAGAAAATCAATAAGGATTGCACAAAGGAACAAGAAGTATCATAAAGTAATTTTTATTAACCAACTTATTGTTAAAAAGTTATGTCTGTTACAATATTGTGGTATGGAAAGACAATGAAAACTACCAGTGGTGGAACCACAGGTCAGAGGTAAAGAATTATATAATAGATCCAATTACTCACACCAAAACAACAATCGTATGCATATATCATATAATGCCATTATAGAATTAAATAGAGCCACTGGTGAGTGTCTCCAAAAGAAAGTGGAAGCTGGAGGGGTAAATAAAGGATAGTAATAGACCATAATTACCTCAGACCTGCAGTGCCACGACCCCTACGTGTTTCGGCTTGTGTGCCTTCTTCCGGGGGAGTCAATATATCTGTGTATACATATATGTACATAATAATACGTAATGTGTGTGCCATATTTGGATGTATAATTTTTGTATGTACATATATCACCATAATGTTATATAATGGATATGAAGTGGATGTTGCCATAGTGCATAATGTAAAGATTACAGGGTTAGCTATAATATAATTCCAGCAAAGTAGAATTATTCAGAGTCACATTAGCAAAGAAAAAAAAGAAAAACATAATAGTGAAAATAATGAAATTGTGCTTATTGCTATTTGTTATACTCGTTTCTATGTATTGTGTATCTGTATCCATTAGTATCCAAATGCCTGACTGTTGTCTTAACTTCAAAGCCAGAAGTTTAAGTGTGAAAGCTACCTGGTCCTAGTAAAGTCAGTGAGTCACTCACTGGAGGCAAGTGATAAGGATCAGTCCGGTAAATAATAAGGATTTCGGTAAATGGGAAGCCAGCTTGTCAGCATTATGTAAAATATGCCGGTAAAATGAAAGTCACATCTAAATTTAAATAATGAAACACTACAATTTGATACTTACAGCCGTTACAGCACAATTTTGGCAGGCACACACAAACTATGCAGCAGAATTTTGTAGCAGATGTACCTGTACATTAATGAGATTAATTTCTGTATGGATTTACAAAATAAAATGACACTTGCAAATAGCAGCCAATTATAATATCTATCATTGAGGCTGCTGTCCAAAATCCTGAGTACACTATGATTCTTCACTGTGTACAGCATGCTGGGAAATTTACACTCATATTTACAGTCAATAAAGCTCAGTATCCAAAAAGGAGTAGTTAAAATCAGAACTATTAGCTATTTCATGATTTACTTACAATTGCTACCTGTACACTTTTCAGATGCACGACTAGCCACTGGATGTTCCACAACCCATTTCTTATATTTTACAAGAGCTCTTGCATATTATCAAATTCTAGCTATGTTTTGTACAGAGCCTTAACAGTGCTGCAGACCACTTCCATTAGGCTCTTATGTACATTCATAGGTTTCCCACTTCATTTGAAGACATGCTAGGAGAGTGATGCCTGTATACCTCATATCAGATGCCTTGTTGTTGATAAATCATTTTTATCACTTTATGATATCACTGTACAATAATTCTGCCTCCAGAGCTTGTTTTACTTGAAAGGGGAGTTACCAGTGTGATATGTAATGGCCGCTCTCTGCTCTCCTGATTTCACTGGAAAGCTGTGTGTGATTATACCTGATATATCTGCAGGTTCCTCTCAGCTTCAGCTTCCGTACCACAGGCAGATAGAGTTGAAATACAGAAGAGCTTAATAGCTACACAAATTGTGTTTTCAATAAGACAACTTTCATTACTCCTGCTCTGTGTTAGTTACCTGTCTTACACTGGTAACTCCCCCTCCATGCAAAAGATGCTCTGGAGGCAGAGTTATTTCCATGCACCATCCTACCCATAGCCTGGAAGAGGTAATTTATATAAAGTGATAAAAGATGATTTCTCAGCAACAAAGCATCTGATATGAGGTCCATATTAATAGTTTAGATAGGTTAAATGTGGTGGCAGATTCCCTTTAAAGCAATATTTCAGCAAATACTCTAAAAATTGTATTTTTTATCAAATGGTTGTATCACCTCTGTGCATTGCTGAATAGGCTCTGTACACATAAAACTTCCTTGGGTGCAGTATCAGCTCTTCGTTTCTTTTCTAGTCTTATTGTTTAGTCAGCAGTAGGGTTGAGCGACTTTCATTTTTTTAAGATCGAGTAGGGTTTTGGGAAACCCGATTTTGTCCAGAGTCGAGTCGAGTGCAGTCGGCCGATTATCGCTAAAAGTCGGGGATCGACCGAAACACGAAACCCAATGCAAGTCAATGGGGAAGCATAGTCGGCAGTGAGTGGAGGCCAGGAAAACACCTACAGTGCCCATTTTAATGCCAAAAACATCCATTCTTGTTTCTGAAGCTTGCCAATCTTAATTAACTGTATAATAATAGTTGGGCATAGGGAATTGGGGGAAAGTTGTGGGGGGAGTAGGGCTGGCTCAAGTTTTTCGTGGGCCCAGGAAATGCGGACTACGTCACGGCGGTGTTGCAGGGAAAGGTAAGTATTTAAAAGTTGCAAGTGCTGTGATCCTGAGCAAGCAGGGGGGGCCCACTCGTTCGCATTGCCACTGGCACAGGGCCCCTCAAAGTACGGCGGTGTGTTTGCATGGCGGGGGCGCCTCCCACCAGCAGCGACACTTTTGCGTACTCTGAGGGGCCCTGTGCCAGTGACGTCGCCAACGAGTATGCCCCCCCACCTGATGAAGGAACCTGCACTTTCATCTGCACCTTCCTCTTTGTCCCTGTGTAAGGTGGTATAACATGCGGGAAGGGGAACCTTACTTTCAGCAGGGACAGATTCTGGCTGTGTAGAGTACAAGGGGAATGTAGTGGTCTAGGTCAATGTACCAGCAGACTCATTTAGCAGTGGCTGGGCAATGGGCAGGATGAGGAGGAAACAGATATAGGGCCAAAGAATAAAGTAGGCTACATGCAGTTCAAAATTGGTAACAGGACTAAACAGGCGGCATTGCTTTGTTCAGTGGAGTAGCAAACCCAAGAGCAGCAGACACTGTTTCAAGGGCCTAACCACACTAGTAGGCCAAATGCAGTTTAATATCTGATAGTATAGGGCGAAAGCCAGAATGTGGAAGCTCAGCTTTGTTCAGTTGAGGACAACACCAGGGAGGGGCAGACACCTTTAGTAGGCCGGAAAAGCCTATTGCATTTTTTAAAATGGTAATTTGGAGCAGAAGGTTGAAGCTCAGCTTTATTTAGTTGAGGGCAACACCAGGGAGGGGCAGAAGCCGTTAGTAGGCCCTAACCACCATTTTTTTTTTTTTTAAAACCACTTAATGAGAGCCGGAAGGTTGAAGCTCAGCTTTATTTAGTTGAGGACAACACCAGGGAGGGGCAGAAGCCGTTAGTAGGCCCTAACCACCATTTTTTTTTTAAAACCACATAATGAGAGCCGGAAGGTTGAAGCTCAGCTTTATTTAGTTGAGGACAACACCAGGGAGGGGCAGAAGCCGTTAGTAGGCCCTAACCACCATTTTTTTTTTAAAACCACTTAATGAGAGCCGGAAGGTTGAAGCTCAGCTTTATTTAGTTGAGGACAACACCAGGGAGGGGCAGAAGCCGTTAGTAGGCCCTAACCACCATTTTTTTTTTTTTTAAAACCACATAATGAGAGCCGGAAGGTTGAAGCTCAGCTTTATTTAGTTGAGGACAACACCAGGGAGGGGCAGAAGCCGTTAGTAGGCCCTAACCACCATTTTTTTTTTTAAAACCACATAATGAGAGCCGGAAGGTTGAAGCTCAGCTTTATTTAGTTGAGGACAACACCAGGGAGGGGCAGAAGCCGTTAGTAGGCCCTAACCACCATTTTTTTTTTTTTTAAAACCACTTAATGAGAGCCGGAAGGTTGAAGCTCAGCTTTATTTAGTTGAGGACAACACCAGGGAGGGGCAGAAGCCGTTAGTAGGCCCTAACCACCATTTTTTTTTTAAAACCACTTAATGAGAGCCGGAAGGTTGAAGCTCAGCTTTATTTAGTTGAGGACAACACCAGGGAGGGGCAGAAGCCGTTAGTAGGCCCTAACCACCATTTTTTTTTTAAAACCACTTAATGAGAGCCGGAAGGTTGAAGCTCAGCTTTATTTAGTTGAGGACAACACCAGGGAGGGGCAGAAGCCGTTAGTAGGCCCTAACCACCATTTTTTTTTTTAAAACCACATAATGAGAGCCGGAAGGTTGAAGCTCAGCTTTATTTAGTTGAGGACAACACCAGGGAGGGGCAGAAGCCGTTAGTAGGCCCTAACCACCAATTTTTTTTTTTTTAAAACCACTTAATGAGAGCCGGAAGGTTGAAGCTCAGCTTTATTTAGTTGAGGACAACACCAGGGAGGGGCAGAAGCCGTTAGTAGGCCCTAACCACCATTTTTTTTTAAAAACCACTTAATGAGAGCCGGAAGGTTGAAGCTCAGCTTTATTTAGTTGAGGACAACACCAGGGAGGGGCAGAAGCCGTTAGTAGGCCCTAACCACCATTTTTTTTTTTAAAACCACATAATGAGAGCCGGAAGGTTGAAGCTCAGCTTTATTTAGTTGAGGACAACACCAGGGAGGGGCAGAAGCCGTTAGTAGGCCCTAACCACCATTTTTTTTTTTTTTAAAACCACTTAATGAGAGCCGGAAGGTTGAAGCTCAGCTTTATTTAGTTGAGGACAACACCAGGGAGGGGCAGAAGCCGTTAGTAGGCCCTAACCACCATTTTTTTTTTAAAACCACTTAATGAGAGCCGGAAGGTTGAAGCTCAGCTTTATTTAGTTGAGGACAACACCAGGGAGGGGCAGAAGCCGTTAGTAGGCCCTAACCACCATTTTTTTTTTTTTTAAAACCACTTAATGAGAGCCGGAAGGTTGAAGCTCAGCTTTATTTAGTTGAGGACAACACCAGGGAGGGGCAGAAGCCGTTAGTAGGCCCTAACCACCATTTTTTTTTTAAAACCACTTAATGAGAGCCGGAAGGTTGAAGCTCAGCTTTATTTAGTTGAGGACAACACCAGGGAGGGGCAGAAGCCGTTAGTAGGCCCTAACCAAAGTTGAAGGCCAAATGCAGTTTAATTTCTGATACTATAGGCCGAAAGCCAGAAGGTGGAAGTTCCGATTTAGACAGTGGAGGACAATTTGAATTAGGGACTGCAGACAGACTTAGTAGGCTGTCCCCTGTGGACCATGCATCCACCACATTAACCCATTGCGCCGTAATGGACACGTAATCTTCCGTGGCCATGCCTACAGGTCCATGCGTCTGTTGTCAGGTGCACCTTTGTACTCACAGATTGCCAGAGTGCATGGACAATGCGGTCTTCTACATGCTGGTGGAGGGTTGGGATGGCTTTTCTCGCAAAAGAAGTGTCGACTGGTTAGCTTGTAGCGTGGTACAGCGTAGTCCATCATGGCCTTATTAATAGTAAATAAAATATATAACTAGGCTCTATGAACTTTTAAATAGGTTCCAGGGGTACACGGGCAGCATTGGTGTGGTCAGTGGAGGAGTATTGCAAGTAGGGGCTGCAGACAGGCTATCAAAGGCCTAAAATAACAAACAGTAGGCAGTCATGGCAGTTTTACATCGGTTACATGGATACACAGGCAGGCACTCCAGGCAGCATTGTGCTCAGTGGAGGAGTATTGCAAGTAGGGGCCGCAGACAGGCTATCAAAGGCCTAAAATAACAAACAGTAGGCAGTCATGGCAGTTTTACATCGGTTACATGGATACACAGGCAGGCACTCCAGGCAGCATTGTGGTCAGTGGAGGAGTATTGCAAGTAGGGGCCGCAGACAGGCTATCAAAGGCCTAAAATAACAAACAGTAGGCAGTCATGGCAGTTTTACATCGGTTACATGGATACACAGGCAGGCACTCCAGGCAGCATTGTGGTCAGTGGAGGAGTATTGCAAGTAGGGGCCGCAGACAGGCTATCAAAGGCCTAAAATAACAAACAGTAGGCAGTCATGGCAGTTTTACATCGGTTACATGGATACACAGGCAGCTAGGTGGTGAGTGGAGGAGTATTTAAAGTAAGGACCGCAGACAGGCTATCAAAGGCCTAACATAACAAACAATAGGCTCATGGCAGTTTTACAGCGGTTACATGGATACACGGGCAGGCAGCTTGGTGGTGAGTGGAGGAGTATTTAAAGTATGGACCGCAGACAGGCTTCGAAGGCCTAACACAATAAAATGGGCTGGCTGTAGGCACTTTAAAATTGGTTCCAGGGGTACACGGGCAGCAGTGGTCTGGTCAGTGGAGGCCTAGTGGAAGTATGGACCGCAGACAGGCTTCGAAGGCCTAACACAATAAAATGGGCTGGCTGTAGGCACTTTAAAATTGGTTCCAGGGGTACACGGGCAGCAGTGGTCTGGTCAGTGGAGGCCTAGTGGAAGGAGGGACCGCAGACAGGCTTCGAAGGCCTAACACAATAAAATGGGCTGGCTGTAGGCACTTTAAAATTGGTTCCAGGGGTACACGGGCAGCAGTGGTCTGGTCAGTGGAGGACTAGTGGAAGTATGGACCGCAGACAGGCTTCGAAGGCCTAACACAATAAAATGGGCTGGCTGTAGGCACTTTAAAATTGGTTCCAGGGGTACACGGGCAGCAGTGGTCTGGTCAGTGGAGGCCTAGTGGAAGTATGGACCGCAGACAGGCTTCGAAGGCCTAACACAATAAAATGGGCTGACTGTAGGCACTTTAAAATTGGTTCCAGGGGTACACGGGCAGCAGTGGTCTGGTCAGTGGAGGACTAGTGGAAGTATGGACCGCAGACAGGCTTCGAAGGCCTAACACAATAAAATGGGCTGGCTGTAGGCACTTTAAAATTGGTTCCAGGGGTACACGGGCAGCAGTGGTCTGGTCAGTGGAGGCCTAGTGGAAGTATGGACCGCAGACAGGCTTCGAAGGCCTAACACAATAAAATGGGCTGACTGTAGGCACTTTAAAATTGGTTCCAGGGGTACACGGGCAGCAGTGGTCTGGTCAGTGGAGGACTAGTGGAAGTATGGACCGCAGACAGGCTTCGAAGGCCTAACACAATAAAATGGGCTGGCTGTAGGCACTTTAAAATTGGTTCCAGGGGTACACGGGCAGCAGTGGTCTGGTCAGTGGAGGACTAGTGGAAGGAGGGAGCGCAGAAAGGCTTCAAAGGCCTAAAATAACAAACAATAGGCTCATGGCAGTTTTACAGCGGTTACATGGATACACGGGCAGGCAGCTTGGTGGTCAGTGGAGGAGTAGGGACCGCAGACAGGCTATCAAAGGCCTAAAATAACAAACAATAGGCTCATGGCAGTTTTACAGCGGTTACATGGATACACGGGCAGGCAGCTTGGTGCTGAGTGGAGGAGTATTTAAAGTATGGACCGCAGACAGGCTTCGAAGGCCTAACACAATAAAATGGGCTGGCTGTAGGCACTTTAAAATTGGTTCCAGGGGTACACGGGCAGCAGTGGTCTGGTCAGTGGAGGCCTAGTGGAAGTATGGACCGCAGACAGGCTTCGAAGGCCTAACACAATAAAATGGGCTGGCTGTAGGCACTTTAAAATTGGTTCCAGGGGTACACGGGCAGCAGTGGTCTGGTCAGTGGAGGCCTAGTGGAAGGAGGGACCGCAGACAGGCTTCGAAGGCCTAACACAATAAAATGGGCTGGCTGTAGGCACTTTAAAATTGGTTCCAGGGGTACACGGGCAGCAGTGGTCTGGTCAGTGGAGGACTAGTGGAAGTATGGACCGCAGACAGGCTTCGAAGGCCTAACACAATAAAATGGGCTGGCTGTAGGCACTTTAAAATTGGTTCCAGGGGTACACGGGCAGCAGTGGTCTGGTCAGTGGAGGCCTAGTGGAAGGAGGGACCGCAGACAGGCTTCGAAGGCCTAACACAATAAAATGGGCTGGCTGTAGGCACTTTAAAATTGGTTCCAGGGGTACACGGGCAGCAGTGGTCTGGTCAGTGGAGGACTAGTGGAAGGAGGGAGCGCAGAAAGGCTTCAAAGGCCTAAAATAACAAACAATAGGCTCATGGCAGTTTTACAGCGGTTACATGGATACACGGGCAGGCAGCTTGGTGGTCAGTGGAGGAGTAGGGACCGCAGACAGGCTATCAAAGGCCTAAAATAACAAACAATAGGCTCATGGCAGTTTTACAGCGGTTACATGGATACACGGGCAGGCAGCTTGGTGCTGAGTGGAGGAGTAGTGCAAGGAGTGTCTGTCCCAGTACTCCCAAAATATAAATAGATGTTAATGTCTCGCAAAACAACCAAAACAAAAAAAAAGATGGCATACTTAGGTACAGGGGTGGGCTCATCTGCTGTGTTTCTGACATAGTAATTTGGCAGTAACTATTTAATGGTGCCAATATAGGACACAGACACAGACTACTTTAAGTTGCATCATAGATGTCTACAAATTTGTATTGTCAGTGCCAGACATTGAATGATGTCAGCGAATAGACTAAAGATTGGTGGAGCTGTGCGACATAATTTTGCACGTAGTAGAGCCCAGTTTGAGCTGGGGTAGGGGGGAACTCTCTTGAGGCCGGCGGGACCGCCCCAGGGCCACTCATGTTACAACGGTGTGTCTGACGTTGGGTGCGCACCACCACCGCCAGAGACACTACATTGTACTATGAGGGACCCAGTAGCAATGCCGTCAACCAAAAGCGAGCACACCCACCTCTTCAGACAAACAGCAGTCTCACGGGTGCTTGCGCCAAGTCGCGATACCACGGCCCCGTGTGGGGAGTTTGGCCATTTAGGGAGGTGTAAACATGTCGTATGCTGTACAATCTGCAGCAGCAAATTAGACATTAGAAAAGTAATTCACAGGCAAGAGCTTTTCATAGGAAAGCTAGGTGTCGGCCGGGCAAGGTGGGGCAAAAGATTTTGAAATCCAGTTGTGGTTCATTTTAATGAATGTTAGATCGTCAACATTTTGGGTAGCC
The DNA here is from genome assembly GCF_051348905.1 of Ranitomeya variabilis. Lineage (NCBI taxonomy): Eukaryota > Metazoa > Chordata > Amphibia > Anura > Dendrobatidae > Ranitomeya > Ranitomeya variabilis. The sequence continues at coordinate 265,586,722 of NC_135237.1, read as the reverse complement.
AGACGAGTCCTTTTTTCGGTTAATATTGACCCTGCAGCACTGAATACTCTTTCTGATAGGACACTTGCTGCCGGGCAAGCAAGCTCCTGCAATGCATATTCTGCCAATTCTGGCCAGGTGTCTAATTTGGAGGCCCAGTAATCAAATGGGAATGACGGTTGAGGGAGAACATCGATAAGGGATGAAAAATAGTTAGTAACCATACTGGACAAATGTTGTCTCCTGTCACTTTCAATTGATGCAGCAGTACCTGTCCTGTCTGCGGTCATAGCAAAATCACTCCACAACCTGGTCAGAAAACCCCTCTGTCCAACGCCACTTCTGATGTGTGCACCCCTAACACTCCTAGTCTGCTGCCCCCTGGAGCTCGTGTGAGAACGATCACGTGCGCTGTGTGCTGGGAATGCCTGAAGCAAACGGTCAACAAGAGTTGATTGTTTGGTTGCTAATATTAGTTCCAAGTTCTCATGTGGCATAATATTTTGCAATTTGCCTTTATAGCGTGGATCAAGGAGGCAGGCCAACCAGTAATCGTCATCGTTCATCATTTTCGTAATGCGTGTGTCCCTTTGTAGGATACGTAAGGCATAATCCGCCATGTGGGCCAAAGTTCCACTTGTCAAATCTCCGGTTGTGATTGGTTGAGGGGCAGTTGCAGGCAAATCTACGTCACTTGTGTCCCTCAAAAAACCAGAACCCGGCCGTGACACGCAACCAATTTCCTGTGCCCCCGTGAAAGTTTCCGCATTAAAAATATACTCATCCCCATCATCCTCCTCGTCCTCCACCTCCTCTTCGCCCGCTACCTCGTCCTGTACACTGCCCTGACCAGACAATGGCTGACTGTCATCAAGGCTTCCCTCTTCCTCTGGTGCAGACGCCTGCTCCTTTATGTGCGTCAAACTTTGCATCAGCAGACGCATTAGGGGGATGCTCATGCTTATTACGGCGTTGTCTGCACTAACCAGCCGTGTGCATTCCTCAAAACACTGAAGGACTTGACACATGTCTTGTATCTTCGACCACTGCACACCTGACAACTCCATGTCTGCCATCCTACTGCCTGCCCGTGTATCCTCCCACAAATAAATAACAGCACGCCTCTGTTCGCACAGTCTCTGAAGCATGTGCAGTGTTGAGTTCCACCTTGTTGCAACGTCTATGATTAGGCGATGCTGGGGAAGGTTCAAAGACCGCTGATAGGTCTGCATACGGCTGGCGTGTACAGGCGAACGTCGGATATGTGAGCAAAGTGCACGCACTTTGAGGAGCAGGTCGGAGAACCCAGGATAAGTTTTCAATAAGCACTGCACCACCAGGTTTAAGGTGTGAGCCAGGCAAGGAATGTGTTTCAGTTGGGAAAGGGAGATGGCAGCCATGAAATTCCTTCCGTTATCACTCACTACCTTGCCTGCCTCAAGATCTACTGTGCCCAGCCACGACTGCGTTTCTTGTTGCAAGAACTCGGACAGAACTTCCGCGGTGTGTCTGTTGTCGCCCAAACACTTCATAGCCAATACAGCCTGCTGACGCTTGGCAGTAGCTGGCCCATAATGGGACAACTGGTGTGCAACAGTGTCATCTGCCGATGGAGTGGTTGGCCGACTGCGTTCTGTGGAAGAGCTGTAGCTTCTGCAGGAGGACGAGGAGGAGGAGGAGGGGGTGCGAACGCCTACAGCCAACTGTTTCCTAGACCGTGGGCTAGGCACAACTGTCCCTAAATTGATGTCGCCTGTGGACCCTGCATCCACCACATTCACCCAGTGTGCCGTGATGGACACATAACGTCCCTGGCCATGCCTACTGGTCCATGCATCTGTAGTCAGGTGCACCTTTGTACTCACAGATTGCCTGAGTGCATGGACGATGCGCTGTTTAACATGCTGGTGCAGGGCTGGGATGGCTTTTCTGGAAAAAAAGTGTCGACTGGGTAGCTCGTATCGTGGTTCAGCGTACTCCATCAGGGCTTTGAAAGCTTCGCTTTCAACTAACCGGTAGGGCATCATCTCTAACGAGATTAGTCTAGCTATGTGGGCGTTAAAACCCTGTGTACGCGGATGCGAGGATAAGTACTTCCTTTTTCTAACCAGAGTCTCATGTAGGGTGAGCTGGACTGGAGAGCTGTAGATCGTGGAACTTTCGGGTGTGCCGGTGGACATGGCAGACTGAGAGACGGTTGGAGACGGTATTGTTTCCGCCGGTGCCCTACATGCAATATTTCCTCCTACAAAACTGGTGATTCCCTGACCCTGACTGCTTTTGGCTGGCAAAGAAACCTGCACAGATACTGCCGGTGGTGCGGAAAATGGTGGCCTTACAGTGACGGAAGGGATGTTGCGTTGCTGACTAGCTTCATTGGCCGAGGGTGCTACAACCTTGAGGGACGTTTGGTAGTTAGTCCAGGCTTGAGAATGCATGGTGGTTAAGTGTCTATGCATGCAACTAGTATTTAGACTTTTCAGATTCTGACCTCTGCTTAAGCTAGTTGAACATTTTTGACAGATGACTTTGCGCTGATCAGTTGGATGTTGTTTAAAAAAATGCCAGACTGCACTCTTCCTAGACTCTGATCCCTTTTCAGGGATTGCAGACTGAGCTTTAACCGGATGGCAACGCTGTGCTCCAACAGGTTTTGGCTTTGACACGCGTTTTGGTCCAGATACGGGCCCGGCAGATGGAACCTGTTGCGATGTTGATGCCTGCTGCGGCCCCTCCTCCACCTCCGCTTCTGAACTACTGCCGCCTGCACCCTGTTCCCCCAATGGCTGCCAATCGGGGTCAATAACTGGGTCATCTATTACCTCCTCTTCGAGCTCGTGTGCAACTTCGTCTGTGTCACTGTGTCGGTCGGTGGTATAGCGTTCGTGGCGGGGCAACATAGTCTCATCAGGGTCTGATTGTGGATCTGTACCCTGAGAGGGCAATGTGGTGGTCTGAGTCAAAGGAGCAGCATAGTACTCTGGCTGTGGCTGTGCATCAGTGCACTCCATGTCAGAATATACTTGTAATGGGCATGGCCTGTTAAATGTTTCACTTTCTAAGCCAGGGACGGTATGTGTAAAGAGCTCCATGGAGTGACCCGTTGTGTCGCCTGCTGCATCCTTCTCTCTTGTTGTAGTTTTTGCTGAGGAGGACAAGGAAGCGACTTGTCCCTGACCGTGAACATCCACAAGCGACGCGCTGCTTTTACATTTACCAGTTTCGGAAGAGGAGGCAAAAGAGCTAGAGGCTGAGTCTGCAATGTAAGCCAAAACTTGCTGTTGCTGCTCCGCCTTTAAAAGCGGTTTTCCTACTCCCAGAAAAGAGAGCGTTCGAGGCCTTGTGTAGCCTGACGACGAAACTGGCTCCACAGCTCCAGACTTAGGTGGAATATTTTTATCCCCACGACCACCTGATGCTCCACTACCACTACCATCATTACCAGCTGACAATGAACGCCCACGACGACCTCTTGCACCAGACTTCCTCATTGTTTTAAAATCTTAACCAAAGTAACTTTATTTGTTGCTATCAAACAACTTACACGGTGAGCTATAACTTCAGTATGATTTCAATATCCCTTAACAGGTTGGTGAGACCACAAGGAAAATCAGGCACAATGTTACACACTCTGTTTTCTGTGGCACAAAATCACAGAGATGACACACACGCAGGACTGTCACTCAAGCACTAATGTCAATATTAATCTCCCACCTAATTTATTTATTTTTTTTTCTCAGGGAGACTTTAGAAACCAAATAATATTAAAAAAAAAAAAAAAAAAGGCTTTCTATGGCCCACAATTAGAGAGAGAGAGGTGGCACAACCAGGAGTCAAGACTGGCGCACAAGCTGAAAGGGCAATATTACTCTCCCACTGTTTTTTTATGTATTTTTTGTTTTTTCAGGGAGACTTTAGAAACCCAATAATATTTAAAAAAAAAAATAAATAGGCTTTCTATGGCCCACTGAATGAGAGGGAGAGAGGTGACACACCCAGGAGTCAAGACTGGCACACAAGCTGAAAGGGCAATATTACTCTCCCACTGTTTTTTTAGGTTTTTTTTTTTTTTTCAGGGAGAATTAGAAACCAAATAATATTAAAAAAAAAAAAAAAATAGGCTTTCTATGGCCCACTGAATGAAAGGGAGAGAGGTGGCACACCCAGGAGTCAAGACTGGCACACAAGCTGAAAGGGCAATATTACTCTCCCACTGTTTTTTTATGTATTTTTTGTTTTTTCAGGGAGACTTTAGAAACCCAATAATATTTAAAAAAAAAAATAAATAGGCTTTCTATGGCCCACTGAATGAGAGGGAGAGAGGTGGCACACCCAGGAGTCAAGACTGGCACACAAGCTGAAAGGGCAATATTACTCTCCCACTGTTTTTTTAGGTTTTTTTTTTTTTTTCAGGGAGAATTAGAAACCAAATAATATTAAAAAAAAAAAAATAGGCTTTCTATGGCCCACTGAATGAAAGGGAGAGAGGTGGCACACCCAGGAGTCAAGACTGGCACACAAGCTGAAAGGGCAATATTACTCTCCCACTGTTTTTTTATGTATTTTTTGTTTTTTCAGGGAGACTTTAGAAACCCAATAATATTTTAAAAAAAAAATAAATAGGCTTTCTATGGCCCACTGAATGAGAGGGAGAGAGGTGACACACCCAGGAGTCAAGACTGGCACACAAGCTGAAAGGGCAATATTACTCTCCCACTGTTTTTTTAGGTTTTTTTTTTTTTTTCAGGGAGAATTAGAAACCAAATAATATTAAAAAAAAAAAAAAAATAGGCTTTCTATGGCCCACTGAATGAAAGGGAGAGAGGTGGCACACCCAGGAGTCAAGACTGGCACACAAGCTGAAAGGGCAATATTACTCTCCCACTGTTTTTTTATGTATTTTTTGTTTTTTCAGGGAGACTTTAGAAACCCAATAATATTTAAAAAAAAAAATAAATAGGCTTTCTATGGCCCACTGAATGAGAGGGAGAGAGGTGGCACACCCAGGAGTCAAGACTGGCACACAAGCTGAAAGGGCAATATTACTCTCCCACTGTTTTTTTAGGTTTTTTTTTTTTTTTCAGGGAGAATTAGAAACCAAATAATATTAAAAAAAAAAAAAATAGGCTTTCTATGGCCCACTGAATGAAAGGGAGAGAGGTGGCACACCCAGGAGTCAAGACTGGCACACAAGCTGAAAGGGCAATATTACTCTCCCACTGTTTTTTTATGTATTTTTTGTTTTTTCAGGGAGACTTTAGAAACCCAATAATATTTAAAAAAAAAAATAAATAGGCTTTCTATGGCCCACTGAATGAGAGGGAGAGAGGTGGCACACCCAGGAGTCAAGACTGGCACACAAGCTGAAAGGGCAATATTACTCTCCCACTGTTTTTTTAGGTTTTTTTTTTTTTTTCAGGGAGAATTAGAAACCAAATAATATTAAAAAAAAAAAAAATAGGCTTTCTATGGCCCACTGAATGAAAGGGAGAGAGGTGGCACACCCAGGAGTCAAGACTGGCACACAAGCTGAAAGGGCAATATTACTCTCCCACTGTTTTTTTATGTATTTTTTGTTTTTTCAGGGAGACTTTAGAAACCCAATAATATTTAAAAAAAAAAATAAATAGGCTTTCTATGGCCCACTGAATGAGAGGGAGAGAGGTGGCACACCCAGGAGTCAAGACTGGCACACAAGCTGAAAGGGCAATATTACTCTCCCACTGTTTTTTTAGGTTTTTTTTTTTTTTTCAGGGAGAATTAGAAACCAAATAATATTAAAAAAAAAAAATAAATAGGCTTTCTATGGCCCACTGAATGAGAGGGAGAGAGGTGGCACACCCAGGAGTCAAGACTGGCACACAAGCTGAAAGGGCAATATTACTCTCCCACTGTTTTTTTAGGTTTTTTTTTTTTTTTCAGGGAGAATTAGAAACCAAATAATATTAAAAAAAAAAAAATAGGCTTTCTATGGCCCACTGAATGAAAGGGAGAGAGGTGGCACACCCAGGAGTCAAGACTGGCACACAAGCTGAAAGGGCAATATTACTCTCCCACTGTTTTTTTATGTATTTTTTGTTTTTTTCAGGGAGACTTTAGAAACCCAATAATATTTAAAAAAAAAAATAAATAGGCTTTCTATGGCCCACTGAATGAGAGGGAGAGAGGTGGCACACCCAGGAGTCAAGACTGGCACACAAGCTGAAAGGGCAATATTACTCTCCCACTGTTTTTTTAGGTTTTTTTTTTTTTTCAGGGAGACTTTTGAAACCAAATAATATTAAAAAAAAAAAAAAAAAAAAAATATAGGCTTGCTATAGCCCACTGAATGAGAGATAGCGCACACACAGCAGTGGCACACAAGCCCTGACTGAGGCCAATATTTTTCTCCCACTGATTGATGTAGTGTTTCTGTGTTGAGGTAGATTTTAGAACACAAATCACGGAAAAAATAAATAGGCTTTCTATGGCCCACTCAGTGAGAGATGGCACACACAGGGATGGCACTGTAGCAGAAATGCCAATCTTAATCTCCCACAAAAAAAAAACAAAAAAAAAAAAAAAACTGTCCTACAATTACTATCTCCCTGCAGTAATGTAAGCCAGGTATGGCAGGCAGCAATAGGAGTGGACTGATGCACAAATTAAATAAAAAGTGTGGACAAACAAAAAAGATAGCTGTGCAGAAAGGAAGGAACAAGAGGATATGTGCTTTGAAAAAAGCAGTTGGTTTCCACAGTGGCGTACACACAGCAATACAGCTATCACGGAGCCTTCTAGGGCAGCCCAATGAGCTACAGCGCTGAGGGGAAAAAAAAAAAAAAATAGCTTCCACTGTTCCTGCACACCGAAGGTGGTGTTGGACAGTGGAAATCGCTGCAGCACAAGCGGTTTGGTGGTTAGTGGACCCTGCCTAACGCTCTCCCTGCTTCTGATGAAGCGGCAGCAACCTGTCCCTAAGCTCAGATCAGCAGCAGTGAGATGGCGGTCGGCGGGAACGCCCCTTTATAGCCCCTGTGACGCCGCAGACAGCAAGCCAATCACTGCAATGCCCTTCTCTAAGATGGTGGGGACCAGGATCTATGTCATCACGCTGCCCACACTCTGCGTTCACCTTCATTGGCTGAGAAATGGCGCTTTTCGCGTCATTGAAACGCGACTTTGGCGCGAAAGTCGCGTACCGCATGGCCGACAAGCACAGGGGTCGGATCGGGTTTCATGAGACGCCGACTTAGCCAAAAGTCGGCGACTTTTGAAAATGATCGACCCGTTTCGCTCAACCCTAGTCAGCAGTGGTGACATCATGCCGGCCCCTCAAATCACCGCTACAGCTAATCACTAAGATCAGCTTTTCGACTGAGCCGCTGAACTCAGTGATCAGCTGCAGCAGTGATCTATGCTGTTGATGTCATGTTATGAAAACTGTTGGAGGAAAATAGCACAATAGGGTTTTATCCGAGATTAAGCAGTCAATGCAAGGTAAAAGCACTCACCAGACGTAGCTTAAGACAAGCATTGGAAAGATTCGCTGCTGCAGATCCACGAGGGACCGGCCTGTTGTGAATTAGACTTTTTTGGCTCCCTCTTGTGGTCACTAGTGATATGACTCTGGGATTGTCTTTCCTCAGTTTGGCACTCACCTGGGTCGTTAGTCCAGGGGTGTTGCTATATGAACTTCCTGAATGCTCAGTCTGGTGCCTGGCATCGTTGTAATCAGTTCTTTCTGTTTGCTCCAGTCTGCTGGTCCGGGTTCTTGCAAAATTAAGCTAAGTCCTGCTTCCTTGTCTTTTGGTTATTTGCATTGCTCTTATTTTTTGTCCAGCTTGTACTAAATGTGATTCCTGATTTTGCTGGAAGCTCTAGGGGGCTGGTATTCTCCCCCCGGGCCGTTAGACGGTTCGGGGGTTCTTGAATATCCAGCGTGGATATTTTTGATAGGGTTTTTGCTGACCGTATAAGTCATCTTACTATATTCTGCTATTAGTCAGTGGGCCTCTCTTTGCTAAATACCTAGTTCATTCTTACGTTTGTCTTTTCTTTTTACCTCACCATTATTATTTGTTGGGGGCTTGTATTCAACTATTGGGGTCTTTTCTCTGGAGGCAAGAAAGGTCTATCTTTTCCCTTCTAGGGTTAGTTAGTTCTCCGGCTGGCGCGAGACGTCTAGAACCAACGTAGGCACGTTTCCCGGCTGCTGCTATTTGTGGTGTTAGGATTAGATATACGGTCAGCCCAGTTACCACTGCCCTATGAGCTGGTTTTTTGTGTTTGCAGACTTGGTATTTATTTCTGAGACCCCCTGCCATTGGGGTCATAACACCGGCCATTGAGAATACAATGTAGGAGAACGTGGTCAAATTCTGCACTGCTGAATCATGTAGTCCATAGGTATTGTTAAAAAGTGGTCTTTATTCAACGCGTTTCTGAGTTTCAAAGAACTCCTTCATCAGGAAATACCACATAGGAATGTCATTATAGGTCAGAAAAATCTTTAAATAGACAGACAGCTAAGGTACAATTCAAATCTCGGCACCAAACAGGTCACCTGATTGGAGATGTCGAATCAGGTGACCTGTTTGGTGCCGAGATTTGAATTGTACCTGAACTGTCTGTCTATTTAAAGATTTTTCTGACCTATAATGACATTCTTATGTGGTATTTCCTGATGAAGGAGTTCTTTGAAACTTAGAAACGCATTGAATAAAGGCCACTTTTTAACCCCTTAATCCCATATGACGTACTATACCGTCGAGGTGGGGTGGGCCTTAATTCCCGGTGACGGTATAGTACGTCATACGCGATCGGCCGCGCTCACGGGGGGAGCGCGGCCGATCGCGGCCGGGTGTCGGCTGCATATCGCAGCTGACATCCGGCACTATGTGCCAGGAGCGGTCACGGACTGCCCCCGGCACATTAACCCCCCGCACACCGCGATCAAACATGATTGCGGTGTACCGGCGGTACAGGGAAGCATCGCGCAGGGAGGGGGCTCCCTGCGGGCTTCCCTGAGACGATCGGTACAAGGTGATGTACTCACCTCGTACCGAACGTCTTCTCCCTGCAGGCCCCGGATCCAAAATGGCCGAGGGGCTGTATCCGGGTCCTGCAGGGAGCACTTCCGGGTCGGAGCAGGCTGCAGATGAAAGCTGCAGCCTGCTCCGATGAAAGTATGATCGCAGATCTGATAGAGTGCTGTGCACACTATCAGATCTGGGATCTGTGATGTCCCCCCCTGGGACAAAGTAAAAAAGTAAAAAAAAAAATTTCCACATGTGTAAAAAAAAAAAAATAATAATTCCTAAATAAATAATAATAAAAAAAAAAATATTATTCCCATAAATACATTTCTTTATCTAAAAAAAACAAACAAAAACAATAAAAGTACACATATTTAGTATCGCCGCGTCCGTAATGACCCAACCTATAAAACTGGCCCACTAGTTAACCCCTTCAGTAAACACCGTAAGAAAAAAAAAAAAACGAGGCAAAAAACAACGCTTTATTACCATACCGCCGAACAAAAAGTGGAATAACACGCGATCAAAAAGACGGATATAAATAACCATGTTACCGCTGAAAACGTCATCTTGTCCCGCAAAGAACGAGCCACGATACCGCATCATCAGCAAAAAAATAAAAAAGTTATAGTCCTCAGAATAAAGCGATGCCAAAATAATTATTTTTTCTATAAAATAGTTTTTATCGTATAAAAGCGTCAAAACATAAAAAAATGATATAAATGAGGTATCGCTGTAATCGTACTGACCCGACGAATAAAACTGCTTTATCAATTTTACCAAGCGCAGAACGGTATAAACGCCTCTCCCAAAAGAAATTCATGAATAGCTGGTTTTTGGTTATTCTGCCTCACAAAAATCGGAATAAAAAGTGATAAAAAATGGTCACGTGTCCGAAAATGTTACCAATAAAAACGTCAACTCGTCCCACAAAAAACAAGACCTCACATGACTCTGTGGACCAAAATGTGGAAAAATTATAGGTCTCAAAATGTGGAGACGCAAAAACTTTTTTGCTATAAAAAGTGTCTTTTAGTCTGGTTTCACACTTGCGTTTTTATCTGCATGCGTTTTTTTAAAAAACCGCATGTGTGAAAAAATGCATGTAAACGCGGTAAAACGCATGAGTTTTTATAGAAAAACACAAGAAAACAAGAAAAAAACAAAAAACCCTAACCCTACCCCTAACCCTACCCCTAACCTGAAATACGTGGCACTGAAATACGTGGCACTGAAATATACGTTTATATACGTATATACGTATATAAGTGCCACGATATTTCAGTGGCCACGTATATAAGTGCCACGTATTTAAGTGCCACGTATTTAAGTGCCACGTATTTAAGTGCCACGTATTTACGTGCCACATATTTACGTGCCACGTATTTTTCAGTGCCTGAAATACGTGGCACTGAAATACGTGGCACTGAAATATCGTGGCACTGAAATATCGTGGCACTGAAGTATTTACGTGCCACGTATTTTTCAGTGCCTGAAATACGTGGCACTGAAATACGTGGCACTGAAATACGTGGCACTGAAATATTGTGGCACTGAAATATCGTGGCATTTAAATACGTGGCACTTAAATACGTGGCACTTATATACGTGGCACTTATATACGTGGCACTTATATACGTGGCACTTATATACGTGGCACTTATGACTGTCAGAAAATGTTCAGTAAACGGTTAGGGGTGAGGTTAGGGGTAGGGTTTCAGGTAGAATTGGGGAGTTTCCACTGTTCAGGCACATCAGGGGCTCTCCAAACGCGACATGGCGTCCAATCTCAATTCCAGCCAATTCTGCGTTGAAAAAGTAAAACAGTGCTCCTTCCCTTCCGAGCTCTCCCGTGCGTCCAAAAAGGGGTTTACCCCAACATATGGGGTATCAGCGTACTAGGGACAAATTGAACAACAACTTCTGGGGTCCAAGTTCTCTTGTTATCCTTGGGAAAATACAAATTTGGGGGGCTAAAAATCATTTTTGTGGGAAAAAAAATATGTTTTATTTTCACGGCTCTGCGTTGTAAACTGTAGTGAAACACTTGGGGGTTCAAAGTTCTCACAACACATCTAGATAACTTCCTTGGGAGGTCTAGTTTCCAATATGGGGTCACTTGTGGGGGGTTTGTACTATTTGGGTACATCAGGGGCTCTGCAAATGCAACGTGACGCCAGCAGACCAATCCATTTAAGTCTGCATTCCAAATGGCGCTCCTTCCCTTCCGAGCTCTGTCATGCGCCCAAACAGTGGTTCCCCCCCACATAGGGGGTATCAGCGTACTCAGGACAAATTGGACAACAACTTTTAGGGTCCAATTTATCCTGATACCCTTGTGAAAATACAAAACTGGGGGCTAAATTTCATTTTTGTGAAAAAAAAAATATATATTTTCACGGCTCTGCGTTATAAACTGTAGTGAAACACTTGGGGGTTCAAAGTTCTCACAACACATCTAGATAAGTTCCTTGGGGGGTCTAGTTTCCAATATGGGGTCACTTGTGGGGGGTTTGTACTGTTTGGGTACATCAGGGGCTCTGCAAATGCAACGTGACGCCTGCAGACCAATCCATTTAAGTCTGCATTCCAAATGGCGCTCCTTCCCTTCCGAGCTCTGTCATGCGCCCAAACAGTGGTCCCTCCCCACAAATGGGGTATCAGCGTACTCCAGACAAATTGGACAACAACTTTTGGGGTCCAATTTATCCTGATACCCTTGTGAAAATACAAAACTGGGGGCTAAAAAATCATTTTTGTGAAAAAAAAAATAATTTTTATTTTCACGGCTCTGCGTTATAAACTGTAGTGAAACACTTGGGGGTTCAAAGCTCTTAAAACACATCTAGATAAGTTCCTTAGGGGGTCTACTTTCCAAAATGGTGTCACTTGTGGGGGGGTTTAATGTTTAGGCACATCAGGGGCTCTCCAAACGCAACATGGCATCCCATCTTAATTCCAGTCAATTTTGCATTGAAAAGTAAAATAGCGCTTCTTCCCTTCTGAGCTCTGCTATGCGCCCAAACAATGGTTTACACCCACATATGGGGTATCGTCGTACTCAGGACAAATTGCACAACAACTTTTGTGGTCTAATTTCTTCTCTTACCCTTGGGGAAATAAAAAAATGGGGGTGAAAAGATCATTTTTGTGAAAAAATATGATTTTTTATTTTTACGGCTCTGCATTATAAACTTCTGTGAAGCACTTGTTGGGTCAAAGTGCTCACCACACATCTAGATAAGTTCCTTAAGGGGTCTACTTTCCAAAATGGTGTCACTCGTGGGGGGTTTCAATGTTTAGGCACATTAGGGGCTCTCCAAACGCAACATGGCGTCCCATCTCAATTCCAGTCAATTTTGCATTGAAAAGTCAAATGGCGCTCCTTCCCTTCTGAGCTCTGCCCTGCGCCCAAACAATGGTTTACACCCACATATGGGGTATCAGTGTACTCAGGACAAATTGCACAACAATTTTTGGGGTCCAATTTCTTCTCTTACCCTTGGGAAAATAAAAAATTGGGGGTGAAAAGATCATTTTTGTGAAAAAATATGATTTTTTATTTTTACGGCTCTGCATTATAAACTTCTGTAAAGCACTTGTTGGGTCAAAGTGCTCACCACACATCTAGATAAGTTCCTTAGGGGGTCTACTTTCCAAAATGGTGTCACTTGTTAGGGGTTTCAATGTTTAGGCACATCAAGGGCTCTCTAAATGCAACATGGCGTCCCATCTCAATTCCAGTCAATTTTGCATTGAAAAGTCAAATGGCGCTCCTTCCCTTCCGAGCTCTGCCCTGCGCCCAAACAATGGTTTACACCCACATATGGGGTATCAGCGTACTCAGGACAAATTGCACAACAATATTTGGGGTCCAATTTCTTCTCTCACCCTTGGGAAAATAAAAAATTGGGGGTGAAAAGATAATTTTTGTGAAAAATATGATTTTTTATTTTTACGGCTCTGCATTATAAACTTCTGTAAAGCACTTGTTGGGTCAAAGTGCTCACCACACATCTAGATAAGTTCCTTAGGGGGTCTACTTTCCAAAATGGTGTCACTTGTGGGGGGTTTCAATGTTTAGGCACATCAGGGGCTCTCCAAATGCAACATGGCGTCCCATCTCAATTCCAGTCAATTTTGCATTGAAAAGTCAAATGGCGCTCCTTTGCTTCCAAGCTCTGCCATGCGCCCAAACTGTGGTTTACCCCCACATATGGGGTATCAGCGTACTCAGGACAAATTGTACAACAACTTTTGGGGTCTATTTTCTCCTGTTACCCTTGGTAAAATAAAACAAATTGGAGCTGAAATAAATTTTGTGTGAAAAAAAGTTAAATGTTCATTTTTATTTAAACATTCCAAAAATTCCTGTGAAACACCTGAAGGGTTAATAAACTTCTTGAAAGTGGTTTTGAGTACCTTGAGGGGTGCAGTTTTTAGAATGGTGTCACACTTGGGTATTTTCTATCATATAGACCTGTCAAAATGACTTCAAATGAGATGTGGTCCCTAAAAAAAAATGGTGTTGTAAAAATGAGAAATTGCTGGTCAACTTTTAACCCTTATAACTCCGTCACAAAAAAAATTTTGGTTCCAAAATTGTGCTGATGTAAAGTAGACATGTGGGAAATGTTATTTATTAAGTATTTTGTGTGACATATGTCTGTGATTTAAGGGCATAAAAATTCAAAGTTGGAAAATTGCAAAATTTTCAAAATTTTCGCCAAATATTCGTTTTTTTCACAAATAAACGCAAGTTATATCGAAGAAATTTTACCACTATCATGAAGTACAATATGTCACGAGAAAACAGTGTCAGAATCGCCAAGATCCGTTGAAGCGTTCCAGAGTTATAACCTCATAAAGGGACAGTGGTCAGAATTGTAAAAATTGGCCCGGTCAGTAACGTGCAAACCACCCTCGGGGCTTAAGGGGTTAACAATACCTTCGGACTACATGATTCAGCAGTGCAGAATTTGACCACGTTCTCCTACATTGTGTTGATGTCATGTTGCCATTGCACCCAAAACACTGAGACAGGAGCAGTGGCAGAGACCTGGAGCTAGACTTGGGGAAGAGTGAATGCAATCTGATTTTATTTTACCTGACAAAAAATGTTTGGCATCCACTTTAAAACCCCATTAAAGAGCAGAAATAGTTAATCTGCACACATCACTATATTATGAGTCAGCTTTAGCGATACTGTAATAATGAACATATATAATAAAATTGAGCCAATACTGTTCCAAACGTCTCCAATACATAAAAATACATTTTCACAAAGATGCTTAAGCCAATAAATGAATCCTATTGGAACAACATACTGGATTTTCAAACAAATTTATATGTTGAATTTTCTGTAGGGTGTTCCATAAATAAAAATATTTTATAAACTAATAGCAGTTGTTAAAAAAAATCTACCTCTATTTTTTATCTCTATTAAAAATTTTAAATTAGTTTGTCACTTTTCACTTCTTAAATAAATGACTGGAAGTTCCCTCTTTCATTACTATCGACACAGGAGAATCAAATCTTGTGTCTAGACATCAACGTTTTGACCCAGCCCACATCGGTATCTACACCCGTAGCTGGCAGTGTTCTCTATAGGGAGGCAGTCCTTATCCCATCATTCTTGTGCTGCCCCTCTAAGTGCATCACATAGTTGTTTTAATGCTTTCACAATCAAAATAACTTTTACAATTTCAATTATGCATTCCATTAATTAGTCTTCTTTATGCTAAATATTCTTTAAATCTAAATCCGTGACAGTGAAGTCTGAATATACAGCATGCATTATATAGTGTTTTATGAGTAGTATATAATGAGGAATTAATCTTACAATATGTGAAGAAGTAAAAAGGTGCATAGAATTAGGCTACAAGTCTGCAATCACTTTTCAAATCAGTTAAATCTCAGCACTATAATTTCAGTGTTGTCCTTTAGCAGCATATGAAATAAATGAAATTGCAAGCAATAGGAATTATTGTGGTTCTCGCTGAATCCACTCACCGTCAACCAATATACTGAGGGTGTGTATTAGTCATGAGACTTTCATCATTACACGGGCACAAGTAACCAAGGAAACTTAAATAAATAACCCCTAAAGGACCAGGGGTATTTCAGTATTTGCATTTACATTTCTTGGTCCCCTTACTCCTAGAGCCATAACTTTGTTAATTTTCTGTTAATATGGTCATTTGAAGGCTCGCTTTTTGCTGGACAAGTTTTACTTTTCAACATTGATTTTACAATATTGTTTACTGGAAAACAGTGCAGTGAAATTGCAAAAAAAGTGTAATTCCACAATTGTTTATTTTTACTATGTTTACTGAATGCTAAAACTGACCTTCTATTATGATTTCCCATTCCATTATGAGTTCATAGACACCAAACATGCATAGTTTTTCTATCTAATTGGTGAAAACAAAATCCAAAGTTTGTAAAAAAAGGCGCCATTTTCTGAGACCTGTAGCGTCTCCATTTTTCAGGACTTGGGTCCGGGTGAGGACTTACTTTTGCATGCCAAGCTGATGTTTTATTGACACCATTTTGGGATGGATACAATGTTTTGATCCCCTGTTATTGCATTTTATTGCAATGTTGCAGCGACCAAAAAAAAAACATAATTCTGACATTTTGATCTTTGTTCTAGTTACATTGTTTACCAATTGGATAAATTATTTTTATATCTTGACAGAAATTATTTTTTTGATCATTTTATTTTGAACGGGGCAAAAAAAGGGAGGTGTTTTGAACTTTTAGATTTTTTTACGTTTTTTAATATTTTTATGCGCTGACCACAGGGTTTGCACGAGTTAAATGCCACTGTCAGAGATAAACAGCGGCATTAAACTAGCTAACAGCAGTGGGTGGATCGCGATTCCACCCATGTCTGTTAGGGGCACATGACAGCTTACCAGATCAGCTGTCATATGCCAGAAAAGGTGTGGGCTTGTCCCCGGAGCCTGCACCAAAGAAGGGGAGGAGACCTATGACAGACATAGCACGTCATATGTCGTAAAGGGGTTAAGGTGGATATTTTACATCACAAATGGCACTAGCTAGTTGTCATGTTAAAACATTAGATTATTGTTTTCTTTAAAACAAAATAATTTTAGACAATTAGTCTATTTTAGTTTTGAAATCAGCAAGATCTACCTTTTTCATATATTTGCTCTTTTTACTAAAAAGGCTGTTCTGAGGGGAAAAAGTGGTTTATTAACTGACTGCAATCGTTAAAAAACATTTTTGTAAAATTATTCTATTAAAAATTTAATTAATCTTGTACTTTTTCTCCACTTAAGCAGATGTGTCCAGACATTAAAGTAGCTTGTGACCCAGTCCTTATAGATATCTACACCAGTATCTTGCACTATTCTCTATGGGGAAGTGCTCAGCACATTATTCTTGTTCTACCCCATTAGTTGCGTCACATATTCATTCTAAAAACATAAATGATTTTTACAAAAATATTGTGGGGAGGACTTTTTTCTCTTACATAATATTACAATTACTGCATTATATTTTTACATTTAAATTACACCATTTTTTTAACAATTGGTGTCAGTTGATAATTTTTGTTCCTCAGAGCAACACTTTAAAAAAAGAGGAGCAGGTCTTCCTGATAACAATACTAAAATAGACTAATTGTCTGAAATTGTCTGTTTTTAAAGAAAACAATAAACTTCTGTTTTATATTTTTTTGCAGTCTTGTTTTGTATAAGCAATCTGTGATTACAGAGCAGATAATCTTTCTTTGGGACAAACTGTTATTGAAGTGTTATATTTTGTTGAGTGCTCAAAAGACATGCTAAATGGAAATGATAGCATGAGCATACCTTTTATTGTTTACTTTTTTAGGGAAATAATGTCTTACCTATTATACAAAATTATCCTTAATTATTTTTTTCCACTAATAATTAACAAAAAACCTACCTCGCAGTGCCATTTGTGATGGAAAATATTAGAATCTTAAGTTTTGGCTACTGTTGTGTGTAAAATGAGGTAAAGTCTCAATGACTAATAAATGTCTTCAGTAAATAGATTGGGGGTAGAGTTAAGAGAATAAATGAGAGTGGAATTGAATTCTACTTGAATTTTTAAAACATCCACAGTCACCAAAATGCAGACGTTTTATAATTTGCTTCCATGCAGATTCAGCAAAATGGAAGCCGGAAGCTACCATGTTTTCTGAACTGTAAAAAAGAAAAATAATCCTTATAACCACCTCACCTCACACCTCTAGGGCCCCTCTGCTTCTCACTGTCATCCATCCAACCTCACTGCATTTTCTGATCACCACCGCTCAAATTAAATCCCTGATTCTGCATATGAGTGCACAAGGTCATGGTGCGTGTCATGACTTCCTGACCTTTTGCACAGTTGTGCAGAACCCTCATCAGAGCCAGAAGTCCTAAAATGTGTAACAGGATGGGTGATGGAACCACTGTGCTAAAAGCCAAAAATACCTGGAGGGGCATGACTAGGAGCCTCACTCAATCTGACCACAGACATGCAGCAGCTAACGACACTGAGGTCCATAGAGAGACAAGGGAGGTGATCTAAGTGTTACTCCAGGACTGACCTTGGATAGATGGCAGCTGAGCCCTAGGAATGGACAGCTGGGATGGCCCAGGGGAATGTCCAACAAATGCAGGCAGGCAGATAAGATGACAGGAGCTTCAGGTACAGACAGGACAGTCTGACAGAGAGATGAGCTCTTGCGGGTACAGCTGGCTCGGCTACCCTTAAGGTGAGCACTTGCAGGTGCAGTTGGCTCAGCTGCAATTGAGGTGAGCACTGGCAGGTGCAGCTAGCTCAGCTGCTGTTGAGATGAACACTGGTGGGTGCAGCTGGCTCAGCTTCCTTTCAGGTGAGCCCTGGTGGGTGCAGCTGGCTCGGCTGCCATTGAAGTGAGCACTGGCAGGTGCAGCTGGCTTGGCTGCTGCTGAGATGAACATTGGCGGGTGCAGCTGGCTTGGCTGCCTTTGAGGTGAGCACTGGCGGGTTCAGCTGGATCAGCTGCCATTGAGGTGAGCACTGGTGGGTGCAGCAGGCTAGGATATGAATACTGGGACCTGAGAACTGAGAAGCATGTTAGGAACAAACTCACAACATTGCACAGGCACCTCCATGTTGGAGGAGGCACTTCAAAAAGTAAGTAACCTCCAGCTATTGGCTGGGGACACTTTAGAGGAAAGCATATGACAGCTTTAAGAAAGAGGAAGTGTGCACGTGTGCGCACACCCTAAGCACAATGGCTGGAAACCTGCTAGGAGTGCATGCACCCCAGGCAGCAGCAGACCCGGAAGGAGCAGGACGGGAGCCTCGACGGTGAGTATGCTGGTATCTCTGCAGGGAGAGAGGGACTGTAAGCACTAATGCAGGCGCTACAAAAGACTGGGGGATTTCAGTGCAAACAGAAATCAGAAGAAGCAGGAAGGACTGGACGGATGATGGTGAAGAGCAGAGGGGTCAGAATGGTGAATGGGAAGGTGAATATAAGTATTATTTATATTTTGTACATCTTACATTTGTTATACTCTGGGGTCTGAAGAGACACCAGAGCACAATTAGGGACATTACATTTGTGGTAAATAACTTCTCTGTAAAAATAATTTTCTGGTAAATCTGTGAACATGCGAATTCAAATTTTGCCTGATCCACTTTTCTTTAGTTGGAGGGAAAAAGTCTCATGAGAACCACAATATTTCCCACTACTTGCAACTTTTTCTGCTACAGGACAAAATGGAAATTGTAGCGCTTAGATTTAACTGGTTTGAAAAGTCACTGTGGATTCTTAGCCTAATCTGTGTTCTCATTTTACTTCTTCACATACTGTAAGATTCATCTATCATTATACACAACTCACAACATACTGTATAATGCATGCTGTATATTCAGATTTCACTGTCACGGATTCAGATTTAAAGAATATTTAGCATAAAGAAGCTTAGCTAATGGAATACATAATTGAAAGCATAACATTTATTTCCATTGTAGAAGCACTCAGTTGCAAAAATACATTTTTGTTCTAGTTTGTCAAGATGATAATTATAATAAAAATGCCTTTGTACATGTACAATTTAATAACTATTTCCAGCTCACAAGAATATTCAACACTGTTAAAAATTCAGTTCATACAAATATTAATATAAAGTCTTTACTACAAATGCCCTTTGCATATCATAAAAATTTGAGCATAATTTGATGTTTAAATTTATGAAAATACTGTATTTTCCTTACTTATTTGAAAGCTTTTTATAATAATTTTGAAAAGAGCAGAATGTGTTTATGCTAATTTTCCAATACAACATGATTTTTTATTTTAACCCCTTCTCAAAACTCAGTAACTGAGCCCGCTCCATAAATGGCGGTTGCCAGCTGCCTACCAGTCATTTATTTGCCTCTGCCAATCTCTGACATTTATTGTTATCCTTGTGAGCGCAGATTTGCGAAATTATAGATACAATCATGGGGTGCTGATAGGTTACCATCACAGCCCAGATTCTCCCACAATCTTTATACCCCCATGAAGATTAGTCTAGAGAACAACTTTTTTACTATTTACTGCAATGCTACAGCATTGCAGCATATAGTACATGCGATTAATGATCACAGGTTGAAGTAATCTAGAAGGTCTAAAGCATAAGTAAGGGCTAGAGAAAAACAGTTTTTACAAGTTTAAAAAAATATAAATGTTTGAATCACGCATCTTTTCCCTATCCAAAAATAGTATAGTATTAGCATCTATGTTTCTAATGATAGTAAAAGAATATCTGACAAAACCTCAGGTCTTTCAATGTTTTTCAAACTTTTTTATAAGTGTAATTCACTGCAAAATAATCTGCATCGCATATGAACAGACTTCTTCCTAATTCCTTGCTGTGTATATAACTTTAGAAAACCTAATTTTTTTTCACACTTGTATGTATTTGCTACACAAAATATAAAATACATTTGAAAAATTAGCAATAATAAGGCACTGTGGATTTCACACTGCCTTAAATAATATGGCATTTTTCACTATTGCATTGATTATCTAAAAATGTATGCACATACATCATACTTGATTGTCTAACAACGTTTTTTTCAGCAAAAACGACAAAAAATATGGCAAGATTCTTCAGTAAGAAAAAAATGTAACATTTAAATTTGCAAGTCAACTACAAATAAATTATTCTACATATATTAAACCAGTACCTGAAAGTTGATTATCTTTCTGTACCTTGCTGGAACTGAGCAACTGGTAAAAATTGAAATATCTAAACTCTGCTGCTGCCACTAGCTTTAACCCTAAAATATTAAATATGTTCTAATAAATTTATATTAGAATAAATGTACTGAAGAATAACTAAAAGATGGAGCTACAATGACTAGAATTAAAGCTCAAGCTATTTGGCACAATTTGGTTTATGTGCTTTTCATAATTCATTAAAAATATTTTTTAAACTGTTACTAAAATATTACACTGTAGAAACTGAAGAAGGGCTCGTGTACATGACCATAAAAATTGGATAAGTGCTATCCGTCATTTTGACAGATAGCACTTGTCTCCATATTATTTTACGGTGCAGTGTAGTGATGAGCAAGTATACTCGTTGCTCGAGTGGTCTCCGAGTATTTGTGAGTGCTCAGAGATTTAGTTCTTGTCTCCGCAGCTGCATGATTTGCAGACAGCTTGAATACATGTAGGGATTCCCTAGCAATCAGGCAACCCCCACATGTACTTATGCTGACTAGCAGCCATAAATCATGCAGCTGCGCCGACAAAAACTTAATCTCCAAGCACTCACAAATACTCGGAGACCACCTGAGCGTGCTCGGGAAAACACAAGCAACGAGTATACTCGCTCATCACTAGTGCCATGTACATGTTCAATTTCTTCCTCAGACTTAGTCGGTGTAAGGAAAAAACTTGTAAGCATGGACCAGGTGCATCCAGTTATTGGATCACACTCAACAATTCCTGTCTATGGGTCCATAGGAAAACTGAAACCACACTCCAATGATATCCCAGTAAGGTCTGATTTTCATGGACTGACTAAATGTAGATAGATAATTTTTTTTAACTCCACATCTGAGAAAATTGGATCACACTCTGATTAAGCTCTGTTGACAGCGTGATTAGCATAATCAGATCGATTTTCTTGGATTAGAGGAAATCAGTCTTGGATCACTGGCGAAAATGAATCTATCTCTCCTGTCTGTTTACTAGCCTTTCACATTTTATTCCTTTCTCTATCACATTGAGTCATGGACTTGTCTGTTCCTTGACAGCAAAAATTACCTGATTCTTGCCTCAAGGATGGCTCTCTCGTTTAGTCCAGAGTCACACTTAATGTATAAAAAATTGGTCCAATTCTCCTGGGCAAGAGTCACACAAATGTTTTCCGTATGGTCATCTGTGTGTAATCCGTTTGCAATGTGATGATGGGATTTCCTCTCATCTATGGATCTGTATGACATCTGTATGCAATCCACAGGCAATGCGACTTTAACTTGAGCTTTCACATACAGTAGTTCTCTGTCATTTACACATCGTTCTAAAATGAAAATATATTCTTCAAAGCACACACACACACATATATATATATATTTTTATATATATATATATATATGTAAAAAGAAAAAACTTTTTGTTTCTCCAGTGACCAGGGACCTGCAGGAAGACACATGTGGTGTCGAAACATGTCGTCCATAAGGGATTGAATGTATGCAATATTGTAACTGAAGAAATCTGGAATTTTTTAATGGATAAATAAAAGGTATATTTTACTCTACCATTAGACTGATCGCTGGAGAAACAAAAAGTTTTTTCTTTACATGTGTGGATTTGTCCCAATCCGTTTTCCGTGCGAACTGTAACCACAGGTTGGATGTATTCCGGTTTCTTCAAAGCAGTAAGTATTGTGAATTCCTTCCTTGGGCTCCCTCCTGTGGTTGTGAATGGTACTTTTGTGAGTTCTGCCCTTGGGCTCCCTCTGGTGGTTTCGAGTGGAACTGCTGGTCCTTGAGTTTAGCTGTAGCAGCTGCTTTCACTGATCGTCTCTCCTGGCTTTGCTATTTAACCTGGCTCTGGTCTTCAGTTCATGCCAGCTGTCAATGTTTCTGGTTTGGGATTCAGATCTCTCCTTGGATTTCTCTGATGGCCTGTCCATTTCAGCAAAAGATAAGTTTTTGCTAGTTCTTTGTTGTCCATTTGCTTTGGACTTTATTGCTCAGCTCATGTTATGTTTCCTTTTGTCCAGCTTGTCATTATGATATATTCAGGCTAGCTGGAAGCTCTGGGGAAGCAGATTTGCCCTCCACGCTGTGAGTTGGTGTGGAGATAATTTTTGCAAACTCTGCGTGGATTTTTAGTTTTTAATACTGACCGCACAGTATCCTTTCCTATTCTGTCTATGTAGATTAGTATTGGCCTCCTTTGCTAAAATCTGTTTTCATTTCTGTGTATGTTATTTCCCTCTCCACTCACAGTCAATATTTGTGTGGGGCTATCTTTCCTTTTGGGAATTTCTCTGAGGCAAGATAGCTTTCTGTTTCCATCTTTAGGGGTAGTTAGTTCTCAGGCTGTGACGCGGTGTCTAGGGAGAGACAGGAACACTCCACGGCTATTTCTAGTGTTGGTGTTAGGATTAGGAACTGTGGTCAGTAAAGATACCACCTCCTCAGAGCTTGTCCCATGTTGCTCTTTAACCACCAGGTCATATCAGTGTTGCTCCTTAACCACCAGGTCATAACAGTACAGCTGGCCCGCAATGTGTTGAATGCATCTCAAAAGAGGGAAAAAAAAGTTCTGAGCCATTTTTTTTTCTTTTCCTTTGCAGCCTGTTTTGTCTTTTTTTCCCCTTAATCTCTGGGTGGTTCAGGATTCCAGTGCTGACATGGAGGTTTAGGGTCTGTCCTCGCATGTGGATCAACTCGCTGCAAGGGTACAGAGTATCCAAGATTATGTTGTTCACACTCCGGTTTTAGAGCCTAGAATTCCTATTCCTGATTTGTTTTCTGGGGATAGATCTAAATTTTTGAACTTTAAAAATAACTGCAGATTGTTTTTTGCTCTGAGACCCCGTTCCTCTGGTGACCCCATTCAGCAGGTGAAGATTGTCATTTCTCTGCTGCCTGGAGACCCGCAGGACTGGGCATTCTCCCTTGAGCCAGGAAATCCTGCATTGCTCAATATAGATGCATTTTTTCAAGCGCTCGGATTGCTGTATGACGAACCTAATTCTGTGGATCAGGCAGAAAAAACTTTGCTGGCTCTGTGTCAGGGTCAGGAAGCGGCAGAAGTATACTGCCAGAAATTTAGAAAGTGGTCTGTGCTCACAAAATGGAATGAGTATGCCCTGGCAGCAATTTTCAGAAAGGGTCTTTCTGAAGCCCTTAAAGATGTTATGGTGGGGTTCCCCACGCCTGCTGGTTTGAACGAATCAATGTCTTTGGCCATTCAGATTGATCGGCGCCTGCGCGAACGCAAGGTGGTGCACCATATGGTGGTGTCCTCTGGGCAGAGTCCTGAGCCTATGCAATGTGATAGGATTTTGACTAGAGCGGAATGGCAGGAATTCAGACGTCAGAATGGGCTGTGTTTTTACTGTGGTGACTCTACTCATGCTATTTCTGATTGTCCTAAGCGTACTAAGAGGGTCGCTAGGTCTGTTACCATTAGTACTGTACAGCCTAAATTTCTCTTGTCTGTTACCCTGATTTGCTCATTGTCGTCCTTTTCTGTTATGGCATTTGTGGATTCAGGCGCTGCCCTGAACTTAATGGACTTGGAATTTGCCAAACGCTGTGGTTTTTCCTTGGAGCCTTTGTGGAGCCCTATTCCCTTGAGGGGGATTGATGCTACACCATTGGCCAAGAATAAACCTCAGTACTGGACACAGTTGACCATGTGCATGGCTCCAGCACATCAGGAAAATATTCGTTTTTGGTGTTGCATAATTTGCACGATGTTGTTGTGCTCGGTTTTCCATGGTTACAGGTACATAATCCAGTGCTGGATTGGAAATCTATGTATGTGACTAGTTGGGGTTGTCAAGGGATACATAGTGATGTTCCTTTGATGTCAATTTCCTCTTCCCCCTCTTCTGAAGTTCCTGAGTTTTTGTCAGATTTCCAGGATATATTTGATGAGCCCAAGTCCAGTTCCCTTCCTCCTCATAGGGACTGCGATTGTGCTATTAACTTGATTCCTGGCTGTATGTTCCCTAAGGGTCGACTTTTCAATCTGTCTGTGCCAGAGCATGCCGCTATGCGGTGTTATGTAAAGGAGTCTTTGGAGAAGGGGCATATTCGCCCGTCTTCGTCACCGTTGAGAGCGGGGTTCTTTTTTGTTGCCAAGAAGGATGGCTCCTTGAGGCCCTGTATAGATTATCGCCTTCTCAATAAGATCACGGTCAAATTCCAGTACCCTTTACCTTTGCTTTCTGATTTGTTTGCTCAGATTAAGGGGGCTAGTTGGTTTACCAAGATTGACCTTCGAGGGGTGTATAATCTTGTTCGTATTAAACAGGGTGATGAATGGAAAACAGCATTTAATACGCCCGAAGGCCATTTTGAATACCTTGTGATGCCATTCGGGCTCTCTAATGCTCCATCTGTGTTTCAGTCCTTTATGCATGATATCTTCCGGAATTATCTGGATAAATTTATGATTGTATATTTGGATGATATTTTGGTTTTTTCCGATGATTGGGAGTCTCATGTGAAGCAGGTCAGGATGGTATTTCAGACCCTTCGTGCTAATGCGTTGTTTGTGAAGGGGTCTAAGTGCCTCTTTGGAGTTCAGAAGGTTTTGTTTTTGGGTTTCTTTTTTCTCCCTCGGCTATTGAGATGGACCCTGTTAAGGTCCAGGCCATTCATGATTGGACTCAACCCACATCTGTGAAGAGCCTTCAGAAATTTTTGGGCTTTGCTAATTTTTATCACCGCTTCATTGCTAATTTTTCCAGTGTGGTTAAGCCTTTGACCGATTTGACGAAGAAAGGCGCTGATGTGATGAATTGGTCCTCTGTGGCTGTTGAGGCCTTTCAGGAGCTTAAACGTCATTTTACTTCTGCCCCTGTGTTGTGTCAGCCAGATGTTTCTCTCCCTTTTCAGGTTGAGGTTGACGCTTCTGAGATTGGGGCAGGGGCCGTTTTGTCTCAGAGAAGTTCTGATGGCTCTTTGATGAAACCGTGTGCTTTCTTCTCCAGAAAGTTTTCGCCTGCTGAGCGTAATTATGATGTCGGCAATCGGGAGTTGTTGGCTATGAAGTGGGCATTTGAGGAGTGGCAACATTGGCTTGAGGGAGCCAAGCATCGCGTTGTGGTCTTGACCGATCATAAGAATCTGATTTACCTTGAGTCTGCCAAGCGGTTGAGTCCTAGACAGGCTCGATGGTCTCTGTTTTTCTCCCGTTTTGATTTTGTGGTCTCGTATCTTCCGAGATCTAAG
Source organism: Ranitomeya variabilis (assembly GCF_051348905.1). NCBI lineage: Eukaryota > Metazoa > Chordata > Amphibia > Anura > Dendrobatidae > Ranitomeya > Ranitomeya variabilis. The sequence continues at coordinate 265,561,280 of NC_135237.1, read as the reverse complement.
AATGTGAAGGCTGATGCCATTTCTAGGAGTTTTTTGCCTGATTCTCCGGGAGTCCTTGAGCCTACTGGTATTCTCAAGGAGAGGGTGATTCTTTCTGCCATCTCTCCTGATTTGCGGCGGGTGCTTCGGGAGTTTCAGGCTGATAAACCTGACCGCTGTGCAGTGGGGAAACTGTTTGTTCCTGATAGATGGACTAGTAAGGTAATTTCTGAGGTTCATTGTTCAGTATTGGCTGGTCATCCTGGGATTTTTGGTACCAGAGAGTTGGTTGCTAGGTCCTTTTGGTGGCCTTCCTTGTCGCGGGATGTGCATTCTTTTGTGCAGTCCTGTGGGACTTGTGCCCGGGCCAAGCCTTGCTGTTCCCATGCTAGTGGGTTGCTTTTGCCTTTGCCGGTCCCTGAGAGGCCCTGGACGCATATTTCCATGGATTTTATTTCTGATCTTCCTGTTTCCCAGAAGATGTCTGTCATCTGGGTGGTTTGTGACCGGTTTTCTAAGATGGTCCATTTGGTACCTTTGCCTAAGTTGCCTTCCTCCTCTGATTTGGTTCCATTATTTTTTCAGCATGTGGTTCGTTTGCATGGCTTTCCAGAGAATATTGTGTCTGACAGACGTTCCCAGTTTGTTTCTAGGTTTTGGCGGTCCTTTTGTGCTAGAATGGGCATTGATTTGTCTTTTTCTTCAGCATTTCATCCTCAGACAAATGGCCAAATGGAGCGAACCAATCAGACCTTGGAAACCTATTTGAGATGCTTTGTGTCTGCTGATCAGGATGATTGGGTGACCTTCTTGCCGTTGGCCGAGTTTGCCCTTAATAATCGGGCTAGTTCGGCTACCTTGGTTTCGCCTTTCTTTTGTAACTTTGGTTTTCATCCCCGTTTTTCTTCAGGGCAGGTTGCGCCTTCTGACTGTCCTGGTGTGGATTCTGTGGTGGACAGGTTACAGCAGATTTGGACTCATGTGGTGGACAATTTAACATTGTCTCAGGAAAACGCTCAACGTTTTGCTAACCATCGTCGGTGTGTTGGTCCCCGGCTTCGTGTTGGGGATTTGGTCTGGTTGTCTTCTCGTCATGTTCCTATGAAGGTTTCTTCCCCTAAGTTCAAGCCTCGCTTTATTGGTCCTTATAAGATTTCTGAAATTATCAATCCGGTGTCTTTTCGTTTGGCCCTTCCAGCTTCTTTTTCCATTCATAACGTTTTTCATAGATCTTTGTTGCGGAGATATGTGGTGCCCATGTTTCCCTCCATTGATCCTCCTGCTCCGGTGTTGGTTGAGGGGGAGTTGGAATATGTGGTGGAAAAGATTTTGGATTCTCATTTTTCGAGGTGGAAGCTTCAGTATCTGGTCAAGTGGAAGGGCTATGGCCAGGAGCATAATTCTTGGGTTGTTGCCTCCGATGTCCATGCTGCCAATTTGGTTCATACTTTTCACTTGGCTCGTCCTGATCGGCCTGGGGGCTCTGGTGAGGGTTCGGTGACCCCTCCTCAAGGGGGGGTACTGTTGTGAATTCCGTCCTTGGGCTCCCTCCTGTGGTTGTGAATGGTACTTTTGTGAGTTCTGCCCTTGGGCTCCCTCTTGTGGTTTCGAGTGGAACTGCTGCTCCTTGAGTTTAGCTGTAGCAGCTGCCTTCACTGATCGTCTCTCCTGGCTTTGCTATTTAACCGGCTCTGGTCTTCAGTTCATGCCAGCTGTCAATGTTTCTGGTTTGGGATTCAGATCTATCCTTGGATTTCTCTGATGGCCTGTCCATTTCAGCAAAATATAAGTTTTTGCTAGTTCTTTGTTGTCCATTTGCGTTGGACTTTATTGCTCAGCTCATGTTATGTTTCCTTTTGTCCAGCTTGTCATTATGATATATTCAGGCTAGCTGGAAGCTCTGGGGAAGCAGGTTTGCCCTTCACACCGTGAGTCGGTGTGGAGATCATTTTTGTAAACTCTGCGTGGATTTTTAGTTTTTAATACTGACCGCACAGTATCCTTTCCTATTCTGTCTATTTAGATTAGTATTGGCCTCCTTTGCTAAAATCTGTTTTCATTTCTGTGTATGTTATTTCCCTCTCCACTCACAGTCAATATTTGTGGGGGGCTATCTTTCCTTTTGGGAATTTCTCTGAGGCAAGATAGCTTTCTGTTTCCATCTTTAGGGGTAGTTAGTTCTCAGGCTGTGACGAGGTGTCTAGGGAGAGACAGGAACACTCCACGGCTATTTCTAGTGTTGGTGTTAGGATTAGGAACTGCGGTCAGAAAAGATACCACCTCCTCAGAGCTCCCATGTTGCTCTTTAACCACCAGGTCATATCAGTGTTGCTCCTTAACCACCAGGTCATAACAGGTAAGCTGGCTTTGCCACAAACGCATATATATATATAGTACAAACCAAAAGTTTGGACACACCTTCTCATTTAAAGATTTTTCTGTATTTTCATGACTATGAAAATTGTACATTCATACTGAAGGCATCAAAACTATTAATTAACACATGTGGAACTATATACTTAACAAAAAAGTGTGAAACAACAGAAAACATGTATTTTATTCTAGGTTCTTCAAAGTAGCCACCTTTTGCTTTGATGACTGCTTTGCACACTCTTGGCATTCTCTTGATGAGCTTCAAGATGTAGTCACTAGGAATGGTTTTCACTTCACAGGTGAGCCCTGTCTGGTTTAATAAGTGGGATTTATTGCCTTATAAATGAGGTTGGAACCATCAGTTGTGTTGTGCAGAAGTCTGGTGGATACACAGCTGATAGGTCTACTGAATAGACTGTTAGAATTTGTATTGTGGCAAGAAAAAAGCAGCTAAGTAAAGAAAAACGAGTGGCCATCATTACTTTAAGAAATGAAGGTCAGTCAGTCCGAAAAATTGGGAAAACTTTGAATGTGTCCCCAAGTGCAGTGGCAAAAACCATCAAAAGCGCTACAAAAAAACTGGTTCACATGAGGATTGCCCCAGGAAAGGAAGACCAATAGTCACCTCTGCTTCTTCTAAGGTTATCCAACTCACCAGCCTCAGAAATCGCAGGTTAACAGCAGCTCAGATTAGAGACCAGGTCAATGCCACACAGAGTTCTAGCAGCAGACACATCTCTACAACAACTGTTAAGAGTAGACTTTGTGCAACAGGCCTTCATGGTAAAATAGCTGCTAGGAAACCACTGCTAAGGACAGGCAACAAGCAGAAGAGACTTGTTTGGGCTACAGAACATAAGGAATGGACATTAGACCAGTGGAAATCTGTGCTTCGGTCTGATGAGTCCAAATTTGAGATCTTTAGTTCCAACCACCATGTCTTTGTGACAAAGGTGAACGGTTGGACTCTACATGCCTGGTTCCCACCGGGAAGCATGGAGGAGGAGGAGGTGTGATGGTGTGGGGGTGCTTTGCTGGTGACACTGTTAAGGATTTATTCAAAATTGAAGGCATACTGAACCAGCATGGCTACCACAGCATCTTGCAGAGGCATGGTATTCCATCCGGTTTGCATTTAGTTGGACCATCATTTATTTTTCAACAATACAATGACCGCAAACACACCTCCAGGCTGTGTAAGGGATATTTGACCAAGAAGAAGAGTGATGGGGCGCTACGCCAGATGACCTGGCCTCCACAGTCACCAGACCTTAACCCAATCGAGATGGTTTGGGGTGAGCTGGATCGCAGAGTGAAGGCAAAAGGGCAAACAAGTTCTAAGCATCTCTGGGAACTCCTTCAAGATTGTTGGAAGACCATTCCCGGTGACTACCTCTTGAAGCTCATCAAGAAAATGCCAAGAGTGTGCAAAGCAGTCATCAAAGCAAAAGGTGGCTACTTTGAAGAAATTAGAATATAAGACATGTTTTCAGTTGTTTCACACTTTTTTGTTAAGTATATAATTCCACATGTGTTAAATTATAGTTTTGATGCCTTCAGTGTGAATGTACTGTTACGGCTGGCGGAACGCACCTAGTATATATATATATGAGTTGTTATAGGTGCATTCACAGCCCGGGGTCCACCGAGCAGGAGAAGAACCTGCTGCTAGTAGTTGGCAGCACTATATGGCGGTATAAGCAAACTCTGCTACTTCACAGAGTCGTCGAGAAGGAAAACGCTGTGCCCTGTTAACCTCACAGAGGATCACAGCTAACTAACTGAGCAGGTAGCAGTCAGTGGTCATGCAGTCAGCATAGCACACAACTCCTCTCCAGTGGAACCGGAATTCTAGTGGCTATGCGCCTGCCCTGAATTCATACACACAACTCCTCAACTTAGGTGCCAGTATTCTAGGGGCTTATTTCAGCCAACCCTAACCACAAGCAAGTATGACCACAATACAGCAAAGCTCAGACATAGGTTGATACTATGCGGCCATGTGAACCTTTTATAGCTGCAGCAGACAAGGACCTTCCTAGTGGTCCAATAGGAGCTGCTACAGGACCTGAGCATGTGATCCCAGACCTCCAAAGAGTGGTCTTCCCTTGGGCATGCTCAGAAGGAGAAAAGCAGGACTTAGTCCCAGAAGCGTCTGCTCGCCGCTGACCAGTACTGGCTACAATGGCTGAGCCTGGAAGTACAGCAATAGCCAAGCGCATAGTCTCTGCCTGAACCAGACGCTGGGACCAGCAGCTCCGCTGAGTAGGCTCCACTGCAGCTGGAGAAGAATGGGAGACCACAGCGGAGGTGGTTTGAGATTCCCCCTGTGCAGTGGCGGGAACTCGAGACCTAACATGTACAATTTTCATAGTCATGAAAACACAGAAAAATGTTTAAATGAGAATGTGTGTCCAAACTTTTGGTCTGTACTGTTTATATACAGTATATTAGATAGATAGATAGATTAAAAGCCGGCAAATGATCTACAGTATAATCACAGAGTGACAGGTTAGAATAGAATAGATAGAATAGAAATATACATACATGTAGAATACATATGTATATACATGGCAGTAACACACACATACAGCTCCGGCAAAAATTAAGAGACCACTCCAAAATGTTCAGTTTGTCTGATTTTTCTCTTTCTTGGTATATTTTTGAGCAAAATATAAATTGTTCTTTTAGTCTATAAACTTCTGACTAGGGTTGAGCGACCTTAACTTTTATAGGATCGGGTCGGGTTTCACGAAACCCGACTTTCTCAAAAGTCGGGTCGAGTGAAATCGGCCGATCCTATAAAAAAGTCGGGGTCGGGGTCGGCCGAAACCCGAAACCCAATGCACTGCAATGGGATACTATGGTTCCCAGGGTCTGAAGGAGAGGAAACTCTCCTTCAGGCCCTGGGATCCATATTTAAGTGTAAAATAAAGAATTAAAATAAAAAATATTGATATACTCACCTGTCCGGCGGCCCCTGCAACTTACTGAGGGAACCGGCGGCCTGCTTTGGTTAAAATGAGCGTGTCCAGGGCCTTCCGTGACGTCACAGCTTGTGATTGGTCGCGACGGCCCATGTGACCGCCACGCGACCAATCACAAGCCGCGGACGTCATTCTTTAGAATTCTAGGAATTTAGGACCTGAGAATGACGTCCGCGGCTTGTGATTGGTCGCGTGGCGGTCACATGAGCCGTCGCGACCAATCACAAGCCGTGACGTCATCTTAAGGTCCTTCACGCGCTGATTCTTAGGAAGGAAGGCTGCCGGAAAGAAGCAGGGCGCGTCCGAGGGTGAGTATATTCCTATTAGGTATATACTCACCCTCAGCTTCTTTCTGGCAGCCTTCCTTCCTAAGACGGCCCATATGACCGCCACGCGACCAATCACCAGCCGTGACGTCACCTCAGGCCATTCACGCACTGATTCTTAGGAAGGAAGGCTGCCGGTTAGTACCAGGGTGCGTCAGAGGGTGAGTATATCAATATTTTTTATTTTGATTCTTTATTTTACACTAAAATATGGATTCCGATACCGATTCCCGAGATCGCAAACATATCGGAACTCGGTATCGGAATTCCGATCCCAGATTCAGAAGATCGCTGACCTCATGGCCGACCCCACACAGGGGTCGGGTCGGGTTTCATGAAACCCGACTTTGCCAAAAGTCGGCGACTTCTGAAAATGGCCGACCCGTTTCGCTCAACCCTACTTCTGACAACATGTCTCCGATTTTCCAAGCAATACATTTTGTATTTTTTGCTGAAAAGGAGAAATGGTCAAAATAATAAAAAAAACAGTACTTTCAGACCTCAAATAATGCAAAGAAAACAAGTTCATAATCATTTAGAAACAACAATACTAATATTTTAACTCAGGAAGAGTTCAGAAATCAATATTTTGTGGAATAACCACGGTTTCAAAATACAGCTTTCATGCGTCTTGGCATGCTTTCTACCAGTCTTTCACATTGCTTCTGGCGCAAAAATTTAAGCAGTTCCACCTCTCGTGTCTCCCCTTTTCCTCATAGTTTGTAAGCTTGCGAGCAGGGCCCTTATTCCTCCTGGTATCTATTTTGAACTGTGATTTCTGTTATGCTGTAATGTCTATTGTCTGTACAAGTCCCCTCTATAATTTGTAAAGCGCTGCGGAATATGTTGGCGCTATATAAATAAAAATTATTATTATTATTATTATAAGCAGTTCTTCTTTGTTTGATGGCTTCTGACTATCGATCATCCTCTTTATTACATTCCAGAGCTTTTCAATGAGGTTTAGGTCTCGAGATTGGGCTGCCCATGACAGGGTTTTGATGTGATAGTCTCTTAACTTTTGCCAGAGCTGTATATATATATGTATTTATGTTGCACAGAAAGATAGATAGAAGAAAAAGCTAGTAATACATCTGCCAGCTTCTGTAAAATTACTGCAGGAGCTGACAGGATAGAAGAGATGGATTACATACAGTAAATACATATAGAACAGTTAGATATATTGATGTCAGTGGCAAATACAAATACTACAGTGTGTGTGCAAATTACTGGACATGTATTTAATTAATAAAAGATTATTTTTAGAAAAAAAGGGTGTGGGCTCCCGTGCAATTTTTGCAACCAGCAGAGGGAAAGCCAGTGAGTGGGGGCAGATATTTGTAGCCTAGGAAGGGGGTAATACCCATGGAGCTTCCCAGGCTATTAATATCAGCTCACAATTGTATACTTAGCCTTTACTGGCAATTAAAATGGGGGACCCATCCAAAAAATGATGTGGGGTTCCCCCAAAATTAATAACCAGCAAAGGCTATGCAGACAGCAGAGGTCTGCTATTAATAGCCTAGGAAGTGGCCATGGATATTGGCCCCACCCTGGCTTAAAACATTAGCACTCAGCCACCCCAGAAAAGGTGCACCTGTAAGACGCGCCAATTCCGACATTAGCCACGCTCTTCCCACTTGCCTTATAGCAGTGGCAAGTGGGGTAATAGTTGTGAGGGTTGATTCAGGTGACATCAAGCCCTGAGGTTAGTAATGGAGAGGCATCAATAAGACACCCCTATTACTAGCTCCATAGTCAAATTGTTAAGAAAACACAGACACCTAGTAAAAAATCCTTTAATTGAAATAAAGACACAGAGTCCTTTATTATTCTTAATTAAACCATACTTACAACAACACCTAATTCCCCAACGCCCTCGATCTCCTGTAATAAAAGTAAAATATTAAACCAACAATATACCCATTCCTGTCCCTCTTTGTGGCCCACACAGTAATCCATATCTGGGGGATATACAGTTTTCAACCTGGATGGTGCCAACATGCAACCATCCCGGCTGAAAACAACTGGTGAATGAGCTGCTGAGAGCGGAGCCTCATTGACCAGCTGTGACATCACTGAAGCTACGCTCCCTCACAGCCTGAACTGTGGTGAACTCTGGACTGTGGGAAAATGACAGTGCACAGCTGTGAGCTGCGGCTTCAGTGACTAGCGTTGCCATCACTGAGGCTGCTCTCCCAGCTGTGCTGAACTGCTGAATTCCAAAGTTTGCTAAATAAAAAAAAATTGCACCATTCTCCGATACTCATAGTATCTCCATTTTTCATGATCTCGGGTTCGGTGAAGGCTAAATTTTTTGCACGCTTGGCTGACATTTTTAATGATACCATATTGGTGCAGATATGATCTTTTGATCTCCCATTATTGCATTTTTTAATGCAATATTGCGGCGACCAAAAAAATGTAATTCTGTCGTTTTTACTTTTTTCTCATTATGGTGTTTAGCGTTTGGGTTGATTCTTTTTTTATATTGATAGATCGGGCGATTCAGAACTCGGCGATACCAAATATGTGTATGTTTGATTTTTCTTTATTGTTTTATTTTGAATGAGGCGAATCGGGGGTGATTTTAACTTTTATTTATTTTTTTGTGTGGATATTTTTAAAACTTTTTTTTACTTTTGGTATGCTTCAATAGTCTCCATGGGAGACTAGAAGCTGCCATAACCCAATCGGCTCTGCTACATACAGGCGATGATGAGATCACCTGTATGTAGCAGAATTGCTCATTTACTATGATTATCGACCACCGTGTGGCGCTCATAGCAATTCAGCAATGTCAACCATAGAGGTCTGCTGGAGACCTCTAGTTGTTATGCCAACCCATCGGCAACCCACAGTCATGTGACACGTGCGCTGATGGGTGGGATTTCCAGTGCGCTTGCCGTAAGTGCGTGTTAAATTCCGATGTCAGAGTTTGACAGCGGCATTTAACTAGTTAACAGTCGTGGCCGGATCGCAATTCCACCCACAGCTTTTAGAGGCACATGTTAGCTGTTAAAACAGCTGATATGTGCCAGGAAAGATGTGAGCTCAGCATTGGAGCCCACATCAAAGTGAGGGAGTCTGACATCGGCGTACTATTATGCCCAGTGCCGGAAAGGGGTTAATAGCGGATATATTGTTAGCCGCAACAACTGGCTTCCTCCAGCTGAAGGGCTCTGAAGTGTGCTCACTACTTAAAGGAATAAATATTCCTTCTTTCCACTCCCATAGGCTTGGATAGTAGTGATTATTCACTTTCTTTTGTAGCGAGCACAAGTGATATACCTGCAGCTGCAGCAAGGCAGCAGCTGAGATCACTGTGCTCACTATTAAAGATCAATGAATATTCACTATTCCACATGCCCATAGTCCTGGCGTGGAGAGCAGTGGATATTCCGGCTGCTTACAAGTAAAAATCAGCTACTGGCATCAAAACAGGATGCTGCGAGGGAGCACAGGGAAGGTAAGTAGGATGGTTTACCAGGATAAGGATAATAGTGGCCTTGCATACCAAGATAAGGATGAGGGGGCCATACATACCAGGATGGGGATGAGAATGCCGTGCATACCAAGATACAGATGAGGAGGCCATGCATACCAGGACGGGGATATGGAGGCGATGCATACCAAGATGGGAATGAGGAGGCCATGCATACCAGGATAGGGATGAGGGTGTCATGCAAACCAGGCTTATACTCAAAAAGTTCTCCCAGTTTTTTGTGGTAAAATTAGGTGCCTCGGCTTATATTCGGGTTGGTTTATACTCGAGTACATATGGTAAGCACATTTTACCATTCACTTTTCGTGTCGCCCCTATTTCCTCATAGATTGTAAGCCTGCAAGCAGGGCCTTCACTCCTTTTAATATCTGAGTTGTGCTTAATCTGTGATGTCTTTATTAGTCTGTACAAGTTCCCTCTAAAATTGAAAAGTGCAGCGCATTATGTTGGAGCTATAAAAATAAAAAATATTATTATAGTTATTGTACTAGGAGCAATCATGGAATTATGAAAATCATAGGATCAATAGACATTTTAATGATATGCAAATGAGGAAAACATTGAAAAATGGCCGTGATTCATCAAAGCAATTCTGCTAGAATTCTGTTGGGAATTGCTTTGAAAATTTGCATAATTCTTACATAACTCGAAGTTGTGCCAACATTTTGTGACTTCTGGCATTTTTCCAAGCTTTGGCAATCATGGCATGACAGTGACTCAAAACACATAGGCAGGGCAACTAAGGAGTGGCTCTGTAGGAAGCATTTCAAGGACCTAGAATGGCCTAGCCAGTCTCCAGACCTGAACCCAACAGACAATGTTTAGAAGGAACTGAAACTCAATGTTGCTCATCCATAGCCAAAAACCAGAAAGATATGGAGAAGATCTGTATGGCGGAGTGGGCCAAAATTACTGTCACAGTGTGTGCAAACTTGGTCATGAACAACAGGAAACATCTGACATCTGTATTTGCAAGCAAATGTTTCTGTACCAAATATTAAGTTCTGATTTTTTATTGTATGGAATGCTTATTTCATGCAATAAAATGCAAATTAAGTATGTAAAAAATATACAATGGGATTTTCTGGATTCTTTTTAGATTCTGTCTCTCACAATTGAAGTGTACCTATGGTAAAAGTTACAGACCTCTGCATTCTTTGTAGGTGGGAAAACTTGTAAAATTGGCAGTATATAAAATAATTATTTTCTTCACTGTAGATGAATATAAAATTAATAAAACCTATTAATACAACATTAAATAGATCACAATAAAAGGTACAAGATGACAGGTGGCTTCTACAACTTACATTCATAGTAGAATTTGCAAAGCTGGAGAGAAAGACATGGACAGCACATCCAAAATTCTTACAGTTATCTAATGCCAAAAGAAACAAATTTACAAAATTGAACATCAGGTTCTTAGTTTAATACTCTGATCAGACTGTAAAACTGGATTGCAGCGTAAGGCCGGGATTACACAACCGTATGTTCGCTCGTGCAAGAGATTCGGGGCCAATTATGCAAATGACACTAAGCGCAAACTCTGTGCTGTTCCGATTCTCTTGCATGAGAGAATCACAGCACAGGTGTGGAGGATACAGGAAAAAGTGATTTCTTCATTTCCTCCATTGTTGGAGTCCTTGTTAATTGGACTGTACTCGGATGAAATCCAAATGCAGTCCTATGTTTCAAACACACCCATAGATTTGTATGGATGCATGTAAGCCAAGTCTTTCTGCAAATCATAGCACGCTTCGATTGTTCGAAAGTATGAGAAAATAATCGCAGATCTGAGCTGCACCATAGAATAACACTGGTCCGAGTGCTATGCGATGAAACATTACATAGCACTCAGCCGATGTATATGATTGTGTGAGCGAGCCCTAATACTGCATTTGTGGTAAACCTAAATTCAAAAATGTCTGTGCTTCCAATTCAGAGCATTTTCTGGAAAAAAAAATTGGAGTAATAGCCAAGACAATGTCCTTCCAACATATATTTGACATGGATAATACAGTTTTTTATGCTTTGCTTTTTCCATTTTAAAATTACACTCATTTGAAATAAATCCTATATTTAACAAAAACATTTAGTTATATTATAATGGATTATTGGAAAAATAATGGGGTTTTGCTGTGATATTGTTACACTGTGCATATTAATGACCTGTGAATAATGAGATATATGAAGTCTGTTCTCAGCGAATCCGTGAATTTTATTAGTCCTATAACTTTTGTTCTAGAGGCAAAACAAATAAAAAACTGTGGAAATGTACATTGTATGTACTACAGATTGCATGGAGCTATGTGGTAAGATCAGGTTATAATAACAAAGATAATGAACAAAAGGGTGGGAAACAAGTAGGATTAAATCCAAAGGAAACCTAGTTCACTTGTCATAAACGCCAGGGTGATTTAGTAAACCATCAATAACTTCATGTGTGTCATTTAAACAGTGTTCTCATATGCAGGTCAGGCTGCAGGACCACAAAGAGGAGGTAGGAAACATGATTTATATCATAGGGCAAACACCTGTAAGTTAACCAGCTCCGAAATTAGCCACAAGTAGCATATTAGTGCAGCTAATCATGCACGGTTGAGTGTTTCAGTTTCCTGATTTGCTCATAAATGAAGCTGTACGTTGTTCCCCTGAGGCCACACAATGATTAACTGTTCTGACCTACACTGAACATACTGTCAAAATGGTGAAGTGGTTACCGGTGTAGACAGGTGAACAACGACTTTTACACTTTGGACACTTATATCAAAATATGTTTTGTTATTACAGTTATTTATCTAGTGCTAGAATCTTTTGTGGCAATTCACAAGTTGTGTCAACGTAAAAATAGGTTATTACAGAGATTAGCATATTGATCAACGCAGGGTCGGAGTGGGATGCCAAGCGTCCGCCAGTTTCCAACTCCAGGGTCCAACTTTTCAACTACATGCAAAGTGACATTATACTCAATAAACACCAAATTAGATACACTTGAGCTAAAAGCCTCCAGAAAAGGTCAGCTTATGGTAGAAAGCAAAAGCTGCAAACAGGTAAGTTGTACACCCTGTCAAACGTGTGCAAACTTAGATAAGATACACTCAAGTAACCATAAATAGATATATACCTTTTGCGCTAATATGTCCATCCCAGGAACACACAGGACCCACAACAAGTGTGCAAAATTGCAAAAAACTTTACATATATATCAACAGCACAGTAGGTATATACAGCTCTAGCAAAAATTAAGAGACCACTGCAAAATGTTCAGTTTGTCTGATTCTTCTCTTTATATGTATATTTTTATGTAAAATGTAATTTTTTCATTTATTCTATAAACTTCTGACAACATTCTCCGAATTTCCAAGCAATAATTTTGTATCTTTTTCCTGAGAAGGAGAAATGGTCAAAATTAAAAAAAATAACCAGTGCTTTCAGACCTCAAATAATGCAAAGGAAACCAGTTAGTCAAGTTAACTGTTTAGAAACAACAATACTAATGTTTTAACTCAGGAAACGTTCAGAAATCAATATTTTGTGGAATAACCATGATTTTTAATCACAGCTTTCATGCGTCTTGGCATGCTTTCCACCAGTCTTTCACACTGCTTCTGGTGCATAAAATTAAGCAGTTCTTCTTTGTTTGATGGCTTGTGACTATCCATCATCCTCTTGATTACATTCCAGAGGTTTTCAATGGGATTCAGGTCTAGAGATTGGGCTGTCCATGACAGGGTTTTGATGTGGTGGTTTCTTAATTTTTGCCATAGCAAAATTTATATATATATATATATATATATATATATATATATATATATATATATATACATTCCAAATTAATTGGTGCCTGATTGACCCTTTTCAGAATGAGTGGTGTACTTTAAACTAAAATGTAACTCCTAATCCTAACTTTCAGATGCCAGAGATGCCAGATATACAATGGGAAAAAAGTATTTAGTTAGCCACCAACCAATTGTGCAAGTTCTCACACTTAAAAAGATGAGAGAGACCTGTAATTTACATCATTAGTAGACCACAACTATGAGAGTCAACATTGAGAGAACAAATCCAGAAAGTCACCTTTGTCAAGATTTATTTTTCATATTATGGTGGAAAATAAGTACTTGGTCACATAAAAACATGCAAGATTTCTGGCTCTCATAGAACAGAAACTTCTTCTTTAAGAGGTTCCTCTTTCCTCCACTCATTACCTGTAGTAATGGCCTCTGTTTGAACTTATTATCAGTATAAAAGACACTTGTCCACAACCTCAAACAGTCATACTCCAAACTCCACTATGGTTAAGACCAAAAAGCTGTCAAAGGACACCAGAAACAAAATTGTAGCCCTCCACCAGGCTGGAAAGACTGAATCTGCAATAGGAAAGCAGCGTGGTGTGATGAAATCAACTGTGGGAGCAATAATAAGAAAATGGAAGACATACAAGACCACTGATAATCTCCCTCAATCTGGGGCTTCACACAAGATCTCACACCATGAGGTCAAAATGATCACAAGAACGAGCAAAAATCCCAGAACCACATGGGGGGACCTAGTGAATGACTTGCATGGAGCTGGGACCACCGTAACAATCACTACCATCAGTAACACACTACACCGCCAGGGACTCAGATCCTGCAGTGCCAGTCGTGTCCCCCTGCTTAAGCCAGTACAAGTCGGGGCCCATCTGAAGTTTGCTAGAGAGCATTTGGATTGTCCAGAAGAGTATTGGGAGAATGTCATATGGTTTGTTAAAACCAAAGTAGAACTGTTTGGTTGAAACAAAACTCATTGTGCTTGTAGGAGGCAGAATGCTGAATTGCATCCAAGGAATATCTTATCTACTGTGAAGCATGGGGATGGCAACATCATGCTTGGGGGCTGTTTCTCTGCAAAGGGACCAGGACGACTGATCCGTGTACATGAAAGAATGAATGCTGCCATGTATCATGAAATTTTGAGTGCAAACCTCCATCCATCAGCAAAGGCATTGAAGATGAAACGTGTATGAGTCTTTCAGCATGATAATGATCCCAAGCACACCACCAGGGCAACGAAGGAGTGGCTTCGTAAGAAGCATATGAAGGTCCCGGAGTGGCCTAGCCCGTCTCCAGATCTCAGCCCCATTGAAAACCTTTGGAGGGAGTTGAAAGTCCATGTTGCCCAGCGACAGGCCCAAAACATCACTGTGCTAGAGGAGATCTGCATGGAGGAATGGGCCAACATACCACCAACAGTGTGTGCCAACCTTGTGAAGACTTACGGAAAACATTTGACCTCAGTCATTGCTAACAAAGGATATATAACAAAATATTGAGATGAACTTTTGTTAATGACCAAAAACTTATTTTTCACCATAATTTGCAAGATAAATCTTGCAAATTCAGACAAGGAGATTTTCTGGATTTGTTTTCTCAATTTTTACTCTCATAGTTGTGGTCTACCTATGACTTCAATTATGGGTCTCTCTCATCTTTTTAAGTGTGAGAACTTGCACAATTGATGGCTGACTAAATACTTTTTTTCACCATTGTAATTTTAAGTCATCTGTTTGGATGTAATATGTAATAATCTACATTTTTATGTAAATGTAGATTATATATGTTTGGTTACATGTTTACACTTCTACATTGTAATTCAAGATGAGCTAATAGTTTTGATGCAAATCAAATTTGTTGTGATTTTTTTTTTAAATTCACAAGTCCTGTTGAATTGAATATAGTTTGTATGTGTAGCCAAAAATATGATCTCTGCCATTTTGCAAATTGCAGAACATTGCATCAGCCACAGAAGACTGACATGATTTCATACATTGTACATGATACAGCAAAGCTATTCAGGTGAGACTTCCATAGCCAATATAATAGCCTGGCAAGGGAATGCAGCAGTCATTTTAGGCTGAGCTAAAGGGGTTGTCCAGTACTCGGATAGCCCCTTTGCATTCCACATATTTGGCCCTGTTAAAATAAAAAAAATCTATACTCACCTCTGGTGCCACCGCTGTTCCAGTGGTGTCTACACTTGTGTTCCCTGGGCTCATGTATGGGTTGTTATGAGACATCAACCCTGCAACCAATCAGCGCAGGCATCAATGTCCCCACCTTCGGACAAATCGAACAGCAAGAGGACGTCAGAGAACAGGCATACCCTTCACTTCCTGTTGATGCTCAATATATCCGAAGGCAGGATAGTGAAGCTGGCACTGATTGGACGCAGGGCTCATGTGACATCGCACCCTCACATGAGCCCCGAAATGGGTGTTTTTATTTTAAACGGGGCCAAACACCTCCACCACAGACACCAGCCCTCCAGACAGCAATACTATCAAACACAGGCCATATTTGGCCTCCAGCAGGCGTATTATTGCAAAGGAAGTGAAAAACATTATGAAATACAGTATATGGCAAATCACTCTTCTCAGTCACAGTAGGATGATGTTTTCTCTAACAGCAACACTGTCAGCTGGAATCAATAATCTGCACAAAACTGTCTGCCTGATCAGAAATGACTAAGATGAATAATGTTTTAAAAGTTTTTCTTTTTTTAATTTTTAAAAACCTTAAGTGTCTGACAGCGCACTGGTATTAAATGAGCTGTTGGTTTCCTGCTGGGTTACCATCTGTTTCTATGGTGAAGTTGCTTTGACTTTACTAAGGTTGTTTGTGTTAAAGAGCCTGAAAGGGGTTGGATATAGTCCTAGGAGACCTTAGAGTGTTACACATGTCTTTTCAGTGCAATTTGAGGATTTGAAGTATTTTGCGATTCATGACAAAGCGATTTACTGCAAATCAAATTTTTTCATTAAAAAATTGTCGGATCTAATGAATTTGAATTTTAAAAGATTCAGTCATCTCTAATGTTAATGCATAACTAAAAAAGATTGCCTTTGTCATCAGTTTCTTTTGATCAACGTAATAATTCTTTTATCTATCATTTGCCACATTGTGCCAGATAACACCATTAGCACTGCTACACCTATATGTTTTATTCCTTGCATGCCATTAAAAATGTTTTAGTGGGAAAAGAAACATTTCCATGTGAATTCAAATACATAATCAGTGTAGATTGTATTGCACTATAGGCTGCATATATCATAGGGTTTCCCAAAAGTCAAACATTTTATGTGTTTCGAACAAGTAGGAATTGCTTCCTGCCAATCAGGTTAAGTTAAAGGGGTTGTATATAACATACAATAGGTTAAAAGAACAGATTTATTGTGAGCACTCTGAAGAGATATCTGGATAATACCGCAGACAGCCCTTGAGATGTCAAGGATGATAATACAGTAACAACATTTGGGAAGTATCTGTAGCCTAGCACTTAGCCTTTTGGCAGGAATTTATTAAGACAGAATAAGCCTGTGACTTTTCAATTCCGAGTGCAATTTGTTTCCCTAATGCATCTGCACAAGTAATGTGTGATGGAATTTTTCCCATTCCTAGCCTACTAGTTGTTGGTGATGATATGCTATAATAGGTTCTCACAAGCTATATCTCTGCAATATAAAACACAACACGTGTACATCTGTGGCCCAGTGTCAATTCCTTAAATGTACATCAGAAATGCATTAAATCTCATGATTGCTATTCTGTTTGTAAGGCTTGTTGCTTCAAAATTTCCCCTGTAATGTACTGTGCTGATTACCTTGATTTACAGGTATATCCATGGCAGAACAAGTTTACCATGTTCACACATACAGTGCTACAGATGTGACTTCAGCCTTTTTTATTAGCGAAAATGACACAAATATTCCTCTCCAGATGTATTGCCACTTGTGCCTTTAATACAACTGAAACTGAGATTTGCAAAGTTTCTGTGTTTATTTTTCTCAACATTGTATCTGATTGCTTTTTTTCTGCCTTTGTGTTTATAGGGACAAAATAAATTTCTAAGTCAAAGCTAAAGTCTCTATGAAATTTTTGGTCTATGTGCCCTTTCTTACCATCAGTATGGCATCTCTTTTACTTGTGTGCAAAAAAAATCTTCCAAGCTTCTTCTACTCATTATGCAGTAGAAAAATGGTAGACCCAGATGACACATTGGAGGCATTAAAAATGGAATATTTTTTGAATTTATTTACTTTTTTCAGCAATCCATCTGCAAAAAATAGACATGTGAACTTGCCTTTAATAATTATAATGATTCTGCATTCTATCCAGGAAATAATGATGCCTTGCATAGTGTTATCATGCTGCAACATGCTGTATTTTAGATGTCCTCTAGTATATCAATGAAAATAATCCAGTAATATATTCAGAAAAATAAATTTAGGCATAAGTTTATATATTATTATTCAGAACTATCACATTTATATTTTTACTGGGCTACAGTACTTGTGACAGATATGGAGTTAATCTGCAGGTTAATAGCATTCTGAATCTGCTCGGTGCCCACACTGGGAGCCCCGCTGCCAGGAGGAAATTAACTTTTGTTCCTCCCTGCAGCATTTGGCTTTCAGTCTTAGTGGCGGTGTCGGCGTGGCTTTGGTGTGTAGAAAGTGGTGGTGGTAACTGCGACCCTTGTATTAACAGTAGGCCCATCATTAGAGTAGGCTGTCAGTCAGTGCCTTGGGACAAAGTTACTTTCACTGCTCTCTGTAAACTGAGTAGTGACTGAACCCACGTCGGCACCATTCCTATGACTGGAGGCCAAAAGCTGCAAGAGAAATAAAGTTCATTTTCTCCCAGGTTCTCAGTGCAGGCGCCACATGATGTCAGAACATTATTAACCACAGATTAACCCCATATCTGCAGATTAATAGTTTTATTTTACATGACAGGTTCCCTTTAAGGCAAAAAAAACTACAATTATGTATAAAAAGTGAGTTAAATGCAGAAAAAAGTCAGAATCCTAGACAGACACTTGGTGAGTGTAGTTTGTTATTACTCGGTAGATATTGTCAACATTACATTTTTTCATCTGGTGTTACTATTCAATGATTGCACTACCTATGGATATGTATTATTTTTTCATTGCATTTATTATTCATTTTGTTGTAATTCACAATCCGTCTTTGCTTAATCATAATCTTATTTATTGGAGTCATGTTTTCAAATTGCAGCACTTGCTGATACTTTTTTTTCAAATTTTGAACATAAGACCTTTATTTGGATTGACCCCATATATTTTTTCTTGTTGGTTTACGTTAGCACTTGTTGACATTACCTGGATTTTTCACTAAACCAGGGTCCACCTTATCTGCATTTCTATTTCATCATAATCTGGGTTTTCTATAGATTTGATGCCAACTGCATATAGTGATATGGTGATATTTTTCCATTTATGCATGTGCATTGTAGTGATGTTGTCTTTTTTTCTGCCATTGACTCACTTTTTATACATGATTTTACCTCTTTTGCTTTTATAAAGGTCTATATAGCTTTAATCAATTATTGTCCTCTATTTGCTGAATACTTGTTACACAAACTGCAGTGAATTGTTGAAGTGCTCTGTGTGTTATAGTCCTAATGTCCCAGCTATAGCTTGTGAGCAAAGAACTGAGTAATGGTGGACCTGGTGAGGGTAAGTTTAGTTATTATTTTCAAAAACCATAAGCCTAGTCAGCAAAAAAAAAACATCTGGATTTCCCTTTAATGAATCACCTAGCTTATAATTAAAAGGTTCCAGAAAGACAGGTATTAAATATACCAATTAAAAAATTGCTAAAAACCATAGAAATAATACACAAATACGTATTTGATAATGTAGTGAGCTGTGTATTAGGGTGACAATGTGTTCTATAGAAAAAAAGCAATACGTTTTATTGAAAGTCTTACCTCCTATTATTATTACACATACAGATCTGTAATGTCCTTTAAAAAATCATTCAAAAGGTGGCTCAATGTCAGGCCTTGGACACTTAATAGCCGTCAAAATAGGATTTGGGTAGTTTTAATATAGAGCAGCAATAAGGGCCTCACTGTTCTTTGAAACTCTCTCTAATTTACTTATCTGTAATTTGTAAAGAATATTTAATATTATTAATATTAGTTTATATTTCCTATTTCAAAGTGAACTTGCCAGATTACAGACAACATTCAGTATTATTCACTCTTTTAGGTATCTCTAAATAGTTATGCAGCCTACACCACTCACATGTGTCTTTTACTGTCTAATAATATTTTTGCCTGAAATTCACTTACTTTAATTTAGATTAGTAATTTGCAAGTGTTGATGAGTGCTATTAAAGTGATTTGCAGCAGCTTGGGATGAGCGAATCCCTGTGTCCACATCTTCAGCCGCTGCCCATACCGCAGTGGAAGTGAATAGAGCAAACTTTTTGAAAGTTTGAGTGCAGACCATCCAATCAAGAAACTTTGTGGCTGTAGCCCCTCCCTCAGTCATTGATATAGGTTGCTAATGGCGAAGGAGAAGGCACAGAGCTAAATACACAGGAATTCATCCATCCCCAGCAGTAACGTATCACACTTTAATGAAATGTGGTTTTATGTTTGCTATGTTGGCCTCCCATAGGCTTAGTTACTGTTGTCAGAAAAAATGGCATCTTCAAATTGCAGTGTTAGAGGAATTTTGTTAATTAGAGGGACTGCAGTCAGTATTAATGGTTCTTGGTTAGGTTTTATTTTATGCACTGTACAGAATGGCAATCTATGTGTACCAGTGCTACTGTTTCAGCCAAATAAGCACATTATGGTTATGGGGAAAAATTGAGAAACCTATCAAGGCAACAATATCATGTGATCAGTAAGGTGAAGATTCCATGGAAGAGTCTCAAAAAGAATGCTAATTGGCAAACCAAAACATAAGAATCCAAGGAGAAGGAATTTGCTAATAAACTTGATGATTTGTTTAATGTTGCTCATGCTGATGTCATGAAACTTATGAGACATGGAAGCATGGGACCATTAGACAGAAAGCTGGCCAAGGTCGAAGAAAGAAGATTTATGAGAGAATTACAGGCAGAAAAATGAAGAGAAAAGGAAACTGAGCGAGTTAAGCAATCGAAAGGATCGGCTGAACTTTGCTGTAGTAGTAGCAGTTGCAACAACAACAGCGCTTCCAACAATGATAGTGATGAGGGCGAAGGGCATTTTAGTCTCAAGAAATGTAAGATCTGTGATTCTGGAAGTTGCTCCAGCTCTAGACGGAACTATTACAAGTGAAAGAAAAATGACCTTCCTGCTTGATGCTGCTTCTCAGTCTTTTGGCCATGATCCAGACAGTCTCACGTTGAATAGGAAATAGGAAATCTATCAGACAGGCTTGCCACTGGCATCGAGAGATTGCAGCAAATGCTATCAAAGCTTCCTTCGATAGCAGTGGCAGTGACTGTAGAGTGGGATGGGAAAAAGTTTGCAAGCCAGATGCACAATGAAACTACTAAGCAACTGGCAGTACTAGTGTGATGAAGAGAGTCTGAGAAGTTGTTGTCGGTCCCAGAGATACCTAACAGCACAGGAGCAGCACATGCCAAAGCTGTATTCTAGGTTCAGCAGGATTGGCAGCTCTTGGATAAAGTGAAGTTTATATCATTCAGCATGACCAACAGTATCACTGGTACAAAGGCTGGTGCATGCGTCCTCTCGCAATAGAAACTTTAGAAAGACCTACTGAGTTTGCTGTGTAGGCACCACATTCAAAAGCTAATTATTGCAAGCATGTTTGATAAATTATGGCTTGCATCGACAGGTCTAAATATAAAGTTGTTTGAGAGATTTTCGACTACCTAGAATCAGATGGATAAAACCAAGTTTTTGTCTGGAATGAAAGATGACATAGTTTCAACTAAGCTACGTTCACTTAAGGAGTATCTAGTTGAATTTTGCACCCAGCTTGCACAATGCCATCAACGAGAAGATTACAATGAACTGTTAGTTAACACTGGCACTCCTGTTCCTTGGTTTGCCGGAAAGCCCAGACATACACATCAATACTCCAGGCACCTACCATTGGGCCCAATGGATGGTCAAAGTGATATACGCTCTGAAGATCTTTGTGTTTTGCCACTAATTTCAATTAACTTTGACAGAGTTAAAAAATCTGTGTCAATTTTGAACTTTTACTGTCCAATTATACTTGAAGGCATGATGCCTCTGTCTGATCCCAGCCACATCACCGCCAAATGACTTGACCTTACTGCAAGAACTCATAGCATACAAAGGAATCAACACTTCTGTTGCTGAGGCAGCAATAAAACTTTCAATAGACACCTGTGGTACCTCAGTGAGATTATGGTAGGTCTGTTTTTTTTGACAGTGAAGTTTGAACCACAGAAAAAGTTGAGATGGTACTGGCTATGCAGAAGGAAGGCAGTGATATATGCTTAACTTGCGTGCAGCTGGCCAAAGACCTTGTGTCACACAAGAAGCGTCATCACTTCATGTTTTCCAACATAAAAAAAACTGTTTGCTACACTGGAAATAAACCAAGATTTTCTTCATCAAGATCATTATCTGTGGCACACTAAGGCAAGTTACATCGATTCATCGTCAAAAGTCGGACAGAAAATCGTGAATGATGCCACCAAATGCTCCATTCCACTCATGAGTACATTTAATTTGTCAATGATCACTCAAGAAAAGCAGATACAGTTTATTATCCAGTGTTTGGAGAAGAATTATCGACATGACTATCCTGAACCAAATAAAGCATGTTTTGTTAGAAGAAGTGAACCTGTGAAACTGCTGTAAAATTGTATGTTTACTTTGCTGCAAGACATTTATTTAAAAAAATTGTTAGTTTTGTCATGATTGAGCCACTATTGAACAATGTTACAATTTTATGAAATTTTGTGTATGTTACAATCACACCAAAGGGAATTATTTCCAGGGGTGAGACCTAAAAATTTGCACAAAAAATGTTTGACTATCACCCTACTGTGCACAAGGCTAGGTTCACATTTGCGAATGAGCCGCAGCGTTTCGTAAAAAAACGCAAATGCATGGCAAAACGCATGCAAATGCATAATAATGCTGCGTGTTTTATCAGCATCAACTTACGCATGATGGACAAAAAATGCAATGCACGCATTTGCATGCGTTTTTGCATGCGTTAGCGCTGTTTATGCACATGTGTTTGTTATGAAAAAAATTTTTCAAGGAGAATTTCCTTGACACAAGCCAAGCCCAATGGGTGGGGCTCATGGGATTTCTGTATATAGACCCTTGTGCAAACGCAAGCGAAAGCATGTCCTTGCGTTCCTATGCATTCCCATAGACTGTAATGCATTGTTTTGATGCAATCCTTCCGCAAGCGTCTGCATGCGTATGGCGGTGGAAATTTGATGGCAAAAAAATTCTAATATGGTGCATCAGCCGCGCCCAGCCGCACACCGTGAAAATACGCATTCGTAAGCAAACCTGGGTGAACGCATGCAAACGCATGCACCTGCGTCTGCAATGTTACAGATAGGAAATCAAGACGCATACAGATGTATGCATCAGAAACACTGTGGACACACCCAGAAATGTGAAACCAGCCTAAGGCTTTTTTTTAGATGAAAAAAAATGTGAAGGTAGCCTTTGGTGACTTTCAAATGACTGTGTGCTGGTCAGCATTGTGAATCAGTATTTATGGGACTAAAATGGGAAAAGTCCAAATTTTTCCATAATATTTTTTCTACATAAGATCTTCAGCTAGTTTTGGCTAATAATGTTGCAATATTCTGTACTAACCAGAGAACTACTATGTCAAAGAGACTTTAGACTGGCAAATATATTTGCATGGAAATTAATTCTGCACAAACTTTAAAAAAAATCCAAATTTTGGAGAATATGGATTTTTTTGTAACTTGTTCAGTGCAAATTCAGAAAAATGGTAGCGAGCTGTGAACGCCATCTTGTTAAAAAGTAGAGGGCTGCCAAAATGGTCCATTAAAAATAAAACATGCTCACCTCACACTTTTCTGTTTGCCCTGATACCCTTTATCCTTTGTCTGTTCCTTTACACCTCCAAGGTGTCACATGCTTCGTAACCCACTTACAGACCACAGTCTCAACCTAGCGTCATCACCTGGTCGCGACTTATGGTTGCCGGTTACAGAGGTTACTGCGCATGCATAGTGATCTCCATGACCTGTTGACAGCCTGAAGCCCCAGTCTAGATTGAACACTGTGCTTGACATGTAATGGAAGAAGTCACAGAAAATTACACAGTAGTCAGGAAGCAGCGGGGATGGTGCAAAAGGTGAGCAATGAGATGAGTGTATATATATATATTTTTTTCATTTTAATCTTTTGTCATCTGCTAACCTCTCCAGCCACCCCCATTTCTCCATGCCATCGTTGCAATGCATTTCTGGGGGAGTGTATATTTTAAGCCAGGGCTTCCGGCCATGAAGAGTTGATTGCGCATGCTCTGGGGTCTACTCGGTATGGTAAGTCCTTGACTAGAGTGAACACCAGTTTGGAGTTGGAAAGCAATGAAGGTGAGGAGGACCGGACATTGAGCAGGAACCAGTGGGAGTGGCCTTAAGCCCTTTTTGACATGGTCAATTTCAATGTTGGCTTTTTTTGTTTTTTCCTCTCCTCCTTTCAAAGACCATAACATTTTATTTTCCCATCATAGACGTATGAGAGCTTGCTTTTGCAGGACCATTTGTACTGTTGAAAAAATTATTAATTAAATCAGACTGTGTATGAGAGCACAGGAAAAAAAAATTAAAGTTCAGTGAAATTGCAAAAAAACACACAATTCTGACATTTTTTTTAAATTGTTTTTACGGTGTATGTTGTGTGGTAAAAATGACCTGGCATCATGATTTTCTAAGACAATATGATAATGGATATACCAAATTTTTCAGTCAAGTTTTTTTTAATTATTTTACTTTTGAAATAAAATTTGTAATTTTGGAGAAAATTATTTTTTTAATTGTGTTGCTATATTCTGAGAACTGCAATGATTTCATTTTCGGTCAGTGGAGCTGTGTGACGGCTTGTTTTTTGCAAGCAATAAAACTTTTTTATTTTTGCCATTTTGGTTAGATATGGCGCTTCTTACTCAATTTTTTTGTGGTGTTGTGATAACTAAAAAAAACTAAAATCTGGAGGTTTTCTTCTCTGTTTGCAACATTTATAGATTGGGTTAATTAATTTTACATATTATTAGATTGGATGTTTATGGATGGGGTGATACTACATATGTGTATTTTTATATCTATATTTTTAATGGGGAAAGGAATAGTAATTTGAACTTTTATCCTTTTTTATTTATTTATTGCAATTTTCTTCACTTTTGAATTTATTTGTTAGTACCCTTAAGGACTAGAACTTGCTATCATCTGATCACTAGTGTTGAGCATTCCGATACTGCAAATATCGGGTATCGGCCGATATTCGCTGTATCGGAATTCCAATACCGAGTTCCAATATTTTTGTGATATCGGAAATCGAAATTGGAAGTTCCTATAAGTTCCCAGGCGTGTGCGGTGCATATGGTTCCCAGGGTCTGGAGGAGAGGAGACTCTCCTTCAGGCCCTGGGATCCATATTCATGTAAAAAATAAAGAATAAAAATAAAAAATATGGATATACTCACCCCTCCGACAGACCCTGGACCTCAGTGGTGCAACCGGCAGCCTCCGTTCCTAAGAATGCAGTGAGTGTAGTACCTGCGATGATGTCGCGGCTTGTGATTGGTCGCGTGAGCGGTCACATGAGCGGTCATGCGACCAATCACAAGCCACGACGTCATCGAAGGTCCTTCACTCTTCATTCTTAGGAACGGAGGCAGACGCTTGCAGTGGTGACAGCCAGGGCTCGTCCGAGGGTGAGTATATCCATATTTTTTATTTTTATTTTTTATTTTTTACATGAATATGGATCCCAGGGCCTGAAGGAGAGTTTCCTCTCCTTCAGACCCTGGGAACCATCCAGGATCACTTCCGATATTTGTGTCCCATTGACTTGTATTGGTATCGGGTATCGATATCGGCGATATCTGATATTTTTGGGATATCGGCCGATCCAATCCGATACCGATACTTTCAAATATCGGAAGGTATCGCTCAACACTACTGATCACTTGTACTATACAAAGCAACACTTGCAATAAAAATCACACTTTCCTCTGAAGTCCAGCCATAGGCCAAGATTCAACAGAGACCCCTGTCTGGAAGAGCAACTTATTGGTGCCCTGCGACTGCATCTCGGGGCATTGATGGGCACACAAAATAAAGCGTCCCCACACATTTAACATGTTTAACATGTTAAAAGTCATACTTGCATCATACATGTACAGCAGATTTTAGAAGAGTTTAAAAATTGCCACAAAGATGAATGTGTGGTTAATAACAGGGCTCATAACAAATGTAACATAATGAGTGCTAAAAAAAAAAATATTATAGAGCTTGAGTACTTGAATCATTTTACAGGGTAGATTGCTGCTGTGACTTCTGACAATCTTCTGATTTCTTCCAACCAGAAATGGCAAAAAAAATTTGTCATGCCCATTGCATTATGGGTTGAAACTAGTGTTGAGCATTCCGATACCGCAAGTATCGGGTATCGGCCGATATTTGCTGTATCGGAATTCCGATACCGAGATCCGATACTTTTGTGGTATCGGGTATCGGTATCGAAACAACATTAACGTGTAAAATAAAGAATTAAAATAAAAAATATTGCTATACTCACCTCTCCGACGCAGCCTGCACCTTACCGAGGGAACCGGCAGCATTGTTTGCTTAAAATTCGCTCTTTAACTTCCTTATGCGAAGTCCCGGCTTGTGATTGGTCGCGCGCCGCCCATGTGACCGCGACGCAACCAATCACAGCAAGCCGTGACGTAATTTCAGGTCCTTCAGGATTTTAAAATTACGTTCCGGCGTTGTGATTGGTTGCGTCGCAGGCACATGGGCGACGCGACCAATCACAAGCCGTGACGTCACGGGAGGCTGGACACGCGCGCATTTTAAAATGCGCGCGTCTCCTGCCTCCCGTGACGTCACGGCTTGTGATTGGTCGCGTCGCCCATGTGACCGCGACGCAACCAATCACAGCAAGCCGTGATGTAATTTCAGGTCCTTCAGGATTTTAAAATTACGTTCCGGCGTTGTGATTGGTCGCGTCGCAGTCACATGGGCGACGCGACCAATCACAAGCCGTGACGTCACGGGAGGCAGGAGACGCGCGCATTTTCAGACCCTGGGAACCATCAGGAATACCGTCCGATACATGAGTCCCATTGACTTGTATTGGTATCGGGTATCGGTATCGGATTAGATCCGATACTTTGCCGGTATCGGCCGATACTTTCCGATACCGATACTTTCAAGTATCGGATGGTATCGCTCAACACTAGTTGAAACATAATATGCAATCATATATAACAATATTGTGTAAAGTAAGCTTGTTAGCAGTAGAGGATAGCTTTGTAATAGGGCAAATTAAAGTACATTAAAAGGACAAAATATTGTTTACCAACACCATTTATTGACTTCATATACTGTTGTACCCTCTTCATGCAAACTTAATAATTGAATTTTGCTATGGATTATTTTGAGTATCTATGAAATGGGCTTTGTATTGATTTTGTAACTACACTGTATGATGACGTTATCCCTTAGAGTGTCATGTATGGATATGTATGCCCTAAGCAGGTCAATGAGGTGATAACTGTCATTTGAAGGGACAGAAAAGCAATCATTGCTTTTCCATTACTTACTGTTTTATGTCTGCAAGTGACACATTATGACATCTATGATATAGACATCATCCTGTAATTATACTGTGAAATAAATTACATTTTGCACACTAATAATCACAATGTATAGACTGTAGCAAGACACAAAGAATTCACATTGATCCTCTGAAGAAAAAATATGGAAGGGTAAAAGTAGGTAAAATTAAAAACAATCACAAACAGTCTGTTGTACTGTATAACTTTAGTAAATCTCTTTCTCATATTTCTTACAAAGAAATATAAAAAATCAATGTGGCGTAAAAATAAAAAATAAAAAGTCAGTGTCAACCTTCCAGTTACTAGAGAAAGACAATGATGTGTCACAACTCTGCTGTCGGAATGCCAGGGGCCAGAGGCTCCTTCCCTGTGCCTAATGTTAGAGGTTCCTTAGCTATCGCTGCTCCCCAGATTAGTTCTGATGGTGAAGATGCCGGGGCCAAGTACCTTATTGAACTTCTGAATCAGCTATGTATCTGTCCCACTCACCCCCCAGGGAAGTGGGGAGTAACAGTGTATGTATAAACATAAACCAGACTAACAAGGGAAGATGTACAGGGATAAATGAAATGTCAAACATACAACAGAGAGGCACACTGGTGATAAAAGGAAGGAAAACTAAATAGGAGAGGATTAAGATTTGCACACAGCGGAAACACCACACAATGGTCACAGATCAACACTCCAAGCGCCTTTGCCAACAACTGACTCCACACCAGGCAGTACAAAACTAACACTGGTAATCCAGACTACCATAGGCAAAACAGTAGTGATGAGCGAATATACTCGTTTCTCGAGATTTCCCGAGCACACTCGGGTGATCTCTGAGTATTTTTTAGTGCTCGGAGATTTAGTCTTCCTCACCTCAGCTGAATGATTTACATCTCTTAGCCAGCTTCATTACATGTGGGGATTCCCTAGCAGCCAGGAAATCCCCACATGTACTTATGCTGGCTAACAGATGTAACTCATTCAGCTGCGGCGATGAAAACTAAATCTCCGAGCACTAAAAAATACTTGGAGGTCACCCGAGCTTGCTCGGGAAATCTCGAGTAACGAATATATATTCGCTCATCACTACTAAACAGTTGATATCATCCAAGCAAGAAGGCTTCAGAGACTTTAAGATGAACAGATTTACCCATGCACTGCTAACAGAAACCTGCACTGTTTATTATGAAGGAGAAGTGTTTCTAGTCAGTGCAGTAGTACATGAAATCAAAAGCTGCAGTCAACTGGCCCCTCTCTGTTTCAGTAAACCCACAACATATGGTAAATAGAAGTCAAAGAAGAAACAGAATTGATTGGATAGTGATGTCTCTGCAATCTGAAACCACTTTGTGCAAAAAAAAAATGAATTGAGCAAATACCTAACCTACCTAATTTTTAAACAATTATTGGTTTTGAGACCAGAGGCATTGGCAAGATTTTGCCTAACAAGTGATTCATTTTTTATTGCTTTCAAAGATTACTTAGCAACACTAGCTGACAACTTGACTAAAGACTAATGACTACTTGACAAATTATGTACGCAAACAGTGTACTTAGGAAAATTATCTTAGACAAGTGCCAAATACAATACCCTTGTCAGTACCATCCAAAATTGTACCACATACAGGCCTATTTACAATGAGTCTTGAAGACGTACCCTGAGTAAACTGAGGAGTAAATGGAGATGGATGCTTCTGGTAGACCCAGCTCCTGCTGGAAAAGTAGTCTTTCCACGCTGTGGTAGTATTTAATAGTAGCTTTGTTATGCCTTTCAAGTATGTACCGAACCCTTTTTTTAAAAAAAAAAGCTGCAGGTATATAGGTGAGTAGTTTACTTTTTAAAGAGTCCGGCACGAACTTAAAACATGTAATAAAGCTGCCATCAAATACTACGACAAAGTGGAATGCGACAAAGTGGAATGACTACTTTTCCAGCAGCAGCGAGGTCATCCAGAAATGCACATCTCCTTATGCTGTTCAATACTGTTGTGCAGTACAGGGACTAGCACCAGAGGGCGAGGAAGGGAGGTAACAGGAGCTCACCTCAAGTGAATACCAGCAGAGCTGAGCAAACACTGGTAGGAGGCAACAGAGAGAGGTCATACAAGCCAACTTCTATACATTCAAGCAAATAAGGTAGCACACTGTAGCGCTGAAACATGCAAACATGAAACATGAAAATTTAACTGCATTACTGCACTAGAAATATGAAAAATGAGAGCATTTAGCGCATAAAAAAGGCCAATTTTATGTGTACCTGGTAGCCACTTTACGGCATCTCTCTTATACCAGGTCCTACGATTTCCTTCCTCACTGAGAATAAACGTCTCCATCTGAATGGGTGCCTATGAAAACCTCTTGTGAGACTACCATTCTCTCTCTCTGTGGAGGGGTAATGGACCTGCTGTAATTAAAACACCTGTGACTAGGAGGCGGAGTGCTCGGTCAGAAGGCTAAATAATACATTTGAAAAAACTGACTGTCACATCCATACATAGACTAAGTGTGAACAGGTGCTAAACCTAGAGTCGCCAATTCCTATACATTCAAGCAAATAAGGTAGCACACTGTAGCGCTGAAACATGCAAACATGAAACATGAAAATTTAACTGCATTACTGAACTAGAAATATGAAAAATGAGAGCGTTTAGCGCATAAGAAAGGCCAATTTTATGTGTACCTGGTATCCACTTTACGGCATCTCTCTTATACCAGGTCCTACGATTTCCTTCCTCACTGAGAATAAATGTCTCCATCTGAATGGGTGCCTATGAAAACCTCTTGTGAGACTACCATTCTCTCTCTCTGTGGAGGGGTAATGGACCTGCTGTAATTAAAACACCTGTGACTAGGAGGCGGAGTGCTCGGTCAGAAGGCTAAATAATACATTTGAAAAAACTGACCGTCACATCCATACATAGACTAAGTGTGAACAGGTGCTAAACCTAGAGTCGCCAACTCCTATACATTCAAGCAAATAAGGTAGCACACTGTAGCGCTGAAACATGCAAACATGAAACATGAAAATTTACAAGCCAAGTCAGCAACAGTCAGGAAAGCAGTGTCAGAGGGGCAGGCAGGAGCAAGGTCTGAAGCAAGCCAGAGATCAAAAAGCCAGTTGGGAGCGTGGTAACAAGAGGACGAGATAAAAGCACAGCCAGAAACACACCAAAGGTCAGAGCCAGACAGATCAATCCAAATCAGGAACGGAAGAGCAGGTCAGAAGTCAAGCAGAGAAGATTAACCCCCGCCTGACCAGGTCGGAAAGCAAACCCCGATCTGGATCATGACAAATAAATTTGCAGATGAAGATTTTCTTCAATCTGTGGGAGTGACTGGAGCAGCTGTATACTCTATGTGCATACAGTGGGGTCAAGACAATCACAACTTGGTCAGATGAGCTTTCATTTCATCTTCCCTTAACATCCTCTACTCTATGCTATCTATTATGAATAAACTGAAATAGTGCTAGCCACATCCCAATGACATTTATTTAATTCATATGAGTGTCAGAAGATGCATAGCAGTGCCTCAAACATGCCCCATAACTTGCTTAAAGTCTTGCTGCACTCAAATGGTATTGCTGTGCTAGGAGAAACAGAGCCACCTTTGAATAATGTCATCAATAAGGAAGCAGCTCACTTGGTTTTGAGAAATACAATCAAGGATTAGGAAAATAGAATTTTTCAAATCTCATTGATCATAAGTTGATTTAGACTGGTACGATGTGATACATAGCTATACTCTCTGCTCCTGAAAATATCATCAGGGATGCTATGTGCAAGGTTTGCAACCTTGTCTTGATTCCTGGAAGATGAAATTTTATAGAACACGAAGAGAACTGAGCATGGGCCCTCCTGGTATTCTGCAAAGCAAGCATAAGATTGTAACACTGAAAAGAGTGATGAAACATGGAGAAGTCAATCAAGATCAATGATCAAAGGTTTATTAAGGCTCAAGATTTATCAAGAAGAGCCTGAGCACTTGCTGGCTTGAGACCACTAGCTTGACTCTTAGGACCTCATTAGCATACATGATAAAGTAAGATTTCTTGCTTGTTAAGAAAAATGGGAAAACTAATAGTAATTTGACCATACTGCTTTGCACAGTTAATCATTTTCTTTATTATATTGTTGTTGGCATGCTGCTTGTACCTTTGTCTTACATAAAGACATTTTTAGAATGTACTAGAAAGAAATTCTAGGAATGATTGTCTGCTGGTTTGGTTTTTGCACGAATGAGTCAGGATGTTGAAGGTCAATCCTAATTTTTTAAATCAGTATTAAACAGACAGGGCTGGTGTTTTAAACAAAATAATCATTGAGCTTATTAATATGATCATATGCATAAGTTTTGGTTATTTGGCAAACATTGTGTAAGGCGGTTCCTTAAGGCAGGTAGCCAGATAATCCTCTAAAAAGCTGAAGTCTGAGGTTGGGTCCTCAGATTTCTCATTTCTCTTATGGAGACATTTCTGTGTCAGTGTATTCTTGTTTATTACTTTTAACCTCTTTTTATTCTAACCTCGCTTCTAAATGAACTTTTTCAACTGCATCACCACAAGACGTTTGATGGTTTCCATATTTGTTTAAAAGGCCATTTATTTGGATTAAAAGAACTGCCAGAATACCTTTAGAACAACTGATTCATTTTGTTTACTTAAAATCATGTTTTTTTGTATGTATTTTTGGCCAATTTTAAATGAAAAAAATTGGGTCATTTTGCTTCAGCAGTCTGTGTGTATCACAGTACATGTCAGGCTACAGAACATGTTAACAAATCACTTAGTAGGTTCATCTTGCAACTTGGGTCTTTAAACTGCATGTCTCTCCTCCTGCACAATCTTGTACACTAATTTATGTTCAAATGAATACAGCATTGATGAAGACGAAGATAAGGCTTGTTACTTCATTTTTAAAGTAGCACCCCCATGAATATTTTTTTTTCATTAAATGTGTGTATTTATGTACGTTGTGTAGTGTGAGTGTATTAATATACTCACTACTACTTTCTCCAGCATCCAGCGCTACTCCTCTTCACAGTGACATTATTGCAATCTAGTCTATCTGGCTCACTCTAGGCTCTATGCTCTATGCGTGAGTTGGCGGTCTCTTTAACAACACTATGCAGCTTCATTTTGACATTTCACTTGGCTTACTCTGTAAAAGCCACTTCCGGGTCACCCAAAACTCAGCGTTACCTTGAGAATCTTCAAAGGGGTGACGTCACTGAGAAGAGGAGAATTAAACTGGACATGGAACAAAGCGGTGGTAGGTGAGTATATTAATACACTCACGTGACATTACATGCACATATACACACATTTAATGAGAAAAAGTATTCATGGAAGTGCTTCTTTAACATTTCCTACCATGCCGCAGGTGAAAAATTGTGAAACTAAATTTTCGGGCAAATTTTCCTGGCTTGCCCCAGACAAAACAATCTTAAATAAAGCCAATGTAATGCAACTGCAAGGCAGGGGGCGCAGGTAGGGGGAAAAAGGTAACACTCACATGTAGCACCACAGTGCAAAGCGAGGAGCGCTACTAGGAGGCGGCAGAGTAGTCAGACAGGTCAGTCAGCAACAAACAGGTAGACGAAGTACCAGAAGTCACAGCAATAAACATGGTCAGAGACAAGCCAGAAATCAAAACCACACGGAAGCGTAGGACCCAAAATGTGAGAAAGAAGATGTAGTTGGGGTACGAGCAAAAGAGTCAAAGCCAGACGGGCAACATAGTAACAGAGATGGAAAGCTGGTGGCAGAATTCAAGCCGAGTCATACACTGTAGGAAAGCACCAAACACACACTAAGT
Organism: Ranitomeya variabilis; assembly: GCF_051348905.1. Taxonomy (NCBI): domain Eukaryota; kingdom Metazoa; phylum Chordata; class Amphibia; order Anura; family Dendrobatidae; genus Ranitomeya; species Ranitomeya variabilis. The sequence goes on along the minus strand of NC_135237.1, from coordinate 265,528,673 downwards.
CAGGGATCGAGAACAGGTCAGGCACAAATACAGGTTATCAGAGGCAGAAGGATCACTAGGGTTTACGGGTCAGCTGCTCAAGCCACGGACTGGAACTATCACTGACAAATGCTACCAGGAGTGGGTGGCTCCAATAATTAGCCACCCACAAACCAAAGAGAGGCAGGAAAGGTTAACCCCACCATAACCAGGCCGGGGAAAGAAAATCAAGAAGCAAACCCCGACCTGGATCATGACAGCCAAATAATACTTGGGAAAAGAGCTTATATAGGAACACATTTCCAAGAAATTGTCACCTATATACGCAATTCAGGCATTAGAAATACATTCACAATATACAGTACTTCTTCCCTGCTTGTTTTTGTCTAACCCCTTTTCCAAACACTGCTATTCCCTTTGCTCTACTTTACTTTGTACTTCTGCTGTTCCTCCAGCGCGGCATATAGCTATGGAGTAAATACATTGATTTGATGTTTTCTATAATTTTAAATTACAGCTGTCATTGAATGCTATGATGGCTTCATAAATCTGTAAATTGTCAGCTCACTGTAGTATTAGTTGTAAGTAGAAGAACAGTGATAATGTGGATAAAAATAGAAATAAAGAAATGTGCAGAGAACATACAACAAACATGATTTAAGAAAAAAAGATAGATTACTGTAATTTGATGATCATGTGGGCACAACTTCTTTGACCTTCACAATCATTAGTAATTGTTAGGCAAGATCCTCAAAGCATTTTACCCTACGTTCACTGGCTCTGTTGGGGCTTACATCCAAAACCCCCATAAAATGGTATTCGGGTGTATGTGCTAATAGTTCCATTGACAGAAACGATGCAGTCGAAGTCAGAGTGTGCTCTGTTGTACATTATTTCTTGCAGTATACCCCAAGGTAAGTATACTATGTCTTGGTGCCCACCTCCATCTGCATCATCCTAGTCAATGGTCCCGTCAGCTCATACTCACATTTTGCAAGGTTTCAAACATAAGTCCCAATGGAATCACTGAAACATAGCATTATGACTGCAATTGTACCAAAACTCCAAGGTCACTCTCATTTTTTTTTTTGTAAATTCTTTATTTATAAACAAATGTAGTTAATAACAGTAAGCATACAAAGATCACATAAATTGTCACAGAAATTAAAGCAATAGGGAATTCAAGGACTACGCAATTAGAAAGGGAGAAGAGAGAGAGGATGTTAGGGTAAGGGGAGGGGAAAGAGTTGGAAAAGAGAGGGGAGGGAAAAGGAGCCAGAGTTTAAGGTTAAAGGGGAAAGGGAAAGAGGAAGAGAGGGGTGGGAGACGAGGGATAAAATAATAGGGAGAATGGGGGGTTTCAAATAAAACAACTTGAAATGGTACAATGGGTTGAGTCCTAGCAATTAACGTAATAAGTTCAATGAAATTACAACTAGAGATAACTTAAACAGTCTAGGCATACATTAAAAGAAAAAGGCACGTTAAGCTGTTTGGGCAGCTCAGAATTCCCTCTAAGGGGACCAAATTCGCACGAACAGGTCATGGCTATTCATCTCCCAACTAGAAAATTCTTCCAGCCGTGAGATTTGGTCAACCTTAGAAAACCACTCTGCCATAGTATGAGGGATATATCTCTCCAATGCAGGGTGATTATATGTTTTGCTGCGCTAATCAGCAGAGGAAGAAGTCTGTGCCTCCTGGGCCTGTAGTTTTTGGATGGGCAAGAGAGCAAAATTTCAGAAGCCTGCAAATTAGTTCTGGTTAACTGTAATTTTTGCAAAGTTTTATTAATTTCCCTCCAAAATTTACTCAATTTAGGGCAGTCCCAGAATATATGAGTATGATGACCTAAAGAGTTATGACAGCGCCAACAAGAATCATCGTCAGCAAGACCTAGTTGGGTCAGTTTAGCTGGGGTCAAATGCCACCTAGTCTAGAATTTTATATCAATTCTCCTGAAGTAATATGCATCGAGAAAAACCGCGTGCATTAGTTAAAATGCTCGAAACCTGAACCCCTGTGAAGGTAACCCCCACTTCTAGTACCCAAGAGTGGATAAATGTGGGTTTAGACTGGTCAGATGGGGTATTAAGGTGTGCATAGATGCGAGAGATGTTTTTCATTTTTGGATGAGGAGCTCTGGACACTATGTCAAGCCAAGACCAGTTAGTTTTGTGCAGAAACTTCTGTTTAAAATTGAGAAGCGTGCGTCTAATATGTTGTGTTTGGAGAAAAATTTTAGGCTGTTTCAGGGAATCTTGAGGCCAAGTCTCTCCTAGAAAGACCTTATTATTATAGAAGTCTCTCAGGGGTTCTTTGGGAAGAGAAGACCATAAGCCATATGGATCTCTATAACTCGGGTCTAGCAAGAAAGGTATAGTGAAAATTGGGGCCAACATGGAGCGGAAAGAGTCCAAGGGGAGGTCCTTGTTTAGTAAGCGTTTAATTCTAAGTGTAGTTGAAGTCACCTCATCTAGTCTAAGCTTAGTAGGCTTAGCCATTGACCAGAGTCAGGGTATTCCATCAGGCCCTAGTAATGCTAGGTCCATGTTATCTTGTTCTCCTTTCTCGTAGCTAGAAACAATCCTCAACCATCTACATAAATGTACCGCTCGAAAGTATATAGCTGGGTCAGGAACTCTCAAACCACCTGATGAGCTCGAGTGGGAAAGAAAACTATATGTAATTCTGGCTGGTTTCTGTTTCCAGATGAATTTGGTTATTAAGGATTTTAAGTTCCTAAAGTAGGTTAGTGGGACATTGGGACATTAATGGGGACCATGCTTAAGGTGTATAGAATGATTGGCATGATGTACACCTTAAAAACGTTAATACGACCCAACCATGACAGTGTGGGCAGATTATACGTTTTCAACAGGCACTCTACCTTTTTGAATAATGTGTAGTAGTTGGCTTGAAAGAGGTTATTAGGGTCTCTTGTTATAGATAGTCCTAAGTATTTTATGGAATGAGTGGACCAAGTAAAGGGGAATTGGGTACGCATGGCAATTAAAAGGGAGTGTGGGAGGGAGATATTTAAGGCTACAGATTTTGAGGTGTTTATTTTGAAATTAGATAGTTGTCCAAATTGCTGAAAAATGCCCAGAATTACCGGGAAGGCCTGGGAAGGGTTAGTGGTTAAGATTAGCAGATCGTCAGCGAATGCTAACATTTTTAACTCTAAAGAGCCAATCTTCAGACCTCTAATAAGTGTTTCTTGTCTGATTTTTTGTATTAGTGTTTCTTTCAATGACTAGTATAAATAAAGACGGGGACAAAGGGCATCCCTGTCTCATGCCATTGTGAATATTGAAGCTATTTGACAGGGTGCCATTTATACTTACTTTAGCAGTGGGTTGTGAGTAAAGGGAAAAAATTGCATTAATAAACTGCAGCGGAAAGCTAAACTTAATCAGTGTCTGTTGCATATATCTCCAGCTCACCCTATCAAAAGCTTTCTCAGCATCCGTTGATAGAAGGGCCAGAGGAATCCCCCTATTTTTAGCGAACGTTATGGATTGGATGATTTTGGCTGAGTTGTCCTTACCCTCCCTTCCCCTTACAAACCCCGCTTGATCTGTGTGAATCAGTTTGGGTAAGAAAGTGCTTAATCTATTTGCTAAGATTTTTGCCCATAGTTTGATGTCGGAATTAAGTAAAGAAATAGGTCTGTAGCTAGAGCACACAGTTGGATCTTTACCCTCTTTTGGCATTACAGAGATGAAGGCCTCTAAGGATTGCTTGGGCATGGGTTGACCTTCTAGAAATGAGTTGAACAGAGATACTAAATGGGGCTGTAGCTGTTTGATGAATTTTTTGTAATAAATAATAGGCAGTCCATCCGGACCTGGAGCCTTTCTGTTGGGGATTGTTGCTAGAGTGTCCAGTATCTCTTTAGGGGAGATGGGTGCTAATAATCCCTGATGGCCTTCTATAGAAACCTTGGGGAGCTTAAGGGGTAGTAGAAATTTGTTAATCTTATTAGAAGCCTCTGATGGATCCCCTAAGTTTCGTGGAGTGGGTAGGTTATAAAGGCCTTCATAAAAAGTTCTAAACTCCTCAGCAATGTCAGAAGTTTTATGTTTAAGCGATTTGTCAGTTGATAGAATGTGATTTATAAACTTCTTTTCATTGCGCTTCTTAAGTAGTGAGGACATTAGTTTACTGCCTCTATTGCCATGTAGATAAAATTTTTGCTGACTCCTCATGTAAAATTTGGCTGACTGCATATTGAGGAGGTTTTTTAGAATATGTCTCAAATCTAGTAACTCCTTTTGTATTAACATACTTTGGAATTTTTTATGGATTTTCTCTAGGGTGTTAATTTGGTGTATTACTGATATTGTTTGCTTTGCCCTTTCTTTTTTGACAAAGGAACCCAGAGCTATGAATTCACCCCTCATAATGGCTTTGTGTGTTTCCCAGATAGTGGGAATTGGTGGTTCTGAATGGGAGTTTTCCTGGAAAAAGCAGTCCAGAGTGTTTGCTAATCTAGTTGTGTGGGGACCCGAGTCCAGTAAAGTTTCGTTTAAGGTCCAGGACATTGTCTGTTTGGGTAAGGATGAAATACTCATCTCTATAAAGACGGGGCATGGTCTGACAGTGTCATAATATCGATTATAGCCGATTTGATTAGTTGAAAGCATGGCATCGGAGTTAAAAGATAATCTATTCTATGGTAGATGTTGTGGGGGGGTGAGTAAAAGGTATAGTCTCTATCGGTGGGATGGAGTGTCCTCCAAGTATCAATGAGGTTTAATGATTGTAGAGAGAGGTGTAACTTCCTAAGGGCTTTTTGAGATATGTGGGTCTTTCCAGGTGAAGTATCTAAGAATGGGTTGAGAGGTAAGTTAAAATCTCCACCAACTACCGTTACCCTCTCCACAAATAGCTTCAGAATGTTCAATGTTTTACATAGTCAACCTATTTGATCACGATTTGGAGCATAGAGATTACATAAAGTTATTTTGGTGTTAGCAATAAGGCCTTTAAGCATAATAAATCTTCCCTCAGAGTCTGACAAGGAGTCCTCAAGCGTAAAAGGCACATTTTTCCCAATGAATATACTAACTCCTCTAGAAGCTGAGGTACCTGTGCTATGGAACCAATAGGGGAAGTAGGATCTGGACAAGTCGGGAACTCTGTTTTGCTTAAAATGGGTCTCCTGTAAAAAGGCAATACTTGTCTTTTTGGAGTGTAAAAATCTCAACATTTGTCTCCTTTTATTTGGTGAGCGTATGCCTTTGACATTATATGAAGCCACAACAATGGTGGCAAATGGATCGAAATCAGTCTTGACTGAATAGATGGGGGTGCTAGGAGTGCTCGTATGTATGGACTGTACCTGTACCAAAACAATAAGAACCAGGGAAACAACGAAAACTGGGGGAGAGATAAACAATTATATACAAACAAACTGCCCATCTGCCGCAGAGGCGGGGGCTAGGGAATCCTCCCATAGCAGATAGGGTGATCGTGCTTCCACGCATGAGCGGCGATCTGTCAAGTGAAAAAGAACAATTTTCTAACATCAAGAATTAGCATGTATCTATTACTATCTGAAAGATGGAAAAACAACAGTTGAAGACAATGGTAAAATACATACATATCAAACCAGTGGCATGGAGTGTAAAGACTCATGGAAGGGGCTTCTTTTTAACTCCCGATTTCCTCTGTCTGGGGGATGCCAGCCTTTTAACCGAAGACCAGTCACCCTGGCCCCCCAAAATCTCTCTTAATGGGGGAGATGAGTATGGGTCCATTTCCATAGGGAGCCAGGAGGGGATCTCCAGTGGGGCCAGATTAAAGGTGTCCCACACTTTAGGGAGGTCCTCTGGGCTTCTGACGATCACTTGTTTACCTCCACCATGTATGACCAGGCCAAAAGGGAAAAGCCACTTATAAAGAACTTTGCTGGAGCGCAGGGCATCAAGCAACGGTCTCAAGACCCTACGCTTCATCAGGGTGGATGAAGCTAAGTCCTGAAACAGCTGTATGGAGGATCCTTCATAGCAAAGCGATTTATGATCCCTAGAGGCCGTCATTATAGCAGCAGTATCTAGGTAGCTCAGTAATCCACAAATAACATCTCTCGGCGGATCAGAAGACTTTGGTTTTGATCTTAGTGATCTGTGGACTCTCTCGATGACCATCTGATCACATTTTTCTTGTGGTAGCAGCAGAGCAAAAATCTCTCTTGTAGCTTTCTCCAGTATCTCCTGGGAGACACTTTCAGGTAGGCCCTTGATTCTTATATTCTTTCTACGGCTCCGATTCTCCTGGTCTTCCAACGCAAGAGATACGTTATTTAGCTGTAGTCTGTGGAAATCGAAGTGGTCCTTCATTATATTAGACTGGCCGATAAGGGAGGATTGTACGTTCTCTAGAGATTCAACTCTGTTTCCTATATGTTAAAGATCAGCCCTCATGCCAGCTATCTCAGCTATTAAAGGTTCCATGGCCTGAGAGAGCAACTTTTTGAGAAATGATCTGGATAATTTTCCTGAGTCAGATTTAGGGAAGTCACTCCCGAAAGCCTCATCGCTGGAATTAGAGTCCTCAACCAGGTCCTCAGTGCCAGTATTGGAATAAGAGATCTTTGGCGTTGCTCTGGCTGCTGATTTATGTTTAAGAAACTTCTCCATTTCTCCTTGTTTTACTTGGTAAAGAGCTGGGGTTAAGCTCTTAGAGGGTTCCTTGCTTGTCTTCACCATTATACTAGCTCAGAATTAGAGATGTAAGCTTATAAAATCACCGCTCGCCCATAGGATGTCAGATTATGTGAACATGTCTTTAGCAAATAGCCCCCATATTCAGTACAAATAAAGGCTTAGTGATGAGAATGAGGGCAGGCTGTGATTCACAGAATGGTTGGTGGCTTATTGCGTACCCTTGATGAGGTGAGGACCCTTTCTCCTCCAGATTTATGTTATTAGTAGGGCGATGCTTCAAATTAATCGTGGCTCAGGAGGATCCAGAAGCATATAAGGGGGGAAAGTCGTTGGGTGTCACAGAGAACAACTTAATGCCTCCGGCTGTTCCTAAAGTTCAGGTCCCGGGTCTGCAGCAGAGGCTGTGAAAGGAGTGCATGCCAAGCAGATTGCTTGCACAGCTATGCAAGATGGCGGCGGCCACGTGTGGTTACCTCCGTGGGCGGAGCCTTCCCGGTCAGACTCCCGCCACCCCTTCCAGCACCGTCCCCGGGAAACCGGAGGGTCTGTGCCCCACATCTCCCTCATCCACCGGCACCCCGGTCTTCACTGCTCTGACCTCGCGGCCAGGTACGCACCCCTGTGGTTTCTTCGGCAGGTGCTGGCTCCTGCTTCCGGTGCCTCGCAATGCGTCCTCGGCAGTGTCGCGGCACCTCCAAATTGCTGTAGTCTGGGGTATCTGCAGCCGAGATCCTCCAGCGGCGAGCAGGTGGGGGAACGAAGAGGCAAAAGGCCGTGCCCCAGGCGCTAAAGTCCCAGTCTGCGATGACACCAGGCCTCCGTCTGCCTCAATACTCCAGTGCATTCCTCGCAAAAACTGGGCTTAATACTTCCAGAGAAGTCACAACAGAATTCCGTCGTCCAGGGCAGCTCTAGGGGTCAATCCTTTGCTGAAAACATCAGCTAAATCTCCTCAAAAGGGAATAATTGTGTGGCTGGGAGCGGGAGCTAACATGAAGCACGTCCGACCTCGTTGCATCCCAAGCCACGCCCCCAGGTCACTCTCATTTTTATAATGACACTGTGCCCCACGGAATTATTGTAGAACTTGATTATGATATATACTGAAGCAATGTAGTTGTAAAGATTGCCAAACAGGTTGCAATACAATTGCATTGCTAAGCACAATATCGTACTATTCAAATACACCTTTCTAGCATTGATCTGACAGATAACCACCTGCATTTCAGTAAAAGTGGGGTTGCATTTTGTGGCGTTTGCCTTGGGCCTCAGAAGAGCTTGTCCCGCTCCGGATAGATAAACCCTTCATACACACAAATTGTTCATTTGCTTCAATAACTTATGTTAAAGTATTAATATTTATTTTAATATGAAATGTTTTATTTATGAACCTACTGCATTGTACTGTTTATATGACATCTCATCTGACTTTAGCTTCAGGGAATGAGCATCAATATTTGCCAGAAGATAGGTCACAGATTCTTAGGCTACACATATTTCTATGTGCTCTAGAATTCATTAAAATATAGAAAACAAAGTATCCCATTATTAATAAAGAAGAAAAGAAAAATACATGAGCAGATAGATAATAGAGTGATAAATACAAACATAGCTCAATAGATAGATAATATATATACATGATCTGGACCTAAAATCTAAGTCCACATTTAATTAAAAATCAGCGCTGTGTTAAAAGTAATAATGCAAAAAAGGAAATTCTTTTTAGCTAATTAAAAAAAAAATGTCAAAAATTGCTCATTTTAACTTGGGTTTCATGTTCTCTATTTGCTATTGCCAATTTTAGGCTTGTTTTCAACACATTTCTAATAAAGAAAGAAGCGTATCTTTAGCATATATAAACATATTTTCTCTAGGCGACCAGGTAATTGGTGAGTATCCACAGTCTAGATTGTTATACAAACAAGTATGCACTTTTGGCAGGTAGATATATTTGGAGCCTAGTGACCTCATTATTCTTTTCCACTTAAGCAAGACATGACATAAACAGGAAAAGAAAAATTCAAAATATCAGCAGCCATAAAAAAAAATTGTGCATGTACATGTGACATAGACATCTAGCTGGTGTATTAAAATTGGTAAGATGTCTGGCTTATAAGGAATAGACAGACAGCTGTAGAAATCTAATGAATCTGGAAATTTAAATATAAATAGAATATATACTCTAAAATTTCCATAGACTTCTGCTTCTCTATTGTGTAACCTCCAGTAGAAAATTTAATAGCAAAATTAAATATGAAAACCATCTTGACACAAACTGGGTTGAACATTGCTTCCCTACGAAAGTGAAAAAGAGAATTGGGAAAACAATTGGATGGATTGAGAGTTTGGGAAATTTTTTGTTAGAGCAACTACACAAAGGACATGGGCACCCAGGTCTAAACTAAATCAAACCCCTTAGCTACTCTGCATAATTAATTTGACATTAAGTTGGAGAAAAGGCTGATCTTTTCTAACAAGCTACAGTGTAGAAAGCCAATTGCAAAGTACCTTAAACACGTGGAGCAACACAAAGCATTGAGTAAAAAAAGGGTATACCGTAAATTTTGATGTGATACATAATTACAAATAAATAATCATAATAAAATTAATATAACTCATACTTTACACTAACTGGGCATTACATTTTACTTTGGCAACTACACTCCCTGACAGAAGTTATGTTGCCTATCCATGTTTTGTAACTAAAAACGTATAACCTGACGTTAAATTCATCCATTGGTTGTATAAATTATTCTTTTGAAAGCTTAAACCCTCCGAAATGTGGTTTAGTTTAAGAAAATAAATTGGCATCAATGCAGAAATATTCATCAGTTAATGGACACAGAATGGGCAGATTTTGGCAAGACAACAGTTTCGTCACCCACAGAAAGTAATGTGATATTCAAACAAATAATTAACTTAAAATACAAATATATGTTGCATAACATTGGTGAATGAAGTTGTGGTGCTATTAGAGTCATATTTAATATTTTGTGTGACTTCCATGAGCTTGAATGACTGCATCCATGCAGTTCAACAATGATTCATACAATTTATAAAATAAGTCATCAGGAATAGCAAAGGATACAGTCTTACATGCCTCCCAGAGTTCATCTAGATTCTTTGGTTTTGTCTTCCAAGCTTCCTCTTTCATCCTACCTCAAACATGCTCAATGATGTTCATGTCTGGTGACTGGGCTGCCAGTCCTTGAGCACCTTGATCTTTTTTGCCTGGAGGAACTTTGTTGTAGAGATGAATGTTTGAGATGGAGCACCATCTTGCTACAGAATTTGACCCCTTTTATTATTTGGAATATAAGCGGTAGCTAATACTTCTCAATATTTTAGGCTATTGATATTGCCTTCAACTTGCAAATGTTTCGCACACCCTGTTTGTCAAGTTCCCGCCGCTGTACAGGGGGAATCTCGAACCATGTCCTCTGTGTTCTCCCATTCTTCCCCAACCCCAGTGGAGTCTGCTCAGCAGAGACATCGGTCCCAGCATCTGGCTCAAGCTGATACTGTGCGGCTGGTTATGGTTGCTGCCCTAGGTTCAGCCTTTGTAACCAGCATTAATCAGTGGCTAGCAGACGTTCCAGGGCCAAAGTCCTGCTTTTCTTCTACTAAGCATGCTAGTGGGACGACCTTTCATTGGAGGTCGGAGGTCACATGCTCAGGTCCTGTAGTGGCTCTGATTGGACCACTAGGATGGTCCCGGAAGGCTACATCTATAAAAGGCTCGCATGGTCGCTCAGCCATGTGCTAGTATAGAACTGAAATCGTGTGTGTGTGGATGTATGACTGAAACTGTTGAAAGCTCCTTAATCATTCCCATCCCTAGTGTTGTTGAAAGTAATTGGGTGATTGAGCTATCTAGTGCTAGATTGTGCCATCCAGCACTAGACGCAAATTACTGTGTCAATTAGCAGCCACTACCTGTGCGGCGCCGTGCGCAAACAGTGCGCTTTCATAGCCCTAGTTAGGGGCTGTACACACTCTGTGCGGTAAATCTTTAATAAGTTCTGACAACCGGTCAGTATAGGGTGGGAACTCCCACTTGGAGTCAGCATCTGACTCAGGGCGTCCTCAGGTGTGGGCTCAAAAGCCACCGAGGGTCAGAGCGAGTCCAATCACCAGCATAGAGGGGGTGAATCATAGGGATCCCACCAGCATCCACCAGCTGCACCCTGTGACTATTAACAGGGCACAGCGTTCATGTAAGCGAATATGTGAAGCAACAGAGTTCACTTCCATTCACACTGGGTGAGCTCTAACCCACGTGAGAGCAAGTATTCATCCTCCATTACTCAGCAACAGGTTCCATCTCTGAACTTTGGACCCCAGGCTGCGAACACACCTCATATCTCGCTTTATATTATTTGGTGCATTCCGCTAGCCCTAACACACCCCCATACTGAATATAACCCCAGACCATGATCTTTGCACCACCAAATTTAACTGTTTTCTGGGTGTATTTTGGATCCATATGGGCTCCAGTAGGTCTCCTGCAGTACTTGCGGCGGCTGTGGTAAAATTCTACTGAAGATTCATCAGAGAAATCCACCTTCTGCCACTTTTCCAGCGTCCATCTGTTTAGCAGGCTGTGGGACTTTGCAAATGCCACACGGTTTTTTATTTGCCTTTTGTTTAGTGCTGGCTTCTGGGCACTGATTCGACCATGGAGGCCATTTCGAGACAGAATCCTACAAACTGTTCTAGTTGACACAGGGACTTGAGGTGACCAGGCCTGTTGGATCTCTGCTGCAGTGGAAGAGGGGCTTGCTTTGGATTTTCTAACCAACAAACGTTCCTCTTGAGCAGATGTCTTGCAGGGTCTGCCAGACCTAGGCTTGTCAAACACATCTCCAGTCTCTTCAAATCTTTTTTTAATTCTTTGTACTTGACTCTGAGACACATTAAAGTTGCCAGCCACCTCTGCAATGGATTTGGTCTTCAGCCTCTTGATAATCCAGGCTTTGGTTGCAGAGTGGATTTTTGGCATGTTGTCAGAGCTCAAGTTGCAGTTCAAGTGAAGATCTGGGGTGCTGGGTTTCTTTTTATGCACACACACTAATTAACCGATCATTTACTGAGCACAGGTGAGGATATAAACTAGGATTGGGTGCATTATATGACCAGGCAACAAAACTTTTGTCTTGCCAAAATCTGACCATTCTGTGTCCATTAACTGATCAATATTTCTGCATGGATGCCATTTTATTTTCTTAACCTAAACCACATTTCGGAGGGTTTCAGCTTTCAAAAGAATAGTTTATACAACCAATGGATGAATTTAATGTCAGGTTATAAGCTTTTATTTACATAACATAGATAAGTGACATAACTTCTGTCAGGGAGTGTATTATCACCAGCACACAGTGGTGTCTATTTCATAAACTGTTTAAAGACAACTTGTCAATAAGTCAAAAGTGGACAGTTTTTTTCCTTTATTTTTGTCCCACTGATTCCTTGAGTTTATAATTATTTTTTTAAATCTGCCATACTGTTCAAGAAATATTGGTATTTTTATTTACTACTAATTTTCATGGACTTTTCAAGGGGGCATAGCTCAGAGGGTAATAATGAAGAGCAGCCCAAGAAACACCGATAGAGCATCCTGTGAACAATGCCCTGTAGGTAAAGACCATAAAAGTAAGCACTAGATATAAGGCTCATATTTCTGGAACCATATGGTGAATTAAAAATAAAAAACAAACAAAAAAGCAATGATTACCTAGGAGAGTAGCAGAAATGTAATAGAAACAAATCAGGCCATTCTTGACCTGATGACAGGTCCTCTAGAACTTACATCTTAGTGCCAAATCAGTCTAAATTGTTTGTATGGAGTTTTGCCCTTTTTCTGTTTGAGACACTCTATATTCCTGCTATATACTAATACATTAACTGTATCTCAAAGTAATTTGTCATAGTGTGTGCATGTGTGTGTCTGTCTGTGTGTATGTATGTTTGTATGTGTGTGTGTAAACTGCAATGTAAAATGAACAGAGAGCGAGGGAATGGCAATCTCTGCTTAGTCTTGTAGAAGTAGCAAGTGCTTTACATGCATTGGAAATTATATCACAGCTCTCACTGAGTTCCTTATTACATTAGTGTGATAGATGTGATTGACACCATTATGATTCTATTGTGACTGACACTGTTACCGTAAGTTGAGGGTTTTTTGGGGCATTTTTCACTATGACTGGTGGTATTAAATATGTTAGGACAATCACTAATAACTTTCATAAACTGCAAATTTTCTCACTGGGTAGCACCTTTACATACAAAAAAACCCACAGTGTCATGGGGTTACTACTACAGAGAGGAGCCAGAAGACCGCAGCAGCTGATTGCTCCTACTCCTGCTCTGTAAAGACGCACTACACTTTCTTTTTAAACCATGCAAATTTATCTTGGCAGTACCGAGGATAATCTGCCATGTTGAGAGCTCTGGGAGATAGGGTTCTCAGCTGAGCACAGTTAGCCACTCCTATCCCTTATATAATCTGGGTCCTGACTGACCCACATAGTCAGAGTAAGCATTTGCTGCATGGCTGGGAGGATAGTAGGTGGTGGTTATATGAACAAGCATTTGGTGGCTTTATCTGTGACTATTGCCTGGTTTAGTGAGTGTGATAATTCCCTTTCTTCTCCTACTTTGGTTTTACCCCATCCTGTGGCTACACCAAATATACACCATTTCTTATAAACGAGTACCCCAATCCATATATTTAAACTAAAAAGTTTACCCCATCCTCCACTCTCTGGTGCTTAACTCTGTTACATGTGTGTATATTTGTGTGCCTGGTATTTTCCATTTCCCCTATTCATGTTACCTTATTTGTCTGGTTGGTGTGCTACAGTGCACAATTACTCCCCTCTTCCCTGGGTAGGGGAGTTGTTCAGACTGAGGGCGTTTCAGGAGCTAAGGCAAGGTATGTGGCCCCAGGATCTTCACCTTCAGAAGTAACCTGGGGAATAGGGCGAGCTAGGGCACCCCCCAGAGTTAGGGACAGGAAGGAGCCTCTGGACAACAGAGTTGTGATACTAAGTCTTAATTAAACCCTAAATAGAGTACAGCTTAATGAATCAGGCGCATCTGGTACCCAGTCTGTCAGCCGGGGGCTGACACATATTTTAGGAGTAAGCTATGCAATTTTAGAGGTGTAAAGCATGATGAATTTGTGGGGCGGGTGTGATCATGCCTATGTCCGGCCTATATTGAGGAAGCTGGCCAGTACTGGTGGGTAAATGCCAAAACTTGCAATATGTTTGTGCAAATATTGCAACCTATTAAGGTGTTTATGCCAAATTTCTTTGGAAAGCACTTTAATGAATTGCTCCATAAGTGAACTGTAAATGCAGACAACATTAAATTAACTCATGATAAAATTTGCTCTAAGTGAATGTGGCCTAATAAACACGTTTGACAGTTAAAATTTTACAGGCAGTGCCAAGCTTAACCATTTTTCACCTACTAACAAATGCAGTTCCAATAAGTAGACTTGTACAACAGTCATTAGAAACAAGCTATGACTACATTTCAAATAACATGGACATGCTATTGGTCTAAATATTGGTCATGTTACTGCAGTTAAAAGCCATGAGTGTATTTTTTGTGTAAATGAGGCTCATTGTCAACTATACTATTGTTCCTCGCCCACACACTATTACACCTTGTTCTGTTATAAATATTCCACCTCTGTAAAATATCCAAAACAGCCAGTAGCAACAAAGATTAATATTTTATTCAGTATTCCATTATAGCTCACTGTTGCAAAACTTGTATAAGAAATTCTCGGAATTTTTTCTGTGGTACACCACAGACAGCCAAACAATAGGTACTTTCAGTAGCAGCTATTTTGTATTTTCAAATAAGGCTCATGCTACTAATGTAGAACTCAATACAATTGTCATTCATGTTTGTAAGTTTGATATGGGAAGGCTATAGCAAAATTTTAAAATAATGCCGATGCTATGTGTCTTAACCCCTTAATGACCCCTGATATGTTTTTTTTAACGGTGGTCATTGCAGGGTTTCAATCCTTAGTGCTGCTTTATTACAGCAGCATCTAGATAGCTAAAAAAGGGGGTGCTGATCATGTAATGACCTCAAGGTACAGATGCTTGGTAAACCTTGCCCTCAGCAAGGTCTAACAGGCTGTGTCAGTGAAAACTTACAGGTTTTATGTGCTGCAGTGCGTGAGACCAAGTATAAAGTTCACATTCAGCTCTGTTGGCCAAAAAAAATGAAATATAATAACTCTTAGAATATGGCAACACATTTAATTTTTAATAAAAGCATGTTTACTGAATAAAAATACCAAAATATTAAAAAATCTGTATAAATCTTGTATTACTATAATCTGAGCAGAAAAACTAATCTGTTTTATTACTATTACCACATGGTTAGAAGTGTAAAAATAAAACTGTAAACAATTCCTGCAAATATTCCAACCATATCTATGCTACAAAAGACACTTCTACATTCCGATCTCCACTTTGTGGCCTATCAGTAGCTTCCCATGACACATGGAGCATAGTCACGTTCAGGAGAATTTGTACAACAAATTGTGGGTCCATATTCCGCTATTACCCTCGTGTCAATAACATTCAATTTTTTCCACTAAAATGTTATACAGTATTTCCACAACCCAATATTATAAAATCCTGTGATTTATCTGTGGGTTGATACACAATATACCCCTAGATCTTAATTCCTTAAACAAAGAAACTTCCAACATGAGGTCAATTTTTGGGGAGGTTCGGCTGTTCAAGCAAATCAGGGGCTCTGCTTATGATACCCACAAAATATTCAAACAATATTTGCTTTACAAAAGCCAAAAAGTGCTCTTAGTGGGCTCAAAAAGTAACGTACAACCATATGTAGGTTATTACCATGTTCAGTATAACTTGCAAAACAAGTTGTCCTGTCCAGTTTCTCTTATTACATCTCATGTAAACTTTCAGACTAAAGTAACATTTTAGCATAGAAAATTTACATTTTTTCATTTTAATTACTTAATCTTATAACATTTTGTGATCTAGTTTTTGGGCTAAAAATGCACCACACACCTCTATTGTGATAACCTTATTTGGTTTAATTTAACAAATAAAGGGGTTTCTGCTCTTTTGAAACCTCAGGGGCTCTTCAAATACAACATGGTGTCTAAATTTGCACTGCAAAAATGAATTTGCTTTCTCAATTTTTCCATGTGCCAAACTATTTGTGTTTCAACACAAATGGTGTGGGGTATCACCATGTTGGTGAGAAATTGATTACAAAACATGTAGTCAATTTTTCCCATTATCCCTTGTGAAAATTAAAAGTATTTTACTGGTAAAAGCATAATTTTCATTTTCACATTAAAATGTTAGAAAGTTTTCTAAAGCATCCATGAATTAAAAATGCTCAGCAAACCCCTAGATGAATCCCTTGAGGACTATAGTTGCCAAAATGGGGTCACTTGTGGGGGGGTTCTGCTGTTGCATATCAGGGTCTATCCAAATGTAACACCGCAACGACAATCTGTACCAGCAAAATTGATGCTACTGAAAACTAACAGTGCTATTTCACTTCTGAGTCCTGCCATGTGCCCAAAGAATAGTTTTTGATCACATATTGGGTATCAGTGCACTTGAAAGAAATTGTATAATAAGTTATTGAGTTCATTTTCTTCTATTAGAAGGCAAAATATGAGCCTACCATGGTGAAGTCCACGTGATAAAAAACTAGTAAAGATAAAATCAGCTCACCTGGTTGTGCAGGTCAGGCACAACTCTGATGAGAGTAGTAGTGAAATGATATTCCACGTATAGGCAGCTGCTCCACCCATTAAAGCCATGATGAAAAGGTGTAGAAAAACCACAAAAATTTATTAAAAGACAGCCACACATTTCAAAATCGATCTTATTTCTTTCTTAGGTTATCATACAAAGAAGTTTATAAAACAACTTATAAAGTAAATGACATGTCTCATCATTTGCTGGTGAGTATTAACCCCTTAAGCCCCGAGGGTGGTTTGCACGTTAATGACCGGGCCAATTTTTACAATTCTGACCACTGTCCATTTATGAGGTTATAACTCTGGAACGCTTCAACGGATCTTGGCGATTCTGACATTGTTTTCTCATGAGATATTGTACTTCATGTTAGTCGTAAAATTTATTCGATATAACTTGTGTTTATTTGTGAAAAAAAACGGAAATTTGGCAAAAATTTTGAAAATTTCACAATTTTCCAACTTTGAATTTTTATGCCCTTAAATCACAGAGATATGTCACGCAAAATACTTAATAAGTAACATTTCCCACATGTCTACTTTACATCAGCACAATTTTGGAACCAAAATTTTTTCTTGTTAGGGAGTTATAAGGGTTAAAAGTTGACCAGCAATTTCTCATTTTTACAACACCATTTTTTTTTAGGGACCACATCTCATTTGAAGTCATTTTGAGGGGTCTATATGATAGAAAATACCCAAGTGTGACACCACTCTAAAAACTGCACCCCTCAAGGTGCTCAAAACCACATTCAAGAAGTTTATTAACCATTCAGGTGTTTCACAGGAATTTTTGGAATGTTTAAATAAAAATGAACATTTAACTTTTTTTCACACAAGATTTACTTCAGCTCCAATTTGTTTTATTTTACCAAGGGTAACAGGAGAAAATGGACCCCAAAATATGTTTTACAATTTGTCCTGACTACGCTGATACCCCATATGTGGGGGTAAACCACTTTTTGGGCACATGACAGAGCTCGGAAGCGAAGGAGCGCCATTTGACTTTTCAATGCAAAATTGACTGGAATTGAGATGGGACGCCATGTTGCGTTTGGAGAGCGCCTGATGTGCCTAAACATTGAAACCCCCACAAGTGACTCCATTTTGGAAAGTAGACCCCTTAAGGAACTTATCTAGATGTGTGGTGAGCACTTTGACCCACCAAGTGCTTTACAGAAGTTTATAATGCAGAGCCGTAAAAATAAAAAATCATATTTTTTCACAAAAATGATCTTTTCGCCCCCAATTTTTTATTTTCCCAAGGGTAAGAGAAGAAATTGGACCCCAAATGTTGTTGTGCAATTTGTTCTGAGTACGCTGATACCCCATATGTGGGTGTAAATCATTGCTTGGGTGCATGGCAGAGCTCGGAAGGGAAGGAGCTCCATTTGACTTTTCAATGCAAAATTGCCTGGAATTGAGATGGGACACCGTGTCGCGTTTGGAGAGCCCCGATGTGCCTAAACATTAAAACCCCCAACAAGTGACACCATTTTGGAAAGTAGACCCCCTAAGGAACTTATCTTGATGTGTTTTGAGAGCTTTGAACCCCCAAGTGTTTCACTACAGTTTATAACGCAGAGTCGTGAAAATAAAAATTCTTTTTTTTTTTTCAGAAAAAGGATTTTTTAGCCCCCAGTTTTGTATTTTCACAAGGGTAACAGGATAAATTGGACCCCAAAAGTTGTTGACCAATTTGTCCTGAGTACGCTGATACCCCATATGTGGGGGGGAACTACTGTTTGGGCGCATGGCAGAGCTAGGAAGGGAAGGAGCGCCATTTGGAATGCAGACTTAGATGGATTGGTCTGCAGGCGTCACGTTGCATTTGCAGAGCCCCTGATGTACCCAAACAGTACAAACCCCCCACAAGTTACCCCATATTGGAAACTAGACCTCCCAAGGAACTTATCTAGATGTGTTTTGAGAGCTTTGAACCCCCAAGTGTTTCACTACAGTTTATAACGCAGAGCCGTGAAAATAAAAATTCTTTTTTTTTTTCAGAAAAATTCGTTTTTAGCCCCCAGTTTTGTATTTTTACAAGGGTAACAGGATAAATTGGACTGCAAAAGTTGTTGTCCAATTTGTCCTGAGTACGCTGATACCCCATATGTGGGGGGAACTACTGTTTGGGCGCATGGCAGAGCTCGGAAGGGAAGGAGTGCCATTTGGAATGCAGACTTAGATGGATTGGTCTGCAGGCGTCACGTTGCATTTGCAGAGCCCCTGATGTACCCAAACAGTACAAACCCCCCACAAGTGACCCCATATTGGAAACTAGACCTCCCAAGGAACTTATCTAGATGTGTTGTGAGAACTTTGAACCCCCAAGTGTTTCACTACAGTTTACAATGCAGTGCCGTGAAAATAAAAATCAATTTTTTCCCACAAAAATGATTTTTAGCCCTCCAAATTTTTATTTTCCCAGAGATAACAAGTTGTTGTCCAATTTGTCCCGAGTACGGTGATGCCCCATATGTTGGGGTAAACCCCTGTTTGGGCGCACGGGAGAGCTCATAAGGGAAGGAGCACTGTTTTACTTTTTCAACGCAGAATTGTCTGGAATTGAGATGGGACGCCATGTCGCATTTGGAGAGCCCCTGATGTGCCTGAACAGTGGAAACTCCCCAATTCTACCTGAAACTAATCCAAACACACCCCTAACCCTAATCCCAACTGTAACCCTAACCACACCCCTAACCCGGACACACCCCTAATTCTAATCCCAACCCTAATCCCAACTGTAAATGTAATCCAAACACTAACCCTAACTTTAGCCCCAACCCTAACCCTAACTTTATCCCCAACCCTAACTTTAGCCCCAACCCTATCCCTAACTTTAGCCCCAACCATAACTTTAGCTCGAATCCTAGCCCCAACCCTAACCCTAACCCTAACCCTAGCCCTAACCCTAGCCCTAACCCTAGCCCTAACCCTAACCCTAACCCTAGCCCTAACCATAACCCTAGCCCTAAACCTAGCCCTAACCCTAGCCCTAACCCTAACCCTAACCCTAGCCCTAACCCTAATGGGAAAATGGAAATAAATACATTTTTTTAATTGTATTATTTTTCCCTAACTAAGGGGGTGATGAAGGGGGGTTTGATTTACTTTTATAGCGTTTTTATATCAGATTTTTATGATTGGCAGCTGTCACACACTAAAAGACGCTTTTTATAGCAAAAAAGTTTTTGCATCTCCACATTTTGAGACCTATAATTTTTCCATATTTTGGTCCACAGAGTCATGTTAGGTCTTGTTTTTTGCGGGACGAGTTGACGTTTTTATTGGTAACATTTTCGGACATGTGACAGTTTTTGATCACTTTTTATTCCGATTTTTGTGAGGCAGAATTACCAAAAACCAGCTATTTATGAATTTCTTTTGGGGGAGGCGTTTATACCGTTCCACATTTGGTAAAATTGATAAAGCATTTGTATTCGTCGGGTCAGTATGATTACAGCGATATCTCATTTATATCTTTTTTTATGTTTTGGCGCTTTTATATGATAAAAGCTATTTTATAGAAAAAATAATTATTTTGGCATCGCTTTATTCTGAGGACTATAACTTTTTTATTTTTTTGGTTATGATGCTATATTGTGGCTCGTTTTTTGCGGGACAAGATCACGTTTTCAGCGGCACCATGGTTATTTATATCCGTCTTTTTGATCGCGTATTATTTCACTTTTTGTTCGTCGGTATGATAATAAAGCGTTCTTTTTTGCCTCGTTTTTTTTTTTTCTTACGGTGTTCACTGAAGGGGTTAACTAGTGGGACAGTTTTATAGGTTGGGTCGTTACGGACGCGGCGATACTAAATATGTGTACTTTTATTGTTTTTTTTTTTTTTTAGATAAAGAAATTTATTTATTGGAATAATATTTTTTTTTTCTTCAGTATTTATGAATTTTTTTTTTTTTTTTTACACACGTGGAATTTTTTTTTTTACTTTTTTACTTTGTCCCAGGGGGGGACATCACAGATCGCCGATCTGATAGTTTGCATAGCACTCTATCAGATCGGCGATCTCACTCACATCGCCGCAGGCTTACCAGCGCCTGCACGGCACCTGGAAGTACTCCCTGCAGGACCCGGATGCAGCCCCGTGGCCATTTTGGATCTGGGGCCTGCAGGGAGGAGACGTTCGGTACAAGGTGAGTACATTCCCTTGTACCGATCGTCTCAGGGAAGCCCGCAGGGAGCCCCCTCCCTGCGCGATGCTTCCCTGTACCGCTGGTTTGATCGCGGTGTGCCGGGGGTTAATGTGCCGGGGGCGGTCCGTGACCGCTCCTGGCACATAGTGCCGGATGTCAGCTGCGATAGGCAGCTGACACCCGGCCACGATCTGCCGCGCTCCCCCCGTGAGCGCGGCCGATCGCTATGACATACTATCCCGTCATTGGGAATTAAGTCCCAGGTCACCTTGATGGGATAGTACGTCATACGGGATTAAGGGGTTAAAACCTGGACTCAATAGAACAACATATGAACATAATCATAATAAAATAAAAAATTGAAGATTAAATATACAATCTCTAGATGAAAAAGTAAATAATTATGGAGAAAAAAATCCCCCCTTCAAAAAAAAATTCTCCCCCCAATTTTTTTAATTATTTATTTTTACAATAATAATACATACATACTAATACTTTAAATTTTTACTCCCAAATGTTATAAAGTTAATTGAATTACATCAAAACCCTCAACAAACTCCTAGATGAATTCCTTGAGGTGTCAAGTTTCCAAATACCAAATAGTGCTTCTTCCTTTCTTAGTCCTTCCATGTGCCCAACAGTAATTTTGACTACATATTGTTACGTTCTGGAGAAATTTGCGCAGTCCATATTAGCATACATTTTCTCTTCTGACTTATTGTGAAATTGAAAAGTTTGCATGCAAAGAAATATGTCTGATAAAAAAAATTTTACATTTCATTTTTTTTTATTCCATTCTGCCTTAAAGGGAACCTGTCTCCTGAATTTGGCGGGACCAGTTTTGGGTCATATGGGCGGGGTTTTCGGGTGTTTGATTCACCCTTTCCTTACCTGCTGGCTGCATGCTGGCCGCAATATTGGATTGAAGTTCATTCTCTGTCCTCCGGAGTACACGCCAGCGCAAAGCAATATTGCTGCTCTCTCCAGAAGTTTACTGGGACCAACATTTCCAGGGGCATCTCATGAGCTATGCAGACAATGAGAACCCATTAAATACCTTAACCAAATTGCGGCTAATGCCAGTTCAGTCATTGGAGGGAAAATAAATTGTAAACGTATGTTTACACAAAATGTCTCTTTATTTTGGGAATGCCTGAAGTAGTATCAAACACAAGTCACATTTGGCCTCCTTTTTCTTCTGGCAAGCACATTAGCTTAGAGGGGTGAAAGTGGAGTATCTTATGAAGTGTATGTCTCATCCCTCATCTTAGTTACAGCAGTATGATATAGCCCCTGGAAGCGATAACATCAGTTGGAGTCAGTGTTCTTCTCAGACTACCTCCTTTACTGCCATAACTGTTTTAATGTTATGCATTTTCCAATCCATTAATAACATTTCTTACTATTCTGCTCCAAAGGTTCCTAACCCATAGTATTCAGACGACTAAGGAGCACTATGCATGAAAAAGTTCTTCAAGTTGATACTTTGTAAGACATGAGCAATCAACCTTTGTTGTCAGAAGACATGGTGCTAGAGGTAATGGACAACATGATTCTAATGCAAGCTGTGTTGCAGGCACTGCGAGCCGAGGTGGTAGGGAGAATGCTCATGGTAGTAGCACTCTGTACTCAGATAACCTCGAGGTGTAAATCAGACGGTGGCAAGTAGCACTGGCCATTTCACACAAAGAGTTATGTGCCGGCATCATGGATGACAATGGAAATGATTATGAAGATAATGATGATTCTGTGTTGGACTAAACCTGTAAACCAGATGGGTGACAAGTAGTTGAAATTTTCAATGAAGCAGGTTAATGGAATCAGTAATACGCAGTTGCATACAACAAAAACATGCTTCAAAGCCAAATATTTTTTATTTTGCTTATTAAATTTATTATTTTGTGGAGTTTGTAGAGACCTTAGAGCATGGTAAGGACTATTCAATTCACAGAAAGTAACTTTTGTACAAATCAAATTTTCCTGTAAAATCTGTGTGATTTGCTGAATTTGAATTTTGGCAAATCTGCCCAGCTCTAGTGTAGAGGCTCATCCACACAGCATTTCTCTTTGTTACTTATGCTGGCACACAAAGATTTTTAGTATTGAAGGATATTTAAATCCGACCAAAAAATCACTAGGCTGCAATATACTTTCTATGTACATATTGCTCTGAAATATGAAATGACACAAATTAAACAGTGGTGTTTCTTGCTACTGTGCACTGTAATAAGCTGAAATAACTCAATTAGTTATCATGTGGTACAGTGATTTTCAACCTTTTTTGAGCCGCGGCACACTTTTTACACTTAAAAAATCCCGGGGCACACCACCAACCAAAATGGCACAAAATGACACTAAAATAGTACATATTCTACATATAGTTAATAATATAGATTCTAAATGTATTTATACTCACTCAGTGTGAATATACAGCGTTTCTGCGTTGTATTTTCCGCATCATGTTCACAGCGGATTTGGTTTTCCATAGATTTACGTGGTACTGTAAACATGATGGAAAACTGATACGAATCCGCAGCGACCAATCAGCTGCGGATCCGCAGCCAAATCCGCACCATGTGCACATAGCCTAATTCTAACCCTAATTCCAACCCTAACCCTAATTGCAACCCTAATTCTAACCCTAATTCTAACCCTAACCCTAATTCTAACCCTAGCCCTAAGTCCAACCCTAAGTGCAACCCTAAGTCCAACCCTAAGTGCAACCCTAAGTGCAACCCTATCCCTAAGTGCAACCCTAGCCCTAATTGCAACCCTAAGTGCAAACCTAGCCCTAAGTGCAACCCTAGCCCTAAGTGCAACCCTAGCCCTAAGTGCAACCCTAAGTGCAACCCTAGCCCTAAGTGCAACCCTAGACCTAAGTGCAACCCTAGCCCTAAGTGCAACCCTAAGTGCAACCCTAGCCCTAAGTGCAACCCTAACCCTAAGTGCAACCCTAAGTGCAACCCTAATTCTAACCCTAATTCTAACCCTAACCCTAATTCTAACCCTAGCCCTAAGTGCAACCCTAAGTCCAACCCTAAGTGCAACCCTAAGTGCAACCCTAGCCCTAAGTGCAACCCTAGCCCTAAGTGCAACCCTAAGTGCAACCCTAGCCCTAAGTGCAACCCTAGCCCTAAGTGCAACCCTAGCCCTAAGTGCAACCCTAAGTGCAACCCTAGCCCTAAGTGCAACCCTAGCCCTAAGTGCAACCCTAGCCCTAAGTGCAACCCTAAGTGCAACCCTAGCCCTAAGTGCAACCCTAACCCTAAGTGCAACCCTAAGTGCAACCCTAACCCTAACCCTAACCCTACCCCTAACCCTAACCCTACCCCTAACCCTAATGAAAAAACAAAAATAATTATATTTTCTGTATTTTATTATTGTCCCTACCTATGGGGGTGATAAAGGGGGGGGTTATTTACTATTTTTTTTATTTTGATCGCTGTGATAGAACTTATCACAGCGACCAAAATGTATACGAACGAATCTGCCGGCCGGCAGATTCGGTGGGCGCACTGCGCATGCGCCCGCCATTTTCCAAGATGGTGGCGCCCATGGAGAAGACGGCCGGACACCGGGAGGGACATCGGAGCTAGGTAAGTATGGGGGGGTGGGATAGGAACACAGGGGGGGATCGGAGGACCGGGGGAGCGGACAGGAGGACCGGGGGAGCGGACAGGAGGGAGGAGGGGTGCAGACAGGAGATCGGGGCAGAAAGGAGGGGGGCACCATAGTTTGGGGAACTTTCCCCGCGGCACACCCGACCATGTGTCACGGCACACTAGTGTGCCGCGGAACACTGGTTGAAAATCACAGATGTGGTACACGTCCACTAAAAAACACTTGTTGCAATATACAGTGGCAGGTAAATGTTTGGGCATAAAGATGACACATTTCATTTTTTGTTTAGGCATATATATATATATATATATATATATATATATATATATATATATATATATATATATATATATACTGTATATATGTATACATATATAGTGTATTTTATTAAAATGTACACATTTCTAAAAGGGAAATGGGCAGATGCAGAAGGTTGAGCACCCTTGCAGATTTGTGTGCTCAGATAACTTTGATCAAGTTTTCAGACCTTATTTAGCCTTTCAGGGTCATTACTTGCTCACAATAATCAATAGGAAATGCCAGCTTATGCAAATTTCCCAACTTTATAAAAACTCAGCCTCCTCAAACCTTATGCCAAAAAACAATAGCCATGTTGTCTTATAAGCATCTGCCTAGTACTTTGAAAATGAAAATAGTGGAGGCCCACATAGTAGAAGAAGGCTATAAGAAGATAGAAAAGTGTTTTCAAGTTGCCTTTTCCTTAGTTTGAAATGTAATTAAGAAATGACAGTTAACAGGAACAGTGGAGGCCAACATAAGATCTGGAAGACCAAGCAAAATTTCAGTGAGAGCTGCTCGTAGGATTGCTAGAGAGGCAAATCAGAACCTTAGCTTGATTGCAAAATACCTTCAGAAAGGTTTAGCAGACTCTGTTCTACTGATTGCAGACACCTTCACAAATATGGCCTTTATGGAAGAGTCATGAGAAGAAAACCTCTCCTGGGTCCTCACCAGAAAATTCAGCATTAGAAATATGCAAAAGAACATCTAAACAAGCCTGATACATTTTGGAAACAAGTCTTGCGGACCAATGAGGTTAAAATAGAACTAATTGGCCATTGTGATCAAATTAAAGTCTGGAGAAAAAAAGGGCATAGAATTTCAGGAAAAGAATATCTTTCCAACCATTAAGCATAGGGACAGATCAATCATGCTTTGGTATTTTTGGTGTTGTGTCAAAGCCAATGTCACGGGAAACATTTTATGGGTAAAATGAAGAATGGATTTAATTAAATTTCAAAAAAATTCTGGATGCAAACATAAGACTATCTGCAAAAAAGCTGAAGTTGTCTTCTACAAATGGACAAAGATCCTAAACACACATCAAAATCCATAATAGGCTACATCAAAAGGAGCAAGCTGAAGGTTTTGGCCCTTACAGTTCCCTGATGTGAACATCACTGAAAATCTATGCTAGCTCTCAAAAGAACAGTGCATGCAAGATGACCCAGGAATCTCACAGAACTGGAAGAATTTTCCAAGGAAGAATGGATGAAAATCCCTCAAACAAAAATTGAAAGATTCTTGCCTGGCTACAAAAAGCGTTTACAAGCTGTGATGCTTTCAAAAGGGGGATCTAATAGGTACTAACCATGCAGAGTGCATAAACTTTTGCTTTGGCTCAATTTCTTTTTTTGTAATTTTTAAAATGTAAAATATACCTAAAATGCAAAGAAAATGTGTCATCTTTAACTTTAGGCTGTCATGATCCAGACTGGGTTTTGTATCCTGTCTCTCTTTCCTTGTCTGATCATTTCAAGGGTTAACTTTTCTCTGCCTAGTTCTGGTGTTAGGTCGGCTATTTCTCTCCACGGCATCTCCTGCAGGCAGTGTGAGTTTCTGCCTACGGCACGTGTAGCTGATTCTGCGGACCCTGATTCATCCTGCTGCTTTTGCTTACTGTACCCATGTCTGTTTATTTCCATCTTCCTGTCCCGACTCTGTGTACCCCTTTTGTGTTTGGACTCCCTGGTACTTGACTTGGCTTGGACTCTAATATGCTGTTTTGTCTCTTGTCTTTGGCATATCTGCTCCAAACCCGTATTGACCTATTTGGCTTGTTTCTGACTCTGTGCTTGCTTATTCATTTGGTACTGCGCTACAGACTAATATCGACCCAGCTTGTTTTACTATTCCGCTGCCACCTGGTGGTGGCCTCACTGCTGCGCTGCAGGTCTGCTCCTGCTGTTTGCAGTCCTTCCTCCACTCTATTGCCATCTAGTGCAGCTGCCTCTACCTGCATAGCAGCAGCAAGACATAGGCCTTTTAGAGATCATTGCATATTCAACTTGCTTAACTGTTCATAATAACAGTCATTTTGACCAGGGGTGCCCAAACTTTTACATGCTACTGTACTACAGTATACCAAATGAGAAACTAATGATTGTCCACTACTATTGTGCTACGCTAATACGTTAAAAGGTAACTGCACTTTCAAAAAACTTTTAACTTGCCATACAGTAGAGGTGGAGGTTTTTGACCAGTGGAAGTATAATTGTTGAACCCCATAATTAATGCTTAAAAAAGGAAGAGAAGTGCTCAGACAAGTGCTTCTCTCCTTCAAGACTGAAACAGATTTCTTGGACTTTTTATTGAACCTGTCTTCAGTGTCATGCAAGACCAGCACTCTGCTGAACACTTCTGTTTTAGCAATCGGTGAAGGTTTCAGCACTCACTGATCAAAAATTTTGACATGCAGTTATGACAATTCAAAAACATTTAGAAAGTAAAGTTACAGAAAAGCTATGATCAGAAAATGGCCTAATGTTTAAATTTTTTTTTTGTTTTTATTTGGGCAATGCTATTTTTTCATATTGCAATGTTTTAAAAATTAAATACATATAATTAGTAACCTTACAATTTTCATCAAAGCCACTGGGGATTTTTAGATTTAAAATTTCCTATCCTGTTAGGAGAGTTTTCAGCAGACCCCATATTATTAGTGCCAGGACTACACTAACAGGTAACACCTCTATACACAGCTGCTAACGCAAGATCCAGCATTCACAATATGTGATATCACAGCTGACCCTGCTCCCCATTTATTAGCAATTCCCTTTTTACAGGCACATTAAATGCTTCAATGCAAAATATAGGGTTGCACTTTGTTCATTGTGATATATAAATGTGTTATTTATTGAAACAACAGAAAGTTAGAATCTAAAAAAGCCTCAGTGTCCAATGTTAATACTGCAAGACATTTATAGCATCCTTGAAAGATACTTAGTAAATAAGGCTGAAAATAGACACTTATCCCTCAAGATAAAGCATGGGATGGGAAAGGGTACATGTTCAACCATAGTCTATGATCCAGTCTGCCCTAAATGAGACCAGTTTTCCCCTACTGATCATAATTTACGATTTTTTGACCAAATATTGAGAAAAGCACTTTGCACATTTACGTCAGAATGAGTTATTTTCTTCATAAAATGCATTCAAGCCTTTTTTTAAACCAATGAAGGTTCTCGCTATGACCAGCTCTGAAATCTCATTCACATGCTGCTCATTTTTCCTTTTACATATTTGAAGCAGTCATTAGAATGAAGCTGTCAATTCTTTTAGTCCTTTAGTTGCGTTTTTCACCAGTTTACTTTCTAACACTGGGCCCTATATTATGCTGCTAAATTTGTTGGTAGTCTTCAGACTTCATAATGCCATGCACACGGTCAAGCAGTCCAGTGCCAGAGGCAGCAAAGCAACCCCAAAACATCAGGGAACCTCCTCCATGTTTGACTGTAGGGACCGTGTTCTTTTCTTTGAATGCCTCTTTTTTTCTCCTGTAAACTCTATGTTGATGCCTTTGCCCAAAAAGCTCTACTTTTGTCTCATCTGACCAGAGAACATTCTTCCAAAACACTTTAGGCTTTTTCAGGTAAATTTTGGCAAACTCCAGCCTGGCTTTTTTATGTCTCGGGGTAAGAAGTGGGGTCTTCCTGGGTCTCTTACCATACAGTCCCTTTTCATTCAGACACCGACGGATAGTACGGGTTGTACCCTTGGACTGCAGGGCAGCTTGAACTTGTTTGGATGTTAGTCTAGGTTCTTTATCCAACATCCACACAATCTTGTGTTGAAATCTCTTATCAATTTTTCTTTTCCATCCACATCTAGGGAGGTTAGCCACAGTGCCATGGGCTTTAAACTTCTTGATGACACTGTGCATGGTAGACACAGGAACATTCAGGTCTTTGGAGATGGACTTGTAGCCTTGAGATTGCTCATGCTTCCTCACAATTTGGTTTCTCAAGTCCTCAGACAGTTCTTGGGTCTTCTTTCTTTTTTCCATGCTCAATGTGGTACACACAAGGACACAGGACAGAGGTTGAGTCAACTTTAATCCATGTCAACTGGCTGCAAGTGTGATTTAGTTATTGCCAACACCTGTTAGGTGCCATAGGTAAGTTACAGGTGCTGTTAATTACACAAATTAGAGAAGCATCACATGATTTTTCGAACAGTGCCAATACTTTTGTCCACCCCTTTTTTATGTTTGGTGTGGAATTATATACAATTTGGCTTTAGGATAATTCATTTTGTGTTTTTTCACTTAAGGCAAATTAAATTATGATAATAATACCAAAGAATTTGTGTTTGCAATCATTTTCAGGAAGAAACTGAGTATTATCTGACAGAATTGCAGGGGTGTCAATACTTTTGGCCACAACTGTATAAGCATATTTATAGAGTCATTGCTATAACCTCATTTACAAAACCTCTCTTTTAGTTCCTCTGCTCTACAATCAAAGTCTGCGTCTGATGAGCATATGTGTCGAATGCAAAAAATGGCTCAATAGGTACTGCATTAATAATATGAGAAAGGGGTTGTGTTCCATCAAAAAGTAGTGATCTAACAGGAACAGGTCCCTCTCCAACAGCCCATAGAACATATTTGCATAGGACAGCTCAAAGGCCGCTCACATGGCAGCTGGAGAAAGCGGGACCTGCCGAAAAAGAAAAAAATTGTGCATCAAAGCAAATGAGTTGGAGAAGGAAGGCAATCTCTTCTGGTGACATATTGGTCAGAGATAAATAAAAAGAAGCCACCTTCAAACCAACCTGGTGGTGGGTACTGAGCTTTCCCATTCCAGGCTGTTCAAGCTCCCTCCCCTTTGGGGGTCAGCTGCCGTGTGTCCAAGGTCTGTCCTGGAGTAGCACCTGGCATCCATCCAGAGCCAAGTCTAACTCCACCATCAGGGGCTCTAGCAAAGAGTCATGTGTTCGCCTAATCACGCCCCTCCAGACTCTCCTTGGTCCATGGCACAGTGGTTCCATCACTGTTCCCATTACACTGCTGACTATTCGCACGTTATCATTTTGACACCACGGAAACCTGGATCACTTGTCCAAGAGAACTCTCATAGTGTGATTAATATGTGATAAAAAGATGAAGTTGAGCGAAATTATTAAAAAGGAAGTAGATAATGAAGACTAAGAAGTTGGATACTATGACTAGCTAAGGTTTGTGTAAACAACCCTCATGTGAATGCAAAAGACCTGCATCAAATTTTGGTGGTAGCAGGCACTGGAGTTTCAGTTTGCAAAGAAAGGCACATGCTAAATGCTGAAGGTTTCCATGCTCGAAATTCAAGAGCAAGAAAGGTCAACAGCAATATAGTCAAGCCATATAAATAAGACAAATAAGTTTTAGGATTCTGTTCTTTAAAGCAATGAGACAAAACTAGAACTTTTGAGCCTATAGATAAGCAGTACATACGTATGAAAGAGGAAGTATGAGCCATATGTAAAAAAGTGCACCATGCTTACCATGGCTCAGTAATACTCTTGGAATTCTTTGCTTCTTTTGGCACTGGAAACCTGTAGCATGTTGACGGAAAGGTATATTAAATTTCAATATCAAGAAGTCGTTCTGTGAGGTAGCTCTATCTTTGGTATCATTGGACTTTCCAACAGGACAATGATCACAAGCAAACTTTAAAGTTAGAAGTCTTTGACGATTCTGGAATTACTGTCACAATCACCTTACTTGAACTTGATAGAAAATCCTTGGTTTGATTTGAAAAAAGGTAGTTGTAGCCCAGAAACCTAAGCATGTCAGTGAAATCTAGGCCACTGCTGAAAGGGACTAAGATTTCTCAGGAACGCATCCAAAAACTGGTGTTTGGCTATGAATCACATTTGCAGCAGATCATAACAGCCAAAGGGTCCTCTACCAAGTGCTAAAATGATTGTCATAAAAGGGCCTTGAGAAAGGCTATTTTCGCCGAAACCCGCATCGGGGAGGACGCTCGTGGACTTACTCCTGATCTATTACGGGTATTGATACTAATTGACTTTTGTGTAATATTGATTCACATGTTGGGAGTTAGATGTGGATTCATTAGGCCTTATGGGAGATGTGCAATATTTTGTGATCACATATTGTAGCATTGAATATGACCTGTTTGGCCTTTTCTGATACTTTAGATAATGTCCTCCGAGTGTCTCTTTTTGCATGTGCTAGTGGGTGTAACCCCCTCTTGTTCCCTGTCTGCACCTGTTTTTTCAATAAATGTTTCTTTTTGATTACTATAAATATGCTTGGAATATTTTTTCACAAGTTTTTTTCGTTTGATTATTGGTTATGGTTAGTGCGATTTTTCCAGTATGATGTCCATCGATATCTGATCACAGCACTACAATATTAGATTATCTGATACCAATGACTGTGATGTATGGTGTTTTGATGAGGTGGTTTCATTTGTTAGATGAATAGTATTAAGCTATATAAATTGTTCTTGTTTGATAAGTTTTGTGCAAACAGCAAAAGTTTAGAAATTTTGATAATAAACCTAATTTGCTCTAGGGGATGAATAACTGATTGCAATTACACATAACATTTGATTTGAGTGAAAAGAAAAAAATATATGAGATTGGGGAGATTATTTTTCTACACTTCTGAACTCAGTTTCTTTTTGTTTGTTTTTTTTTTCAATTATAACATGCATGTATGGTAGTTTGTGGGTATTTTTTAGGAAAAGGGTGACAACCTTAGTCATTAAAAAGACTAAATCTCTAGGCATGGTTTCATTTGTCAAACGCAGAATTCTGCCTTTAAATGTTAACGAATATGTAACAGCTTTGACTACCTTTCAATACTTCTGTCAATCATACAACATTCAAAAAATTCTCACAAAATGTACCTACAAAGCTTGAAATGCCTGCCTACAGTGTCTCTGTCCCTAATAAAAAAAAGAAAAAAACTGAGATAAGAGAGCACATTTTTTTCGGTATCTGAAGAGACAGCTGATGACCAAACAAGCGATCTCAAGCGTATGACCGACCTTCACATGGTAACAGAACAGATATGCAGCAAATGTAGATTTATGCAAAAAATGAAGATTTGCTCAGTAGAAAAGTGAAAATGTACCTGGTGTAATAATGTATCCCAGCCATTTTCTATTAAATCTCATTGTTCTAGCCTTAACAGGAAAGGCAATATAAATAGCTTATGACAATATCATATTGTTGCTCCATTATTGTGCATAGATCCCATAGTGTTTACTTAGACAAACATGAATTAAATTAGTTTGAGCTCTTTTTAAAGCGCAAAGGTGCACTACAAGCAAAGACAAAAGGTTCAGTGTCTGGGGATGTTATTCAAGAACCCACACATTTCCTATTTCAAAATGTTGACTTTGCCAACTACTACAACAAAAGGAAATTTACAATAGCTTCACATATTTTCCCCACGCATTGCATATGATGAGTACATAATTAAAATGATCAGCAATACATCTGAATAACTGTAATCATCTCTTTTACCTCTTAATAACCCGGGGGTATATTGGAGAGTGTAGGTTTTGTTACTGAACCAGATGAATGTTGCAAGAACTTGTTGTAATTATATTTCATGTGATTGCAACTGTTGAGGTTTTATGAAATATGTTCTTAGCTCTTCCTAATAATGCCATGTTGTTTAAGCCATATTTATACTAAGGTAGGTTTGCCAATAAATGGTGTTCAAATAAACATGATGAATACATACATTTCATCCTGTCCTAAACAAATGGATCACTGTGTTCTTGCCAGTTTCATCTACTTAATGGAGAGTACAGAAAATTGTAATCCAAATAAGAACAGCTTTGCTTTCTGCAGAGAGACCCCAGGAAAAGAAAGCAATATTGTTATGTAGCCAATGTGTTTATACACCCGTTTAATTACAATTAAGTGCATTAACCATTTACATGCAACTCATACATATAATATATATTGCTGTAGGTTCTGAATCCAAAACGTGCTGTATTAAAGGAAACCTGTCAACACTTTTTACTAAGGTAAGTGACCACTGCTGGTTTATATGAAATTTCTTTGAATATGCCCCTATTGTATGTTTCTGCATAACCTTATAAAAAAAGTGTAAACAAAGTGTCTATCATGCAGTAAAAAACAATAAATAATTATATGAGCGCTGCTGAGTAAGTAAAATGGAGACACATACTGCACAGACGTGGGCACAGGAAAGAGGGCATTCCTGGCTTACTTTTCAACAGGGCTAAAGGCAGGTTTTTATACCACAAAATAATATGTTTAACAGAAATACATTACAAGGTCATTTTATTCTTATAGAGGGACTTTATCAAACTAGTTTTAGTAATGAGAAAACAATTTTAACTACATTTATTTGATGAACTTCTCTGAAGTTGTCCAGGTAGTAGGGGACACTCCTAAGTGAAGCCTTGCTGTTTATTACTGTACATCTCACAAATCCTTTGTACAGTTGATTAGAAGAGAGAACTGCTTGATCTCCATGTAATTAGCTTTTATTATAAACCAGTTATTGTCCAGTAATACATGAGACATGATAGGATTTTCATAGCAAGATGAAGCCAGGTAAGCCAAAGAAGCCCTGTCTGCCACAACATATCTATAGAAAGCTGTCTTTTCCTGAAAATGTTTGCTTTAGAGTATGCAGAGGAAGTGATTTGTCAGTGACAGACCATTACTTACCAAAATTATGGCTTTCCTGCCATGGTAGACAGATTTCATCCATCTGCAGGCATGCCACCAAAAGTCACAACTTGGCAAGATAAAAGTGGCAAGTGACTCTCGTGTTGTGGTATGTTCGCCATATGTGTTATAGGGGTGGTCC
This sequence comes from Ranitomeya variabilis, assembly GCF_051348905.1. Lineage (NCBI taxonomy): Eukaryota > Metazoa > Chordata > Amphibia > Anura > Dendrobatidae > Ranitomeya > Ranitomeya variabilis. Next base: position 265,495,350 of record NC_135237.1, on the reverse strand, counting down.
AAAACACAAATTAATTTTCATCCTAAATGCCTAGCAATTCTAAGCCATAAACTAATGTATTTTCTAATATACAATTAATAAAAAGTCCCTACCATTCATTCACTACACTATCTATTTCCTTTTTTTACTATTTCCTTTTTTGATACTGCTTCATTTAGAAACCCAGTTCATGCTGGAATACTGAAATTAACCATCAGCACTGATGCCTGTCGCTGGGGCTGCGCTAGTCCCTGCTCTACTGTGCATGCTTCAGTAGTCAATTCTGATGGATGCTCAGTACATTCTTGTCGGTGAGCAATGTGCGCAGTGAAAGTGCGCTCTCTTGCCGCGTCTGATTAGCTGTAGTGGTCCAGCAGGAGAGCACACCACCCTTTTAGTGAGCGTTGTAGGAATACCTGCCATGTAGAGACTAGCGCAGGCCCAGCAAATGATGTCACTCTAAGTAGTCATCTTGCAATTGACAGTGTGCTCTCTTGGTGGCACTTCACTTCTGATTTGAGCAGGCAGGGGAGTGCACTGTCACTGTGCATGTTTCTTAGTGACAGGAATCTACTGAACTTCTGTTAGAATTAACAATCAATGCATGCTTAGTAGAGCAGAGACTAGTGTAGTTCCTTTAACAGGCATCACTGATCACCCCTTTAAGAATTTGAGGGGTGCATGTATGCAAATCGCCTCTTCAGAGAGGAAGAGACTTAAATTCTAGTACCACCTATTGGAAGCAGTATTCCTAAAAGTCAATATTGACCCTTGCCATATGATTTAGAATAAAAGCCCAATCTGAATCTCAATTTGCAGACAAGGTGTTACATGGTATTGCTACTTCCAATAGGTTACACTAGAGTTCAAGTCCTCTAACTCTCTGAAGCGGCAATTTTCATATGTAAATTCCCAGAGGAGCATGTATAGCGTGTAAGTCTCTTCACTCTGACATGCCAGACCTGGCTTGTCACTCGCTACAAGGTCAGTGGTGCCTGTGTAACGTGTTCTATGCAGGAGTGGTGTATGGATCAGATGTGTGAGTAGCAGTTGTCTAGTGTGCTCTATATTTTTAGCATGTGTGGCTTGTCATGGATGGCAATACAGTGTGGGTTGCCTGTCCCTTCAGACTTTTGCAAGACTCGGTACTGCCCATAGTGCCTCTTTGTGTAGCAAATATCTGTGCACATCTTCTGGGATTGCTGTTTTCCATAAAGCCAATTAGTTGGACTGGTGGAAGACCTGAAGAACACTCTCCCCAGAGCGAGCCTATCCTACCATTCAGGACTTTACGGACTCTTCCCTGCAGTTCATATCATTGAAGCCATTCAGGAGGCTTGGCGCCTAATAAACTGTTTTAAGGATGCTATTTGGATTACTAGGAACAGGCTCATCCTGAGGAGGGACATAATGACCATCCAGGACTGCTGCAGGCTGATTCACAGCCTGCTCAGAGACTATTCCATCTTGGATGGACTGGATGATGATAATGAAGTCTAAACCCCATTTTCCTCCCCCTTTCCTGGCCCTATGTGTTGTTTTTCAATAAAGCTTGATTATCCCCTCCCTATCCCCTCTTTCCACTACTGTTCTCCTATCGCAGTTCATCGCATTTATTGTCTGACTTTTTCTTTACAGCTTGAATGTTCATGTCGCATAGGAATTTAATGTATAGTTAGTGCATCGTATTCTTATACTATGCACAAATTATGTAGATATATGTGTGTACTGGGCTGCGGCACACTACACTGTTTGTTATCCCTTTTGATGAAGGTATAATAATAAAGATTTTTTATTCAATCAACAAATGTGTCCAGTAACATAGCCCTGAAAGTAATATTTCTTGATATCATTCCTAAATTTACAATATGCAAATTGTCTCTTCAGAGACAATAATAATGTATTATCTGGCTTCTATAGAGATAGCAGCAATCAGTATATGGCAATCACAATCTCACTTCAAACTTTGGTCCTGTTTCGTCAAGTGTTCATAGTTTAGAATACAACTAAGATATATAAACATTATTCCCAAAATTGTAAAGAATATTTTTAGAAGCTTTTCTGATATGTATGTAACCATGCATACTTAATTATTTATCATATATGCTCAGTGTCATTTTATTTATTAATTCTCAGGAAGAATGGCAAAGGATCAGCACAATGTGGTTCTGAGAAAAGGTGCTCCACAATTATTTCATGGGGATTACAAGAGAGATGACAGGTCTTCTTTATTGTATCACATGCTTGTATCTAATCCATGATGGTAACTACAGATTCTTTATTGCTTATATGTCCCTTCTAGAAGTAAGAACTTTAATGCTATTTTGAATAATGAGAGGTTGCATTAATTGTACTCAAGGTCCTGATTATCATACGAAGCAAGTAGCAGGATGGCAAACGTGCAGCATTTAGAAATGATGTCAGTAGTAAAACAAACTATTGATTTAAGTGCTGTTAAATGAAGTCTTTTCAAGCTTGACTGTTTTATTGGAAGGAGCAATGTCTAGCAAAACATCATCCTTCCTAACTCATGTGCCTATATTGCAAAGTAAATTGCTTTATTATTTAAATATATTCAGGAGTACAATGCTGTTATATTAAACCCATAAAATGTTCCTATTCTTTGAAAATGGTATATATTTCTTATAATCCAATACAGTAAGAAATGCTTCTTCTTGCATCTTTTTGGAAGATTCTGCATAAAAATGGAACATTTTAATTTTAAGCTTAAACAAAGATGTCTCTATTTTTATGAAAGCAATAATCATTTTTTTTTGCTTGCAGGCACAAACTGCAGACCCATATCAAATCCATTAACTGTGTGCAAGACCCAGCTGTCAGTGGCCCAGTAGAGTAAATTTAATTTTCAGAGTCAATACAGAGCACAGCTGCATTAAGCATAGGATAATTCTGGCATATTATTAATTTGTATAGCACTGAAAAGTATTGTCTAGACAAGACATAAGTTGAAACTGTAGTGGTGCATACATAGTATGAGATAGCAGGTCTACAGTGTCATCCATGGCTTAATAAATCATGCATTTATACTGGGTATTAATCCCAATAATACTTTGTATTTTACAGTGATATGTTAAAGTTAGGGCAATCCTGGAAAATTTTAAGAATTGCGCACTCTTGGTGGTTTGTGTGCTCAGATATATTTGATCAAGCTTTCAAGCCTTAATTAGCCTGTTAGGATAGGTGATGCTAATTTCCCAGCTTTATAAAAACCCAGCCTCCTCTAACCTTGTTCCAAAAACAACAGCCATGTGTTCTTCTAAGCAGTTGCCTGTCATTCTGAAAAGGAAAATGGTGGAAGTCCACAAAGCAGGAGAAGGCTATAAGAAGATAGCAAAGCATTTTCAAGTTGCTATTTCCCCAGTTTAAAATGTAATTAATATATGGCAGTTAAAAGGAACAGTGGAGCTCAAGCTGCTCGTAGGATTGCTAGAGAGGCAAATCAGAACCTCAGCTTAACTGCAAAAGAAATTCAGAATGATTTAGCAAACTCTGGAGTTGTGATGCATTGTTACACAGTTCAGAGATACCTGCACAAATATGGCCTTCATGGAAGAGTCACCAGAATAAGACCTCTCCTGCATTTCACCATAAAATTCGGCCTCAGAAGTATGCAAAAGAACATCTGTTCAAGCCTGATGCATTTTGGAAACAAGTCCTGTGGATCGATGAGGTTAAAAAAAACCTATTTGGCCACAATGTTCAAGGTATGTGTGGAGAGGAAAGGACACAGGATTTCAGGAAAAGAATACCTAGCCAACCATTAAGCATGGGGGTGGATCAAACATGCTTTGGGGTTGTGTTGCAGCCAATGGCACAGGGAACATTTCAAGTATAGAGGGTAGAATGGATTCAATTAAATTTCAACAAATTAAGAAAGCTGAAATTGAAAAGAGGATGGCTTCAACAGATGGATAATAACCCTAAACACGCATCAAAATCCACAGTAGACTACCTCAAAAGGTGCAAGCTGAAGGTTTTTAGAATGGCCATCACAGTCCCCTGATCTGAACAACATTGGAAATCTTTGATATCCTCAAAATAGCAGTGCATGCAAGATGACCCAGAAATCTCACAGAATTGAAAGAATTTTCCAAGGAAGTATGGATGAAAATCCCTCTAACATGAAGTCAAAGACTCTTGTGTGACCACACAGGGGGTCAGCAGGCGCCCTGGCTTGCTAACCAAAACTGGATGGACCATGGATCATCTCCTAGAGCACCCCCCTGTCAGGTGACCGATGGGTCCCAATCCTGGCCTACACAAACATATCCCTGGGACTGAGGCAACCGATGGGACCGAATCCTGACTACCCTAAATGTGTCCATAGATTTGCAATGGTCAGTGGAACAGATCTGTATTTTTCTAGCCAGGTCTGTGGTCCCCTAAGCTGGCATCCTGTAGAATGACAAATTTGTGTCCCTCATGACGAAGTCAGGATGTTCTGGCTGCTGTCCTGTAGAGAGTCTTTGGTTCTTTAGATCTCTGGATGTCTCTCTCTATTTATACCTGGAGGTATCTCTCCTTTTTATAGTTAACAAATGTCCTTCAAGCCAGCATTCTAAGGTAAAGGGGAAGAATGGTGTGGAGACCAACTCGCATTGCTTGATTATGTAATCTATTTGCATAGTTTTTCCTCCTCTGTTTTGCAAGTCAACAGACTAACTGGCCTGGACAATGTGTAATCATCATATCAGCAAACATAATTCTTCAATGACCATGTATGAAGAAAGAGCCAACATTTCAAACTCCCTACCAACTAAAGAAAAAACGAATACATTAAAACGTTAACATATGGATAACAGTCTATTCCTCCTGGCTTGCTGAAAATAGACATCTGGTTATTTAAGATAAAATGCTATATCCTCACTGTTATCTGGCTTCAAAAGGCGTTTACAAGTTGTGATGCTTTCAAGAGGGGGTGCTACTAGGTACAAAGCATGCAGGGTGCTTAACCTTTTGCATCTGTCCGTTTTCCTTGTTATAATTTTTATAATGTAAAGGATGAAAATACAGTTGAAACTACAGTGCTATGTAAAAGTTTGGCACCCTGGTCAAAATGACTATCATTGCGAACAGTTAAGCAATTTGAAGATGATATGATGTTGAAAATAGCCTTAAAGATGACATTTCCTTTGTATTTTAGGCAACAAAAAATATACAGTTGAAACTAGAAAGTTACATATACTATGTAAAAAGACACATATGCATGTTTTTCTCAATATCTGACATGAAATTAGAATAAACCTTTCCCGTTTTAGGTCAATTAGTATTACCATAATATTTAATATTTGCCAAATGCCAGAATAATGAGAGTGAGAGAGAGAATATTTTAAGGCATTTTTATGTAACCCTTTCTCTTATACGGCACCATGGAATCAATGGTGCTCTAAAAATAAATATTCTATAGTAGCACCTCCAGTTAGGCAGGCAGGCATGAATTAATGCTATTTAGCTAAGGCAAGGTATGTGGCCCAGGCATCTTCACCTTCAGAAGTAACCCTGGGAACAGGGCGAGATAGGGCACCCCCTAGTGTTAGGGACAGGGAATGACCCTATGGTCCCAGGACATCTGAAAACAGAGTCATGATATTAGCTCTAACCAAAACCATTTTTTGTTCCATTATGAATTCAATTACTGCTCTGTAGCAGCTCAGCCTGGAAGTGGCAGATCTATGCACTGTCATTTTTCAGCACCATAACACATCAGGTTTGAGGACCAAGCAACATTTAGTGGAGCCCAAGATCACTTTGACAGGTTCTTTTGTGGGCATGGCAAGTTTGATATTTTCAGGAAGGCCTGTAAATAGTGTTGAGCGATACCGTCCGATACTTGAAAGTATCGGTATCGGAAAGTATCGGCCGATACCGGCAAAGTATCGGATCCAATCCGATACCGATACCCGATACCAATACAAGTCAATGGGACTCAAGTATCGGACGGTATCCCTGATGGTTCCCAGGGTCTGAAGGAGAGGAAACTCTCCTTCAGGCCCTGGGATCCATATTAATGTGTAAAAGAAAGAATTAAAATAAAAAATATTGCTATACTCACCTCTCCGACGCAGCCTGGACCTCACCGAGGGAACCGGCAGCGTTGTTTGCTTAAAATTCACGCGTTTCCTTCCTTACGTGAAGTCCCGGCTTGTGATTGGTCGCGTGCCGCCCATGTGGCCGCGACGCGACCAATCACAGCAAGCCGTGACGTAATTTCAGGTCCTTCAGGATTTTAAAATTACGTTCCGGCTTTGTGATTGGTCGCGTCGCCCATGTGACCGCGACGCGACCAATCACAAAGCCGGAACGTAATTTTAAAATCCTGAAGGACCTAAAATTACGTCACGGCTTGCTGTGATTGGTCGCGTCGCGGCCACATGGGCGACGCGACCAATCACAAGCCGTGACGTCACGGGAGGCAGGACACGCGCGCATTTTAAAATGCGCGCGTGTCCAGCCTCCCGTGACGTCACGGCTTGTGATTGGTCGCGTCGCCCATGTGACCGCGACGCGACCAATCACAAAGCCGGAACGTAATTTTAAAATCCTGAAGGACCTGAAATTACATCACGGCTTGCTGTGATTGGTCGCGTCGCGGCCACATGGGCGGCACGCGACCAATCACAAGCCGGGACTTCACGTAAGGAAGGAAACGTGCGAATTTTAAGCAAACAACGCTGCCGATTCCCTCGGTGAGGTCCAGGCTGTGTCGGAGAGGTGAGTATAGCAATATTTTTTATTTTAATTTTTTATTTTACACATTAATGTTGTTTCGATACCGATACCCGATACCACAAAAATATCGGATCTCGGTATCGGAATTCCGATACAGCAAATATCGTCCGATACCCGATACTTGCGGTATCGGAATGCTCAACACTACCTGTAAACCATACTTTAGGTTTTGTTCTTGTTCCTCAGGAACTGAGGAGTAGCAACAAGTGAGGATAATTATCTCGCTCCTTCAGGTTAACCCCATATATGGGCATTTTCTCTCCCATCTGACTCCCAGTTTCTCCAGATGGTGGAGGCATTTATTCTGGCACTGGGTCATATATGTGATGACCCCAACCGTGTCTCCCTGGCTGAGTCCACAATACATCAGCTTCAGCAAGGAAACCGGCCAGCGGAGTAGTAGTCTACCGAGTTTTGGAGGTGGTCCACAGACGTAAAGTGGAATGACCTTGCACTCCATAACTAGTTCTGTGAAGGGTTATCTATAAGGGTGAAGCATGCATTAGCCCTGTATGAGACGCCAGTTTCCCTTGAGGCTGCCATGTCTCTGGTTATCCGGGTGGATTGGCATATTCGCCAGAGACATAGGGAGACACCCCAATGGGCAGGAGGTCCAGGGCCAAAGGAAATCAGGTCTGAGTCATCTGAGGAACCCATGCAGTTGGGTGTGGCATCTCATTCTGGAAAACAGTCTGTTGTTCATGGGAGTATGTTTTAATTGTGATAAAAAGGGCCATTTTGCACGAACAAGTCTGTTACATAGTAACATAGTTATTAAGGTTGAAGGAAGACTTTAAGTCCATCTAGTTCAACCCATAGCCTAACCTAACATGCCCTAACATGTTGATCCATGCACCAAGTAGTAGTATTAGAGAATATGAGGTGCGTTCGCAGTCCGGGGTCCACCGTGCAGAGATGACACCTGCTGCTGAGTAATGGCGGAAGGACGCTTGCTCAAACATGTGTTAGACCTCACCCAGTGTTAATAGAAGTGAACTCTGTTGCTTCACAGAGTCGCCATAAATATGCTGCACCCTGTTAGCAGTCACAGGGTGCAGCTGAAAGACACTAGTGGGATCCCTATGAATCACCCCCACTAAGCTGGTGATTGGACTCGCTCTGACCCTCGGCAGCTTTTGAGCCCATGCCTGAGGACGCCCTGAGTCAGATGCTGAGTCCAAGCGGGAGTTCCCACCCTACACTGACCGGCTGTCAGAAAAGCGCACGGATTGCGCACGGTGCCATACAAGCAGGCACCACGATTAGACGCTGAAACGTGTGCCAAGTGTGCAGGCTGCACTGTCGGGCGCTAGGTAGCTTCCACCATTCACGAACAGTCATCAACACAAGGAATTGGAATGATTAAGGAGCTTTCATCCATCGTCATACATCCATCTACACACACACGTTATCAAGTTCATACTAGCGCACGACCAAGCGGCCATACGAACCTTTTATAGAAGTAGCGCTCCAGGACCTTCCAGATGGTCCAATGGGAGGTCGTCCCGTGGGCATGCTCAGTATGTGAAAAGCGCACAGTATCAGCTTGAGCCAGACACTGGGATCTATGTCTGTGCTGAGCAGGGTTCACTGTGGCTGGAGGAGAATGGGAGACCACAGTAGACATGGTTCGAGATTCCCCCTGTGCAGCGGTGGGAACTCGACACCTAACACATGTTCTTCCCTATCTCATTGTAAACAGCCACCGGCAAGGAGTTATTGATAATTTGAGGAAGATGGGGTCCAAATATAAGAGTGTGGCTGGTAGGAAACATTTGGTGGGTCCAGACCTGTGTGTTGGGGACATGGTGTGGTTTTCCTCAAGTAACATTAAGTTGAAGCTTCTCTCTTGGAAAGGTTTATCTGATCTGGTCTTTTCATATAGCACAGACTGATAAACCCAGTTCTGAGGATCCATTGTACAAGGGGGGTTACTGTCACGGGTTTACTATGACAGAGATGAGCCAGAAGACCACAGCATCTGAGTTCTCCTACTCTTGCGTTGAATAGAAGCATTTCACCTTATTAAATAATGTAAAGTTCACTATTACAGATCCAATTCTTAAGCTTTACTCCCCATCTCCTCAACATGTGTAACTCTCTTCAAAGAGGTAAAGTGGCTCCATGTCTGGAGGCCAGAATCTCACTAACTTACAAAGAAGGGAAAGATCCGTAACAATATGGCAGCTACAGGCCAATTTCATTGTTGAATACGGATCTAAAACTGTATGGGAGAATGATGGCTAACAGAGTTGCAGTCCCGCTGCCTAAAATAATCTCTTTAAATCAAACTGGATTTGTGAAAGGGAGAGATGGGAAAGATAATACTTGCAAGATTCTACACTTAATGCAATATGCAAAGCTATGAAACATCCCATTAGCATTAATGTGTATAGCTGCTGAAAAAGCATTTGACAGGGTGGACTGGCTATTCCTACAAGAAACTCTAATAAAATTTAGCTTCCCTCCCTCATCAATAAGCGCAATTATGGGAATGTACACAGTGCCTACGGCAACAATTAGACTCAATGGTTCCCTCACAGACTCGTTCCAAATTTTCAGCGGAACGAGGCAGGGCTGCCTACTGTCTCCACTGCTTTTTGTCTTGGCATTTGGAACTGCTCTTACAGGCTATTCAGCAATGTGCTGAGGTAGAAGGCCTACAAATCCAAGGCACCCATTATAAACCAGCCGCTTTTGCGGACGATCTCTTGTTGGTATTATCTAAAGCCCTGAGAAATCTCTTTGCACTCAGTTTCAAACACCTATTAGATACAGCGACCGCTTGCCTACACTCTTGGAAAGGTGCATTTCTATCCTGGATAGGAAGGAAGAATATCCTAAAAAGTCTAATTCTACCAAAATGTATTTACATTTTCAATATGCTTCCCATTCAAATCCCCACCTCATTTTTAAATAAAGTACACTCCTTATTCTTCAGTTACATTTGGCAAAAACATAAACCACGTATTAATTCTAAATCCCTCACCTTAACGAAAGATATGGTCGGGATAGGAGCACGGACATTATAAAATACTATCAAGCTGCACACCTAACTAGAACAGTCAATTGGGTTAGAGACACAGTTGATAAACAGTGGCTTAACATAGAAGAAGCAATGGCTCCCCTTCCCCTGCGCTCCATATTACTAGGACACAATAAAGACCCGATTCCAACTGAATGCAAAAATATTCACAGGCTAGCCACAATTAAAATCCGGAAGAAATCATGTAGTTCTCTAGCCCCTCCTCTCTCACCATTAACTAAAATCACTGATCTAATAGAAACCCTTCTTCATCAAGCCACACATATTCCGATTGAGCAGCTATTCAAAGATGGGGCCCTTCTCACACTACAAGAACTACACAAGATCCCTGGGCTCTTGGGCCTTACTTTTCTGCAGCATGAAAAACTTTCCTACCTTATTTGCCAATAAAATACCTGATCGATTTCAATAGACTTTTAACCCTTTATGAAGTCTTATGTGCCAAGACAAATACTCCTACCAAAACTCTTTCAACAATTTACCAGTCTCTACTTAAGATAGATATACCTCTGAAACGGGCATATTTAGCCCAATGGAAAAAATACATGAGTACCTCCTTTTCTGAATCACAAATGAAACATATCTACAGAAACTCACATGGTCCATTGAACTGTTTACGAATTCAGGAAAATTTGTTCAAAATTACTACCAGATGGTATATTACGCCCAAACAGATCCATAGATGGCACCATGCTACAGCTACTAACTGTTGGAGATGTGCAGCGAATGATGGCAGCTATATCCACATCTGGTGGTCTTGTCAGATACTTCATCCTTTTTGGAAAGAGGTGTCCTCAATCATACATAAGTTGCTGGGCAAGCATGCCATCTTTAAACCTGAGAATATCTTTTTAAACCTTCCACTTTGGCAAAATGATAGATATGCTACTAAACTGGCTCAATTCATTCTGGCGGCCGGGAAATCATTGATTCTGACAAATTGGAACTCCACTACCCTACCGACCACACAACAACTTTACTCCAAAATCGAACAAATATACTATATAGAAGAATTAGCAGCAAGAGACAATCATACTTCTCCTAATTTTGATAACATCTGGACCTGGACCCAATTTAGGACACAATCTTCCTTTTACTCAACAATTATGCCATAATTATTTAATTATCCAAAGGTGCTTCTACAACTTCTTCTTCCCCTACTCTTCCCCTCCCTCTCCTATACTCTATCCCCCTACCCTTGCTTCTATCCCCCCAACTGTTCTCTGATTCCTCTGATGCTCACCTCATTCACTCAAAAAAATTGGAAGACTCTGTAAATTCACTGTTTAAGTTTCTGCATGCTAATTATTGGCTGTACATTTTACCGGAAATACTATTTCAGTTTTTGTGTTCTGTTACGGTTACTTTCTCTAACTCTGTTTGCTATACATTAATCTCTCAATAAAAAGAACATTGAAAGAAAGATATGGTGTAAATTTCTTTGGGCAGTTCAGGTGTTAACCTACTCCATTGAGAGCTCTTGGAGCTATTGCTCTCAGCTGTGTAATGTTAGCCGCTCTCATCCCTTATATAATCTGGGTCCTAACTAACAAACATCATGAGATCTAGATTATGCTACATGGCTAGGAAGATAGGTGTTAGTGGCTATTTGAGTAATTGGTTTGTGGATTTATCTGTAGCAGTTGCTTTGTTTTCTGAGGGTGATAATTCAATTTCTTCTCCTACTTTGGTTTAACCTCATCCTTTACTCCCCGGTGCATACCTCTTTTATACATTGTTAGAGCTTAAGGTACCGTCACATTAAGCGACGCTGCAGCGATAGCGACAACGATGCCGATCGCTGCAGCGTCGCTGTTTGATCGCTGGAGAGCTGTCATACAGACCGCTCTCCAGCGACCAACGATGCCGAGGTCCCCGGGTAACCAGGGTAAACATCGGGTTACTAAGCGCAGGGCCGTGCTTAGTAACCCGATGTTTACCCTGGTTACCAGCGTAAAAGTAAAAAAACAAACAGTACATACTTACATTCGCGTCCCCCGGCATCTGCTTCCTGACACTGACTGAGCTCCGGCCCTAACAGCAGAGCGGTGACGTCACCGCTGTGCTTTCACTTTAGGGCCGGCGCTCAGTCAGTGTCAGGAAGCAGACGCTGGGGGAGGTATGACGCTGGGTGAGTATGTACTGTTTGTTTTTTTTACTTTTACGCTGGTAACCAGGGTAAACATCGGGTTACTAAGCGCGGCCCTGCGCTTGGTAACCCGATGTTTACCCTGGTTACCAGTGTAAAACATCGCTGGTATCGTTGCTTTTGGTGTCAAACACAACGATACACGGCGATCGGACGACCAAATAAAGTTCTGGACTTTATTCAGCGACCAGCGACATCACAGCAGGATCCTGATCGCTGCTGCGTGTCAAACTAAACGATATTGCTAGCGAGGACGCTGCAACGTCACGGATCGCTAGCGATGTCGTTTAGTGTGACGGTACCTTAAGGGAATGCACCAAATAATTATAAGAATGGTATAAGGTGCGTTCGCAGCCCCGGGGTCCACCATGCACAGATGGAACTTGCTGCTGAGTAATGACGGACTATATGGTGGTATAATGTGGATACACACACGGGTTAGCTTCACCCAGTATGGAGGAAGTGAACCCTGCTGTGTCACAGGGCCGCTGTACCGCACAAAGAGCGCATACAAAGAGTCACAGAATTCTGTCCCAAGACTCAGGGAAAGAGTTCCTCTAGACCTCTTGAGCTCGACACCGCTACTGGGGTGTCAGAGATTAATAGAACTAATAACTTACTGCACAAGAGTGCGTACAGTGCCGCTCTGGCGGACGCCACTAACCACCCAGATTTAGGCCTGCTAAGGGCTCTATTAGCGCACGGAGCCGCACTGGCGGTCAATGCTATCAGACGCTGTATCGAGTGCTAGCTGTGTGGGATAGCACTGTCAGGCACTAGGTAGCTTCCGCCATTCACAAACAGTCAACAACACTAGGGATGGGAATGATTTGGAGCTTTCATCCATCGACAGGCATACATCCACACACACATGATAGTAAGTTTACACTAGCGTGCGGCCATGCGGACCTTTTATAGCGGAAGCTCTCTGGGACTTCCTAGTGGTCCAATAGGAGCTGCTACAGAACCTGAGCATGTGACCCCGACCTCCAATGAGAGGTCGTCCCTTGGGCATGCTCAGGAGAAGAAAAGCAGGACTTAGTCCCAGGGATACCAGCTCGCCACTGATCAGTACTGGTTACAATGGCTGAGCCTGGAAGGATAGCAGTAACCAGATGCACAGTATCAGCTTGAGCCAGACACTGGGACCGACATCTTTGCTGAGCAGGCTCCACTGTGGCTGGAGGAGAATGGGAGACTGCAGCGGAGATGGTTCGAGATTCCCCCTGTGCAGCGGTGGGACCTCGACATCTAACATACATGAGCATATATTTGCAAGTTTGTTTTTTTCTGTTACTCCTGTTCGCATTACCTTTTTAGTCTGATTGGTGTACTATGGTGCACTACTACTCCCCTCTCCCCTGGGTCGGGGAAGGGTGCAGGCCGAGGGTGGATACATGAGCTAAGGCAAGGTATGTGTGTCAGGCATCTTCATCTGCAGAAGTAACCCAGGGAACAGGGTGAGTTGGGCACCCCCTAGCATTAGCGACAGGGAAGGAGCCCCTGGTCCTGGGACACTCAATAACAGAGTTGTGGCAGTTCCTATACATTAATGTCTAATCCTTCAACACAAGTTCTAATCTGTCAGGTTTCAAGTCAGATCTTTTATATTGAACCCAGTAGAATCTGAAACAACATTTGGATTGGCTTTCAGGATTTTATCTAATTCCAATCAGATGAGCTTATCAATCAGGTAAAATGTGGTCAACTACAGCGTGACTAAATGTTCAATATGAAATTATAGGTGGTAGCTTACAGAGAGTCAGTCATGTACAGACACACTGTATTCACACATAATATGGGGTTAATTGTCAAGTAAATAGTATTAAAATCATACCTACCTGCTGCACTATATACTGACTCCTTACTATCATGAGCAGCTTATATTTTTCAGTGATTTGTGCTATAGTAGCTTAATTAAAGTATCAAACCAGACGTGCTAGACTTTGCCTTCACATGTCAATGAGGAATGGATTTCTATGACCCTACCACTGGTCCATGGCTTGTCCTTTCTTAAATCACATTTGGCTGTACTACTAATCTCTGAATATTGGCAACACCCCACAGGACCTGTCATTCTATAAATGTTAGGTCCTAGTCATCTTCTCAAAGTCGCTCTGATCCTTACACTCATCCGTTCACTGGCTACACAACATACCCACACCTTGACAAGTGTCATTATAATGATATGATCAATGATATTAACTCCACTTGCAAGTGGTTTTAATGTTTTGGCTGATTAGTGTATGTCATGAACTGGGGTTACATAGTTACATAGTTACATAGTTATTGAGGTTGAAGGAAGACTTTAAGTCCATCTAGTTCAACCCATAGCCTAACCTAACATGCCCTAACATGTTGATCCAGAGGAAGGCAAAAAAACCCCATGTGGCAAAGAGTAACTCCACCATGGGGAAAAAAATTCCTTCCCGACTCCACATACGGCAATCAGACTAGTTCCCTGGATCAACGCCTTATCAAGGAATCTAGTGTATATACCCTGTAATATTATACTTTTCCAGAAAGGTATCCAGTCCCCTCTTAAATTTAATTAATGAATCACTCATTACAACATCATACGGCAGAGAGTTCCATAGTCTCACTGCTCTTACAGTAAAGAATCCGCGTCTGTTATTATGCTTAAACCTTCTTTCCTCCAGACGTAGAGGATGCCCCCTTGTCCCTGTCTCAGGTCTATGATTAAAAAGATCATCAGAAAGGTCTTTGTACTGTCCCCTCATATATTTATACATTAAAATAAGATCACCCCTTAGTCTTCGTTTTTCCAAACTAAATAGCCCCAAGTGTAATAACCTATCTTGGTATTGCAGACCCCCAAGTCCTCTAATAACCTTGGTCGCTCTTCTCTGCACCCGCTCTAGTTCAGCTATGTCTTTCTTATACACCGGAGACCAGAACTGTGCACAGTATTCTAAGTGTGGTCGAACTAGTGACTTGTATAGAGGTAAAATTATGTTCTCCTCATGAGCATCAATGCCTCTTTTAATACATCCCATTATTTTATTTGCCTTTGTAGCAGCTGCCTGACACTGGCCACTGAATATGAGTCTGTCATCCACCCATACACCCAGGTCTTTTTCATTGATGGTTTTGCCCAGAGTTTTAGAATTAAGCACATAGTTATACATCTTATTACTTCTACCCAAGTGCATGACCTTACATTTATCCCCATTAAAGCTCATTTGCCATTTATCAGCCCAAGCTTCTAGTTTACATAAATCATCCTGTAATATAAAATTGTCCTCCCCTGTATTGATTACCCTACAGAGTTTAGTGTCATCTGCAAATATTGAAATTCTACTCTGAATGCCCCCTACAAGGTCATTAATAAATATGTTAAAAAGAAGAGGGCCCAATACTGACCCCTGTGGTACCCCACTGCTAACCGCGACCCAGTCCGAGTGTGCTCCATTAATAACCACCCTTTGTTTCCTATCCCTGAGCCAGCTCTCAACCCACTTACACATATTTTCCCCTATCCCCATTACTCTCATTTTATGTATCAACCTTTTGTGTGGCACCGTATCAAAAGCTTTGGAAAAGTCCATATACACTACGTCCACTGGGTTCCCTTGGTCCAGTCCGGAACTTACCTCTTCATAGAAGCTGATCAAATTAGTCTGACATGAGCGGTCCCTAGTAAACCCGTGCTGATACTGGGTCATGAGGTTATTCCTCTTCAGATACTCCAGTATAGCATCCCTTAGAATGCCCTCCAGGATTTTACCCACAGTAGAGGTTAAACTTACTGGCCTATAATTACCGAGTTCAGTTTTTGCCCCTTTTTTGAATATTGGCACCACATTTGCTATACGCCAGTCCTGTGGTACAGACCCTGTTATTATGGACTCTTTAAAGATTAAAAATAATGGTCTATCAATGACTGTACTTAGTTCCTGCAGTACTCGGGGGTGTATCCCATCCGGGCCCGGAGATTTGTCAATTTTAGTGATTTTTAGACGCCGCTGTACTTCCTGCTGGGTTAAGCAGGTGACATTTAATGGGGAATTTTTATCACTAGTCATATTGGCTGCCATGGGATTTTCTTTTGTAAATACTGATGAAAAAAAGTCATTTAGCAGATTGGCTTTTTCCTCATCCTCATCCACCATTTCACCCAGACTATTTTTAAGGGGGCCAACACTGTCATTTTTTAGTTTCTTACTATTTATGTAGTTAAAGAATATTTTGGGGTTATTTTTGCTCTCTCTAGCAATGAGTCTCTCTGTCTCAATCTTTGCTGCCTTGATTTGCTTTTTACAGAATTTATTTAATTTTCTGTATTTATTTAATGCCTCATCACTACCTACTTCCTTTAATTCTCTAAATGCTTTCTTTTTGTTCCTTATTGCGCCCCTAACAGCTCTATTTAGCCATATTGGTTTCCTCCTATTTCTAGTATGTTTATTCCCATACGGTATATACTGTACACAGGTCCTATCCAGGATGCTAATAAACGTCTCCCATTTTCTTTGTGTATTTTTGTGTCTCAGGATATCGTCCCAGTTAATTGCACCAAGATCCTCTCTCATCCGTTGGAAATTTGCCCTCCTGAAGTTTAGTGTCCTTGTCACCCCCCTACTACCCATCTTATTAAAGGTTACATGAAAACTTATTATTTTATGATCACTATTCCCCAAGTGACCCCCAACCCTTATATTTGATATGCGGTCTGGCCTGTTGGTTAATATTAGATCTAGCAGTGCCCCCCTCCTTGTTGGGTCCTGAACCAGCTGTGAAAGGTAATTGTCTCTCATAGTTGTCAAAAACCGATTACCTTTGCTGGAACTGCAGGTTTCTGTTCCCCAATCTATTTCAGGGTAGTTGAAGTCCCCCATAATAATGACTTCTCCTTGAGTCGCAGCTTCATCTATTTGCTTTACGAGGATATTCTCCATTGCTTCCATTATTTTTGGAGATTTATAACAAACCCCTATCAGTAATTTATTATTTTTTCCCCCTCCCCTTATCTCCACCCACAGGGACTCCACATTTTCATTAAATTCACCTATATTATCACGCAGGATGGGTTTTAAGGAAGATTTTACATATAGACACACCCCTCCCCCTCGCTTATCTGTACGGTCATTTCTGAACAGGCTATAGCCCTGCAAGTTAACAGCCCAGTCATGGCTCTCATCCAGCCACGTCTCAGATATCCCCACCATGTCATAATTATGCTCCAACAACATTAGTTCTAATTCGTCCATTTTGTTGGCGAGGCTTCTGGCATTAGTATACATGCACTTGATGTTACTCTCTGTACCTCTATTCTTTCTTAAATTAATAACTGTTCTAACCCCACCCCCCATGCCACCGCCACCCCCAACTTCCTTATTTGTGCCCAGCTCTCTATCTGCACTATCTTCCCCTCCTATAAAATGAATACCCTCCCCCCCAATCCCTAGTTTAAACACTCCTCCAACCTTCTAACCATTTTCTCCCCCAGCACAGCTGCCCCTTCCCCATTGAGGTGCAGCCCGTCCCTAGCGTAGAGCCTGTAGCCCACTGAGAAGTCGGCCCAGTTCTGCAGGAACCCAAACCCCTCCTTCCTACACCAATTCTTGAGCCACTTATTAACCTCCCTAATCTCCCGTTGCCTCTCTGGCGTGGCACGTGGTACAGGCTTGGTTACCCCCGGTTTTTTTCTGAAGGTGATTTATTTATATCCCACTTCCCACCTAGGATAATTAGTCACCAGGGGCTGTCTTGCTATGTACTGACTAATGGGCACACTGCAGTGAGAGTGATATAACTACTCCCATTCAGGCAGGAACAATAATTATCAATAGGGTTGAGCGAAACGGGTCGATCATTTTCAAAAGTCGCCGACTTTTGGCTAAGTCGGCGTCTCATGAAACCCGATCCGACCCCTGTGCTTGTCGGCCATGCGGTACGCGACTTTCGCGCCAAAGTCGCGTTTCAATGACGCGAAAAGCGCCATTTCTCAGCCAATGAAGGTGAACGCAGAGTGTGGGCAGCGTGATGACATAGATCCTGGTCCCCACCATCTTAGAGAAGGGCATTGCAGTGATTGGCTTGCTGTCTGCGGCGTCACAGGGGCTATAAAGGGGCGTTCCCGCCGACCGCCATCTTACTGCTGCTGATCTGAGCTTAGGGACAGGTTGCTGCTAGGGTTGAGCGACTTTCATTTTTTTAAAATCGAGTAGGGTTTTGGGAAACCCGATTTTGTCCAGAGTCGAGTCGAGTGCAGTCGGCCGATTATCGCTAAAAGTCGGGGATCGACCGAAACACGAAACCCAATGCAAGTCAATGGGGAAGCATAGTCGGCAGTGAGTGGAGGCCAGGAAAACACCTACAGTGCCCATTTTAATGCCAAAAACATCCATTCTTGTTTCTGAAGCTTGCCAATCTTAATTAACTGTATAATAATAGTTGGGCATAGGGAATTGGGGGAAAGTTGTGGGGGGAGTAGGGCTGGCTCAAGTTTTTCGTGGGCCCAGGAAATGCGGACTACGTCACGGCGGTGTTGCAGGGAAAGGTAAGTATTTAAAAGTTGCAAGTGCTGTGATCCTGAGCAAGCAGGGGGGGGGGGCCCACTCGTTCGCATTGCCACTGGCACAGGGCCCCTCAAAGTACGGCGGTGTGTTTGCATGGCGGGGGCGCCTCCCACCAGCAGCGACACTTTTGCGTACTCTGAGGGGCCCTGTGCCAGTGACGTCGCCAACGAGTATGCCCCCCCACCTGATGAAGGAACCTGCACTTTCATCTGCACCTTCCTCTTTGTCCCTGTGTAAGGTGGTATAACATGCGGGAAGGGGAACCTTACTTTCAGCAGGGACAGATTCTGGCTGTGTAGAGTACAAGGGGAATGTAGTGGTCTAGGTCAATGTACCAGCAGACTCATTTAGCAGTGGCTGGGCAATGGGCAGGATGAGGAGGAAACAGATATAGGGCCAAAGAATAAAGTAGGCTACATGCAGTTCAAAATTGGTAACAGGACTAAACAGGCGGCATTGCTTTGTTCAGTGGAGTAGCAAACCCAAGAGCAGCAGACACTGTTTCAAGGGCCTAACCACACTAGTAGGCCAAATGCAGTTTAATATCTGATAGTATAGGGCGAAAGCCAGAATGTGGAAGCTCAGCTTTGTTCAGTTGAGGACAACACCAGGGAGGGGCAGACACCTTTAGTAGGCCGGAAAAGCCTATTGCATTTTTTAAAATGGTAATTTGGAGCAGAAGGTTGAAGCTCAGCTTTATTTAGTTGAGGGCAACACCAGGCAGGGGCACACAGACAGACACCTTTAGTAGGCCGGAAAAGCCTATTGCATTTTTCAAAATGGTAATTTGGAGCAGAAGGTTGAAGCTCAGCTTTATTTAGTTGAGGGCAACACCAGGGAGGGGCAGAAGCCGTTAGTAGGCCCTAACCACCATTTTTTTTTTTTAAAACCACATAATGAGAGCCGGAAGGTTGAAGCTCAGCTTTATTTAGTTGAGGACAACACCAGGGAGGGGCACACAGACAGACACCTTTAGTAGGCCTGAAAAGCCTATTGCATTTTTCAAAATGGTAATTTGGAGCAGAAGGTTGAAGCTCAGCTTTATTTAGTTGAGGGCAACACCAGGGAGGGGCAGAAGCCGTTAGAAGGCCCTAACCACCATTTTTTTTTTTAAAACCACATAATGAGAGCCAGAAGGTTGAAGCTCAGCTTTATTTAGTTGAGGACAACACCAGGGAGGGGCACACAGACAGACACCTTTTGTAGGCCTGAAAAGCCTATTGCATTTTTCAAAATGGTAATTTGGAGCAGAAGGTTGAAGCTCAGCTTTATTTAGTTGAGGGCAACACCAGGGAGGGGCAGAAGCCGTTAGTAGGCCCTAACCACCATTTTTTTTTTTAAAACCACATAATGAGAGCCGGAAGGTTGAAGCTCAGCTTTATTTAGTTGAGGACAACACCAGGGAGGGGCAGAAGCCGTTAGTAGGCCCTAACCACCATTTTTTTTTTTAAAACCACTTAATGAGAGCCGGAAGGTTGAAGCTCAGCTTTATTTAGTTGAGGACAACACCAGGCAGGGGCACACAGACAGACACCTTTAGTAGGCCTGAAAAGCCTATTGCATTTTTCAAAATGGTAATTTGGAGCAGAAGGTTGAAGCTCAGCTTTATTTAGTTGAGGGCAACACCAGGGAGGGGCAGAAGCCGTTAGTAGGCCCTAACCAAAGTTGAAGGCCAAATGCAGTTTAATTTCTGATACTATAGGCCGAAAGCCAGAAGGTGGAAGTTCCGATTTAGACAGTGGAGGACAATTTGAATTAGGGACTGCAGACAGACTTAGTAGGCTGTCCCCTGTGGACCATGCATCCACCACATTAACCCATTGCGCCGTAATGGACACGTAATCTTCCGTGGCCATGCCTACAGGTCCATGCGTCTGTTGTCAGGTGCACCTTTGTACTCACAGATTGCCAGAGTGCATGGACAATGCGGTCTTCTACATGCTGGTGGAGGGTTGGGATGGCTTTTCTCGCAAAAGAAGTGTCGACTGGTTAGCTTGTAGCGTGGTACAGCGTAGTCCATCATGGCCTTATTAATAGTAAATAAAATATATAACTAGGCTCTATGAACTTTTAAATAGGTTCCAGGGGTACACGGGCAGCATTGGTGTGGTCAGTGGAGGAGTATTGCAAGTAGGGGCTGCAGACAGGCTATCAAAGGCCTAAAATAACAAACAGTAGGCAGTCATGGCAGTTTTACATCGGTTACATGGATACACGGGCAGGCAGCTTGGTGGTCAGTGGAGGAGTATTGCAAGTTGGGGCCGCAGACAGGCTATCAAAGGCCTAAAATAACAAACAATAGGCTCATGGCAGTTTTACAGCGGTTACATGGATACACGGGCAGGCAGCTTGGTGGTCAGTGGAGGAGTATTTAAAGTAGGGACCGCAGACAGGCTATCAAAGGCCTAAAATAACAAACAATAGGCTCATGGCAGTTTTACAGCGGTTACATGGATACACGGGCAGGCAGCTTGGTGGTCAGTGGAGGAGTATTTAAAGTAGGGACCGCAGACAGGCTATCAAAGGCCTAACATAACAAACAATAGGCTCATGGCAGTTTCACAGCGGTTACATGGATACACGGGCAGGCAGCTTGGTGGTGGTGAGTGGAGGAGTATTTAAAGTAGGGACCGCAGACAGGCTTCAAAGGCCTAACATAAGAAAATGGGCTGGCTGTAGGCACTTTATAATTGGTTCCAGGGGTACACGGGCAGCAGTGGTCTGGTCAGTGGAGGAGTATTTAAAGTAGGGACCGCAGACAGGCTATCAAAGGCCTAACATAACAAACAATAGGCTCATGGCAGTTTCACAGCGGTTACATGGATACACGGGCAGGCAGCTTGGTGGTCAGTGGAGGAGTATTTAAAGTAGGGACCACAGACAGGCTATCAAAGGCCTAAAATAACAAACAATAGGCTCATGGCAGTTTTACAGCGGTTACATGGATACACGGGCAGGCAGCTTGGTGGTCAGTGGAGGAGTATTGCAAGTAGGGGCCGCAGACAGGCTATCAAAGGCCTAAAATAACAAACAATAGGCTCATGGCAGTTTTACAGCGGTTACATGGATACACAGGCAGCTTGGTGGTGAGTGGAGGAGTAGTGCAAGGAGTGTCTGTCCCAGTACTCCCAAAATATAAATAGATGTTAATGTCTCGCAAAACAACCAAAACAAAAAAAAAAGGTGGCATACTTAGGTACAGGGGTGGGCTCATCTACTGAGTTTCTGACATAGTAATTTGGCAGTAACTATTTAATGGTGCCAATATAGGACACAGACACAGACTACTTTAAGTTGCATCATAGATGTCTACAAATTTGTATTGTCAGTGCCAGACATTGAATGATGTCAGCGAATAGACTAAAGATTGGTGGAGCTGTGCGACATAATTTTGCACGTGGTAGAGCACATTTTGAGCTGGGGTAGGGGGGAACTCTCTTGAGGCCGGCGGGACCGCCCCAGGGCCCCTCATGTTACAACGGTGTGTCTGACGTTGGGTGCGCACCACCACCGCCAGAGACACTACATTGTACTATGAGGGACCCAGTAGCAATGCCGTCAACCAAAAGCGAGCACACCCACCACTTCAGACAAACAGCAGTCTCACGGGTGCTTGCGCCAAGTCGCGATACCACGGCCCCGTGTGGGGAGTTTTGCCATTTAGGGAGGTGTAAACATGTCGTATGCTGTACAATCAGCTGCAGCAAATTAGACATTAGAAAAGTAATTCACAGGCAAGAGCTTTTCATAGGAAAGCTAGGTGTCGGCCGGGCAAGGTGGGGCAAAAGATTTCGAAATCCAGTTGTGGTTCATTTTAATGAATGTTAGATCGTCAACATTTTGGGTAGCCAGACGAGTCCTTTTTTCGGTTAATATTGAACCTGCAGCACTGAATACTCTTTCTGATAGGACACTTGCTGCCGGGCAAGCAAGCTCCTGCAATGCATATTCTGCCAATTCTGGCCAGGTGTCTAATTTGGAGGCCCAGTAATCAAATGGGAATGACGGTTGAGGGAGAACATCGATAAGGGATGAAAAATAGTTAGTAACCATACTGGACAAATGTTGTCTCCTGTCACTTTCAATTGATGCAGCAGTACCTGTCCTGTCTGCGGTCATAGCAAAATCACTCCACAACCTGGTCAGAAAACCCCTCTGTCCAACGCCACTTCTGATGTGTGCACCCCTAACACTCCTAGTCTGCTGCCCCCTGGAGCTCGTGTGAGAACGATCACGTGCGCTGTGTGCTGGGAATGCCTGAAGCAAACGGTCAACAAGAGTTGATTGTTTGGTTGCTAATATTAGTTCCAAGTTCTCATGTGGCATAATATTTTGCAATTTGCCTTTATAGCGTGGATCAAGGAGGCAGGCCAACCAGTAATCGTCATCGTTCATCATTTTCGTAATGCGTGTGTCCCTTTTTAGGATACGTAAGGCATAATCCGCCATGTGGGCCAAAGTTCCAGTTGTCAAATCTCCGGTTGTGATTGGTTGAGGGGCAGTTGCAGGCAAATCTACGTCACTTGTGTCCCTCAAAAAACCAGAACCCGGCCGTGACACGCAACCAAATTCCTGTGCCCCCGGGAAAGGTTCGGCATTAAAAATATACTCATCCCCATCATCCTCCTCGTCCTCCACCTCCTCTTCGCCCGCTACCTCGTCCTGTACACTGCCCTGACCAGACAATGGCTGACTGTCATCAAGGCTTTCCTCTTCCTCTGGTGCAGACGCCTGCTCCTTTATGTGCGTCAAACTTTGCATCAGCAGACGCATTAGGGGGATGCTCATGCTTATTACGGCGTTGTCTGCACTAACCAGCCGTGTGCATTCCTCAAAGCACTGAAGGACTTGACACATGTCTTGTATCTTAGACCACTGCACACCTGACAACTCCATGTCTGCCATCCTACTGCCTGCCCGTGTATCCTCCCACAAATAAATAACAGCACGCCTCTGTTCGCACAGTCTCTGAAGCATGTGCAGTGTTGAGTTCCACCTTGTTGCAACGTCTATGATTAGGCGATGCTGGGGAAGGTTCAAAGACCGCTGATAGGTCTGCATACGGCTGGCGTGTACAGGCGAACGTCGGATATGTGAGCAAAGTGCACGCACTTTGAGGAGCAGGTCGGAGAACCCAGGATAAGTTTTCAATAAGCACTGCACCACCAGGTTTAAGGTGTGAGCCAGGCAAGGAATGTGTTTCAGTTGGGAAAGGGAGATGGCAGCCATGAAATTCCTTCCGTTATCACTCACTACCTTGCCTGCCTCAAGATCTACTGTGCCCAGCCACGACTGCGTTTCTTGTTGCAAGAACTCGGACAGAACTTCCGCGGTGTGTCTATTGTCGCCCAAGCACTTCATAGCCAATACAGCCTGCTGACGCTTGGCAGTAGCTGGCCCATAATGGGACAACTGGTGTGCAACAGTGTCATCTGCCGATGGAGTGGTTGGCAGACTGCGTTCTGTGGAAGAGCTGTAGCTTCTGCAGGAGGACGAGGAGGAGGAGGAGGAGGGGGTGCGAACGCCTACAGCCAACTGTTTCCTAGACCGTGGGCTAGGCACAACTGTCCCTAAATTGATGTCGCCTGTGGACCCTGCATCCACCACATTCACCCAGTGTGCCGTGATGGACACATAACGTCCCTGGCCATGCCTACTGGTCCATGCATCTGTAGTCAGGTGCACCTTTGTACTCACAGATTGCCTGAGTGCATGGACGATGCGCTGTTTAACATGCTGGTGCAGGGCTGGGATGGCTTTTCTGGAAAAAAAGTGTCGACTGGGTAGCTCGTATCGTGGTTCAGCGTACTCCATCAGGGCTTTGAAAGCTTCGCTTTCAACTAACCGGTAGGGCATCATCTCTAACGAGATTAGTCTAGCTATGTGGGCGTTAAAACCCTGTGTACGCAGATGCGAGGATAAGTACTTCCTTTTTCTAACCAGAGTCTCATGTAGGGTGAGCTGGACTGGAGAGCTGGAGATCGTGGAACTTTCGGGTGTGCCGGTGTACATGGCAGACTGAGAGACGGTTGGAGACGGTATTGTTTCCGCCGGTGCCCTAGATGCAATATTTCCTCCTACAAAACTGGTGATTCCCTGACCCTGACTGCTTTTGGCTGGCAAAGAAACCTGCACAGATACTGCCGGTGGTGCGGAAAATGGTGGCCTTACAGTGACGGAAGGGATGTTGCGTTGCTGACTAGCTTCATTGGCCGAGGGTGCTACAACCTTGAGGGACGTTTGGTAGTTAGTCCAGGCTTGAAAATGCATGGTGGTTAAGTGTCTATGCATGCAACTAGTATTTAGACTTTTCAGATTCTGACCTCTGCTTAAGCTAGTTGAACATTTTTGACAGATGACTTTGCGCTGATCAGTTGGATGTTGTTTAAAAAAATGCCAGACTGCACTCTTCCTAGACTCGGATCCCTTTTCAGGGATTGCAGACTGAGCTTTAACCGGATGGCAACGCTGTGCTCCAACAGGTTTTGGCTTTGACACGCGTTTTGGTCCAGATACGGGCCCGGCAGATGGAACCTGTTGCGATGTTGATGCCTGCTGCGGCCCCTCCTCCACCTCCGCTTCTGAACTACTGCCGCCTGCACCCTGTTCCCCCAATGGCTGCCAATCGGGGTCAATAACTGGGTCATCTATTACCTCCTCTTCGAGCTCGTGTGCAACTTCGTCTGTGTCACTGTGTCGGTCGGTGGTATAGCGTTCGTGGCGGGGCAACATAGTCTCATCAGGGTCTGATTGTGGATCTGTACCCTGAGAGGGCAATGTGGTGGTCTGAGTCAAAGGAGCAGCATAGTACTCTGGCTGTGGCTGTGCATCAGTGCACTCCATGTCAGAATATACTTGTAATGGGCATGGCCTGTTAAATGTTTCACTTTCTAAGCCAGGGACGGTATGTGTAAAGAGCTCCATGGAGTGACCCGTTGTGTCGCCTGCTGCATCCTTCTCTCTTGTTGTAGTTTTTGCTGAGGAGGACAAGGAAGCGACTTGTCCCTGACCGTGAACATCCACAAGCGACGCGCTGCTTTTACATTTACCAGTTTCGGAAGAGGAGGCAAAAGAGCTAGAGGCTGAGTCTGCAATGTAAGCCAAAACTTGCTGTTGCTGCTCCGCCTTTAAAAGCGGTTTTCCTACTCCCAGAAAAGAGAGCGTTCGAGGCCTTGTGTAGCCTGACGACGAAACTGGCTCCACAGCTCCAGACTTAGGTGGAATATTTTTGTCCCCACGACCACCTGATGCTCCACTACCACTACCATCATTACCAGCTGACAATGAACGCCCACGACGACCTCTTGCACCAGACTTCCTCATTGTTTTAAAATCTTAACCAAAGTAACTTTATTTGTTGCTGTCAAACAACTTACACGGTGAGCTATAACTTCAGTATGATTTCAATATCCCTTAACAGGTTGGTGAGACCACAAGGAAAATCAGGCACAATGTTACACACTCTGTTTTCTGTGGCACAAAATCACAGAGATGACACACACGCAGGACTGTCACTCAAGCACTAATGTCAATATTAATCTCCCACCTAATTTATTTTTTTTTTTTTCTCAGGGAGACTTTAGAAACCAAATAATATTAAAAAAAAAAAAAAAAAAAAGGCTTTCTATGGCCCACAATTAGAGAGAGAGAGGTGGCACAACCAGGAGTCAAGACTGGCGCACAAGCTGAAAGGGCAATATTACTCTCCCACTGTTTTTTATGTTTTTTTTGTTTTTTTCAGGGAGACTTTAGAAGCCAAATAATATTAAAAAAACCAAAAAAAAAAAAGGCTTTCTATGGCCCACTGAATGAGAGGGAGAGAGGTGGCACACCCAGGAGTCAAGACTGGCACACAAGCTGAAAGGGCAATATTACTCTCCCACTGTTTTTTTAGGTTTTTTTTTTTTTTTCAGGGAGACTTTAGAAACCAAATAATATTAAAAAAAAAAAAAAAAAAAAAAAAAAATAGGCTTGCTATAGCCCACTGAATGAGAGATAGCACACACAGCAGTGGCACACAAGCCCTGACTGAGGCCAATATTTTTCTCCCACTGATTGATGTAGTGTTTTTGTGTTGAGGTAGAATTTAGAACACAAATCACGGAAAAAATAAATAGGCTTTCTATGGCCCACTGAATGAAAGGGAGAGAGGTGGCACACCCAGGAGTCAAGACTGGCACACAAGCTGAAAGGGCAATATTACTCTCCCACTGTTTTTTTATGTATTTTTTGTTTTTTCAGGGAGACTTTAGAAACCCAATAATATTTAAAAAAAAAAATAAATAGGCTTTCTATGGCCCACTGAATGAGAGGGAGAGAGGTGGCACACCCAGGAGTCAAGACTGGCACACAAGCTGAAAGGGCAATATTATTCTCCCACTGTTTTTTTAGGTTTTTTTTTTTTTTTCAGGGAGAATTAGAAACCAAATAATATTAAAAAAAAAAAATAAATAGGCTTTCTATGGCCCACTGAATGAGAGGGAGAGAGGTGGCACACCCAGGAGTCAAGACTGGCACACAAGCTGAAAGGGCAATATTACTCTCCCACTGTTTTTTTAGGTTTTTTTTTTTTTTTCAGGGAGACTTTAGAAACCAAATAATATTAAAAAAAAAAAAAAAAAAAAAAAAAAATAGGCTTGCTATAGCCCACTGAATGAGAGATAGCACACACAGCAGTGGCACACAAGCCCTGACTGAGGCCAATATTTTTCTCCCACTGATTGATGTAGTGTTTTTGTGTTGAGGTAGAATTTAGAACACAAATCACGGAAAAAATAAATAGGCTTTCTATGGCCCACTGAATGAAAGGGAGAGAGGTGGCACACCCAGGAGTCAAGACTGGCACACAAGCTGAAAGGGCAATATTACTCTCCCACTGTTTTTTTATGTATTTTTTGTTTTTTCAGGGAGACTTTAGAAACCCAATAATATTTTTAAAAAATAAATAAATAGGCTTTCTATGGCCCACTGAATGAGAGGGAGAGAGGTGGCACACCCAGGAGTCAAGACTGGCACACAAGCTGAAAGGGCAATATTATTCTCCCACTGTTTTTTTAGGTTTTTTTTTTTTTTTCAGGGAGAATTAGAAACCAAATAATATTAAAAAAAAAAAAATAAATAGGCTTTCTATGGCCCACTGAATGAGAGGGAGAGAGGTGGCACACCCAGGAGTCAAGACTGGCACACAAGCTGAAAGGGCAATATTACTCTCCCACTGTTTTTTTAGGTTTTTTTTTTTTTTTTCAGGGAGACTTTAGAAACCAAATAATATTAAAAAAAAAATAAATAGGCTTTCTATGGCCCACTGAATGAAAGGGAGAGAGGTGGCACACCCAGGAGTCAAGACTGGCACACAAGCTGAAAGGGCAATATTACTCTCCCACTGTTTTTTTATGTATTTTTTGTTTTTTCAGGGAGACTTTAGAAACCCAATAATATTTAAAAAAAAAAATAAATAGGCTTTCTATGGCCCACTGAATGAGAGGGAGAGAGGTGGCACACCCAGGAGTCAAGACTGGCACACAAGCTGAAAGGGCAATATTACTCTCCCACTGTTTTTTTATGTATTTTTTGTTTTTTCAGGGAGACTTTAGAAACCCAATAATATTTAAAAAAAAAAATAAATAGGCTTTCTATGGCCCACTGAATGAGAGGGAGAGAGGTGGCACACCCAGGAGTCAAGACTGGCACACAAGCTGAAAGGGCAATATTATTCTCCCACTGTTTTTTTAGGTTTTTTTTTTTTTTCAGGGAGAATTAGAAACCAAATAATATTAAAAAAAAAAAATAAATAGGCTTTCTATGGCCCACTGAATGAGAGGGAGAGAGGTGGCACACCCAGGAGTCAAGACTGGCACACAAGCTGAAAGGGCAATATTACTCTCCCACTGTTTTTTTAGGGTTTTTTTTTTTTTTCAGGGAGACTTTAGAAACCAAATAATATTAAAAAAAAAAAAAAAAAAAAAAAAATAGGCTTGCTATAGCCCACTGAATGAGAGATAGCACACACAGCAGTGGCACACAAGCCCTGACTGAGGCCAATATTTTTCTCCCACTGATTGATGTAGTGTTTTTGTGTTGAGGTAGAATTTAGAACACAAATCACGGAAAAAATAAATAGGCTTTCTATGGCCCACTGAATGAAAGGGAGAGAGGTGGCACACCCAGGAGTCAAGACTGGCACACAAGCTGAAAGGGCAATATTACTCTCCCACTGTTTTTTTATGTATTTTTTGTTTTTTCAGGGAGACTTTAGAAACCCAATAATATTTAAAAAAAAAAATAAATAGGCTTTCTATGGCCCACTGAATGAGAGGGAGAGAGGTGGCACACCCAGGAGTCAAGACTGGCACACAAGCTGAAAGGGCAATATTACTCTCCCACTGTTTTTTTAGGTTTTTTTTTTTTTTCAGGGAGACTTTAGAAACCAAATAATATTAAAAAAAAAAAAAAAAAATAGGCTTGCTATAGCCCACTGAATGAGAGATAGCACACACAGCAGTGGCACACAAGCCCTGACTGAGGCCAATATTTTTCTCCCACTGATTGATGTAGTGTTTTTGTGTTGAGGTAGATTTTAGAACACAAATCACGGAAAAAATAAATAGGCTTTCTATGGCCCACTCAGTGAGAGATGGCACACACAGGGATGGCACTGTAGCAGAAATGCCAATCTTAATCTCCCACAAAAAAAAAACAAAAAAAAAAAAAAAAAACTGTCCTACAATTACTATCTCCCTGCAGTAATGTAAGCCAGGTATGGCAGGCAGCAATAGGAGTGGACTGATGCACAAATTAAATAAAAAGTGTGGACAAACAAAAAAGATAGCTGTGCAGAAAGGAAGGAACAAGAGGATATGTGCTTTGAAAAAAGCAGTTGGTTTCCACAGTGGCGTACACACAGCAATACAGCTATCACGGAGCCTTCTAGGGCAGCCCAATGAGCTACAGCGCTGAGGGGAAAAAAAAAAAAAAATAGCTTCCACAGTCCCTGCACACCGAAGGTGGTGTTGGACAGTGGAAATCGCTGCAGCACAAGCGGTTTGGTGGTTAGTGGACCCTGCCTAACGCTCTCCCTGCTTCTGACGAAGCGGCAGCAACCTGTCCCTAAGCTCAGATCAGCAGCAGTAAGATGGCGGTCGGCGGGAACGCCCCTTTATAGCCCCTGTGACGCCGCAGACAGCAAGCCAATCACTGCAATGCCCTTCTCTAAGATGGTGGGGACCAGGATCTATGTCATCACGCTGCCCACACTCTGCGTTCACCTTCATTGGCTGAGAAATGGCGCTTTTCGCGTCATTGAAACGCGACTTTGGCGCGAAAGTCGCGTACCGCATGGCCGACAAGCACAGGGGTCGGATCGGGTTTCATGAGACGCCGACTTAGCCAAAAGTCGGCGACTTTTGAAAATGATCGACCCGTTTCGCTCAACCCTAGTTGCTGCCGCTTCGTCAGAAGCAGGGAGAGCGTTAGGCAGGGTCCACTAACCACCAAACCGCTTGTGCTGCAGCGATTTCCACTGTCCAACACCACCTTCGGTGTGCAGGGACTGTGGAAGCTATTTTTTTTTTTTTTTCCCCTCAGCGCTGTAGCTCATTGGGCTGCCCTAGAAGGCTCCGTGATAGCTGTATTGCTGTGTGTACGCCACTGTGGAAACCAACTGCTTTTTTCAAAGCACATATCCTCTTGTTCCTTCCTTTCTGCACAGCTATCTTTTTTGTTTGTCCACACTTTTTATTTAATTTGTGCATCAGTCCACTCCTATTGCTGCCTGCCATACCTGGCTTACATTACTGCAGGGAGATAGTAATTGTAGGACAGTTTTTTTTTTTTTTTTTTTGTTTTTTTTTTTGTGGGAGATTAAGATTGGCATTTCTGCTACAGTGCCATCCCTGTGTGTGCCATCTCTCACTGAGTGGGCCATAGAAAGCCTATTTATTTTTTCCGTGATTTGTGTTCTAAAATCTACCTCAACACAAAAACACTACATCAATCAGTGGGAGAAAAATATTGGCCTCAGTCAGGGCTTGTGTGCCACTGCTGTGTGTGCTATCTCTCATTCAGTGGGCTATAGCAAGCCTATTTTTTTTTTTTTTTTTTAATATTATTTGGTTTCTAAAGTCTCCCTGAAAAAAAAAAAAAACCTAAAAAAACAGTGGGAGAGTAATATTGCCCTTTCAGCTTGTGTGCCAGTCTTGACTCCTGGGTGTGCCACCTCTCTCCCTCTCATTCAGTGGGCCATAGAAAGCCTATTTATTTTTTTTTTTAAATATTATTGGGTTTCTAAAGTCTCCCTGAAAAAACAAAAAATACATAAAAAAACAGTGGGAGAGTAATATTGCCCTTTCAGCTTGTGTGCCAGTCTTGACTCCTGGGTGTGCCACCTCTCTCCCTTTCATTCAGTGGGCCATAGAAAGCCTATTTATTTTTTCCGTGATTTGTGTTCTAAATTCTACCTCAACACAAAAACACTACATCAATCAGTGGGAGAAAAATATTGGCCTCAGTCAGGGCTTGTGTGCCACTGCTGTGTGTGCTATCTCTCATTCAGTGGGCTATAGCAAGCCTATTTTTTTTTTTTTTTTTTTTTTTTAATATTATTTGGTTTCTAAAGTCTCCCTGAAAAAAAAAAAAAACCCTAAAAAAACAGTGGGAGAGTAATATTGCCCTTTCAGCTTGTGTGCCAGTCTTGACTCCTGGGTGTGCCACCTCTCTCCCTCTCATTCAGTGGGCCATAGAAAGCCTATTTATTTTTATTTTTTAATATTATTTGGTTTCTAATTCTCCCTAAAAAAAAAAAAAACCTAAAAAAACAGTGGGAGAATAATATTGCCCTTTCAGCTTGTGTGCCAGTCTTGACTCCTGGGTGTGCCACCTCTCTCCCTCTCATTCAGTGGGCCATAGAAAGCCTATTTATTTTTTTTAAAAAATATTATTGGGTTTCTAAAGTCTCCCTGAAAAAACAAAAAATACATAAAAAAACAGTGGGAGAGTAATATTGCCCTTTCAGCTTGTGTGCCAGTCTTGACTCCTGGGTGTGCCACCTCTCTCCCTTTCATTCAGTGGGCCATAGAAAGCCTATTTATTTTTTTTTTTTAATATTATTTGGTTTCTAAAGTCTCCCTGAAAAAAAAAAAAAAAACCTAAAAAAACAGTGGGAGAGTAATATTGCCCTTTCAGCTTGTGTGCCAGTCTTGACTCCTGGGTGTGCCACCTCTCTCCCTCTCATTCAGTGGGCCATAGAAAGCCTATTTATTTATTTTTTTTAATATTATTTGGTTTCTAATTCTCCCTGAAAAAAAAAAAAAAAACCTAAAAAAACAGTGGGAGAATAATATTGCCCTTTCAGCTTGTGTGCCAGTCTTGACTCCTGGGTGTGCCACCTCTCTCCCTCTCATTCAGTGGGCCATAGAAAGCCTATTTATTTTTTTTTTAAAATATTATTGGGTTTCTAAAGTCTCCCAGAAAAAACAAAAAATACATAAAAAAACAGTGGGAGAGTAATATTGCCCTTTCAGCTTGTGTGCCCGTCTTGACTCCTGGGTGTGCCACCTCTCTCCCTTTCATTCAGTGGGCCATAGAAAGCCTATTTATTTTTTCCGTGATTTGTGTTCTAAATTCTACCTCAACACAAAAACACTACATCAATCAGTGGGAGAAAAATATTGGCCTCAGTCAGGGCTTGTGTGCCACTGCTGTGTGTGCTATCTCTCATTCAGTGGGCTATAGCAAGCCTATTTTTTTTTTTTTTTTTTTTTTTTTTAATATTATTTGGTTTCTAAAGTCTCCCTGAAAAAAAAAAAAAAACCTAAAAAAACAGTGGGAGAGTAATATTGCCCTTTCAGCTTGTGTGCCAGTCTTGACTCCTGGGTGTGCCACCTCTCTCCCTCTCATTCAGTGGGCCATAGAAAGCCTATTTATTTTTTTTTTTTAATATTATTTGGTTTCTAATTCTCCCTGAAAAAAAAAAAAAAAACCTAAAAAAACAGTGGGAGAATAATATTGCCCTTTCAGCTTGTGTGCCAGTCTTGACTCCTGGGTGTGCCACCTCTCTCCCTCTCATTCAGTGGGCCATAGAAAGCCTATTTATTTTTTTTTTTAAATATTATTGGGTTTCTAAAGTCTCCCTGAAAAAACAAAAAATACATAAAAAAACAGTGGGAGAGTAATATTGCCCTTTCAGCTTGTGTGCCAGTCTTGACTCCTGGGTGTGCCACCTCTCTCCCTTTCATTCAGTGGGCCATAGAAAGCCTATTTATTTTTTCCGTGATTTGTGTTCTAAATTCTACCTCAACACAAAAACACTACATCAATCAGTGGGAGAAAAATATTGGCCTCAGTCAGGGCTTGTGTGCCACTGCTGTGTGTGCTATCTCTCATTCAGTGGGCTATAGCAAGCCTATTTTTTTTTTTTTATTTTTTTTTTTAATATTATTTGGTTTCTAAAGTCTCCCTGAAAAAAAAAAAAAAACCTAAAAAAACAGTGGGAGAGTAATATTGCCCTTTCAGCTTGTGTGCCAGTCTTGACTCCTGGGTGTGCCACCTCTCTCCCTCTCATTCAGTGGGCCATAGAAAGCCTATTTATTTTTTTTTTTTAATATTATTTGGTTTCTAATTCTCCCTGAAAAAAAAAAAAAAAACCTAAAAAAACAGTGGGAGAATAATATTGCCCTTTCAGCTTGTGTGCCAGTCTTGACTCCTGGGTGTGCCACCTCTCTCCCTCTCATTCAGTGGGCCATAGAAAGCCTATTTATTTTTTTTAAAAAATATTATTGGGTTTCTAAAGTCTCCCTGAAAAAACAAAAAATACATAAAAAAACAGTGGGAGAGTAATATTGCCCTTTCAGCTTGTGTGCCAGTCTTGACTCCTGGGTGTGCCACCTCTCTCCCTTTCATTCAGTGGGCCATAGAAAGCCTATTTATTTTTTCCGTGATTTGTGTTCTAAATTCTACCTCAACACAAAAACACTACATCAATCAGTGGGAGAAAAATATTGGCCTCAGTCAGGGCTTGTGTGCCACTGCTGTGTGTGCTATCTCTCATTCAGTGGGCTATAGCAAGCCTATTTTTTTTTTTTTTTTTTTTTTTTTTAATATTATTTGGTTTCTAAAGTCTCCCTGAAAAAAAAAAAAAAACCTAAAAAAACAGTGGGAGAGTAATATTGCCCTTTCAGCTTGTGTGCCAGTCTTGACTCCTGGGTGTGCCACCTCTCTCCCTCTCATTCAGTGGGCCATAGAAAGCCTTTTTTTTTTTTGGTTTTTTTAATATTATTTGGCTTCTAAAGTCTCCCTGAAAAAAACAAAAAAAACATAAAAAACAGTGGGAGAGTAATATTGCCCTTTCAGCTTGTGCGCCAGTCTTGACTCCTGGTTGTGCCACCTCTCTCTCTCTAATTGTGGGCCATAGAAAGCCTTTTTTTTTTTTTTTTTTTAATATTATTTGGTTTCTAAAGTCTCCCTGAGAAAAAAAAAAAAATAAATTAGGTGGGAGATTAATATTGACATTAGTGCTTGAGTGACAGTCCTGCGTGTGTGTCATCTCTGTGATTTTGTGCCACAGAAAACAGAGTGTGTAACATTGTGCCTGATTTTCCTTGTGGTCTCACCAACCTGTTAAGGGATATTGAAATCATACTGAAGTTATAGCTCACCGTGTAAGTTGTTTGACAGCAACAAATAAAGTTACTTTGGTTAAGATTTTAAAACAATGAGGAAGTCTGGTGCAAGAGGTCGTCGTGGGCGTTCATTGTCAGCTGGTAATGATGGTAGTGGTAGTGGAGCATCAGGTGGTCGTGGGGACAAAAATATTCCACCTAAGTCTGGAGCTGTGGAGCCAGTTTCGTCGTCAGGCTACACAAGGCCTCGAACGCTCTCTTTTCTGGGAGTAGGAAAACCGCTTTTAAAGGCGGAGCAGCAACAGCAAGTTTTGGCTTACATTGCAGACTCAGCCTCTAGCTCTTTTGCCTCCTCTTCCGAAACTGGTAAATGTAAAAGCAGCGCGTCGCTTGTGGATGTTCACGGTCAGGGACAAGTCGCTTCCTTGTCCTCCTCAGCAAAAACTACAACAAGAGAGAAGGATGCAGCAGGCGACACAACGGGTCACTCCATGGAGCTCTTTACACATACCGTCCCTGGCTTAGAAAGTGAAACATTTAACAGGCCATGCCCATTACAAGTATATTCTGACATGGAGTGCACTGATGCACAGCCACAGCCAGAGTACTATGCTGCTCCTTTGACTCAGACCACCACATTGCCCTCTCAGGGTACAGATCCACAATCAGACCCTGATGAGACTATGTTGCCCCGCCACGAACGCTATACCACCGACCGACACAGTGACACAGACGAAGTTGCACACGAGCTCGAAGAGGAGGTAATAGATGACCCAGTTATTGACCCCGATTGGCAGCCATTGGGGGAACAGGGTGCAGGCGGCAGTAGTTCAGAAGCGGAGGTGGAGGAGGGGCCGCAGCAGGCATCAACATCGCAACAGGTTCCATCTGCCGGGCCCGTATCTGGACCAAAACGCGTGTCAAAGCCAAAACCTGTTGGAGCACAGCGTTGCCATCCGGTTAAAGCTCAGTCTGCAATCCCTGAAAAGGGATCCGAGTCTAGGAAGAGTGCAGTCTGGCATTTTTTTAAACAACATCCAACTGATCAGCGCAAAGTCATCTGTCAAAAATGTTCAACTAGCTTAAGCAGAGGTCAGAATCTGAAAAGTCTAAATACTAGTTGCATGCATAGACACTTAACCACCATGCATTTTCAAGCCTGGACTAACTACCAAACGTCCCTCAAGGTTGTAGCACCCTCGGCCAATGAAGCTAGTCAGCAACGCAACATCCCTTCCGTCACTGTAAGGCCACCATTTTCCGCACCACCGGCAGTATCTGTGCAGGTTTCTTTGCCAGCCAAAAGCAGTCAGGGTCAGGGAATCACCAGTTTTGTAGGAGGAAATATTGCATCTAGGGCACCGGCGGAAACAATACCGTCTCCAACCGTCTCTCAGTCTGCCATGTACACCGGCACACCCGAAAGTTCCACGATCTCCAGCTCTCCAGTCCAGCTCACCCTACATGAGACTCTGGTTAGAAAAAGGAAGTACTTATCCTCGCATCCGCGTACACAGGGTTTTAACGCCCACATAGCTAGACTAATCTCGTTAGAGATGATGCCCTACCGGTTAGTTGAAAGCGAAGCTTTCAAAGCCCTGATGGAGTACGCTGAACCACGATACGAGCTACCCAGTCGACACTTTTTTTCCAGAAAAGCCATCCCAGCCCTGCACCAGCATGTTAAACAGCGCATCGTCCATGCACTCAGGCAATCTGTGAGTACAAAGGTGCACCTGACTACAGATGCATGGACCAGTAGGCATGGCCAGGGACGTTATGTGTCCATCACGGCACACTGGGTGAATGTGGTGGATGCAGGGTCCACAGGCGACATCAATTTAGGGACAGTTGTGCCTAGCCCACGGTCTAGGAAACAGTTGGCTGTAGGCGTTCGCACCCCCTCCTCCTCCTCCTCCTCGTCCTCCTGCAGAAGCTACAGCTCTTCCACAGAACGCAGTCTGCCAACCACTCCATCGGCAGATGACACTGTTGCACACCAGTTGTCCCATTATGGGCCAGCTACTGCCAAGCGTCAGCAGGCTGTATTGGCTATGAAGTGCTTGGGCGACAATAGACACACCGCGGAAGTTCTGTCCGAGTTCTTGCAACAAGAAACGCAGTCGTGGCTGGGCACAGTAGATCTTGAGGCAGGCAAGGTAGTGAGTGATAACGGAAGGAATTTCATGGCTGCCATCTCCCTTTCCCAACTGAAACACATTCCTTGCCTGGCTCACACCTTAAACCTGGTGGTGCAGTGCTTATTGAAAACTTATCCTGGGTTCTCCGACCTGCTCCTCAAAGTGCGTGCACTTTGCTCACATATCCGACGTTCGCCTGTACACGCCAGCCGTATGCAGACCTATCAGCGGTCTTTGAACCTTCCCCAGCATCGCCTAATCATAGACGTTGCAACAAGGTGGAACTCAACACTGCACATGCTTCAGAGACTGTGCGAACAGAGGCGTGCTGTTATTTATTTGTGGGAGGATACACGGGCAGGCAGTAGGATGGCAGACATGGAGTTGTCAGGTGTGCAGTGGTCTAAGATACAAGACATGTGTCAAGTCCTTCAGTGCTTTGAGGAATGCACACGGCTGGTTAGTGCAGACAACGCCGTAATAAGCATGAGCATCCCCCTAATGCGTCTGCTGATGCAAAGTTTGACGCACATAAAGGAGCAGGCGTCTGCACCAGAGGAAGAGGAAAGCCTTGATGACAGTCAGCCATTGTCTGGTCAGGGCAGTGTACAGGACGAGGTAGCGGGCGAAGAGGAGGTGGAGGACGAGGAGGATGATGGGGATGAGTATATTTTTAATGCCGAACCTTTCCCGGGGGCACAGGAATTTGGTTGCGTGTCACGGCCGGGTTCTGGTTTTTTGAGGGACACAAGTGACGTAGATTTGCCTGCAACTGCCCCTCAACCAATCACAACCGGAGATTTGACAACTGGAACTTTGGCCCACATGGCGGATTATGCCTTACGTATCCTAAAAAGGGACACACGCATTACGAAAATGATGAACGATGACGATTACTGGTTGGCCTGCCTCCTTGATCCACGCTATAAAGGCAAATTGCAAAATATTATGCCACATGAGAACTTGGAACTAATATTAGCAACCAAACAATCAACTCTTGTTGACCGTTTGCTTCAGGCATTCCCAGCACACAGCGCACGTGATCGTTCTCACACGAGCTCCAGGGGGCAGCAGACTAGGAGTGTTAGGGGTGCACACATCAGAAGTGGCGTTGGACAGAGGGGTTTTCTGACCAGGTTGTGGAGTGATTTTGCTATGACCGCAGACAGGACAGGTACTGCTGCATCAATTGAAAGTGACAGGAGACAACATTTGTCCAGTATGGTTACTAACTATTTTTCATCCCTTATCGATGTTCTCCCTCAACCGTCATTCCCATTTGATTACTGGGCCTCCAAATTAGACACCTGGCCAGAATTGGCAGAATATGCATTGCAGGAGCTTGCTTGCCCGGCAGCAAGTGTCCTATCAGAAAGAGTATTCAGTGCTGCAGGTTCAATATTAACCGAAAAAAGGACTCGTCTGGCTACCCAAAATGTTGACGATCTAACATTCATTAAAATGAACCACAACTGGATTTCGAAATCTTTTGCCCCACCTTGCCCGGCCGACACCTAGCTTTCCTATGAAAAGCTCTTGCCTGTGAATTACTTTTCTAATGTCTAATTTGCTGCAGCTGATTGTACAGCATACGACATGTTTACACCTCCCTAAATGGCAAAACTCCCCACACGGGGCCGTGGTATCGCGACTTGGCGCAAGCACCCGTGAGACTGCTGTTTGTCTGAAGTGGTGGGTGTGCTCGCTTTTGGTTGACGGCATTGCTACTGGGTCCCTCATAGTACAATGTAGTGTCTCTGGCGGTGGTGGTGCGCACCCAACGTCAGACACACCGTTGTAACATGAGGGGCCCTGGGGCGGTCCCGCCGGCCTCAAGAGAGTTCCCCCCTACCCCAGCTCAAAATGTGCTCTACCACGTGCAAAATTATGTCGCACAGCTCCACCAATCTTTAGTCTATTCGCTGACATCATTCAATGTCTGGCACTGACAATACAAATTTGTAGACATCTATGATGCAACTTAAAGTAGTCTGTGTCTGTGTCCTATATTGGCACCATTAAATAGTTACTGCCAAATTACTATGTCAGAAACTCAGTAGATGAGCCCACCCCTGTACCTAAGTATGCCACCTTTTTTTTTTGTTTTGGTTGTTTTGCGAGACATTAACATCTATTTATATTTTGGGAGTACTGGGACAGACACTCCTTGCACTACTCCTCCACTCACCACCAAGCTGCCTGTGTATCCATGTAACCGCTGTAAAACTGCCATGAGCCTATTGTTTGTTATTTTAGGCCTTTGATAGCCTGTCTGCGGCCCCTACTTGCAATACTCCTCCACTGACCACCAAGCTGCCTGCCCGTGTATCCATGTAACCGCTGTAAAACTGCCATGAGCCTATTGTTTGTTATTTTAGGCCTTTGATAGCCTGTCTGCGGTCCCTACTTTAAATACTCCTCCACTGACCACCAAGCTGCCTGCCCGTGTATCCATGTAACCGCTGTGAAACTGCCATGAGCCTATTGTTTGTTATGTTAGGCCTTTGATAGCCTGTCTGCGGTCCCTACTTTAAATACTCCTCCACTGACCAGACCACTGCTGCCCGTGTACCCCTGGAACCAATTATAAAGTGCCTACAGCCAGCCCATTTTCTTATGTTAGGCCTTTGAAGCCTGTCTGCGGTCCCTACTTTAAATACTCCTCCACTCACCACCACCAAGCTGCCTGCCCGTGTATCCATGTAACCGCTGTGAAACTGCCATGAGCCTATTGTTTGTTATGTTAGGCCTTTGATAGCCTGTCTGCGGTCCCTACTTTAAATACTCCTCCACTGACCACCAAGCTGCCTGCCCGTGTATCCATGTAACCGCTGTAAAACTGCCATGAGCCTATTGTTTGTTATTTTAGGCCTTTGATAGCCTGTCTGCGGCCCCTACTTTAAATACTCCTCCACTGACCACCAAGCTGCCTGCCCGTGTATCCATGTAACCGCTGTAAAACTGCCATGAGCCTATTGTTTGTTATTTTAGGCCTTTGATAGCCTGTCTGCGGCCCCAACTTGCAATACTCCTCCACTGACCACCAAGCTGCCTGCCCGTGTATCCATGTAACCGATGTAAAACTGCCATGACTGCCTACTGTTTGTTATTTTAGGCCTTTGATAGCCTGTCTGCAGCCCCTACTTGCAATACTCCTCCACTGACCACACCAATGCTGCCCGTGTACCCCTGGAACCTATTTAAAAGTTCATAGAGCCTAGTTATATATTTTATTTACTATTAATAAGGCCATGATGGACTACGCTGTACCACGCTACAAGCTAACCAGTCGACACTTCTTTTGCGAGAAAAGCCATCCCAACCCTCCACCAGCATGTAGAAGACCGCATTGTCCATGCACTCTGGCAATCTGTGAGTACAAAGGTGCACCTGACAACAGACGCATGGACCTGTAGGCATGGCCACGGAAGATTACGTGTCCATTACGGCGCAATGGGTTAATGTGGTGGATGCATGGTCCACAGGGGACAGCCTACTAAGTCTGTCTGCAGTCCCTAATTCAAATTGTCCTCCACTGTCTAAATCGGAACTTCCACCTTCTGGCTTTCGGCCTATAGTATCAGAAATTAAACTGCATTTGGCCTTCAACTTTGGTTAGGGCCTACTAACGGCTTCTGCCCCTCCCTGGTGTTGCCCTCAACTAAATAAAGCTGAGCTTCAACCTTCTGCTCCAAATTACCATTTTGAAAAATGCAATAGGCTTTTCAGGCCTACTAAAGGTGTCTGTCTGTGTGCCCCTGCCTGGTGTTGTCCTCAACTAAATAAAGCTGAGCTTCAACCTTCCGGCTCTCATTAAGTGGTTTTAAAAAAAAAAATGGTGGTTAGGGCCTACTAACGGCTTCTGCCCCTCCCTGGTGTTGTCCTCAACTAAATAAAGCTGAGCTTCAACCTTCCGGCTCTCATTATGTGGTTTTAAAAAAAAAAATGGTGGTTAGGGCCTACTAACGGCTTCTGCCCCTCCCTGGTGTTGCCCTCAACTAAATAAAGCTGAGCTTCAACCTTCTGCTCCAAATTACCATTTTGAAAAATGCAATAGGCTTTTCAGGCCTACAAAAGGTGTCTGTCTGTGTGCCCCTCCCTGGTGTTGTCCTCAACTAAATAAAGCTGAGCTTCAACCTTCCGGCTCTCATTATGTGGTTTTAAAAAAAAAAATGGTGGTTAGGGCCTACTAACGGCTTCTGCCCCTCCCTGGTGTTGCCCTCAACTAAATAAAGCTGAGCTTCAACCTTCTGCTCCAAATTACCATTTTGAAAAATGCAATAGGCTTTTCAGGCCTACTAAAGGTGTCTGTCTGTGTGCCCCTCCCTGGTGTTGTCCTCAACTAAATAAAGCTGAGCTTCAACCTTCCGGCTCTCATTATGTGGTTTTAAAAAAAAAAAATGGTGGTTAGGGCCTACTAACGGCTTCTGCCCCTCCCTGGTGTTGCCCTCAACTAAATAAAGCTGAGCTTCAACCTTCTGCTCCAAATTACCATTTTGAAAAATGCAATAGGCTTTTCCGGCCTACTAAAGGTGTCTGTCTGTGTGCCCCTGCCTGGTGTTGCCCTCAACTAAATAAAGCTGAGCTTCAACCTTCTGCTCCAAATTACCATTTTAAAAAATGCAATAGGCTTTTCCGGCCTACTAAAGGTGTCTGCCCCTCCCTGGTGTTGTCCTCAACTGAACAAAGCTGAGCTTCCACATTCTGGCTTTCGCCCTATACTATCAGATATTAAACTGCATTTGGCCTACTAGTGTGGTTAGGCCCTTGAAACAGTGTCTGCTGCTCTTGGGTTTGCTACTCCACTGAACAAAGCAATGCCGCCTGTTTAGTCCTGTTACCAATTTTGAACTGCATGTAGCCTACTTTATTCTTTGGCCCTATATCTGTTTCCTCCTCATCCTGCCCATTGCCCAGCCACTGCTAAATGAGTCTGCTGGTACATTGACCTAGACCACTACATTCCCCTTGTACTCTACACAGCCAGAATCTGTCCCTGCTGAAAGTAAGGTTCCCCTTCCCGCATGTTATACCACCTTACACAGGGACAAAGAGGAAGGTGCAGATGAAAGTGCAGGTTCCTTCATCAGGTGGGGGGGCATACTCGTTGGCGACGTCACTGGCACAGGGCCCCTCAGAGTACGCAAAAGTGTCGCTGCTGGTGGGAGGCGCCCCCGCCATGCAAACACACCGCCGTACTTTGAGGGGCCCTGTGCCAGTGGCAATGCGAACGAGTGGGCCCCCCCCCCCCTGCTTGCTCAGGATCACAGCACTTGCAACTTTTAAATACTTACCTTTCCCTGCAACACCGCCGTGACGTAGTCCGCATTTCCTGGGCCCACGAAAAACTTGAGCCAGCCCTACTCCCCCCACAACTTTCCCCCAATTCCCTATGCCCAACTATTATTATACAGTTAATTAAGATTGGCAAGCTTCAGAAACAAGAATGGATGTTTTTGGCATTAAAATGGGCACTGTAGGTGTTTTCCTGGCCTCCACTCACTGCCGACTATGCTTCCCCATTGACTTGCATTGGGTTTCGTGTTTCGGTCGATCCCCGACTTTTAGCGATAATCGGCCGACTGCACTCGACTCGACTCTGGACAAAATCGGGTTTCCCAAAACCCTACTCGATTTTAAAAAAATGAAAGTCGCTCAACCCTAATTATCAACGCTGTCCATCGCTGCCAGTTTTCCCATAGGCTAAGGACATTTCCACTGCCACCAGCTCCTATTTCTTAATAACAGCCAACCCAATTAGTAGCGTAATTACTTCAGAGGATGTGAAAGTACATTATGGAGCAAGGAGAAACGAAGCTAGTAATTTTATATATTTTACTCCAAAAGGTAGACAGTGTTTACAAAAGTCTAAAAAGATATTATAAAAGGAGACAAGTATTGTATGTACAGACAACTACAAAAATGAAAGGGATTATGGATGAAAATAAACTTACAGTTGCTTATGTCCTTTCATAGCAGACCATGCGGTGCAGGGGAGAGGCGATACATCAAAATGCATCTCAAAGCATCTCTTAGCTAGTTCCCTGGACAAAGACTAGTGCAAAATGAGGTCTCCCTGTCTTATACCTGTGCCTAAAACCAAGGCCCTCCCAATGTGCTGACCTCACTAGGAGGCTGAATACTCCCCTTTTTGAAAGTTATGGAAAACCATCTCTAAACATATCTCTGCATATGAACCTCGTAGAAGGACGACACCATTATCATTATTACAGAGAAATCCATTCCTTGAATCTCGTTGGGTTTTGTTCCTTGAGATTTTATTGGAGTATAGATCTATTGGTGGACATCCGGAAAATGTAACTTTTATATCTCTATCACTAATCGGTGTCCTTATGCATAACTTTTCAAGAATAAAGAAGTCCCCATGCGGTTTGAAAGCTGCTCTACCTGTTTTAGCTGTTGTTAGGTGGGAGGGGAATGAGGAGTTAAGAAATACACAGAGCTGGCAGGCAGAGGAGAAGTGTATTCACGCACAAGCAGCTGGGGGGAAGAGAGGGGGGTCAGAAAGCCCACAGCGTGTATCTGTACACAGACCTAATGGATGTAGCAGGCTCAGTGTGCGTGACAATATAGAATCAATCACATCATATTCCTGACAATGTATATGGGAGTTTGATTTATTTTATTTTCTGTTAGTGTTATGTACTATATTCAAGAAAATAGACTTTATTTTATTGGTATTACTACCATTCAGCACATGTTATTTGCATATCCTGCTTTTTCCTCAAAGGACTTTCATTATTATAAAACATGCTCAATCCTTCTTTAAAGCCAACATCCTAAAAGGGCTCTAAGAAGCAAAGGAACTTAAACAAACATGAAAGTAATCTAATTCG
This sequence comes from Ranitomeya variabilis, assembly GCF_051348905.1. Classification (NCBI taxonomy): domain Eukaryota; kingdom Metazoa; phylum Chordata; class Amphibia; order Anura; family Dendrobatidae; genus Ranitomeya; species Ranitomeya variabilis. The sequence continues at coordinate 265,452,272 of NC_135237.1, read as the reverse complement.
GACCCCAAACATGAAAGATAATGAGATTACTATGAATTGATCTGAATATTACTTAAAATAATTAGAAATGATTTTCTCATGGTATACAGTTTAATTAAGTTAAGCTGCTTTTTATGATTCTTTAAAAAGCAAATGAGTTATTGCTTTTTAGAATATTTGCTTGTTGTTTATGACCTTCAGTACATAATATATCAGTATTGGCAAGCATGCCAATTATTCTGCTTTTCAAAGCATTCTGTTTCCTTTGTGTACATGTGGCAGTGTCTCTTCTGCTTCTGTGAATAGGGATTGCTATACTAAAGGAGGTATTACATTTACGTTATGTTTCTACATTACATATGTTTAACATTGTGGAAAAGTGTTTGTGTAGAAGAACAATGACACTATTACCAAAGGCTTTGTGACCATAGAAATGTTTAATTTACTCTATAAGAATGTGACAAAAATGTTTAGTGACTTGAGGAATAAAACACCAATAACTGTTAAAAAATTTTGATTGTGTCTTCCTGATCAGCAAAACAAAGAAACTTATATTTTTCTGATATTCAGTAAACAGAGATATAATCAGAACAGCTGATTTCAATTGGTTGATTTGACCCAAAAATAATTTGCCATGCATAGAAAATGTGTTGTTTGCCTTGAAAGCCATTTACTTTGCTCAGAGGTCTGTCCAGACTCAAAAGCATGATAAAAAGGGGAAGAAATAGGTTAGAAAATGCAAAAAAAATATACTCATCTCGCCACTCACCTATTCTTCCAAAGATTCTCCTCCCGGTTCTCTACTACTATGTCACACACATGTATAATGCTGACTAGGCCACATGCAAGTAATTGATGTCTATTGTGCTCTTCGTCCCACATGTCAATGTGGTGCAATGCACTTCATGGATGTGAATTCTTGAGTGGAGCCTAGTCAGCATCATGAGAGGTCAAGGAGTTAGTGGTAGAAGACCACAGTGAGCTGTTGGAAGACATATTTGGTAGCTATCAACACATCTTTAACAGTCCGGTCTATCAAAATATAAAATTAATTAGCACGATTGTTAAACATAGTAACAAGAGAAAAATTCAAGATGGAAAAACTCTACATTTTTTCCTAAAAAGAGTCAATAAAAACAAATCAGAATGTCATGACTAACCTAAATTGGTACTGATAAATTATCATCTCGCCATGAAAAAATTAAGCCCTCAAACTCAATCAATGGAAAACTAAATATGTTATGGGTTTCAGAAAAAAATTAGCACAAAGCAAAAGATTATTTTCATGAACTGAAATTTATTTCTTCACTTAAGTGAAACGAAAAAAAATAAACATCTATGCAAGTTTTGTATCACCGTAAATGTATTGACCTGGAGAAACATGATTTAGAGTGATTTTTACTACAAAATTATTACAGTTAAAACAAAATCCCCCAAAACATGGCTAAATTGCATTTCTTTTACGATTTAATCACACTTGGAATGTTTTCTGTTTTCCATTGAGTAAAATTAATTATGTCATTAAAAAATTACAAAAGAAAATAAGTTTAATTTTGCAACTCTATTGATAATACACAAGCATTCAGTGTACAATCCCAGGGCATTCTTCAGTTTGTTTTGCGCCCTTTTTTGACATTGTTAACTATTTAAATCTGTTTCTAATATGTTTAATTTTGTTTACTTTGGTTCTGATGAAGAATTGAGTCCAACATTGAAACGCGTAGAGAATAAACTGCACAATCAAATTCCATTAACATCCTTTGGTTTCTTGAATCCAATATCGACAACATAAACTATGACCCATAATGTCCTAATTCTTGCATTAAAAAAAGTACAACTCATACCATAAAAACAAGCCCTCATATGGCTATATGTATGGGAAAATGAAATAAATATGGCTTTTAGAAATAAAAGAGAGGTAAAAACAAAAGAGCAAAAACAAAAAATTACAATGCTTAAAAGGTTAAAGATTCAAAAACATAGAGTACTGTGCAAGAATGCATTCTTAAAAAAAAAGTATTAATAGTTTATTATTGTTAAGTAGCAAAATGCAAAGTGAATCAACAAAAGAGTAGGGATAAGTGGACCAGTGGATGTTTGTGTTCGTCGAGGTTCTGTCAAACTGTAGTCAAAAGTTCTGATCAGATACCAGAACTTTACCCAAGTTTGACCCCAAATCCCATAGAAGTCAAATAAGGCCCAAACTTTTGTGTATTAAAATGGTGTTGCTAAGGTGTAAGGGGATGCAAAAGGAAGCCAAATTGGGGTAAGAGCATTATAATTGCCCTGCAAACAAATGTGGATAGGAAAATTGTTTGAAATAACAGAATACAAAAATTAAAAATAATCGTGAAACAGGAAGTGGAGGTCCAAGTGAAGAAAGAGGTTGAAGAGGTGGACGTGGACATGGTGGTGTAGGTGGAAGAGGTGGAGGAGGAGGAATATAACATTGTTTTATTTTGCAAAACAGCCTAGTTGGGGTAGTCTGCAAAACAACCTCTCCTGCATCTTCACCATAAATTCAGCAAAAAAAATTATGCAACAGAACATCTAAGAGAAAAAAGAAAACCAAAAAGCCGACTGTACAGTCCAGAATAATATGGTGAAAAATCAAAATTAGTTTATTAAATTACATGTAATCAGGTAAAAATAGCAGAAAAAACACATCAATGTAAATTACAAGGTAAAATTGATTAAAAACAACTACACACACACAGAATAATGGGGCTAGATGTTAAGTGTCAAGCTTTACAAATCAATGGATAGATATGCAGAAGTACGAATGATATATAGATATAAAAAAAGACATACATAAGAAAACCACAGGGTGTATGAAGTGTATATAAGAAGTTGTGCAAAATGTCTATTAGTTAGTAAAATGCTAGTGTAGCGTAGCTACAGTAGGTGTCACCATATTTCCATGGGATTAATGTACACAAGCTTTATAAAACATGTTCAGGGCACCATATAACAACATTTTAGCCAATGTGTTTGAAGGAGAAAAAAGACCTTTAAGAACATGAAGTACTAGAACTGGTAGTATGGCCCCCTTAGAGCCCTGAACATTATTGAGTGTGGGTATAATTGCATGAAGAGACAGAAGGATTGTCACAAGCCTATGTCCAAAAAGGATTTGTGGCCAAACCAAATGTTGATTTGATTTAAATGTCTCTTTAATAGTGATGAACGAACCCAAACTGCAAAGTTCAGGGTTTGCACCGGACACCTAATGTCCAATGCTGAACTCCAAACACAGAAACCTGTGTTTGGAGTGCCCCAATTCTTTGCACCCCAAAAACATGCAGATTATTACTTGGCCTGTATACAGAGAGAGAATGGATGTAAGAATATTACACTGTATCACTCAAGGAGGCTGTTTTCAGAGTACCCCCAGAGACTGTTTTCAGAGTATCCCCACATAGGCTACTTTCAGAGTATTCCCACAGAGATTCTCACTCTGACCCCGGTCAGTACAACACGGATCTCCATCCGTTCAACAGTCTGGTCTGTGCGAGGTCCAGAGCCCCCGCCATGTGCTCTTCAGGGAGCTGACACTCCCAACACATGGGGCTCTCTCCAGGACCTTCCAGCACAGGCTTCCAGGACCTTCTGGCATAGACCATTCAGGTCCACACTCCAAGACCATGTGACCATCCCTCAGTCACATTATACAGTACTAACCACTCCCACAGGTGGGAGTGTGGATGTGTGGCTAGTTTGTCCCGCCCATCTCACACCACTAGCCTAGTAAGTCTCCATTACCACTACACCATAGATAAACACACTCTTGAGGGACTACAGGTCCCAGAACAACAACATTGCATCAGACTTACCACGCAGACTCCCTCTGCGACACATATCGGCCATTCACAACACTGCCAGTCACTGTTTTACCATGATTATAATGACAAATATGCCTCCATGCATATCCCAAGGAGCACACACAGCACCCCCTAGCTGCCACAGGGGTCACTAGACCACAATATATAGAGAGATATAAAGATTTTTCTTTATTTTCATGACTATGAAAATTGTACATTCACACTGAAGGCATCAAAACTATGAATTAACACGTGGAATTATATACTTAACAAAAGAGTGTGAAACAACTGAAATTATGTCTTATATTCTGGGTTCTTCAAAGTAGCCACCTTTTGCTTTGATGACTGCTTTGCACACTCTTGGCATTCTCATGACGAGCTTCAAGAGGTAGTCACCGGGAATGGTTTTCACTTCACAGGTGTGCCCTGTCAGGTTTAATAAGTGGGATTTCCAATGCCAAGAGTGTTCAAAGCAGTGATCAAAGCAAAAGGTGGCTACTTTGAAGAACCTAGAATATAAGACATAATTTCAGTTGTTTCACACTTTTTTGTTAAGTATATAATTCCACATGTGTTAATTCATAGTTTTGATGCCTTCAGTGTGAATGAAAAATTTTCATAGTCATGAAAATACAGAAAAATCTTTAAATGAGAAGGGGTGTCCAAACTTTTGGTCTGCACTGTATATAATAATAATCTTTATTTTTATATAGCGCTAACATATTCCGCAGCGCTTTACAGTTTGCACACATTATCATATACACATACACTACCATTCAAAAGTTTAGGGCCAATTAGAAATTTCCTTATTTTTGAAAGAAAAGCACAGTTTTTCCAATGAAGCTAACATTAAATGATTCAGAAATACTCTCTATACGTTGTTAATGTGGTACATGACTATTCTAGCTGCAAACGTCTGGTTTTTAATGCAATATCTTCATAGGTGTATGAATGGCACTGTAACACAGATTGAATTGATACCTTTGCTGAAAAATCCGCTTTGTGGTTCTTCTTTAACCCCTTTCTGACATCAGGCGTATATTTAGGCAGATGTGGGACTCCCTCCCTTTGATGCGGGCTCCAGCGGTGAGACCACATCTTTCCCAGCAGCTGTCAGCTGTTTTGAACAGCTCACATGTGCCCGAAACAACAGTGGGTGGAATCGTGATCCACCCGTCGCTATTAACCCATTAAGTGCTGCTGTCAAATGCTAATTGCGGCATTTAACTCTTAAGGTACCTTCACACTAAGCGACTTTGCAGCGAGAACGACGACGATCCGTGACGTTGCAGCGTCCTGGATAGCGATCTCGTTGTGTTTGACACGCAGCAGCGATCTGGATCCAACTGTGATATCGTTGGTCAGAGCTTGAAGTCCAGAACTTTATTTCGTCACTGATCACCTGCTGTCCATCGCTGGATCGGCGTGTGTGATGCCGATCCAGCAATGTGTTCACTTGTAACCAGGGTAAATATCGGGTTACTAAGCGCAGGGCCGCGCTTAGTAACCCGATATTTACCCTGGTTACCATTGTAAAAGTAAAAAAAAACACTACATACTCACATTCTGATGTCTGTCACGTCCCCCGGCGTCCACAGGGTTACGCGCTGCTGCTCAGAGCTTCCTGCACTGACTGTGTCAGCGCCAGCCATAAAGCAGAGCACAGCGGTGACATCACCGCTGTGCTCTGCTTTACTGCCGGCGCTGACACAGTCAGTGCAGGAAGCTCTGAGCAGCAGCGCGTAACCCTGAGGACGCCGGGGGACGTGACCGACATTAGAATGTGAGTATGTACTGTTTTTTTTTTTTACTTTTTCAATGGTAACCAGGGTAAATATTGGGTTACTAAGCGCGGCCCTGCACTTAGTAACCCGATGTTTACCCTGGCTACCCGGGTGCTGCAGGGGGACTTCGGCATCATTGAAGACAGTTTCAACGATGCCGAAGTCGTTCCCCTGATCGTTGGTCGCTGAAGAGAGCTGTCTGTGTGACAGCTCCCCAGCGACCACACAACGACTTACCAATGATCACGGCCAGGTCGTATCGCTGGTTGTGATCGTTGGTAAGTCGTTTAGTGTAACGGTACCTTTACTTCGCCATCGAGCCGGAAATCCGCCCATGTGATTGCAGGCCACCGATTCATTGGCATGACAACCAGAGGTCTCATGGAGACCTCTGTTTTTGTCACTGCTCTCTTGCTGTGAGTGCCACCCAGTGATCGGCGCTCATAGCAAGTGAGTAATTCTACTACATAGAGGCGATCTGCTCATCACTTCTATGTAGCAGAGCTGATCAGGTTGTGGCAGCTTCTAGTCTCCCATGGAGACTATTGAAGCATGCCAGAAGTAAAAAAGAATGTTTTTAAAAATATATAAAAAAATATATATATAAAAGTTCAAATCACCCACTTTCGCTCCATTCAAAATAAAACAATTAAAAAAAATCAAACATACACATATTTGGTATCGCTGCATTCAGAATTGCCTGATCTATCAAATAAAAAAAAGGATTAACATGATTACTAAATGGCATAGCGAAAAGAAAAGTCCAAACGCCAGAATTAAGTTTTTTTTGCTGCTGCGACATTGCATTAAAATGCAAAAACAGGTGATCAGAAGATTGTATCGGCACCAAAATGGTATCATTAAAAGCATCAGGTTGGAAAATGGCACAATTTTTTTTAACAAAGTTTGGATTTTTTTTCACCACCTATATAAAAAAGAACCTAGACATGCTTGGTGTCTATGAACTCATCATGACCTGGAGAATCATAGTGGCAGGTCAGTTTTAGCATTTAGTGAACCTAGTAAAAAAGCCAAACAAAAAATAAGTGTAGGATTACACTTTTTTTGCAATTTCACCACCCTTGGAATTTTTTTCCTGATTTCTAGCACATGACATGGTAAAACCAATGGTGTCGTTCAAAAGGACAACTTCTCCCGCAAAGAAGAAGCCCTCACTTGACCATTTTGACCAAAAAATAAAAAGTTATGGCTCTGGGAAGAAGGAGAGCAAACATGAAAATGCAAAACAAAAAAATACCTCTGGTCATTAAGGGGTGAATCTCCATTTAAAGTTTTTTGTTAATTAGATTTTGATGGACAGGGGCCGGATTGTGCACTGGGTCTTCTTCCTGTTTGTGATTTCCCAGCCTCTCCACCTACCTCCTGTCTTGGAATAACCTGCCTTCTCTGTTTGAAATCTCAGCAGTGAACTTTCATTAAAAAACTGGAGGCAGCGGAGGGGCACTGGTGAATCGTCACAGACATTGAGGAGAAGATGCAGTGTGCAGTCTAGCCCCTTGTACAGCATTAGCCACATCTAAACTTTTCCAGTAATTGTTGACTAGTCCTGGTTTAGAAGAATTTTTACCATTTCTTCCTAAAGCACATTCAACTCTATATGTTGGTGTGATTTCTGCCATGCACTGCTCACTGCTGGCTCTTCCACAAAACTTCTGTAGGATTAAGGTCAGAACTCTGACTTGGCCATTCAAAACTTTAACTTTTTTCTTCCTTAACCATTCTTTTGTAAAATGACCTTTGTGCTTTGGGTTATGATCTTGCTGCATGACCCACATTCTCTTAAGATCAGCTAATGTACAGATGTCCTGACATTTTCCTTTAGAATTTGCTGATATAATTCAGAATTCAATTGCCCAGCTGTAGGAAAACAGGCCGAAACAATGATAATATCAGCACTGTATTTTAAAGATAATATGACATGTTTATGTTGTAATGCAGTGTTTTTCTTTCTATAAACATAATGCTTCTGATATAAAACCAAAAAAAGCTCTATTTTTTTCTCATCCATCCAGAAAACATTGTTCCAATAGCTTTCTTTCTTGTCCAAGTGAATTTCAGCAAACTGAAGATGGGCAGTAATTTCTCCTTGGAATTTCACCATGCTCACCAATATTGTTCTGTCTACCTTCTTCATGCCATGATATACTTCCACAAAAATGCGTTGCAAAACTCAGACTTTGATGGATCCCTGCTCTTTAAATAGAAAGGTCATTCGATCACACCTGATTATAATCCCATAAACTTGAAACGTTGCCTATTTTTGTCACAGACGTTTGATATTGGATCATTTTCCGCAGTATCTGCATCAACATTTCCTGGGTTTCAACTAACTTTCCTGGCTTTCAACACAACTGATGTCAAAACACTATCAGTTATCAAATGGCTTTTTTACAGGTCTGCAGAGCAAAACTGGTAAGTTGAATAATAAAAAATGCAACATGTAGCTTTTTCTAATCCGACTCATTCAACAAAACCAAATAAATAAGCAGGGACATTTGTTGTTCTTTTTGATTTCGTTTAATTTTTTGCACTTTTTGCAAAGTGGGCTGGACATTTTGTGAATATAGCTTTCCACCTTCATGTGTCTGAACAGTTTGGTCTAGGTCCTGCTCTGTCCCCATGTACATTAAGGTCTGCTGATACATATTGAGGTGAACTATAAGAGATAAGCTCTGTCCTGATTGGGTACACCTTAGGTTGGATTTTGCAATATTTTCAAAACAATGTGTCAATTAAGTAATCTATGTTATTTACATATACTATTACAATTTATTTATTCACTTACTACCAGGTATTTGCCCATTTTGCCCATTTTGTTTGTATCTTAGGTTCTTTCTATTCCGACTTTTTGAATGGTTTGGTGCAACAACTGAAGGAAAATATTGAAACAAGATCTTGCAACATTTTTCCTCAAGTATTTCACAGCCAGGACAGAGGGGGGGAAAATGCCGGACGACCGAATGAATGGAAATGTGGCCTTATACATTTAATTATTGCAGCACAAAAAATGTATTTTCAGAACAATCTAGCTTGCTTTTGGTATTTTTTAAAAACAAATTTCAGGAATGGATCACCTACGTGATCTAAGTCTCAGTAAATGTGGTCATGTCTAGCACCAATCTAGGAAATAAAAGACAGGGTGACATCAATACAGTATTTATGTATCTTTTGTACGCATAAAATATAAAACTTTCCTTTTTACATTATCATTCAAATAGGATCCACTCTCGCATTAAAAACTGCATGAGAATGGCACCAAACTGTTCTGTGTGAGCTTAACGTTAATTAGAACATTTATGTTTTTATTTTGTCAATCATAGACCATCAACTGATAAACTGGAGAAATGTTAGAATATTTTTCCAATTATCCTGTGTTTCTTAGTCATCTTTGTTCTACACTAATGATATTGCTCTCACAGACTGCAACAAATAACTATTGACATCAGTGATCTCTTGCTGTACATGCTGATGTCAATGATTTTCTGCTTTTTTATGTGTATATGATCAGGAAATCATAACTGCAGGACAAATAAACAAGACTGGTGTAAGAGGAGAAAGGTAGGGATTTACCAAGTTAATCTAACTTTTTTCTCATTATTTTAGTACAGTGGCATGTAAAAGTTTGGGCAACCTTGGTCAAATTTACTGTTATTGTGAACAGTTAGGCAAGTTGAAAATGAAATTATCTCTAAAAGGCCTAAAGTTAAAGACAAATTTCCTTTGTATTTTAGGCCAAAAGAAATTGCAATTTTTTAATAATTTAAAAAATTACATAAAGTGAAATGGGCTGATGCAAAAGTATGGGCTCCCGTTGAGATTTGTGTGCTTACACAACTTTGACCAATGTTTCTAGAATACGTAACATCTGAAATATACACTTTCACATGACCCGGGCCACTTTTACAAGTTTATTTCAAAATTGCAAAGTAAGATATGAAAAATGCACAACATCATAATTATAATTGTTTGTAAAATGCAAGCTACTTGGCCTAAATGGCCCGCTTATGGTAACGCATTATATGGCCTACATATTCTTTGCGTGTTAGACTTGTTTCACTATTTTCATTAGGAAAGGCCAGGTGATGAAAATTTCCCAGCTTTATAAACACCCATCTTCCTTTAACCTTATGCCAAAACACAGCAGCCATGGGTTCTTCTATGAAGCTGCATAGCATTCTGAAAATGAAAATGGTGAAGATGCACAAAGCAGGAGAAGGCTATAAGAAGATAGCAAATTGTTTTTAACCCCTTCACCCCCAAGGGTGGTTTGCACGTTAATGACCGGGCCAATTTTTACAATTCTGACCACTGTCCCTTTATGAGGTTATAACTCTGGAACGCTTCAACGGATCTTGGCGATTCTGACATTGTTTTCTCGTGACATATTGTACTTCATGATAGTGGTAAAATTTCTTTGATATTACCTGCGTTTATTTGCAGAAAAAATGGAAATTTGGCGAAAATTTTGAAAATTTTGCAATTTTCCAACTTTGATTTTTTATGCCCTTAAATCACAGAGATATGTCATGCAAAATACTTAATAAGTAACATTTCCCACATGCCTACTTTACATCAGCACAATTTTGGAACCAAAATTTTTTTTTGTTAGGGAGTTATAAGGGTTAAAATTTGACCAGCAATTTCTCATTTTTACAACACCATTTTTTTTTTAGGGACCACATCTCATTTGAAGTCATTTTGAGGGGTCTATATGATAGAAAATACCCATGTGTGACACCATTCTAAAAACTGCACCCCTCAAGGTGCTCAAAACCATATTCAAGAAGTTTATTAACCCTTCTGGTGCTTCACAGGAATTTTTGGAATGTTTAAATAAAAATGAACATTTAACTTTTTTTCACAAAAAATTTACTTCAGCTCCAATTTGTTTTATTTTACCAAGGGTAACAGGAGAAAATGGACCCCAAAATTTGTTGTACAATTTGTCCTGAGTACGCCGATACCCCATATGTGGGGGTAAACCACTGTTTGGGCGCATGACAGAGCTCGGAAGCGAAGGAGCGCCATTTGACTTTTCAATGCAAAATTGACTGGAATTGAGATGGGACGCCATGTTGCGTTTGGGGAGCCCCTGATGTGCCTAAACATTGAAACCCCCCACAAGTGATACCATTTTGGAAAGTAGACCCCATAAGGAACTTATCTAGAGGTGTGGTGAGCACTTTGACCCACCAAGTACTTCACAGAAGTTTATAATGCAGAACCGTAAAAATAAAAAATCATATTTTTCACAAAAATTATTTTTCGCCCCCAATTTTTTATTTTCCCAAGGGTAAGAGAAGAAATTGGACCCCAAAAGTTGTTGTACAATTTGTCCTGAGTACGCTGATACCCCATATGTGGCGATAAACCACTGTTTGGGCGCATGGGAGAGCTCGGAAGGGAAGTAGCACCGTTTGACTTTTCAATGCAAAATTGACTGGAATTGAGATGGGACGCCATGTTGCGTTTGGGGAGCCCCTGATGTGCCTAAACATTGAAACCCCCCACAAGTGACACCATTTTGGAAAGTAGACCCCCTAAGGAACTTATCTAGATGTGTTTTGAGCGCTTTGACCCACCAAGGGCTTCACAGAAGTTAATAATGCAGAGCCGTAAAAATAAAACAAAAATTTTTTCCCACAAAAATTATTTTTTTAGCCCCCAGTTTTGTATTTTCCCGAGGGTAGCAGGAGAAATTGGACCCCAAAATCTGTTGTCCAAGTTGTCCTGAATGCGATGATATACCATATGTGGGGAGAACCACTGTTTGGGCGCATGGGAGGGCTCGGAAAGGAAGGAGCGCCATTTGGAATGCAGACTTAGATGGAATGGTCTGCAGGCGTCACATTGCGTTTGCAGAGCCCCTAATGTACCTAAACAGTAGAAACCCCCCACAAGTGACACCATGTTGGAAAGTAGACCCCCTAAGGAACTTATCTAGATGTGTGATGAGCGCTTTGACCCACCAAGGGCTTCACAGAAGTTTATAATGCAGAGCCGTAAAAATAAAACAAAAATTTTTTCCCACAAAAATTATTTTTCAGCCCCCAGTTTTGTATTTTCCCGAGGGTAACAGGAGAAATTGGACCCCAAAAGTTGTTGTCCAATTTGTCCTGAGTGCGCTGATACCCCATATGTGGGGGGAAACCACCGTTTGGACGCATGGAAGGGCTCGGAAGTGAAGGAGCGCCATTTGGAATGCAGACTTAGATGGAATGGTCTGCAGGCGTCACATTGCGTTTGCAGAGCCCCTAATGTACTTAAACAGTAGAAATCCCCCACAAGTGACACCATGTTGGAAAGTAGACCCCCTAAGGAACTTATCTAGATGTGTGGTGAGCGCTTTGACCCACCAAGGGCTTCACAGAAGTTTATAATGCAGAGCCGTAAAAATAAAACAAAAATTTTTTCCCACAAAAATTATTTTTCAGCCCCCAGTTTTGTATTTTCCCGAGGGTAACAGGAGAAATTGGACGCTAAAAGTTGTTGTCCAATTTGTCCTGAGTGCGCTGATACCCCATATGTGGGGGGAACCACCGTTTGGATGCATGGGAGGGCTCGGAAGGGAAGGAGCGCCATTTGGAATGCAGACTTAGATGGAATGGTCTGCAGGCGTCACATTGCGTTTGCAGAGCCCCTAATGTACCTAAACAGTAGAAGCCCCGCACAAGTGACCCCATTTTGGAAACTAGACCCCCCAAGGAACTTATCTAGATGTGTTGTAAGAACTTTGAACCCCCAAGTGTTTCACTACAGTTTATAACGCAGAGCCGTGAAAATAAAAAATCCTTTTTTTTCCCACAAAAATTATTTTTTAGCCCCCAGTTTTGTATTTTCCTAGTGGTAACAGGAGAAATTGGACCCCAAAGGTTGTTGTTCTATTTGTCCTGAGTACGCTGATACCCCATATGTTGGGGTAAACCCCTGTTTGGGCACACGGGAGAGCTCGGAAGGGAAGGAGCACTGTTTTACTTTTTCAACGCAGAATTGGCTGGAATTGAGATCGGACGCCATGTCGCGTTTGGAGAGCCCGTAATGTGCCGAAACAGTGGAAACCCCCCAATTATAACTGAAACCCTAATCCAAACACACCCCTAACCCTAATCCCAACAGTAACCCTAACCACACCTCTAACCCTGACACACCCCTAACCCTAATCCCAACCCTATTCCCAACCGTAAATGTAATCTAAACCCTAACCGTAACTTTAGCCCCAACCCTAACCCTAACTTTAGCCCCAACCCTAACTGTAGCCTTAACCCTAGCCCCAACCCTAGCCCTAACCCTAGCCCTAATGGGAAAATGGAAATAAATACTTTTTTTTTATTTTTCCCTAACTAAGGGGGTGATGAAGGGGGGTTTGATTTACTTTTATAGCGGGTTTTTTAGCGGATTTTTATGATTGGCAGCCGTCACACACTGAAAGACGCTTTTTATTGCAAAAAATATTTTTTGCGTTACCACATTTTGAGAGCTATAAATTTTCCATATTTTGGTCCACAGAGTCATGTGAGGTCTTGTTTTTTGCGGGACGAGTTGACGTTTTTATTGGTAACATTTTTGGGCACGTCACATTTTTTGATCGCTTTTTATTCCGATTTTTGTGAGGCAGAATGACCAAAAACCAGCTATTCATGAATTTCTTTTGGGGGAGGCGTTTATACCGTTCCGCGTTTGGTAAAATTGATAAAGCAGTTTTATTCTTCGGGTCAGTACGATTACAGCGATATCTCATTTATATTATTTTTTTTATGTTTTGGCGCTTTTATACGATAAAAACTATTTTATGGAAAAAATAATTATTTTTGCATCGCTTTATTCTCAGGACTATAACTTTTTTATTTTTCTGCTGATGATGCTGTATCGTGGCTCGTTATTTGCGGGACAAGATGACACTTTCAGCGGTACCATGGTTATTTATATCTGTCTTTTTGATCGCGTGTTATTCCACTTTTTGTTCGGCGGTATGATAATAAAGCGTTGTTTTTTGCCTCGTTTTTTTTTTTTTTTCTTACGGTGTTTACTGAAGGGGTTAACGAGTGGGCCAGTTTTATAGGTCGGGTCGTTACGGACGCGGCGATACTAAATATGTGTACTTTTATTGTTTTGTTTTTTTATATTTAGGTAAAGAAATGTATTTATGGGAATAATATTTTTATTTTTTTTTCATTATTTTGGAATATTTTTTTTTTTTTTTTTTTTACACATTTGGAAATTTTTTTTTTTACTTTTTTACTTTGCCCCAGGGGGGGACAATACAGATCGGTGATCTGCCAGTTTGCATAGCACTCTGACAGATCACCGATCTGCGAGAAGTGCAGGCTGCTTCACAGTGCCTGCTCTGAGCAGGCTTCTGTGAAGCCACCTCCCTCCCTGCAGGACCCGGATCCGCGGCCATCTTGGATCCGGGTCTGGAGCAGGCAGGGAGGGAGGTAAGACCCTCGCAGCAACGCGATCACATCGCGTTGCTGCGGGGGGCTCAGGGAAGCCCGCAGGGAGCCCTCTCCCTGCGCGATGCTTCCCTGCATCGCCGGCACATCACGATCATGTTTGATCGCGGTGTGCCGGGGGTTAATGTGCCGGGGGCGGTCCGTGACCGCTCCTGGCACATAGTGCCGGATGTCAGCTGCGATATGCAGCTGACACCCGGCCGCGATCGGCCGCGCTCCCCCCGTGAGCGCGGCCGATCGGCTATGACGTACTATCCCGTCAAGGGTCAGATAGGCCCAGGTCACCTCGATGGGATAGTACGTCAAAGGTCACAGAGGGGTTAAGTTGCCCTTTCATTTGTTCAAAATGTAATTAAGAAATGGCAGTTTACAGGAACAGTGGAGATCAAGATAAGGTCTGGAAAATTTCAGTGAGAGATGCTGGTAGGATTGCTATAGAAGCAAATCGGAACCACTGCTTAACTGCAAAAAAACTTCAGAAAGATTTAGCAGATAATGTGATACATTGTTTTATTGTTCAGAGGCACCTGCCCAAATATGGACTTCAAGGAAGAGTCATCACTCATCAGATGAAATCCTCGGAAGGATGCCTCTGGTGAAGAGAGGTATCCGAGAACCTGTGCGGCAATGGCAGGTAACGAATGGAGATTCGTGTTGTACTGACCAGGGTCAGAGAAAAGGAAAGACAGAGTGTGAATGTCAGCAGGAGGCCTCTAAGGAAGAGAGGTATCTGAGAACCTGTGCGGTACCCTCAGGTAACGGGAAGGAACCGTGTTGTACTGATCGGGGTCAGAGTGAAAGAAAGAGAGAGACATGGTGTCTGGGGCACCTCTGAGTCCAAGAGGTGTCCAGGAACCCGTGAAGGTTGCCAACGGGTAACAGTCTGAAAACCGTGTGTAATGCTGACCAGGGTCAGAGACGAACTGTGGTAAAGTTGAATATGTCCAGATACTGTTCAAGCTGTTACTAAGTTCCTGTGGATGTGGTTTATGTTTTGCGAAATAAACCTAAAAGACTCTGTTTTGATAGAAAACCGTGCCCGAGTGCGTTAATCCCGTGCCAAGTGAGTGTTCCCCAAGACACGTAGTAGGCGCTATGCTACAATATACAAAAAAAGCAAACAGCGCTCCCAATGTAAACATGTGCACGCTACAAAACTGCATTATATAGACAAAAAAGAACACAGCAGCACATGTGCATGAACTTAGGCCATGTGAAAACACAGAGAAACATTACAAACATTCAACATAGATTATACTTCTCAAAAACATTTTTTTTAAATTTTCAACAATTTTTTTTTACAAAACTTACAGTAATAGATGAAAATGAAGGTTCTTAGCGCATAAATTGGCCAATTCATGTATGCCCATCAACCACGGCAAGGTGACCTCCCTCTGGTTTGTCCTACTCTACTGTGCATGCCACTTTTGGGCCACCAGCCTACAACTATGGCCAAGCATGTCACTCTCAGGCTAAGTCTACAATTTATGGGCAGGTAAAGCTGATGAGTAGATGTGGATTGTGTCAATATATGCAAAAACCCCCACCAAATTTAGAGCAAAAGATGCACAGCATGATTATTCTATCAATTTTTTTGCTAATTGTAATTCCAGATTTATAATATATTTGGTTTCCTGTCAGGTGTGTAATGTGCAATATGTGGGATCGACCACATGTAAATTAAAGCAGAGAATTAAAGAAAATGTATCAGGAGCTGCTACAGGTAATAGCAATGATAAATGCTCTTTGTCAGGAGTGTCCAAACACTTCAAGGAGGTTCATGCTGGTGACATGACTTCTGTGAGAGTAACTGCCATTGAACAAGTAAAGAGGGCAGTCAGAGGAGGGGATATAGTATCTACTATTCAAGCCAGAAAGGCAGCTTGGATCTTAAAATTAGATACTTGTTTCCCCAAAGGAATGAATTCTAAAACAGATCTGATGTATTTTTACTAAGAGATGTTCTCATGTATAACTATAATAAAGATATATGGTTTATGTATATATGTGGGGGTATTTATATATTTACTAGATGGAAGCCCGATTCTAATGCATTGGGTATTCTAGAATATGTATGTAGTTTATCTATGAAGATTTTAGAATAATACATTGAATACACAGGATTCGGCCGGCCGCGACCAATTAGCGAAGCGTGGTTAAAATCCTGTGCCAATTCGCGGCCGGACTGCGCCTGTTGTTGATTGTTCGCGGCCGGCCATGTAGTATATAACAGCCCATGTAGTAAATAGCACAGCCACATAGTATATTGCACAGGATTCGGCCGGCCGGACGCGACCAATTAGCGAAGCGTGGTTCAAATCCCACGCCAATTCATGGCCAGACTGTGTCTGTCGATGATTGTTCGTGGCTGGCTGGGCGCGACCAATCAGTGTAGCAAGGGCCAGCTCCAGGTTTTTGAGGGCCCTGGGCAAAAGAGTCTCATAGCCCTCGTAGCATATAACACAGCGCATGTAGTATATAGCACAGCTACGTAGTATATAGCACAGCCACGTAGTATATAGCACAACCCATGGAGTACATAGCACAGCCCACAGAGTATATAGCACAGCCACGTAGTATATAGCACAGCCCACGGAGTGTATTACAGCCCACATAGCATATAACACAGCCACGTAGTTTATAACAGCCCACGTAGCATATAACACAGCTCACGTAGTATATAACAACCCACGCACGCAGTATATACACAGCCCACGTACTGTATAACACAGCCCATGTAGTGTATAACACAGCCCACATAGTATATTGCACAGCCCACATAGTATATAGCAGCCCACGTAGTATATTGCACAGCCCACGTATTATATGGCACAGCCCATGTAGTATATTGCACAGCCCACATAGTATATTGCACACCCCATGTAGTATATTGCACAACCCACGTAGTATATTGCACAGCCCATGTAGCATATAGCATATAGCAGCCCACACAGTATATTGCACAGCCCACGTCGTACATTGCACAGCCCACGTAGTATATTGCACAGCCCACCTATTATATTGCACAGCCCACGTAGTATATAGCAGCCCACATAGTACATTGCACAGCCCACGTATTATTTTGCACAGCCCACATAGTATGTTGCACAGCCCACATATTATATTGCACAGCCCACGTAGTATATTGCACAGCCCATGTAGTATATAGCAGCCCACATAGTATATTGCACAGCCCACGTAGTATATAGCAGCCCATGTATTATATTGCACAGCCCACATATTATATTGCACAGCCCACGTAGTATATTGCACAGCCCATGTATTATATTGCACAGCCCATGTATTATATTGCACAGCCCACGTAGTATATTGCACAGCACACGCAGTATATGGCATTGTGTGCATCATATCCCTGTAAAAAAAAGAATTAAAATAAAAAATAGTTATATACTCACCTTCCGTTGGCCCCGGATCCAAGCAAAGTGGTTACCGACGCTCCTCGGGCGCTCCGGACCGAAGAGTGCATTGCGGTCTTGCGAGATGATGACATAGCGGTCTCGCAAGACCGCTACTTCATCATCTCGTGAGACCGCAATGCGTGGAGCGGTCACTGGAAAAGCTGGTTCTGGATCCGATGGATCCAATGGGCCGACGGACGGTGAGTATATAACGATTTTTTATTTTTTTTGTAATTTTTAACGTTAGATCTTTTAACTATTGATGCCGCATAGGCAGCATCAATAGCTTAAAGTTGGTCACACAGTGTAAGGGCTAGCGGAACGCACCGAGTAAATATAGATGGTTATTATTATTGATGCACCCGCAGCCCAGGGTCCACCGTGCAGGGGAACCTGCTGCTAGTAAATGGTGGCACTATTTGGCGGTATAGACTAGCTCTGTTACCTCACAGAGTAGCCAAGAAAGGAAAGCTCTGTGCCCTGTTAGACTTCACAGGAGCACAGGTTAACTGCCCATCAGAGAGCAGTCAGTGGTCATGCAAACATACAATCTCCTCATCGGAGGAGCCGGTATTCTAGGGGCTTATTTCAGCCGGGGCCCTAAATCCATGCACACAATCTCCTCGCCGGAGGTGCCAGCATTCTAGGGGCTTATTTTAGCCGAGTCCCTGAACACATATAAATGACCACACTGGTGCATGCACGTAACAGATTCAATACTAGCGCATGGCCGTACGGTCATGAGAGCTTTAAATAGCTGCAGCAAGTACAGGACCTTCCTAGAAGGACCAATGAGAGGCTGCTACAGAGCCTGAGCACCTTCAGGTCCTTCCTGGAGGACCAATGGATTTAGCTGCAGTATCTGAACTTGTGACCCTCGATGTCCACTGAGAGATCTTACTCTGGGCATGCTCAGAACGAGAAAAGCAGGATTTAGTCCCAGAAGCATCTGCTCACCGCTGTCCAGCACTGACTTCAATGGCAGAAGCTGGAAAAGCAGCAGTAACCCTTTGTACAGAGTCAGACTGAGCGATACGCTGGGACTGACGTCTCCACTGAGCAGGCTCCACTGCGGCAGGAGAAGAATGGGAGACCGCAGCGGAGATGGCCCGAGATTCCCCCTGATTCCTCCATTCAATATTTGCATGAGCTGGACAAGTGAGTGATTTGCAGTGTGAACCTGCTGTCATTTGTGAAGAGCACAGGCGCCAGTGGCGAATTTGCCAATCCTGGTGTTTTGTGGCAAATGCCAAGCATCCTCCATGGTGTTAGGCTGTGAGCACAACCCCCATCTGTTGACGTCAGGCACTCAGACCATCATCATGGAGACACATGCACATCTGTGTCCTGCTGGAGGTCATTTTGAAGGGCTCTGGCAGTGCTCCTCCTGTTCATCTTAGCACAAAGGCTGAGGTAGCAGTCCTGCTGCTGGGTTGTTGTCCTCCTACAGCCCCCTCCATGTCTCCAGGTGTACTGGCCTGTCTCCTGGTAGTGCCTTCAGCCACTGGACACTACGCTGACAGACACAGCAAACCTTCTTGCCACAGCTCGCATTGATGTGCCATCCTGGATGAGCTGCACTACCTGAGCCACTTGTGTGGGTTGTAGAGTCCTTCTCATGCTACCACGAGTGTGAAAGCACAACCAACATTCAAAAGTGACCAAAACATCATCCAGAAAGCATTGGTACTGAGATGTGGTCTGTGGTCCCCACCTGCAGAACCACTCCTTTATTGAGTGTGTCTTGATAATTGCCAATAATTTGCATCTGTTGTCTATTCCATTTGCACAACAGTATGTGAAATTGATTGTCAGACAGTTTGATTTCACAGAAGTCTGATCTACTTGTAGTTATATTCTGTTGTTTAAGTGTTCCCTTTATTTTTCTGAGCAGTGTATATACAGCTCTGGCAAAAATTAAGAGACCACTGCAAAATGTTCAGTTTGTCTGATTTATCTCTTTGTAGGTATATCTTTGAGAAAAATGTAAATTGTTCTTTTAGTCTACAAACTTCTGACAATTACTGATGAGCGAGTGTACTCATTTCTCGGGTTATCCCGAGCACGCTCAGGTGACCTCCGTGTATCTGTTAGTGTTCGGAGATTTAGTTTTCATCATGGCAGCTGAATGATTTACAGCTATTAGCCAGGCTCAGTACATGTGGGGGTTGCCTGGTTGCTAGGTAATCCCCACATGTAATCAGGCTGGCTAATAGCTGTAAATCATGCTGCTGAGGCAATGAAAACTTAATCTCTGAGCAGTCATACATACTCGGAGACCACCTGAGCGACGAGTACACTCGCTCATCACTACTGACAATTAATTTCCAATCAATACATTTTGTATTTTTTTCTGACAAAGAAAAATGGTCAAAATAAAAAAAAACCTGTGCTTTCAGACCTTAAATAATGCAAAGAAAACAAGTTCATAATCATTTAGAAACAACAATACTAATGTTTTAACTTAGGAAGAGTTCAGAAATCAATATTTTGTGGAATAACCATGATTTTTAATCACCATTTCCACCAGTCTTTCACACTGCTCCTGGCGCAGTAAATGTAAGCAGTTCTTCTTTGTTTGATGGCTTGTGACTATCCATCATCCTCTTGATTACATTCCAGAGGTTTTCAATGGGGTTCATGTCTGGACATTGGGCTGCCCATGACAGGGTTTTCATGGGGTGGTCTCTTAAAGTTTTCCAGAGCTGTATATATAAATCTGAATCTCTAACCTATTCCTTGCTTAAAAAAATAAAATATATAATTAAATAAGCATGTTCAGTGTCACCACATCTGAAAAGTCCAGTTTATCTTAATGAATAAAATGAATTAACCTGTACAGTAAATGGCGTGAAGAGAAAAAAATTGAAAATACAGAATTTTGTTCGGTCACTACATCTCCCTAAAAAAATAAAATCAAGAAATCAAAATGTCTTATGAACACCGAAATGGCATTAATAAAAATGTCACCAGACTCACCACACTTAAAAACAAGCCCTCACACAGCTGCACTTATGGAGATATAAAAATGTTATGAGCCTCAGAAAATAGCAACATAAACCAAAAAGTTTTTTTGTACAAACTACTGATTTGTTTTCACAACTTAAATAAACAAAAAATGTTTTGCATAGTGACTTTCAAAACTAAAACTCGAGTTGGAGAAATGCAAGCTGATATGGCTACATTGATGGAAAAATTAAAAAGTTATGGCTCTTGGAAGAAGGCGTCTAAAAACGAATGCGCCAAAAAAGTGAAAGTCTGCAAAGTATAAGCATCCAGCCAAATGCAGCCAAACTGACTGGTCGTCGTTTCATACTACAGATGGACAATGACCCAAAACATAAAGCCAAAGCAACCCAGGAGTTTATTAAATCAAAGAAGTGGAATATTCTTGAATGGCCAAGTCAGTCACCTGATCTCAACCCAATTGAGCATGCATTTCACTTGTTAAAGACTAAACGTCAGACAGAAAGGCCCACAAACAAACAGCAACTGAAAACCACCGCAGTGAAGGCCTGGCAGAGCATCAAAAAGGAGGAAACACAGCGTCTGGTGATGTCCATGAGTTCAAGACTTCAGGCAGTCATTGCCAACAGAGGGTTTTCAACCAAGTACTAGAAATGAACATTTTATTTAAAATTATTGAATCTGTCCAATTACTTTTGGTCCCTTTAAAAACAGGGTGGCACATGTTAAGGAGTTGAAACTCCTAAACCCTTCATCCGATTTTAATGTGGATACCCTCAAATGAAAGCTGAAAGTCTGAACTTCAACTGCATCTGAATTGTTTTGTTTAAAATTCATTGTGGTAATGTCTAACCAAAATTAGAAAAATGTTGTCTCTGTCCAAATATATATGGACCTAACTGTATATATATATACATAATTTCTATTGTACAGAATCAAATTGTAGAACATGTCATTAAGAGAGAAATTGCAGATATGCGTGTATATAGCCCAAGTATACAATGTTCCTCTCTTAGCATTAGTCTGTAGCAGAAATGAATGGACAATAAAAGAAATAGTGTATTATATCATCATCTAGGGAACATGATTGTTTCTGCTGTGTTAATTTACACTAAAATCTATGACCCAGAGAGTATGATTGATTGCCGAGGGCAGAAATCCAGCCCCTAGCCTAGTTTATTTTGTGAACTGTAGCTTCAGATATCCCTACAAGCCACATTGATATTGATTTGATATACACTAGATGGCTCTTTATGCTCTTTGGGAAATTTATTGTGCAGAGTCAGAACTTCGACAGACGGGAAAAGCAGCTCTTTAAATTGAAGAGGGTTATCATGGTTTGACTCCTGGGTCACTCAGGTTACCAAGTGGCCTGAATTTGGCTGGATCAGACTAGACCCTGGAGATTAATGCTCATCAGTTTTGAATGTCATATCCCTTCAGTGGACTTGAGTTATTGCTAATAAGGCCTTGCTAGGGCCTGTGACATTTCCCTGCCCTAAAAGTTAACCATCATAACCCTTTCTTTGTGTCATACTAGTATAAATTATGTTAGACCGATATCACATTTGTTCTTGACTTGCAGTATTCAATGACCAAACAATAAAATAATGCCTTTAAGGGGGATCGCATCAATACTTCTATTAACAACAACAAAAGATTAAACTGTAAATTATATTTTTTGTTGTTTTGTAAAACATTATGTGGCAAGCTTCCCAAATAGGATGGTGACACATAATAAAATACTGCATCTCTTATATCTGTTAAACAGAAAAATAAGTACGTACCCTCGTAAATTGTTTTTTCATTACAGCCCTGTCTGTCCTGTAATAAGATATGGTAAGCTGAAAACAAGCTCAAAGGCAAATGCACTCCACGAGTTCATGACTAATAAAATGCCATTAAGATTCTTGTACTGTCTTCCAATGTCAATGGCCATAAGTGTGATACTGTGACTACAATTAACCATTTGCAGTTTTGTATTTTAGTTTTATGTTTTGTGTGTGCAGCAGCATAGAGGCCTGGCAATACAATCTGTGTAAGAGACATAATGATAATAATAGCAATTATAATATAATCATTATGATAATTAAAAAAAAATTAAACATAATCATTAAAATAATAAAATAATAATAATAATTGTAAGCAATGTTGCCAGTGTTATTGCTATTTTCATTATTGTTATATTAAATACATTTTATTACCAGCCCTCTTATATTGCTGAGAACATAATAACTAAGGAAAAAGTACTAACATAGATAGCTGAAATCAAATCTTGAACCTATTGTAATTAGCAGAAATATTTGTATTGATTCTTTTTATGTAATCACAATTGTAATTAGTAAAAATATTTTTATCGATTGTTTTATACGCTATCAGAATTTTTACAATAGTAACGAGATTTAAGAGGACAAGCCAAACAAAATTAATCTGTGTGTTTAACAGAACCTCCTCAAATTACAAAGCATGTGTATGATGGTGATGATCAAAAAGAAAAAAAATTGTCTACAGAGGCTCAAATACGTCAATGTCGATACCGATTTAGGCCACTGTTGCCTTAAACTAGGGAAATAAGGTTCCCTAATAGGAAATCTCTTTTGGCAAAATACCACAGGTAGATAGATATAGTAATCTAAGTCTGGTTTGGAGTATTCTTCTGTTTTCTTACACGCTCTCACTGTGTGCAGTCTGAGATACAACATAAACCGTCTCTATCTTCCAAAATAAGCAGACCATTTTCTGTAGTCTTACTTGTTTATTGGTCAACAGGTTGATGTACAGTGAAGGAAATAAGTATTTGATCCCTTGCTGATTTTGTAGGTTTGCCCACTGACAAAGAAATGAACAGTCTATAATTTTAAGGGTAGGTTAATTTTAACATTGAGAGATATAATATCAAAAATAAAATCCAGGAAATCACATTGCATAAATTATATACATTTATTTGCATTTTGCAGTGACAAATAAGTAATGTATCCCCTACCAACCAATAAGCGTTCTGGCTCCTACAGACCAGTTAGACTCTCCTAATCAACTTGTTTCCTGCATTAAAGACAGCTGTCTTACATAGTCACCTTTAAAAAAGACTCCTGTCCACAGACTCAATTAATCAGTCAGACTCTAACCTCTACAACATGGGCAAGACCAAAGAGCTTTCTAAGGATGTCAGGGAAAAGTGTTCAAAGACCTGCACAAAGCTGGAATGGGCTATAAAACTGCAAGTAAGATGCCGGGTGAAAAGGAGACAACTGTTGGAGCAATAGTAAGAAAATGGAAGAAATACAAAATGACCGTTAAATGACATCTATTTGGGACATCATGCAAAATCCCAACTCATGGGGTATCATTGATCATGAGGAAGGTGAGAGATCAGCCTAAAACTACATGGGGGGAAATTGTTTACAATCTAAGCCAGCTGGGACCACAGTCTGCAAGAAAACCATTGCTAACACATTACGCCGTAAAAGTTTAAAATCGTGTAGTGCCCGCAATTTTCCCCTGCTCAAGAAGACACATATGCAGGCCCATCTGAAGTTTGCCAATGAACACAGGGATGATTCTGTTAGTGATTGGGAGAAGGTGCTGTGGTCAGATGAGACAAAAATTGAGCTCTTTGGCATTAACTCAACTTGCCGTGTTTGGAGGAAGAAAAATGCTGCCTATGACCCAAAGAACAATGTCCCCACTGTCAAAAATTGAGGTGGAAACATTATGTTTTGGGGGTGTTTATCTACTAAGGATACAAGACTACTTCACTTCATCAATAGGAGAATGGATGGAAACATGTACTGAAAATTCCTGAGTAACAACCACCCTACCTCCGCCAGGACATCAAAAGTGGGCCGTGGCAGGGTCTTCCAGAAAGATAATGACCCAAAACATACAGCCAAGGTAACAAAGGAGTGGCTCAAAAAGAAACACATTAAGGTCATGGAGTGGCCTAGCCAGTCTCCAGACCTTAAGACCATAGAAAACTTATGGAGGGAGTTGAAGCTCCAAGTTGCCAAGTGACAGCCTCAAAATCTTAATGATTTAGAGATGATCTGCAAAGAGGAGTGGACCAAAATTCCTCCTGACATGTGCGCAAACCTCATCATCAACTACAAAAAATGCTTGACTGCTTTGCTTGCCAACAAGGATTTTGCCACCAAGTATTAAGTCTTGTTTACTAGAGCGATCAAATACTTACCATATTTTTCTGACCATAAGACGCACTTTTTTCCTCCAAATTTGGGAGGAAAGTGTGGGTGCGTCTTATGGTAGGGATGTAGCATGTGGGGAGGGGGGCAGCAGCGAGTGGGATCGCACTGTTATCCAACTTCAAGAGGCAGAAAAATGTCCCCACTGCCGGGAATCAGTGCTGGGGAAAGCACGTGGTCCCGATGATTAAGTGCAGTGAATATTCATTAGCTACTCCCCGCCCACCTATCAGCTGAGCGGTGAGCCGGGAGCAGCAAATGAATACTGCACTTAAGCAGGGACACACATGGTTTCCTCAGCGCTGATTCCTGCAGCAGCTGGGGAGATCCATGTGTCCGGGGGAGGAGGAGGCAGCAGCAGCAGGGTCCGGGGGAGAGGAGTTAGCTGCGTACATTCCTGGCCTGGAGCTGAGTGCTGTGCAGTGTGCACAAGGAGGACATGTGATGATGTTAAAGTGGGCGGGCTGGAGCATCACATGGCAGCACAGAGCCCTCCCTCTTCTTGACATCATCACAGGTCCTTCAGACTCCAACACTAGAAACTGCTGGCTTCCATTACCTGTGCTGTGGAAAGGCAACAAGAGGGAGGGTTCTGTGTGTGCAGTTATGGGATGCTTTTCACCTCACCACAGGATGGCTGCCACAATTAAGAGGTTAGTCTTTCCAAAACACAATAAAGCACTCTGCCACTCCTTTAGTGAACTATAACTCCCAGCATGTCATAGGATCTGCAGGAAATGCTGGGAGTTATAGTTCTCCCATGGGCTTTTAAAGCAGCACTCCAGTGTTATTTTGCAGTGCTAGAGTGGTGCTTTCAATATAAGCCCTGTGCCCCCATTCTTATACTCACCCTCCAGCATCTTCATATAGTACTTCACAGACACCACACTGGTCCCGCATCTTCCAACATAATAACATACTATTATTAGTGTTGAGCGATACCGTCCGATACTTGAAAGTATCGGTATCGGAAAGTATCAGCCGATACCGGCAAAGTATCGGATCTCACCGATACCGATACCCGATACCAATACAAGTTAATGGGACTCAAGTATTGGAAGGTATCCCTGATGGTTCCCAGGGTCTGAAGGAGAGGAAACTCTCCTTCAGGCCCTGGGATCCATATGAATGTGTAAAATAAAGAATTAAAATAAAAAATATTGATATACTCACCTCTCCAAAGCAGCCTGGACCTTACCGCTGTGAACCGGCAGCCTTCTTTGCTTAAAATGAGCACGTTCAGTACCTTCCATGACGTCACGGCTTCTGATTGGTCACGTGCCGCTCATGTGACCACCACGCGACCAATCAGAAGCAGTGACGTCATCCCTCAGGTCCTAAATTCCTAGAAGGAAATTTAGGACCTGAGGGATGACGTCGCGGCTTGTGATTGGTCGCGTGGCGGTCACATGAGCGGCACGCGACCAATCAGAAGCCGTGACATCATGGAAGGTGCTGAACGCGCTCATTTTAAGCAAAGCAGGCTGCCGGTTACTACCAGGGCGCGTCAGAGGGTGAGTATATCCCTATTTTTTATTTTAATTCTTTATTTTTTACATGGATATGGATCCCAGGGCCTGAAGGAGAGTTTCCTGTCCTTCAGACCCTGGGAACCATACACTGGGAACTTCCGATTCCGATTCCCGATACCACAAAAGTATCGGATCTCGGTATCGGAATTCCGATACCGCAAGTATCGGCCGATACCCGATACTTGCGGTATCGGAATGCTCAACACTAACTATTATATATAATAACACCACATATAATAGTATGTTATTAAATATTTTACCACATTTTTTTGCTTCAAATATTTTTTTCCCTATTTTCCACCTCTAAAACCTGGGTGCGCCTTATAGTCCGGTGCGTCTTATAGTCAGAAAAATACAGTATTTCTTAAAGCAAAATACAAATAAATTTAAATAATTTATACAATGTGATTTTCTGGATGTTATTTTTGATATTCTATCTCTCAATGATAAAATTAAAAACCCTTAAAATTATAGACTGTTCTTGTCTTTGTCAGTGGGCAAACGTGCAAAATCAGAAAGGGATCAAATAATTATTTCCTTCACTGTATATGAATCTAAATGTTTGTTTTTGATAAAGCTACAAAAATACATATAACAGGTATCAGTATTGAGCTTAGAATATCGCATAACTGTGACATTTAAAATTGACAGTGAGAGACAAAGCAAGATGGAGCTTGTACATGTGAGCTCATGACTAAGTAGCAATCACCATCTGATTTTACAACAGTTCTGAATACTCAATGCTGCAAAACAGAGATAACAGATATACTTTTTCCAGGATGATGGAGTTTTAGTAACCACATGCAGTATAAAGTTTTACACAACTTCTAGACTACTTCTTAAAAAATTACTGCTTCACCATGACCTTCTTACAAAAAATGCATTGTTTTTTCCTTCAATGCAATTGACAGCTTTACAGAAAAACAACTTGCAATACAACTAAATATAACCAGATAGTGCTATTAACATTACAACATTAGATGTCACTATCATAGTATTACAGGTTATTAAACCCTTCTCGAAATGCACCGTATATCACCCTTATGGCCGTGGGCTCACATGAGCTGACATGCCTCCTTCCTGCATGTCAGACGCTGCTCTATGCTCTGCAATGAATAAACATTGCAGAGTATTAGATCAGCGATCTGTCAGTATACTAATGATGTACCATACTGGGACAACATAAATAAGTTTTTAAAAAAGTTAATAAAAATTGTAAAAACATTAAAAAAATCATAAATTAAAGAAAAAAAGAAAAAATATTAATCCAATAAATACTCTGTTGAGTTCCCGCCTCTGCAAAGGGGGAATCTCGGGCCATCTCCACTGCGGTCTCCCATTCTTCTTCTGCCGCAGTGGAGCCTGCTTAGCGGAGACTTTTGTCCCAGCGTCTCGCTCAGTCTGACTCTGTACAAAGAGTTACTGCTGCTTTTCCTGCTTCTGCCATTGAAGTCAGTGCTGGGCAGCGGCGAGCAGATGCTTCTGGGACTAAGTCCTGCTTTTCTCGTTCTGAGCATGCCCAGAGAAAGATCTCTCAGTGGAGATCAAGGGTCACATGATCAGATACTGCAGCTAAGGCCATTGGTACTTCAGGAAGGTCCTGTAGGTGCTCACGCTCTGTGGCAGCCTCTCATTGGTCCTTCTAGGAAGGTCCTGTATGTGCTGCAACTATTTCAGGCTCGCATGGTCGCACGGCCATGCGCTAGTATTGTTCTATGCTATGTGCTTTGCGCCAGTGTGGTCATGTGAGTTTGTGTTCAGGGACCCGGCTGAAATAAGCCCCTAGAATGCTAGCACCTCTGGCGAGGAGATTTTGTGTGGATGTATTCAGGGACCTGGCTGAAATAAGCACCTAGAATGCTGGCACCTCTGGCGAGGAGTTCATGCATAACCACTGACTGCTCTCAGCTGAGTAGTTAGCCTGTGCCACTGTGAAGTCAAACAGGGCGCAGTGCTTTGAGTTTCAGCTACCCTGTGAAGTAACAGGGTTAGCTCATACTGCCTTATAGTTCTGCCATTTGCTAGCAGCAGGTTGTCCTGCACGATGGACCCCGGGCTGCAAACGCATCAATTATAATAAAACCTCTATATTTACTCAGTACGTTCCGCTAGCCCTAACATACTCCACCTTAGTCTTGCATTATGGATAAACAATACTGTACAGTCACATATGGGGTATTTCCACATTCAGCAGAAATTGTGGGACAAATGTTGGTGTCATTTTTACCCATTTCCAAGTGTACATGCTAAATCTGGGACAAAAACAAAATTTTGGTGGTAAATATGTAATTATTTTTTCTTCACTGCCCAATGGTATACATTTCTGTGACATAACTGTGGTGTCAATATGATCACAGCACCCATAGATGAATTCATTGAAAGGGGTAGTTTGTAAAATTGGGTGTTCTGCTATTCTGGCACCTTAGGACCTTTACCAATTTGACATGGCACCCTCAAACCAGTACAACAAAATCTGAACTCCAATATGGCATTCTTCTTCACTTCTGAGCTTCGATCTATGCCTCTAAAGTACTTTTTGGCAACAAACGTGGTATTGGTGTTCTCAGGATAAATTGCACCTCATCTTCCTCCTCTAACACCACCTCTGCTGAGCTACTCAGCTGTGTACCTCTGGGTTCACACCAAGTGGGATCTAAATCTCATTGTCATCCTCTCTGTTCTCATGCTCCCCACTCACCTTCCTCCTCTTCCTGCCCTGACATCACAGTATAATTCGAGTGCGCCTCTGGTATCTGAGTCTCATCAAGATCAACTCCACCCTTGGTGGTTAACATCTGGTGATGAGGGTCTGGATTCAGCTTGGACCCTACTTCGTCCAGACCCCGGATCCAACATGAAAAAATTTGGGGCATTGGTTCATCTGCTTGCCTACTCTGCATTCTTTGATTCTTCAGTGCAGACATATAATGCTCATGGAATAGAACGTGTGAGAAGCTCTGCAGAATGGCCCATCTGGGGTTCCCAACAGTTAGTTGGGCATTTGGAAACTTTTGAGGCGGGAGTGGGAAACAAGGGCGATTGGGGTGCCACCACTGAGGATTGTAATGTATATGATGTTAAGGTGGAGGAAGAAGAGAAGAGGCAACTTGATACAACACTTGCCATCCATTGTAGAACATACGCTTTCTGAGCCTCATCTACAAGGTGTACCGCTGTGCATCTGCCAAAGAAAGGGAGTTGAGTAGCCAGGCCAGTAACAGATGTTGTCAGTGGTCTCTGGATAGGATGAGACCTTGTTGTTCAGTTGAGCTTTTATACACATTAACACCTAACCCACGTACACATCAAACACCAAGCCTATTTCCCTTTCCACCAAGACCTCGCTTATTCCCACTCATGTTGTAAGTAGCCTTCCCCTTATGTAACCTGCTGTTTCACAACCCTAGACCCACAGATGCCAGTCACCTGTCACTAAATGATGAATCACGATTATACCTAACAATTTTTAACTGGAAATCTGGGCTTCTGATTTGCTACTGAAACACAGTTTTATCACAAAAGATTTGGAGTAGTTAATTAGGCCTTATGGCTGCACCGCAATATTATGCCTAACAATTTTTAAGTGGAATTCTAGGTTTATGATTTGCCACTGAAATACAGTTTTAGCACAAACGATTTGGAGTAGCTAATTGGGCTTCATGGCTGCACCACTATATTAGCCCTAATGATTTTTAAGTGGAAATATAGCCTTCTGATTTCCCACAGAAACATAATTTTAGCACAAACGATTTGGAGTAGCTAATTGGGCCTCATGGCTGCACCTCTATAATAGGCCTAGCAATTTTTAAATGGAAATCTGGCCTTTTAATTTGTCACTGAAACACAGTTTTATCATAAATTATTTGAAGTAGTTAAATGGCCATCCAGGCTACACTGCAATATTAGTCCTAACGATTTTTAAGTGGAAATGTGACCTTCTGATTTGTCAATGAAACACAGTTTTTTCACAAACAATTTGGAGTAGCTAATTGACCCTCCAGGCTGCTCCTCAATATTAGGGCTAACGGTTTTTAAGTGGAAATATGGTCTTCTGATTTGCCACTGAAGCACAGTTTTATCACAAACGATTTGGAGAACAAAAATGGGGCTTCTGCAGACTGCCTCACAAGTTTTGCACAATCCACTTCGATGCTGGAAGATTGATTCCACACAGAACAGGATCCTATCTATTTGACTGACAAGCTTACTTTCACCACTAGCACTAGCGCAGGAGCGACCTCTCTGCACTGTGACACTGAACCAGTGATGGAATTACACATAAAGATAACCCCTTAGTGGCAGAGCCAATTTTGTCCTTAATGACCACTTAATTCTGACCACTTTCAATTTATGAAATTATAGCTCTGGAACTCTTCAATGGATCCCACTGATTCTGGGATTTTTTTTGTGACATATTGTACTTCATGTTAGTGGTAAAATTTATTCAATATGACTTGCGTTTATTTATGAAAAAAATAGAAATTTGGCAAAAATTTAAAAAATTTTGAAATTTTCAAACTTTTAATTTTTGTGCCCTTACATCAGAGAGTCATATCACTCAAAATAGTTAATAAATAACATTTCTCAATTGGCTACTTTACATCTGCACAATTTTGGAAACATAATTTTTTTGTTAGGAAGTTATGAGGGTTAAAAGTTGACCTGCAATTTCTCATTTTTCCAACTATACTTACAAAACCATTTTTTAGGGATCACCTCACATTTGAAGGGAGTTTGAGGGGTCAATATGTCAGATAATACCCCAAAGTGACACCACTGTAAAAACTGCACCCCTCAAGGTGCTCAAATCCACATTCAAGAAGTTTATTAACTATTCAGGTGTTTCACGAGAACTAAAGCAATGCGAAAGGAAAAAATGAACATTTTACTTTTTTCACAAAAAACTCTTTTATTTTCACAAGGGTATCAGTGGAAACACCCCCATTTTAACTCCAGCCTTAACACAGCCCTACCCCTGACCCTAATCCCAACCATAATCCAATCCCGACCCTAACTACAACCGTATCCCCAACACAACCGTATGCCCAACACAACCGTATCCCCATCAACAACCCTAACTCCAACCTTAACCCCTAACTCTAACCCTAACCCCTAACTCCAACACCACAACCATAACCCTAACACCACAACTGTAACCCCAACAGAACCCTAACTTTAACACAACCTTAACTCCAACCCTAACCTCTAACTCCAACACCACAACCATAACCCCAACACCACAACTGTAACCCCAACCCTAACCCTAGCCCAACCCCAACCTCAGCACTAGCCCCAACCTTAGCCCCAACCCTAAACCCAACCCTAACCCTAGCCCCAACCCAGTGAGGAATTTAACAGAGGTGTAGCTAGGGTTTTGGTTTGTGGGGGGAAAAACTTCGGAGTGGGCCCCTAACCAGGTATCCTTGATTACAATTGGGTGATGCACCCTAATAGTGGATGAAGGAGAACCTCAGCAGATGACTGCACTCTTACTGAAAATAATCTCTATATAAAGACCAACATGGATATTACTGCCATATGGTCAGTAGTAAATACTAGGGTTGAGCGAAACGGGTCGGCAATTTTCAGAAGTCGCCGACTTTTGGCAAAGTCGGGTTTCATGAAACCCGACCCGACCCCTGTGTGGGGTCGGCCATGAAGTCGGCGATCTTCTGAATCTGGAATCGGAATTCCGATACCGATTCCCAATATGTTTAAGATATCGGGAATTGGTATCGGAATTCAGATTTAAGTGTAAAATAAAGAATTAAAATAAAAAATATCGCTATACTTACCATCTGACGGGCCCTGGTACTAACCGGGAACCTTCCTTCCTTAGAATCAGCCTTCCAGGACCTCGCGGTGACGTCGCGGTGACGTCGCGGCTTGTGATTGGTCGCGCGGCCGCCCATGTGACCGCTCGCGCGACCAATCAGAAGCCGCGACGTCACCGTGACGTCACCGAAGGTCCTGGAAGGGCTGATTCTTAGGAAGGAAGGCTGCCGGAACGAAGCCGAGGGTGAGTATATTCCTATTAGGTATATACTCACCCTCGGACATGCCCTGCTTCTTTCCGGCAGCCTTCCTTCCTAAGAATCAGCCCTTCCAGGACCTTCGGTGATGTCACGGTGACGTCGCGGCTTCTGATTGGCCGCGCGAGCGGTCACATGGGCGGCCGCGCGACCAATCACAAGCCGCAACGTCACCGCGAGGTCCTGGAAGGCTGATTCTAAGGAAGGAAGGTTCCCGGTTAGTACCAGGGCCCGTCAGATGGTAAGTATGGCGATATTTTTTATTTTAATTCTTTATTTTACACTTAAATATGGATCCCAGGGCCTGAAGGAGAGTTTCCGCTCCTTCAGACCCTGGGAACCATTGGAAACCCAATGCACTGCATTGGGTTTCGAGTTTCGGCCGACCCCGACCCCGACTTTTTTATAGGATCGGCCGATTTCACTCGACCCGACTTTTGAAAAAGTCGGGTTTCGTGAAACCCGACCCGATCCTATAAAAGTAAAGGTCGCTCAACCCTAGTAAATACCAGTCCTATGGAACATATAAGAGATTACTGCACAGTTACAGATGGTGACTTACAGAGGATGTTCTTTCTGATGTAATTGTTCACTTTTCCCATCTTTTCCATCTTGCCCAGACAAACATGACAACTTCTTCCACACAGGACTCAGCTGCAGAGATAATAACAAAAACGCATTTCACTTCTCATATTTTCAGCACTGTCCCCAATGGGACTATTCCCAACCTGCACAAACTCCTTATCCTGCTGATACTCTAATGCTGAGTCGCTGCTGCCATATGTGACCCTATTACTGCCCCCTCTAAATTCTAAAGAAACCCTATAGAATATAGTAATGCCGGGTGCAAGTGCCCTAGCAAACAGTGCCCATATTTTGTCCCCTAGAAAGTAATAATGCCCTGTGTGACCCCTTTGACAGTCACAGTAACCTGAGTTCCCCTATAATAATAAACACCCAGTTTACATTTAACAATGTCCCGAGTCTCCCCCCTGTACAGCTCCACTATACACAGTATGATACTCTCTTATACACAGTATAATGCCCCCTCTCTGTATATATACTGACCTCTTAGTATCCCCCAAACTGTTTGATAGCTCCAACACTGTATGATGGCTCCGTCACTGTAATCTCCACACTGTATGATGGCCCCTAGATAGCCTAAATATAGTTCAATGCACCAGATAGACCTCAATATAGTATAATGCACTCCCCATAGGTAAACTCTATCGTATAATGCACACCTCAAACAGAATCTTTATCATTTAAAGAACCCTTCATAAACAGACTCTAACGTATAATGCAACCACCCATAGGCAGACCCTATATACTATAACACTTCCCATAGGCAGACTCTATATGGTATAATGCACTCCCCATAGGTAGACTCTATAGTATAATGCAGTCTCAATAGGCAGACTCTGTATAGTATAATACAGCCCCTCATAGGCAGACTCTATATAATAATGCAGCCCCCATAGGCAGACTATAGTATAATTCAGGCCCCATTAGGCAGGCTCTATATAGTATAATTCAGCCCCCATAGGCAGACTCTATAGTATAATGCAGGCCCCATAAGCAGACTCTATTATAATGCACCCCCTCGAGCCTCTATAGTTTAATGTACCCCATTAAAAAAAATACAATACTCACCTCACTTCCTTCTGGCTCCTCCACTGCTCCGAGTTCCCGCTCATCTCCAGACTACCAGGACCAAATAGTGACGTCATCGCACCCACTCTTAGTGTCTGCGTCAGTGACAGCAGATGCTAACAGGGGGTTGATGGGAGAGGCAGCTTAATGCCCCTTCTCTCATAAGGCAGTCAGCTGTATCGGCAGCTAGCCAATACAGTTGAACCTGCAATGATGGGTGGGGGCCCACTGCTGGCACAAGACCCCTTCATCTGATGGGCCCCATAGTGGCTGGGTGGCAGAGCAGAGAGATCGATTCTCCCTGCTATGCCACAGAATGTTACTGTATCAGTATGCTGCACATGCCAATATAATTAGAGTAGCCTAGCTCCAGGTGGGACACTCAGAGCGTGGGGCTCTTGGTGACCACCCCCTCTGTCCTCCCGGTAGCTATGGTACTGAGGAATTAGTAAAAAGCAACAAAGCTACAAAATGAATTTGCATGCTAAAGAAGAATTTTTTCATATTGTTATCATATGACTGTTTTGGAAAGCATAGCTGGAATATTTTCATGCAGACAGTCCCTAAGCTGCTACACAGTTACCATCCATACACACTCTAAGGGTATGTGCACACTAGTAAACTCTGAGGATTTGATTCTGCCAACCTGTGCAGCGCCCAATCCACAGCATCCAGCTGTTACAGCATAGTGGATGGGATTGCAAGAAATCCCACGCCCACTATGCATCCAGAGACGCCCATGACTCACACTCTGAGAGGGACATGCAGCGCATCTCTTCAGGCTGTGCATGTCAATTTCTCTTGTGGAGAACACATGCGGATTCACCTGCATTCAATAGACAGCCCGGCTTGGGACGCAGTGTACTTGGGCTACGTTCAAAGCGCTGCCAGTTCCTGATCATTTGCAAATAACCTAACAGTAGGAAGTTGCCTATCTGAGCAGTTTGCACTCACGTAACAAGTGTGTGACTGGTGTGAATATCTGATAGAAGACTCACATACTTGTTTAAAGAATGTCTGCACCTTCTGCTTATACCTGTTCACTCCTTCCTGGCCATTTACCTCCTCATGCACTTTTGTGTGGTCAGAGAAGGTCAGAGGACCTTTGTATTTTTATTAAGGTCCAAGGGTGTGCTATAATCTTATTCACAGGCATCATATTGTAATTTCTCTACTAAGCTATTCTATAGAAAGGTAAACAGTAAAAATAAATTCATATTAGTGTGGCATAATATGTTTTTTTCACAATATGAACCTGTGAGATGTGTGTCGGCCCACCAGGGCAGTATAATTGAGGATACTTATATGCACGTCTGAATAATTCCTGTATTTGCTGTAAATATATTGGTTTGGTGTTAAGCTGGTCTGGGATCTGAACCTGTGCTGATGCGAGGGAATTCCTGCTGTACAAGCTGTTATGGAACAGAAGGGACTGGGACCTGGAGGGCGAGGTGCTACGCCCCATGAAAGAGTCACACCACAAGCATCCTTGGTAATGCTCACCGGCTGGAGGAACTCCGTATCCGCCTTTGTGTGCTGATTACTTTGATCAGAGCAGACCCGGTGAATGGACACTAAAGCCCACTACAATGCCGCAGTAAGTAAACGTGCATGCATCACATTATATTTTTGGAACCAAGAGATACAAGGCCTATACTTAGTTAGGTATATTGACTTTGCGGACCACGTTCTCTTGCGGTTCAGTGGCTGAATATTCTATGCTACTCTTTTTTGCTGACACAGCATGCAGCAAACCTCAGACAAAACTTGTGTTTCCCATTTGTCTGCTGGAAGAGGTGTCTGCGTGGAACAATATAAAATGGAGCAATGGTTCAGCTCCAAAAGACTTTGTCACGGCACATTTGCTGATATGTACAGTGGGTACATAAATAATTCAAACCTCTTTAAATTTTTCACTCTTGGCTTCATAGCAGCCATTTGGTAAATTCAAAACAGTAAAAACTAGAGGAATCCAGCTCCAGGACAAGAAATAGTCTTTATAAAATCCAAAATAGCTTTATTAAGAAGTAATGATAAAAATGTGGACTCCAATTATTGGAGTCCACATTTTTATCATTACTTCTTAATAAAGCTATTTTGGATTTTATAAAGATTATTTCTGGTCCTGGAGCTGGATTCCTCTAGTTTTTCCTGTATCTACCACGTCGTTGGCTGGACGTTTCATCCTTGCTCGGATTTTCTCATTGTATTTGGATTCCTGTTGGGTGAGCTGAATACTTTTTTCTTTTTGTATACAAATTCAAAACAGTACATTTTGTTTCTCTTTAATGTACATTCTGCACCCCATCTTGACTGAAAAAACAGAAATGTAGAAATTTTTGCAAATTAAAAAAAACTGAAATATCATTTGGTCATAAATATTCAGACCCTTTGCTCAGTATTGAGTAGAAGCACCCTTTTGAGCTAGTACAGTCATGAGTCTTCTTGGAAATGATGCAACAAGTTTTTCACACCTGAATTTGGGGATCCTCTGCCATTCTTCCTTACAGATCCTCTCCAGTTCCGTCAGGTTGGATGATAACCATTGGTGGACAGCCATTTTCAGGTCTCTCCAGAGATGCTCAATTGGGTTTAGGTCAGGGCTTGGGCTGGGCCAGTCAAGAATGGTCACAGAAGTGTTCTGAAGCCACTCCTTTGTTATTTTAGCTGTGTGCTTAGGGTCATTGATTTGTTGGAAGGTGAGCCTTTGGCAAAGTCTGAGGTTCAGAGTACTCTGGAAGAGGTTTTCACCCAGAAAAGCTCTGTACTTGGCCTCATTCATGTTTCATTCATTGACAACCAGTCGTCCTGTCCCTGCAGCTGAAAAACACCCCCATAGCATGATGCTGCCACCACCATGTTTCACTGTTGGGATTGTATTGAGCAGGTGAAGAGCAGTGGCTGGTTTTCTCCACACATAGAGCTTAAAATTATCACCAAAATGGTCTATCTTTGTCTCATCAGACCAGTGAATGTTAGTTCTCATAGTCTGGGAGTCCTTCATGTGTTCTTTAGCAAACTCTATGCGGGCCTTCATATGTCTTGCACTGAGGAGAGGTTTCTGTCTGGCCACTCTGCCATAAAGGCCTGACTGGTAGAGGGCTGCAGTGATAATTGACTTTGTGGAACTTTCTACCATCTCTCTACTGCATCTCTTGAGCTCAGTCAAAGTGATTGGGGTTCTTCTCTACCTCTCTCACAAAGGCTCTTCTCCCATGATTGCTCAGTTTGGCTGGATGACCAGGTCTAGGCAGATGTCTGGTGGTCCCAAACTTCTTCCATTTAAGGATCATGGAGGCCACTGTGCTCCTATGAACATTGAGTACTGCAGAAATTCTGTTGTAACCTTGGCCAGATTTGTCCCTTGCCACAATTCTGCCTCTGAGCTCATTGGCCAGCTCCTTTGACCTCATGATTCTCATTCGGTCTGACATGCACAGTGAGCTGTGAGATCTTATATAGACAGGTGTGTGCTTTTCCAAATCAAGTCTTATCAGTTTAGTTAAACACAGCTGGACTCCAATGAAGGAGTAGAACCATCTCAAGGAGGATCACAAGGAAATGGACAGCATGTGACTTAAATATGTGCGTATGAGCAAAGGGTCTGAATACTTATCACCATGTGATATTTCAGTTTTCTTTTTTATTAAATTTGCAAAAAATTCTACATTTCTGTTTTTTTTTCATTCAAGATTGGGTGCAGACTGTACATTAATGTGAAAAAAATGAACTTTTTTGAATTTACTAAATGGCTGCAATGAAACAAAGAGTGAAAAATGTAGAGGGGTCTGAATTCTTTCTGTACCCACTGTAACTATGAGATTCAGTCACATAACTATTAGAATCATCCCAAAAATTGCTGCTGCATTCCTTACCTTAGCTTTTATCCATCCTTTTTGGCTGTGTTATACCTTGCTATGTGATATCTGCAAGGCATTATAGGAAACCCTGACTGGCAGCAACCAGGGTCATATGAGAATTCTCTGGCTGATGTAATCATCTGCATTATGTAAAATGATTGGAGACATTTTTGGTGATTAACATGAAGCTAATAGCAAATAGTTTGAAATTGATGGGTTCAACAAATATCCAAAAATTTAACACATTCTATTTGCATTAAGTCAATGTAGTCATCTTCAGTTTTCATATTTTTTCTAAGACTGAATAACCTACTGTAAGTCTAGTCCAGAGAAACATTGCTTGTTAAAAAAAAAGTATAGCTCTAAGTTCCACAATGCAAGGAACACAATTATACTACTGCTAATGTTTATCTTTTTAAAACTATTTTTTTATAGAAATGTGTAGTTACATGTAACAGGATATAAATGTGTTTGGAAACATGCTCAGTGTATTTGAATGCTTGGCAATCAACAGGTCCATTGAGATTTATATTGTGGGCACCATATTTGAGGAGTAAGAGAAAGGATTAAACATTGTATTTTTCCCTGATATGCAGCTAATCACTTGTTATATCATAGAAACATTGTTTCCATGTGAACTGTAGGGGGTGCAGTAGGCTCATTCTTGGCCGGTCCTTTGCATCTCAGCAGGACATAACCACAAGCTGAATAGTCCTTTATCACAACAGACTCTTTTCTAACAGTTCAGTTCTCGAAGAATGGGGATCAAAACAGCATGCATTATTACACTATAAGCTGCTATCTTAACCTCAATGCTGTAAGTGAGACCTCAGAAAAGGGAGCAGTTATACATTCATCTTCAGACTCCCTGCGGGTTGAAACCTCTTCCTGCAGTCTACCAAGAACATTCTGCACTGATTAGTTTGAGCTGCTAACTGTGGACTGAAGTGAATATATGATTTCCATGTCAAACACACAGGATTTATTTCTGCAAACAGAGCGCAGAAGCTGTAAAAATGTCATTATCTCCATGTGCCAATATACCTATTGAAGCTTAGCTACAGTATTTTTTAGAATAAAAAGAATGATGAAAATGAATGGTTTGCAGACTGCATTTATTATTTTTCTGCTGCACTGTTGTTTGTTATACTGCCATTGAATCTATTACGAAATTAACAATT
Organism: Ranitomeya variabilis; assembly: GCF_051348905.1. Lineage (NCBI taxonomy): Eukaryota > Metazoa > Chordata > Amphibia > Anura > Dendrobatidae > Ranitomeya > Ranitomeya variabilis. The sequence goes on along the minus strand of NC_135237.1, from coordinate 265,413,371 downwards.
GTAAGTCATTTTATACAAAACAACTAATGATGATGATGATGACATTTCATCAATATTAAGTTGCTATAATAAAACAGAGGATTTTATGGATAATTTCCTATTTCAGGGACTATTCATTCTTAGGTTTCATACACACAGCCTTGTTTCAGGTCTCTATCTCGCAAATCTAGGATATGGCTATGAATTCACAGAACGCAAAAATATGTGAAATACTCATACAATACATTTAAATGTGCAGACAGACAGTAAAAGGGTATGTGTCCACATTCAGGAAACGCAGCGTGTTTGACGCGTCAAACACGCAGCATCCAGATGTTACAGCATAGTGGAGGGGATTTCATGAAATTCCCTCTCCATTATGCGGTAAAACACGCAGGCAGCAGACCTGCATAAACGGACATGCGGCGTGTCTTTTCAGAACGCAGCATGGTTGTTTACAGTGCGGCGACGCTCCGTCGCCGCGCCATAAATTTCCCATAGATAATCATTAGATGTGGTAAAACCGCATCTAATGATTAGTGAAATGCATAGAAACTGCGTTAATACAGCTTACTTCGCACATGCCGGCTTACCTGTCCCGCCGCCGGAAGCCCCGAGTCCACTGCAGTTCTCGCGGTAAGATAAGTTCTCGCGATAACTTAGCTTACCGCGAGAACTGCCATGCACATGACCAGGGGTTATCTCCAGTCACACTAGGCTGGTTCTCACGGTCAGCTGACTGTGAGTGCTAGAATGTAGGTGATTGCTGGAGAGTTATTTGTTTTTTTTGTTTTTTTTTGCTTTTTTGCAGCATGGGGATCTTCAAGAGGGTTGAGCGTACAATAAAGATATGGTCAAAAAGTGTGTGTAATCATTTCATTAAAATACTTTTTTCTAGTGTCTATGTTTTATTTACACTTTACTAGGATTAATAATGGATAGGCGTCTTATTGATGCCTTGCCATTATTAACCGGGCTTAATGTCACCTAAGGTGTCATTAACCCCTTATTACTCCATATCCCACTGCTACTCGAGAGTGGAAAGAGAGAGGCTAAGCACCAGAATTGGCGCATCTTACAGATGCACCATTTCTGGGGTGGCTGGGGGCTGGTATTTATAGCAGGGGGGCCAATATGAATATCAGTCCACAGCTGTCTGTGTAGCCTTTCTGGCTATAAATTATAGGGGGACCCCACATCATTTTTTTTGGGGGGTCCCCCTATTTTTATAGCCAGTAAAGGCTATGCAGACATCTGTAGGCTGATATTCATAGCCTGGGAAGCTCCATGGGTATTAACCCCTTCCCAGGCTAAAAATATGAGTCCCCCAGTTGCTGGCTTTCCCTTTCTGGCGCAGAAAATTGCGCTGGAGCCCTCGCCATTTTTTTTTTCAATTTTTTTTTCAATTAAACATATTGAATTTAAGGCCGGGTTAAATACCTGACACTACCACGGGCACTCAGGACCGAAGCATTCAGCTGCATAGAAATACATGCAGCCACATACTCCGGTCCCGAGTGCTCATGGCAGTGCCAGGTATTGAGACTTGTGTGAGTTTCTCGTGAGTGTGACCCCGGCCTAACACAGATTTCATGGGTGCATGTGTCTTTATTTAAGGCCAGGATCACACATGCGAGAAACTCGGATGAGTCTCGCATCTTAAAGGGTCCTTTTTTGGGTCATATGGGCAGTGTTTTCTGGTCTTTTATTAACCCCTTTCTTTCCCGCTGGCCGTACGCTGGTCTCGAAATTGACTTGTGGTTGATTCGCTTTCCTCCCTAGTTAACGTGTGCGCAAAGGAATCTTGCCTTGCGCACGCGCAGTATGCTTTGCCCACCTGCGGGCAAAGCTAAAAACCATTAGTGCGCATGCGCCGGTGCACTATGTCCCGGAACACAGCGAAATACTTCTGGGACATAGTGTGCCAGCACAGGAAGGAAAGCGAATCAACGTCAAGTCAATTTCGAGACCAGCGTGCTGCCAGCGGGAAAGAAAGGGGTTAATAAAAGACCCGAAAACACCGCCCATATGACCCAAAAAAGGACCCGCCAAATTCAGGTGACAGGTTCCCTTTAATACCCGGCACTGCCACCAGCACTCGGGACTGGAGCGCGCGGCTGCATAGAAATACATGCAACAGCACGCTCCGCTCCCGAGTGCCGGCGGCAGTGCCGGGTATTAAGATGCGAGACTCGTCCGAGTTTCTCACATGTGTGATCCATCTATCATATCTATCTATCGTATCTATCTATCTATCGTATCCATCTATCTATTCTATCCATCTATCTATCGTATCTATCTATCTATCTATCTATCTATCTATCTATCTATCATATCTATTAATCTAGTATCGATTTATCTATTATCTATCTATCAATATATCTATCTATCAATATATCTATATAAATACAGTTAGGTCCATATATATTTGGACAGAGACAACCTTTTTCTAATTTTGGTTATAGACATTACCACAATTAATTTTAAACAAAACAATTCAGATGCAGTTGAAGTTCAGACTTTCAGCTTTCATTTGAGGGTATCCACATTAAAATTGGATGAAGGGTTTAGGAGCTTCTGCTCCTTAACATGTGCCACCCTGTTTTTAAAGGGACCAAAAGTAATTGGACAATTGACTCCAAGGCTATTTCATGGACAGTTGTGGGCAATCCCTTCATTATGTCATTCTGAATTAAGCAGATAAAAGGCCTGGAGTTGATTTGAGGTGTGGTGCTTGCATTTGGAAGGTTTTGCTGTGAAGTAAACATGTGGTCAAAGGAGCTCTCCATGCAGGTGAAACAAGCCATCCTTAAGCTGCGAAAACAGAAAAAAACCCATCTGAAAAATTGCTACAATATTAGGAGTGGCAAAATCTACAGTTTGGTACATCCTGAGAAAGAAAGAAAGCACTGGTGAACTCATCAATGCAAAAAGACCTGGGTGCCCACGGAAGACAACAGCGGTGGATGATCGCAGAATAATCTCCATGGTGAAGAGAAACCTCTTCACAACAGCCAACCAAGTGAACAGCACTCTCCAGGAGGTCGGCGTATCAATATCCAAATCTACCATAAAGAGAAGACTGCATGAAAGTAAATACAGAGGGTTCACTGCACGGTGCAAGTAACTCATAAGCATCAAGAATAAAAAGGCTATACTGGACTTTGCTAAAAAACATCTAAAAAAGCCAGCACAGTTCTGGAAGAACATTCTTTGGACAGATGAAACCAAGATCAACACCTCTACCAGAATGATGGAAAGAGAAAAATATGGCGAAGGCGTGGTACAGCTCATGATCCAAAGCATACCACATCATCTGTAAAACACTGCAGAGGCAATGTGATGGCTTGGGCATGCATGGCTGCCAGTGGCACTGGGTCACTAGTGTTTATTGATGATGTGACACAGGACAGAAGCAGCCGAATTAATTCTGAGGTATTCAGAGCCATACTGTGTGCTCAGATCCAGCCAAATTCAGCCAAACTGGTTGGTTGTCATTTCATACTACAGATGGACAATGACCCAAAACATAAAGCCAAAGCAACTCAGAAGTTTATTAAAGCAAAGAAGTGGAATATTCTTGAATGGCCAAGTCAGTCACCTGATCTGAACCCAATTGAGCATGCATTTCACTTGTTATAGACTAAACTTCAGACAGAAAGGCCCATAAACAAACAGCAACTGAAAACCACTGCAGTGAAGGCCTGGCAGAGCATCAAAAAGGAGGAAACACAGCGTCTGGTGATGTCCATGAGTTCAAGACTTCAGGCAGTCATTGCCAACAAAGGATTTTCAACCAAGTACTAGAAATGAACATTTTATTTACAATTATTTAATCTGTCCAATTACTTTTGGTCCCTTTAAAAACAGGGTGGCACATATTAAGGAGCTGAAACTCCTAAACCCTTCATCCAATTTTAATGTGGATACCCTCAAATGAAAGCTGAAAGTCTGAACTTCAACTGCATCTGAATCGTTTTGTTTAAAATTTATTGTGGTAATGTCTAGAACCAAAATTAGAATAATGTTGTCTCTGTCCAAATATATATGGACCTAACTGTATATCTATCTATCTATATAGATAGATATATCAGTAGATAATAGATAGATATATCGATAGATACCATAGATAAATACGATAGATAGTTAGATAGATATGATAGATGGATACAATAGATAGATATCTATCGTATAACAGAAAAAGGACAGATTGCAGGTGAAGGGACCGAAAATCTTGACGACTCTATATCGGAAGCCCACGGCTACTAATAGCCTTCTGCATTTTGCTAGTTTCCGCCCTGTGCATCTCAAATCAGGTATTCCAAAGGGCCAATTTTTTAGAGTTAGGAGGAATTGCAGTGAGCATAAGGATTTTACCACACAATCCCGTGAGCTCACTGCACGTTTCCGGGAGAGGGGTTACCCCAAACAGGTTATCTCCCGGGCTTTCTCTGCGGCCAATAACAGCAACAGGGAGGATCTTTTACAAAGTAGAGCTAGGACCACTGAGAAACCGTTGGGAATAATTACAGTTTTTAATAATCAGTGGCAAGATTTACAGGGTATCCTGTCTAAGTATTGGGGTATCCTACAGAGTGAGTCAAAGCTTCTCCCCATATTGTCCCCCAACCTAATCTGGTAGCCAGGAGGGCTAGAAGTTTTAGGGACTGTTTGAGTCACAGTCACTTTCAGCAACCGGTCACGAAACTCCGTAGAGGGGGCAGACTGATGGGCACTTTCCCGTGTGGAAACTGCAGTATTTGCCCTTTCACCAGTGGCGATGAAAAAATCATGGTGCCTTCTTTGTCTCCACAGATGCCCACCAAGGCTTACTTCAATTGTAGGTCCCGGAATCTGGTCTATGCGTTGGTGTGCCCATGCCCTAAAGTGTACGTGGGCCAAACCACACAGGAGCTCAGGAGACGCATACAGCAACACTTTTCCAACATCACTACGGCGAAAAGGGACAAGTCAAAAGGAAAAACCCTCACATCGGTGGCTGCGCATTTCTTGGTCGAACATAACTCACAATGGGCTGGCACAAAGATTTTAGGACTTGAAGCAGTTCATATGAACATTAGGGGTGGAAATGTCACCCTTGAGCTTCTAAAGCGGGAAGCAAAGTGGATTTTTGATTTGAATTGTGTCATTCCTATAGGCATTAATGAAGATTTATTGTTCACTGGTTTTTACAAACAATAAGTTGTACGAACAACAGGCTTGTGGACAGTTTGGCCATTGAACCTTTGTCATATAATTGGCTATTAATAGGTCTGATTTTTTTTTTTTTTTTTTTTGTATTGTTATTTTGCTCTATATAACCTCTACTGGAGTGGGGCCAGTTCTTCAATGTCCCTGTCAGCCCTTATTAGTATGTTAGTAACGTGCTTAGGCCACCATCTGGCATCTTGCTAACAGAGGGCCTCAATTGCAGCATGCTACATCGCTTTATTTGCACCTTGCCGGTTCCCTTATATTTTTGTTTATTTTTATCAAACCAACAACTTGAGTATTACTTTTCTATGCACTTATGCATTTATTTTTTCCCCTTACATTATTGTTATCATAACAATGTTTGGTATTTTTTTCGATAGCATTTAGTGATCCATTTATATGGGGCTACTTCGGCAGGGGTGCTATTTAGGCGTTTATTGCTCTAATTATACATCTGGGTTTCAGCACATGCAGTTGGGCTCATAATGTGTTTGGCTTGTCTCTAACGGATCAATATGTATAGTGCCCACTTTTTTTAGGATGTATATTTTTTAGGATGTATATTTCTTCCTATTTATAGGCCTTTATCATCCTGTACGCGTACATGTTGAGACTGTTTCTTTGCCGTTCTATATGTATTTTAACATCCATTTGTGTTCATTGCTCCGCGTCCCTGCGCAAGCGCACATAATACAATGCACGTGCTGCCATGGCGACTGTGAGCGGACTACACATTTCCGCTCTGAGACGCCGGCGCATGCGCATTGGATTCACGCCGGGCCCGGCGGGTGCAATTGCCATTGCACATACTCCATGCGGCGCATCTAGCCGCTTGCACAGCTGTTTTCGGTAAGTCACCATCTACTCCATATTTAAGCAAGAGGCAGGCCATGCAGGCACTACCCCTGACGAAGCCACCAGTGCGTGGCGACACGCATTGGGTGTCAGCAGCCTGCACTCTCCTTGTCCAGGGCACACATGCCCCTTTGGTCTTGCCCACGACTGGTGCTTATGGGCTATTCATGCACGTTATGTTCTCATCTTATTCCAGGCGTCCGGTCTTATCTTTGGTGGGCATAGGACAACTTACTCATTTGAATCTGTATTCTCAGTCCTGCCTGCATTATTTTCATAGCCGGTTTTATGTTCTTGGTATAACTGTTTCATTTGTGGACCTCACGGCACATTTATTATAAGGTGCTTGTCAGGTCTGGCTTATCTCCAGGCTTTTATTACGTCTTCTCATGTGAGTGATCTCATGGGACTGGGTGGGCTGGTTATATTCTGTCATTATATTGTCATCTAGGCCATTTGAACTTATGGGCATGTGTATTTCACTCTGCTTGGGCTTGTGCGGGTTTTTGGCCTTATTTTGGGCCTTTTGTGAGCATGGGGTTATTTTATATCGCCTTGTTTTAAATGTTTTTAATGTGTTTTGCCTTTTTGTATGTACATTTGTCCAATAAAGCTGTGATTTGGTATTGACTTGTTGGTGACTCCCATTTGTAAGGCCTACCTTTCTTCTTGTTATATTTTCCAGATAGATATCTATCGTATCTATCTATCTATCTATCTATCTATCTATCTATCTATCTATCTATCTATCTATCTATCTATCTATCTATCTATCTATCTATCTATCTATCTAGCTGTGTGCGTAAACATTATTCTTCAATGGAGTATGTAAGTGAAGAGTTTGGACAAGAAATTACATCACAATTCTTTTTTTTTTTGTATATGTTTATTTAGCTTACAAAAACACACACAAATCCACATGAAAAATGCATGTAAAAATGCATAAAAAATGCTGGTGACCTGCCAGTGACCTCAGGTGCAGATTTGGTGCAGATTTTACCTGCGTCAAATCCTGAGTAAATCCTGATGCAATCCTGAATGTGGACACATGCCCTTTAGATTCATACCATTGCTACAGTATTTTTTTTTTTTTTCACATTTTTGACACTGCTGTCAAGAGCTAGCACTTTTAATTGTAATTTACTGAAAAATGGGAAAACAATTACAGAATTTGTAGGGTGGAGCATAGGAAAAATACAATTTCACTCTTGTCCTGGTTTTGTTTTTACTCCATTCACTTTGTAGTAAAAATGACCTGGTATCTTTGTTCTGCATTTTGGTATAGTTTTAATGCCAAATCTGTATAGTTTTTTATGTATTACTATCAGAAATAAAGAATTGGTGAATTTTAGTTTTTATTGGTTACATAGAACTAAATGATTTTTTCTCTTTTTTTACAGTGTTTACCATGCAAGCTAAGTAATGTTGTAAATTTAAACAGCAGTAACGTTTCAATATTTATGTAATGTTTTGCAGTGACAACCCATTGGTCTCCAAGGAAAGCTACGCCTGCTGCTTTTATCTACTAAACTTCTGCTGTTTTTCTTTTGTTGCAGTATTTAAAATGCATGGCCAAGGAGGTATGCTGTTCCACGCATCCATCGGCCAACCCCATGACACAATCACAGGTGCTGATAGGATTCTACGGCAACCAAAGACCACGTTTTTTTGCCTAAATGGTGCCCCTATAATAATATTAGTAATCTTTATTTTTATATAGCACTAACATTCCGCAGCGCTTTACAGTTTGCACACATTATCATCGCTCTCCCTGATGGGGCTCACTATCTAGAATCCTTATCAGTATGTCTTTGGAATGTGGGAGGAAACCGGAGTACCTGGGGGAAACCCACACAAACACTGAGAGAATATACAAACTCCTTGCAAATGTTGTCTTTTTTTGGGATTTGAACTCAGGACTCCGGGGCTGCAAGGTTGCAGAGCTAACCACTGAGCCACCCCCTATGAAGACCAGTCTGTAGCTTATAATAAAGGGGACTAGAAATTAAAATAAAAAGTGAAATAAAAAGTTTTTAAATATATAAAAACATGTAAAAAATGAAAAAATATTAATCAACACGTTTATACACCCCCTTTAAAAATAAAGAAATAAGCAAGTATATATATATATATATATATATATATATATATATATATATATATTAGCTCCCCAAACCATTACTGAATGTGGAAACTTCACACTAGACCTCAAAGCAACTTGGATTGTCTGTCTCTCCACTTTTCCTTCAGACTCTGGGACCTTGATTTCCAAGGTCTAGTGTGAAGTATCAATGATGGTTTTGGGAGCCATGTCATCTGCTGGTGTAGGTCCACTATGTTTTATCAAGACCAAAGTCAGTGCAGCAGTCTACCAGGAAATTTTAGAGCACTTCATGCTTCCCTCAGCCGAAAAGCTTATTGGAGATGGAAATTTAATTCTCCAGCAGGACTTGGAACCTGTTCACACTGCCAAAAGTACCAATTCCTGGTTTAAAAACAAGAGTATCACTGTGCTTGATTGGCCAGCAAACTCGTCTGACCTTAACTCCATAGAGAATCTATGGGGTATTGTCAAGAGGAAGATGAGAGACACCAGACCCCACAATGCAGATGAGCTGAAGGCTTCTATCAAAGCAACCTTGGCTTCTATATCACCTCAGCAGTGCCACAGGCTGATCGCCTCCATGCCACGCCGCATTGATGCAGTAATTGATGCAAAAGGAGCCTCTACCAAGTATTGAGTACATTTACTGAACATACAGTTCAGTAGGCCAATATTTTGGATTTTAAAATCATTTTATGAAGCTAATGTTATAGTAAAGTATTCTAATTTACTGAGATAATGACTTTTGGGTTTTAATTGGCTATAAGCCATAATCATCAACATTAACAGAAATAAACACTTCAAATACATCACTCTGTTTGTAATGACTCTATCTAATATACTGTATAAGTTTCACTTTTCGTATTGAAGAACTGAAATAAATTAACTTTTTAATGATATTCTAATTTTGTGAGATGCACCTGTATGTCTCCGAATCTGCTCGACTTGAAGTCCTCCAACGTTTCCATGATTCTAAACTTGTAGAACACCCTGGAGTAATGAAAACACAAGGACTACTACTTCATTCTTTTTGGTGGCCTAATTGTAGGAAGAATGTGTGAAAATATGTGTCTTCCTTTTTAACATATGCATGGAACAAGATGCCACGATCTTCTCCTCTAGGACTTCTTCAACCTCTTCCAGTTCTATCTAGGCCTGGGGGGTCAATCTCAATAGAGTTTATCTTGGACCTACCTCCCTCAAAAGAAATGACTGCTATCCTTGGTGTGGTGGATTGGCTCACAAAGATGGCCCATTTTTTTTCCAACTAAAGGAATTCCTACTGCTGAACAAACTGCAGAAATAGTGATCAAAGAGGCATTTAGGCTGCATGGAATTCCTGACAATGTAATTTCTGATAGAGGTGTTCAGTTTACATCAAGATTTTGGAAAACCTTCTGTACAGCGTTAGGAGCAGAGGTGAGTGAATTTGATCAGGTCTCTGCTTATTCAGCAAGCTATAGCACTTACCCACTAAGCTGCAGAGAGACCCCACATACATGGAGCCCGCCGGCTGATCAGCTGTTCCTAGCCACAGCTATATGTGTCGCGGCTGTGTGACAGGCACAACACATGCAAGGAGAGTCTGTTTGTTGGGTTCTCCATGCATGTGTTGTGCCTGTCACACAGTCGTGACACATGCAGCTGTGGCTAGGAACAGCTGATCAGCCGGCACACTCCATGTATCCGTGTTCTCTCTGCAGCTTATTTGGTAAGCGCTATAGCTTGCTGATTAAGCAGGGACCCAATCAAACTCGCTCATCTCTAGTTAGGGTTACTGTCAATTTGACTACTGCCCTCCACCCACACCACAATCCAATTTCCAGATTGAAAGAACTAACCAAACCCTTGAACAATACCTGCGCTGTTTAATTTCTTACCTACAGGATGACTGGGAGGTTTATCTACTAACAGCAGAATTTGCCTACAATAACTCCAAACATATTTCTACATTCCAAAGCCCATTCTTTGCTAACTATGGCTTGCATCCAGTATTTGTTCCTAATCTTCCATTTAATACTTTGGTTCCTGCTGTTACAAACAGACTTACACAGTTGATGAAAACATAAAAATAACTAACTGAGATGTTACAAAAGGCCCAAGAAGATTACAAAGAAACTGCAGATAAACGTCGCAAAGCCTGCCTACCCTTCTGGTCGGTGACAAGGTTTGGCTTTCTACCAAAAATCTGAAGACAAAAGTACCGTCTTCTAAATTGGGTCAAAAATTCATAGGACCTTTTCAAATTTCTGCACAAACTAACCCAGTTGCTTTCCGTTTAAAACTTTTTAGCAGCCTTAAATGTGTCCTTGCTCAAGCCATTCAATAGGAACCCATTTCCAGGAAGAACTCAGCCACCTCCTCTACCAGAAAAAAGTAAATGGTGAACAATACATCATGGATAAAATTCTGTACTCTATAAAATTTAGAGGGAGACTACAATATTTGGTATAATGGAGGGGTTATGGGCCAGAAGATAATTCATGGGATCCCAGGCTTACAAGAGCTTTTCATCTTAGACATCTAGAAAAGCCAACACCTGAGATGTCCAGAGGCCATCCTGGAAGGAGAGGAGTACTGTCAATATTCAAACCTAATGTCTTCAAAGGGAGATTTGTAGTTAAAATTCCGCGCTGCCGCTAAGATGAATTTCAGGAGAGTATAGTTGATTCACAGTGGTTTTATTCAACGCGTTTCAGGGGTCTCATGCCCCCTTCATCAGGAAATACCCCCTGATGAAGGGGGCATGAGACCCCTGAAACACGTTGAATAAAACCACTGTGAATCAACTACACTCTCTGTTATGGTCTGGTGATTAAGGAGCGACATGCGACTAGCTCTGAGCAGGTGGTAACTATACCGACCGCAGTTCCTAATCTTAACACAGACACTAGCAGTAGCCGTGGGATGTTCCTGTCACTCCTTGGACACCTCGTCACAGCTGGAAAACTAGCTACCCCTAAAGGTAGAAACAGGAAAGCTATCTTGCCTCAGAGAAAATCCCCAAAGGACAGGACAGCCCCCCACAAATAATGACTGTGAGAGGAGAAGGAAATTACATACGTAGTATGAAACAAGATTTAGCAAAGGAGGCCACTACTAGCTAGACAGAATTAGTACAGAACAGAAAACTGTGCGGTCAGTAATAAAAAACTAGAAAAAGTCCACCGCAGAGAAATGCAAAAATCTCCCATACCTGACTAAAGGTGTGGAGGGCAAACTCTGCTGCCCAGAGCTTCCAGCTTAGCTAAATAGATCCCTACTGATGAGCTGGACAAATGAGCAAAACATAGAAAATGCCAAACAACAAAGTCCACAACAAGTGAACTGCAAAAAGACAAGCAAGGACTTAGCTTTGCTGAAATGGTCAGAGTGGCAGGGAAATCCTCAGAGAGCCATGACTCCAAGCTCAACAATTGACAACTGGCATTGAATTAGGGATAAGGCCAGACTAATATAGCCGAGCCAGAAAGACGATCAGTCAGAACAGCTGCTGATGCTAAATCCAAGAAGCAGCCATACCACTCAAAACCACAGGAGGGAGCCCAAGAGCAGAATTCACAAAAATGCGACTTATAACCACCGGAGGGAGCCCAAGAGCGGAATTCACAACAACTCTCCTGAAATTCATCTTAGCGGCAGCGCAGAATTTTAACTACAAATCTCCCTTTGAAGACATTAATTTCTCTGGTCGGCGAAGACCTGTGGATCTGCAGCAGCCGCTATCTATATGCTCTAATCTCATCCTAACCAGGTGAGCAAATTTGGTGTATATTCTCCTCTGTGTAACGTGGATAAGACCCTATTGCGCTTTTTGTCTCCCCATTGTTTTGCAATATTCAAACCTAACAGCTCCTGTGCACCAGGCGGCAGCTATTCCCTTTGAGCTATACAACTCTTTGGACAGTTCTGTGCTAGCCCAATTACTTCTACCTATGCTGTTGCAGATGTCTCCACCCTTAGTTTCCTGTTTGTCATCACCGTTCAGTTTCTGATCCTGATTGAACACCCTATTTAAACCTAACCTTTTTCTCCTTTCCTTGTGTGATTATTGAGCTACCAACCTTTAGTCAAGCTTCCTTCCACCTGCTGCTTCTTCATACCACATAGCTGCTCCTTATATCGACCTCTGGTGATCCTGACTATGATTCCTGCTTATTCCTTCAAATGACAATGCTGCTCCTGGTAACGACCTCTTGCTTTCCAGACTATGATTCCTGCTTATTCCTTCAAACTACATTGCCATTGCTGTTCCTGTGTACAGACTCCTTGGCTATCCCTGACTAAGCTACTTGTCACTGCTGTCCCTAATGATTGCAATATCATTACTCCAAACCAGGCCAGTCCATAAGAGTGCATCTAATAGATGAAGAATTTTTGAGGTTGTTGCGGGCTGCTATCTTTAAGCAGGGGGGGCAATATCCATGGACCCTTACCAGCCTGAGAATACCAGCACATAGCTGTCAGCTAAGTTGTTTGGCATGGAGACTCCTCTAGCCTTGATAACCAGCCTTGCTAAAACAGACAGCAGATAATTGCTCTATGCAGCTGTCAGTTTTGGCTGGCTGGTTATCAAAAATACAGGCGAACCGGCATCAAATTTTTTAAAAATTATTTTTGGCGCAATTAATTGGTCAATTGATACACCTTTTCTTGGTGTATGCCCCTAATTTGAGTTGTTTTGGCAACTTTTGGGACCCCTTGAAAGTGTTGTCTATGTGTTTGGTTTTACCTTCCATTAAATTCAACAGTGATTGGTTATGTCAGGTGAACTGTTTGGTGAACATCGGGAAGTTTGGCGAACATAGCTGAACAGAAACTTAATAAGTTGGCTTATCTCTACTAAGAACCACCTAGTCATCTGGACATTCTTACAGTTATTTTCCCTTAACCGTCTCAGAGGTGCGTGGTCTGGCATTAGTTTAAACCTATAGGTAAATAGCCTAGTAGGTAAAACTTCAGTGTATCCACGGCCCATGGCACATTCTCAACAATGGTACAGTTTTTCTCACAGGAAGAGAGCTTCCGGCTCAGATACAGGATGAGATGTTCTCCATTTATTTCTTGAGACAGCATGGCTCCTAACCCGATTTCTGAAGCATCCATCTGGACCATGAATTCTTTGCCGAAGTCCAGTGCGACCAGGAGTGGATATCTACAAAGTGTTCTCTTCAGTTCTTGGAATGCCATCTCTGCTACACCGCTCCTGTATGTTTTTGGTGCGCCTGTTAAAATGGTGTGAAACTCTGACAACATTGCTTACAACTGTGAACTATGATTTAGAAAAGCTTTCAGGGATATTTGCCATGATGTTCCCGTGGCATTTGAGCAGTGTTTGAGCAATGTTTCAATCATTTTCAAATGTTTTTGGACCTTAAAAGGACTCCCGGGGGGGGGGGGGAATCGCAGTTTAAATGCTCGGGTCTCCCATAGACTTACAGTGGGCTCGTTGTTCTGTCAGAGTACCTGAGTATTACAAGTTGTTCGACCCGAGCAAAGATCACCCGAGCATTTTAGTGCTCACTCATCACTAATGACCACTCATTAGCTGCAGTGGTCACTTGATAAAAGAATGTCACATGATCAATGGGAGACGCAGCACTGACATTGGAGGAGTGGCACCATTCCAGAGGATAAGTGTATGTTTGTTTTTCATTTTTCAATTTTAATATGGTCACATTAGCTGTTTTGAAGTTGTTGTCCATAAGTGGACAACCCCTTTAAGATATGTATAAATAATATTTTAACCCTTTCCCTGCCAAAGACATATCTAATACGCTATTGGAGGATGGCAACTCTTTGCAAGGATATATTTGGTACTTCCTGGCTACTAATGACTATATCTCAGCCTGGAATGTTGCTACTGGAGCCCAGAATTGGTACTGTATTCTTGACCAAGCCCAAATTTTAATGGGTTAAAGTGTACGCTGCATGTGTTTTCTGCAGTCACTCCCGACTCTCACTTTATATAATAAAGTTATGGCTCTGGGAAGAAGGGATGCAAAAAAAGGAAATGCAAAAACAGAAATACCCCTGGTTCCCTATTCTCATAGTTCATGAAAGAACAATAACTAGAGAAGTAAATACGAATTACTGTACTTTGTTTTTTTGTGATTTTCCATTACTACGTTCACGTTAATGGAAAGACTGTGGCTATAATAGTCTTAATAGCCGATAATAGAAATGTGTCTAAAAACATGCCTAGTAGCTAAGAAAGCAAACCACATACTTTTATTGCTAATAACACCATATTTGGCCATACAATAAATCCATAAAATATTAAAATAATACCCTTATACTGTACTTAAAGGGGTTGTACCACCATAAATAATACATTTAATCAAGCACAAAAGGTAAAAATAAATGGTTTTGTAATTTAAAACTATAATAATTTGTGCTCCATTCAAAATATAACAGGTTTCCATCTGCTGGAATATGCTCTCTGGCGCCCTCTGGCTTTATTCCGTCTCCAAGATTTATCCGTCCTCCAAGTGACCGATTAGCTGACCGAGCTTGTGCAGTACCTGTCATCATAAGAGGGACCAAAACATGGCACCCCCAGTGTGCACAATATATTCTTCCTGTGCTCACCTCACACAGGTCTGACAGTGCAGGATGCAGAGTCCTGAAGGCACAGGAGCAGGTTAGTGATTCTCCACCCACTCCCTCACATTCACAGGTCTGACCTCGGGGTGAGATTATTCTGCTTCACAGACCCGTGAGCGCAGGAATCGTCTGAAGCAAGCATGCTCCTCAGCTATCTGCTCCCTGCGCTATCAGACCTGTGTGAGCGCAGGAAGGGTCTCACATACGTTGCGCACACTGGGGAGCTGGGGATCCATCTTACGATGACAGGGTACTGCGCAGGCTCAGCCTGCTGATTGGTCACTCGGAGGACGGCTAAAACTTGCAGATGAAATAATGCCAAAGGACGCCGGGGAGCTTATTTAATCAGATACAAGATTGTTATTTTTTTAATGGAGCATAATTTTTAATAACTGTAAATTAAAAAAAAAACATGTATTTCTACCTTTTCTGCTTGGATAACTGTATTCTATATGGTTTCACAACCCCTTTAAATATTTTTACATACAATTCTAAGATAATATCACTGAACATTATGTTATTAAAATAGTATTGTCAAGTATTAATCAAATAATACCAACATACAGCACATAAACAGAACTGAGAAAATGTTCCCTTAAATTAAATCTGCTACTAGGTTAATGCTGCCCACCCAAAATTAACATGCAGTAGGGGCAGAAACAATAATTCTAATATTGGGTAACTCATTTCCCCTCTTGCTTAGTTTTGATTAAAAAAAACTGTTTTACATGCTGCAGCTTTTCTAGTACTCTCAATGATGAGCCCTGGCTATTTACTTCCCAATATTTATAAGATCTTGCTTTGCCCATCCTCCAACATTGATTTGCAGCTTTGTCTTTATACACAGTTTAGACAGAAAGTGGTCATTCAATGGTTTGTTGGGTTAGACAAAGCTAGTTATTGAGAGGGCTAGCATAGCTGCATCAGCTAAAGTAGTGATTTTACAAACTTTAACAAGAATCCTAGTAAGTGATACACCGCGGTGAAATCTGTCTCTAATTTAAGATACACTCTGATTGGGAAGCATAAATCTGCTGACAAATTCCTTTTAATATTGGCATACATTAATCAAATAAAACTGATATATAGGCATTTGTGATTTGTTTAAAGTCACTTTACTTTTTTTCTTGTGTTATTAGATGACATTTTTGGCCCCAAATTCATCAAAGTGGCGCACATGAGCTATAAATATGATACAAAGTCATAAATGGACTATCTTCCTATGTTGAACTGTTTTAAGAAATTATATATTTATATAAATATATGTATACATATATACACATTTGTTACATTATTGAAATATATATATTTGAGGCCTGGTTGAATGGCCAGAATTATCATCAGCCCTTACCCAGATGGACTTTTTCTTTTAACAAAAGTTTGGGTATAATCAAGAAAACCATACACAGTTGATAACATGATTGTTATTCAACTATTATTTAAACTGTATCCTTACTCCTCCACCCCTTGTATATTCTGTAAATATAAAATACATTACATTATTTTCTAAACAGTGTATAATTTCCTGGATGCCAGTAAGATTAATGAACTGTGCTGTATACTTTGTGATTTCAGAATAATCATTCTGGAAGTTATATAATTGAATTTAGATTATTTTTTTACTGGAAGGTTAATACAAGAAAATAGGTTTCTACAGGATATGTCTATAAAGAAAAAAATCTTCAAGCAAATAGTACATGGCACACCTCTAAATGCATGTGCATGTTATAGATATAAATTGTCCATGAATTTGGCCATTCAATTTCAGAATTTTAACACAGGATACATACATTAGCCTACATTTATTCAACCTCAAGTTGACCTAAACTGACACAATGTTGTCCTTAATCTATATAAATGTCTTTTACTCTAGACCTTGTGGAATGTTTTTTTTTCTTTAAATCAATGCAAAACATATTTGAAAAGATCATCATCTGCATCTTTAGAAGACATCCTAGGCAATCAATGTCTTTTCGGAAGCAGGTGCTGATCAAGCCACAGGCAACACCATGGAGCATTGCTTCATATTGATCTCATTTCAGATGAAAATATAAACTTGTAGGGTGAGTGTCTTACTTCTGTTGTAAGTCTATTAAATGTTGGAACATCTAAAATGGGTAATATGAGCTGTCATTATTGCATGACACTAGATTTTAATATCTAAATAAAAATGCTTTACTTAATAAAATATTTAGCTAAAAACATTACATTACAGAAATGCTATCATTGCATTTGTACACATCAAAGAACCTTATATTTCTTGCTCATGGTAGAGATGAGCAGATCAGACAAAATTTTCATTTTCATATTAGTATGATGTTTTCCACAAATGTACTGTCTGATATTTTTCTTAAGAGTCTCTCCAGACCCCAGAGTATAATAAACATAAGGTGTACAAAATGAAAAAAAATCCTTATACTCACATTACCGATCACCTCTTTGGCCCCTTTGCTCCTCACCCATCACTGGTCAAGTCCTTGCAGCAGCTTCAAATCCCTTCTGCTCACTCTGAAATCCCCGAGTTTCATCAAAGTCAAGAAGGTCCTGGCACAACAGCAGTCTGAAGATGCAGCAATGAGCGGACAGGTGATGTAGAGGAGGGACCATAGCGGTGAGCTGTAAGGTGAGTAAAAGGTCTTTTTCATTTTTTTAACATTTTCATGGCCTTTTACGGCTCACAAAAATGTCAGCCAGCGGCCACAATTTTGATGAATTTGTGCGAAAAGCGAACTACAAAAAACACACATTTGGTAAATGCAAGTTTTTGTACAATTCAAGTAAAATTCAATTTCATTTGAATTTATTTGATCACTTCAAGTAATTGCACACTGCTGTAGCAGATCAACTGTATATAATTAAAGAACAAAAAATGAAAAATACACATATTTATGTAAAAAATTAAACAAAAAAGTACACATTTTTTATTTCATCGTGTCCAGAATGACCCAGTCTATAATACTGTCACACTAGTTAGCCACTTCAGGGAACTCTGTAAAAAAATTTAATAAAATAGGTGGGAAAAAACTATGCTTTTTCACCATATTGCCAAACAAAAAGTGGAATAATATGCAATCAAAAAGTCAAAGGGGAATAAAAATGGTTTCGTGAAAATTTAATCTTGTCCCACAAAAACAAGCTGTCATACAGCTCAATAGAAATTAAAAGCTATAGCTCTTAGAATATAGCAATGCAAAAAAGTGGGCTGCCAGAAGATTCTGAACTGGCCCCACTGTTGTTCAACATTTTTTATAAATGATCTAGATAAACTGAACTGAAGTTAAACTAATCAAATTAGCAGTTGATGCAAAGCTAGAAGGGATAGCTAACACTAGGGAAGACAGAGAAAGTAGTCAGAAGGATCTAAATAAGCTTAGACAGTGGGCCAATAGAATGGTATTTAACAAAAAGAAATGCAAGATTCTACATCTGGGCAAGAAAAATGAAAATTACATCTACAGAATGGGAGGAATAGAACTAAGCAACAGCACGTGTGAAAAAGACTTGGGTATACTAATAGATGACAGATCACTAACAGACTAATATAACACAGATTGCACATGAGTCAAATGTGATGCAGCAGCAAAAAAGCAAACACAGTTCTGGGATGTATTAAGATAAGCATAGAGTCTAAATTACATTAAGTAATTATCCCCCCTCTACTGCTCCTTAGTCAGACCTCATATGGAATACTGTGTCCACTTTTGGGAAGTCCTTTCAAAAAAAAAACATAGAAAAACTGGAACAAGTTCAGAGAAGAGCTACCAGGATGGTGAGTGGACTGCAAAGTATGTCCTTAGAAGGAAACAGTTAAAGAATCTTGGAATGTTTAGATGTGAATTGTTATGACCCCAATGGCGAGGGTCTCAGAGATATCAGCAAGTCTGCAAAGTACAAAAATCCAGCTCATAGGGCAGTGGTAACTGGGTTGACCATATATCTACTCCTAACGCCAACCCTAGAAGTAGCCGGGGAACATGCCTACGTTGGTCGCTAGATGTCTCGCGCCAGCCGGAGAGCTAACTACCCCTAGAAGAGGAAAACAAAGACCTCTCTTGCCTCCAGAGAAAGGACCCCAAAAGTAGGATACAAGCCCCCCACAAATAATAACGGTGAGGTAAGAGGAAATGACAAACACAGAGATGAACTAGGTTTAGCACAGAGAGGCCCACTTACTAATAGCAGAATATAGTAAGATAACTTATATGGTCAACAAAAACCCTATCAAAAATCCACGCTGGAGATTCAAGAACCCCCGAACCGTCTAACGGCCCGGGGGGAGAACACCAGCCGCCCTGGAGCTTCCAGCAAGGTCAGGATACAGATAATATACAAGCTGGACAAAAAATGCAAACAATAACGAATTGCAAAAAGCAAAAAAAAAGACTTAGCTTAATCAAACAGGAACCAGGATCAGTAGACAAGAGCACTACAGATTAGCTCTGATATCAACGTTGCCAGGCATTGAACTGAAGGTCCAGGGAGCTTATATAGCAACACCCCTGACCTAACGACCCAGGTGAGCATAAAAGGAATGACTGACAAACCCAGAGTCAAATCACTAGTAGCCACTAGAGGGAGCCAAAAAGTAAATTCACAACAGTACCCCCCCCTTAGTGAGGGGTCACCGAACCCTCACCAAGACCACCAGGGCGATCAGGATGAGCGGCGTGAAAGGCACGAACTAAATCGGCCGCATGCACATCAGAGGCGACCACCCAGGAATTATCCTCCTGACCATAGCCCTTCCACTTGACCAGGTACTGAAGCCTCCGCCTGGAGAGACGAGAATCTAAGATCTTCTCCACCACGTACTCCAACTCGCCCTCAACCAACACCGGAGCAGGAGGCTCAGCAGAAGGAACCACAGGCACAACGTACCGCCGCAACAAGGACCTATGAAATACGTTGTGAATGGCAAACGACACCGGAAGATCCAGGCGAAAGGATACAGGATTAAGGATCTCCAATATCTTGTAAGGACCAATGAATCGAGGCTTAAATTTGGGAGAGGAGACCTTCATAGGAACAAATCGAGAAGACAGCCATACCAAATCCCCAACACGAAGTCGGGGACCCACACCGCGGCGGCGGTTGGCAAAACGCTGAGCCTTCTCCTGTGACAACTTCAAGTTGTCCACCACATGATTCCAGATCCGCTGCAACCTATCCACCACAGAATCCACCACAGGACAGTCAGAAGGCTCCACATGTCCCGAGGAAAAACGAGGGTGGAAACCAGAGTTGCAGAAAAATGGCGAAACCAAGGTGGCAGAACTAGCCCGATTATTAAGGGCAAATTCAGCCAACGGCAAGAAGGTCACCCAATCATCCTGATCAGAAGAGACAAAACACCTCAAATACGCCTCCAGAGTCTGATTAGTTCGTTCCGTTTGTCCGTTAGTCTGTGGATGAAAAGCGGACGAAAACGACAAATCTATGCCCATCCTACCACAAAAGGATCGCCAGAACCTGGAAACAAACTGGGATCCTCTGTCCGACACAATATTCTCAGGAATGCCGTGCAAACGAACCACGTTCTGGAAGAACACAGGAACCAGATCAGAAGAGGAAGGCAGTTTGGGCAAAGGAACCAGATGGACCATCTTGGAGAAACGATCACATATCACCCAGATGACAGACATGCCCTGAGACACCGGAAGATCCGAAATGAAATCCATAGAGATGTGTGTCCAAGGTCTCTTCGGGACAGGCAAGGGCAAGAGCAACCCGCTGGCACGAGAACAGCAAGGCTTAGCTCGAGCACAAGTACCACAGGACTGCACAAATGACCGCACATCTCTTGACAAGGAAGGCCACCAAAAGGACCTGGCCACCAGATCCCTGGTGCCAAAAATTCCCGGGTGCCCTGCCAACACCGAGGAATGAACCTCGGAAATGACTCTGCTGGTCCATTTAGCAGGCACAAACAATCTGTCAGGTGGACAAGAGTCAGGCCTACCAGCCTGAAATCTCTGCAACACACGTCGCAGATCTGGAGAAATAGCTGACAGGATAACTCCTTCCTTAAGAATACCCACAGGTTCAGCGACTCCAGGAGCATCAGGCACAAAGCTCCTAGACAGAGCATCGGCCTTCACATTCTTAGAACCTGGTAAATACGAAACCACAAAGTCAAAACGGGAGAAAAACAATGACCAGCGGGCCTGTCTAGGATTCAGGCGTTTAGCAGACTCGAGGTACATCAGATTTTTGTGATCAGTCAAGACCACCACACGATGCTTAGCACCCTCGAGCCAATGACGCCACTCCTCAAATGCCCACTTCATGGCCAACAACTCCCGATTGCCCACATCATAATTTCGCTCTGCCGGCGAAAACTTCCTAGAGAAAAAGGCACAAGGTCTCATAGTAGAGCAACCAGGGCCTCTCTGCGACAAAACGGCCCCTGCCCCAATCTCCGAAGCATCCACTTCAACCTGAAAGGGAAGTGAGACATCAGGCTGGCACAAAACAGGCGCTGAAGTAAACCGGCGCTTCAACTCCTGGAAAGCCTCCACGGCAGCAGGAGCCCAGTTAGCCACATCAGAGCCTTTCTTGGTCATATCCGTCAACGGTTTAACAACGCTAGAAAAATTAGCTATAAAACGATGGTAGAAGTTAGCAAAACCCAAGAACTTCTGAAGACTCTTAACTGACGAGGGTTGAGTCCAATCATGAATAGCTCGAACCTTGACTGGGTCCATCTCCACAGCAGAAGGGGAAAAAATGAACCCTAAAAAGGGAACCTTCTGTACACCAAAGAGACACTTTGAGCCTTTAACAAACAAAGAATTTTCACGCAAAATCTTGAAAACTATCCTGACCTGTTCCACATGCGAGTCCCAATCATCAGAAAAAAACAGAATATCATCCAGATAAACGATCAAAAATTTATCCAGATACTTCCGGAAAATGTCATGCATAAAGGACTGAAAAACTGAAGGTGCATTAGAGAGCCCAAATGGCATCACCAAGTACTCAAAATGACCCTCGGGCGTATTGAATGCGGTCTTCCATTCATCTCCTTGCTTAATGCGCACAAGGTTGTACGCACCACGAAGGTCTATCTTGGTGAACCACTTGGCACCTTTAATCCGGGCAAACAAGTCTGACAACAACGGCAAAGGATACTGAAATTTGACAGTGATCTTATTCAAAAGCCGATAGTCAATACAAGGCCTCAACGATCCGTCCTTCTTAGCCACAAAAAAGAATCCCGCACCAAGAGGGGAAGAAGAAGGACGGATATGCCCCTTCTCCAGAGACTCCTTGATATATGAACGCATCGCGGTATGTTCAGGTACCGACAGATTAAACAGTCTTCCCTTAGGAAACTTACTGCCTGGAATCAAATCTATTGCACAGTCACATTCCCTATGAGGAGGCAATGCACTTGACCTAGACTCGCTGAAGACATCCTGATAATCAGACAAATACGCCGGAACTTCCGAAGGCGTAGAAGTAGCAATAGACACGGGCAGGGAATCTCCATGAATTCCATGACAGCCCCAACTTGACACTGACATTGCCTTCCAGTCCAAGACTGGATTATGGGTCTGTAACCATGGCAACCCCAAAACAACCAAATCATGCATCTTATGCAGAACAAGAAAACGTATCACCTCCCGATGTTCAGGAGTCATGCACATGGTAACCTGTGTCCAAAACTGCGGCTTATTTTCTGCCAATGGCGTAGCGTCAATACCCCTAAGAGGGATAGGATTTTCTAATGGCTCAAGAACAAAACCGCAACGCTTGGCAAATGACAGATCCATAAGACTCAGGGAAGCACCTGAATCTACAAACGCCACGACAGGATACGATGACAGTGAGCAAATCAAAGTTACAGATAGAATGAACTTAGGTTGCAAATTACCAATGGCGACAGGACTAACAACCTTAGTAAGACGCTTAGAGCATGCTGAGATAACATGTGCAGAATCACCACAGTAGTAACACAAGCCATTCTGGCGTCTATGAATTTTCCGCTCATTTCTAGTCAGGATTCTATCACATTGCATTAAATCAGGTGCCTGTTCAGATAACACCATGAGGGAATTTGCGGTTTTGCGCTCCCGCAACCGCCGGTCAATTTGAATCGCCAGGGCCATGGAATCATTCAGACCTGTGGGAATGGGAAAACCCACCATCACATTCTTAATGGCTTCAGAAAGGCCATTTCTAAAATTTGCAGCCAATGCACACTCGTTCCACTGGGTCAGCACGGACCATTTCCGAAATTTTTGGCAATACACCTCAGCCTCGTCCTGGCCCTGAGACATAGCCAGCAAGGCTTTTTCTGCCTGAATCTCAAGATTGGGTTCCTCATAAAGCAAACCGAGCGCCAGAAAAAACGCATCAATATCAGCCAATGCCGGATCTCCTGGCGCCAGCGAGAAAGCCCAATCCTGAGGGTCGCCCCGTAAAAAAGAAATAACAATTTTCACTTGCTGAGCGGAGTCTCCAGAGGAACAGGGTCTCAGGGACAAAAACAATTTACAATTATTCCTGAAATTTCTAAACTTAAATCGGTCTCCGGAAAACAGTTCAGGAATCGGTATCTTAGGTTCTGACATAGGATTTCTGGTAACATTATCTTGTATGCCCTGCACACGAGCAGCAAGCTGGTCCACACTTGTAATCAAGGTCTGGACATTCATGTCTGCCGCAATCACAAGCCACTCAAAGGTAAAGGGGAAAAGAAAAAAAAAAAAATGAGAGAGAGAAAAAAAACTCAGAACTTTCTTTCTTATAATCCCACTTCTGCAATGCATTTAACATTTAGTACTGGCCTGGCAAACTGTTATGACCCCAATGGCGAGGGTCTCAGAGATATCAGCAAGTCTGCAAAGTACAAAAATCCAGCTCATAGGGCAGTGGTAACTGGGTTGACCATATATCTACTCCTAACGCCAACCCTAGAAGTAGCCGGGGAACATGCCTACGTTGGTCGCTAGATGTCTCGCGCCAGCCGGAGAGCTAACTACCCCTAGAAGAGGAAAACAAAGACCTCTCTTGCCTCCAGAGAAAGGACCCCAAAAGTAGGATACAAGCCCCCCACAAATAATAACGGTGAGGTAAGAGGAAATGACAAACACAGAGATGAACTAGGTTTAGCACAGAGAGGCCCACTTACTAATAGCAGAATATAGTAAGATAACTTATATGGTCAACAAAAACCCTATCAAAAATCCACGCTGGAGATTCAAGAACCCCCGAACCGTCTAACGGCCCGGGGGGAGAACACCAGCCGCCCTGGAGCTTCCAGCAAGGTCAGGATACAGATAATATACAAGCTGGACAAAAAATGCAAACAATAACGAATTGCAAAAAGCAAAAAAAAAGACTTAGCTTAATCAAACAGGAACCAGGATCAGTAGACAAGAGCACTACAGATTAGCTCTGATATCAACGTTGCCAGGCATTGAACTGAAGGTCCAGGGAGCTTATATAGCAACACCCCTGACCTAACGACCCAGGTGAGCATAAAAGGAATGACTGACAAACCCAGAGTCAAATCACTAGTAGCCACTAGAGGGAGCCAAAAAGTAAATTCACAACAGTGAATTATAGGTTGTAATAAAGCGGCAACTCGGGGATTCCTCCTCTTTACATATTGGATTCAATAACTGGGCCCTATTGATGTTTCTCGTGTCCCTATAGGCCTTTCGTAGGATCCCATCGGGGTATCCTCTGTTTAAGAATCGTTCTCTTAAATCTGCTGCTTGTTCATGAAAATCGTCTTCAGAAGAGCAATTCTGGCATACCCTCATGTATTGCCCCTTTGGGATACCCTTTTTCAACAGAACAGGGTGGTGGCTTTCCCACCTCAGAAGGGCATTTGTGGATGTAGGTTTTCTATGTATTTTGGTATTGATTCTACCATCCATCATTTTCCAAATATTTATGTCAAGGAAAGTAATCTCTTCTTTCTGATATTTAAACATGAATGTAAGGCCAAGAGGGTTATCATTGAGTTTGGCCACAAAATTGATAAGTTCTGGGATATCACCCCTCCAAAACAACAGCACGTCATCGATATATCGTGCCCAGAATGTTATCTTTGAGCACTCATCATTATACTGGTCACCAAAAACTATTGTCTCCTCCCACCAGGCCAGGAGCAAATTGGCGTATGCAGGCGCGCACGAATTGCCCATAGCCGTGCCCCTGAGCTGGTGGTAGAGTATGCCATTGAATAAGAAGACGTTTTTGGTCAAGCAGAACTCCAACAGCTTGAGAACAAACTCATTATGATCAGAACACTGTTGTCCCCTGCCCTTTAGAAAGTACTCCACTGCTTTAAGTCCATCAGCATGGTTGATGGAGGAGTATAGGGCCTCCACATCAATACTACAAAGGATTACATCCGATTCCAAAACTATCCCATCTAGCTTTCTCAGGAGGTCTGTTGAATCTCTGGTGTAAGAATTCAATGCTGAAACAAACGGTTTCAGCATATCATCCAGATAGATCCCAATGTGATGGAAAATACTGTCAATACCCGACACTATTGGTCTACCTTTTAACGGTGACGTGCCGTTGTGTATTTTTGGGAGACAATAAAAAGTTGCCATGACTGGGTGAGTTGGATTAAGGTAGTCATATTCACTTTTATCAATTAAAGATTTTGTTAAACCTAAATCCAGAATTCCCTTCAAAAGTTTTAAGAAGTCAGATGTTGGATTACCTGAAACACGTTCATATGCCTCCCGATTTTTCAAAATTGTCTCACACATGGATTCATAACAACGGTATTTCCCCTTTGTCAGAAGACTTTATAATTATACTTTTGTCTTCCTCCAATAAACATAGGGCCTTCATCTCTTTTCGGCTAAGGTTGTATTTAGTTGTATTTAGTCCCCTTATTCCTTTTGGATGCCAGATTTTCCAAATCCCTAGTCACCACTTCTACAAACACATCTAGGGTTGACTGGTCACTTGAAATAGGTGGCATTTTGTGACTCTTAAGTTTTAAATTGGTAAAGGGGCCCACGCCAGTATGTTCCGGAATGTACTCTGATAGCCCGCATAGGAGTCTAATATTCGGTAGAAGACCTTCCGGAACTCCCATATCAAGACAAAGATGCTTGTCTTCCTTGATGAAGTGTATTTTCCACTTTAATTTTCTTATAAAGAGATGAAGATCTTTTATGCCCTCAAATATCTGAAAATCTGCCGTCGGTACGAAATTCAAACCTCTATTTAGCACTTGGAGTTCTAGATCACTAAGCGTTCTTGATGAGAGGTTTATGACCTGGTTGGAATCGGATATCAATTATTTTGGCCCAATCTGTTCCTCAGGGAGTATCCCTGGTCTAAAAAACGGGTACTGCCAGTCCTGTCCCCTGGGCGGCCCCTCTGGTTGCCTCTCCCTCTTTGTTTACCTCTTAAAGATTTTGGGTGTGTGTCCGTATCTGATAAATCTGTATCAGTTGAGGAAACATCAGTTTCCAGATTTCTTCTGAAGTTACCTGGCAAATTCCTGCTAGTTGGAATGTAATACGCCTTGTTTTCTTTAAACTCTTGTAAATCCCGCACAAAGTTGCGGTGATTAAGTTCTTTCAGATTATACTGATATCTCTCAATCGTGTATTGGAGCACCGTTTCCTTTGAGGCAAAATCAGATTCTGCTTCAAATTTCTTAGTGATCTCTATTTGCTCTTTTAGGAGATCACTTGAAGCAGAAAGAGTTTTCTTCTCCTCCTCTAGGAGGAGGTTCATGAACCTCAAAGAGCTATCCGTAGCTTCCTTTTCCCACTGTTCACTTATAGTACAGCCCCTATATCTGAAACCCGGTTGTAGGGTAATTCTCTGGTGTCGTGGGACTCTACCAGCTTTTATATAATTTTCCAAACTCTGGACTTCCCACCAGCTAGATATTTGGTTCTTATACACTTTAGTTAGCTCTTTGAATGCGTTGTTGTATGAGGGAGTGTATTTAGGCTGCACAAAGGTCTTTTCTGAAAACGCTTCTTTTGCTACCCAGGTGTCCGTGTTTATGCCCTTTGTCAAAAAAGCGGCCATGCCTCCAAAAGACAAAATGTAAACTAAACTTGAAAATTTACCAATCAATTCAAAATATCCAACTCGCAAGGTAAAATTGTAGAAGTATTAAAACATAACTTTTAATTTAGATAATAAAATCCATTGACCCAAAAAACTCAAACAAATATACTTTCAAACATCAGGTTTTTTGCCAATAGACATAATCTGGCGAGTTTTGAAAAAACGGCTCCGTTTTTTTTTCCGTCGGATCTGTTTTTTTTCTCATAGAGTTGTATTAGCGCCAGATTGCGCCTGATGGCCACGCGTTTCATCCGTTTTTTGCCGGATCCTTAAAAATAAAAATGTTTCCGGCAGACGCAGAAAATGTACAGAAGAATGTTTTTTCTGTCCTGTGAAAAAACGCACAGCGACGGATCTGGTGAAAAAAGTATGAAACTGAGATGTGAAATGATGAATCCGGCCTCCGAATCCGGTTTTTCATGCATTTTTCCATTGAAATCATGTACATCTTCCATTCTCTCTCTCTCAAAAAAGGATCAGTTGCATCAGTTTTTCACTATTTGCAATGGATCCGTTTTTACAAAAATTTGTCGGGAGGCTCGCACAGACCCCTGGCAGCCTGCACAGACCCCCGAGAGGCCAGCACAACCCCCACGAAGTCCCGCACAGACCCCGCCCGCACACACAGACACGCACAGTCTCTGCCCATACTCCGCCCACACTCTGCTCACACACTCCACCCCCCGATCTGCAGCATTTCACCAGCAGCTAAACCGCAGATCTTTTTTACATCTGCGGTTTTGCTGCGGAAGTGCCCCACTCAATACAAGACAATGGGTGCAGAAACGTTGCAGATCCGCACAAAGAATTGACATGCTGCGGAAAAAAGAACGCTACGTTTCTGCGCGTTTTTTCCTCAGCATGTGCACTGCGGATTTGGTTTTCCATAGGTTTACATGGTATTGTAAACCGCATAGGAAACTGCTGCAGATCCACAGCGTCAAAAACGCCGCGGATCCGTGGTAAAAACCGCAACGTGTGAACATGGCCTTAGCATCCACATGTTTAGTATCTCTGTAACAATGAGAGATTGCTGGTGCATGTCTCCAAAAGCACAAGCTAGGCATAATGTACTTGACTCTGCAATGTATGGGCACTATAAAGGCAGATTTTCTATTTTCACTTAGCAACATTCACTGCTGGTTCTTTCTGGAAATCACCCATAGAGTCAAAATTGTCACTACACCTGTAGATATATTCCCAGAGGGCGGTAATTTGCAAAATGAGGTCACTTGAAGGGGGATTCTGCTCTGCTGGTACTTAGGGGCTCTGAATATGGAGTCTGCAAACTATGATAATTTGTTCTCCAAGAGTCAAATATCGCTCCGTCCCTCTTGTGTCTTGCTGAGTGGCTAAGCAATACTGTGCAGCCACATATGGAGCATTGTCACGTTAATCAGAAATTCTATGACACAACTTTTTGCAAGTTTTACAAATTTTCCCATGTGAAAATGTAAAATCTGCGACTAAAACAAAATTTTTGTGGTGAAAATTTAAAGTTCTTTCTTCACTGCCCAATGGTATAAAATTCTGTGACACACTTGTGGTGTCAATATGATCACTGCACGTAAAGATAAATTCATTGACAGCAGAGGCTTAGCTAGGTGTTCAGCTCAGGGGTGGGCAAACTATCTGAGTGGGCCCCTAACTAGGGTTGAGCGACCTTTACTTTTATAGGATCGGGTCGGGTTTCACGAAACCCGACTTTTTCAAAAGTCGGGTCGAGTGAAATCGGCCGATCCTATAAAAAAGTCGGGGTCGGGGTCGGCCGAAACTCGAAACCCAATGCAGTTCATTGGGTTTCCAATGGTTCCCAGGGTCTGAAGGAGCGGAAACTCTCCTTCAGGCCCTGGGATCCATATTTAAGTGTAAAATAAAGAATTAAAATAAAAAATATCGCTATACTTACCCTCTGACGGGCCCTGGTACTAACCGGGAACCTTCCTTCCTTAGAATCAGCCTTCCAGGACCTTGCGGTGACGTCGCGGTGACGTCGCAGCTTGTGATTGGTCGCGCGGCCGCCCATGTGACCGCTCGCGCGACCAATCACAAGCCGCGACGTCACCGTGACGTCACCGAAGGTCCTGGAAGGGCTGATTCTTAGGAAGGAAGGCTGCCGGAAAGAAGCAGGGCGTGTCCGAGGGTGAGTATATACCTAATAGGAATATACTCACCCTCGGCTTCGTTCCGGCAGCCTTCCTTCCTAAGAATCAGCCCTTCCAGGACCTTCGGTGACGTCATGGTGACGTCGCGGCTTGTGATTGGTCGCGCGAGCGGTCACATGGGCGGCCGCGCGTCCAATCACAAGCCGCGACATCACCGCAAGGTCCTAGAAGGCTGATTCTAAGGAAGGAAGGTTCCCGGTTAGTACCAGGGCCCGTCAGAGGGTAAGTATAGCGATATTTTTTATTTTAATTCTTTATTTTACACTTAAATCTGAATTCCGATACCAATTCCCGATATCTTAAACATATCGGGAATCGGTATCGGAATTCCGATTCCAGATTCAGAAGATCGCCGACTTCATGGCCGACCCCACACAGGGGTCGGGTCGGGTTTCATGAAACCCGACTTTGCCAAAAGTCGGCGACTTCTGAAAATTGCTGACCCGTTTCGCTCAACCCTACCCCTAACCTTTGATTACAACTGTAGTTGCACACTTTAATGATGGGTATAGGGGAACCTCAGCAGATGATCCTGCTGTAACTGAAAATAAATCAGTGCACAAAAACCAACACTACCGCCATATGGTGACCATATAGTAGTAGATACAAGTGCCGCAGAACATATAAGAGGTTACAGTACAGTAACAGATGACTTACAGATCATGTTCATCCTTATGGAATCGTTCACTTTTCCTGTCTATTCCATCTTGCCCAGACCGACATGATGACTTCTCCAGCCAGGCTGCAGAGAAAACAACAAAAGCACATTTGAATGCTCACATTTACAGCCCCATCACATTTATCCCCAACCTGCACAAACTCCTCATCCTGCTGATATCCCAATACTGAATTTCCTTGTGAAAAATTTGGCACTAAATCCAAATTTTGATGGGAAAAAAGTATTTTTTTTATTTTTTCCTTCCACATTGTTTTAATTCTGATGAAGCCCCTAAATTAAGTTAATAAAAGTATTGTATGTGATTTTGGGGTATTTTCTGTCAGATTGTGCCAAAAAAAGTCACTTCAAAAGGGATGTGGTCCCTAAACAAATTGGTTTTGTAAATTTTGTTGGCAAAATTAGAAAGTGTTGATAAACTTTTAACCCTTCTAACTTCCTAACTTAAAAAAATTATGTTTAAAAAATGATGCTGATACAAAAGTAAACATGTGGAAACATGCTATTATCTAAGATTATATAATTATCTAAGCATGAAATTGAGCAACTTTGCAATCTATATTATCTGAGAATTCTGCTTTTTTCTGCCAGAATTGATCAGTCATTATCAAAATTCTCAATTCTAAAGTAAAATTTATATTCACTGAATACATATTATTACATTACAAAGATGGCAGTAGCTCTGATATTTTCTATGCAGTGCTAGTGAAAGGTTTGAACACACCCATTCATGTAATGTTTTTCCTTGTTCTTATTGGAAAGTGCACATTGTATATTCAGACTGAAGGCAGAAAACCATATGGAAGCAAGTTGTAAAGAAATATATGTGAAAATTTATTAAACCTTAGATTCCTCAGAGAAAACCATTTTACCCTCATGAATGCTTTGCATATTCTTGTCATTTTCTCAACAGTTTCACAATGTAATTTCCTGAAATTGCTTTTAAAACAATCTTGTTGAATCTACTATAGGTGCTGAGCACTTGTTGACCACTTTACCTTCATTCTCACAAACTCATCCCAAATCCTCACAAGTGGGTGACGCAGCACTTTATACATTACCTCCTTGGTCACATAGCCCTTATGTAGTTTTGATGTGAGTTTTGGGTCATTGAATTTTTGCAAAACAAATGCTAGTGCAACTAAATTCAAAACAAATGGAATGCATGACATTGCAAAATACTATGCTAGCCATGCTAAGTTAAGTTTTATTTTTAATAAATATTAATAAATACATGTCACACCACCTCTCCTTGCTTCTTGGTGGGAACCACAGATATAAAAACCATCCTCTCGCCGTTTTTTTGTGTCAAATGGCAGTCGGTACCAAAATCTCAAGTTTTAACTTTTCAGATGACAATACATACAGTTAGGTCCATATATATTTGGACAGAGACAACATTTTTCTAGTTTTGGTTATAGACAATACCACAATGAATTTTAAACAAAACAATTCAGATGCAGTTGAAGTTCAGACTTTCAGCTTTCATTTGAGGGTATCCACATTAAAATCGGATGAAGGGTTTAAGAGTTTCAGCTCCTTAACATGTGCCACCCTGTTTTTAAAAGGACCAAAAGTAATTGAACAGATTCAATAATTTTAAATAAAATGTTCATTTTTAGTACTTGGTTGAAAACCCTTGGCTGGCAATGACTGCCTGAAGTCTTGAACTCATGGACATCACCAGACGCTGTGTTTCCTCCTTTTTGATGCTCTGCCAGGCCTTCACTGTGGTGGTTTTCAGTTGCTGTTTGTTTGTGGGCCTTTCTGTCTGAAGTTTAGTCTTTAACAAGTGAAATGCATGCCCAATTTGGTTGAGATCAGGTGACTGACTTGGCCATTCAAGAATATTCCACTTCTTTGATTTAATTAACTCCTGGGTTGCTTTGGCTTCATGTTTTGGGTCATTGTCTATCTGTAGGATGAAACGACGACCAATCAGTTTGGCTGCATTTGGGTGGATCTGAGCACACAGTGTGGCTCTGAATACCTCAGAATTCATTCGGCTGCTTCTGTCCTGTGTCACATCATCAATAAACACTAGTGACCCAGTGCCACTGGCAGCCATGCATGCCCAAGCCATCACACTGCCTCCGCTGTGTTTTACAGATGATGTGGTATGCTTTGGATCATGAGCTGTACCATGCCTTCGCCATACATTTCTCTTTCCATCATTCTGGTAGAGGTTGATCTTGGTTTCATCTGTCCAAAGAATGTTCTTCCAGAACTGTGCTGGCTTTTTTAGATGTTTTATAGCAAAGTACAGTCTAGCCTTTTTATTCTTGATTCTTATGAGTGGCTTGCACCGTGCAGTGAACCCTCTGTATTTACTTTCATGCAGTCTTCTCTTTATGGTAGATTTGGATATTGATACGCCTACCTCCTGGAGAGTGTTGTTCACTTGGTTGGCTGTTGTGAAGGGGTTTCTCTTCACCATGGAGATTATTCTTCTATTCTCCACCACTGTTGTCTTCCGTGGACGCCCAGGTCTTTTTGCATTGATGAGTTCACCAGGGCTTTCTTTCTTTCTCAGGATGTACCAAACTGTAGATTTTGCCACTCCTAATATTGTAGCAATTTCTCGGCTTGTTTTTTTCTGTTTTCGCAGCTTAAGGATGGCTTGTTTCACTTGCATGGAGAGCTCCTTTGACCGCATGTTTACTTCACAGCAAAACCTTCCAAATGCAAGCACCACATCTCAAATCAACTCCAGGCCTTTTATCTGCTTAATTGAGAATGACATAACGAAGGGATTGCCCACACCTGTTCATGAAATAGCCTTGGAGTCAATTGTCCAATTACTTTTGGTCCCTTTAAAAACAGGGTCTCACATGTTAAGGAGCTGAAACTCCTAAACCCTTCATCCAATTTTATTGTGGATACCCTCAAATGAAAGCTGAAAGTCTGAACTTCAACTGCATCTGAATTGTTTTGTTTAAAATTCATTGTGGTAATGTCTATAACCAAAATTAGAAAAATGTTGTCTCTGTCCAAATATATATGGACCTAACTGTATTTCCATTGATTTACCGTCTTGTCCTTGTGTTACTTGGCTCAAAAAGTCTCTCCGTGCTTCTGGTACTCTGTACTGGCTTCTTTTCAACAAATTGACCAAAAAGATACCAATTACTTGTGGAAAGTTGACATTGAGTTGTGTCTCCTTCCTGGAGTCTGTGCATCATTTATGAAAGTTGCTATGGTAGGTGCTGACAATCTACGTCTTCTGAGGCTAATAACTTCAATGAAGTTATTCTCTACAACAGAGGAATTTATTGGTCTTCTTACCTTGGAGCATTCCTCATAAGAGCCAATTTCATCACAGAGATTGTTGGTTTTTCATGACTGCAATTGAAGATATAGTAAAGGTTCTAGTCATTTTCCAGATTGACGACCTTCATTTCTTAAAATAATGATGGACTCACTTTTTTGTTTTCTTAGTCGTGTGGTTCTTGCCATATTTTGGCTTAGAACTTCTGTGGAATAGGGCTTATCAGTGTATGGGACTGTGTACTGACATTGCCTCTACGATACATCTGATGGCTGCAAACACTTTCTGAACGCTAATAATTCCACAAATGAACTCTTGATGAGGCACACCTGTTCATTGGAAGACTTTCCAGGTGGACGTTGCCTGAAAGAATGCCAAGTGTGTGTACAACTGTCATGAGAGAAAGAAAGCAGGGGGTTACTTGATCAATCCAGGTTGTTCATATATAGATGATAGAACCATTTGCAATTCAAACTACATTCAGCAATTTTTCTTTTTTGTTCAAATTGATTTGCAGCGAGTTTATTCTCTGCCAGACCCAGGTATGCACTCTGACCTTTATTCCTAAACTGGCAATAGGAAAGAGAAAATGAGGCTGCGGGAGCAGCCCCCATTTTGATACTGGCTGTGATAGTCCCCCTTGATTGGCTGTGCTGGACCATGTGATGTGATAGCTGCTGGAAATTTTTAGGGACACGCCTAACCCAATTTATGTCTTCAGCAATGTTTGAAATGACGCAGTAACTTATTTTTGGCTGATCTTTTCAAATCTAATAACAAATTGTTTTAATTTGTGAGGACCTGCATATTTCTGGAAATTTAACTAGAATTTTATTTGCTGCACATCGATCTGATTATCTTTATTTTCCGCATATTTTGATTTGTTTCACTTGTTGCTTTATACCTTGTTTCCACATGTGTGCCTCAATGGTTTTGCTGCCCTCAGTCTGAATCTACAATGTGCACATTCCAATAAGAACACGGGAAACTATTGCATGAACAAGTGTGTCGGAACTTTTGACAGATTCTGAATACGTTTGTTTGAATAAATAGTCAGCAATGCCTGAGGTAAAACTGACACTAATGCATGCTCATCATACAGCTGACCCTTCAGTAGGGTTGTTGTCTTAGTATGTTTTGCTATTATGTGGTGTATCCAGAAATGAATGAAATATTGGCAATCATCGGTAATGCAGATTGAAAATTGTGTACTCCATATAAAAACACTTTTTTTAATGAAAAAGAAGGAACAATGCACCCTCCAAATATTTTATTTAGTTAGTAGATAGTAATAAATGTAGGCATTTATTTTATTTGTCATATGCTAATGAAGTTTTAATTTTAACTGCAAACCTGGTAATATACTTTCAGAAAAAGTATAAGCTCCATGCTGTAACAATATATACATATCAGAAATACATTTCATGACTCTCCAGTTGGTTGTTGGTAATGCTTCAGTAGATGATTTGTGAAGCAGAATTGATGAGCTTTTGGGTCTGCTAAACATTCTGCCATCCATGTCTGAAGGTCATTGATATATCAAAACCTCTCAAAAATGTGGAAATTATTCTCTTTTTAAACTAAAGTAAATATATTTAGTGGAAGGTTTCCTGTAAAATCAGATAATCATGTATCTACAGATATATATTTCTAAAGTATATTTCTATTTCTTTACATTTCTTTGTATTATATGTACATGTTTTATGAATATATGCAATTTTATATGTGTAAAAAATTCATTCACATACAACATTTAGATGAAGAACTTCCTTTTTATTGAAATCAACATTCTTTCACCTTTTTGGGGAATTGTGTTTGTTGTTAGTTATAATCCACATCATTCTCCTCTCTTTAGGCTACAGTACTTGGCTCATCTTCTCTTTCTTCCTTGAGACAGATTATTGAACAATGGTCATAATTGGAAACGCGAGATGAGTTTTGCTGTGTCAGATTGCATGGCCTGTATGCTGTCATAGATCCTAGGACTGGTTGGAAGAATTGAGGCATTTTCAAGTGAAACTTATTCAAATACATTACATTTAATATTATATACACTTTTGCATCAGACCTCCTACCGGTCAGTTCATGTACCAACAGTGTGAACTTCATGTAAAGTTGGGTGCAGAAAGGTTAATGGGGTTATGCATCTTTTAAAACTGATGGACTATCTGAAAGAAGCACTCCAATCAAAGTTCCACTTAATATATTGCAGTCATCAAGTTATGTACAATTGCTCATTTTACCTTTCTACCTAGTAAATTCTTCTGCTTTCTCTGCCCTATGTAGAAAAAGGAAGTCTATTCTCCCTGTATTTATTATTTCCCTCTTCAGCTCCTGGCCAAGCCTCTCCCTCCTTCTCCTGCCATAGACTTTTGTAGTGATTTATGACTCATACAGGGAAAATTTACCTTCTTTTTCTGCAGAGAGCTTAAAAGGATTTATCTAGTCAGTTTTTAGTCATGTGATGTCATAGATCTAATGGAAAAGAGAAATATTAACTTGGTAGAAAGGCAAAATGAGCAATTGAAAGTACAGTTTGCTATGTAACATAATAATTGCACCATATTAAGAGGGTAAAAACTTTGATGGGAGAAGTGCATCTTTATGTATAGACCATCAATTTTAGAATAGTAGAGGTCCAAATCTTGGTACCGAGATATTGGCAATGTGACTGGCTCTAACAGCGTATAATACAGTGGTGCCTTACATAAGTATTAGACCTCCTAGAACTTTTCAACTTTTTCCATATATCATGCTTCAAACATAAAGATACCAAATGTAAATTTTTGGTGAAGAATCAACAACAAGTGGAACACAATTGTGAAGTTGAACAAAATGTATTGGTTATTTTAAATTTTTGTGGAAATTCAAAAACTGAAAAGGGGGTGTTCAATATTATTTGGCCCCTTTAACTTAATACTTTGCTGCACCACCTTTTGCTGCAATTACAGCTGAAAGTCGCTTGGGGTATGTCTCTATCAGTTTTGTACATCGAGAGACTGAAATTCTTGCCCATTCTTCCTTGGCAAACAGCTCGAGCTCAGTGAGGTTTGATGGAGATCGTTTGTGAACAGCAGTTTTCAGCTCTTTCCACAGATTCTCGATTGGAATGAGGTCTGGACTTTGACTTGGCCATTCTAACACATGGAAACTTTTATTTGTGAACCATCCCATTGTAGATTTTGCTTTATGTTTGGGATCATTGTCTTGTTGGAAGACAAATCTCCGTCCCAGTCTCAGGTCTTTTGAAGGCTCCAACAGGTTTTCTTCAAGGATAGTCCTGTATTTGGCTCCATCCAACTTCTCATCAATTTAAACCATCTTCCCTGTCCCTACTGAAGAAAAGCAGGCCCAAACCATGATGCTGCCACCACCATGTTTGACAATCAGGATGGAGTGTTCAGGGTGATGAGCTGTGTTGCCTTTCCACCAAATATATCATTTGGCATTGTTGCCAAAAAATTCAATTTTGGTTTCATCTGACCAGAGCACCTTCTTCCACATGTTTGGTGTGTCTCTCAGGTGACTTGTTGCAAACTTTAAATGACACTTTTATAGATATCTTTGAGAAATGGCTTTATTCTTGCCACTATTCCATAAATGCCAGATTTTTGCAGTGTACGACTGATTGTTGTCCTGTGAACAGACTGTCCCACCTCAGCAGTAGATCTCTGCAGTTCATCTAGAGTGATCATGGGCCTCTTGGCTGAATCTCTGATCAATCTTCTCCTTGTTTGAGATGAAAGGTTAGAGGGACGGCCGAATCTTGGTAGATTTGCAGTGGTATGATACTCCTTCCATTTCAATATGATTGCTTGCACAGTGCTCCTTGGGATGTTAAAGTCCAGACCACAATCCAATCGAGAATCTGTGGAAAGAGCTGAAAACTGCTGATCACAAACGATCTCCATCAAACCTCACTGAGCTCAAGCTGTTAGCCGTGGAAGAATGGGCAAGAATTTCAGTCTCTCGATGTACAAAACTGATAGAGACATACCCCAAGCGACTTGCAGGTGTAATCGCAGCAAAAGTTGGTGCAAAAAAGTGTTAAGTTAAATGGGCCAAATAATATAGCACGCCTCACTTTTCAGTTTTTGAATTTCCACAAAAATTTTAAATAATCAATTTCATTCAACTTCACAATTGTGTTCAACTTGTTGTTGATTCTTCACCAAAAATGTACATTTGGTATCTTTATGCATGAAGTATAATATGTGGGAAAAGGTTGAAAAGTTCCAGGGAGCCGAATACTTTCACAAGGCACTGAACAGTCCCATAAATTTGTATTTTTATGTAAAAATAAAATAATAAAAATAAATAAACAAAATATTACTCTAGTTTCGTATTGCCTTGTTCTTAATGACCAACTGCATAAAACTGTCCCACTAGTTAACCCCTTCAGTGAACACCATATTAAAGAAAAAGTACGAAAAACAATGCTTTTTCATCATAACACCGATCAAAAAGTGTTGTAAAACATGATAAAAAACATGAATATAGATAAAAATGTTGTAGCTGAAAGCGTCATCTTGTCCTGTAAAAAACAAGCTGTCATACAGCTCCGAAAGCTATAGCTTTCAAAATACAGCGATGCAAAAATAATTGTTTTTTTCTATAAAATAGTTTTTATTGTGTAAAAATGGCAAAACATAAAAAAATACAGATGTGGTAATGCTGAAATCATACTGACCGGAAGAACTAAGCTGCCTTAAGAATTTTACCACACACAGAATGGTATAAAAATAAAAACTGAAAAAAAAATTCCTGAACTGCTGGTTTCTGTTCATCCTGCCTCCCAAAATTTGAAATAGAAAGCGATCAAGAAAACTTACTGATGGAAAACTGCTACGAATCCGCAGCGGCCAATCTGCTGCGGATCCACAGCCAAATGCGCACCATGTGTGCACAGTCTAATCTAACCCTAACTCTAGTTCTAACCCTAATTCTAACCCTAGCCCTAATCCTAACCCTAACCTTAACCCTAACCCTAGTGGGGGAAGAAAAAAATATATATTTTCTTTATTTTTATTATTGTCCATACCTATGGGGGTGATAAAGGGGGGTTCATTTACTATTTTTTTATTTTGATCACTGTGATAGGTTTTCTCACAGTGATCAAAATGTTCCTGGAACGAATCTGCCGGCCGGCAGATTCGGCGGGCGCACTGCGCATGCGCCCGCCATTTTGGAAGATGGCGGCACCCATGAAGAAGACGGACGGACACCGCCAGGCTCGGTAAGTATATGGGGGGGAGATCGGAGCACAGGGTGGGGGATTGGAGCACGGGGGGTGGATCGAAGCACGGGGGGAGTGGATAGGAGGACGGGGGAGCGGACAGGAGGACGGAGGGGAGCGGAGCACCGGACGGGGCAGAAAGGACGACTGGGGAGGCGATCGGTGGTGGTGGGGGGGGGCAGATCGGGGTCTCCAGCCATGGCAGATGCTATTGCAGCATCGGCCATGGCTGGATTGTAATATTTCACCATTTTTATAGGTGAAATATTACAAATCGCTCTGATTGGCTGTTGAAAGTGAAACAGCCAATCAGAGCGATCGTAGCCTCGGGGGGGGGGTGAAGCCACCCCCCCCTGGGCTGAAGCACCACTCCCCCTGTCCCTGCAGATCGGGTGAAATTGGAGTTAACCCTTTCACCCGATCTGCAGGGACGCGATCATTCCATGACGCCACATAGGCGTCACAGGTCGGATTGGCACCGACTTTCATGATGCCTACGTGGCGTCACAGGTTGGGAAGGGGTTAATGTTAATATTGGTGCACATACGATCTTTTCATCGCCCATTATTGCATTTTAATGCAATGTCGCGATGACCAGAAAAACGTAATTCTGGCATTTTGACTTTTCTTCTCACTACGCCATTTAACGATCAGGTTAATCCTTTTTTTTTAAAGATAGATCGGGCGATTCAGAACACGACAATAACAAATATGTGTAGGTTTGATTTTTTTTATTTTATTTTGAATGGGGAGAAAGGGGGTGATTTATTTTTTTTTAATGTTTTTAAAACTATTTTTTTTTTTTACCTTTGGCATGCTTCAATAGTCTCCATGGGAGACTAGAAGCTGCCATAACTCGATCGGCTTTGCTACATACAGGCGATGATCAGATCACCTGTATGTAGTAGAATTACACACTTTCTATGAGCGCCGACTACCAGGAGGCCCTCATAGCAATCTGGCAGTGACAACCGTAGAGGCCTCCAGGAGACCTCTGGTTGACATGCCGACCCATTGGCGATCCACGGCCATGTGACATGGGCGCCGATGGGAGGAGGTACTGACACACTTCCTGTGTGAGCATGTTAAATGCCTCTGTCAGAGTTTAACAGCAGCATTTAACATGTTAAAAGCAGCAGGTGTTAGGGGCACATGTCAGCTGAACAGACCAGCTGTCATGTGCCGGAAAAGGTGCCGGGTTAAAGGTTAAGCTGCTTTCAACACATCTAATTATGTACTCTACATTTTAAGAGTTGCCTTTAATATGTTGCTGTACTTTATATTGTTTAACCCCTTCATGGCCCAGCCTATTTTGACCTCAATGACCTGGCCGTTTTTTGCAATTCTGATCAGTGTCCCTTTATGAGGTAATAACTCAGGAACACTTCAATGTATTGTTTTTCTGTGACATATTGGGCTTCATGTTAGTGGTAAATTTAGGGCGATAATTTTTGCATTTATTTGTGAAAAAAATGGAAATTTAGCTAAAAATTTGAAAATTTTGCAATTTTCAAATTTTTAATTTTTATTCTGTTAAACGAGAGAGTTATGTGACACAAAATAGTTAATAAATAACATTATCCACATGTCTAATTTACATCAGCACAATGTTGGAAACAAAATTTTTTTTTGGTAGGAAGTTATAAGGGTTAAAATTTGACCAGCGATTTCTCATTTTTACAACGAAATTTACAAAACCATTTTTTTTAGGGACCACCTCACATTTGAAGTCAGTTTGAAGGGTCTATATGGCTGAAAATACCCAAAAGTGACACCATTCTAAAAACTG
This sequence comes from Ranitomeya variabilis, assembly GCF_051348905.1. NCBI lineage: Eukaryota > Metazoa > Chordata > Amphibia > Anura > Dendrobatidae > Ranitomeya > Ranitomeya variabilis. The sequence goes on along the minus strand of NC_135237.1, from coordinate 265,373,410 downwards.
CACCCCTCAAGGTGCTCAAAACCACATTCAAAAAGTTTAGTAACCCTTCAGGTGCTTCACAGCAGCAGAAGCAACATGGAAGGAAAAAATGAACATTTAACTTTTTAGTCACAAAAATGATCTTTTAGCAACAATTTTTTTATTTTCCCAAGGGTAAAAAGAGAAACTGGAACCCAAAAGTTATTGTACAATATGTCCTGAGTACGCCGATACCCCTTATGGGGGGAACCACTGTTTGGGCGCACAACAGGGCTCGGAAGGGAAGGAGCGCCATTTGACTTTTGCAATGAAAAATTGGCTCCAATCTTTAGCGGACATCATGTCAAGTTTGGAGAGCCCCTGTGTGCCTAAACATTGGAGCTCCCCCACAAGTGACCGCATTTTGGAAACTAGACCCCCCATGGAGCTTATCTAGATGCATAGTGAGCACTTTGAACGCCCAAGTGATTCACAAATTGATCCATAAAAATGAAAAAGTACTTTTTTTTTCACAAAAAAATTCTTTTAGCCTCATTTTTTTCATTTTTACATGGGCAACAGGATAAAATGGAGCCTAAAATGTGTTGGGAAATTTCTCCTGAGTACAATGATACCTCATATGTGGTCACAAACCACTGTTTGTGCACACGGCAAGGCTCGGAAGGGAAGGAGCGCAATTCGACTTTTGAATGAAAAATTTGCTCCAATCGTTAGCGGACACCATGTCGCGTTTGGAGAGCCCCTGTGTACCTAAAGATTGGAGCTTCCCCACAAGTGACCCCATTTTGGAAACTAGACCCCTCAAGGAACTTATCTAGATGCATAGTGAGCACTTTGAATCCCCAGGTGCTTCACAAATTAATCTGTAAAAATGAAAAAGTACTTTTTTTTCACAAAAAATTTATTTTAGCCTCAATTTGTTCATTTCCACATGGGCAACCTGATAAAATGGATCATAAAATTTATTGGGCAATTTCTCCTGAGTACACTGATACCTCACATGTGGGGGTAAACGACTGTTTGGGCACACAGCAGGGCTTGGAAGGGAAGGAGCGCCATTTGACTTTTTGAATGAAAAATTAACTCCAATCGTTAGCGAAGACCATGTCGTGTTTGGAGAGCCCCTGTGTGCCTAAACATTTGAGCTCCCCCACATGTGACCCCATTTTGGAAACTAGACCTCCCATGGAACTAATATAGATGTGCAGTGACTACTTTAAACCCCCAAGTGCTTCACAGAATTTTATAACGCAGAGCCGTGAAAATAAAAAAATCATTTTTCTTTTCTCAAAAATTATGTTTCAGCAAGCAATTTTTTTATTTTCACAAGGGTAACAGGAGAAATTAGACCCCAATAGTTGCTGCCCAGTTTGTCCTGAGTATGCTGGTATCCCACATGAGGGGGTAAACCACTGTTTGGGCACACGTTGGGGCTCAGAAGGGAAGTAGTGAAGTTTTGAAATGCAGACTTTGATGGAATGGTCTGCAGGCATCACGTTGCGTTTGCAGAGCCCCCTGCCTAAATAGTAGAAACCCCCCACAAGTGACCCCATTTTGGAAACTAGACCCCCCGAGGAACTTATCTAGACATGTGGTGAGCACTTTGAACCCCCAAGTGCTTCACAGAAGTTTACAATGCAGAGCCGTGAAAATAAAAATTCATTTTTCTTTCCTCAAAAAATAGGTTTTAGTAAGTAATTTTTTATTTTCACAAGGGTAACAGGAGAATTGGACTCCAATATTTGTTGCCCTTTTTATCTTGAGTACACTGATACCCCATATGTGGGGGTAAACCACTGCTTGGGCACACGACGGGGTTTGGAAGGGAAGTAGTGACGTTTAAAAAAACAGACTTTGTTGGAATGATCTGCGGGCGTCACGTTGCATTTGCAGAGCCCCTGATGTGCCTAAACAGTAGAAACCCCCCACAAGTGACCCCATTTTGGAAACTAGACCCCCCAAGGAACTTATCCAGATGTGTGGTGAGCACTTTGAACCCCCAAGTGCTTCACAGAAGTAGTTGTTGCCCAGTTTGTCCTGAGTACACTGGTACCCCATATGTTGGGGTAAACCACTGTTTGGGCGCACGCCAGGGCTCAGAAGGGAGGGATCACCATTTGACTTTTTGAACGCAAGATTGGCTGGAATCAATGGTGGTGCCATGTTGCATTTGGAGACCCCGGATGTGCCTAAACAGTGGAAACCCCTGAATTCTAACTCCAACACTAACCCCAACACACCCCTAACCCTAATCCCAACTCTATCCATAACCCTAATCACAACCCTAACCCCAACACACCCCTAACCACAACCCTAACCCCGACACACCCCTAACCCTAATCCCAACCCTAATCCTAACCCTAATCCCAACCCTAACCACAACCCTAACCCCAACACACCCCTAACCATAACCCTAACCACAAGCCTAATCTTAACCCTATTTCTAATCCTAGCCCTAATTCCAACCCTAACTCTAATTCCAACACTAACCCTAAGGCTATGTGCCCACGTTGCGGATTCGTGTGAGATTTTTCCGCACCATTTTTGAAAAATCCGCAGGTAAAATGCACTGCGTTTTACCTTCAGATTTCCAGCAGATTTCCAGCGTTTTTTGTGCGGATTTCACCTGCGGATTCTTGGTGAGGAACAGGTGTAAAACGCTGTGGAATCCGGGCAAAGAATTGACATGCTGCGGAAAATACAATGCTGCGTTTCCGCGCGGTATTTTCCACACTATGGGCACAGCGGATTTGGTTTTCCATAGGTTTACATGGTACTGTAAACCTGATTGAAAACTGCTACGAATCAGCAGCGGCCAATCCGCTGCAGATCCGCAGCCAAATTCGCACCTTTTGCACATAGCCTTAGGGTATGTGCCCACGCTGCGGATTCCATTGCGGAATTTTCCACAGCGGAATTGATAAATCCGCAGTGCAAAACCGCTGTGGTTTTTACTGCGGATTTATCGCGGTTTCTAGCGCAGCGGGTTTCTGCTGCGGGTTTACACCTGCAGTTTTCTATTGGAGCAGGTGTAAACCCGCAGCGAAATCCGCACAAAGAATTGACATGCTGCGGAATATAAACCGTTGCGTTTCCGCGTGTTTTTTTCCGCAGCATGTGCACTGTGGATTTCGTTTCCCATAGGTATACATTGTACGAAATCCGCAGCGTATGCACATACCCTAATTCTAAACCTAACCCTAATTCTAACCCTAACCCTAGCCCTAACCCTAGCCCTGACCCTAGCCCTAACCCTAGCCCTAACCCTAACCCTAACTCTAACCCTAACCCTAACCCTAGTTCTAACCCTAACCCTAGTGTAAAAATAAAAGTAAATATATTTTCTTTATTTTTATTATTGTCCCTACCTATGGGGGTGATAAAGGGGGGGGTTCATTTACTATTTTTTTTATTTTGATCACTGTGAAAATGTACCTAGAATGAATCTGCCGGCCGGCAGATTCGGCAGGCGCACTGCGCATGCGCCCGCCATTTTGGAAGATGGCGGTGCCCATGGAGCAGACGGACGTACACCGGGAGGCTTGGTAAGTATGAGGGGGGGAACGGAGCACGGGGGGATCGGAGCACGGGGGGTGGGATCGGAGCACGGGGGAGCAGACAGGAGGACAAGGGAGCGGACAGGCAGATGGAGGGGAGTGGAGCAGTGTGCAGGACAGGATGGAGGATCGGGGAGGAGATCAAGTGGCAGTGGGGGGGCAGATCAGGGTTTCCAACCATGGCCGATGATATTGCAGCATCGGGCCATGGCTGGATTGTAATATTTCACCATTTTCATTGGTGAAATATTACAAATTGCTCTGATTGGCTGTTTCACTTTCAACAGCCAATCAGAGCGATCGTAGCCACGAGGGGGTGAAGCCACCCCCCTGGGCTGAAGTACCACTCCCCCTGTCCCTGCAGATCGGGTTAAATCGGAGTTAACCCTTTCACCTGATCTGCAGGGACGCGATCCCTCCATGACGCCACATAGGCGTCACAGGTCGGATTGGCACCGACTTTCATGATGCCTACGTGGCGTCACAGGTCGGGAAGGGGTTAATATTGTGACTATCAGAAAATGTCTGTGTCACTGTGCAGTGTGCACAGGTTCTATATCGTGAACTGCTGTATTTAAAGAAACCAGGATGGTTTAGCCTAGTTTAATGTCTTTTGATGGGATTGAAAAAAACTGGGGGAAATTATATTACCGAAGGTGACAGCTTTTTTGGCTGTGATGTGACATCCAGGTGCTAATATAGATGATAAAATGTCATCTTCATATAAAATAGGAATGTGTCTCTGGATTAAGGATTAGATTTTACTAAACTGGGGGCTGAATTGCATGGAAAGGGTATGTTTATTATCCAAAGAATTATTGGTAGCTGATTTCTGAACAATAAGATCTCGACATTTTTTACTTTGTACAACTTTAGAGGCTCTATCAAGAGTCGACTGGGGATAGCCTCTTCTTTTTAATTTACTTTAACATGTTTTTGTTTCTTGTTCCAAAACAGTGGTGTCAGCTGCTTGAGGTCTAGTATGAAGTTTCCACAATCAGTGATGGTTTGGGGAGCCATGTCATCTGCTGGTGTAGGTTCGCTGTGTTTTATCAAGACCACAGTCAGCGCAGCTGTCCATCAGGAAATTTTAGAGCACTTCATGCTTCCCTCTGCCAACAAGCGTTTTGGAAATGGAAATTTTCTAGCAGGACATGGCACCTGTCCACACTGCCAAAAGTACCAATACTGGTTTAAAAACAACAGTACCACTGTGCTTGATTGGCCAGCAAATTCACCTGAACTTGACCCTATAGAGAATCTATGGGGTATTGTCAGGAGAGAGACACTGGACTCAACAATGCAGACGAGCTGAAGGCTGCTATCAAAGCAACCTGGGCTTTCATAACATCTCAGCAGTGCCATGGCTGATCACCGCCATGCCACATGAATGCAGTAATTGATGCAAAAGGAGCGTCCACCAAGTATTGAGTGCATTTACTGAACATACATTTCATTAGGCCAACTTTGCGGATTTTAAAATCATTTTTCAAGCTGGTGTTACAAAGTATTCAAATTTAGTGAGATAATGACTTTTGGGTTTTCATTACCTGCAAGCCATAGTCAATATTAACAGAAATAAACACTTGAAATGGATCACTATGCTTATAATGACTTTATTTAATATATGAGTTCCACTGTTTGCAGTGAAGAACTGAAATAAATTAACTTTTTGATGATATTCTAATTTTGTGAGGAGCGCCTGTACTACAATGGCAGTTTGCAATTATCACTCAGCAACAATCAATGCTGCTTGTTTCTGGAAAACATTAATAGAGTCAATAGTGTCTCTACACCCGTAGAAAATTTCCCAAGGGGTTATAATTTCCAAAATAGTATCACTTGAGGGGGAGGATCTGCTCTTCTAGCACTTAGGGGCTCTGTAAATAGAGTCCACAAACTATTTTAGGAAAATTTTTGCTCCAGGAGGCAAATAGCACTTTGCACCTCCTGAGTCTTGCCATATAACTAAGCAGTACTATACAGCCACATATGGGATATTGTTACATTCAGCATAAATTGTGAGAACAATTCTGTTGCGGTTTTTACCCATTCCCTCGTGTGAGAATGTAAAATCTGGGGCTATAACAACATTTTGGTGGTAAAAATGTAAATACATTTTCTTCACTGCCCAATGGTATAAAATTCTGTGACAAACTTGTGGTGCCAATATGATCACTGAACCCCTAGATAAATTCATTCGTAAAATGTGATCACACATGGGAGGGTTTCTGCTGTTTTGGCACCTCAAGGGGTCTGGCAATGTGACATGGCACCTTCAAACCATTCCAGCAAAATTTGAACTCCAATATGGTGCTTCTTCACTTCTTCGTTTTGCACTGTGCCTCAAGAGTAGTTTTTGACCACACATAGGTAGTGTTGAGCATTCCGATACCGCAAGTATCGGGTATCGGCCGATACTTGCGGTATCGGAATTCCGATACCGAGATCCGATACTTTTGTGGTATCTGGAATTGGAATCGGAAGTTTCCAGTGTATGGTTCCCAGGGTCTGAAGGAGAGGAAACTCTCCTTCAGGCCCTGGGATCCATATGAATGTGTAAAATAAAGAATTAAAATAAAAAATATTGATATACTCACCTGTCCGGAGGCCCCTGGACATCACCGCTGGTAACCGGCAGCCTTCTTTGTTTAAAATGAGCGCGTTCAGCACCTTCAATGACGTCACGGCTTCTGATTGGTCGCGTGCCGCTCATGTGACCGCCACGCGACCAATCACAAGCCGCGACGTCATCCCTCAGGTCCTAAATTCCCTTCTAGGAATTTAGGACTTGAGGGGTGACGTCACGGCCACGGCTTGTGATTGGTCACGTGAGCGGTCACATGGGCGGCCGCGACCAATCACAAGCCGTGACGTCATCTAAGGCCCTGAACGCGCTCATTCTTAAGAAGGAAGGCTGCCGGAAAGAAGCAGGGCGCGTCCGAGGGTGAGTATATACCTAATAGGAATATACTCACCCTCGGCTTCTTTCCGGCAGCCTTCCTTCCTAAGAATGAGCGCGTTCAGGGCCTTAGATGATGTCACGGCTTGTGATTGGTCACGGCCGCCCATGTGACCACCACGCGACCAATCACAAGCCGTGACGTAATTCTCAGGTCCTAAATTCCTAGAATTAGGAATTTAGGACCTGAGAATTACGTCACGGCTTGTGATTGGTCGCGTGGCGGTCACATGGGCGGCCGCGACCAATCAGAAGCCGTGACATCATGGAAGGCCCTGAACGCGCTCATTTTAAGCAAAGAAGGCTGCCGGTTACCAGCGGTAAGGTCCAGGCTGCGTCGGAGAGGTGAGTATATCAATATTTTTTATTTTAATTCTTTATTTTACACATTAATATGGATCCCAGGGCCTGAAGGAGAGTTTCCTCTCCTTCAGACCCTGGGAACCATCAGGGATACCTTCCGATACTTGAGTCCCATTGACTTGTATTGGTATCGGGTATCGGTATAGGATCAGATCCGATACTTTCAAGTATCGGACGGTATCGCTCAACACTACACATAGGGTATCAGTGCACTCAGGAGATATTGCAGAACAAATTTTACAGTACATTTTCTCCTGCTATCCTTGTGAAAAACGATACTACAGTAGTGCAAACGATACTTCTTGGGTCCTGGTCAGACGCCTCTCACTTAGCCAAGCCAGATCTCCACTTTGCACTGAGGATGGGCAGTTGTTGTGAATTCTGCTTTTGGGCTCCCTCTGGTGGTTGTAGGTGGTAATGCAGTTGCCCCTGAGTTGCAGTCCTGGTCAGGTGTATCTGCTGATTGCAGTTCTGACTGGGGTATTTAGGCGTGCAGGATTCATTAGTCCTTGCCAGTTGTCAATTGTTGTTGGGAGGTGTTGGACCTCTGCTTGGTTCCTCCTGCCTTTCTGCCAAATCAGCAAAGATAAGTGTCTGTTTTTTTTTTTTCCTGTGGCTCACATGCTATGTGCTTCACAATTCAGTGCTATTCTTTGTGTTTTCTTGTCCAGCTTAGATTGTGTCAGTATTTTCTCAGTCTTGTTGGATTCTCTGGAGTGGCAGATATACATTCCATGTCTTTAGTTAGATTGTGGAACTTTTTGTATCTGCTGTGGATATTTTTGGAAGGGTTTTAATACTGACCGCCTAGTAATCTGTCCTATCCTTTCCTATTTAGCTAGAGTGGCCTCTTTTGCTAAATCCTGTTTTCTACCTGCGTGTGTCTATTCTTCTCCTACTCACAGTCATTATTCGTGGGGGGCTGCCTATCCTTTGGGGGTCTGCTCTGAGGCAAGATAGCATTCCTATTTCCATCTATAGGGGTATTTAGTCCTCCGGCTGTGTCGAGGTGTCTAGGGTTTGTTAGGCACACCCCACGGCTACTTCTAGTTGCGGTGTTAGTTCAGGATTTGCGGTCAGTACAGGTTCCACTGACTCCAGAGAAAGTTTCATGCGGCTCCAAGGTCACCAGATCATAACAGTACAACTGGCCCATAATGAGTTAAATGCATCTCAGAAGAAGGGAAGAAAGGTGTTGAGCCGTTTTTTTCCTGTAGTCTGTTTTGTCTTTTCTTCCCTCTTTATTTATGGGTGGCTGAGGAGTCTTGTGCCAGCATGGATGTTCAGGAATTAGCTTCTCATGTAGACCAGCTTGCTGCTAGGGTACAGGGTATTTTTGATTATATTGTTCAGACTCCTGCTTTAGAGCCGAAGTTTCGTACTCCTGATTTGTTTTTTGGTGATAGGTCTAAATTTTGGGGTTTTAAAAACAATTGTAAACTGTTTTTTGCTCTGAGACCGCGATCCTCCGGTGATTCCATTCAGCAGGTTAAAATTGTCATCTCCCTGCTGCGTGGTGATCCACAGGACTGGGCATTTTCCCTGGAATCTGGGAATCCGGCCTTGCTTAATGTAGATTCCTTTTTTCAGGCTTTAGGATTATTATATGATGAACCTAATTCTGTGGATCAAGCAGAGAAAACCTTGTTGGCCCTGTCTCAGGGTCAAGAGGCGGCAGAATTGTATTGTCAGAAATTTAGAAAATGGTCTGTGTTGACTAAATGGAATGATGATGCTTTGGCGGCAATTTTCAGAAAGGGTCTTTCTGAATCCGGTAAAGATGTTATGGTGGGGTTTCCCACGCCTTCCGGTCTGAGTGATTCTATGTCTCTGGCCATTCAGATTGATCAGCGCTTGCGGGAGCATCAAACTGTGTGCGCTGTGGCGTCGTCCTTAGAGCAAAGTCATTGTGGCGACGCTTCTCATGTCATTTCAGTCTGCCCTAAGTGGACAAAAAGGATCGTTAGTTCATTTACTATCAGTACTGTACAACCTAAATTTCTGTTATCGGTGTCCTTTATCTGCTCATTGTCATCATTTTCTGTCATGGCATTTGTGGATTCAGGCGCCGCCTTGAACTTAATGGATTTTGAGTTTGCCAGGCGTTGTGGTTTTCCCTTGCAGCCTTTGCAGAACCCTATTCCTTTAAGGGGGATTGATGCTACACCTTTGGCTAAAAATAAGCCCCAGTTTTGGACACAGGTGACCATGCACATGGCACCAGCTCATCAGGAAGATTGTTGATTTCTGGTGTTGCATAATTTGCATGATGTTATCATGCTGGGTTTCCCGTGGTTGCAGATACATAATCCAGTGCTGGATTGGAAATCTATGTCTGTGACTAGTTGGGGTTGTCAGGGGGTTCATAATGATGTTCCTTTGATGTCAATCTCCTCTTCTTCCTCTTCTGAAATTCCAGAGTTTTTGTCTGATTTTCAGGATGTATTCGACGAGCCCAAGTCCAGTTCCCTTCCACCGCATAGGGACTGTGATTGTGCGATTGACTTGATTCCAGGCAGTAAGTTTCCTAAGGGCCGACTTTTCAACCTGTCTGTGCCTGAACATACCGCCATGCGGAGTTATGTTAAGGAGTCTTTGGAGAAAGGGCATATTCGGCCATCTTCTTCACCGTTGGGAACAGGTTTTTTTTTTGTTGCTAAGAAGGATGGCTCCTTGAGACCTTGTATTGATTATCGCCTCTTGAATAAGATCACGGTCAAGTTTCAATACCCTTTACCTTTGCTTTCTGATTTGTTTGCTAGGATTAAGGGGGCTAGTTGGTTTACGAAGATTGACCTCCGGGGGGGCACATAATCTTGTTCGTATTAAGCAGGGTGATGAATGGAAAACTGCGTTTAATACGCCCGAAGGCCATTTTGAATACCTTGTGATGCCATTCGGGCTCACTAACGTTCTATCTGTTTTTCAATCCTTCATGCATGATATCTTCCGGACTTATATTGATAAATTCTTGATTGTATATTTGGACGATATTTAGATTTTTTCCGATGATTGGAAGTCTCATGTGGAACAGGACAGGATGGTATTTCAGATCCTTCGTGACAATGCCTTGTTTGTGAAGGGGTCTAAGTGTCTCTTTAGAGTGCAGAAGGTTTCTTTTTGGGGCTTTATTTGTTCTCCCTCATCTATGGAGATGGATCCGGTTAAGGTTCAGGCCATTCATGATTGGATTCAACCCACATCCGTGAAGAGCCTTCAGAAATTTTGGGGTTTTGCAAATTTTTATCGCCGTTTCATTGCTAACTTCTCCAGCATTGTTAAACCCTTGACTGATTTGACGAAAAAGGCGCTGATGTGGCGAATTGGTCCTCTGCGGCTGTCTCTGCCTTTCAGGAGCTTAAACTTCTGCTCCGGTGTTGCGCCAACCAGATGTTTCTCTTCTGTTTCAGGTTGAGATTGATGCTTCTCAGATTGGGGCAGGGGCCTTTTTGTCTCAGAGGGATTCTGTTGGTTCTTTGATGAAACCGTGTGCCTTCTTCTCCCGCAAGTTTTCGCCTGCTGAACGCAATTATGATGTCGGCAATCGGGAGTTGTTGGCTATGAAGTGGGCGTTTGAGGAGTGGCGACATTGGCTTGAGGGAGCTAAGCACCGTATTGTGGTCCTGACCGATCATAAGAATTTGATTTACCTCGAGTCTGCCAAACGGCTGAGTCCTAGACAGGCTCGATGGTCCTTGTTTTTTTTCCCGTTTTGATTTCGTGGTTTCGTATCTTCCGGGTTCTAAGAATATTAAGGCTGATGCCCTTTCTAGGAGTTTTTTGCCTGATTCTCCTGAGGTCCTTGAACCGGTCGGCATTCTGAAAGAAGGGGTGGTCCTTTCTGCCATTTCCCCTGATTTACGGCGGGTTCTTCAGGAATTTCAGGCTGAAAGACCTGACCGCTGTCCTGTGGGGAAATTGTTTGTTCCTGACAGATGGACTAGTAGAGTGATTTCTGAGGTTCACGGTTCTGTGTTGGCTGGTCATCCTGGTATTTTTGGTACCAGAGATTTGGTTGGTAGGTCCTTTTGGTGGCCTTCATTGTCACGTGATGTGCGTTCTTTTGTGCCATCCTGTGGGACTTGTGCGCGGGCCAAGCCTTGTTGTTCCCGTGCTAGTAGGTTACTTTTGCCATTGCCGGTCCCTGAGAGGCCCTGGACGCATATTTCTATGGATTTTATTTCTGATCTTCCGGTTTCCCAGAGGATGTTGGTTATCTGGGTTGTTTGTGACCGGTTTTCTAAGATGGTTCATTTGGTGCCTTTGCCTAAATTGCCTTCCTCTTCAGAGTTGGTTCCGTTGTTTTTTCAGCATGTGGTTCGTTTGCATGGTATTCCGGAGAATATTGTGTCCGACTGAGGTTCCCAGTTTGTTTCTAGGTTTTGGCGGGCCTTTTGTGCTAGGCTCGGCATTGATTTGTCTTTTTCTTCTGCATTTCATCCTCAGACAAATGGCCAGACCGAGCGAACTAATCAGACTTTGGAGACTTATTTGAGATGCTTTGTGTCTGCCGATCAGGATGATTAGGTGACCTTTTTGCCATTGGCCGAGTTTGCCCTTAATAATCGGGCTAGTTCGGCTACTTTGGTTTCGCCTTTATTTTGTAATTTTGGTTTTCATCCTCGTTTTTCTTCTGGGCAGGTTGAGCCTTCTGACTGTCCTGGTGTGAATTCTGTGGTTGACAGGTTGCAGCAGATTTGGGCTCATGTGGTGGACAATTTGGTGTTGTCTCAGGAGGAGGCTCAACGTTTTGCTAACCGTCGTTGGTGTGTTGGTTCCCGGCTTCGGGTTGGGGATTTGGTTTGGTTGTCTTCCCGTCATGTTCCTATGAAGGTCTCTTCCCCTAAGTTTAAGCCTCGGTTTATTGGTCCTTATAGGATTTCTGAGATTATTAATCCGGTGTCTTTTCGATTGGTGCTTCCGGCCTCTTTTGCTATCCATAATGTCTTCCATAGATCTTTATTGCGGAAATAAGTGGTGCCCGTTGTTCCCTCTGTTGATCCTCCGGCCCCTGTTTTGGTTGATGGGGAGTTGGAGTATGTGGTTGAGAAGATTTTGGATTCTCGTTTTTCGAGGCGGAGGCTTCAGTACCTTGTCAAATGGAAGGGTTATGGCCAGGAGGATAATTCTTGGGTTTTTGCTTCTGATGTCCATGCTGCTGATTTGGTTCATGCTTTTCATCTGGCTCGTCCTGATCGGCCTGGGGGCTCTGGTGAGGGTTCAGTGACCCCTCCTCAAGGGGGGGATACTGTTGTGAATTCTGCTTTTGGGCTCCCTCTGGTGGTTGTAGGTGGTAATGCAGTTGCCCCTGAGTTGCAGTCCTGGCCAGGTGTATCAGCTGATTGCAGTTCTGACTGGGGTATTTAGGTGTGCAGGATTCATTAGTCCTTGCCAGTTGTCAATTGTTGTTGGGAGGTGCTGGACCTCTGCTTGGTTCCTCCTGCCTTTCTGCCAAATCAGCAAAGATAGATGTCTGTTTTTTTTTTTCCTGTGGCACACATGCTATGTGCTTCACAATTCAGTGCTATTCTTTGTGTTTTCTTGTCCAGCTTAGATTGTGTCAGTATTTTCTCAGTCTTGTTGGATTCTCTGGAGTGGCAGATATACATTCCATGTCTTTAGTTAGATTGTGGAACTTTTTGTATTATCTGCTGTGGATATTTTTGGAAGGGTTTTAATACTGACCGCCTAGTAATCTGTCCTATCCTTTCCTATTTAGCTAGAGTGGCCTCTTTTGCTAAATCCTGTTTTCTACCTGCGTGTGTCTATTCTTCTCCTACTCACAGTAATTATTCGTGGGGGGCTGCCTATCCTTTGGGGGTCTGTTCTGAGGCAAGGTAGCGTTCCTATTTCCATCTATAGGGGTATTTAGTCCTCCGGCTGTGTCGAGGTGTCTAGGGTATGTTAGGCACACCCCACGGCTACTTCTAGTTGCGGTGTTAGTTCAGGATTTGCGGTCAGTACAGGTTCCACTGACTCCAGAGAAAGTTTCATGCGGCTCCAAGGTCACCAGATCATAACAGGCAGTACCCCGAAACAAAGTGTCTGCAAATTGAGGTTCTGGTTTGGCTTTTATCCTAAGCCATGTGAAAAGGCTCATTAAAGGGTCGACATTGACTGTTAGGATTGCTACTTCCAATAGGTGACACTAGAGTTCTAGTCCTCTTCCTCTCTGAAGAGACAATTTGCATATTTCCCAGATGAGCATTGCAGCTTTAAGTCTTCTCATTTCGACATGCTTAACATGTCACTCTCCACAAGGAGAAATAATACTTCTTGGATCCCGGTCAGACACCTCTCACTCAGCCAAACCAGATCTCCACTTTGCACTGAGCAAAAACAGTACCCCGAAACACAGTGTCTGCATATTGAGATTCTGGTTTGGCTTTTATCCTAAGTCATGTGACAAGGCTCATTAAAGGGTCAACATTGACTGTTAGGACTGCTACTTTCAATAGGTGGTACTAGAGTTCTAGTCCTCTTCCTCTCTGAAGAGACAATTTGCATATGCAGAGCAGGGAAATAAATAAGAATTAGCAGGGTAGGAAGGCAAAGTGAGCAATTGCAAGTACACAGTGCCATAATATGATGCTTTATCCACTTGATAGTGGATAAATGTTGAGATTGGAGTTCTTTTTTAAGTGATTTGCTCCTGGGTAATGCTGCACTTTGTTGCTCATTAATGCACTCACTCTTAGTCTCTATAGTTACCATCTTGGTAATCCCATGAAGATTGGTAAACTGACAATTTACAGCAGTGTAATGTACAACTGTTAAAATATTAACATGGTCCTAAAGGAGTGCTATAAAAATATGATGAAAAAAATAAAAACATAAAACATTTAATCACCCCTTTTTTCTGAGCTGCAATTGCCAACTTAATAGGGAATTCACACGCAGAAGTTTCTGAAACTTTATTATTTAGCTGAAAGAGGCTTTCAAAAATCCATATTCTTGTTAAAATGATTTATTAGATAAAAAGAAACAGATTTTGACTGTAACACGTCTACCACATGTAGCCTTCCCTTTGCTGTTAAAATATTTTAACAGAAAGGTAATTGTGATATCATAAAACCTTACACTAGTCATCCAGACAGATACTGTGATGCTAGTCTCTACTCACGGGCAGGCCATGAGGCAGAAGAGTCAGACATTCCGGGGTCATTACCAAGAGAGTACGTAGATAACCAAGGGAATAGATGAATGCATAAGTCAGGTAACAGTCCAGGGTCATTAACAAGAAATAATGGATCAGAATCCGATGGGCAAAACAAAGGTATAGTCAGAATACGGGCCAAAGGGTCAGGCAGCAGAGGATCAGAACTCAGAACTGCAAAATCAGACTAACACTCACCAAGAAGCACAATCTACATCTGGCAGGGATCAGGGGCAGACATCTCAGTTAAGTAACTATGCTATCACCAGAACACTGAACACCTGCAGAAAGTTCAGCACATTCCAGTCAGAGATTGGAAAGCAGAGTTGTCAATCAAGGCACCCACAGCTCAGCAAGTCCATCACAGTTTTGGACAGCCAAGCTGTCAATCAAGACACAGAAAGCTCAGCAGGACAGTTTCAAAAGAACAGCATAGCAATCATTCACTGAGCGGAGGAATCGTAACAGATACTAGGTGATATCCACTCAAAAATTAATTTTGCATAAATATGAATTATTAATTGTGAACAAGGCATATTTTTGAACAAAAGAATCTACAGAAATTCTACTCATGCACCTATTCAGTGATTAGTTTGCATTTCTTAAATGTCACTAAAATATAGGCTGAATTATGATAGGTGGGCTAAGCTATAATAGGTGGGCTAAGTTATAACAGGTGGGCTAAGTTATAATAGGTGGACTAAGTTATATTAGGTGGGCTACTGTAATGGAAGTGGTGTGCCTTTGTCCGAGAAGAGCCTGGAAGGGCGCGACTAGGTGAGCATCTAACTTTTTACTAGAGCCCCTGATGGTGAGGTTAGGCTTGGCTCCTGATGAACAACAGTTGATACTCCAGGACAGACCATGGATACACGGCAGCTGACCCCCCAAGAGACCAGCAGCTGAAATGTCCCAGAAAGAAAGAACAGCAGTTGCAGGCAGGCATAGCCAGACGCAGACTGGTACAGCTGGCACGGCAAGTGCTAGCGGGTCCAGCTGATATACAGACTGGCATGGCTGGAGCAGGCAGGTCTGGCTGATATACAGGTTGGCACACAAGTTCAGGCTAATCTGTCTGATATGCAGATTGGAATGGCTGATGCAGGCAGGTCTGGCTGTAATACAGATTGACAAGGCAGGTGCAGGTGATTCTGGCTGGTATACAGACCAGCATGGTAGGTGCAAGTGGGTCTGGCTGATATACAGACTGATATGGCAGGTGCAGGTGATTCTGGCTGGTATACAGACCAGCACGGTAGGTGCAAGTGGGTCTGGCTGATATACAGACTGATATGGCAGGTGCTGGTGGATCTGGCTCTTGAACAGACTGGCACAGTAGGTGCATCTGGATGAAATACAGACTGACAAGGCAAGTAATAGCAAGGAGGTTAGGATTGACCAGAAACTAAGGGGAACTAGCAGACTGGGACGTGAGAACAAGCAAGCGTGTTTAGGAACAGACTAACAATGATGCACAGGCACCTCCATGCAGGCGGAGTTGCCTTAAGTAATAAGTGTCTTTGAGCCATTGGCTGGGGATGACACATGTGGCTCCTTTAAGAAAAAGGGAGCTCGCGCATGAGCCTTAAGCACAGTCCCTGGTGATCTGCACTCCATGCGCGTGCCCTGACTAGCAGCCGGCGAGGAGGGAGGTGGAGTTGTGGGACAAAGTCCGTGGTGGTGAGTGAGTTGGCATCTATGCCAGGGGAAAGGGTCAGCATGCAGGGACACCGGCATTTCAGCCACTCTGCATTACTGAGATTAAGTAGAGCAGCATCTAATTGATGCTCTGTATATTTCACAACCAATAATTTGCTGTTAGATTTCTACATTTATTTCATGAGCTTAACTGTTAAAAATGTACAAAATAAAAATAAACATTTTCAGAATATGTAGATAAAGTAAACAAGAAGATCCATTAAAAATACTGGTATTACTAATATTGCAGTGGTTTCAATATAGTTGCTCTAAGTTAATCTGCAAAAGTTGTTAAGTCACTAGAATGTTCAGCTGTTTTTATGCTTTAAAAGTATAATTATTTCAAATCCAATTAGACCAACCAAAAATCTTAGTAAAGCAACATTATTCAAAGTTCTTGCTGAATCCTATGTCACAAACATAGTCTTATGAGCCATCAAATTGTAGGCAATCTTGAAATAATGGCATTTTAGTAAGACCTTTGCTAAAAGAAAATGAAAGAGAAATACTCTAGCAGTAATGATGACAGTGCCATTAATAACATGTATCATTAAAATTTATTAAATGCTATTCATAATATAGGATATAAATACATTTCTTAGGAAAGACAATAAAATTTATAACATTTTTATTGTCACCTGAGGACCTCCCAAGTGCTTTCCTTCCCTTCACTGTTTACCTTTCATCATAAATCACTATGTGGTTAATATTGTAGATTACAACTCTAGTACCCAATGCATTTACAGAATTAAATATTGACTATGTGAAAATGTTATTACATTCTTGCTTACCATAATGCTAGTAAAAAACCTTACATGATATGTATCTGGACAGAAATATGTTTGTGATTTTTATTGGACATATGGTTAAAGCTCATCATAATAGATCTATTCTACTCTAAAAAGATGTTATTATATAAAGGTTTTACATTAAATAAAATTAATCTTAACAAAATATAGGCTTCAAATAATAAACAATAGCGTGCATCTTAGCATTTGAAAAAATAGACTAATATAGTAGCCAGCTGATTGGTAATAATAATAATTAGTGTAATATTTATATACAAGTGTATACAGTGAAGGAAACAATTATTTGATTCCTTGCTGATTTTGTAAGTTTACACACTGACAAAGACGTGAACATAATTTTAAATAAAATCCAGAAAATCACATTGTATAAATTACATAAATTTAATTGCATTTTGCAGTGAGAAATAATTATTTGATTCCCTACCAACCATTAAGACCTCTGGCTCCTACAGACCAGTTAGACGCTCCTAATCAGCTCATTACCTGCATTAAAGACAGCTGTCTTACATAGTCACCTTTATAAAAGACTCCTGTCCACAGACTCAATTAATAAGTCAGACTGTAACCTCTACAACATGGGCAAGACCAAAGAGCTTTATAAAGCTAGAATGGGCTACAAAAACCATACGCAAGATGCTGGGTGAGAACGAGACAGCTGTTGGTGCAATAGTAAGAAAATGGATGAAACACAAAATGACTGTCAATCGACATCGATCTGGGGCTACATGCAAAATCTCACCTCATGGGGTATCCTTGATCATGAGGAAGGTGAGAGATCAGCCTGAAACTACATGGGAAACTTGTTAATGATCTCAAGGCAGCTAGTACCACAGTCACCAAGAAAACCATTGGTAACACCTTATGCCATAAAGGTTTAAAATCCTGCAGTGGCTGCAAGGTCCCCCTACTCAAGAAGGCACATGCATATGTGCAGGCCCATCTGAAGTTTGCCAATGAACACCTGGATGAATCTGTGAGTGATTGGGAGAAGGTGCTGTGGTCAGATGAGAAAAAAATTGAAGTTTTTGGCATTAACTCAACTCGCCGTGTTTTGGAGAAGAGAAATGCTGCCTATGACCCAAAGAACACCGTCCCCACTTTAATTCATGGAGGTGGAAACATTATGCTTTGGGCATACGTCACCGCATCAGTGGGAGTATGGATGGAGCCATGTATCTTAAAATCCTGAGTGACAAGCTCCTTCCTTCCCCCAGGACATTAAAAATGGGTCATGGCTGCGTCTTCCAGCAAGACAATGACCCAAAACATACAGCCAAGGTAACATAGGAGTGGCTCAAAAACAAGCACATTAAGGTCATGGAGTGGCCTACTTATTTCTCACTGCAACATGCAAATATATTTAAATAATTCAATCTCTCAATGTTAAAATTAACCTACCCTTAAAATTATAGACTGTTCATGTCTCTGTCAGTAAGCAAAATACAATTACAAAATAAGCATGGGATCAAATAATTATTTCCTTCACTGTATATATTTTTCATACAGGGCCCTGTAGGTTTGGATTTCTTTTTCCATTAATAATAAAGATCTCCATTTAAAAACTTAATTTCATGTTTACTTGTATTATCTTTGTCTAATATTTAAATTTGTTTGTTGATCTAAAACATTTAAGAGTGACAAACATGCAAATGAATGGGAAATCAAGAAGGGTCAGAATATTTTCACACGATTATATACATATATATTCACATCTAGATTACAATATATTACAATTCATTTATGGCTGGTATTTAAAAAAATGCTGCAAAGTAAGAATCCTTTCACAAAGGGAAGTGTTAAATGCTTGTATTTAGTTAATTGATAAAAAGAAAGTGAATGAACGGAAGATAGATCTTTGATATTTTATTTGACCAACTTTTTCTTCCAGAACAGTATCCAAAACAGTATCAATACTCTTAGACACATTTGCATTTGGCATGAGGTTGTTTGTTGAAGATAATTTTTAATGGTAGTGGCTGTATGTTTAATTTGCTGTCCTGCAGAATAAACTTGGAGCCAATCAGATGCCTTCCTGATGGCATTGTAAGTTGAATAAATATCTGCTTGTTGTCTCAGTGCTGAGACCACCAATAAATAGGAAACATTGAGAACTGTAGATATAATGGTCAGCCAAAGAAAGTGTGGCATTTTTGGGAGGTGAGCGAAGCCATGCAAAGCATTAGTCCACTCAGAAATGGTGTTGGTGAATGTCACGAACCCCTGACCGCTTTCACCAATATGTCAGGGATCCACACCGTGCCCGTCACCCCTACGTCACGGATTGGGGTGACTTTAGGCTAACAGATGGCTATTACATGTGCAGGGGGCTTATCTTAGTTATCCCTCCACTGCTACAATGTGATAAAAAACACACACAAGGCTATTGACCTCTTATTTTACAGCAGGGGCTTATTTTAGGTATCCCACTGCTCTTCGATATACCGTGAACTGCAGGGATCTATGAATATCCCGCTTACAGTTCCACTTAAACCTTGCAGCTCTCTGGCGCCCCCCTTACTGTCAGGCCAGATTAGGTACTGCACCCAGGGTAATTAGTCGCCAGAAAGGCTGCCTGCTATGTACTGGCTATTGGGCACGCTTCAGCGATGCGATAAACTACTCCCACTCAGGCAGGAACAATAATTATCAACGCCGCAGTCGCTACAACACCCAAAAGCCTGCACGGTATTGCTGCCACCAGCTTCGATTAAACGGGTCCGAATCTAACCCAACACAGTAGCGTAATTCCCTTCAAGAGACAGGGTACGTTTTAGAGCAGGAGAACGAATCTAGTATTAATTATTATACTCCATAAAGTTTAGGCAGTGCTTTATCAAAATATTTTACAAAGATGTTACAACAGAAACAATTGCAATTATGTACAAGGTAATTATAAAAAAAAACAGGGATTACAATAAGAAAATAACACTTACATGTGGTCAGATCATTTGTGGCAACCAGGCTAGTGGAGTTTCCATCTGTCCCAGTGCATTAGTAGGTCTGGGTAGGCTCACACAGACTGACAGACTGACAGACAGACTGACCCTTGCTGGAGTCTGGCCAAAAAACTTATAGCTGCAGCCTGTGACATCACCAAAAGGGGTTGAGTTAAGATTGCCCTCCCCTTTCTTCAGTTTAGGTAAATCTAACACAAGTTCTTCTAATGCTTGTATCTCTGCTCCAGAACATGTCATAGTCATTAGGGTTGAGCGACTTTTGCTTTTTTAGGATCGAGTCGGGTTTCGTGAAACCCGACTTCCTTGAAAGTCGGATCGTGTGAAATCGGCCGATTATTGTGAAAAGTCGGGGGGCCGACCGAGACACGAAACCCAATGCAAGTCAATGGGGATTTTTTCTCTCTCTCTCTCTCTCTCTGTGCAAAGCATAGATTGTGTTGTACTGTGAAAATCACTACATCCCAAACGGTATTATGACTCTGTGACGCCGCAAAAGCAAGCCGGAAACTATGTCATCGCGCTGCCCACACTCCTTCATTGGCTGAAAAAAATGGCGGGGAAAGCGTCATACGAAACGCGACTTTGGCGCGAAGATCGCCAACCGCGTGGCCGACTTTTGAAAATGACCGATCCGTTTCACTCAACCCTAATAGTCATAACAAACCCAGCGTTCATCTCGTATTAACGTTGGCATTCTAATGAGATCAAATATGTCCTATTTGGGATGCATAATTACAGAGAAATCCAAACTCTTTACCTGATGGAGTTAGAAGCTCATGTTTAGTGTGATGGATAGATGCTCCGATGGACTTTAGCAATCTCTATTTAAGATTCTCTTAGCCCCAGTTATTGGGCCAATATCTCACAATAATGGAACAAAGGACTTCCATAGATTTTGGAGCCATTTTTCCCAGTTCCAGCTAGTAGAGTTGGGAGGGGGCGAGTAACTTTCGTCTAGCCTGGAATTTATGACACCAGGGCCATAAAACCCCCTTCTAACATACATTCCGAAGCACACAGAGAAACAAGGAGAACCAGCTAGAGAAGGGGGGGGTTAGCCCACAGCATGGGCTGACAGGAGAAACTAAACTTATATGATATTTCATACAATATCGTGACAGTGAAGGTTTATTTATATTGAGTGAATTGAATTTCAAAATGTTTGAATTTGTGTAGAAGCACAAATTTCAGGAAATTTGACTTGAACTTGATTCTCCACAATTTGATCCACTCATCTCTATTGCTCACCCAATCGCCTCCAAGTTTTTTCCAATCATTTGAAATTCAGTGCTTCCCCAAGTCCGATTGTCTTCCACAATTGGAACCTTAAGCTGTAACCTGTAATCTCACCTATTCAAGGAAGCCTACAGTCTGCAATAACCCTGTTGGCACCTCACTACCACTAGAACTGACCCAATCTATGGACCTCCTGTCTCCATCCCCATTAACCTGTAGATTTTAAGCCCAGGAGGGCAAGATCCTGTCCTCATCTGTACTATTTTGTCACTGTTAGTTTGTTCATTGAAAATTATGCTTGTATTTTGTATGGATTTTGTAGGGATTGTATGGGATGCTGTGTAAAATGTAAAGAAAAAAAAGAATACACTTATTTGGAAATGTTTTATGGATATATTTTACTTAATACAGAACATAGAGCACATAAGATCAGATGTTGGTAATTATGGAATACCATCAGGGAAGCTTTTAATTTGTTCCAATTTTATTCTGCAGCAGGCTCCTAAACAGTCAATTTAATTAAGAACTACCTTCAGTATAAAGAAGAAAAAGGAGTCTGGGAATTTATGATATAGCCCTGATCTGAACATCACGATGTGTGTGTAGGATTACATAAAGTGACAGAAGAATTTGCACTAGCCTATATCCACAGAAGATCTTTGGCAAGTTCTCTAAGATGTTTGGAACAAAAACTGCTAGAAATTGTATTTAGAAGAATTAATACTGATACTATTCTTAAGGCAAAGGGTGGTCACTCCAGTTATTGATCTGATTTAAATTTATCTTTTGTTAGTTCATTTGCATTTTGCTAATCAATAAAAATTAAGTATAAATACTTCTATTTTTGAAAGTATTCATATGTTGCATGTTTATCCACACTTGTCTAAAACTTTACCATATTACCGTTCGTCTATACAATCCAACTGCAAAGAAAACAGGAATGCAATAATATTGAAATCTCATGTAACCACCTACCTGGTCCTGGGACTGTATACTCTTATTATGGATATTCCTGACGTTCTGACCTGACTACCTGACTGTTCTATATGGTGACTTGTGTTGATTACTCCAACTGCATTTTTTGTTCTTTTAGCTTGAATTTCCTCTCATTGACTCCTATCAGTTTATCCTTTTCTCACAGGACACTACACCTCAGGGCTCTCTGTCTTGCTGCTCCCTTGTGGCTTTTACTTCATAAGTATATATACATTGATATATATTGTCACACTATTGTCTGGGTTGCCTTCCACACCCAGCTCAACACTGAAATTTTTTTTTGATTGTTGGGCCTATATGCATATGCCTTTTTTTCACCAATTTGGGGGACGCCCAATTTTGGCTGTTTATATGTTATAAGTGCTACATGCTTTTTGCATAATTCACCTTTATTGCATATGTATCAATACCAGGGATAGTTTCATACTTTTCAGTGTGGATACTTGGTACTTTGACCTTGTTTTTTGTATACATATCCACATGGATCCTATTGGTACCAGGGGTGTTGTATTGTTGTTTCCTGTCTTTTAAACATTTTTATCCACTGTGTGTTTCGTTTGTCAATAAAGCATTTTTGATATTTTTCCATATCTAGGTGTACACAATTTTCATTCATTGGCCTTTTTCTTCTTTCAAATTATGTAACCATATTTTATTCACAGCAGAAAATAGAAATCATATCAGCAGTTGAAGGTTTTTACTTTTCATCTGAAAAAATAAATCAATTAGAACTTAATGACAGCAGCACATCTCTCAAAAGTTGGGACAGGGCCACGTTTACTTTTGTGTAGAATCACCTCTTCTTTTTATAATAGTTTGTAATAAAGTCTGAAAAATGAGGAGACCAATTGATAGAGTTTTGGGAGAGGAATGTTGTCACATTCTTGTCTGATGTAGGATTCTAGCTGCTCAACAGCCTGGGTCTGATTTTTCCCTTCATAATACGGGAAATGTTTTCTATTGGTAAAAAGTCTGGACTGCAGGAGGCCAGTTCATCACCTGAACCCTTCTTGGTGAAAATCATTCTTTTGGTAATAGTGCAGTATGTGGTACAACAAGGCCATAACTGAAATAGCCATTGTCTCTATACAATGTGCAGCATTGACAGTGCCTTTGAAGATATGTAAACTGCCCGTGCTATGGTCGCTAATACAACCTTATAACATCAGAGATGCAGACTTATGAACTGTGTACTGCTGACAAGCTGGATTATGGCCTCAGTGGTTTCCATAAAGAATTTACATTTTTGATTCATTTAACCACAGAACAGTTTTCCATTATTTCTCAGTACGTTCTAAATGAGGTTTAATCCTGAGAAGACAGCAGAGTTTCTGGATTGTGTTTATACAGCTCTGGCAAAAATTAAGAGACCACTGCAAAATGTTCAATTTGTCTGATTTTTATCTTTATAGGTATATTTTTGAGTAAAATGCAAATTGTTCTTTTATTCTATAAACTACTGACAACATGTCTCCGAATTTCCAAGCAATAAATTTTGTATTTAATTTCTGAAAACGAGAAATGGTCAAAATAACAAAAAAATGCATTGCTTGCAGACCTCAAATAATGCAAAAAAAAAAAAGCTAATAATCATTTAGAAACAACAATACTAATGTTTTAACTCAGGAAGAGTTCAGAAATCAATATTTTGTGGAAAAAACATGATTTTTATTCACAGCTTTCATGCGTCTTGGCATGCTTTCCACCAGTCTTTCACACTGCTTTTGGGTGACCTTATGCCGCTCCTGGTACAAAAATGTAAGCAGTTCTTCTTTATTTGATGGATTGTGACTATCCATCTTCCTCTTGATTACATTCCAGAGGTTTTCAATGGGGTTCAGGTCTGGAGATTGGGCTGCCCATGGCAGGTATTTGATGTGGTGGTCCTTCATCCACATCTTGATTGACCTAGCTGTGTGGCATGGCGCAATGTCCTGCTGGAAAAAACAGTCCTCAGAGTTGGGGAAAATTGCCTGAGCAGAAGGAATCAACTGTTTTTCCAGGATAATCTTGTATGTGCAGCGCCCCAGAGTCCTGGTCATTGCAGTACTGATGCTCCGCCGCTAAGGGGGGCTATGGTACGTCTGATGGCACTGAAGGAGTTCACCTGACCAGGTATCACAGACACCAATACACTTCACAGTCTGCCCTCCAGGGGGAGCTAAGGGTGCTATGTATTAGGCCACTCCTCACAATCTGGTAAAACTGGGGGTTAGATAGGAAGTTAGTCAGAAGCTGACTGGGTTGGAACCAGGCAACATCCTGTGGCAGAGGGTGTTGCAGGGGAAGATTCAGGGGGGTCCCTGTCAGGGGTGGGATCCTGACAGAGGCCTAGCAAACAGGAAAGAACGTTACGGGACCGCACCTGCACTTCATCGCGGCGGTACCCCAAGAAAGGACATGAAGCGAGGTTTATTGTGCTGAGTGAGAAACGAGATCAATGCAACAAGGAGAAACACCAGTAGGAGTCGTGCTGTAAGACGAGGCAACATCCTACTGAGGCGCGTAGCCAGAAACGCCGAGGAAGTATTGAGCTCCAGGCCTTACTTCAAACCTACGGCAGGACAGTCAGTTATAGGCGGGCTGTCTCATTCAAATCACCTAAGAAGACATAGGGGGCAACAGTTGGAGAGGGGCGACACTAGGGTCCCGGAAGAGCTCCGAACCTACCCGTCATACGGGTGCGTCCTAGCCATATCATCTGGGGGGACGAAGAAGAACATCAAAATCGAGTTGTGAGGGAACTTCAGAAACAGACACAACAGTTGTGGGGACTATCCCGTAAGCACAGCAGGGGAGGACCACAACACACAAGCGCTAGAAGGTAGGCACAGATTTCCACCTGCAAAGGGAACTCTGGAGGTGCCATCGGACCGGCCGGACTCCCGCAGCCCGGTTAACCGTATTCCGGACTGAGGATCCTGAAGCCTTCAGTAAAGAGGCAAAGAGAATGCAACCTGGAGTCCTCGTTATTTACTGCGACCTGCACCGCACCACAACCTCATCACATTCTCAACTTTCACTGGACACCCCTCAGCAGGGTCATGGACTGGGCCCAGCCACCGTGACAACTCCAGAACCGAGATGTAGCGGCCCGGTACCGGGTGCCCCTCGGCCCTGCGGCAGTGGGGGCACTCCAACTTGGCGTCACAAACAGGATCTACTTAAGTCTGAAGAATCAGGTCTTGTGTGCCTTGGAACTGTGATTTATTGTACTTGGACTGTGACTTATTGCAGAGACTGTGCATTGCCATTTGCCGCCAAAAGTTCCCGCCAAAAACCGCCGCCATCGCGGCATCATGTGGCGTGCCGGAAGAGCGGGGCGTGTCGTCGTGGGAGTAGCTTGGAAGAATGGCGCGAAAGTTGAGCCAGCCCCCCACAAGTACTACTATGTTCGGGAGATATGCCCTTCAATGAGGGAGGTCTGCCTCCTAGTCTGGGATGGCGGCGGGAAGAGGAACCGCCCTCCGGATGGGGAAAGACCGGAAACCCTGGACGACACGGGGCAGAGTCAGATTGGCAAGATGACGAGTGAAGGTTGCCCAGAAGAGGGGGAGAAGGCCCGCACCAGTCCCAGCCAATGGGAGCTTAGCAAACTTTCACCAGGCTGCGAGGACCGGGAAATTCTCGGGGCGGAAGTGGAGGAGCTATGCCGTCTGCTTCGGAGTCTGTGTCGGCGAAAAGCCGCTACCAGTGAGGAGCCGCGCCACCCCCAAGTGCTGGCCCAGCAAGCTGAGGAGAGGAGGATTGACGCCGGGGATACCGCGGAGGCGGATGGCGCCAATAACCCGGCCCGGGCGGCCGAAGAGCCCCTGCTTGTGGACATAGACTCCCCTCCCCCCAGACCACCCGGACGGGTGTGTAGCCGCCTTGAATGTGAGCAGCCGTGGGAGACGCTAAAGACCGCCGATGTCCCCTTACGGCCCACTGCACAGCCCATGAACCTCCAGGGTGAGTGGGTGACCTTCAAGTGGACCCGCGCTACCACCAACTTGATCGGGTTCCCTGGAGAGGTTCAGCCCGAGGGGGAGAGCATCGAGGTTATCCATCAACGGGAATATCGCCAGCAGCTACGCCGACAGGAGGAAGAGTGAGCCCGTAAGAAGGAACTCCGCCGAGAGGCCGAGCGGGAAAAGGACCTCCAGGCCAAAATCCAAGTTAGACGGGTGACTGAGGAAGACTGGGGCCCGCAGCGCTATGGAGTCATCGGCACTTTCCGGATGCAGGGAGGTTGGGGCTTCATTAAAGAGCCCGGTCTCGCCTTGTAGGTATTCGTGAAACGGCGGGACGTGGAGGGGCATCTCATCGAGGGACACCCAGGCTGGGATCTTTACCCGGGGGACCGCGTTCGGTACACCCGCCACTGGGGAGACAAAGGGTGGTATGCTTTGCACGTGCGCAAGTACAAGCCAGAAGTGACTGTGCCACCTTCCTATGATTTCCCGGGACCGGAGGTCATTGCTCCAATCTCCTTGTGTGCCAAATGCCTGCAGACCATCACCCCGAGGAGAACCGTGAGTACACAGACCCCCATTAAGGGTGCGGATGCACTCTATGTGGTAGCCGGCGATGGGCAGTACCCACGGAAGCCACCCCCAGACTTAGAGGAATAAACCTCGATACCACGGAAATGTATATAGTTGATTGTTTATCGTTTTGCTCTGCTGCTACAACCCGTCTAGGGTTAACTCTTAAAGGGATCCCTTAGTTTACCCGGGATCCCTATTTTGCCTTTTTGCTTTTGTTTTTGTTTCTTGTTCATCATTGTTGAAAAGAACTGCTGGATCATGAACACTGCATGATTACAAACTTATTGTAAATAGTTTGCACCTTCTTAAAGGTGCCCTCTACTGGTTTTACAAAGGAAAGGACACTTTGCGAAGAAACTGTTCTTGGAAACAGCACCGGAGTCCTTGCTGTACACGAACTTACAGCTTGAGAAGTTGCACTAACTCCGAGAGACTTGGTCCCTTCTTAAAGGGGACGTTCAACGGTAGCACTTAAAGTCGAATAACGCTTACATGTAAAAGTTATATGTAGTTAGCTAGTTAATTGTAAGAAATGTTTAATAATGTGTTAGAAAATGAGGACAGGAAGTGAACCCGTACGGGGTTAGTCGGTGAGTCCTCCTAGGAGCCATACAGAGATGGCTCAGTGATCTTGAACTGAGAGAAGGTTGATAAGTTCTATACTGTGTATAGTAGCAGAAAGGCAGTAGGCCCGGGCGGAAAGGGGCGGTCCTGCAACAGAACGAGAGGCAGTAGGCCTGGGGCAGATAGATAGGTGGTCCTGCAGATGTAAAGGTGGGAAATGAAGAAAAGTTGATTAGCCTTATAGTGTTTTATAAGAAGGTCTTTAGTGGATTCAGTGTGTACGTCCTTAAAGGCAATGTTAAATTATTATTCAGAAATTGCACTAAGTAGAATACCCGGTTGGGTAAGAGAAGTTATTTATAGTGTGTTATTTAAAATATTTAACCATGTTTGTAACGTTCAAGTGTCCTCACCTCCCATAAAGGGAAGCTCTGTTCAAGTTTACTTGTTATTGCATTTCAAAATTGTATGTCTTTTTGCTGACATGTATTGTTGTTTTCTTCCCAGTCCAGGAGTACTGGGCTTAACCGGGGGGGAGTGCAGTGCCCCAGATTCCTGGTCGTTGCAGTACTAATGCTCCGCCGCTAAAGGGGGCTATGGTACGTCTGATGGCACTGAAGGAGTTCACCTGACCAGGTATCACAGACACCAATACACTTCACAGTCTGGCCTCCAGGGGGAGCTAAGGGTGCTATGTATTAGGCCACTCCTCACAATCTGGTAAAACTGGGGGTTAGATAGGAAGTTAGTCAGAAGCTGACTGGGTTGGAACCAGGCAACATCCTGTGGCAGAGGGTGTTGCAGGGGAAGATTCAGGGGGGTCCCTGTCAGGGGTGGGATCCTGACAGAGGCCTAGCGAACAGGAAAGAACATTGTGGGACCGCGCCTGCACTTCATCGTGGCGGTACCCCAAGAAAGGACAAGAAGCGAGGTTTATTGTGCTGAGTGAGAAACGAGATCAACTCAACAGGGAGAAACACCAGTAGGAGTCGTGCTGTAAGACGAGGCAACATCCTACTGAGGCGTGTAGCCGGTGGCCGGAAACGCCGAGGAAGTATTGAGCTCCAGGCCTTACTTCAAACCTACGGCAGGACAGTCAGTTATAGGCGGGCTGTCTCACTCAAATCACCTAAGAAGACATAGGGGGCAACAGTTGGAGAGGGGCGACACTAGGGTCCCGGAAGAGCTCCGAGCCTACCCGTCATACGGGTGCGTCCTAGCCATATCATCTGGGGGGACGAAGAAGAACATCAAAATCGAGTTGTGAGGGAACTTCAGAAACAGACACAACAGTTGTGGGGACTATCCCATAAGCACAGCAGGGCAGGACCACAA
Organism: Ranitomeya variabilis; assembly: GCF_051348905.1. Classification (NCBI taxonomy): domain Eukaryota; kingdom Metazoa; phylum Chordata; class Amphibia; order Anura; family Dendrobatidae; genus Ranitomeya; species Ranitomeya variabilis. The sequence goes on along the minus strand of NC_135237.1, from coordinate 265,345,269 downwards.
CACACAAGCGCTAGAAGGTAGGCACAGATTTCCACCTGCAAAGGGAACTCTGGAGGTGCCATTGGACCGGCCGGACTCCCACAGCCTGGTTAACCATATTCCGGACTGAGGATCCTGAAGCCTTCAGTAAAGAGGTAAAGAGACTGCAACCTGGTGTCCTCGTTATTTACTGCGACCTGCACCGCACCACAACCTCATCACATTCTCAACTTTCACTGGACGCCCCTCAGCAGGGTCACGGACCGGGCCCAGCCACCGTGACAACCCCAAAACCGAGACGTAGCGGCCCGGTACCGGGTGCCCCTCGGCCCTGCGGCAGTGGGGGCGCTCCATATGCGGCTTGATTCATAAGTCCTTCCAAAGAGCAACCTCCCCAATTCCAGCTTTGCTGAGGCATCCCCAGATCATCACCAATCCTCCACTAAATTTCACACTGGGTGCAACCGTGCAAGACACTGTGGCTTGTATGCCTCTCCAGGTCTCCGTCTAACAATTAGACCACCAAATGTTGATCCAGGGATGCTTCAGTAAGGCTGGAATTGGGCAGGTTAACCTTTTCAAAGGACATATGAATCAAGTCGCATACAAGGTTATCCTGGAAAAACTGTTGATTCCTTCTGTTCAGGCAATGTTCCCCAACTCTGAGGACTGGTTCCCAGTCGACACTATTTTCCCAGTGTGCCCTCCCCTTGTTACATAAGCACATGTTACAAAATATCAACCATGCTCTGGCTAACACAGTCACAGGGAAGGTCCACGCAACCACAGACAAGTGGACAAGTTCTTGTGGACAGGGATGATACAATTCCCTGACCGCACACTTGGTTAACCTGGTGGAGTCTGGGATATGACACATCTTACACACACCAAGAATAGCGGGCCCAACTTCCATCAGGGTCAGTCTCCTTGCATTCCAGTTCCTGTCTCTCCTCCTCCTCATCCTCACTGGAACTAGACTCTTCATCACTACCCAGCTGGGAAGTCTGCAGCACTGCTTTGGCAAAGCAGCAGTATGCTCTGCTGAATCTAGGTGATAAAGCTCACAACGCAGCCGAGCTGTTGAAAGGGTAAAAGAACAGACTGATCAGTGGCTTTCCCCACTGAACCTCCAAGCAGGTCTGGTGGTGTGTGATAATGGCTGTAACTTGGTGGCGGCTTTAAAGCTCGGCAGCTGGTACACTTTCCATGCATGGCCTACATGCTGAACTTGGTTGTACAGTCATTTTTAAAAACATACCCTGATTTGCTGGACCAACTTGTCAAGGTATGTTGTGTCAGCGCACATTTCTAAAAGTCATCTCAGGCTTTCGCTGATCTAGCTTCGCTACAGCAGTGCTTTAATTTGCCTTGTCACTGACTGATTTGTGATCTGCCCACACACTGGAATTCAACTTTTCATATGTTGGCAAGGCTTAGTGAGCGGCATAGAGCAGTGTCAGAATTCTAGTTCCTCAGAGTAACACTCAGTCCCCACACAAAACAAGTGCTGAGTGGGTGTGGATCGCTGACATACAGTATGTGAAGTTCTCCAAAACTTTGAGTACTGCACCAAGATGGTGAGTGCTGATGACGCTATTATCAGTATAACCATCCCGCTGTTCTGTCTATTAAAAAGTTCACTGCAGAATCTCAAAGAGGAAGCTTTCAATGCCGAGCAGATGACTATGGAGCAAAATTTTACAGTGGCTGATACCACACAGCCCAGCCTCACACAATGTTCTCAGCCACATTGTTTGATGACAATGAACAGGAGGAGTAGGAGCATGAGAAGGAACAGGAGTTTTTGGTCTGCACTACGGAGGGGACTCCCAATCCCAGATTAATACCTGTCCAGCAAGGATGCCCTTAAGAGAAGGAGGAGACAATGCATCGAGAGGAGGAGAGGATGGCTAGTGTTCTTCCTGGTGAGGACACAGAAATTTTGACACTTTGTAGTTTGGCACACATGGCAAAGTTCATGTCCAGATGACTTTCCGAAGACCCTACCATGAAACACATTTTGCCTAACATGAAATTCTGACTGTGCACCTTTCTTGACTCACGGTACAAAGAGAAATTTCTTCCTCTCATGTCGGAGGCAGGCGTGCTATTTTCAGTGCATGCATGCCAGAAGGCCATTGTGGAAGACTTGCTAAAAAGAGTACCTCAGACACTGTGGCTGGCAAAGGTATCCGCTCTTTTCACCGACAAGTATTAGGGTATGTGCACACGCTGTGGATTTTGCCGCGGATCCGCAGCATTTCCGCAGCTGCGGATCCGCAGCAGTTTCCCATGAGTTTACAGTACAATGGAAACCTATGGGAAACAAAATCCGCAGTGCACATGCTGCGGAAAAAAATGCGTGGAAACGCAGCGGTTTATTTTCCACAGCATGCCAATTCTTTGTGCGGATTCCGCTGCGGGTTTACACCTGCTCCAATAGAAATCTGCAGGTGAAAACCCGCAGAGGAAACCGCAAAAGAAACCGTGATAAATCCGCAGGTAATCCGGGGTAATCCTTTGTTTACTGTGCCCCCATTATACATGGATCCACTGTGATGTGCATATTTATCCGGGGGATTCCTTTTTTCCTATTATACACGGGCATATCCGGCTTTGCCTGTATTAACGGTGCGCCTGCGCAATTCCGCCGCCACCATATTCACTCCCGGATCTTTTTCTAAGTATAAACTTAACCGGGGGATTCCTTTCCTCTGCACTCCTTGACATGCGCAGTTCCATCATTCAGGATCATGTTACCCATATTGTGATCCTGGTAAGGGACAGGCCGATATTTCCGGTCATGCGCAATGGATCTCAATTCTGGCGCGAGGTTTAATGGTAAACGCTGTTACTAGCAGGTGCAGGCAGTGGGCTATTTTAGAAGGTTATATAGGTAATGGGGGTGGACATACAACACCGTGCATCATTAACAAGGGAGGACTGACTCCGAAGCTTCGGCTACCAAGCCTGCTGCACTAAAACTGCAAAAAGCTAAGTACCATCGGTCTAACTAAGCATTGCAACAAGGCCAAGCATTATTGGCATTGCTTTATTTATATACTCCTGATGAACCTCAGTGGAGGGGAAACGCGTTGAGTGTTGTTTTTGTTGCATTATCGTGGCATGCAGTGTGCATTCATACTGGAGTTTATTGCATTATCTATGGATGGGTATGTGTTGCTTTTTTCTGACCTATTATGGTCACTTTGATATGGCTGAATCCATCTCCAGCTGGCTATTGTTATAGGATCATATGAGTTGCTGCTATTATATGGATATGATATTTTGCTCTTATACAGGGCACTAATTAGCGTATCTGATCTAGTTCCTGGCTTATACTTGAGGATCGTTTATCATTAATGGGATTAAGATAAGTTAAGTCTATTACCATCTTCTATTCTGTTTCATCTATCTGTAGGTACTGTATATCATATTTTGACTTCTGCCTAGAGTATTGACAGCATTATAGTCAGATATCCATACAAGAAAGACATCTGTTTAAACACTCTGCAAGCAGTACTATTTAGGTCAGCAGCAATCTATGAGCTAGCTAGGGCATTAGTCAAGCCACAATTTTCTTCCTATCTAACTGTACCATTTGGAAGATAAACAATACATACTTCTCCTTTAAACTATCCTATGCACCCTTGTAACATCTTTAATCACTCCCCTGCCATCTGTTGGGCATAATAGGGCAGAAAGGGAGAGCCGCCGACGAGTGGGGGCGCCACAGCGCAGGTTACAGGGTGCCAACCTCCGCTGTCAGGCAGGGTGAGATAGGATATATAGGGTCAGGCACCTCCCTGGGTGCCTCTGTATTTTAGTTTATTAGTGTTGGTGTTTTATTCACATATTGTTGTATTTTAGATATTTATTAATAAAAATCAAGTTTTATGCTACACATTAGAGTTTAGTAATCATACTACCCCAACCCTAGACCCCAGAGGGGAATGGGCAGCACTCCATCAAATTAGTATAGCATAACAATCCTTTTACAGGATCAAGAAGTGCCATAAAGAAACAAATTGTGTACAATATGACAATTTTTATTTAAATATACAACACAAAAACATATATAATAATATAATAAAATTGGTGCCTCAAACCAAATACCGGAGGCTGGTGGGCAAAGTGGATTATAATTTTAACATCTTACACAAAAATTGTGATTATGGGGACAGAAAAACATTGAGAATCAGACACCTAGTGTATTGCAATCTTTATAGGAAGGGAAACTCACAAACCGGGAAAATTAGCCACGAGTTTGAAATAGGTGCTGAGGTTGTAATTACCTCAAATCCACCAGACACCCCTTTCCAACTCTGAACAGAACAGTAAAGAACATAAGGTCAGATCATCTTCATATTACCTAATATGCAGTCCCACACACAAATCCACTGCCAAAGATTAACCGAGCCTCCGGACCCCTACGCACGTTTCGCTGTCGCTTCTTCCTGGGGACGCTATATTGACGACGTCTTGATCTTTTGGAAGGCTGACACCTTGTCTTTTGATAGATTCATATGTGAACTTAACATTAACAACATTGGTCTCAGGATGATGTTGTACGAATTATAGGCAACTATGACAAATGTTCCTCTGAAATAAGGGACATCATTCTCAGGCATTGGGACATTTTAAAGGCCGATAAAGAAATCTGTGACTTTTTGCCCGACATTCCGGCCATTACCTTCAGAAGGGGCAGATCCATTGGTGACCAGTTGGTCCACAGTGTGTATACATCCATACCTAAGGAGAACACATGGCTGGAAAGACGAGAACTGGGCACATTTAGGTGTGGAAAATGTTCTTTCTGTAAATATGTATGTGTCTGTAAGCAGTTCAGTAGTGACTCGACCGGCAAGGTCTATCAGAACAGACACTTTGCGAGTTGTAGAACATCAGGTGTCATATATCTGCTCAAGTGCTCATGCCCTCTTAACTATGTGGGCAAAACTAAGAGGGAACTAAGGAGGAGGATTGGGGACCATATCGGTGATATTCGACACGGGAGGGATACCCCTGTGTCGAGACATGTTAGAGAATCACATGGGGGGAGTCTGGACTCCTTTACTTTTAGTGTCGTTGAGGTAATTGCTCCATCAATAAGAGGAGGGGATTGGAACAAGACCATTCTACAAAAAGCACAAAAGTGGATATATAGATTACGATCTATGCCTCCAGATGGTCTAAATGAACAATTACAATTTGGATGCTTCCTTTGATATCTATGTATGTATTCACTGGAGGTGTTCTTAGATGTTCGTAAACATGGTGTCTTCATTTGGCCTGCAAAACTATGGAAACCTGGTCACATTCATCAGCCATGATTGGCAAGCGTGACATAATGCATTTTATCCTACTATTGGATTTCTTTGATTTGTGGAATTGGTGCCCTGGTATTTTTCTTGGGTACAATAACATTCTTCATAATATCTCCTCCACCCCCTAGGTTTAAGATCAAGCTACATGGGCAATATCAAGGATCCCCCCTTTTTTCCGGATATTTATCTGTCTGGTTATTGTGCAGTTTAATAATGATATTATTATTGGAATTTTCTATCATTAAAGCATGTTATCGTAGCCCTACAGTCCCACTGTTGCCAATAGAGTGGGACACTTTTCTATTTTGTCTTTTAGCTATTATCTTCTGGTATCCGGAGCATGCGCGTCTCTATCATGAGTCACTGTTATTTCCGGACCCATTGTGATGTGCATATTTATCCGGGGTAATCCTTTGTTTACTGTGCCCCCATTATACATGAATCCACTGTGATGTGCATATTTATCCGGGGGATTCCTTTTTTCCTATTATACACGGGCATATCCGGCTTTGCCTGTATTAACGGTGCGCCTGCGCAATTCCGCCGCCACCATATTCACTCCCGGATCTTTTTCTAAGTATAAACTTAACAGGGGGATTCCTTTCCTCTGCACTCCTTGACATGCGCAGTTCCATCATTCAGGATCATGTTACCCATATTGTGATCCTGGTAAGGGACAGGCCGATATTTCCGGTCATGCGCAATGGATCTCAATTCTGGCGCGAGGTTTAGCGGTAAACGCTGTTACTAACAGGTGCAGGCAGTGGGCTATTTTAGAAGGTTATATAGGTAATGGGGGTGGACATACAACACCGTGCATCATTAACAAGGGAGGACTGACTCCGAAGCTTCGGCTACCAAGCCTGCTGCACTAAAACTGCAAAAAGCTAAGTACCATCGGTCTAACTAAGCATTGCAACAAGGCCAAGCATTATTGGCATTGCTTTATTTATATACTCCTGATGAACCTCAGTGGAGGGGAAACGCGTTGAGTGTTGTTTTTGTTGCATTATCGTGGCATGCAGTGTGCATTCATACTGGAGTTTATTGCATTATCTATGGATGGGTATGTGTTGCTTTTTTCTGACCTATTATGGTCACTTTGATATGGCTGAATCCATCTCCAGCTGGCTATTGTTATAGGATCATATGATTTGCTGCTATTATATGGATATGATATTTTGCTCTTATACAGGGCACTAATTAGCGTATCTGATCTAGTTCCTGGCTTATACTTGAGGATCGTTTATCATTAATGGGATTAAGATAAGTTAAGTCTATTACCATCTTCTATTCTGTTTCATCTATCTGTAGGTACTGTATATCATATTTTGACTTCTGCCTAGAGTATTGACAGCATTATAGTCAGATATCCATACAAGAAAGACATCTGTTTAAACACTCTGCAAGCAGTACTATTTAGGTCAGCAGCAATCTATGAGCTAGCTAGGGCATTAGTCAAGCCACAATTTTCTTCCTATCCAACTGTACCATTTGGAAGATAAACAATACATACTTCTCCTTTAAACTATCCTATGCACCCTTGTAACATCTTTAATCACTCCCCTGCCATCTGTTGGGCATAATAGGGCAGAAAGGGAGAGCCGCCGACGAGTGGGGGCGCCACAGCGCAGGTTACAGGGTGCCAACCTCCGCTGTCAGGCAGGGTGAGATAGGATATATAGGGTCAGGCACCTCCCTGGGTGCCTCTGTATTTTAGTTTATTGGTGTTGGTGTTTTATTCACATATTGTTGTATTTTAGATATTTATTAATAAAAATCAAGTTTTATGCTACACATTAGAGTTTAGCGGTGATCACAAGAAAAAATACTCTAATTATTTAACTTTATACTGTGATAGTTGATAAATCCGCAGTAAAAACCGCAGCGGTTTTTCACTGCGGATTTTGCAAATCCGCTGCGGAAAATTCTGCATTGGAATCCACAGCGTGTGCACTTAGCCTTACAGGGGAGGGCCACGCAGACCTGGCCAACTCAGGGTGTGAGAAAATGTCTCCCAACTGGGCCATCTTCTTGAGACCATCACATCAGCAAGAGCTACAGTATCTGTGGGTGTAACTATGACGAGGAGGGAGAAGTTGACCAAGATGGTAAAGGACTACTTAAGTGACCAAACCAGCATCCTTCCTGATTCTTCATTGCCCTTTTAATATTGATTGTCCAAGCTGCACACATGGCCCGACCTCGTCTTGTACGCCTTGGAGGTGCTGCCATGCCAAGCTGCAAGTGTCTGTGCGAGTTGTTAGTTCTGCTGGAGCAATCATAAGGGATAGGCGCACACATCTGTCAATGGAAAATGCAGACAGGCTGACTCTTCTTAAATTGAATGAGGGATGGATTTTTTTATTGTGTTGTCCTTTTCGCAGCTTCTTTAAGTGTATATTTGGTAGCCTTATGTTTTGGTAGCCTCATTTTGGAACATCTGTGCATTAATATGATCCACACAATTCTTCAGATTTCAGCCTTACACAGAAAAATAATATGAGGAATGAAACATGCTTTATATATATATATATATATATATATATATATATATATATATATATATATATATACTGCGATTTCAAAAATCTTACCCACACATCCCTTTATAAAGGGAAATTCAACATAATACCTCTGTTAGCATACGCCATATACTACTCAAATACACAGCACTCCATTAGGTGGGCAGAACGCCTGGGTATAAAATCTGTGTCTGACGGTGAATCCACTGGCCCTTCCCCGGGTTACGTCATTCCCTCTCTGCTGTCCAGGAAGGAGGCGCTGAGGCACTCCTTCCATAACGTGCAGCTGCACAGACACAACAGTCAGCAATCACATTCAGTTCATTGTCCCAGTGCAGGGTTTATTTGTCCCTTGTCAGCATACATGTATGTTCACAAATAGTTAGATAAGGCATAATTATTCGTTAGCAATTTAAATTGTCCAGTGCTGGACAAAGACCATTGCTGACTTTTCCAGGCTCCTAAATTAGATTTCTGCCTCTTTACCAAACTGTTGCTTCCCTTACATTTTCTAAATTTGGGTCCTCACAAAAAATGGTGGTGGGTTATTGGCCAGTTTATGTACATTCTAAGCATGTCTAAGAGACTGAGTTAATACGCTTCTCAGCGGGCACCATACCCACATAGGTAAGCACTATACGTAGCACTTTCATAAGCACTCTGCACTTTATCACAGCGCTAACACATTTTTTTGGTAATTTGACACTTTGCATTTAACTGGGAAATGCTGTGTTTTTGCGATTTATTGCAGAACTGTTTTGTATGCTATGCTATACAGGCTCTCATATTCTGTCTGCACAATCTATTAACTGAGTGTTTTTTGCTACAGAGTGCAAATACTGTATCATATGGTACTGCTGTTTCTGTTTGTTGTGTCATCACCAATTAACCATAATTTTTACTGAGATTTTATGGCTTTTTGTATTGTTTAATAAAGTTATATACATTTTTTCACTAATACTAGTATTTTGGAATATATTTTGGGGCGTCATACTCCGGTGGTCTCTATAGGTATGCAACCTTACAAATCTTGGAACATGGTAACTGCCACGTTAAAGCCTTTACCTGAGCTCTGCAGCACTGCCTGCCACCTGAGTAATATACTTAATATACTCCACAGACCTCGGCACTCTCTTGCAAATTTATACTGGACAAATAAGGTGGTATTGTCCCAGTATGTAAAATTTGTAAAATATGGGAGCTATCTTCCAAATAAGACGGGAGTTTAGGGCATAATTTTTGTAGATGACAATCTACAAATTTAGATAGGTTGGCTGTGAGACCTCCTATTACTGAAATTATAGGTCTCCCCAGTGGATGGACTGGATCTTTATGTCCTTAGGTAGATAATAAAAATATGGAACTCTGGGATGAGTAGTGTTAATAAAATCAAATTCATGCTTGTTTAAAAAACTTTTTTGAAGTCCTCCTTTAATTAAATGGTGCATCTCTTTAAGATAATTGTCTGATGGGTCCACCAGTAGTACTTGGTATGTGTGTTTGTCTCCCAATAGACGTAAAAGCTTTTTATTATAGTCAGCAATGTTTAAAATAAGGAGGGGGTATAGTTATTTTAAACACTGCTGACTATAATAAAGAGTCTTTTCGTCTATTGGGGGACACACACAGGTACCAAGTACTATCGGTGGACCCATCAGACAATTATCTTAAAGAGATGCACCATTTAATTAAAGGAGGACTTCAAAAAGGTTTTTTACCAAGCATGAATTTGATTTACATAAAGATTCAGTCCATCCAAACGGGATCTACAAAAATTATGCCCTAAACTCCCCTCTTATTTGAAAGATTGCTCCCATATTTTACAAATATTAAAAACTGTTCAATGGGAAGAGCATTTTATTATGGGAACTCTTGATATCACCTCCTTATGCACTATCATTCAACATGAAAAGGGCCGTGAAGCGGTCAAACATTTTATGTCCAAAAACGGTACTACATCTGAGGAGCAGATTGCCTTTGTTGTGGATTGTATAGAGTTTATACTAACCCTCAACTACTTTCGGTTTTGGATGCACTATTACACCCAGCAGTGGGGGACTGCCATGGGGAACAGGTTCACCCCCAGTTACGCCAACCTGTATGTGGGCAGGTGGGAGCAGGAAACCATCTACCAGGGTGGCTCAATACGGGTGAACCATGGTCCTATGGCAGCGTTTTATTGATGACATTGTTTTTATTTTGTCTTGTGGTCCCAATTTATTGTCTGATTTTATTAATGAATTAAATAAAAATCAATATTTTAAAAATTTTACAGCTACCACCAGCTAAAGAAATTAATTTTTTAGATTTCAACATTTTTATAGAGGAAAATACAATTCAAACTCAAACCTACCATAAACCCACAGATTCCAACAACTACATTTCTTTGAAAAGTTGCCATCTTCCGAGTTGGCTTATGAATGTCCCTAAAAGCCAATTCATAAGAGCTCATAGGAACTCTTCAAAACCGAATGACTTTGACGTAGAGGCTGATACTTTAATTGAATGGTTCCATCATAAAGGATATGATAAGAACTTGTTGACACAAACGAGAGAGCTGGGTGAAAAATTACCACGTGAAAAATTACTCCAACATAAGAAGAAAACCAGGAATTATTTGACAAATGAGGAAGTCCCTAATATAACTCAGTACAATTCCAACAGTAAAATCTTGAAAAGGATTGTATATAAACATTGGAGTATCCTAAAGGAGGATAAGGTAATTGGAGAATCATTACCAGAATGTCAAAGATTTATATATAGGAGGGCTAACAATTTGGGCAATATAATAGCCCCAACGATTTCCAAACCCCCTGTCAGGACTGAAGATGTTTTACCTTTTGTGCATTACTGCCCTTTTCCAAGATGGCGTCTTTGTTCTCATGTGCACTGTGTCTTCCTGCTATAAAACTCCACCCCAGCCTTAAGTCTGTGCTAGAGTATTCTGCCTTGCATCCAGCTCCTGACTTCTGATTACTCCCTGGCTATATACCTGCTCATGTGAACCTGTGTGGTGATCCTGCTACTCTGCTCTGAGTTCCTGCTGCATATACCAATTCCAGTAATCCTCCTTCATCTGCTGCTTGTGTTTACTTCCATCTGCATTTGCTGGACATGTAAGCTGTTTCTGCTCTGCAAGAACTTGAGACTATTACCCAGGCCTCCCTGGTTGAGCTAAGATATGATTTGAACTGCCTTATAAGCTTATATATCTGTGTTTGGACTAAGACAATGATTTATTCGTGTCAAGAATCCTCAAGAATAACTGTGCTTTATAGACTTTCTGCTTGATTTCATTTTCCTCTGAAGTTTCCTATAGACTGCTAAGCTGCGTTTAATATTTACACCAAGTGTTGTGGACTTGAGTTTCTCTCTGCACCTGTTTGAATCACCGTGTGATAATATAGACTTTACCACTTATAAAAGTGTGTCCTGTAGTTGTCTTGTTCCACGCAAAGAGTCTCCTGAGTTATCCCCTATAATTATTACAGGATACTCTAGCCATAAAAAAGGAGACTGCTGGAACAATGACTGCAGAGAGCAGATTAGAGCAGGTGTTTTCCATAATTAGATCACTGCAGAAAGATGTGGAAGGTCTGCAAAAGAAGTTTGGAAGCTTTGAACACAATCAACAAGTGTTTGGACAAACTTTGCAGGACTTAACCAACCGCATGGCAGCCCAGGAAAACAAACTTGCTGGCATAGAGTCCCAGTATGGACGGGCTTTTCAGGACATAAGCACGCAAATAGCTGCACAAGTGACTTTACCCTCTTGGCAACCGCCACCAGCTAGCCCACCTAAGCTGCCCCCATTCAGATTTAATGGTGATCGCGACAAATTTCGTGGTATTGTGAATCAATGTATGCTATATTTTGATGTGCATGCTGACCGTTTTCCTACTGATAGATCCAAAGTATTGTGTGTAATAATGCTACTGACCTCACGAGCGCTCGCCTGGGCGAATCCGATGATTGAGTCTCGTGATCCACGGTTAAATAACTTGGATGATTTCTTGGCCGCTATGGTATTAATGTTTGATGACCCTAATCGCCGTGCAACCACTGAATCTGCTTTGTTGTCTTTACGCCAGGCTAAACGTTCTGTTATTGAGTATGCCACTGAATTCAGGAGATTAGCGGTAGATACCAATTGGGACAGTTTTGCCCAATTGCCTATTTTTAAAAGGGGTCTGTCTAGTATTATAAAAGATGATCTAGCTCACTCTGAGTCACCACAAGAGCTAGAGACATTTATACAGCATTGTGTGCGCATAGACATTCGCCTTACTGAGCGTAGGCAGGAAAAATTTGCTGCATATGACCGTATTTCTAACTTTTCCCTTCCTTCCAAAGAGCCTGCAGGTAAAACCTCTCGGGAGGTCGAGGAGGTGCCCACGCAAATTGATTCCGTTCAGAGGCGCGAGATCAATGAGCGCCGGGAGCATTGCCTTCGTGAAAGTCTATGTTTCTACTGCGGCCAGTCTGACCACTTCTTGATCAATTGTCCTAAGTGTCCTAGACGGCTTAACAAGGTGCTAGCAGCAGTAGGGGAGTATGACAACTGTGATGATGAATCTGACATCTCTGAATGTAGCCTGCCTTTAAATGCTGTATCCCATTCACTTTCTATGACTTCACCTCCCAAGGAGCTGAAAGAGAAGAACTCTCACTGTTCTCTCCCTATTAAGATCCTGTGTTCAGGACAGTGGATTTCCAGTGCAGCTGTGATTGATTGACTCAGGTGCAGGTGGCAATTTCATGGATATCGCATTCGCCAAGGAACATGGTATTGAAATTCAGCAAAGAGCCTCGCCAATTACCATGGAAACAGTGGATGGGTCACCTTTAATCTCTGGGCCTGTGGATTAGGAGACCGTACTCCTTGAAATTTTGTTGGAGTCTAATCATCAGGAGCAACTTTCTTTCTTGCTAATTTCTTCTCCTCATTTCCTGTGATTTTAGGCATTCCTTGGTTGCGTTCTCAGGACCCAAGTATCAACTGGGAGACCAAGGAGATTATCTTCCCAACAAGGAGCAACTCAGCGTTAACAGAAGCTGTCCCTGAGTCCACGGCTACGGAACCACATGTACATTTCTTTACCTCCAGCATATAAAGAGTTCTCTGACATCTGTGAAAAGAAGAATGCAGATCAGCTTCCTCCACACAGGCATTATGACTGTCCCATTGAGCTGCTTCCTGGGGCAGCTATTCCTTTTGGTAACGTATACCCTTTGGCGGCACCTGAGCTTCAAGCCTTAAAGGAGTATATTGATGAAAATCTGGCCAAAGGCTTCATACGTCCTTCTTCCTCACCAGCAGGGGCACCTATATTTTTTTGGAAAAAAGAAGGATGGGACCCTGAGACCCTCTGTTGACTATCGGGAACTCAATAAGGTAACAGTACGAAACCATTACCCTTTGCCTCTGATTCCCGAATTACTGGAAAGAGTCCGCCATGCTAAGGTGTTCTCTAAACTGGATCTTCGTGGGGCTTATAATTTGGTGCATATTCGTCCAGGGGATGAGTGGAAGACAGCATTCCGATGCCGGTATGGACACTTTGAATCTCTTGTGATGGCCTTCGGGCTTTGCAATGCCCCTGCAATGTTTTAACACCTTGCTAATGACATTTTCAGATATTTGTTGGACCAGTTTGTGGTGATCTGTTTGGACAATATTCTAATCTTTTCTGACTCTCTACAGGAACATGAAGAACATGTCAAAGCTGTTTTAAGACGTCTGAAAGAGAACCATCTGTATATAAAGCCGGAGAAATGCGAGTTCTAACATTCTGAGATACAGTTCTTAGGTTATATCATCTCTCCCCAGGGGCTGAACATGGAATCTGGTAAGATTCAGGCTATCCTTGACTGGCCGGTACCCAAGAACGTTAAGGAGGTCCAACGTTTTATTGGTTTTGCAAATTTCTACAGATGCTTCATTCGAAATTTTTCTGATATTGTCCGTCCCATTACTTCCTTGACAAAGAAGGAAAAGCCCTTAAAGTGGTGATCACAGGCTCAAGAAGCGTTTGATTGGCTTAAGATCTGTTTCACATCAGCACCGCTGTTGATACACCAAGATCCAACACTTTCATTCATTGTGGAGGTGGACGCTTCTGATAATGCTTTGGGGGCTATTCTCTCCCAAAGAACTGGAGAGAAGCGTCTGCTACATCCTTGTGCTTTCTTTTCCCGTAGACTAACATCAGCAGAGAAGAATTACAACGTGGGAGACAAGGAATTTCTGGCTATTATTGCGGCTTTCAAAGAATGGAGGCATCATCTGCAAGGAGCTGCACAACAGATCATAGTGCTAACCGACCATCGCAATTTACAGTTCCTTAGATCTGCTAGATGTCTTTCTCCTCGCCAGGCTCATTGGAACTTATTTTTAAATCAATTTAACTTTGTTATCTCGTACCGTCCAGGTTCTCGTAAAGGAAGGCTGAAGCTTTATCCCGAATCCATGCTGCGGATTCCATACCTGGAGCCCTGTCCAAGACCATTCTATCTGATGCCAATTAAATCAGGGTTATCCACGATCAGGACTTGTGGAAGGAGTGCAGGGAGGCCTATGATGGTGATATATTTCTGGCCAACCCACCTGTGGATATTAATCTTGTCTTTAAGGGTGGCATGTGGTTCAGAGATCGACATATCTACGTCCCTGAGGTCCACCATCTGCAGATCCTCAAGTTGGTACATTACTCCAAGTTGGCTGGTCACAGGGGGGTACAGAAGACACAAGAGTTCCTGAGCCGATTCTTCTGGTGGCCAACTTGCCTGAAGGATACCAAGGACTACGTTCTCTCTTGCGAGGTATGTGCCCATTACAAAACTCCTCATGTGGCACCTACAGGTCTTCTACAACCATTACCTGTTCCATCCCGCCCTTGGGGGTCTATATCAACGGACTTTATTGTGGAGCTGCCTACATCGGGGGGCATGAATACAATCATGGTGGTAGTTGATCGCCTGACTAAAGCTGCTCATTTTGTTCCATGCACCGGCCTCCCCTCAGCTAAAGATACAGTGAACTTGGTTATACAGAATGTCTTTCGGTTGCATGGGGTTCCGGATGAGATCATCTCTGACCGTGGAGTACAGTTCACTTCAAGATTCTGGAAGGGGTTTTGCTCTGCACTCAATATTAATGTCTGTCTCTCTTCCGCTTACCCTCCCCAGACAAATGGTCAGACTGAGCGTACCAACCAGACGCTGGAACAATATCTAAGATGCTATGTCAGCCATCTCCAGGATGATTGGTTGGAGTTGCTGCCATTAGCCGAATTTTCATATAATAATTCTCAATGCGCCTCCACTAAATTTACACCTTTCTTTGCCAATCTGGGTTACCATCCATGTATTTTACCTAGGTCTCCAATTAGTTCTCCGGTTCCAGCAGTGGAGGAAAGGCTGACTGTGATGAGACAAAATCTGGAGGTTCTGAAGGAATCCCTGACCACAGCTCAAGAACGTGGTTAGCAACTAAGAATCTGAAGTTAAACGTTCCTTCACGAAAACTTGGACAGAAATTCATTAGCCCTTTAAAGATCAACGGTATTGTGAGCTCTGTGGCCTGCCGGCTGAAGCTGCCTAGGACTATGAAGGTACACCCAGTTTTTCATGTATCTTTACTAAAGCCTGTATCTCCTAATACCTTCCAGGGATGTGTTGTGCCACCTCCGCAGCCTGTGGTGATTGATGCCCATGTGGTGATATACGCCCAATGAGAGTAAGAATTGCAGAGCATTTGCACAATATTAGTAATAAATTCATGAGCCATCCTTTGTCACAACACTTTGCAAAGCATCATTAGGGTTCAATTAAAGATATCATAGTCACTGGAATCAAAATAGTTAAAAGGAGTTGGAGAAAGGGCAATTTTATTCACCAAATGTCACGAGAAGAGAGCAGGTGGATTTTTGAAATGAACACTCTTATACCCAATGGCTTGAATAGCAAAATAGAATTGTTTGCTTTCAATACATAATACAGGACTCCTACCAGCTGCATGACATATAAGTGCCCATTCTGCTAACCGGACCATCCCTGATGAAGGAATCAGTGTATTCCGAAACTAGTTGGATGTTGGTTTATTGTGCGCTCCATAGTCAGTCACGTGATTCATCACGTGACTGTGATGTCACGCAAGGTCCTGCAGCTCCTCTGCACCTTGCCGGCTTTACTATAGATCCCGTGCAAGCATCTACTGCACGTGGCAGCTTGATATTTCCCAGAGGGGCGTCAGTTACCGGCCGGAACGTCGCCCCAACTTCTTGGGTATCATTTTTCTTTTTTTTCCTTGCTCTGGACTCTGGTTATGATGCCATACCGTGGTGGACATTGAACCACGTTCAAACAAAAGGACTTACACACCATAAGAACTGCTCTCAGTTGGGACCATCATTCATACGCCGCTATCCTTTTTCAGAGAGGTAATTTGATATTTTCTTTTTTGGTTTTGTCTGAGTATCAAGGTTTTCTCTTCTTTTTATATTGCATAGTTTTATTCCCATATTAGGTTGGATTTTTTTTAAGTGTTTTCAGTTTCTTAGCACAAATATAAATTTCTCTTTTACAAATATGCAAATATCTGTCAGTCGTTATCCCCATTACAGTGGAGCATCGGCTGCAAAACACAGGCGGCTCCTGCACATCTACTATGCGCCCCATAACTGGGATGTATAATTATGGTAGTTTACATTAATGGGGTTCTTTGGTTAAAACAAGTTATCACCGATCCATGGGCTCCATAGGATAGGTGATTGCTGAGGTCCGACCATTAGAAACTACACCGATCGGAAGAATGTGGAAGTTTTATCGTTGATTGGACACTTATCCCCATTTTAAAATACAGCGGCAGGTGGGATATCTGACCGCGGCTTCATTTATTCTCTTTGGCTTCTAGAAGTGCAGCCACTGAGGGATTTAATGGTCAAGTCGGACATGCCACTCCAGTCTAATGGGGATAAAAAGTTCCACATTTTGCTTAATGGGTATAAACAGTCAGACCCCCACCAATCGATATGTTATCATTATCACCTATCCTATGGATAGGTGATTACTTTTTTTCCACTGGAAACCCCTGTAAGTGCATCTCTGTCACTTTTTTCCAAGTATCTAATCTCTAATGAAAAATAAAAAATCTTCTCCTAATTAATATTAAAGATAATAAATGACCACCATACACAACACAATTCCCTATACTAAGACAAATACCATCACATACAGGAAGAAATACAACCACACCATGACCAGATTACACATGAACAGACCACACAGTGACCGAATAATATGACATATTACCAGCATATCGGGACCAAATAATACCACATACAAGGATAAATATTGTGTAATAATTATAGGGGATAACTCAGGAGACTCTTTGCGTGGAACAAGACAACTACAGGACACAGTTTTATAAGTTGTAAAGTCTATATTATCACACGGTGATTCAAACAGGTGCAGAGAGAAACTCAAGTCCACAACACTTGGTGTAAATATTAAACGCAGCTTAGCAGTCTATAGGAAACTTCAGAGGAAAATGCAATCAAGCTGAAAGTCTATGAAGCACAGTTATTCTTGAGGATACTTGACATGAATAAATCATTGTCTTAGTCCAAACACAGATAGATAAGCTTATAAGGCAGTTCAAATCATATCTTAGCTTAACCAGGGAGGCCTGGTTAAAAGTCTCAGGTTTTTGCAGAGCAGAAACAGCTTACATGTCCAGCAAATGCAGATGGAAGTAAACATGAGCAGCAAATGAAGGAGGATTACTGGAAACTGGTGTATGCAGCAGGAACTCAGAGCAGAGTAGCAGGATCACCACACAGGTTCACAGGAGCAGGTATATAGCCAGGGACTAATCAGAGGTCAGGAGCTGGATGCAAGGCAGAATACTCTAGCACAGACTGAAGTCTGGGGTGGAGTTTTATAGCAGGAAGACACAGTGCACATGGGACCAAAGACGCCATCTTGGAAAAGGGCAGTAATGCACAAAAGGTAAAAAATGTTCAGAGTCCTGACATACTGCCACACCAAGACAAGACCACAAATTACCACCACATAGTGACTGAATACTACAATACTGATTATTAGTGTTGAGCATTCCGATACCGCAATTATCGGGTATCGGCCGATACTTGCGGTATCGGAATTCCGATACCGAGTTCCGATACTTTTGTGGTATCAGAAATCGGAATCGGAAGTTCCCAGTGTATGGTTCCCAGGGTCTGGAGGAGAGGAGACTCTCCTTCAGGCCCTGGGATCCATATTTATGTAAAAAATAAAGAATACAAATAAAAAATATGGATATACTCACCCCTCCGGCGGCCCCTGGACCTTACCGATGTAACCGGGAGCCATCGAAGGTCCTAAACTGCTCATTCTTAGGTTACATCGGTAAGGTCCAGGGGCCGCCGGAGGGGTGAGTATATCCATATTTTTTATTTTTATTCTTTATTTTTTACATGAATATGGATCCCGGGGCCTGAAGGAGAGTTTCCTCTCCTTCAGACCCTGGGAACCATCCAGGATACCTTCCGATACTTGAGTCCCATTGACTTGTATTGGTATCGGGTATCGGTATCGGCGATATCCGATATTTTTCGGGCCGCTACTATCCGATACCGATACTTTCAAGTATTGGAAGGTATCGCTCAACACTACTAATTATGAATACAAACCGCAATACTAACAACACTGTTATTATCACCAGTGACATTATACACAGGAGCTCTGTATATAGTGTCAGTGTACAAGTATTGCAGTGGTCATCAGTGACATTAGACACAGGAGCTCTGTATATAGTGTCAGTGTACAGATAATACAGTGATCACTAGTGACTAGTGATGAGCGAGCACTAAAATGCTCGGGTGCTCGTTGCTCGGGTCGAGCAAATTGGAATACTCGGGTACTCGGCCAGAACAACGAGCCCAATGTAAGTCTATGGGAGACCCGAGTAATTTTACTGTGATCCCCCCCGGGGTGTTGTGAATTCCGTTCTCGAACTCCCTCCTGTGGTCATGAATGGTACTTCGGTGAGTTCTGTCCGTTGACTCCCTCTGGTGGCTGTGAGTGGAGCTGCTGGTTCTGAGATTCCTTCCCCACCTGCCCTCGTTTAGGGCTAGGCTGGATTCTCTATTTAACTCCACTCAGATCATTACTCCATGCCAGCTGTCAATGTTCTAGTATTGGTTCAGATCTCTCCTGGATCTTTCTGAGGACCTGTCTACTCCAGCAAAAGCTAAGTTCCGGCTTGTTCATTTGTTACTTATGGTTTTTCTTGCTAAGTTCTAGTCCAGCTTGCTATCATGAAACTGCCTGGCTAGCTGGAAGCTCTGTGGGTGCAGAGTGGCACCACCGCACCGTGAGTCGGTGCGGGGGTATTTTTTGCACACTCTGCGTGTTTTTTGTAGTTTGTTATGTTGACCACAAAGATCCCTTTTCTATCCTCAATCTGTTTAGTTAGACTGGCCTCTCTTTGCTAAAGCCTATTTCATCCTGTGTTTGTGATTTCCTCTTAACTCACAGTCAATACTTGTGGGGGGCTGCTTTTACCTTTGGGGAAATTTCTCTGAGGCAAGTGAGGCTTTGTTTCCTTTCTTTAGGGGTAGTTAGCTCTTAGGCTGTGAAGAGGCGTCTAGGCAGAGTCAGGCACGCTCCACCGCTATTTCTAGTTGTGTTGATAGGAGTAGGGTTTGCGGTCAGCAGAGTTCCCATTTCCCCAGAGCTCGTCCCGATTCCGTGTTTAACTATCAGGTCATTCCTGGTGCACCTAACCACCAGGTCCATAACAGTACAGCTGGCCCACAAAGTGTTAATGCATCTCAATAGAGGGAAAAGAGAAGTTCTGAGACCATTTTTTTTTTCTCTGCAGTGTGTTTTGCCTTTCTTTTCCCCTTAAACTCTGGGTGGTTCAGAACTCAGGTGTAAATATAGACATTCAAGGTCTGTCCTCTAGTGTAGATCAACTCGCTGCAAGGGTACAAAACATTCAAGATTATGTAGTTCAGAATCCTATGTTGGAGTCTAGAATTCCAATTTCTGATTTGTTTTCAGGGGATAGATCTAAATTTCTGAGTTTCAAAAACAATTGTAAACTGTTTCTTGCTCTGAAACCCCGCTCCTCTGGTGACCCTATTCAGCAAGTGAGAATCATTATTTCTTTGTTGCGTGGCGACCCTCAAGACTGGGCATTCGCCCTGGCGCCAGGAGATCCTGCATTGCGTAATGTAGATGCGTTTTTTCTGGCGCTGGGATTGCTTTATGATGAACCGAATTCTGTGGATCAGGCAGAGAAAATTTTGCTGGCTTTGTGTCAGGGTCAGGATGAAGCGGAGGTATATTGCCAGAAGTTCAGAAAGTGGTCTGTGCTTACTCAGTGGAATGAGTGTGCCCTGGCAGCAATTTTCAGAAAGGGTCTTTCTGAAGCCCTTAAGGATGTTATGGTGGGGTTTCCCACGCCTGCTGGTTTGAATGAATCAATGTCCTTGGCCATCCAAATTGATCGGCGCTTACGTGAGCGCAAAACTGTGCACCATTTGGCGGTATCCTCTGAGCAGAGGCCTGAGCCTATGCAATGTGATAGGACTTTGACCAGAGCTGAACGGCAAGAACATAGACGTCAGAATGGGCTGTGTTTTTACTGTGTTGACTCCACTCATGCTATCTCTGATTGTCCTAAGTGCACTAAGCGGTTCGCTAGGTCTGTCACCATTGGTACTGTACAGCCTAAATTTCTTTTGTCCGTTACTCTGATTTGCTCTTTGTCATCCTATTCTGTTATGGCATTTGTGGATTCAGGCGCTGCCCTGAATTTGATGGACTTAGAGTTTGCCAGGCGCTGTGGTTTTTTCTTGGAGCCCTTGCAGCATCCCATTCCTTTGAGGGGAATTGATGCTACGCCTTTGGCCAAGAATAAGCCTCAGTACTGGACCCAGTTGACCATGTGCATGGCTCCTGTGCATCAGGAGGATATTCGCTTTTTGGTGTTGCATAATCTGCATGATGTGGTCGTGTTGGGTTTGCCATGGCTGCAGGTCCATAATCCAGTATTGGATTGGAAATCAATGTCGGTGTCCAGTTGGGGCTGTCAAGGGGTACATCGGGATGTTTCATTGTTGTCAATTTCTTCCTCCATTCCTTCTGAAGTCCCTGAGTTTTTGTCGGATTACCGGGATGTATTTGATGAGCCCAAGTCTAGTGCCCTACCTCCTCATAGGGATTGTGATTGTGCTATTAATTTGATTCCTGGTAGCAAGTTCCCTAAGGGACGACCTTTCAATTTGTCTGTGCCAGAACATGCCGCTATGCGGAGTTATATAAAGGAGTCCTTGGAGAAAGGGCATATCTGCCCGTCGTCGTCACCATTGGGAGCAGGGTTCTTTTTTGTGGCCAAGAAGGATGGTTCTCTGAGACCTTGTATAGATTACCGCCTTCTTAATAAAATCACGGTCAAATTTCAGTACCCTTTGCCTCTACTGTCTGATTTATTTGCTCGGATTAAGGGGGCTAGTTGGTTCACCAAGATAGACCTTCGAGGGGCGTATAATCTCGTGCGTCTTAAACAGGGCGATGAATGTAAAACAGCATTTAATACGCCCAAGGGCCATTTTGAGTACCTGGTGATGCCATTCGGCCTTTCTAATGCTCCCTCTGTGTTTCAGTCCTTTATGCATGACATCTTCCCAAAGTATCTGGATAGATTCATGATCGTATATTTGGATGATATTTTGGTCTTTTCGATGATTGGGAGTCCCATGTGAAGCAGGTCAGAATGGTGTTCCAGGTCCTTCGTGCTAATTCCTTGTTTGTGTCTCTTTGGAGTTCAGAAGGTTTCCTTTTTGGGTTTCATTTTTTCCCCTTCTACTATCGAGATGGATCCTGTTAAAGTCCAAGCTATTTATGATTGGACTTGGCCTACATCTGTGAAGAGCCTTCAGAAATTTCTGGGCTTTGCCAATTTTTACCGTCGCTTCATCGCTAATTTTTCTAGTGTTGTTAAACCGTTGACTGATTTGACCAAGAAGGGTGCTGATGTGGTGAATTGGTCCTCTGCGGCCGTTGAGGCTTTTCAGGAGTTGAAACGTCATTTCTCTTCGGCTCATGTGTTGTGTCAGCCAGATGTTTCGCTCCCTTTTCAGGTCGAGGTTGATGCTTCTGAAATTGGAGCAGGGGCTGTTTTGTCTCAGAGAAGTTCTGATTGCTCTGTAATGAAGCCATGCGCTTTCTTTTCAAGAAAGTTTTCGCCTGCGGAGCGTAATTATGATGTTGGCAATCGGGAGTTGCTGGCTATGAAGTGGGCATTCGAGGAGTGGCGACATTGGCTTGAAGGAGCCAAGCATCGCGTGGTGGTCTTGACAGATCACAAGAATCTGACTTATCTCGAGTCTGCCAAGCGGTTGAATCCTAGACAGGCTCGTTGGTCGCTGTTTTTCTCCCGTCTCAATTTTGTGGTTTCGTACCTTCCGGGTTCTAAGAATGTGAAGGCTGATGCCCTTTCAAGGAGTTTTGTGCCTGATTCTCCTGGGGTTTCTGAGCCAGCTGGTATTCTCAGAGAGGGGGTAGTTCTGTCTGCCATGTCCCCTGATTTGCGGCGGGTGCTGCAGGAGTTCCGGGCTGATAGACCTGACCGTTGTCCAGCGGAGAAACTGTTTGTCCCTGATAGATGGACTAATAGAGTTATCTCTGAGGTTCATTGTTCGGTGTTGGCTGGTCATCCTGGGATTTTTGGTACCAGAGATTTGGTGGCTAGGTCCTTTTGGTGGCCTTCTTTGTCGCGGGATGTGCGTTCTTTTGTGCAGTCTTGTGGGACTTGTGCTCGGGCTAAGCCCTGCTGTTCTCGTGCCAGTGGGTTACTTTTGCCCTTGCCGGTCCCGAAAAGGCCCTGGACGCATGTTTCCATGGATTTTATTTCAGATCTTCCTGTTTCTCAAAGGATGTCGGTCATCTGGGTGGTTTGTGATCGCATCTCTAAAATGGTCCATTTGGTACCCTTGCCTAAATTGCCTTCTTCCTCTGATTTGGTTCCATTATTTTTCCAACATGTGGTTCGTTTGCATGGCATTCCGGAGAACATCGTGTCTGACAGAGGTTCCCAGTTTGTTTCAAGGTTTTGGCGTTCCTTTTGTGCTAAGATGGGCATTGATTTGTCTTTTTCTTCGGCTTTCCATCCTCAGACAAATGGCCAAACCGAACGAACCAATCAGACTTTGGAAACCTATCTGAGATGCTTTGTTTCTGCGGATCAGGATGATTGGGTGACCTTCTTGCCATTGGCTGAGTTCGCCTTTAATAATCGGGCCAGTTCGGCTACTTTGGTTTCTCTTTTTTTTTGTAATTCTGGTTTTCAACCTCGTTTTTCTTCAGGGCAGGTTGAGCCTTCGGACTGTCCTGGTGTGGATTCTGTGGTGGACAGGTTGCAGCAAATTTGGACTCATGTGGTGGACAATTTGACCTTGTCCCAAGAGAAGGCTCAACGTTTCGCTAACCGCCGTTGCCGTGTTGGTCCCCGACTTCGTGTTGGGGATTTGGTTAGGTTATCATCTCGTTATGTTCCTATGAAGGTTTCTTCTCCTAAGTTTAAGCCTCGTTTCATTGGTCCTTATAAGATTTCTGAAATTCTTAATCCTGTATCATTTCGTTTGGCCCTTCCTGCTTCTTTTGCCATCCATAATGTGTTCCATAGGTCGTTGCTGCAGAGATATGTGGTGCCTATGATTCCCTCCGTTGATCCTCCTGCTCCGGTGTTGGTCGAGGGGGAGTTGGAGTATGTGGTGGAGAAGATTTTGGATTCTCGTATTTCGAGACGAAAACTTCAGTACTTGGTCAAATGGAAGGGCTATGGTCAGGAGGATAATTCCTGGGTTGTTGCCTCTGATGTCCATGCTGCTGATTTAGTTCGTGCCCTTCATTTGGCTCGTCCTGATCGGCTGGGGGGCTCTGGTGAGGGTTCGGTGACCCCTCCTCAAGGGGGGGTACTGTTGTGAATTCCGTTCTCGAACTCCCTCCTGTGGTCATGAATGGTACTTCGGTGAGTTCTGTCCGTGGACTCCCTCTGGTGGCTGTGAGTGGAGCTGCTGGTTCTGAGATTCCTTCCCCACCTGCCCTCGTTAAGGGCTAGGCTGGATTCTCTATTTAACTCCACTCAGATCATTACTCCATGCCAGCTGTCAATGTTCTAGTACTGGTTCAGATCTCTCCTGGATCTTTCTGAGGACCTGTCTACTCCAGCAAAAGCTAAGTTCTGGCTTTTTCATTTGTTACTTATGGTTTTTCTTGCTAAGTTCCAGTCCAGCTTGCTATCATGAAACTGCCTGGCTAGCTGGAAGCTCTGGGGGTGCAGAGTGGCAACACTGCACCGTGAGTCAGTGCGGGGGTATTTTTTGCACACTCTGTGTGGTTTTTGTAGTTTGTTGTGTTGACCGCAAAGATCCCTTTTCTATCCTCAATCTGTTTAGTTAGACTGGCCTCTCTTTGCTAAAGCCTATTTCATCCTGTGTTTGTGATTTCCTCTTAACTCACAGTCAATACTTGTGGGGGGCTGCTTTTACCTTTGGGGGAATTTCTCTGAGGCAAGTGAGGCTTTGTTTCCTTTCTTTAGGGGTAGTTAGCACTTAGGCTGTGAAGAGGCGTCTAGGCAGAGTCAGGCACGCTCCACGGCTATTTCTAGTTGTGTTGATAGGAGTAGGGTTTGCGGTCAGCAGAGTTCCCATTTCCCCAGAGCTCGTCCCGATTCCGTGTTTAACTATCAGGTCATTCCTGGTGCACCTATCCACCAGGTCCATAACACTGGGGGTCCTTTTAAGGTCTAAAAACGTCTGAAAATGATTTAAACACTGCTCAAATGACATAGGGAACTCATAGGGATCGCCCCTGGAAGCATTCCTGACTCCTAGTTCACAGCCTTAATCATTTTTTTCCGAGATTCATGCCATTTTCCCCGGTGCCACAAAAAACACATGAAAACGAAAACAAAATGGGTTTTGCTTGGAAATATGTCAAGGTACATCCTTTGCAGGTTAATGACTTGCCTGTAAGGCCAAATATTTAAACCCAGACCGAAAATTTCCTCTCCCACTTAGGTTTAGTCCAGACGCTGCGTTTTTTAAGCGTTTTTCAACTTTAACATTGCTTTCAACCACTACAAATGCATTCACTGGGAAATGTCATTGTAACATTTAACACCCCTAGCTGGCCAAGTGGTGTGTGACACATAAGCAATCCCACCTTGTTTCATTTATGAAGGAGGGACTCTTAAACTCACAGAGCCTATTTCTACTGGTGCAGCATTATTCTTCTTAAAGGGCCATTAAAAATTGGGTCTCCTAAGCTGTTGTAGTCTATGCTGTGATTGGATGGGCTGTCAAGAATTAAGACGCACCACAATACCCCTGTCATAAGATGTCCAGGGGGGACTCCTGAAAAAGTGTAGTATTGAATTCAAGGCCTGCCCTGCTACTAATTCATATTCACCCCACTAAGCCTTTGAACCCACATACTGGATGGGCCCAGGAAAATCCACTTCACAATATGCATTTTGTGCTCCATACTCCTTTGTTTTACACATTGACTGCAAGGCCATCCCTGATGCATAGCCAGTGATATGCACCCCACTAGGCCTTGGAACCCACATACGGGATGGGCCCAGGAAAATCCAATTCTCAACATGCATTTTGTGCTCCATACTCCTTTGTTTTATACATTGGCGGCAAGGCCAGCCCTGCTGCATAGTCAGTAATATGCACCTCATTAGGCCTTGGAACCCACATACTGGATGTGCCCAGGAAAATCCACTTCACAATATGCATTTTGTACTCCCGTACTCCTTGGTTTTACACATTGGTGGCAAGGCCAGCCCTGCTACATAGTCAGTCATATGCACCCCATTGGGCCTTGGAATCCACATACTGGCTAGGCCCAAGAAAACCCACTTCGCGATATGCATTTTGTGCTCCATACTTCTTGGTTTTATACATTGGCGGCAAGGCCAGCCCTGCTGCATAGTCAGTAATATGCACCCCATTAGGTCTTGGAACCCACATACTGGATGTGCCCAGGAAAATCCAATTCACAATATGCATTTTGTACTCACGTACTCCTTGGTTTCACACATTAGTGGCAAGGTCAGCACTGCTGCATAGTCAGTCATATGCACCCCATTAGGCCTTGAAACCTACATACTGGATGTGCCCATGAAAATCCACTTCACAATATGCATTTTGTACTCCCGTACTCCTTGGTTTTACACATTGGCGGCAAGGCCAGCCCTGCTGCATAGTCAGTCATATGCACCCCATTAGGCCTTGGAACCCACATACTGGATGTGCACAGGAAAATCGACTTCACAATATGCATTTTGCACTCCCACACTCCTTGGTTTCACAAATTGGTGGCAAGGCCAGCCCTGCTGCACAGTCAGTCATATGTACCCCATTAGGCCTTGGAACCCACATACTGGATGGGCCCAGGAAAATCCACTTCACAATATGCATTTTGTGCTCCATACTCCTTTGTTTTGTACATTGGCGGCAAGGCCAGCCCTGCTGCACAGTCAGTCATATACACCCCTTTTGGCCTTGGAATCCACATACTGGATGTGCCCATGAAAATCCACTTCACAATATGCATTTTGTACCCCCGTACTCTTGGTTTTACACATTGGTGGCAAGTAGTGTTGAGCGATACCTTCCGATATGCAAAGGTATCGGTATCGGATTGGATTGGCCGATATCCAAAAAATATCGGATATCGCCGTTACCGATACCCGATACCAATGCATATCAATGGGACACAAAATATCGGAATGGTTCCCAGGGTCTGAAGGAGAGGAAACTCTCCTTCAGGCCCTGGGATCCATATTCATGTATAAAATAAAGAATAAAAAGAAAAAATATTGATATACTCACCCCTCCGACGGCCCCGGCTCTCACCGGTCCAAGCGTCTGCCTCCGTTCCTAAGAATGCATAGTAAAGGACCTTCGATGACGTTGTGGCTTGTGATTGGTCGCGTGACCGCTCATGTGACCGCTCACGCGACCAATCACAAGCCGCGACATCCTCGAAGGTCCTTCACTCCCTGCATTCTTAGGAACGGAGGCACCGCAAAGAGCCAGGGGCCATCCGAGGGTGAGTATATCAATATTTTTTATTTTTATTATTTATTTTTTACATGAATATGGATCCCAGGGCCTGAAGGAGAGTCTCCTCTCCTCCAGACCCTGGGAACCATACGTACCGCACACTTCCGATTCCGATTTCCGATATATCGCAAAATATCGGAACTCGGTATCGGAATTCCGATACAGCAAATATCGGCCGATATCCGATATTTGCAGTATCGGAATGCTCAACACTAGTGTCAAGGATAGCCCTGCTGCATAGTCAGTCATATGCACCCCATTAGGCCTTGGAACCCACATACTGGCTGGGCCCAGGAAAATCCACTTTACAATATGCATTTTGTGCTCCATACTCCTTTGTTTTAAACATTAGCGGCAAGGCCAGCCCTGCTGCACAGTCAGTCATATGCACCCCATTAGGCCTTGGAACCCACATACTGGATGGGCTCAGGAAAATACACTTCACAATATGCTTTTTGTACTCTCGTACGCCTTGGTTTTACACATTGGCGGCAAGGCCAGCCCTGCTGCATAGTCAGTCATATGCTGTCAATTAGGCCATGGAACCCACATACTGGCTGGGCCCAGGAAAATCCACTTCACAATATGCATTTTGTGCTCCATACTCCTTTGTTTTATACATTGGCGGCAAGGCCAGCCCTGCTGCACAGTCAGTCAGTCAGTCATATACACCCCATTAGGTCTTGGAACCCACATACTGGATGTGCCCATGAAAATCCACTTCACAATATGCATTTTGTACCCCCGTAGTCTTGGTTTTACACATTGGTGGCAAGGACAGCCCTGCTGCATAGTCAGTCAAATGCACCCCATTAGGCCTTGGAACCCACATACTGGATGTGCCCATGAAAATCCTTTTCACAATATGCATTTTGTGCTCCATACTCCTTTGTTTTATACATTGGCAGGAAAGCGAGCCCTGCTGCATAGTCATATGCACCCCATTAGGCCTTGGAACCCACATACTGGATGGGCCCAAGAAAATTCACTCTTATTTTTTAATAATATGATGGTTCCCTCTTTGCACAATTATTTACAGGAGAATTTTGAAATTTTATTTGACATGTTTTTAGCACAAAGGTTCAGATACGGCTTTAAAAAAGGCAAATACTTGCAATACAAGGCAATTTTATTGCAAACTACAAAATTAAAGGAATATTATGATTGAATAGTGTGAGTGCGTACACTTTTGTATGTGTTAACATATACAGGTTAATAAGTACATATGAGGATTAAATAAATATAGTGATTACGTATATATGAAGATTAACTACATACAGTATAGTTAGATCATCACCAAGAGGCTTTTAAACATCATCCGTCTGGAATATCAGAGAAGCAACACCAAGACAGAGAACCCCTGGGAGATTACCTACACTGCATGGGTGTCCCCAATTATGCAGGTATCAGCACACTGTACATGTACAGCTACCCTAGTTTTGGCATCTGTCTTAGTCATGTTTCTCTGGTCTTATATAGTGAATAACACTATGTAGTAACTCTAGTTTCACCCACACCTTCAAGTGGCCACTTTTCAAGGTTGGATGAAACTGAGATATCATGGAGTCATCAGATGAGGGGCCATAAACCCCTAGAAAATAAAAGCCACAAGGATTTAGATCAAACCACCACCGGCATAGTTTCAGTAAACCTTAATGTTTTACAATGACAAACAGCAAACATATAGAAGCTTAGAACTGTTTGTGAAGTGAATAAACAAACATTTATCAAGATTGTGTCATTATGAGCATTGTCTGTCACATCTCTAAATGTTTTACAAGAAATGCAGCTATGTGATTGTCTGAATGCATTCAGTATACAGTATTTCAATCTTGTTTACAAATCGCCATTTGCATATTCTCCATTTGTACATTTGAGACAAAGTTTAGGCTCACAAGGAGAGAAACAAATATAATGGACAAAGCTATATTTTTAATGAACTACTGAGGCAAAGTAACAGCATTGCTTTAGCAAAATTCTATGAAGTGTATTGTGTCCAATGTTAGCAACCAGGCAACAGAAAAAGGAGCTTTTCAAGTGAGCTCTTTAAGGTACACATATGTTATGATTCGGAAATGTTTTCCAACAAGGATGTGGTTTCACCAATGGGGGGTACCTTTCGTAAAAATAGACTAGTGCCATCACAGCCCCCTTTGACCAAACTTCACCGGCCCATAACAGTACAAAGCACGTTAACCCTGGTGATCTAGTGGCAGTTAAACAAGAGACATTGCAGGGGACAGAATTAAGAAGTAAGCCCAAAGGAATGCCATGTGTTGTGAAATTGGATTCTGGGCTCCCCCGGTGGCCACTTGTGGAATTGTACTTGTGTGCATCATCCCCTCTGTTCACCTGCTCCTATCAGGATGTGGGAGTCGCTATATAACCTTGCTCCTCTGTCAGTTTCATGCCGGTCAACAATGTAATCAGAAGCCTTCTGTGCATGTTCCTGCTACTAGACAACTCCTAGCTAAGTTGGACTTTTGTCCTTGTGTGTTTTTGCATTTTGTTCCTGTTCACAGCTGCTGTTTCGTTACTGTGTCTGGAAAGCTCTTGTGAGCGGAAATTGCCACTCTGGTGTTATGGGTTAATGCTAGAGTCTTGAAGTAATTTCTGGATGGTGTTTTGATAGGGTTTTCTGCTGACCATGAAAGTGCCCTTTCTGTCTTCATGCTATCTAGTAAGCGGACCTCGATTTTGCTAAACCTATTTTCATACTACGTTTGTCATTTCATCTAAAGTCACCGCCAATATATGTGGGGGCCTCTGTCTGCCTTTTGGGAAAATTTCTCTAGAGGTGAGCCAGGACTGTCTTTTCCTCTGCTAGGATTAGGTAGTTCTCCGGCTGGCGCTGGGCATCTAGGGATAAAAAACGTAGGCATGCTACCCGGCCACTTCTAGTTGTGCGGCAGGTTTAGTTCATGGTCAGTATAGTTTCCATCTTCCAAGAGCTAGTTCTCATATATGCTGGGCTATGTTCTCTCGCCATTGAGAATCATGACAGTTTGACCGGCCTAAAAAAGGGTTAAATTACTGGCTGAGAAAGGAGAGAAAAAAGAAGTCTGCTACAATTTTTTTTTTTTTTTTTTTTCCCTCTAGTTCTGAGTGTGCTCTTAATTGAATCACTTGCTAGTTTGCCTATGCTGCAGCCTTCCTCTCTTTCTCTCCTTCTAATCCTTGAATGGCTCTGTGTTCACCTGTTTCAAATGGATCTTCAGAGTGTAGCTACAGGTTTGAATAATCTCGCCACAAAGGTACAAAATTTGCAAGATTTTGTTGTTCATGCACCTATGTCTGAGCCTAGAATTCCTTTGCCTGAATTCTTCTCGGGGAATAGATCTCACTTTCAAAATTTTAAAAATAATTGCAAATTGTTTTTGTCCCTGAAGTCTCGCTCTGCCGGAGACCCTGCACAGCAGGTCAGGATTGTAATTTCCTTGCTCCGGGGCGACCCTCAGGACTGGGCTTTTGCATTGGCACCAGGGGATCCTGCGTTGCTCAATGTGGATGCGTTTTTTCTGGCCTTGGGGTTGCTTTATGAGGAACCTCATTTAGAGCTTCAGGCGGAAAAGGCCTTGATGTCCTTGTCTCAGGGGCAAGATGAAGCTGAAATATACTGCCAAAAATTCCGCAAATGGTCTGTGCTTACTCAGTGGAATGAGTGCGCCCTGGCGGCGATTTTCAGAGAAGGTCTCTCTGATGCCATTAAGGATGTTATGGTGGGGTTCCCTGTGCCTGCGAGTCTGAATGAGTCCATGTCGATGGCTATTCAGATCGATAGGCGTCTGCGGGAGCGCAAACCTGTGCACCATTTGGCGGTGTCTACTGAGAAAACGCCAGAAAATATGCAATGTGATAGAATTCTGTCCAGAAGCGAGCGGCAGAATTTTAGACGAAAAAATGGGTTGTGCTTCTATTGTGGTGATTCAACTCATGTTATATCAGCATGCTTTAAGCGTACTAAGAAGCCTGACAAGTCTGTTTCAATTAGCACTTTACAGTCTAAGTTTATTCTATCTGTGACCCTGATTTGTTCTTTGTCATCTATTACCGCGGACGCCTATGTCGACTCTGGCGCTGCTTTGAGTCTTATGGATTGGTCCTTTGCCAAACGCTGTGGGTATGATTTGGAGCCATTGGAGGCTCCGATACCTCTGAAAGGGATTGACTCCACCCCATTGGCTAGTAATAAACCACAATACTGGACACAAGTGACTATGCGTGTTAATCCGGATCACCAGGAGGTTATTCGCTTTCTGGTGCTGTATAATCTACATGATGTTTTGGTGCTGGGATTGCCATGGCTGCAATCTCATAACCCAGTCCTCGACTGGAGAGCTATGTCTGTGTTAAGCTGGGGATGTAAAGGAACTCATGGGGACGTACCTTTGGTTTCCATTTCATCATCTATTCCCTCTGAGATTCCTGAATTCTTGTCTGACTTTCGTGACGTTTTTGAAGAACCCAAGGTTGGTTCACTACCTCCGCACCGGGAGTGCGATTGTGCCATAGACTTGATTCCGGGTAGTAAATACCCTAAGGGTCGTTTATTTAATCTGTCTGTGCCTGAACACGCGGCTATGCGAGAATATATAAAGGAGTCCTTGGAAAAGGGACATATTCGTCCTTCGTCATCTCCCTTAGGAGCCGTTTTTTTCTTTGTGTCTAAGAAAGACGGCTCTTTGAGGCCGTGTATTGATTATCGACTTTTGAATAAAATCACGGTTAAATATCAATATCCGTTACCACTGCTTACTGATTTGTTTGCTCGTATAAAGGGGGCCAAGTGGTTCTCTAAGATTGATCTCCGTGGGGCGTATAATTTGGTGCGAATCAAGCAGGGGGATGAGTGGAAAACCGCATTTAATACGCCCGAGGGCCATTTTGAGTATTTGGTGATGCCTTTTGGTCTTTCAAATGCCCCTTCAGTCTTCCAGTCCTTTATGCATGACATTTTCCGCGATTATTTGGATAAATTTATGATTGTGTATCTGGATGATATTCTGATTTTTTCGGATGACTGGGACTCTCATGTCCAGCAGGTCAGGAGGGTTTTTCAGGTTTTGCGGTCTAATTCCTTGTGTGTGAAGGGTTCTAAGTGTGTTTTTGGGGTTCAAAAGATTTCCTTCTTGGGATACATTTTTTCCCCCTCTTCCATCGAGATGGATCCTGTCAAGGTTCAGGCTATTGGTGATTGGACGCAACCCTCTTCTCTTAAGAGTCTTCAGAAATTTTTGGGCTTTGCTAACTTTTATCGTCGATTTATTGCTGGTTTTTCTGATGTTGTAAAACCATTGACTGATTTGACTAAGAAGGGTGCTGATGTTGCTGATTGGTCCCCTGATGCTGTGGAGGCCTTTCGGGAGCTCAAGCGCCGCTTTTCTTCCGCCCCAGTGTTGCGTCAGCCTGATGTTGCTCTTCCTTTTCAGGTTGAGGTCGACGCTTCTGAAATCGGAGCTGGGGCGGTGTTGTCGCAGAGAAGTTCCGACTGCTCCGTGATGAGACCTTGTGCCTTTTTTTCCCGTAAATTTTCGCCCGCCGAGCGGAATTATGATATTGGGAATCGGGAGCTTTTGGCCATGAAGTGGGCTTTTGAGGAGTGGCGTCACTGGCTTGAGGGGGCCAGACATCAGGTGGTGGTATTGACTGACCACAAAAATTTAATTTACCTTGAGTCTGCCAGGCGCCTGAATCCTAGACAGGCGCGCTGGTCGTTGTTTTTCTCTCGGTTTAATTTTGTGGTGTCTTACCTACCGGGTTCTAAGAATGTTAAGGCGGATGCCCTTTCTAGGAGTTTTGAGCCTGACTCCCCTGGTAATTCTGAGCCCACAGGTATCCTTAAAGATGGAGTGATATTGTCTGCCGTTTCTCCAGACCTGCGGCGGGCCTTGCAGGAGTTTCAGGCGGATAGACCTGATCGTTGCCCACCTGATAGACTGTTTGTTCCTGATGATTGGACCAGTAGAGTCATCTCTGAGGTTCATTCTTCTGCGTTGGCAGGTCATCCTGGAATCTTTGGTACCAGGGATTTGGTGGCAAGGTCCTTCTGGTGGCCTTCCCTGTCACGAGATGTGCGAGGCTTTGTGCAGTCTTGTGACGTTTGTGCTCGGGCCAAGCCTTGTTGTTCTCGGGCTAGTGGATTGTTGTTACCCTTGCCTATCCCGAAGAGGCCTTGGACGCACATCTCGATGGATTTTATTTCGGATCTGCCTGTTTCTCAGAAGATGTCTGTCATCTGGGTGGTGTGTGACCGTTTCTCTAAGATGGTCCATCTGGTTCCCTTGCCTAAGTTGCCTTCTTCTTCCGAGTTGGTTCCTCTGTTTTTTCAAAATGTTGTTCGTTTTCATGGTATTCCGGAGAATATCGTTTCTGACAGAGGGACCCAATTCATGTCTAGATTTTGGCGGGCATTCTGTGCTAGGATGGGCATAGATTTGTCTTTTTCGTCTGCTTTCCATCCTCAGACTAATGGCCAGACCGAGCGGACTAATCAGACCTTGGAGACATATTTGAGGTGTTTTGTGTCTGCGGATCAGGATGATTGGGTTGCTTTTTTGCCTTTGGCGGAGTTCGCCCTCAATAATCGGGCCAGCTCTGCCACCTTGGTGTCCCCGTTTTTCTGTAATTCGGGGTTTCATCCTCGATTTTCCTCCGGTCAAGTGGAATCTTCGGATTGTCCTGGAGTGGATGCTGTGGTGGAGAGGTTGCATCAGATTTGGGGGCAGGTGGTGGACAATTTGAAGTTGTCCCAGGAGAAGACTCAGCTTTTTGCCAACCGCCGTCGTCGTGTTGGTCCTCGGCTTTGTGTTGGGGACTTGGTGTGGTTGTCTTCTCGTTTTGTCCCTATGAGGGTTTCTTCTCCTAAGTTTAAGCCTCGGTTCATCGGCCCGTACAAGATATTGGAGATTCTTAACCCTGTGTCCTTCCGTTTGGACCTCCCTGCATCCTTTTCGATTCATAATGTTTTTCATCGGTCATTGTTGCGCAGGTATGAAGTACCGGCTGTGCCTTCCGTTGAGCCTCCTGCTCCGGTGTTGGTTGAGGGTGAGTTGGAGTACGTTGTGGAAAAGATCTTAGACTCTCGTGTTTCCAGACGGAAACTCCAGTATCTGGTCAAATGGAAGGGATACGGTCAGGAGGATAATTCTTGGGTCACTGCCTCTGATGTTCATGCCTCTGATCTTGTCCGTGCCTTTCATAGGGCTCATCCTGATCGCCCTGGTGGTTCTGGTGAGGGTTCGGTGCCCCCTCCTTGAGGGGGGGTACTGTTGTGAAATTGGATTCTGGGCTCCCCCGGTGGCCACTTGTGGAATTGTACTTGTGTGCATCATCCCCTCTGTTCACCTGCTCCTATCAGGATGTGGGAGTCGCTATATAACCTTGCTCCTCTGTCAGTTTCATGCCGGTCAACAATGTAATCAGAAGCCTTCTGTGCATGTTCCTGCTACTAGACAACTCCTAGCTAAGTTGGACTTTTGTCCTTGTGTGTTTTTGCATTTTGTTCCTGTTCACAGCTGCTGTTTCGTTACTGTGTCTGGAAAGCTCTTGTGAGCGGAAATTGCCACTCTGGTGTTATGGGTTAATGCTAGAGTCTTGAAGTAATTTCTGGATGGTGTTTTGATAGGGTTTTCTGCTGACCATGAAAGTGCCCTTTCTGTCTTCATGCTATCTAGTAAGCGGACCTCGATTTTGCTAAACCTATTTTCATACTACGTTTGTCATTTCATCTAAAGTCACCGCCAATATATGTGGGGGCCTCTGTCTGCCTTTTGGGAAAATTTCTCTAGAGGTGAGCCAGGACTGTCTTTTCCTCTGCTAGGATTAGGTAGTTCTCCGGCTGGCGCTGGGCATCTAGGGATAAAAAACGTAGGCATGCTACCCGGCCACTTCTAGTTGTGCGGCAGGTTTAGTTCATGGTCAGTATAGTTTCCATCTTCCAAGAGCTAGTTCTCATATATGCTGGGCTATGTTCTCTCGCCATTGAGAATCATGACAGCCATGCCATATTCCCCAATGTGGGGTCCTTTTTGGACTGAATAAATAGTGCCATCACAGCCCCCCAGACCTAAGTGTCCCATACCGACCACGTTCACCCTGGTCATCTAGTGGCAGTTAAAGGACCCATTGCAGGAGACAGACTTAAGAAGTAGGCCCAATGTAATGTAATGCCCAATTCCCCAATGTGGGGCCCTGTTTTTACAAAATAAAATAGTGCCTTCACAGCCCCCGTGCATAAAAATCACCGGCCTATGACAGTGCTGAGCACGTGCACCCAGGTCATCTAGTGGCAGTTAAAGGACACATTGCAGGAGACAGACTTAAGAAGTAGGTCCAATGTAATGTAATGCCCAATTCCCCACTGTGGGGTCCTGTTTTTACAAAATAAAATAGTGCCTTCACAGCCACCGTGCCCAGAAATTACCGACCTATTACAGTACTGAGCACGTGCACCCTGGTCATGTCCTCGGAGATAAGGAAGAGATATTGCAGGAGACAGAGTTAAGAATTAGGACCAATGTAGTTGTGTAGGTCTCTGAGACTTTTAATGCAGTGCATGATCTTATAAACAATTCCCCAATGGGGGTAACTTTTTTAAAAATACACTATTGTCATCGCATGCCCCTAGCCCAAACTTCAACTGTCTATAACAGTACTGAGCACGTTTACCCTGGTGATCTAGTGGCAGGTACAGGACAGATTGCAGGAGACAGAGTTAAGAAGTCGGCCCAATGTAATGTCATGCCCAATTCCCCAATGTAAAATCATTTTTTTTTAAAAAGAAAAGAGTGCCATCACAGGCCCCTTAGCCAATATGCACCGTACAGAGCACGTTCACCCTGGCGATCTACTGGCAGGTACAGGACAGATTGCAGGAGACCGAGTTAAGAAGTAGGTCCAAAGAAATGTCATGCCCAATTTACCAATGTGTTGTCCTTTTTTAAAAAAAATAAAAGAGTGCCATCACAGCACCCTTGGCCAAAATGCACAGTACAGAGGACATTCACCCTGGTGATATAGTGGTTCTGGATGAGGAGGATGAGGATAAGGAGGAGGATAAAAACAAACAGACCAAATCTGGAACCGTATACCCTTGTGTGGTTGTGCAGAGGTGCATGAGAATACACCTCCCCAAAAGAGAGAATGTATTTGAGGTTATGTTTCTCTGTTTTCACTTGGTGGTGTACAAAAGTCTTTCCCAATCCAGGCCTTGTTCATTTTGATAAGAGTCAGCCTGTCAGCATTTTCAGTTGACAGGTGGATGCGCTTATCTGTTATAATTCCACCAGCGGCACTAAAAGCCCTCTCTGACAGAACGCTAGCAGCAGGGTAGGCCAGGACCTCCAAGGCGTAGAGAGTCAGTTTATGCCATGTGTCCAGCTTGGATACCCAATAATTAAAAGGCACAGTGGAATCATGGAGGACGTTTGTACGATCTGCAAGGTACTCCCTCACCATCTTCCCAAACATTGCATTTCTTGTGACAGCACCCCTTGCCTCTGTGCCGCCATGATGGGAGGGTCTGAGAAAACTGTCCCAGAACTTGGCCATTGTTCCCCTGCCTGAGCTGGATTGTACTTCTGTCTCTCTCACTTGGAGTCCTTGGCTGTACAACAAACTCTGATGTCTGCTGCCAGCATTCTCACATGGGAATTTTCTAACTAATTCCGCTACAAGGGCCCTGTGGTACTGCAACATTTTTGTACACCTCTCTGCCTCAGGCAGAAGAGATTGAAAGTTCCCATTGTAGCGTGGGTCTAGAAGTGTCACCAACCAGTAATGAGTGTCACCCAAAATTTTGATAATCCGAGGGTCACGTGAAATGCAGCGCAACATAAAGTCAGCCATGCGTGCCAGACTGCTAACAGGCAAGACTTCCGTGTCCTCACCAACAGGACTACTGACCATGCTGTCCTCCTCCTCATCGTCCTCCTCCCTGTCCTCAGGCCATCCTCGCTGAACAGAAGCTAATACAGATGTGTTTGTAGTACCATCTATAGCACATGAAAGTAGCTCCTGTTCTTCCTCCTCCTCCTCATTGCCTACCAATCTACGTTGAGAAGACATGAGGCTGGGCTGAGTGTAATCCCCCTGTATGCTTCCTTGCTCCATGTCCTCGTGCTCCGCCTGCAATGCATCCTCTTTGATTGTGAGCAGAGAGTTTTTCAGAATGCTGAGAAGCGGGATGGTGATGCTAATTATGGCGTCATCGCCGCTCTCCATCTTGGTGCAGTCCTCAAAGTTTTGGAGGATGTTACATATGTCTGACATCCATGTCCACTCCTGAGGTCTTATGTGTGGAGTCTGACCTGAAATTTGATGGCCTTGTTGTTGATGGTAGTCAACAATGACCCTCTTCTGCTCACAAATCCTTTCCATCATATGCAGCGTAGAGTTCCAGCGTGTGGGGACATCACACAACAGTCGGTGAGATGGAAGCTGAAACCGCTGCTGTAGCATGGCAAGGGTGGCTGAAGCTGTAGCTGACTTTCTAAAATGTGCATACAGATGGCGTACATTCACTAGCAGATCCGGCAGCTTTGGGTAGCTTTTCAGAAAACATTGAACCACGAGGTTAAGCACATGGGCCAAGCAAGTTATGTGTGTGAGCTCACCTTGCCTCAGAGCCGCCACCAGGTTACGGCCATTGTCATACACAACCATGTCTGGCTGTAGGTTCACCGGTGTCATCCAAACATCTGACTGCTCTTTCAGCGCTGCCCACAACTCTTCTGTATTGTGCAGTTTGTCACTTATGCAGATTAGCTTCAGCACAGCCTGTTGCCGCTTGGCTGAGGCAGTGCTGCAGTGCTTCCAGCTTCTGACTGATGTGTTGATTTCAGATATGGAGGATGAAGAGGAGGAGGAGGAGGTGCAGGAGCTGTAGACTGTGGGGGCAACCCTGATTGACTTAGGGCCAGCAATCCTTGGTGGGGGGAGGATGTGTTTGATCCCAAGGTCCGACTGGGTCCCGGGTTCCACTATGTTAACCCAGTGTGCCGTCATTGATATGTACCGTCCCTGCCCATAAGCACTTGTCCACATGTC
Organism: Ranitomeya variabilis; assembly: GCF_051348905.1. Classification (NCBI taxonomy): domain Eukaryota; kingdom Metazoa; phylum Chordata; class Amphibia; order Anura; family Dendrobatidae; genus Ranitomeya; species Ranitomeya variabilis. The sequence goes on along the minus strand of NC_135237.1, from coordinate 265,307,241 downwards.
CGTGGTTAGGTGGAATTTCCCGGTAACAGCATTGTTGAGGGCACGTCTAATCTTGTGGGACACATACTGATGTAATGCCGATACGGCACACCGGGAGAAATAGTGGCGACTGGGGACTGAGTACCTTGGTACGGCTGCCGCTATCAGGTTGCGGAAAGCTTCCATATTAACAAGCCTAAAAGCCAGCATTTCTAGTGCAAGCAGAAGAGAAATATTAGAATTGAGGACTGTAGCCTGTGGGGCGTTGGCTGGGTATTTGCACTTGCGTGTCAAAGACTGGGTCATAGACAACTGAACTCTGTGCTGGGACTAGGACGTGGACGCGGTTGCTGATGGTGCTGCATAACTGTGGGCCACAACAGGTGCAGGGCTAGAGGCATCTTCACATGCACGGTGTACTGGGGATTGGCTTCTATGCAAAACAGTGGAAGAAGCAGTGATGTGACCAGGAGGCAGTGGTCCTGGACCCTGGGGTTCGGCCCACAAAGTCGGGTGCTTTGCTTGCATGTGCCTGATCATGCTGGTGGCGGTCAGGCTGGTTTTTTTGCTACCCCTGCTGATGCTGGCATGGCAGGGGCGGCAAATGGCCTGTTTGGGGTTATCGGCAGAGTCTTTAAAAAATAGCCAGACTTGGGAAGATCTCACAGGTGGAATGGCAACTTCACTCATGTTGGTGTTATGGGGAACGGATGTACACCTTCTGTCTGTGGCTACCACACTGCTTCTTCCTGCCTGTTGGGGGGATATTCCTCCTTCCCCATTTGTGCTGCTGTCCTCACTATGCATGTCCTCCAGTCAGGTTGGGTCAGTCACTATGTCATCCACCACCTCGTCTTCCACATCCGCACCCTGCTACTCTTTCGGACTTTCTGGCAATTGTTTCTCATCATCGTCCACCTTTTTTGACACTTTCCCACCATCGCCTTCCTGTGACCGGGGCTGGTCAAAGCTTTGGGCAGCTCTACATGCGATCTCATCTTTCCCCACTTCAAGATGACCAGCAGAGATTTCTGAATCTTGAAATGGAAAACTGAACAGCTCTTCAGAGTGTCCAAGTGCGGGATCAATTGTCTCAGGGCACTCGGCATGGTGGAAGGAAGGAGGATCAGGATGAGGAATATCCTGGCCACACTCATGGCTACTCAGACTTGACCGTGTGGAAGACAAGGTGGTGGTGGCTAAGTGACTGGAAGCATTATCTGTTGTCCAACCAACAACCGTTTCACACTACTCTGGCTTCAATAGTGGTGTTCTGCGATCCCCTAGAAACTGGGACAGGAAGGTCGAGCGAGAACATGTGGGTCTTTGTTGTTGCCCACTTTCACCTTGCCCACGGCCTCCTCCTCAGGATGCACCATCAGCATCACATCCATTTCCCCGTCCCTTACCTCTTGCCTTGCCCATTTTAAATTGAGTACTGCACTATTTCAAATACTCAACACAAATGTCTTTATTGGTAGCGAAATAATATGTGATCAGAATGCCTGCAAATCTACCATTTTTCAAACCCAAACACCAGGCAAGCCTTAGCCTGACCTAACAGACTGTATTCAATCTTTTTTTTAAAGTTAATTTATGCGAAATAGTGCTGTATAGGATTTGAGTATCTCACAACCAAAAAATAAGTACACCGGCCTCCAATGCCAAAACTTTGAGCATAGATATATGACGGCTGTAACAGAAATACCACACCGGCAAATCTGTGGCCTTTCAATTTTTTTTTAGGCTGAATAGCGCTGTATAGATTTTGAGTTTCACACAGCCAAAAAATAAGTACACCGGCCTCCAATGCCAAAACTTGGAGCAGAGATATATGACGGCTGTAACAGAAATACCACACTGGCAAATCTGTGGCCTTTCAAATTTTTTTAGACTGAATAGCGCTGTATAGAATTTGAGTATCACACAGCCAAAAAATAAGTACACGGCCTCCAATGCCAAAACTTGGAGCAGAGTTATATGACGGCTGTAACAGAAATACCACACTGGCAAATCTGTGGCCTTTCAATTTTGTTTTTTAGGCTAAATAGCGCTGTATAGAATGTGAGTATCACACAGCCAAAAAATAAGTACACGGCCTCCAATGCCAAAACTTGGAGCAGAGATAGATTTTAGGTGAAATAGTGCTGTATAGAATTTGACTATCAGACAGCCCCCAAAAAAATAAACCGGCCTCCAATGACCAAACTTGGAGCATGCAGATATATGAGGCCTTTTTTGATGAATTTACATCACAAAAAGAAAAAAAAAGGGCACAAGGGTAGCACACACAACTATGCTATGTTTGCCTGACAAACTTTAATTTTTCAACAGGCCTCAGTCTGACAGAACAGACTGTATATATATATTTTTTTGGAAGGGGTAATTTTTTGAAAAAAAAAGGTATATAGACAGTAAATAAGCTGCAGCAGCAGTAGGCAGTTCTGGAGCTTTGGGAAGGATGCAATGGGACCAATGGACGCATATACAGTGCCTGCAGGGCTTGCACTGATGTGGATATGCTGTGCCCTGCCTGCCTAGCGCTGCAATATCGAGACCCACAAATTAGCCTTAAAAAGGACTGTTGGTTTCTCATGGCAACACAAGCCTCATTCATACATAAATAAGAATACACAACAAAGCTTTTGGTGGTAAAATAAGGCCGTGATGTTTATTTTTGGGTAACTCATTAATAAATAACAGTCCATTACCAAATAACTTAATCAGAATATGACCAAACACTCCAAAATCCAAAAATCCATCCACCCAGAGACTGGACGATTTTCCCACAATACAAACATCACAACAAAGAATAAATTAGGGGAGGGAGGGTGGGATCTTCTTTTCTTCAGGCGGTACCACAGACTGACTGAAATCTGCCAGCACCTGTCAATATATATCCCCGGCGACAGCCCAGCAATGCGCTGACAACCAATTGACAGCAGTTAAAAGGGCGCCAACACATCTGGCTGAAGCCAGATTTAATTTCTGCCCAGCAACTGTAAACACCAGTTAATACTTAACCCTTCATGAACCATATAGTATTGAACATTGCTCTGAATAGTCTTTGTGGCCATGTGACCCCCCTATATTCCCTACTTACGTAGGGGGGGCTACCATGGCAACACAAGCCTCATTCATACATAAATAAGCATACACAACAAAGCTTTTGGTGGAAAAATAAGGCCGTGATGTTTATTTTTGGGTAACTCATTAATAAATAACAGTCCATTACCAAATAACTTAATCAGAATATGACCAAACACTCCAAAATCCAAAAATCCATCCACCCAGAGACTGGGCGGTTTTCACACAAGCCTCAAGTCAGCGAGTTGAGGTCCCCCCAAAACCCCACAGCCATTTTTCCACCATGCTCTGAAGGTTCAAGTTAAAAATATCCAAGCCAATGTTCGATAAATGAACCAAATCTTGCCGGTAGAATCCAGGTAAAAAACCTTCAAGGTCGATGTGCCTATAAGAAAAACCGTTAACCATCGATAAAAATTTCTCCATATTCTTATTCACTCTTTTCCAAATTTTTTCCATGAAACCCGAATCAGTTGTATTCCAAGCCAATCTAGGAACGATCTCGGAAAATATGAAACCTGGATAGGGAAAAGATTGCCTGAGACTAACAATATTGGCTCGCATACTTGCGAGCAGATCCAAGGTTCTCAACTTTCCGAGATCATTGCCACCTACGTGAAAAACAACCACATCCGGAAAGGGAAACAACTTGAAACAATATTTAAATTCTAAAACCAGGTTATACCATCTCAGTCCGTGAACACCATGCCAAAATATTTGAACCAAAGGGAGGTCGAAGGACAGATTCTCTGTATAGGACCGTTGAGCCGCTCGCTTCTGAGCCCAGAAAACAAAAGAGTGAACGATGATCCAAACTATGGTTGGACCTAAAAATAAATCAACAATTAGTAGTCATATAGGTCATGACGAACGTATAACTTAAACCTCCCTGATTCCCATCTGCCAATTTGTTTAATCTGAGAATCGCAAAGGCCGGCCCTAGAGGCCTCAGTGGTGGCTCCAATCCTACATGAGTGAGAGGAGATTTTCAGATGTTCTTTGCCTAAGACTCTCAAGCAGCTTTTTAAAATGAAATGAAATTGGAAAACCATGGCTGGCGAGCCGTCTTTATGAATAAACAGGGGTCCTTCTGAGGTTGATCTGGCACCTAACCAACGACTAATATTCAAAACTGGGCAGATGAAAGGGTCAGGGAAGGAGACAATTTTAAAAGTGGTTCCCCTTGCTAATTGATCGGTCTTGGACTTCCTAATAGATAGCAAGAAAAAACTATCATACAACTTCAGATCGGACAACATCAAACCAGAAGGGTGAGATTTTTTTGCAGATACTAATTCCCCTATTCTAAGGGCCCCAAAAATGGCTAAACAAAGTGCTGCATGGAATAATAAAACTTTGTCAGAGTTTATGCAAACCCGGCCTAGGGCCGAACACAAGTCCTTTAGCAGGGGAAGGGAAATCGGCTGTCTAGAGTCAGGTTGGAAAGTGCTCCTCCTAAAACCTTTTAAAACTGTTTAATAGGAAAAAGTGAAGCCAAGGACAGCTCTCCAAAAAGTCTAAGAAAAAATGAAACACCCGCTAAATGTTTGGTTACAGCTAGTGTTGAGCATTCCGATACTGCAAATATCAGGTATCGGCCGATATTCGCTGTATCGGAATTCCGATACCGAGTTCTGATATTTTTGTGATATCGGAAATCGGAATCGGAAGTTCCTATAAGTTCCCAGGCGTGTGCGGTGCATATGGTTCCCAGGGTCTGGAGGAGAGGAGACTCTCCTTCAGGGCCTGGGATCCATATTCATGTAAAAAATAAAGAATAAAAATAAAAAATATGGATATACTCACCCCTCGGACGGACCCTGGACCTCAGCGGTGCAATCGGCAGCCTCTGTTCCTAAGAATGCAGTGAGTGTAGGACCTGCGATGATGTCGCGGCTTGTGATTGGTCGCGTGAGCGGTCACATGAGCGGTCACGCCACCAATCACAAGCCTCAACGTCATCAAAGGTCCTTCACTCTGCATTCTTAGGAACGGAGGCAGACGCTTGCAGCGGTGAGGTCCAGGGGCCGTCGGAGGGGTGAGTATATCCATATTTTTTATTTTTATTCTTTATTTTTTACATGAATATGGATCCCAGGGCCTGAAGGAGAGTTTTCTCTCCTTCAGACCCTGGGAACCATCCAGGATCACTTTGGATATTTGTGTCCCATTGACTTGTATTGGTATTGGGTATCGGTATCAGCGATATCCGATATTTTTTGGATATCGGCCAATCCAATCTGATACCGATACTTTCAAATATCGGAAGGTATCGCTCAACACTAGTTACAGCAGAATAAGACAAACCTTTAACAACTAGAGACTCAGCAAATTTTAAACCAGAAATCGTGTCAGCCACTCTTGGGTTAAAAGTATGAATATTAAAAAAATTGAGCCAAGTGAACCATGCGGCCGAGTAGCTGGCCCACGATCTATCGGATAGAGATTTTTCGATAAAATGTGGGATCAGATTGAAATCACATCCCAAATTGCGTGGGGGCAAGGAGTCTCCTCTGGATCTGCCTCTGTTACCTGCAAATGAAAAATCGACCAGTGACGTTCACACAAAGCATCAGTTGCAGCATAAAATTTGCTTCTGCCAGAGCTCGCCTTCAGCCAAATGTTAAGTTTAAGACACACTAGAACCAGTTGTCTCAAAATACCCGCAGCCCATTTGTTTTTGGAAGACAAAGAGTTAATAGAAAAAATCACTCAATTCTAGAGTTTTGCATAAGAGAACCCCAGGTAGAGATACCCAAAAGAATGGAAAAAAGTTCCAAAACCATCAAATTGCTGGTAACGCCGCCAGAATCCCAAGAATTAGGCCAGTGTTGCGAGATCCAATGCGATGAAAATAAAATTCCGCAACCAAGGGAACTCCGAACAGACACAACAAAAGGGAAAGAATCCGAGGAAGTGAAAGGGGATTGCCAACAGGATTTACCGTTGTAATCCGAAAGGAAAGACAGCCAAATTCTGGCATCTTCCTTCAAAGCAGCACCGATTCTGATGTGGGAGTTGGGAGATGAAAAACCTTTCGTCGCCTCATAAAGGCGGCAAGAAAATGCACAGCCAATAGGAATAATTATTAAGGCACAATTCAGTAAGCCTAATAAAGACTGTAATTCCTTAAGGGTAGATTTTGGCTTGGAGAGAAAATCAAACAAGGCAGAATGCAGTTTAGAAACCTTCTCATCAGGGAGTCTACATTCCATAGCAGAAGAATCCAAAGTAATGCCTAAAAACTCGATTGTCCTAGAGGGAAAAACAGTTTTCTCGTGCGCAATGGGAACACCAAAATGACTGCACATATCAATAAAAGTATTCAAGGTAAGAAGACACTCCGAAGAGGATGAGGGACCCACAAAGAGAAAGTCGTCCAAATAATGCAAGATACCCACCCCAGGGGAATTCGATTCTAACACCCAATGTAAAAACGAAGAAAGACTTTCAAAATAAAAACAGGACAAAGAAAAACCCATAGGAAGGCATTTGTCGAAGAAAAAACAATCGAAGAAATGAAAACCCAAAGAAGAAAAACCATCAGGATGAACAGGGAGAAGCCGAAAAGCGGATTTAATATCGGACTTTGCCATTAGAGCATCCTGACCGAACTGTCTAAGAATGTCAACAGCCTTATCAAAGGATGAATAGGAGGCCGAACAGGTTGAACTATGCACCTGATCATTCAAGGAAGACCCAATAGGAAAGGACAGGTGGTGAATAAGCCGAAAGGAGCCCGGATCTTTTTTTGGAACGACGCCCAGAGGAGAAATTAGAAAATTAGGAAACGGTGGAGATGAAAAAGGACCAGCTAACCTACCTAGCTCAGGCTCGCTCAGTATTTTCTCCCGAACTACATCTGGATACATACAAAATGAACGTAAATTCTTAACAATTTGGCAGCCAGATCCTTTGAAAGGAGGAATGAAAAAAACAGAAAAAAATCCATTAAAGAGTAAACTACTGATTGCTTGATCTGGGTATTGATTTAGCCATGAAACCATTCTTTCCAACTTCACCGGGGTCAGAGCTCTTTCCATTAGCATATTTTGATAGGGACTGAGCTGATTGCTTCTTGAAACATTTAAAAGCGGGGTGTGAATTCCTGCAAAAGGAGCACTCGTGACGGAACCGACAATTAGAGCTCCATTTACAACTGGACTCATTAAAGGCAAAACAAAATATTTTCCTAGGGAGAGGAGTGGCTGATGATCGGCTAGAGAAGTGTCTTTGAGGGAGCATTAGGTTCAACCACATGCCGACGTCCTTACTACCCCAGCAGACCTCTGGGTGCACTGCTAGTTTTTGGCGGAAAGATTCATCATAGTGGAGCCAAGCAACTCCACCGAAATTGCGGTACGCTTCAAGAATGATATCAATGTGCTGGAACAGCTTGCTACACAGCTGTGGGGATTTTTCGCCAAGAACTGCTGAGTAAATAGAAAACGCCTGGATCCAATTATCAAAAGATTTAAATGAATGCTTGGCGTCCTCAGAATCAGGCTTGTCGTCTTTCTTATGTAATTTACTCAGCTGCTCTCTGCGAGGAAGCAATGAAAACAAATCTACATAATGATTGTTCCATATGAGCTCCTTAGTAGCAGAGCTCAGATGGAAGCCTAGAGGGGATAATTCACAAGTCAAGGCTTCTTTGAGAGTGTTCCTAGGAACACCCGTAGTAAGATCTACTGATGGAATAGAAGGGGGAGCTAAAGGACGGATACCACTTAAAGCATCCGAAAGCACATTCTGTATAATGTGCTTTAGATCAGAATGACATACAGATACAGGCGTATTAGTGTTCTCACCCCTTCCAGAGCTTCTGTCCTCGAGCTGTATCTCCCATGCGCAGCCTGCGCTCAAGCCCTCCATGTTAGGCGAGCGCACCTGCATGGCAGTGGAAGGCAGGATCTCCATGTCCAAGGATTGAGTCAGCAAGCTTCTTGAGGGAGGAGGAGGAAAGGGAGAACTTGCAGCCGCTGGAGGGGGGGACCAGGGATTCAAAATTGGCGCCGTTGTTGCGGCTCTGCTATGGCCGCGAAGCTCACCAGCCCAGTCGGCAGTCCCTGATGACATCTCCGGCCGCTCCTCCTGACGCCTCGGGGGGTCTCGCGATGGACTGCGGGACTTCCGGGATTGCGGCCGGCGGGACTTCCTGCTTGGCACCGCTTGCCGGCGGCTGACTGGAGAAGCTGCTGCAGATGGGGAGTAAGCGGTCCGGGGCTTCCTCTTCCTTGAGACCGAAGGGACATCTTCTGGAGCTGTGGTAAGAGGCCTCATGGAGAGGCAGCTCTTCAACCATTCGGCGCCGTCTTCTTCCTCAGCTCTCGCCATAATCTGCTGAAGGAGGCTCTCCATCCTGATAGGTATCTTCTTTTCTTCAGGCGGTACCACAGACTGACTGAAATCTGCCAGCACCTGTCAATATATATCCCCGACGATAGCCCAGCAACGCGCTGACAACCAATTGACAGCCATTAAAAGGGCGCCAACACATCTGGCTGAAGCCAAATTTAATTTCTGCCCAGCAACTGTAAACACCAGTTAATACTTAACCCTTCATGGGAGTTGTGGATGTAAGAGTTGCAGACCTACACTACCTCTAAAAACCACGACTCTGACCCTATTTCAGCAGCAGCTCTCCCTACTCTCACTGAAACAGGAACAGAATGCGGAGAGCAGGGCTGCGCCAGGTCTCTTATACTCGGGATGATGCTGTGCTGCCCAGCCAATCATTGCACGAAGACAACAAAGATGGCTGCAGCTTTTCATGGCCTGGCAGACAATCCGTGCACAGTGATTGGGTCTCTAAAGTCCGCCAAAACTGCAGCGTGGAGACTGCATTTACCGCCGAATAATCCTGGAAATGCTCGCTGCTCGCCGAGTACGCCGAGCATAGAGATACTCGAGCATGTTTCGAGTAGTTGCGAGCACGTTTGCTCATCACTACTCGTGACATTATACACAGGAGCTCTGTATATAGTATCAGTGTACAGGTAATACAGGGATCACAAGTGATATTATACACAGGAGCTTTGTTTATAGTGTCAGTGTTTAAGTAATACAGTGATCACTAGTGACATTACACACAGGAGATCTGTATATAGTGTCAGTGTACAGGTAATACAGTGATCACCTGTGACAGTATACACAGGGGATCTGTATATAGTGTCAGTGCACAGGTAAAACAGTGATCACTAGTGATATTATACACAGGAATTCTGTATATAGTGTCAGTGTATAGGCAATACAGTGATTACTAGTGACATTATGCATAGGAGATCTGTATATAGTGTCAGTGTACAGGTAATACAGTGATCACCACCAGTGACATTATGCACAAGAGCTCTGTACACAGTATATAGTATATGTGTACATGTAATACACTGACTCACCAGTGACGTCTGTAATTGAAGTCCTTCATCTTCTCTTTTCTTCTTCAAACAACAAAGACTGCCATCACTTCTTCCAATCAGGACTCTGTCTCTGCAAAAAATAACGCAGTCATTAATAGCTGATTGCTTCCAGAGCACTGTTCCCATTTTTTCCCTGGCTTTTGCACTACGTCAGATGAAGAAGAAAAGCGACATAGTACTGCCCTGCACAGTAACAGGACCTCCCTTTTGTTCCCTCCATGGAAAACCGTTTCCTAAAAAGTAAATTATATTCCAGTAGTAATAATGTTCCTAATTGGACACGAAAGAAATTATGTTCCCCACTTGTTACCATAAACTAATATAGCATGTTCCTTATTCTGGCCCCAAAACAGTAATTAAGTTACTCATCCCGGCTCCCTATTTAATAATCTCACCCAGACTGGCCCCCTATATTTTATAATATGCCCCAGCCTGACCCCCTTTATTTTATAATATACCTCAGCCTGGCCCCCTATGTCCCTTGTCGAGCCTGGCCCCCAGATATCCATCCTGCTTCCCCAGCTATACATACTGGCCCTCATATGTCCCTTGTCCTGCCCCAGCATATATCTCTCCTGGACCCCCATATATTCTTCCTGGTCCCTTGTCCTGGCTCCCCCATATATATGCAAACTGCCCCCCCATATATATGCTTCCTTGTCTCTTGTACTGCCCCCCATATATCCATCCTGGCCCCACATATATATGCATCCTGGTCCCTTGTCCTGCCCCCTTCCCCATTAATCCATCTTGGCCCCATATATATTCATCCTGGCTGTACCATATTTATTCATCTTGGCTCCCCATATATCCAGCCTGGCCCCCATATATGCTTTCTGGCCCCCTCATATGTATCCATCCTGGCCCCCTCCATATATCCAACCTGCCCCCCCATATATCCATCCTGCCCCCCATATATATATCCTAGCCGCCCCATATATCCATCCTGGCCCCCATATATATTTCCTAGCCGTGCCATATATGCATCCTGGGCCCCCATATGTGTATCCATCCTGGCCCTTTCATCATATGTATCTCCATCCTGGCCCCTTTCCCCTGTATGTGTATGTATCCTGGCCCCCTTTCACCCCATATGTATATCCATCCTGGCCCCCTTCCCCCCATATGTATAACCATCCTGGCCCCCTTCCCCCGTATATGTACCCATCCTGGCCCCCTTTCCCCCATATGTATATCTAGCCTGGCCCCTTTCCTTCCATATGAATATTCATCCTGGCCCCCTTCCCCCATATGTGTATCCATTCTGGCCCCCTTTCCCCCTTCTGCATATCCATCCTGGCCCCTTCCCCCCATATATATATCCATACTGGCCCCCTTTTGCTGTATGTATATCCATCCTTGTCCCCTTCTCACCATATCTATATCCATCCTGGCCCTCTTCCCCCCATGTTTATATCCATCCTGGCCCCTTTTCCCTGTATGTGTATCCATTCTGGCCCTCTTCCCCCAGTATGTATATCCATCCTGGCCCCTTTCCCCATAGGTGTATCCATCCAGGCCCCCTTTTTCCCTATAAGTATATCCATCTTGGCCTCCTTCCCCCATACATACATCCATCCAGGCCCCCTTCCCCCGTATGTAAAACCATCCTGGCCCCCTTCCCACCATAGCTATATCCATCCTGGCCCTCATCCCCCTTATGTATATCCATCCTGGCCCCTTTCCCCCATATGTTTATTCATCCTGCCTTCTTCCCCCAGTATGTATATCAATCCAGGCCCCTTTCCCCTATAAGTGTATTCATCCCGGCCCCCTTCTTCCAGTAAGTATATCCATCTTGGCCTCCTTCCCCCAAATGTATATGCATCCAGGTCCCCTTCCCCCGTATGTGTATCCATCCTGGCCCCCTTCCCCCATATATGTATCCATCCTGGCCCCCTTTCCCCTATATGAATATCCATCATGGCCCCCTTTCCAACGTATGTATATCCATCCTGGCCCCCTTCCCCACCGTGTGTATATCCATCCTGGCCCCCTTTCCCCGTATGTAGATCCATCCTGGCCCCCTTTTCCCGTATGAATAGCCATCCTGACCCCCTTCCCCCATATGTGTATCCATCCTGACCTTCTTTCCCCCATATGAAAATCCATCCTGGCCCCCTTTCCAACGTAGGTATATCCATCCTGGCCCCCTTCTCCACCATATGTATATCCATCCTGGCCCCTTTCCCCCATATGTGTATCCATCCTGGTCCCCTTCCCTCATGTGTATGGTACAGACCAAAAGTTTGGACACACCTTCTCATTTAAAGATTTTTCTGTTTTTTCATGACTATGAAAATTGTAAATTCACACTGAAGGTGTTAGGGCTAGCGGAACGCACCGAGGAAAATAGTTTTTATTGTTATTGGTGCGTTCGCAGCCCGGGGTCCACCGTGCAGGAGAACCTGCTGCTAGACAAATGGCAGCACTATATGGCGGTATTGGCTAGCTCGGTTAACTCACAGAGCAGCCGTGAAAGCAAAGCTCTGCGCCCTGTTAACTTCACAGGAGCACAGGCTAACTACCCAAGAGAGAGCAGTCAGTGGTCATGCATGCACACAGAACTCCTCGCCGGAGGTGCCAGCATTCTAGGGGCTTATTTCAGCCAGGTCCCTGAATGTACTCAGACACACAAACTCCTCGCCGGAGGTGACAGCATTCTAGGGGCTTATTCCAGCCGGGTCCCTGAACACAATCATGAAAAAACCTAGCACTCAACTTGATGCTTATGTGAAAGTTTTATTGTAGTACCCAACAAACGTTTCGGTCCATATTACGGACCTTCATCAGTAACTACATGTGAAAAAACAAACAACCAAAATAAACCAAAATAAGTGAACAAAAACAAAAGTATATACATTGCATAAAGAAAGAAAGACAACAGCATCTATGTCATATCAGGTCCAATGTACAGATGATAATATATGCCGAAGAAGACCAAGCAGAATAAGGTGGCACAACACTTGTCACAACAAAAAACGGTAAGGAGAGGGAGAGTGTAGCACGTACCGTACTATACTGTAGCCTGGATAGAGAGACTGTAATGCCTCAGGGCACTTATAACTCTAACACCTATAAATCATAGAGGAGAGAATGAGAAGCCTGCCAGTGGTGTAGTGATCAGGGGGAGTGCTGGTGAAAGCATACCTTAACGAGAACACTGGGCTGGTACACAGACTGGGGGTAAAAAGAGGAATGCGGTGAATATACATACCGAGTAGCTACATGGGTGAGGATAAGCAGCGCTGGAGGGTGGTTACCTGTGGAAGATGGATCGTGAGGTGCCGCTGACAGACGCGGAGTCCACCGCTAGTCTGATCAGGGGATGTGGAAACCGCCATTAAATGAACAAAGGGAGGGGCCATATCGGCCGATTAGCCTATTCTGTGTGAATGTCCGTAGGACCGGAAGTGACGTCACCGGGCCCTAGCAACGCTGTAAAGCAAACGTGCAGCTGTATAGACGGCTTGCACGTGTGAAGGAGCCGGCGGAAGTGACGTTTCTGTGTGTCACGGCTCCCCGGAAAACGGCTACAGTCCTATGGGTTCCACCTGACAAGATGCGATTAAAGTTAGTCACAGGAGGGCGCGGGGGGGGGGGGGGGGGCGGTGCCTAGCGGAGATCCAGTGAATGGTGGAGGATCTCCGTGGTGTATCTGATCATTCTGCACCGTATTCAGCCGTGCGGATGTCTGACTTAGTGGAGAGAGAAGACTTGGTCCAGTGTGGTCCGTGATTGTGCCGGTGGACAGTGGCATTTAAAGAAACCTCAATACAGTCGGCTCTAACAATAATAAAGAGAGAAAAAAAAAGAACAGTTATATATGGTATATATATATACACACATTTGCCACAATAAATAACCAATAGATAACAACCTGTGGAAGGAATGCACATATTGCAGGACTATATCATATAGCTGGTATGCGGTAATACACAAGGATGTAATGAGGTGGGTCAGATTAGGACGACCTCGTATGGGGACTTAGATTAATGTAGTAGAAGAATGGGATGCCAGAGCGTGCCCGCGTAGATCCAACTGGACCATAGGGACTGCAATAGAGGAGTCAATGAGGAAATAGTATAAATGTACTGTCAAAAAAGGTGGGTGCTCAGAGAAACGACGCTAGGTCGTAGTCTCTGTTGAGGCCCAATGGGTGAAGGGTCTCCAACGTATGGATCCAGAAGGCCTCCCTCCGTTTTAGGCGGGCCACCCGATCACCACCCCGTCTGATGGGGGGGATGTGTTCAATTACCTGGAACCGTAACTGTGAGACATTGTGGCCTTGGGTGTTAAAGTGTGACGGGATGGGTAGTAGAAGGTGTTTGCAACGGACCGTGGATTTGTGTTTAGAGATCCGATCGCGTATTGGTTGCGTGGTCTCACCCACGTATAGAAGTCCACATGGGCATTTGATCAGATATATAACCCAAGATGAGGCACAGGTGAAGAAATCTGGAATGCGGAATGATTTACCCGAACGAGGATGATGGAAAGAGGAGCCTTTGAGGACATTATGACACTGTGAACAATTGAGGCATGGAAAAGTCCCTGTACGGGGATTTTGTAGAAAGCGTTGACGAGGGGATGATTTATTAGATCCCAAGTCCGCCCTGACCAATGAGTCTTTCAGATTGGGTGGGCGCTTAAAGCAGGGAAGAAATGGGTTTTGGAATTCAGGAACGTCAGGATGGGCCTTAGACAGTAGATGCCAATTTTGGCGTATGGACCTATGTAGAATGTAGGCAAATGGATGGTATGAATGTATAAATGGGACTCGATTAGAGGCTTTATTGGATCGTGGGAGCGGGGGTGAGGCGGCTTGTTGAAGAACAGATGACGGATAGCCACGTTGGGTGAATTTGGTGGCCATTTCTTGTAAGCGGAGTGGTCGTAGATCCGTGTCAGACACAATTTTGGTAACCCGATGGAATTGAGACTTGGGTACCGATCGCTTGGTGGCAGGGGGATGGAAACTCGTAAAGTGCAACAGACTATTACGGTCAGTACTCTTAGTGTAAAGGTCAGTTGAAATGGAGCCGTTTGGTTGAAGAATGACCATTGTGTCAAGGAAATTGATTCGAGTAGGATCCTGTGACATGGTAAAAGAGATACCCGGCCAGGCTACGTTGAGCCAGTCAAAAAAGGAAGCGAGGGCTTCCAACGTGCCCCCCCATATGCAGAAGACGTCGTCTATGTAACGTCTCCAAAGGAGTACGTTACTACGGAACAAGGAGTGAGAGTATATCTGACTCTCCTCGAAGTCGGCCATGTAACAATTAGCATAGGGGGGCGCTACGTTGGAGCCCATCGCGGTGCCCCGAATTTGTAGGTAGAAATCGTCCTGAAACATAAAATAATTGCGGGTGAGGATGATGGTTAACAATTCAACACATAGGTTAATTTGATCAGAGTGAAAACCGGACTGGGTAAGAAGTTTGTGAACGGAATTAATGCCCTCTATGTGTGGGATAGATGTATACAAGTCTTTTACATCCATGGTAACAAGTATAGAATGCGGAGGGATGGGTCCCACTTCCTTCAAAATGTCTAGGAAGGATCCTGTGTCCAGGATGAAGGATTTGGATCTGCGTATCAGTGGGGTTAGGATTTTTTCTAGGTACACCGCCAGAGGGGAGAGTATAGAGTCCGTGGAGGCTACTATCGGCCTCCCTGGTGGTTTCTCCAGATTTTTGTGAATTTTAGGAATAGTATAGAAGACAGGAATAACCGGATGTAAATTGGTAAGGAATTTGCATGTTTTTTAGTCGAGAACCCCTAACTGAGTATATTTCAGAAGGGTATCGGAAATGATTTGCCGAGTGACGGCCGTGGGGTCTCGTGGTAGCTTAACATAGATGGTAGAATTGTCCAGTTGGCGTCTAATTTCAAGAAGGTAATCTGTCTTATTCATTACCACCAGGGCGCCCCCTTTATCAGCCGGTTTGATAACTAATCTGGTATCATTTTGTAGGCCTTGTAGGGCCTGTCGTTCCGTAGTGGAGAGATTGGGAGGATAGGACAGTCTACCCCTTCTGATGTCCTCGCATAGTGATCTGAAAGAGTTTTGTACGAAACCTATAAAGGTTTCCATGGCGTGAGATCCATGAGGGGGCCTAAAATGGCTTTTAGTATGGAGACCCAAACTACGTGATGACAGAGTGTGGTCTGATGGTACAGTTTGGGGTTGGAGCGGGGCTGGCTCTAGGGGGGTAGCGAAAAAAGCCTTAAGTCTGAGAGTACGAAAAAATCGTTGAAGGTCCATCTCCAGATCAAATGTGTGGCACTGATACGAAGGACAGAATGATAGTCCCTTCTGCAGTACCCTATACTCCGCCACCCCAAGCAGTCTATCTGAAATGTTTATCACCAGCGGGTTAGTACCTGAGATCTCGTTATTCTCGTATGGTCTGAGTCTCTTCCTGTGTCCGTGGCCGCGCCTCGTGGTCTTCTTCGCGGGTAGCGTTGTCGTTGGCCTAAAAAACGTGCAGGGATGGCCGTAGAGATTCCTTGTTCTTGTTCCGAGCCCGATGTCGAGTAGTCGAGGGAGGATCGAGGAGCCTGACGTGATGTGTTTTGTCGAGCATAGAAGTTGTCCTGCCATCTGTATACCTGTTGGCGTTCGTAGTCCTCCGTATCCCTGTTGAATTTGTTGCGCTTCCTCTCCTCCGTCTCCTGTCGGTGTTTCTCAATGTTCTTGGATATCTGGTCTCTAAGAGCTGTGAGTTCCTCAGGAGGACCGGACGAGGATAGTTGCGCCTCGATGGACTTGATGGCCTCTGAACTCGTGGAGATCGCCTTCTGCAGGTGCTCAATTG
This sequence comes from Ranitomeya variabilis, assembly GCF_051348905.1. NCBI lineage: Eukaryota > Metazoa > Chordata > Amphibia > Anura > Dendrobatidae > Ranitomeya > Ranitomeya variabilis. The sequence continues at coordinate 265,290,935 of NC_135237.1, read as the reverse complement.
TCAGGGTGATAATATCAAAAGAACATTTATTAAGTATTTGTTCATACTTCATACAGTAATCAGAGGAGTCCCGAAAGAGTGTGGGACGTAGTGGTACACGCAGACCCCTAGGGATCCTTTGTGCTCGGAGATATTCGGTGAGTGTGGCACAGTGGAGTTCAACGCTTGTGAAATGGCGGAGCTCCCATTCTAGATCTCTCCCCTTGATCTCCCTTGGTGGGATTTTAAGGAAATCGCTATTAAAAGTGGAAATCCCACCAAGGGAGATCAAGGGGAGAGATCTAGAACGGGAGCTCCGCCATTTCACAAACGTTGAACTCCACTGTGCCACACTCACCGAATATCTCCGAGCACAAAGGATCCCTAGGGGTCTGCGTGTACCACTACGTCCCACACTCTTTCGGGACTCCTCTGATTACTGTATGAAGTATGAACAAATACTTAATAAATGTTCTTTTGATATTATCACCCTGACAATTGAGCACCTGCAGAAGGCGATCTCCACGAGTTCAGAGGCCATCAAGTCCATCGAGGCGCAACTATCCTCGTCCGGTCCTCCTGAGGAACTCACAGCTCTTAGAGACCAGATATCCAAGAACATTGAGAAACACCGACGGGAGACGGAGGAGAGGAAGCGCAACAAATTCAACAGGGATACGGAGGACTAAGAACGCCAACAGGTATACAGATGGCAGGACAACTTCTATGCTCGACGAAACATATCACGTCAGGCTCCTCGATCCTCCCTCGACTACTCGACATCGGGCTCGGAACAAGAACAAGGAATATCTACGGCCATCCCTGCACGTTTTTTAGGCCAACGACAATGCTACCCACGAAGAAGACCACGAGGCGCGGCCACGGACACAGGAAGAGACTCAGACCATACGAGAATAACGAGATCTCAGGTACTAACCCGCTGGTGATAAACATTTCAGATAGACTGCTTGGGGTGGCAGAGTATAGGGTACTGCAGAAGGGACTATCATTCTGTCCTTCGTATCAGTGCCACACATTTGATCTGGAGATGGACCTTCAACAATTTTTTCGTACTCTCAGACTTAAGGCTTTTTTCGCTACCCCCCTAGAGCCAGCCCCGCTCCAACCCCAAACTGTACCATCAGACCACACTCTGTCATCACGTAGTTTGGGTCTCCATACTAAAAGCCATTTTAGGCCCCCTCATGGCTCTCACGCCATGGAAACCTTTATAGGTTTCGTACAAAACTCATTCAGATCACTATGCGAGGACATCAGAAGGGGTAGACTGTCCTATCCTCTCAATCGCTCCACTACGGAAGGACAGGCCCTACAAGGCCTACAAAATGATACCAGTTTAGTTATCAAACCGGCTGATAAAGGGGGTGCCCTGGTGGTAATGAATAAGACAGATTACCTTCTTGAAATTAGACGCCAACTGGACAATTCTACCATCTATGTTAAGCTACCACGAGACCCCACGGCCGTCACTCGGCAAATCATTTCCGATACCCTTCTGAAATATACTCAGTTAGGGGTTCTCGACTCAAAAACATGCAAATTCCTTACCAATTTACATCCGGTTATTCCTGTCTTCTATACTATTCTTAAAGTTCACAAAAATCTGGAGAAACCACCAGGGAGGCCGATAGTAGCCTCCACAGACTCTATACTCTCCCCTCTGGCGGTGTACCTAGAAAAAATCCTAACCCCACTGATACGCAGATCCAAATCCTTCATCCTGGACACAGGATCCTTCCTAGACATTTTGAAGGAAGTGGGACCCATCCCTCCGCATTCTATACTTGTTACCATGGATGTAAAAGACTTGTATACATCTATCCCACACATAGAGGGCATTAATTCCGTTCACAAACTTCTTACCCAGTCCGGTTTTCACTCTGATCAAATTAACCTATGTGTTGAATTGTTAACCATCATCCTCACCCGCAATTATTTTATGTTTCAGGACGATTTCTACCTACAAATTCGGGGCACCGCGATGGGCTCCAACGTAGCGCCCCCCTATGCTAATTGTTACATGGCCGACTTCGAGGAGAGTCAGATATACTCTCACTCCTTGTTCCGTAGTAACGTACTCCTTTGGAGACGTTACATAGACGACGTCTTCTGCATATGGGGGGGCACGTTGGAAGCCCTCGCTTCCTTTTTTGACTGGCTCAACGTAGCCTGGCCGGGTATCTCTTTTACCATGTCACAGGATCCTACTCGAATCAATTTCCTTGACACAATGGTCATTCTTCAACCAGACGGCTCTATTTCAACTGACCTTTACACTAAGAGTACTGACCGTAATAGTCTGTTGCACTTTACGAGTTTCCATCCCCCTGCCACCAAGCGATCGGTACCCAAGTCTCAATTCCATCGGGTTACCAAAATTGTGTCTGACACGGATCTACGACCACTCCGCTTACAAGAAATGGCCACCAAATTCACCCAACGTGGCTATCCGTCATCTGTTCTTCAACAAGCCGCCTCACCCCCGCTCCCACGATCCAATAAAGCCTCTAATCGAGTCCCATTTATACATTCATACCATCCATTTGCCTACATTCTACATAGGTCCATACGCCAAAATTGGCATCTACTGTCTAGGGCCCATCCTGACGTTCCTGAATTCCAAAACCCATTTCTTCCCTGCTTTAAGCGCCCACCCAATCTGAAAGACTCATTGGTCAGGGCGGACTTGGGATCTAATAAATCATCCCCTCGTCAACGCTTTCTACAAAATCCCCGTACAGGGACTTTTCCATGCCTCAATTGTTCACAGTGTCATAATGTCCTCAAAGGCTCCTCTTTCCATCATCCTCGTTCGGGTAAATCATTCCGCATTCCAGATTTCTTCACCTGTGCCTCATCTTGGGTTATATATCTGATCAAATGCCCATGTGGACTTCTATACGTGGGTGAGACCACGCAACCAATACGCGATCGGATCTCTAAACACAAATCCACGGTCCGTTGCAAACACCTTCTACTACCCATCCCGTCACACTTTAACACTCAAGGCCACAATGTCTCACAGTTACGGTTCCAGGTAATTGAACACATCCCCCCCATCAGACGGGGTGGTGATCGGGTGGCCCGCCTAAAACGGAGGGAGGCCTTCTGGATCCATACGTTGGAGACCCTTCACCCATTGGGCCTCAACAGAGACTACGACCTAGCGTCGTTTCTCTGAGCACCCACCTTTTTTGACAGTACATTTATACTATTTCCTCATTGACTCCTCTATTGCAGTCCCTATGGTCCAGTTGGATCTACGCGGGCACGCTCTGGCATCCCATTCTTCTACTACATTAATCTAAGTCCCCATACGAGGTCGTCCTAATCTGACCCACCTCATTACATCCTTGTGTATTACCGCATACCAGCTATATGATATAGTCCTGCAATATGTGCATTCCTTCCACAGGTTGTTATCTATTGGTTATTTATTGTGGCAAATGTGTGTATATATATATACCACATATAACTGTTCTTTTTTTTCTCTCTTTATTATTGTTAGAGCTGACTGTATTGAGGTTTCTTTAAATGCCTTGTCCACCGGCACAATCACGGACTACACTGGACCAAGTCTTCTCTCTCCACTAAGTCAGACATCCACATGGCTGAATACGGTGCAGAATGATCAGATACACCACGGAGATCCTCCACCATTCACTGGATCTCCGCTAGGCACCGCCCCCCCCCACGCCCTCCTGTGACTAACATTAATCGCATCTTGTCAGGTGGAACCCATAGGACTGTAGCCGTTTTCCGGGGAGCCGTGACACACAGAAATGTCACTTCCGCCGGCTCCTTCACACGTGCAAGCCGTCTATACAGCTGCACGTTTGCTTCACAGCGTTGCTAGGGCCCGGTGACGTCACTTCCGGTCCTACGGACATTCACAGAGAATAGGCTAATCGGCCGATATGGCCCCTCCCTTTGTTCATTTAATGGCGGTTTCCACATCCCCTGATCAGACTAGCGGTGGACTCCGCGTCTGTCAGCGGCACCTCACGATCCATCTTCCACAGGTAACCACCCTCCAGCGCTGCTTATCCTCACCCATGTAGCTACTCGGTATGTATATTCACCGCATTCCTCTTTTTACCCCCAGTCTGTGTACCAGCCCAGTGTTCTCGTTAAGGTATGCTTTCACCAGTCTCTCTATCCAGGCTACAGTATAGTACGGTACGTGCTACACTCTCCCTCTCCTTACCATTTTTTGTTGTGACAAGTGTTGTGCCACCTTATTCTGCTTGGTCTTCTTCGGCATATATTATCATCTGTACATTGGACCTGATATGGCATAGATGCTGTTGTCTTTCTTTCTTTATGCAATGTATATACTTTTGTTTTTGTTCACTTATTTTGGTTTATTTTGGTTGTTTGTTTTTTCACATGTAGTTACTGATGAAGGTCCGTAATATGGACCGAAACGTTTGTTGGGTACTACAATAAAACTTTCACATAAGCATCAAGTTGAGTGCTAGGTTTTTTCATTATTGTATTAAGGTGTGGGAGCCTACCTAAGCACCATCCTATCAGTAGTGCACACGCTTCTTTCTTCCTGATCACAATCACACATGGCGCAATGCACATAATTTAGAAAGACACTAGCGCATGGCCGTGCAGCCATGCGAGCCTTTTATAGCTGCAGCCCAAACAGGACCTTCCAAGAAGGAACAATAAGAAGCTGCCGCAAAGCCTGAGCACCTTCAGGACTTTCCTGGAGGACCAATGGGCTTCGCTGCAGTATCCAAGCATGTGACCCTCGATCTCCAATGAGAGATCTTACCCTGGGCATGCTCAGAAGGAGAAAAGCAAGACTTAGTCCCAAAAGCATCTGCTCGCCGCTGCCCAGCACTGACTACAATAGCAGAAGCTGGAAGAGCAGCAGTAATCCTCCTTGCAGAGTCAGATTGAGCGAGACGCTGAGACCGATGTCTCCGCTGAGCAGCCTCCACTGCAGCAGAAGAATGGGAGACCGCAGCGGAGATGGCCCGAGATTCCCCCTGTGCAGAGGTGGGAACTCGACCCCTAACAGAAGGCATCAAAACTATGAGTTAACACTTGTGGAATTATATACTTAACAAAAAAGCGTGAAACAACTGAAAATATGTCTTATATTCTAGGTTCTTCAAAGTAGCCACCTTTTGCTTTGATGACTGCTTTGCACACTCTTGGCATTCTCTTGATGAGCTTCAAGAGGTAGTCACCGGGAATGGTCTTCCAACAATCTTGAAGGAGTTCCCAGAGATGCTTAGCACTTTTTGGCCCATTTGCCTTCACTCTACAGTCCAGCTCACCCCAAACCATCTCAATTTGGTTCAGGTCTAGTACTGTGGAGGCCAAGGCCAACTGGCGTAGCACCCCATCATTCTCCTTCTTGGTCAAATAGCCCTTACACAGCCTGGAGGTGTGTTTGGGTTCATTGTCCTGTTGAAAAATAAATGATGGTCCAACTAAACGCAAACCGGATGGAAAAGCATGCCACTGCAAGATGCTGTGGTAGCCATGCTGGTTCAGTATGCCTTCAATTTTGAATAAATCCCCAACAGTGTCACCAGCAAAGCACCCTCACACCATCACACCTCCTCCTCCATGCTTCATAGTGGGAACCAGGCATGTAGAGTCCATCCGTTCACCTTTTCTGCGTTGCACAAAGACACGGTGGTTGGAACCGAAGATCTCAAATTTGGACTCATCAGACCAAAGCACAGATTTCCACTGGTCTAATATCCATTCCTTGCATTCTTTAGCTCAAACAAGTCTCTTCTGCTTGTTGCCTGTCTTTAGCATTGTTTTTCTAGCAGCTATTTTACCATGAAGGCCTCCTGCACAAAGTCTCCTCTTAACAGTTGTTGTAGAGATGTGTCTGCTACTAGAACTCTGTGTGGCATTGACCTGGTCTCTAATCTGAGCTGCTGTTAACCTGAGATTTCTGAGGCTGGTGACTTGGATAAACTTATCCTCAAAAGCAGAGGTGACTCTTGGTCTTCCTTTCCTGGGGCGGTCCTCATGGGAGCCAGTTTATTTGTAGTGCTTGATGGGTTTTGCAACTGCACTTGGGGACACTTTCAAAGTTTTCCCAATTTTTCGACTGGCTGACCTTCATTTCTTAAAGTAATCATTATGGCCACTCGTTTTTCTTTACTTAGCTGTTTTTTCTTGCCATAATACAAATTCTAACAGTCTGTTCAGTAGGACTATCAGCTATGTATTCACCAGACTTCTGCACAACACAAATGATGGTCTCAACCCCATTTATAAGGCAAGAAATCCCACTTATTAAACCTGACAGGGCACACCTATGAATTGAAAACCATTCCCGGTGACTACCACTTGAAGCTCATCAAGAGAATGCCAAGAGCGTGCAAAGCAGTCATCAAAGTAAAAGATGGCTACTTTGAAGAACCTGGAATATAAGACATATTTTCAGTTGTTTCACACTTTTTTGTTAAGTATATAATTCCACATGTGTTAATTCATAGTTTTGATGCTTTCAGTGTGAATTTACAATTTTCATAGTCATGAAAATACAGAAAAATCTTTAAATGAGAAGGTGTGTCCAAACTTTTGGTCTGTACTGTATATCCATCCTGGCCCCCTTCCCCCTGTATGTATATCCATCCTGGCCTTCTTCCCCGTATGCATATCCGTCCTGGCCCCTTTCCCCGTATGTGTATCCATTCTGGCCCCCTTACCCCCAGTATATATATCCATCCTGGCCCCTTTCCCCATATGTGTTTCCATCCTGGCCCCCTTCTCCCGTGTGTATATCCATTCAGTCCTCCTTCCCCGTATGTATATTCATCCAGGCCCCCTTCCCTCATATGTATATCCATCCTTGCCCCCTTCCCTCATATGTGTATCCATCCTGGCCCCCTTCTCCCCTATGAAGATCCATCCTGGTCCCCTTTTCCCCCATATGTATATCCATCCTGGCCCCCTTCTCCCCTATGAAGATCCATCCTGGTCCCCTTTTCCCCCATATGTATATCCATCATAGCCCTTTTCCTCCCATATATGTATCCATCCTGGCCACATTCCCCCTGTATGTGTATCCATTCTGGCCCTCTTCCCTCAGTATGTGTATCCATACTGGCCCCCTTCCCCGTATGTATACCCATCCTGGCCCCTTCCCCCCATATGTGTATGCATCCTGGCCCCCTTCCCCACATGTATAGCCATGCTGGCCCCCTTCCCTCAGTATGTGTATCTGTTCTGGCCCCCTTCCCCATATGTATATCCATCCTGGCCCCCTTCCCTCAGTATGTGTATCCATTCTGGCTTCCTTCCCCGTATGTGTATCCATCCTGGTCTTTTGTGCTATTTTGTGATCAAAAAACAGTATTACTAAAAACTCTGTGTTATTTAAATGCACTTTTTGTTTTTTAGTTAGTTACATTAGGGTTTTTGCTTACTTTTTCTCTTGTAGGTTTTAATGTTTTGTGGCCAATGTGAACATGCGTTTAACTTCTTCATGTGTACCAACTCAAGTTAAGCTCAATTTTTGTGTTTTTTTCTTTGTATTGTTGCATTCTGTGCAAGCCGGGGTGTGGCCTCCCTGTTTCTAAGCTAGATATTGTATATGAGGCTTCCCCAGTCTGGTGTTCCCTGGTTGGGTGCAGTCCTTTTGTCTTTTTGTCTGCCCTTATTCACACTGAGGTCAACATTGACACATGGTAAGTAAGTATTAGACAGTGTAGGACTGTCCAGATCAGAGCTACCTTGACACGGTGGGATGGCTTTTGTGCTATTTTTTTTAATCAAAAAACAGTATTACTAAAAACTCTGTGTTATTTAAATGCAGTTATGCTTTTTTACTTAGTTACATGAGGGTTTTTGCTTACTTTTTCTCTTGTAGGTTTTAACCCTTATGTGCATCCATCCTGGCCACCTTCCTCCAGTTTGTGAATCCATCCTGGCCATCTTCCCCATATGTATATTTATCCTTGCCCCCTTCCCTCTTTATGTGTATCCATCCTGGCCCCTTTCCCCTTGTATGTGTATCCATCCTGGCCCCCTTCCCTCAGTATGTGTATCCATCCTGACCCCCTTCCCCGTATGTATACACATCCTGGTCCCCTTCCCCCCTATGTGTATCCATCCTGGCCCCCTTCCCCGGTATGTATATCCATTCTGGCCCCCTTCCCCCGTATGTGTATCCATTCTGGCCCCCTTCCACCAGAATGTGTATTCATCCTGGCCCCTTTCCCCATATGTATATCCATCCTGGCACCCATCCCCTGTATGTATATCCATCCTGGCTCCTTTCCCCTTATGTGTATCCATCCTGGCCTCCTTCCCCATATGTATATCCATCCTGGCCCCTTTCCCAGTACGTGTATCCATCCTGGCCCCTTTCCCCAGTACGTGTATCCATCCTGGCCCCCTTCCCCCAGTATGTGTATCCATCCTGACCCACTTCCCCCTATATATATCCATCCTGGCCCCATCCCCCGTATGTATATTCATCCTGGCCCCCTTCCCCCGTATGTATATCCATCCTGGCCCCCTTCCCCCTATATAAGAGAGAGAGAAAAAAAAATACCTCTTACCTTCCTGCCCTCCCGGCGGCATCCTCCTCCTCTGCAGGTCAGTGCCTTCATAGCAAAATGGCCACCAACATGACAGAGGCCGGCGCTGAATGTGTGCAACAGACGTTATACGCCGATGACGACGGGCGGACACTTGCCAGTATCCATCTGGACATGTGCCGCAGCGGATCGAGTAATGAACACTGCTTGCGCACACCCCTGCATGCAGCCTACAATTTTAAAGGGCCTGTGCCCCTAAAAACCACAAACTTTTTTTTCTCCCCATCTACTCCTTCTCTCCTTCCCACAGCCAAGGGCCCACCGGAGATTTCCCCGGTACCCCATCAGGCCAGACCGACCCTGATTATATTGGTGTGCAGTATAAAACCAATACAATTTTGAATATTTTTTGAGGCTTATATAGAAACCAAATGTACCCAAGAAGATGTAATACCCTATGGGCGAAAAATATAATGCCGATACATTTTGAACAAGTTTTTTGATGCTCTTGTCTAGCAACGAAATGTACCCAAGAAGATATAGTACCCTAAAGGAAACAATATGATATTGATAAATTTTGAACAAGTTTTTGGAGGGTTATGTACCAACAAAATGTGCCAAAGACGATGTAATACCCTATGCGGGTGGCACGGTGGCTCAGTGGTTAGCATTGCAGTGCTGGAGTCCTGGGTTCAAATCTCACCAAGGACAAAATCTGCAAGGAATTTATATGTTCTCCCCGTGTTTGCATGGGTTTCCTCTGGGTACTCCAGTTTCCTCCTACATTCCAAAGACATACTGATAGGGAATTTAGATTGTGAACCCCATTGGGGACAGCAAAAATAATGTGTGCAAAACTGTAAAGTGCTGCAGAATATGTTAGCGCCATATAAAAATGAAGATTATTATTATTATTATTATGCATGAGCAATATAATACCGATAAATTTTGAGCAATTTTTTTAAGGATTATATACCAAAAAAATGTAATCCAAACCATGGGTAAACAATATGGGTGAGCAATATAGTAATGATAACATTTTGAGCAATTTGTTGAGGCTTATATAGCAACAAAATGTGCTCCAGACTATGAACTAGCCTATGAGTGATCAATATAATAACAATAAAATTTTGAAAAAGTTTTTTAAGCTTACACACCAGCGAAATGTACCCAAGAACACGTAATATTGTATGACTGAGAAATGTAACCCAGTAAAATGCAAAAAATATACCCCAGAACACAGAATAATGTATGAGTAAGTAATGTGAAGAAACAAGTAACATTTTCAAACACTTATTTCTACTGTTATATACCACAAAAATGTGACATAAAACATGTAATACTGTATGGATGAGTAATCTAATCCTGAAATATTTTTCTACACTTTTTGTATGTTTTACATACCACTGTAATGTAAAAATAACTGTGTTAAACTGTATGGATGAGTTACTCAATCCATAAAAACATTTTGAATGAAAATATTTTGAAAGTGTAGTTGATGAACTTATACAGTCATAAAGGCTTTTCAGAAAGTGCAAAGTGAGACAGAAAATATGATTAGGGTCATCCATAGACCCCTGAAAGGGAACAACTGGCCGGCCTCATTAAAATATTGAATATTACAAACACTTGATGTGCTGCTGTCATTTGGTGGTGTGCAAAAGTGTAGGCTAATCCAAGCTTTGTTCATTTTTGTGAGTATGAGCTTCTCTGCATTCTCTATGGACAGGCAATAGCCTGTCAGTTATGACATGCCCGGCGGCAATAAAATCCTGCACAGACAAGACGCTAGCACAGTGCAGCACAACTCCTCCAAGGCATTGAGGGACACCTCATGCCAGGTGTCCAGCTTTGACATCCAATAGTTTAAAGTTGCAGCAGAATTAGGGAGCCAGTTATTCCTTGACCATCTTTAAAAGGTTTTCCTTCCTTTTCAAAAATATCCTGGCATAAGATGCTGGGCTGGTGCCATGAAATTGTCCCTCGCCTTTGACAGTGTACCCCTGCCTCTCCATCTCAGGAAGAAGAGATGTGAAGTTCTCCTTATAGCATGGGTCTAGCAGGGTGAACAAGTACTCTTTTTTGGCCAAGATGAATGTAACACAAGAGTCACAGGAATGTCAGCGGTACATAAGGTTGGCCATATGTGCCAAGCTCCATACAGCTAACACTTTCTCGTCTCCACCATGATAATGACTTTCCATCTCCTCTCGCTCTTCCTCCTCATTCCCATCTGCAGCCCATCCATGTAGGAGAGATGGGACAAAGGTTGTGTGGCTACCAGCCTATGTTGCTCTAGCCACCAGCTCCTGTCCCTCCTCTTCATTCTTATCAGCATCCACCTTTTCATTGTTATCAAATCTGTGCTGTTGTGCAGTGGAGTTGGTGTAGTGGAGTGGGGTTGGTGCAGTGCAACAGATAGGCAGGGACCACAGAAAGTTCAACATAAACGGTGTTTTAATTTTCAGAACTCACACACAGGGGTGATATCCTCCAGATCACATCTGAGTTTCCACAAACACAGTTCAGAACTCAAAACTCTTTGCCGTGGACAATGGCACCGCCGTGTCTTTTGGGTGTGTCAGCAGCCTGGAAGTCCCTGGTTCTGAGTTAGCTCTACACAGACCTGGGTTGGACAGAGTCACTTGATCTGTAGCTTGCAAACTCCAACACTGATACACCCAAGGCAAAACTAACAGATTTAAAAGGAATCATGGCTATAGAGCCACTTCCAAAACCCGGAGTGGAAAGAGGGATTCGCCCCACTACCAAACCTGCAAATCCCACTAAAAATAAAAGCCCTTACTGGGTTTTCCTAAAAATAGGACTGAGTCACTACATGGACCCAATCCATTTTTTCTTTTATTTTGCCTTGTGACTCACAGGCATCCTGCTGTGAACACAAGGCACTCCATAGGGTTTAATAGGACTCCGTCGGCATCCTAAGGGACATATATTAACCCTCACATATGATCCTACTCACTGCCTTAGATTGTAAGCAGATGAAATGTTTGTAGGCTGGTTACAATCTCTCTGTGTTATGTCTTCCTCTATCCCAACTGTTCCGCATGCAAAGCTTCATGTTTAATTGTGAGCAGTGACTATTTAAGAAGCACAGAAGTGGTATAGTTGCACTGACTATGGCTTACCTTGAGCAGAAGCTCCTGCAAATCTCGGTATGTTTTCAGAATCCACTGAATTACCAAGATGAGCACATGTGCCAAGCATGGTACATGTGTGAGCTTGCTAAGCTTCACAGCAATCACCAGGTTGCACCCATTATCACAAACGGCCATGCATGTGTAAGGGGTGGACTGTGGGCCAGTTTGTGCCCTGCATTCCTTTGCATGCTTTCCTAGTAAAGAGGGTACATTTTACTTTTTTTTATGTCATGAGTCTTGTGGTATTGTTCTATTGTGCATTGACATGTCAAACTGCGTGCTCATGTTTATGTACTGTGCAAGTCATATATATTTTTAAGACTAGGGTTAGAGATAGGGGAAATATAGTGATAGTGTAAGGTCTAGTATTAATAAGGGGTCATTTAGGAGTTAGAACACTTGGGGCACTGTAGAGTAGGAGATTAGATTGAGATAAGAATTGGTTTCAGTGAGAGTAGTGACTGTTGAGAATGGAAGTGGGGCCAGATAGTGGCAGATAGAGAGTCTACCTGAGGTAATCAGTTAGAAGAGTTGAGTAGAGCCATTAGGTTGTGAGAGGAACAAGTCTGAGAGGAGAAGCTCAAAACTCCAGGCCCTATGGGCGGTATGAGACAAGAGGTGGAGAGGATTAGAGCAGTATGAGAGAGACAGCAGCTAGGCTTAATGATTAATCTCGGAATGTCCAAGTCCTACGGTCTGAAAAGGATTGGCAGTGGCATCCTTTAGTTTCACCCAGGATGGGGAAAGTGGACCGGGGCATCAGGAAGAAGCTATCATGGCTACTCAGGAAAGGAAAGTCCTTGAAGTATGAAGACTACAATGCCATGTCTGTGATAAAACTGGACGAGCTCAGTAAAGTTACTTTATTAAAAATGAACTTGGACTCGGAACTTCATTGTGTGGTGCTGAAGAACTCTGGAATGCAGCAACTTGAGGAAAACTTGATTTCACAAGTGAGAGATTGGCAATGTACACATATTGCTCAGACTGGACATGATGTTTATGTATCGGAATGCCAGGGTGTGGAAATACAGAAGCCCCTCAGCATGACTACCACTCGGGCCCCGTTACACCTGGTTGTAGGTTCAGCAGTAAAAACCACAAATCTGTCTGGTCTGCTATTCCTTTAAGCAACTCTTCTATGGTGTGCGATTTGTCTCCTAGACAAATTAACTTCAGCAGAGCCTGTTACTGATTCGCTGAGGTAGTGCTGCAAAGCTAACAGCTTCTGTCTGATGTGGATGATGTGCTCGGAGATATCACTTTGGAGATGGAAGATAAGGAGGAGCAGGAGGGGTTGCAGGAAATGCTGTAGGAGGTGGAGGTAAGCCTGATTGAAGTAGGGTCAGCAATCTTCGACGTCCAGAGCACATGCATCGTTAATGTGTCTGACTCGGCCACAGCCTCCACAATATTCATCCAGGGTGCCATTAGGGAAATTAAGTGTCCCTGGCAACAAGTGCTTGTCTATGGGTTGGTCGTTAAGTGAACAATTCCAGTTAGTGCATTGGTAAGGACACGTGTGATGTTCCAGGACACCTTTTGGTACAATGTGGGAATGCCATGCAGCGCCCCAAAGTCCTGGTCGTTGCAGTAATGTCGCTCTGCCACTAAGGGGAGCAATGTTACGTCTGATTGCACTAAAGGAGTTCACCTGACCAGGTATCACAGTCACACATTACACTTCACACTCTGGCCACCAGGGGGAGCAAAGGGTTCTATGTATTAGGCCACTCCTCACACTCTGGTAAAACAGGGGGTTGGATAGGAAGTTAGAGAGAAGCTGACTGGGTTTTGCCCAGGTAACATCCAGTGAGAGGAGAGCATTGCTTGGGAAGATTCAGGGGGGTCCCTGTCAGGGGTGGGATCCTGACAGAGGCCTAGCGAAAGGACAGATTGTTACGGAGCCATGCCTGCACCTCATTGCAGTGGCATCTTAAGAAAGGACATGAAGCGAAGGATATTGTGGAGAAGTGAGAAACGAGATCACAGCACAAAGGCGATAGAACCAGTAAGAGTCGTGCCCCGAGATCTGCAACATCCTACTGAGGCGCGTAGCCGGTGACCGGAACGCCGAGAAAGTAACAAACTCTACGCATTACTTTGAACCAACGGCAGGACAGTTAACTTTAGGTTGGCTGTCTCACCTTTTACACCTAATGAAGACAACGGAGGGAATTGTGGTCTTTAGGGTCCCTATAAAATAACTCCAGGCCTACCCCGTCATACGGGTGCGTCCTATCCATATCATCTGGGGGACGGAGAGAGAAAGAACAGAAACATACATGACAGTTGTGAGTACTATCCCATGGTGCTCAGCAAGGAAGTACTACAACACCCAGGCGCTAGTAGGTAGGCTACTGATTTCCACCTGAAAAGGGAACTCTGGATGTGCCTTCGGACTGGCCGGTCTCAGCCAGCCCTGTTAGCAGTGCTCTGGATTGTGGATGCCGAAGCCTTCAGTAAAGAGGTAAAGAGTCTGCAACCCTGTGTCCTCGTCATTTACTGCGACCTACACCGTCACCTACATCTTTAATTGGGCGCCTTAGCAGGGCCACGGACCGGGTCAGGCCACCGTGACATCCCCAGAACCGCGAGAGTCCCGGTACCGAGTACCCCACTGCCCTGCATTTGGGGGCTGCTCCACCATGCTAGGAGAAAAAGTGATGGCTGGGGACAGAGTGCATGAGACAGATGCCTCCATGAGTTGAAAGAAATCCTCCTGGTCTACTAGCCTAAATGTCAACATTTCCTTAGCAAGCAACCAGGAAATGTGCCCATTTTGTATTTGGGTCTGTGGGTGGCTGGAAACTCTTTTTCATTCCAAGGCCTGTGTAGGGACAGCTGAACATTGGGACTGGACAAGAATTTGGAAGTCCCAGATGATGGTAAGTTAGAATGTGCAAGGATAGGTGCAGAGCAGTAGGCATCTGCGCCAATGTTTTGGACAGGTGATTTGGAAGCACCTAGCACAGTGGAAGAGGAAGTGGTGTCATCTGATGGCACTATTCGTGTACCCAAGCGTTCTGCCCACCGAGTCAGGTGCTTAGATGATTTGTGCCTCATCCAGCTGGTGGTTGTTAGGTGCTTAGTGATCAGGACCATGCTGATCTTTGCATGGCACAGGTATCAAATGGCCATTTTGTTTGTCTCAGAACTCTCTTTTAAAAAGTACCAGACTGGGGAACACCTAACTCTTTGAAGGAGAAATTCAGGACTGTGAGCACTCTGCAGAACAGTTTCCTGTCACCACTTCTGAAACCCACTCTTGTTTTTGGATTACAAATACTGAGGTAAAATACAGACTAAATACTGAAAGTGTGAACATGGCCTAACACTGCTTTTCTGAGAGATGGAGGCCTACAATATTTTTAAAAGGTTTTGTTCACTGAGATAACATAAATATTCACTAAGTAACACTGTATGTCTGAGAAATGGAGGCCTACAACATTTTTAAAAGCTTTTGTTCACTGAGATCACAGACATATTCACAGACAGAGTAGCATTGTATTTCTGAGAAATGAAGGCCTACAACATTTTTAAAATCTTTTGTTCACTGATATCACAGATATATTCACAGACAAAGTAGCACTGTATTTCTGAGAAATGGAGGCCTACAAAAATTGTAAACGCTATTGATCACTGAGATCACAGAAATTTATTACACACTATAGAATAGTGTATGGCTGAGAAATGTAGCCCAGTAAAATGTTTCAACAATTTTTGAGTGTGTTATATAACAGAGAAAAGAGCCTCAAAGCACATAAAACTTGATGGATCAAAATAGATTCAATTTTTCCAGCACCCACAAAAAAGAAATGCAGCTATATATTTGCTAACAGACTGCACAGGCCTAATCCCTGTCTACAGATAGGATCATGTCACTCTCGCTGCTCCTGTGACTCTCTTTCCCTTCTTAAGGCTATATGAAAATTGTATGTAATACAAACAAATAGCCCTTAGAAGGTCAGAAGGGCTGTTAGTATGATGGCTCAACTTCAGCACCAGTATCAACACAACAGGCTTCTGATTCGTTATACTGTAAACACACAGGACTAGACAAGGACTCTCTTTCTCCAATACAAAGTGTCACAGAGCTGTGCAATGGGGACAGTGTGCCGAGCCAGGCGGCGCCTGTCATTTTATAACCGCTAATGTCACAAGGCCAGCCAATCACAGTAATGCCACAACCAAGATGGCTACGGCATTGCAGTGATTCACAGGAAATCTCGAATACTTATTGGCTGTGTAACAGGTGCCAAAGATGCAAGGCAGGGATTGGAGTTTTACATTGAGCACCTCCTAATACTCGCCGAGTAACAAGCGAATTCAAGAATTGTCATGCTGGAGTGATAACCGAGAATCACCCAGCTTGTTCACTCATCCCTATGCACAATGGCTAGAGAATGTGGAGCGGCCCCCAGACGCAGGACAGCTGGGTACTCAGATCCGGGTCTCTCGGTTCTGAGGATGTCACGGTGGCCCGACCTGGTCCGTGGTCCTGCTAAGGGGCGCCCAATAAAAGTTGTAGGTTTTGTAGGTTTTAACCCTTATGTGCATCCATCCTGGCCACCTTCCTCCAGTTTGTGAATCCATCCTGGCCATCTTCCCCATATGTATATCCATCCTTGCCCCCTTCCCTCTTTATGTGTATCCATCCTGGCCCCTTTCCCCTTGTATGTGTATCCATCCTGGCCCCCTTCCCTCAGTATGTGTATCCATCCTGACCCCCTTCCCCGTATGTATATCCATTCTGGCCCCCTTCCCTCCGTATGTGTATCCATCCTGGCCCCCTTCCACCAGTATGTGTATTCATCCTGGCCCCTTTCCCCATATGTATATCCATCCTGGCACCCATCCCCCATATGTAAATCTATCCTGGCCCCCTTCCTCACGTATGTATATCCATCCTGGCTCCTTTCCACCTTATGTGTATCCATCCTGGCCCCCTTCCCCATATGTATTTCCATCCTGGCCCCTTTCCCAGTACGTGTATCCATCCTGGCCCCTTTCCCCAGTACGTGTATCCATCCTGGCCCCCTTCCCCCAGTATGTGTATCCATACTGACCCCTTCCCCCTATATATATCCATCCTGGCCCCATACCCCGTATGTATATCCATCCTGGCCCCCTTCCCTCATATGTATATCCATCCTGGCCCCCTTCCCCGTATATGAGAGAGAGAATAAAAAAAAACATTCATCTTACCTTCCTGCCCTCCCGGCGGCATCCTCCTCCTCTGCAGGTCAGTGCCTTCATAGCAAAATGGCCACCAACATGACAGAGGCCGGCGCTGAATGTGTGCAACCGATGTCATACGCCGATGACGACGGGTGGACACTTGCCAGAATCCATCTGGACATGTGCCGCAGCGGATCAAGTAATGAACACTGTTGCGCACACCCCTGCACGTGGCCTACAATTTTAAAGGGCCTGTGCCCCTAAAAACCACAAACTTTTTTTCTCCCCATCTACTCCTTCTCTCCTTCCCACAGCCGGAGATTTCCCCGGTACCCCACCAGGCCAGACCGACCCTGATTATATTGGTGTGCAGTATAAAACCAATACAATTTTGAATATTTTTTGAGGCTTATATAGAAACCAAATGTACCCAAGAAGATGTAATACCCTATGGGCGAAAAATATAATACCGATAAATTTTGAACAAGTTTTTTGATGCTCTTGTCTAGCAACGAAATGTACCCAAGAAGATATAGTACCCTAAAGGAAACAATATGATATTGATAAATTTTGAACAAGTTTTTGGAGGGTTATGTACCAACAAAATGTGCCAAAGACGATGTAATACCCTATGCGGGTGGCACGGTGGCTCAGTGGTTAGCATTGCAGTGCTGGAGTCCTGGGTTCAAATCTCACCAAGGACAAAATCTGCAAGGAATTTATATGTTCTCCCCGTGTTTGCATGGGTTTCCTCTGGGTACTCCAGTTTCCTCCTACATTCCAAAGACATACTGATAGGGAATTTAGATTGTGAACCCCATTGGGGACAGCAAAAATAATGTGTGCAAAACTGTAAAGTGCTGCAGAATATGTTAGCGCCATATAAAAATGAAGATTATTATTATTATTATTATGCATGAGCAATATAATACCGATAAATTTTGAGCAATTTTTTTAAGGATTATATACCAAAAAAATGTAATCCAAACCATGGGTAAACAATATGGGTGAGCAATATAGTAATGATAACATTTTGAGCAATTTGTTAAAGCTTATATAGCAACAAAATGTGCTCCAGACTATAAACTAGCCTATGAGTGATCAATATAATAACAATAACATTTTGAAAAAGTTTTTTTAAGCTTACACACCAGCGAAATGTACCCAAGAACACGTAATATTGTATGACTGAGAAATGTAACCTAGTAAAATGCAAAAAATATACCCCAGAACACGGAATAATGTATGAGTAAGTAATGTGAAGAAACAAGTAACATTTTCAAACGCTTATTTCTACTGTTATATACCACAAAAATGTGACATAAAACATGTAATACTGTATGGATGAGTAATCTAATCCTGAAATATTTTTCTACACTTTTTGTATGTTTTACATACCACTGTAATGTAAAAATAACTGTGTTAAACTGTATGGATGAGTTACTGAATCCATAAAAACATTTTGAATGAAAATATTTTGAAAGTGTAGTTGATGAACTAATACAGTCATAAAGGCTTTTAAGAAAGTGCAAAGTGAGACAGAAAATATGATTAGGGTCATCCATAGACCCCAGAAAGGGAACAACTGGCCGGCCTCATTAAAATATTGAATATTACAAACACTTGATGTGCTGCTGTCATTTGGTGGTGTGCAAAAGTGTAGGCTAATCCAAGCTTTGTTCATTTTTGTGAGTATGAGCTTCGCTGCATTCTCTATGGACAGGCAATAGCCTGTCAGTTATGACACGCCCGGCGGCAATAAAATCCTGCACAGACAAGACGCTAGCACAGTGCAGCACAACTACTCCAAGACATTGAGGGACACCTCATGCCAGGTGTCCAGCTTTGACATCCAATAGTTTAAAGTTGCAGCAGAATTAGGGAGCCAGTTATTCCTTGACCATCTTTAAAAGGTTTTCCTTCCTTTTCAAAAATATCCTGGCATAAGATGCTGGGCTGGTGCCATGAAATTGTCCCTCGCCTTTGACAGTGTACCCCTGCCTCTCCATCTCAGGAAGAAGAGATGTGAAGTTCTCCTTATAGCATGGGTCTAGCAGGGTGAACAAGTACTCTTTTTTGGCCATGATGAATGTAACACGAGAGTCACAGGAATGTCAGCGGTACATAAGGTTGGCCATATGTGCCAAGCTCCATACAGCCAACACTTTCTCGTCTCCACCATGATGATGACTTTCCATCTCCTTGTCCTCCTCTCGCTCTTCCTCCTCATTCCCATCTGCAGCCCATCCATGTAGGAGAGATTGGACAAAGGTTGTGTGGCTACTAGCCTATGTTGCTCTAGCCACCAGCTCTTGTTCCTCCTCTTCATTCTTATCAGCATCTACCTTTTCATTGTTATCAAATCTGTGCTGTAGTGCAGTGGGGTTGGTGTAGTGGAGTGGGGTTGGTGCAGTGCAACAGATAGGCAGGGACCACAGAAAGTTTAACATAAACGGTGTTTTAATTTTCAGAACTCACACACAGGGGTGATATCCTCCAGATCACATCTGAGTTTCCACAAACACAGTTCAGAACTCAAAACTCTTTGCCGTGGACAATGGCACCGCCGTGTCTTTTGGGTGTGTCAGCAGCCTGGAAGTCCCTGGTTCTGAGTTAGCTCTACACAGACCTGGGTTGGACAGAGTCACCTGATCTGTAGCTTGCAAACTCCAACACTGATACACCCAAGGCAAAACTAACAGATTTAAAAGGAATCATGGCTATAGAGCCACTCCCAAAACCGGAGTGGAAAGAGGGATTCGCCCCACTACCAAACCTGCAAATCCCACTAAAAATAAAAGCCCTTACTGGGTTTTCCTAAAAATATGACTGAGTCACTACTTGGACCCAGTCCATTTTTTCTTTTATTTTGCCTTGTGACTCACAGGCGTCCTGCTGTGAACACAAGGCACTCCATAGGGTTTAATAGGACTCCGTCGGCATCCTAGGGGACATATATTAACCCTCACATATGATCCTACTCACTGCCTTAGATTGTAAGCAGATGAAATGTTTGTAGGCTGGTTACAATCTCTCTGTGTTATGTCTTCCTCTATCCCAACTGTTCCGCATGCAAAGCTTCATGTTTAACTGTGAGCAGTGACTATTTAAGAAGCACAGAAGTGGTATAGTTGCACTGACTCTGGCTTACTTTGAGCAGAAGCTCTGGCAAATCTCGGTATGTTTTCAGAATCCACTGAATTACCAAGATGAGCACATGTGCCAAGCATGGTACGTGTGTGAGCTTGCTAAGCTTCACAGCAATCACCAGGTTGAACCCATTATCACAAACGACCATGGATGTGTAAGGGATGGACTGTGGGCCAGTTTGTGCCCTGCATTCCTTTGCATGCTTTCCTAGTAAAGAGGGTACATTTTACTTTTTTTATGTCATGAGTCTTGTGGTATTGTTCTATTGTGCATTGACATGTCAAACTGTGTGCTCATGTTTATGTACTGTGCAAGTCATATATCTTTTTAAGACTAGGGTTAGAGATAGGGGAAATATAGTGATAGTGTAAGGTCTAGTATTAATAAGGGGTCATTTAGGAGTTAGAACACTTGGGGCACTGTAGAGTAGGAGATTAGATTGAGATAAGAATTGGTTTCAGTGAGAGTAGTGACTGTTGAGAATGGAAGCGGGGCAGATAGTGGCAGATAGAGAGTCTCCCTGAGGTAATCAGTTAGAAGAGTTGAGTAGAGCCATCAGGTTGTGAGAGGAACGAGTCTGAGAGGAGAAGCTCAAAACTCCAGGCCCTATGGGCGGTATGAGACACGAGGTGGAGAGGATTAGAGCAGCATGAGAGAGACAGCAGCTAGGCTTAATGATAAATCTTGGAATGTTCAAGTCCTACGGTCTGAAAAGGATTGGCAGTGGCATCCTTTAGTTTCACCCAAGATGGGGAAAGTGGACCGAGGGCATCAGGAAGAAGCTATCATGGCTACTCAGGAAAGGAAAGTCCTTGAAGTATGGAGACTACGATGCCACGTCTGTGATAAAACTGGACGAGCTCAGTAAAGTTACTTTATTAAAAATGAACTTGGACTCGGAACTTCATTGTGTGGTGCTGAAGAACTCTGGAATGCAGCAACTTGAGGAAAACTTGATTTAACAAGTGAGAGATTGGCAATGTACACATATTGCTCAGACTGGACATGATGTTTATGTATCGGAATGCCAGGGTGTGGAAATACAGAAGCCCCTCAGCATGACTACCACTCGGGCCCCGTTACACCTGATTGTAGGTTCAGCAGTAAAAACCACAAATCTGTCTGGTCTGCTATTCCTTTAAGCAACTCTTCTATGGTGTGCGATTTGTCTCCTAGACAAATTAACTTCAGCAGAGCCTGTTACTGATTCGCTGAGGTAGTGCTGCAAAGCTAACAGCTTCTGTCTGATGTGGATGATGTGCTCGGAGATATTACTTTGGAGATGGAAGATAAGGAGGAGCAGGAGGGGTTGCAGGAAATACTGTAGGAGGTGGAGGAAAGCCTGATTGAAGTAGGGTCAGCAATCTTCGACGTCCAGAGCACATGCACCGTGAATGGGTGTGACTCCGCCACAGCCTCCACAATATTCATCCAGGGTGCCATTAGGGAAATTAAGTGTCCCTGGCAACAAGTGCTTGTCTATGGGTTGGTCGTTAAGTGAACAATTCCAGTTAGTGCATTGGTAAGGACACGTGTGATGTTCCAGGACACCTTTTGGTACAATGTGGGGATGCCATGCAGCAACCCAGAGTCCTGGTCATTGCAGTAATGTCGCTCTACCACTAAGGGGAGCAATGTTACGTCTGATTGCACTAAAGGAGTTCACCTGACCAGGTATCACAGTCACACATTACACTTCACACTCTGGCCACCAGGGGGAGCAAAGGGTTCTATGTATTAGGCCACTCCTCACACTCTGGTAAAACTGGGGGTTGGATAGGAAGTTAGAGAGAAGCTGACTGGGTTTTGCCCAGGTAACATCTAGTGAGAGAAGAGCGTTGCTTGGGAAGATCCAGGGGGGTCCCTGTCAGAGGTGGGATCCTGACAGAGGCCTAGCGAAAGAACAGATCGTTACGGAGCCACGCCTGCACTTCATTGCAGTGGCATCTTAAGAAAGGACACGAAGCGAAGTATATTGTGGAGAAGTGAGAAACGAGATCACAGCACAAAGGCAATAGAACCAGTAGGAGTCGTGCCCCGAGATCGTCAACATCCTACTGAGGCGCGCAGCCGGTGGCCGGAACGCCGAGAAAGTATTGGGCTCTACGTATTACTTCAAACCAACGGCAGGGCAGTTAATTTTAGGTTGGCTGCCTCACCTTAATCACCTAATGAAGACAACAGAGGCAATTGTGGGAGAGGGGCATCTCTAGGGTCCCTATAAAATAACTCCAGGCCTACCCCGTCATACGGGTGCATCCTATCCATATCATCTGGGGGACAGAGAGAAAGAACAGAAACATACACGACAGTTGTGAGGACTATCCCGTGGTGCTCAGCAGGGAAGTACTACAACACCCAGGTGCTAGTAGGTAGGCTACTGATTTCCACCTGCAAAGGGAACTCTGGATGTGCCTTCGGACTGGCCGGTCTCAGCCAGCTGGTTAGCAGTGCTCTGGATTGCGGATGCCGAATCCTTCAGTGAAGAGGTAAAGAGACTGCAACCCTGTGTCCTTGTTATTTACTACGACCTACACCACCACCTACACCTTTTATTGGGCACCCCTTAGCAGGACCACGGACCAGGTCGGGCCACCGTGACATCCTCAGAACCGAGAGACCCGGATCCGAGTACCCAGCTGTCCTGTGTCTGGGGGCCGCTCCACATTCTCTAGCCATTGTGCATAGGGATGAGTGAACAAGCTTGGTGATTCTCGGTCATCACTCCAGTATGACAATTCTTGAATTTGCTTGTTACTCGGCGAGTATTAGGAGGTGCTCAATGTAAAACTCCAATCCCTGCCTTGCATCTTTGGCACCTGTTACACAGCCAATAAGCATTCGAGATTTCCTGTGAATCACTGCAATGCCGTAGCTATCTTGGTTGTGGCTTTACTGTGATTGGCTGGCCTTGTGACATCATCAACGGTTATAAAATGACAGGCGCCGCCTGGCTCGGCACACTGTCGCCATTGCACAGCTCTGTGACACTTTGTTTTGGAGGGAGAGAGTCCTTGTCTAGTCCTGTGTGTTTACAGTATAGCGAATCAGAAGCCTGTTGTGTTGATACTGGTGCTGAAGTTGAGCCATCATACTAACAGCCCTTCTGACCTTCTAAGGGCTATTTGTTTGTATTACATACAATTTTCATACAGCCTTAAGAAGGGAAAGAGAGTCACAGGAGCAGCGAGAGTGACATGATCCTATGTGTAGACAGGGATTAGGCCTGTGCAGTCTGTTAGCAAATATATAGCTGCATTTCTTTTTTGTGGGTGCTGGAAAAATTGAATCTATTTTGATCCATCAAGTTTTATGTGCTTTGAGGTTCTTTTCTCTGTTATATAACACACTCAAAAATTGTTGAAACATTTTACTGGGCTACATTTCTCAGCCATACACTATTCTATAGTGTGTAATAAATTTCTGTGATCTCAGTGATCAATAGCGTTTACAATTTTTGTAGGCCTCCATTTCTCAGAAATACAGTGCTACTTTGTCTGTGAATAAATCTGTGATATCAGTGAACAAAAGATTTTAAAAATGTTGTAGGCCTTCATTTCTCAGAAATACAATGCTACTCTGTCTGTGAATATGTCTGTGATCTCAGTGAACAAAAGCTTTTAAAAATGTTGTAGGCCTCCATTTCTCAGACATACAGTGTTACTTAGTGAATATTTATGTTATCTCAGTGAACAAAACCTTTTAAAAATATTGTAGGCCTCCATCTCTCAGAAAAGCAGTGTTAGGCCATGTTCACACTTTCAGTATTTAGTCTGTATTTTACCTCAGTATTTGTAATCCAAAAACAGGAGTGGGTGTCAGAAGTGGTGACAGGAAACTGTTCTGCAGAGTGCTCACAGTCCTGAATTTCTCCGTCAAAGAGTTAGGTGTTCCCCAGTCTGGTACTTTTTAAAAGAGAGTTCTGAGACAAACAAAATGGCCATTTGCTACCTGTGCCATGCAAAGATCAGCATGGTCCTGATCACTAAGCACCTAACAACCACCAGCTGGATGAGGCACAAATCATCTAAGCACCTGACTCGGTGGGCAGAACGCTTGGGTACACGATTAGTGCCATCAGATGACACCACTTCCTCTTCCACTGTGCTAGGTGCTTCCAAATCACCTGGCCAAAACATTGGCGCAGATGCCTACTGCTCTGCACCTATCCTTGCACATTCTAACTTACCATCATCTGGGACTTCCAAATTCTTGTCCAGTCCCAATGTTCAGCTGTCCCTACACAGGCCTTGGAATGAAAAAGAGTTTCCAGCCACCCACAGACCCAAATACAAAATGGGCACATTTCCTGGTTGCTTGCTAAGGAAATATTGACATTTAGGCTAGTAGACCAGGAGGATTTTTTTCAACTCAAGGAGGCAGCTGTCTCACGCACTCTGTCCCCAGCCATCACTTTTTCTCCTAGCGTGGTGGAGCGACCCCCAAACGCAGGGCAGTGGGGTACTCGGTACCGGGTCTCTCTCTGTTCTGGGGATGTCATGGTGGCCTGACCCGGTCCGTGGCCCTGCTAAGGGGCGCCCAATTAAAGATGTAGGTGACGGTGTAGGTCGCAGTAAATGACGAGGACACAGGGTTGCAGTCTCTTTACCTCTTTACTGAAGGCTTCGGCATCCACAATCCAGAACACTGCTAACAGGGCTGGCTGAGACCGGCCGGTTCGAAGGCACATCCAGAGTTCCCTTTTCAGGTGGAAATCAGTAGCCTACCTACTAGCGCCTGGGTGTTGTAGTACTTCCCTACTGAGCACCATGGGACAGTCCTCACAACTGTCATGTATGTTTCTGTTCTTTCTCTCTCCGTCCCCCAGATGATATGGATAGGACACACCCGTATGACGGGGTAGGCCTGGAGTTATTTTATAGGGACCCTAGAGACGCCCCTCTCCCACAATTGCCTCCGTTGTCTTCATTAGGTGTAAAAGGTGAGACAGCCAACCTAAAGTTAACTGTCCTGCCGTTGGTTCAAAGTAATGCGTAGAGCCTGTTACTTTCTCGGCGTTCCGGTCACCGGCTACGCGCCTCAGTAGGATGTTGCCGATCTCGGGGCACGACTCCTACTGGTTCAATCGCCTTTGTGCTGTGATCTCGTTTCTCACTTCTCCACAATATCCTTCGCTTCATGTCCTTTCTTAAGATGCCACTGCAATGAGGTGCAGGCACGGCTCCATAACAATCTGTCCTTTCGCTAGGCCTCTGTCAGGATCCCACCCCTGACAGGGACCCCCCTGAATCTTCCCAAGCAACGCTCTCCTCTCACTGGATGTTACCTGGGCAAAACCCAGTCAGCTTCTTCCTAACTTCCTATCCAACCCCCAGTTTTACCAGAGTGTGAGGAGTGGCCTAATACATAGAACCCTTTGCTCCCCCGGTGGCCAGAGTGTGAAGTATAATGTGTGACTGTGATACCTGGTCAGGTGAACTCCTTTAGTGCCATCAGACGTACCATCACTCCCCTTAGTGGTGGAGTGACAGTACTGCAATGACCAGGACTCTGGGGTGCTGCACTCCCGCCCTGGTTAAATCCAGTACTCCCGGACTGGGAAAGAACAACAATACATGTTAGCAAAAGACATACAAAATTTTGAAATGCAATAAACAAGTAAATTTAACAGTGCTTCCCTTTATGGGAGGTGAGGACACTTGAATGTTACAAACAAAAACATATTTACATAGTGTATAGATTTTAAATAACATTTATTAAATAACTGACTATAAATAACTATTATTACCCAGCCGGGCATTCTATCTACTAAGTGCAAATTCTGAACAATAATTTAACTTTTCCTTTAAGGGCGTAAGGCAGGTACCCACTAAAGGCATACTACAAGAATAAAAGTGCAAATCAACATTTTCCTGAGCTCTCTTTCTCCTAAGCAGGACTCTCTTGTCTACCCCCATGGGCCTAATGCATCTTTCTTTGGCTCTCTATCATTAGTTCCAATAATCACTTTAACTTCAATTTTATTCACATATCATTATTAACATTTCTATTTCTTATTACTATCTTTCTATCTACATACTACTATGTAAAACATTATTACTATCCAACTTTCTTAAGGCAACATTATATCTCGGCTAATTGCAACAATGAACATTCTCTTTAAGAGGGACATCTCAAGTCTCTTTGAGGTAGTGCAACTCTCAAATTGCAAGTCTGCGGTAAACAAGAACTTCTGCGCTGTATCCAGGAACAGTCTGTTCAAAAAGCTCTTTCCTTTGTAAAACCAGTAGGGGGCACCTTTAAGAAGGTGCAACTATTTACAGCAACAGTTTGTGAATCATTCACCGTCCATGATTCAGCAGTCTTTGATAAAAGTAGGCAACTTGTGCAAAAACAAACATAAAACAATAGGGATCCCGGGTAAACAAAGGGATCCCTTTAAGGACTAACCCCAGTCGGGTTTAACCCCTTAGTGACAGAGCCAATTTGGTACTTAATGACCGAGCCAATTTTTACAATTCTGACCAGTGTCACTTTATGAGGTTATAACTCTGGAACGCTTTATCGGATCCCGCTGATTCTGAGATTGTTTTTTCGTGACATGTTGTACTTCAAGTTAGTGGTAACATTTCTTCGATATTACTTGCGATTATTTATGAAAAAAATGGAAATATGGCGAAAATTTTTAAAATTTTGCAATTTTCAAACTTTGTATTTTTATGCCCTTAAATCAGAGAGATATGTCACAAAAAATAGTTAATAAATAACATTTCTCACATGTCTACTTTACATCAGCACAATTTTGGAAACAATTTTTTTTTTGTTAGGGAGTTATAAGGGTTAAAAGTTGACCAGCAATTTCTCATTTTTACAACACCATGTTTTTTTTAGGGACCACATCACCTTTGAAGTGATTTTGAGGGGTCTATATGATAGAAAATAACCAAGTGTGACACCATTCTAAAAACTGCACCCCTCAAGCTGCTCAAAACCACATTCAAGAAGTTTATTAACCCTTTACGTACTTCACAGGAACTAAAACAATGAGGAAGAAAAAAATTAACATTTTACTTTTTTTGCAAACATTTTACTTCAGAACCATTTTTTTTAATTTTCACAAGTGTAAAAACAGAAATTTAACCACAAATTTTGTTGTGCAATTTTTCCTGAGTACGCCGATACCCCATATGTGGAGGTAAACCACTGTTTGGGCGCACCGCAGAGCTTGGAAGTGAAGGAGCACCGTTTGACTGTTTCAATGCAGAATTGGCTGGAATTGAGATCGGACGCCATGTCGCGTTTGGAGAGCCCCTAATGTGCCTAAACAGTGGAAACCCCCCACAAGTGACACCATTTTGGAAACTAGACCCCCCAAGGAACTTATCTAGATGTGTGGTGAGCACTTTGAACCCCCAAGTGCTTCACAGAAGTTTATAACGTAGAGCCGTGAAAATAAAAAATCGCATTTGTTTTCACAAAAATGATTTTTTCGCCCACAAATTCTTATTTTCACAAGGGTAACAGGAGAAATTAGACCACAAAAGTTGTTGTGCAATTTCTCCTGAGTACGTCGATACCCCATATGTGGAGGTAAACCACTGTTTGGGCGCACCGCAGAGCTTGGAAGTGAAGGAGCACCGTTTGACTTTTTCAATGCAGAATTGGCTGGAATTGAGATCGGATGCCATGTCGCGTTTGGAGAGTCCCTGATGTGCCTAACCAGTGGAAACCCCCCACAAGTGATACCATTTTGGAAACTAGACCCCCCAAGGAACTTATCTAGATGTGTGGTGAGCACTTTGAACCCCCAAGTGCTTCACAGAAGTTTATAACGTAGAGCCGTGAAAATAAAAAATCTCATTTTTTCTACAAAAATGATCTTTTTGCCCCCAAATTTTTATTTTCACAAGGGTAACAGGAGAAATTAGACCACAAAAGTTGTTGTGCAATTTCTCCTGAGTACGTCGATACCCCATATGTGGAGGTAAACCACTGTTTGGGCGCACCGCAGAGCTTGGAAGTGAAGGAGCACCGTTTGACTTTTTCAATGCAGAATTGGCTGGAATTGAGATCGGATGCCATGTCGCGTTTGGAGAGTCCCTGATGTGCCTAAACAGTGGAAACCCCCCACAAGTGATACCATTTTGGAAACTAGACCCCCCAAGGAACTTATCTAGATGTGTGGTGAGCATTTTGAACCCCCAAGTGCTTCACAGAAGTTTATAACGTAGAGCCGTGAAAATAAAAAATTTCATTTTTTCTACAAAAATGATCTTTTTGCCCCCAAATTTTTATTTTCACAAGGGTAACAGGAGAAATTAGACCACAAAAGTTGTTGTGCAATTTCTCCTGAGTACGTCGATACCCCATATATGGGGGTAAACCACTGTTTGGGCGCACCGCAGAGCTTGGAAGAGAAGGAGTGTCGTTTTACTTTTTCAATGTAGAATTGGCTGGAATTGAGATCGGACGCCATGTCACGTTTGGAGAGCCGCTGATGTGCCTAAACAGTAGAGACCCCCCACATATGACACCATTTTGGAAACTAGACCCCTTAAGGAACTTATCTAGATGTGTGGTGAGCACTTTAAACCCCCAGGTGCTTCACAGAAGTTTATAACGTAGAGCCGTGAAAATAAAAAAATCGCATTTTTTCTACAAAAATGATCTTTTTGCCTCCAAATTTTTATTTTACCAAGGGTAACAGGAGAAAATGGACCCCAGAAGCTGTTGTACAATTTGTCTTGAGTACGCCGACACCCCATATGTGGGGGTAAACCACTGTTTGGGCGCATGGCTGAGCTCGGAAGCAAAGGAGCGCCATTTGACTTTTCAATGCAAAATTGACTGGAATTGAGATCGGACGCCATGTCGCGTTTGGAGAGCCCCTGATGTGCCTAAACAGCAGAAACCCCCCAAAAGTGACCCCATTTTGGAAACTAGACCCCCCATGGAACTTATCTAGATGTGTAGTGAGAACTTTGAATGCCCAAGTGCATCACAGAAGTTTATAATGCAGAGTCGTGAAAATAAAAAATATATATTTTTTAACAATAAAGATTTTTTAGCCCCCAAGTTTTTATTTTCACAAGGGTAACAAGAGAAATTGGACCCCAAAAGTTGTTGTCCAATTTGTCCTGAGTATGCTGGTACCCCATATGTGGGGGTAAACCACTGTTTGGGCGCATGGCAGAGCTCGGAAGGGAAGGAGTGCCATTTTGGAATGCAGACTTTGATAGAATTGTCTGCGGGCGTTATGTTGCCTTTGCAGACCCCTAATGTAACAAAACAGTAGAAACCCCCAACAAGTGACCCCATTTTGGAAAATAGACCCCCCAAGGAACTTATCTAGATATGTGGTGAGAACTTTGAATGCCCAAGTGCTTCACAGAAGTTTATAATGCAGAGTAGTGAAAATAAAAAATATTTTTTTTCCCACAAAAAATATTTTTTTAGCCCCCAAATTTTTATTTTCACAAGGGTAACAAGAGAAATTGGACCCCAAAAGTTGTTGTCCAATTTGTCCTGAGTATGCTGGTACCCCATATGTGGGGGTAAACCACTGTTTGGGCGCACGGCAGAGCTCGGAAGGGAAAGAGCGCCATTTTGCAATGCAGACTTTGATAGAATTGTCTGCGGGCGTTATGTTGCGTTTGCAGACCCCTAATGTACCTAAACAGTAGAAACCCCCACAAGTGACCAAATTTTGGAAACTAGACCCCCTAAGGAACTTATCTAGATATGTGGTGAGAACTTTGAAAGCTCAAGTGCTTCACAGAAATTTATAATGCAGAGTAGTGAAAATAAAAAAATATATTTTATTCCAACAAAAAAGATTTTTAGCCCCCAAGTTTTTATTTTCACAAGGGTAACAGGAGAAATTGGACCCCAAAAGTTGTTGTCCAATTTATCCCGAGTACGCTGATGCCCCATATGTGGGGGTAAACCACTGTTTGGGCGCACGGCAGAGCTCAGAAGGGAGGGAGTACCATTTGACTTTTTTAGCGCAAAATTGGCTGTCGTGTTTGGAGACCCCCTGATGTACCTAAACAGTGGAAACCCCCCAATTCTAACTCCAACCCTAACCCCAACACAGCCCTAACCCTAATCTCAACCCGATCCATAATCCTAATCACAACCCTAACGATAATCACAACCCTAACCCCAAAACAGCCCTAATCTCAACCCTAACCATAACCCTAATCAAAACCCTAAATCCAACACACCCCTAACCCTAATCCCAACCCTAACCCTAATCCCAACCCTAATCCCAAACGTAACACTAATCCCAACCCTAATCCAAACCCTAACCCTAATCCCAACTCTAACCCTAACTTTAGCCCCAACCCTAACTTTAGCCCCAACCCTAACCATAACTTTAGCCCCCGTCGTCACAAAAAAAGTTCAATGTAACCTTTTTTTTGTACGTCGCGTCCGCCATTTCCGCGGATGCGTGGCCGTAACTCTGCCCCCTCCTCCCCAGGATATAGACTGGGCAGCGGATGCGTTGAAAAACTGCATCCGCTGCCCACGTTGTGCACAATTTTCACAACGTGCGTCGGTACATCGGGCCGACGCATTGCGACCGCCCCGTACCGACGCAAGTGTGAAAGAAGCCTTAGGCTACTTTCAGACATAGCGCATTTTTGAGCGCTATTTTGCGGGCGCTTTTCAAAAATGCGCAATGTCATTTTCGTCTGCCGGCAAAGTGAATGAGAAATTCACTTTGCCGTTCAGACACACCGCAAAAAAACGCGGCGCTTTTGTCTGCAAACACGCCGGCGTAAAAAGAATTGACATGTCAATTCTTTACGCAGCGGCGTGTCTGCGTATCCCCCTAGGGCCCCATATTACCTTCCACACACAGCGCCTTTGTCCTGGGTGTCGGCGTCTTTGTACGGAGGGGTTGACACCCAGGACCGGACGTGACGTCGGACAGGAAGAGGGAAGCCCCCGCCCCCCAGTGAAGCAGCATGGAGTCCTTCTGTGTGTGTGTGCGTGTGTGTGCGTGTGTGTGCGTGTGTGTGTCCCCATGCGACGCTAGTGCCACCATTGTGCTAAGTCGCCGTATGGGACTACTACTCCCATCCGGTATTAGGATGGGAGAGTTGTCCCTGTGTCCGGCGACTTAGCACAATTGTAAAGTTACACAAAACACCTACACACAATACACATACATGACACACAGTACATACAACATATAACACAGAGTATATACTCACCAACAGCACACTTGTAGGCGAAGCCCTCGATCCTCCAGGAAAAAATCCAAAAATAATAAACCAAATTCATACTCCCTGTCCGCAGAATCCATAAAACGAGTGTCCCACGCCGATCGGCTGCTCTCCGGCGATACACTGCCAGGAGCGAAGCTCCTAGCAGTGTATCGCGTACTGTTCCGGAGTTCAATGACTCCGGCGTCTCGGTTAACAGCAGTACAGCTGCGTTGAACTTTCCCACGCAGCACTGCCGTTAAGCGAGAGTGCCGGGGTCAATGACCGCCGGTAAACTCGCTCGCGCATGCGCAGTGACACACCGACAGGAACTATGGCTCCTGTCAGTGTGTTGCTGCAGCCGTGGAGAGCAGACATATCTCTGGATGTGTCTGTTCTCCATGGAAAATCTTGATACGTGGCACTTAAATATGTGGCAATTAAATACGTGACACGTGGCACTTATACGTGATACGTGTCACTTAAATACGTGGCACTGAAATACGTGATACGTGGCACTTTGATACGTGGCACGTGTCACTTAAATATGTGGCACGTGGCACTGAAAGATGTGGCACGTGGCACTTTGATACGTGGCACGTGGCACTTTGATACGTGGCACGTGGCACTGAAATATGTGGCACGTGGCACTTTGATACGTGGCACGTGGCACTTTGATACGTGGCACGTGGCACTTTTATACGTGGCACGTGGCACTTTGATACGTGGCACGTGGCACTGAAATATGTGGCACGTGGCACTTTGATACGTGGCACGTGGCACTTTGATACGTGGCACGTGGCACTTTGATACGTGGCACGTGGCACTTTGATACGTGGCACGTGGCACTTTGATACGTGGCACGTGGCACTTTGATACGTGGCACTGAAATATGTGGCACGTGGCACTTTGATACGTGGCACGTGTCACTTAAATACGTGGCACGTGGCACTGAAATATGTAGGACACGTCGCACAAAAAAGTTACATGTAGTTTTTTTTGTGTCGACGGTCTGCCGAAGCACGACGCATCCGTCGCACGACGGATGCGACATGTGGCAATCCGTCGCAATGCGTCGCTAATGCAAGCCAATGGAGAAAAAACGCATCCTGCAAGCACTTTTGCAGGATGCGTTTTTTCTCCAACGACGCATTGCGACGGAAGCCAAAAAACGCTAGTGTGAAAGTAGCCTAACCCTAACCCTAGCCCTAACCCTAACCCTAAATTTAGCCCCAACCCTAACCCTAACTCTAACCCTAACCCTAACCCTAACCCTAACCCTAATTTTAGCCCCAACTTGTCTTCTCCTGCCGGCCGGCAGATGGCAGCAGATGGCGGGCGCACTGCGCATGCGCCCGCCATGATGAAAAAGCCGGCTGGCAGGAGAAGACAGAAGAGGACCCAGGGACCCCGGGTGAGTATGATAGGGTCCCCGAATCCCCCTATTTCTCTGTCCTCTGATGTGCGATCACATCAGAGGACAGAGAAATAACTGATCGCTTTTTTTTTTTTTTTTTTTTTGCGGTCGCCGGTAAACTGTTAATTACCGGCGATCGCAAAGCAGGGGTCGGTGCAAATCGACCCCGATCATGTTCTTTGGGGTCTCGGCTACCCCCGGCAGCCGAGACCCCAAAGAACATCCGGGTGCCGGGCGGCGGGCGTACTGCGCGTGCGCCCGCCATTTTTTCCCGGAAAAAAGATGGCGGCGCCCATGGGGAGACACGAGGAGCACCGGGGGAGGTAGGTAAGTATTGGGGGGCTATTGGGGGCCATCTGGGACCACATTTCTCTGTCCCCCAATGTGCGATCACATCGGAGGACAGAGAAATTAAACGGCACATCGCGTTTTTTTTTTTTTGTTGCGACCGCCGGTAAACGGTTAATTACCGGCGATCGCAACTCGGGGGTCGGTAAAAACCCCCCGAATCATGTTCTCTGGGGTCTCGGCTACCCTCGGCAACCGAGACCCCAGAGAAAATCCGACTCTGGGGGGCGCTATTCACTTTTTCCACAGCGCCGTTAATTAACGGCGCTGTGGTTTAAGTACCCTTAGCGGCCGCCGTTAAAAGGCGTATCGGCGGTCGTTAAGGGGTTAAGGCAGCAATGAAAACACACAATTAACTATTTACAGTTTCGTTGTTCCAAGGTTTATTCTCATAGTAGGTTGCAAGACACCAGCCGGTAACGAACACTTCCTGACCGGGGAAGCTCCGGTTCCCTGTTCTCATCTGATGCGGTGTCAGTATAAGTGGTTCGTCTCTCAGGTCTGGTCAGGTCACCCGGTGTCTGGATTCGAATGTCAGCTTTGGTTGCAAGTTTGGTAGCAGCAATTACGCACACAGTGGTGATAGTGGTAGAATTTGTCAGGTCAGAGTTAGTCGTAGTCAGGAGAGCAGGTGGCACCACTGCAGGCTCGCATCATTGGACGTTCCGAGCGCACCATCCCTGCGCACTCCGATGGCGGGTGTAGGTCACCTGGTCCCCTTTACATAGTAGTGGATCGTCACATCTGTTGCGGAACGGGGTCTTCACATTGTAGCTGGTAAAGAAGATTTCAGTCTGCAGTCCCGGTTCTTGTATAAAGCCCCAACCCCGTTTCGGGTGAAAGGCTAGTACAGTCCCTTGTTTTACCGAGTTCTTCTCACTGCGTGCAGTCTTTGGGTCTTGTACTTTCGGTGGGTCACTTTGTTCTGTCTCTTTTCGGTTTTTCCAGTGTAGAATTAAGCATTGTTTATACTGTTCCCAGGTGAGCACAGCAATGCTGAGGCCCTCCTGCCTGGCCCCGTCTGGCCCAATCCTCGGGGTATCCCATTGGAAGATCACCCCCTCCGAGCTCACATCTAGCGGTTCTCCCATAGTTGTCGGTAACAGAGGCACCAGCTTCTCCATAGTATCGGGGGTTACCACTACCAGCTCAGTGGAGAGGAATCGGTCATTGTCAGGACGGGGAGCGGTCATGGCAGCAGGATAGGTCGGGAGAGAAGGGGCGCTTTCCATACCTGCGTCTGATGTGGTTCCACCGATGCCGGTCTGTTCCACTGATGAGAACACTGGAGTCGGCTGCGGCTCAGACCGCGGTTCTTCCGATGCGACCCCCTGGGACAGCTCCGACATCTGCTAGCTCCATGTCAGGGATAGGTTGACTCAGCTACCCCGCCTGCGGCTCCAAGAAGTTCGGATCCTCCAGCTGCGGTGGGTTCGGATCCGCTTCTGGTTGATGGCGATAGCCCGGGATCACTTCGTCGTCGTTCAGGTACTCGCTGGTCACCCTCACTGTTTTGCAGTCGGGAGCTGCACACACACATGGTTTCGCCATCTTCCCAGGGTGAGGCTACTTCTTGTCTTGGTTCCCGCAAAATCCAGGGGGCGGTTCTCCTCTGCTTCGGGGCAGGTCGTCATCTTGCAGCAATAGTTGGAGGAGGCGGTCGCCACTTTTGGCGCCGCTTTGATAGTCTCCTCCCATGGCACGCCCTTCTTCTTCCTCTGCGCTCCTCATGGCGCTGTAATGGCGGCGGTTTTGGGCAGGAATTTTTGGCTGCAAATAGCAATACACAGTCTTTGCAATAAATCACGGTTCAAGCACAATTCAGTCACAGTTCCAAGGCACACATGACCTGATTCTTCAGGCTTAAGTAAATCCTGTTCGTGATGCCAAGTTGGAGCGGCCCCCAGAGGCAGGACAGCGGGTACTCGGATCCGGGTCTCTTGGTTCTGAGGATGTCACGGTGGCCCGACCCGGTCCGTGGTCCTGCTAAGGGGCGCCCAATAAAAGGTTTAGGTGGTGGTGTAGGTCGCAGTAAATAATGAGGACACAGGGCTTTAGTCTCTTTACCTCTTTACTGAAGGCTTCGGCATCCGCAATCCAGAGCACTGCTAACCGGGCTGGCTGAGACTGGCCAGTCCGAAGGCACATCCAGAGTTCCCTTTGCAGGTGGAAATCAGTAGCCTACCTACTAGCGCCTGGGTGTTGTAGTACTTTCCTGCTGAGCACCACGGGATAGTCCTCACAACTGTCGTGTATGTTTCTGTTCTTTCTCTCCGTCCCCCAGATGATATGGATAGGGCGCACCCGTATGACGGGGTAGGCCTGGAGTTATTTTATAGGGATCCTAGAGACGCCCCTCTCCCACAATTGCCTCTGTTGTCTTCATTAGGTGATTAAGGTGAGGCAGCCAACCTAAAATTAACTGCCCTGACGTTGGTTTGAAGTAATGCCTAGAGCCCAATACTTCCTCGGCGTTCCGGCCACCGGCTACGCGCCTCAGTAGGATGTTGACGATCTCGGGGCACGACTCCTACTGGTTCTATCGCCTTTGTGCTGTGATCTCGTTTCTCACTTCTCCACAATATACTTCGCTTCGTGTCCTTTCTTAAGATGCCGCCGCAATGAAGTGCAGGCACGGCTCCGTAATGATCTGTCCTTTCACTTAGGCCTCTGTCAGGATCCAACCCCTGACAGGGACCCATCTGGATCTTCCCAAGAAACGCTCTTCTCTCACTAGATGTTACCTGGGCAAAACCCAGTCAGCTTCTTCGTAACTTCCTATCCAACCCCCAGTTTTACCAGAGTGTGAGGAGTGGCCTAATACATAGAACCCTTTGCTCCCCCTGGTGGCCGGAGTGTGAAGTGTAATGTGTGACTGGGATACCTGGTCAGGTGAACTTCTTTAGTGCCATCAGACGTACCATCACTCCCCTTAGTGGCGGAGCGACAGTACTGCAACGACCAGGACTCTGGAGCGCTGCAAATGTATTTTACAAATGTAAAACAGAATGGACATAGCTATAGGTACAGCTTTTTCCACTAAATCTCAGTAAGAAATGTCAATGCTATTATAGAATTCATGAATTTTATTGGCTAGTTATTACGCCAAGGCCAAGAGCTGCTAAACTAAACAGTATACACTTGAAATTAACTATAGTGAAAACATCCTCGATGTATATTTTGTGTAAATAATCAGCAAATGGTTGTAAACTTGTGTCATAATGTAGCACATTTAAAGTTCTCTTTTATAGCCCTAAAGCTCGGCTCTTAAGCCTTCTACATTTACCAGCTATATCATGCTGTTTATTCAAATCAGAATTTCCAACAAAAAGAGTATTTCATTTGGCCGCCCAGGCTGTTGGCCCAGCAGGAAGCTTACACTTTATTTAAGCTTCTAAACTTCATATCAGTAGCATGAGGAGTGACGTTTAGAGCACAAAGGAGATACAGTAAAATTTAATATATGCGTATTTCCCTCAGAATTCTAATGGACCAAGACTGAGAGGAGATTTATACAAGACTTATAGAAATTAAAAAGGAGACTTTTATTTCATTCAGAAAATGCAGTGACTTCCAGTGGCTGCAATGCTAAAAACATACAACCGTGAAAGAGACCTTTCATTGTGCATGTGGCTCAGCCATGAACGTAAGGAACACAGAATATGCTTAGCATCCCACTGTGGGAAGTATAGCTGTTACATATTCAGATTAGAACATGTTTATTAAATTAAATCTATTGATCTGTGTACATGGAGGGAAATGTGTAAAACAATGTAGTTTTTACACTTTTTCTTAAAAAAGCAAAGGCAAAAAACCCTTTTCAGCTGAAAAAATATATGCACTCATTAAGGTTAAACATACCACAATATTACATTTACATTCCTCTAGAATAAATTATAAATAGTATGTAAAGTAATGTTTAAATGGGTATTTTGATCTCCAAAATCCTATCCCAATATGTACTATGTGTATTAATAATAATAATAATAATAATAATGATAAAAAAAAATAATAATAGCGATAATAGCAGGTACCTCCAATTTGAAATGTAATATAGTTCTTATGATTTACTATGTTGCTTACCCCATGTGCAGGGTATTGCAGTAGCTTAGGTGTCCATGGTTATGACCACTCATTTAATGAGGGTAGTTAGTTGTTAGTTGTTGTAACCATAGACATCTAAGCCGATGCAATGCTCTGCACATGGGGTAAGCGACAATGCTGATCAGAAGAACTATACCAGATTTCTAATTGGAGGTATTTGCTAACATTATTATTATTACAACTACTACATATTGGGATAGAAATGTGCAGATGGAAATACCATCTACCAGGCCATTTTTCTCTGTTAAAAAACAAATAATTTTTTCCCCTGTACAATTGAATTTGGAAGCCACTGAAGGGTTTGTCTCGGACGACCTCTTGTACATCTCTATGTTTCCTTTGTCAATTTCCTATGTAAATAACACTTACAGTGGGTATGGAAAGTATTCATACAACTTTAAATTTTCCACTCTTTGTTTCATTGCAGCCATTTGGTAAATTCAAAAAAGTTCATTTTTTCTCACTAATGTACACTCTGCACCCCATCTAGACTGAAAAAAAAACAGAAATGTAGTAATTTTTGCAAATTTATTAAAAAAGAAAAACTGAAATATCACATGGTCATAAGTTTTCAGACCTTTTGCTCAGTATTGAGTAGAAGCACCCTTTTGAGCTAGTACAGCCATGAGTCTTCTTGGGAATGATGCAACAAGTTTTTCACACCTGGATTTGGAGACCTCTGCCATTCTTCCTTGCAGATCCTCTCCAGTTCCATCAGGTTGGATGTGAACGTTGGTGAACAGCCATTTTCAGGTCTCTCCAGAGATCCACATTTGGGTTTAGGTCAGGGCTCTGGCTGGGCGAGTCAAGAATCATCACAGAGTTGTTCTGAAGCCACTCCTTTGTTATTTTAGCTGTGTGCTTAGGGTCATTGTCTTGCTGGAAGGTGAACCTTCGGCCAAGTCTAAAGTCCAGAGCACTCTGGAAGAGGTTTTCATCCAGGATATCACTGTACTTCGCCACATTCATGTTTCCGTCAATGACAACCAGTCATCCTGTCCCTGCAGCTGAAAAACACCCCCATACCATGATGCTGCCACCACCATGTTTCACTGTTGGGATTGTATTGGGCAGGTGATGAGCAGTGCCTGGTGTTCTCCACAAATACCGCTTAGAATTATCACCAAAAAGGTCTATCTTCGTCTCATCAGATCAGAGAATCTTATTTCTCATAGTGTGGGAGTCCTTCATGTGTTTTTTTAGCAAACTCTATGTGGGCTTTCATTTGTCTTGCACTGAGAAGAGGCTTCCGTCGGGCCGCTCTGCCATAAAAACCCGACTGGTGGAGGGCTGCCATGATAGTTGACTTTGCAGAACTTTCCCCCAGCTCCCTACTGCATCTCTGGAGCTCAACCACAATGATCTTGGGGATGTCCGAGTCATGAACAACGCCTTTAAGTTGTTTCTATTAAATTATTGAAATACTATCTATGTGTGATAAATAGTGTTGAGCGATACTTTCCGATATCGGAAAGTATCGGTATCGGAAAGTATCGGCCGATACCGTCAAAATATCGGATCCAATCCGATACCGATACCCGATCCCAATGCAAGTCAATGGGACGAAAATATCGGAATTAAAATAAACCCTTTATACACTTGTAGGTTCATTCTACATGAAGGAAAACAACTAAGAATAATGTAGGATGTATTGGGGGACGTGGCGGAGACATTAAAGGCACAGAGGTTTAGCCCAATGTAATAGAATAGCAGGATTTTTTTTTTTTTGGATGACGTTCGGCGTTAGAAAGAATTTGACTATGTTAATTTTTTTTTTTTTTATGCCACATATTGATGTTTCACTACTTCAATGCCCTTCACCTTCTTTTTTTCTTCTCCCACGCTTTCTTCTTCATTATCCTCATCATCAGCTTCTTTGACATCAACTTCTTCACCTTATTCATCTTCTTCTTCATCTTCTACCTATTATTTTTTGGGTTACATTGTTCATATTCTTTTTATTTTACTATTATCTTCATCATATTCTACTTCTTCATCATATTCTTATTTGTGACAGGCATTCCTGTAGTTGTTATCTATAAAAGTTTGAAGATTACACCTTCCGTTCTGCCTGTCACAAAACAGTTACATTTGTCCGCGTTCAGTTTGGCCTGCAGCATCAGGCTTTATCCAGGGGCACCACGAGGAGGAACGGACTCACCCCCATACACTGCTTAGTCTTCTTCTGCTTATAATTTAGATAATATTTTTTGCTCTGATATTTAGTGTTATGCTTAATGTTCTTCTGCTCTTTGTTCTGCAGCCTCTTGTTCTTCTGCTTCTCGGTCTTCCAGGTCGTCGTCGTCTCCAGGGTCGTCGTCTCCAGGGTCGTCGTCTCCCGGGTCATCGTCATCGGGGTGGTCTTCAGGGTCGTCGTCTCCGGGGTCGTCGTCATCACGGTGGTCTTCAGGGTCATCGTCTCCAGGGTCGTCGTCATCACGGTGGTTGTCGTCTCTGGTGTCGTCGTCATCTTAGGGGTGTTCTTCCGGGTCATCGTGTTTAGTCTCTTGAACTTGGAAATGTAGCAGAAGGTACAAGAAGACTGAGAAAATGCCGAGAACCAGCTGATGGAACTGGAACTCGGATGGCTACCCAAAGGTCCAAGAGCCAATGGAACTACCGAGGACCAGCTGACGTTACTGGAACCCGGTTACTAAGCAGGAGGTACCCGTGCCTGAAAGCACTACCAAGGACCACCTGACGTTGGTGGAACTCGGATACCCAGAGGGAGGCACCTAAGCCAAAGGCTCTGCCCGGAACCAGCTGACGGTACTGGAACCAGGATGGGGAGCAGAAGGTACAAGAGCAAAAGACAGTGCCGAGAACCAGCTGACAGTGCTGGAACCCGGATGGGTAGCCGAAGGTCCAAGAGCCAATGGAACTACCGAGGACCAGCTGACGTTACTGGAACCCGGTTACTAAGCAGGAGGTACCCGTGCCTGAAAGCACTACCAAGGACCACCTGACGTTGGTGGAACTCGGATACCCAGAGGGAGGCACCTAAGCCAAAGGCTCTGCCCGGAACCAGCTGACGGTACTGGAACCAGGATGGGGAGCAGAAGGTACAAGAGCAAGTGTCTGCGTGGCTTTTGCAGGACACGATGCCGGCTGCACAGCAGGGGAACAGCTGGCGGTGCTGAACCCCACTGACACATTGGCGAGGTGTTTTTCTCTGTGCAGCTAGCAGTACCGGGCCCCAACTGGCGGTGTTGGAGCCCGGGGTCAGCAGGAGGAGGAGAGGGAGCAGAGTGTAGGCCGAAGCCTGCACTGGCGGCAGCTTTGGGTCTGTTGTGCCTGCGTGGCTGTTGCAGGACACGTTGCCGGCTGCACAGCAGGGGAACAGCTGGCGGTGCTGAACCCCACTGACACATTGGCGAGGTGTTTTTCTCTGTGCAGCTAGCAGTACCGGGCCCCAACTGGCGGTGTTGGAGCCCGGGCTCTGCAGGGGGAGCAGAGTGTAGGCCGAAGCCTAATCGAACCAATTTCAAAGGTAACCTTTAACCCCCCCTCAGGGGTTACAAAGTAGAAGAGCCACAGCTTATGCAGCAGTAGTGGTGCACAAGTCAAAGGTTGCTCTTTTAATTTGGCTCCTTGCACACGCTGAATGGAACACGTATAACATTTAGCCCTTTATACAGTCAAACTGTGTTGGAGGCGCGAGTTCCCTTTGTAATGAGACGCAGCACAGATGTCAAGAATCCCACCTTGGTGCTGGGTGCAGCCTCCTGAGCGTTGTTATTTGCTGTACAGGAGTCTGCGCTGTCGTGTTATCCCCTGGCCTAGCGCTGTTAGCGCTGCCCATCTTCTGACCTCATTTAATGTTGGCTGGTGCGGTTCGCGATGCCCATGAATCACAGCCCCGCAGTGTATTGACATAGTTAAAACACTGCGGGGCTGGGATTCATGGCCTGGCGCAGTACATATGTTCGCCTCTCGCTTGGGTTCTTACACCTGCTTCAGACTATGTGGCGTCAGCTGATCCCTTATCGCATGCCACGGCCATGAAGCCGCACAGTCTGAAGAAGGCGGAAGGAGATGAGGGACAGGCGAACTGATGCACTGCTCATGCCCATCAAACACACCCTCGCAGTCCCAAGAAATAAGACACCGAGGGGCGTTGTGTGGGTCAGGGCGGCCGCAGAGGCGCAGGCAGCCAAACAATGATGCCAGAAGACGGGCAGCGCTACCAAGGGGGTTGCAGCGTGTCATTACAAAGGAAAGTCACACCACCGGGACGGTTAAATGGTCACACAGAGGACACATTTTAGACGTGTTTTCCGTTCCACATGTGCGAGGAGAATACGTTTATCAGCCACCTTGCACACATGCAGCATTACCGCTGTACAAGGTGGCCTTAAAAACGTACAAACGCCTGGGGGAGGGGGGACAGGTTCCCTTCAATTTCAGTTCTGGTGTCTGCGTGGCTTTTGCAGGACACGATGCCGGCTGCACAGCAGGGGAACAGCTGGCGGTGCTGAACCCCACTGACACA
This sequence comes from Ranitomeya variabilis, assembly GCF_051348905.1. Classification (NCBI taxonomy): domain Eukaryota; kingdom Metazoa; phylum Chordata; class Amphibia; order Anura; family Dendrobatidae; genus Ranitomeya; species Ranitomeya variabilis. The sequence continues at coordinate 265,249,377 of NC_135237.1, read as the reverse complement.
TTGGCGAGGTGTTTTTCTCTGTGCAGCTAGCAGTACCGGGCCCCAACTGGCGGTGTTGGAGCCCGGGGTCAGCAGGAGGAGGAGAGGGAGCAGAGTGTAGGCCGAAGCCTGCACTGGCGGCAGCTTTGGGTCTGTTGTGCCTGCGTGGCTGTTGCAGGACACGTTGCCGGCTGCACAGCAGGGGAACAGCTGGTGGTGCTGAACCCCACTGACACATTGGCGAGGTGTTTTTCTCTGTGCAGCTAGCAGTACCGGGCCCCAACTGGCGGTGTTGGAGCCCGGGCTCTGCAGGGGGAGCAGAGTGTAGGCCGAAGCCTAATCGAACCAATTTCAAAGGTAACCTTTAACCCCCCCTCAGGGGTTACAAAGTAGAAGAGCCACAGCTTATGCAGCAGTAGTGGTGCACAAGTCAAAGGTTGCTCTTTTAATTTGGCTCCTTGCACACGCTGAATGGAACACGTATAACATTTAGCCCTTTATACAGTCAAACTGTGTTGGAGGCGCGAGTTCCCTTTGTAATGAGACGCAGCACAGATGTCAAGAATCCCACCTTGGTGCTGGGTGCAGCCTCCTGAGCGTTGTTATTTGCTGTACAGGAGTCTGCGCTGTCGTGTTATCCCCTGGCCTAGCGCTGTTAGCGCTGCCCATCTTCTGACCTCATTTAATGTTGGCTGGTGCGGTTCGCGATGCCCATGAATCACAGCCCCGCAGTGTATTGACATAGTTAAAACACTGCGGGGCTGGGATTCATGGCCTGGCGCAGTACATATGTTCGCCTCTCGCTTGGGTTCTTACACCTGCTTCAGACTATGTGGCGTCAGCTGATCCCTTATCGCATGCCACGGCCATGAAGCCGCACAGTCTGAAGAAGGCGGAAGGAGATGAGGGACAGGCGAACTGATGCACTGCTCATGCCCATCAAACACACCCTCGCAGTCCCAAGAAATAAGACACCGAGGGGCGTTGTGTGGGTCAGGGCGGCCGCAGAGGCGCAGGCAGCCAAACAATGATGCCAGAAGACGGGCAGCGCTACCAAGGGGGTTGCAGCGTGTCATTACAAAGGAAAGTCACACCACCGGGACGGTTAAATGGTCACACAGAGGACACATTTTAGACGTGTTTTCCGTTCCACATGTGCGAGGAGAATACGTTTATCAGCCACCTTGCACACATGCAGCATTACCGCTGTACAAGGTGGCCTTAAAAACGTACAAACGCCTGGGGGAGGGGGGACAGGTTCCCTTCAATTTCAGTTCTGGTGTCTGCGTGGCTTTTGCAGGACACGATGCCGGCTGCACAGCAGGGGAACAGCTGGCGGTGCTGAACCCCACTGACACATTGGCGAGGTGTTTTTCTCTGTGCAGCTAGCAGTACCGGGCCCCAACTGGCGGTGTTGGAGCCCGGGGTCAGCAGGAGGAGGAGAGGGAGCAGAGTGTAGGCCGAAGCCTGCACTGGCGGCAGCTTTGGGTCTGTTGTGCCTGCGTGGCTGTTGCAGGACACGTTGCCGGCTGCACAGCAGGGGAACAGCTGGCGGTGCTGAACCCCACTGACACATTGGCGAGGTGTTTTTCTCTGTGCAGCTAGCAGTACCGGGCCCCAACTGGCGGTGTTGGAGCCCGGGCTCTGCAGGGGGAGCAGAGTGTAGGCCGAAGCCTAATCGAACCAATTTCAAAGGTAACCTTTAACCCCCCCTCAGGGGTTACAAAGTAGAAGAGCCACAGCTTATGCAGCAGTAGTGGTGCACAAGTCAAAGGTTGCTCTTTTAATTTGGCTCCTTGCACACGCTGAATGGAACACGTATAACATTTAGCCCTTTATACAGTCAAACTGTGTTGGAGGCGCGAGTTCCCTTTGTAATGAGACGCAGCACAGATGTCAAGAATCCCACCTTGGTGCTGGGTGCAGCCTCCTGAGCGTTGTTATTTGCTGTACAGGAGTCTGCGCTGTCGTGTTATCCCCTGGCCTAGCGCTGTTAGCGCTGCCCATCTTCTGACCTCATTTAATGTTGGCTGGTGCGGTTCGCGATGCCCATGAATCACAGCCCCGCAGTGTATTGACATAGTTAAAACACTGCGGGGCTGGGATTCATGGCCTGGCGCAGTACATATGTTCGCCTCTCGCTTGGGTTCTTACACCTGCTTCAGACTATGTGGCGTCAGCTGATCCCTTATCGCATGCCACGGCCATGAAGCCGCACAGTCTGAAGAAGGAGGAAGGAGATGAGGGACAGGCGAACTGATGCACTGCTCATGCCCATCAAACACACCCTCGCAGTCCCAAGAAATAAGACACCGAGGGGCGTTGTGTGGGTCAGGGCGGCCGCAGAGGCGCAGGCAGCCAAACAATGATGCCAGAAGACGGGCAGCGCTACCAAGGGGGTTGCAGCGTGTCATTACAAAGGAAAGTCACACCACCGGGACGGTTAAATGGTCACACAGAGGACACATTTTAGACGTGTTTTCCGTTCCACATGTGCGAGGAGAATACGTTTATCAGCCACCTTGCACACATGCAGCATTACCGCTGTACAAGGTGGCCTTAAAAACGTACAAACGCCTGGGGGAGGGGGGACAGGTTCCCTTCAATTTCAGTTCTGGTGTCTGCGTGGCTTTTGCAGGACACGATGCTGGCTGCACAGCAGGGGAACAGCTGGCGGTGCTGAACCCCACTGACACATTGGCGAGGTGTTTTTCTCTGTGCAGCTAGCACATCTGGGCCCCAACTGGCGTTGTTAGAGCCCAGGGTCAGCAGGAGGAGCAGGGGGAGCGGAGTGTAGGCCGAAGCCTGCACTGGAGCAAGTTGAAAGGAAACCTTTAACCCCCCCCCCAGGCGTTTGTAGCTGGAAGAGCCATCGTGTACAGCACTAATGCTGGAAAAGGTAAACTTAGCTCTTTTAATTATGGTCCTTGCAGATGCTGAACCTAACACTTATGAAATGTGTCCCCTCACAGCGTTCAACCGTCCGGTAGGTGGAACTTTCCTTTGTCATGTGATGCAGCACAGCCGTCATTTTTACCCCCTTGTCGCCGTGTGCGCCGCCTCCTCAGCGTTGTTTGAATCTGTCCCGGAGCCTGCGCTGTTAGGTTACCCCTTGGCCATGCACACATTTTGCGCTGCCCGTCTTCTGACATCATTTGCTGTCAGGCTGGCTGCGCCTGTGCGGGTGCGCTGTCCGAGATTCAGCCTCGCGGTGTCGTCTAATGTAATCCCACCGCGGGCCTGGGATCCGTGTCCATGCGCAGTGCAAATCCTCGCCTCTCACTCCCCTCCCTACGGCTTCTTAAGACTGTGCGGTGTCACGGCCGTGGCATGCTATTAGGGATCAGCTGACACCGAACAGTCTTTAGAAGCCGTAGGGAGGGGAGTGAGAGGCGAGGATATGCACTGCGCATGGACACGGATCCCAGGCCCGCGGTGGGATTACATTAGACGACACCGCGAGGCTGAATCTCGGACAGCGCACCCGCACAGGCGCAGCCAGCCTGACAGCAAATGATGTCAGAAGACGGGCAGCGCAAAATGTGTGCATGGCCAAGGGGTAACCTAACAGCGCAGGCTCCGGGACAGATTCAAACAACGCTGAGGAGGCGGCGCACGGCGACAAGGGGGTAAAAATGACGGCTGTGCTGCGTCACATGACAAAGGAAAGTTCCACCTACCGGACGGTTGAACGCTGTGAGGGGACACATTTCATAAGTGTTAGGTTCAGCATCTGCAAGGAGCACCACGAAAAGAGGCACTTTTTCCCTTTGCATCATTACTGCTGCACAAGGTGGCTCCTTCAGTAACAAACGCCTGGGGGGGGGGGACAGGTTCCCTTAAATTTAACTTGTTGTGCCTGCGTGGCGGTCGCAGTACACGTTGCCGTATACACAGCAGGGGAACAGCTGGCGGTGCTGAACCCCACTAACACATTGGCGAGGTGTTTGGCTCTGTGCGTACAGCACTTCTGGACGGCAACTGGCGGTGTTGGAGCCCAGGGGCAGGTGGAGGAGGAGGAGGTTGGAGGAGGTAGGAGGGATTGCCACACACACAGCAGGGGAACAGCTGATGTTACTGAACCCCAATAACAGAGGAGGGACTGTTGACTGTGCGTACAGCACTTCTGGACGGCAACTGGCAGTGTTGGAGCCCAGGGGCAGGTGGAGGAGGAGGAGGTTGGAGGAGGTAGGAGGGATTGCCACACACACAGCAGGGGAACAGCTGACGTTACTGAACCCCAATAACAGAGGAGGGACTGTTGACTGTGCGTACAGCACTTCTGGACGGCAACTGGCGGTGTTGGAGCCCAGGGGCAGGTGGAGGAGGAGGAGGTTGGAGGAGGTAGGAGGGATTGCCACACACACAGCAGGGGAACAGCTGACGTTACTGAACCCCAATAACAGAGGAGGGACTGTTGACTGTGCGTACAGCACTTCTGGACGGCAACTGGCGGTGTTGGAGCCCAGGGGCAGGTGGAGGAGGAGGAGGTTGGAGGAGGTAGGAGGGATTGCCACACACACAGCAGGGGAACAGCTGACGTTACTGAACCCCAATAACAGAGGAGGGACTGTTGACTGTGCGTACAGCACTTCTGGACGGCAACTGGCGGTGTTGGAGCCCAGGGGCAGGTGGAGGAGGAGGAGGTTGGAGGAGGTAGGAGGGATTGCCACACACACAGCAGGGGAACAGCTGACGTTACTGAACCCCAATAACAGAGGAGGGACTGTTGACTGTGCGTACAGCACTTCTGGACGGCAACTGGCGGTGTTGGAGCCCAGGGGCAGGTGGAGGAGGAGGAGGTTGGAGGAGGTAGGAGGGATTGCCACACACACAGCAGGGGAACAGCTGACGTTACTGAACCCCAATAACAGAGGAGGGACTGTTGACTGTGCGTACAGCACTTCTGGACGGCAACTGGCGGTGTTGGAGCCCAGGGGCAGGTGGAGGAGGAGGAGGTTGGAGGAGGTAGGAGGGATTGCCACACACACAGCAGGGGAACAGCTGACGTTACTGAACCCCAATAACAGAGGAGGGACTGTTGACTGTGCGTACAGCACTTCTGGACGGCAACTGGCGGTGTTGGAGCCCAGGGGCAGGTGGAGGAGGAGGAGGTTGGAGGAGGTAGGAGGGATTGCCACACACACAGCAGGGGAACAGCTGACGTTACTGAACCCCAATAACAGAGGAGGGACTGTTGACTGTGCGTACAGCACTTCTGGACGGCAACTGGCGGTGTTGGAGCCCAGGGGCAGGTGGAGGAGGAGGAGGTTGGAGGAGGTAGGAGGGATTGCCACACACACAGCAGGGGAACAGCTGACGTTACTGAACCCCAATAACAGAGGAGGGACTGTTGACTGTGCGTACAGCACTTCTGGACGGCAACTGGCGGTGTTGGAGCCCAGGGGCAGGTGGAGGAGGAGGAGGTTGGAGGAGGTAGGAGGGATTGCCACACACACAGCAGGGGAACAGCTGACGTTACTGAACCCCAATAACAGAGGAGGGACTGTTGACTGTGCGTACAGCACTTCTGGACGGCAACTGGCGGTGTTGGAGCCCAGGGGCAGGTGGAGGAGGAGGAGGTTGGAGGAGGTAGGAGGGATTGCCACACACACAGCAGGGGAACAGCTGACGTTACTGAACCCCAATAACAGAGGAGGGACTGTTGACTGTGCGTACAGCACTTCTGGACGGCAACTGGCGGTGTTGGAGCCCAGGGGCAGGTGGAGGAGGAGGAGGTTGGAGGAGGTAGGAGGGATTGCCACACACACAGCAGGGGAACAGCTGACGTTACTGAACCCCAATAACAGAGGAGGGACTGTTGACTGTGCGTACAGCACTTCTGGACGGCAACTGGCGGTGTTGGAGCCCAGGGGCAGGTGGAGGAGGAGGAGGTTGGAGGAGGTAGGAGGGATTGCCACACACACAGCAGGGGAACAGCTGACGTTACTGAACCCCAATAACAGAGGAGGGACTGTTGACTGTGCGTACAGCACTTCTGGACGGCAACTGGCGGTGTTGGAGCCCAGGGGCAGGTGGAGGAGGAGGAGGTTGGAGGAGGTAGGAGGGATTGCCACACACACAGCAGGGGAACAGCTGACGTTACTGAACCCCAATAACAGAGGAGGGACTGTTGACTGTGCGTACAGCACTTCTGGACGGCAACTGGCGGTGTTGGAGCCCAGGGGCAGGTGGAGGAGGAGGAGGTTGGAGGAGGTAGGAGGGATTGCCACACACACAGCAGGGGAACAGCTGACGTTACTGAACCCCAATAACAGAGGAGGGACTGTTGACTGTGCGTACAGCACTTCTGGACGGCAACTGGCGGTGTTGGAGCCCAGGGGCAGGTGGAGGAGGAGGAGGTTGGAGGAGGTAGGAGGGATTGCCACACACACAGCAGGGGAACAGCTGACGTTACTGAACCCCAATAACAGAGGAGGGACTGTTGACTGTGCGTACAGCACTTCTGGACGGCAACTGGCGGTGTTGGAGCCCAGGGGCAGGTGGAGGAGGAGGAGGTTGGAGGAGGTAGGAGGGATTGCCACACACACAGCAGGGGAACAGCTGACGTTACTGAACCCCAATAACAGAGGAGGGACTGTTGACTGTGCGTACAGCACTTCTGGACGGCAACTGGCGGTGTTGGAGCCCAGGGGCAGGTGGAGGAGGAGGAGGTTGGAGGAGGTAGGAGGGATTGCCACACACACAGCAGGGGAACAGCTGACGTTACTGAACCCCAATAACAGAGGAGGGACTGTTGACTGTGCGTACAGCACTTCTGGACGGCAACTGGCGGTGTTGGAGCCCAGGGGCAGGTGGAGGAGGAGGAGGTTGGAGGAGGTAGGAGGGATTGCCACACACACAGCAGGGGAACAGCTGACGTTACTGAACCCCAATAACAGAGGAGGGACTGTTGACTGTGCGTACAGCACTTCTGGACGGCAACTGGCGGTGTTGGAGCCCAGGGGCAGGTGGAGGAGGAGGAGGTTGGAGGAGGTAGGAGGGATTGCCACACACACAGCAGGGGAACAGCTGACGTTACTGAACCCCAATAACAGAGGAGGGACTGTTGACTGTGCGTACAGCACTTCTGGACGGCAACTGGCGGTGTTGGAGCCCAGGGGCAGGTGGAGGAGGAGGAGGTTGGAGGAGGTAGGAGGGATTGCCACACACACAGCAGGGGAACAGCTGACGTTACTGAACCCCAATAACAGAGGAGGGACTGTTGACTGTGCGTACAGCACTTCTGGACGGCAACTGGCGGTGTTGGAGCCCAGGGTCAGGTGGAGGAGGAGGAGGTTGGAGGAGGTAGGCGGGATTGCCACACACACAGCAGGGGAACAGCTGACGTTACTGAACCCCAATAACAGAGGAGGGACTGTTGACTGTGCGTACAGCACTTCTGGACGGCAACTGGCGGTGTTGGAGCCCAGGGGCAGGTGGAGGAGGAGGAGGTTGGAGGAGGTAGGAGGGATTGCCACACACACAGCAGGGGAACAGCTGACGTTACTGAACCCCAATAACAGAGGAGGGACTGTTGACTGTGCGTACAGCACTTCTGGACGGCAACTGGCGGTGTTGGAGCCCAGGGGCAGGTGGAGGAGGAGGAGGTTGGAGGAGGTAGGAGGGATTGCCACACACACAGCAGGGGAACAGCTGACGTTACTGAACCCCAATAACAGAGGAGGGACTGTTGACTGTGCGTACAGCACTTCTGGACGGCAACTGGCGGTGTTGGAGCCCAGGGGCAGGTGGAGGAGGAGGAGGTTGGAGGAGGTAGGAGGGATTGCCACACACACAGCAGGGGAACAGCTGACGTTACTGAACCCCAATAACAGAGGAGGGACTGTTGACTGTGCGTACAGCACTTCTGGACGGCAACTGGCGGTGTTGGAGCCCAGGGGCAGGTGGAAAAGCAGAGGAACACAATGTAGGCCGAAGCCTGAGAAAGTCGAAAGGGAACCTTTAACCCCCCCCAAGGCGTTTGTAGCTGAAAGAGCCAGCTTGTGCAGCACAAAAGATGCAAAAGGAAAAGGTGGCTCTTTTCATCATGCTCCTTGCAAACACAGAACTAAACACTTATAAAATGTGTCCCCTGCAACCGTAAAACCGTCCTGGAGGTGGGACTTTCCTTCGTAATGTGACGCAGCACAGCCGTCATTCCTACCCCCCCGGCGCCGCGCACCGGCTCCTCAGCGTTGTTTTATTCCGTCCCGGAGCCTGCGCTGTTATGTTATCCCGTGGCCAGGCACACTTAGCGCTGCCCGTCTTCTGGCATCATTTGGTGTCAGGATGGCTGCGCCTGTGCGGCCGCGCTGGCAGAGAGCCCGCCTCGCAGTGTCTTCTGATTTAATCCCACTGGGGGCCTGGGATCCATGGACATGCGCAGTGCATATCCTCGCCTCTCACTCCCCTCCCTACGGCTTCTTAAGACTGTGTGGTGTCACGGCCGTGGCATGCTATTAGGGACCAGCTGACACCGAACAGTCTGAAGAAGCCATAGGGAAATGAGTGAGAGGTGGAGGTTCAGATATGCACTGCGCATGTCCATGGATCCCAGGCCCCCAGTGGGATTAAATCAGAAGACACTGCGAGGCGGGCTCTCTGCCAGCACGGCCGCACAGGCGCAGCCATCCTGACACCAAATGATGCCAGAAGACGGGCAGCGCTAAGTGTGCCTGGCCACGGGATAACATAACAGCGCAGGCTCCGGGACGGAATAAAACAACGCTGAGGAGCCGGTGCGCGGCGCCGTGGGGGTAGGAATGACGGCTGTGCTGCGTCACATTACGAAGGAAAGTCCCACCTCCGGGATGGTTTTACGGTATCAGTGGACACATTTTATAAGTGTTAAGTTCTGCGTGTGCAAGGAGCTAAACAAAAATAGCTACCTTTTCCTTGTGCAGCATTACTGCTGCACAAGGTGGCTCTTTCAGTAACAAACGCCTTGGGGGGGGGGGACAGATTCCCTTACATTTCAGTTGTTGTGTCAGCGTGGCGGTCGCATGACACATTGCCGGCTACACAGCTGGGGATCAGCTGACGTTACTGAAACCCAATAACACTGGGTCGTATGTTTTGACTGTGCAGACGGCACTTCTGAGCCTCAACTGGCGGTGTTGGAGCACAGGAATTTAAGTTCAGGTGGTAGAAAGATGAACACAACAGGAGACCTGGATAACGTATACAGTGACCTAATTATTTAATCAGGAGGAGGAGTGGCAAATTCCTGCGAGATCCAGGCCTTGTTCATTTTCAGGAAAGTAAGCCGGTCAACGTTATCGGAGGATAGTCGCATGCGACGGTCAGTTAGTACACCACCTGCAGCACTAAAGACACGTTCCGATAATACACTGGCCGCAGGGCAAGACAGCACCTCCAATGCATACTGGCTTAGCTCTGGCCATGTATCCAGCTTTGAGACCCAAAACTTGAAAGGGGAAGAGCCGTCTGGGAGTACAGCAAGAGGGCAAGACATGTAGTCTGTCACCATCTGACGGAACCGTTGCCTCCTGCTGACTGGAGCCGTCTGTGATGGTGTAGACTTTTGTGGGGGGCACAGAAAACTGTGCCACAGTTGGGCCATACTGGTCTTGCCTTGGGCAGAGGCACTGCTTCTGCTCCCTCTTTGTGCAGAGCCTCCTCCACTGCCTGGACGCACTGAGCTGCTTTGTAATGCACTAGCAGCACTTCTCTCAGTTGGAATGGAGAAGATGATGGAATTGACCAGTGTGTCTTGGTACTCCCGCATTTTTCGCTCCCGGTTCAACGGTGTGATGAGGCTTTCTACGTTGTCCCGGTAGCGAGGATCGAGGAGGGTGAACACCCAATAATCAGACATGTTGAGAATGTGGGCGATGCGGCGGTCGTTTCTCAGGCACTGCAGCATGTAATCCACCATGTGCTGCAGACTGCCAACTGCCCAAGAAACGCTGTCCCCTGCTGGAGGCGTGATCTCTGCCTGCTCGTCATCACCCCACCCTCGCTGTACACACTGAGTACTGGACAATTCGGTAACTCCCTCCTCTGGACGGACGTCTTCCTCCTCCATTGACTCCTCCTCATCCTCCTCACAAACTGTCCCCTGCCTACGCGTTTGTGAGGAACCACGTGGCGCTGACTGTCCAGAAGATGATGGAAATGGTGAATCCTCATCCTCCACCTCTTCCACAACATCATCCCTTAGCGCTTGCAGTGATTTTTCAAGCAGGCAGATAAGGGGGACAGTCATGCTGACTAGTGCATCATCTGCACTCGCCATCCGCGTGGAATAATCAAAGGGACGCAAAACCTGGCAGACGTCATTCATAGTGGCCCACTCTGTGGTTGTGAAGTCTGTACGGCGCTGACTGCGACTTTTTTGCGCCTGAAGCAGCTGGTACTCCATTACAGCTTGCTGCTGCTCACACAACCGCTCCAACATATGTAACGTGGAATTCCACCTGGTAGGTAGGTCACATATGATGCGATGTTCCGGCAGGCGGTGTCGGCGCTGCAGAGCCGCAATGCGCGCTTTTGCCGTGCTGGAACGCCGCAAGTGAGCACACTCTAGGCGGACCTTGTGCAGCAGTGCATCAAGATCCGGATAGTCCCTCAAAAAGCTCTGCATGACCAAATTGAGCACATGTGCCAGACATGGGATGTGAGTGAGGTTGCCGAGGCCCAGAGCTGCCACCAGATTTCGGCCATTATCACACACTACCATGCCTGGCTGGAGATTCGCTGGCACAAACCACACATCGCTCTCCTGCTTGATGGCATTCCAGAGCTCCTGCGCTGTGTGGCTACGATTCCCCCAAAAAATTAATTTCAAGACGGCCTGTTGACGTTTGGCCACGGCTGTGCTCATGTCGGTCGTAACAGGTACACGTTCATCACGGGTCCATGTGGAGGTGGACTGTGATGGCTCCTGCAGCGATGATTCTGAGGAACTGGTGTAAGAGGAGGAGTCAATGCGTACAGAATGGATTCCTGCAATCCTTGGAGTGGGCAGGACACGTCCTGCGCCACTCGCACGGTCTGTACCTGGCTCAACGACATTAACCCAATGGGCAGTGAGGGAAAGGTATCGCCCCTGTCCATGTTGACTGGTCCACGCATCGGTGGTGAGGTGGACCTTGCTACTGACGGCGTTCAGAAGCGCGTGTTTTATGTGTCCCTCCACATGCTTGTGCAGGGCAGGGACGGCTTGCCTGCTGAAGTAAAAGCGGCTGGGCACATTGTACTGTGGGACTGCCAATGACATCAAGTCACGGAAGCTGTCAGTCTCCACCAGCCTGAATGACAGCATTTCCAGTGACAGCAGTTTGGCAATGCCTACAGTCAGAGCCTGTGCTCGTGGGTGGTTTGACGAGAAAGGCCGCCTTTTCTCCCATGCCTGTACTACCGATGGCTGTAGACTGGGCTGGGAGTGTGTGGATGACTGGGAAAGTGGTGCTGCGGGTGGAATTACAGCGGGTCTCTGGACAACAGGGCCAGAGGTTCTTCCACGGCGATCCTGGGAGGAAGCCGAACCAGCTGCGTGTGAGCTAGAGGAAGAGGCAACACGAGCTGAAGAGGTGGTAGCTGCCGCTGTTGGTTGGCCTACCTCTTCAGTGTGTTTTTCTAACTCCGCCGGGTGCCTGTTGCGCACATGTTTCCACATGTTGGAGGTATTGAGGTTGCTGACATTTCGACCTCTTTTGACTTTTTGATGACACACGTTGCATCTGACATAGCAAATGTCATCTGCAACTGTGTCAAAAAAGGACCAGGCACTGCAAGTCTTGGGAGCGCCCTTTTTGGCTTTTGGAAGAGACATGCTCCTAACGGGTGCCAAAGCAGAGGCTGCAGGATCCGCAGTCTTCCCCCTCCCTCTCCCTCTTTGGGCCGTACGGGGAATCTCTTCCTCAGAGCTGCTCCCACCACCTTCCTGTCCCTCACGCCAAGATGGGTCGAGGACCTCATCATCTACACTACCCTCTGCCCCCAACTGCTCCTCCTGGGTAGTCTCAGCAGCAGAGCACGCACCAGTAAGTGGCACCTGAGTGTCATCATCAGCTGATGCGGCCTGCGATGTGGTGACCGGAGCCACTGGCCCACCCGCCTCTTCAGAGGAAGACAGAAAAAGCTGTTGGGCATCACTGCACCCTGCCTCTTCTTCCATTTCTCCAATGCTGCTTGGCTGGCCCCCTGTTTCCAAGCCAAGAGATTCAGAGAACAGAAGTAGAGACGGCTCCTGTCCTGGGCTCTCTGTCTGCCTGGGCAATTTGGCAGGTGGTGAAGAGACAGATGGCTGCTCTCCAGTGCTCTGTGTCTGAGAGGATGTGGCACTAATGGAAGTTGATGCATTAGCTGCCATCCATCCGACAACAGCTTCAATTTGGTCTTGACGCAGCAGCGGTGTACGGCGCTCTGACACAAAGCTGCGCATGAACGACTGTTGCCTGGTGAAAGTGGGTGCTGATGAGTCACCGGTGCCCGCAGCAGGCACAGAATCCCCACGTCCCCTCCCTGCTCCGCGCCCACGCCCACGCCCACGTGCCTTACTCACTGCCTTCTTCATCTTGGTTGACTGATAAAGATAAGCAGAAAAGTACTAACGGATTTGTGTGCTTATTCCTGAGCAACTCCTCCTAACAGGTATAAGAAACACTAATTTTCTAAAGTGTGGACTAGACTTTAATATGAGCTAATGTGGCCTACAGAAATGTAAAGTGGTGTAACTAGTGTGTTTGGTGAACTTTATTATTTATTTCTTTTTTGGGGGCTGAACTGACAACAGATAGAGCTGCAGTCACACAGAGACCGTGCAGACAGACGTAAACGGCGCTGCAAGGCCCAAAAACCCTCCTCTACTTTATCCTATGTAGTGTTTTTCCACAAATTAGCTGGAGACGGGTGGAAAGACACTAATAGGATTTTTTTAAATTAATTAGCAGCAGACTACACTACTTGAAAAAAAATTAAAATTGATTTGGCGGTATGACGCAGTGAACAACCCTGAGCTGGAGACAACCAGGCTACGGCTGCTCACAGACTACAGGGCGAGCTGCAGTCACACGGAGACCGTGCAGACAGCCGTAAACGGCGCTGCAAGGCCCAAAAACCCTCCTCTACTTTATCCTATGTAGTGTTTTTCCACAAATTAGCTGGAGACGGGTGGAAAGACACTAATAGGATTTTTTTGAATAAATTAGCAGCAGACTACACTACTTGAAAAAAAAAAAAAAAAAAAAAAAAAGAACAGTATGAGGCAATGAACCACCCTCCCTGAACTGAATACAACCAGCTATGGATGGCCTATGTGGCTGCACTCAGACTAGAGAGTGGGCTGCACTCACACACACACACACACACAGACCTTGCAGATCGCTGTGAAAACAGCGCTACAAGGCAAAAGCAAGGTGAATAGTAGGTGAACACAGCGGTTGCTAAATTAGACTTTGGAAAGCACAAAGAAGCAAATCGCTATCTCTAAACTGTCCCTCAGTCAGCAAACAGCGTCCTGTCACTAACTGAATTCACAGCAGAGTGATCGCAAAATGGCGCCAGCGACTTTTAAACTGCAGCATGACATCATTTCAGCAGCCAATCACAGCCTTGCCAGTAGTTTCATGCCCTCCATGCTAAACAGGATGTGCCCACACTTGGAATCATTCTCATTGGCTGAATTTCGGAATTTTGAATCTGGGAACTTCCGATTCCGGTATCCGATACGCGGCAAGTATCGGAATCCCGGTATCGGAATTCCGATACCACAAGTATCGGCCGATACCCGATACTTGCGGTATCGGAATGCTCAACACTAGTGATAAATGATGATACTGTATATTTTATTTCACGTTTATATTAGTATAAGAGATTAGTAAACATTTTGAAATTTGCACCTGAAATTGAAAGGCATCGCACACTTGGCCAGGACTTCAGGCAAACAATGTCATGGCATACATCATGACATCACATCGCAGCCTTTCACCCATTTGTGCAGAACTCTCTCAGGCCTCATTAGGTCCAGAAGTCCCAGCCTGGCATGAGTTGAGATTTGAGTGCTTGCTGCAGTGATGAAGTGATGTGGTGAGGACCAGATGGGGGCTGGTGAGAAGTTAAGGTGCCAGAGAGGTGAGAGGTAAGGTGAGCATAAGGATTTTTGTTTCACTTTTTAAGTTTATTATGCTCTATAATCTGTAATAATACATAATACAATACATTAGAGTAGAGTATAATTCAGTGCATTAAATTTGTAAATAATAACTTCGCTGCAAATCAAATTTCCTCATAAAATCTGCACAAACAATCTGGGTCTTCACTATCCCCCAGCCTTGCTCCAGTGATGCCCATGAGCAGATATGAGATCCACCCTGCTGTGAACAAATCCATTGCTCCTACACCTTCTCTTCATCATCCTGCAAAACTGTCCCTTGGCTAGACACTTGTATGTTGTGGATTCTGTTTGTGGGCTCCCTCTGGTGGTTACTGCTGGTACTGGGTGACTTTGGTGGGTTGCGGCCTTTGGTTTCCACCTGTCCATCAGAAGCTGGGTGTTTCCTATTTTACCTGGCCTTTCTGTCATTTCCCTTGCCGGCTATCAATGTGTTCAGATGTGCTCTGTTTGGTTCCTGCCTACCTGCTCCCAGATCTTTCAGGATAAGCTAAGTGCTGATTTTCAGTTGTTTGGTTTTTGGTCCAGCTTGCTTAGAATGTCTCTATGCTAGCTGGTTGCTCTAGTGGACTGAGGTTCTCCCCATGTGCCATGAGTTGGCACATGGGTTCTTGTAATCTCAGGATGGTTTTTTCGATTAGGGTTTTTTGCTGACCGCTCAGTCCCCTTTTGTATCACTCTGCTTTCTAGTTTTCAGCGGGCCTCAATTTGCTAAAGCTATATACATCATCTCTATGTGTGTGCCTTCCTCTCATTTCACCGTCAATACATGTGGGGGGCAACTATACCTTTTGGGGTTAATTCCTCTGGAGGCAAGTGAGGTCTTTGCTTTCTCTGCAGAACTAGTTAGCTCTTAGGCTGGTGCATGGCGTCTAGAACCAACGTAGGCACGCTCCCTGGCTATCTCTAGTTGCGTTTGTCAGGCGTAGGGCAGCGGTCAGCCCAGTTTCCATCACCCTAGAGCTCGTCCGATATTTGTTATACTTTGCTTGTCCTGTGCTATCCCTAGCCATTGGGGATTCATGACAGTATAGCCGGCCCACAAAGTGTTAATTGTTTGGGCTGAAGCAGGAGTAAAAGAAGTGTTCAAGGAAAAATTTTTTTTTTTTTCCTTCAGAGTTTTGCTGCCTAGCCCTTAATTGCTGTCTAGCTGCTTCTTACCTCCTCTTAACCCTTGAATGGCTCTGATCTTAGCTGTTTATCATGGATGTTCAGAGTTTGGCTTCCAGCCTGAGTAATCTCGCGGCGAAGGTTCAAAACATACAGGATTTTGTTGTTCACACTCCCATGTCTGAACCTAGAATTCCTATTCCAGAGTTTTTTTCTGGAGATAGATCTACCTTCCTGAATTTCAGGAACAATTGTAAATTGTTTCTCTCTTTGAAATCTCGCTCCTCTGGAGACCCTGCTCAACAGGTCAAGATTGTTATATCGTTCCTACGGGGCGACCCTCAGAATTGGGCATTTGCATTGGCACCAGGGGATCCTGCATTGCTCAGTGTGGATGCGTTTTTTCTGGCATTGGGATTGCTCTATGAGGAACCTAACCTAGAGATTCAGGCTGAAAAGGCTTTATTAGCCCTCTCTCAGGGGCATGATGAAGCGGAAATATATTGTCAGAAATTTCGGAAATGGTCGGTGCTTACTCAGTGGAATGAGTGCGCCCTGGCTGCAAACTTCAGAAATGGTCTTTCTGAGGCCATTAAGGATATTATGGTGGGGTTCCCTGCGCCTACAGGTCTGAATGAGTCTATGGCTATGGCCATTCAGATTGATCGGCGTTTACGGGAGCGCAAACCCGTGCACCAGTTGGCGGTGTCTTCTGAACAGGCACCTGAGACTATGCAATGTGATAGAATTCAGTCCAGAAGTGAACGGCAAAATTATAGGCGGAAAAATGGTTTGTGTTTTTATTGTGGTGATTCAGCTCATGTTATATCAGCATGCTCTAAACGCACAAAAAGGGTTGATAAATCTTTTGCCATTGATACTCTGCAGTCTAAGTTCATTTTGTCTGTGACTCTGATTTTTTCACTGTCTTCCATTTCCGTCGATGCCTATGTGTATTCAGGCGCTGCCCTGAGTCTTCTGGATTGGTCATTTGCTAAACGCTGCGGTTTTAGTCTAGAGCCTCTGGAAGTTCCTATTCCTCTGAAGGGAATTGATTCTACACCATTGGCTATGAATAAACCGCAGTATTGGACACAAGTGACCATGCGCATGACTCCCGTTCATCAGGAGGTGATTCGCTTCCTTGTACTGTATAATTTACATGATGTACTAGTGCTTGGTCTGCCATGGTTACAAACTCATAATCCTGTCCTGGACTGGAAAACAATGTCTGTGCTAAGCTGGGGATGTCAGGGGGTTCATGATGATGCACCTCCGATTTCTATCGCTTCATCTACTCCTTCGGAGATCCCTGCGTTTTTGTCGGATTATAGAGATGTTTTTGAGGAGCCTAAGCTCAATTCGCTTCCTCCGCATAGAGAGTGTGACTGTGCTATAGAATTGATTCCTGGCAGTAAGTTCCCTAAGGGTCGTTTATTTAATCTGTCACTGCCAGAGCATACTGCTATGCGGAATTATATTAAGGAGTCCTTGGAAAAGGGACATATTCGTCCATCTTCGTCCCCTCTGGGAGCAGGTTTTTTTTTCGTGGCAAAAAAAGATGGTTCCCTGAGGCCTTGTATAGATTATCGCCTTCTGAATAAGATTACAGTCAAATACCAGTATCCATTGCCATTATTTACTGATTTGTTTGCTCGCATTAAGGGGGCTAGGTGGTTCACTAAAATAGATCTTCGTGGTGCGTATAATCTGGTGCGGATAAAACAGGGTGATGAGTGGAAAACCGCATTTAATACGCCTGAGGGCCATTTTGAGTATTTGGTAATGCCTTTTGGACTCTCCAATGCTCCGTCAGTCTTTCAGTCCTTTATGCACAATATTTTCCATGAATATCTGGATAAGTTTATGATTGTGTATTTGGATGATATTTTGGTGTTTTCTGATGACTGGGAGTCTCATGTTCTACAGGTCAGGAAGGTGTTTCAGGTTTTGCGGGCCAATTCTCTGTTTGTGAAGGGCTCAAAGTGTCTCTTCGGAGTCCAGAAGATTTCTTTTTTGGGGTACATTTTTTCTCCTTCTACTATTGAGATGGATCCCGTTAAGGTTCAGGCTATTTGTGACTGGACACAACCTACATCTGTTAAGAGCCTTCAGAAGTTCTTGGGGTTTGCTAATTTTTATCGTCGGTTCATTGCTAATTTTTCCAGTATTGTTAAACCTTTGACTGATTTGACTAAAAAGGGTGCTGATGTTGCTGATTGGTCTCCTGCGGCCGTGGAGGCCTTTCGGGAACTTAAGCGCCGGTTTTCTTCTGCTCCTGTGTTGTGTCAACCAGATGTTTCACTTCCTTTTCAGGTGGAGGTTGATGCTTCCGAGATTGGAGCGGGGGCGGTTTTGTCACAGAGAAGTTCTAATGGCTCGGTGATGAAGCCATGTGCTTTCTTCTCTAGAAAATTCTCGCCCGCCGAGCGCAATTATGATGTGGGTAATCGGGAGCTTTTGGCCATGAAGTGGGCATTTGAGGAGTGGCGTCATTGGCTTGAGGGTGCTAAACATCGCGTGGTGGTCTTGACTGATCACAAGAATCTCATTTACCTTGAGTCTGCCAGGCGTTTGAATCCTAGACAGGCTCGTTGGTCGTTATTTTTTTCTCGTTTCAATTTCGTGGTTTCATATCTGCCAGGTTCAAAGAATGTGAAGGCAGATGCTCTTTCCAGGAGTTTTGTGCCTGACTCTCCTGGAGACACTGGGCCTGCTGGTATCCTTAGGGATGGGGTAATATTGTCCGCCGTATCCCCAGACTTGCGACGCGCATTGCAGGAGTTTCAGGTGGATAAACCGGATCGATGTGCACCAGAAAGACTGTTTGTTCCGGATGATTGGACCAGTAGAGTCATCTCCGAGGTCCATTCTTCTGTGTTGGCTGGTCATCCTGGAATATTTGGTACAAGAGACTTGGTGGCCAGGTCTTTTTGGTGGCCTTCCTTGTCTAGGGATGTGCGTGCCTTTGTGCAGTCTTGTGAAGTGTGTGCTCGAGCTAAGCCTTGCTGTTCACGGGCTAGTGGGTTGTTGTTATCATTGCCCATCCCGAAGAGGCCTTGGACGCACATTTCCATGGATTTTATTTCTGATCTCCCGGTTTCACAGAAAATGTCCGTTATCTGGGTTGTGTGTGACCGCTTTTCTAAGATGGTTCATTTGGTGCCCTTGCCTAAGTTGCCCTCCTCCTCTGAGTTGGTTCCTTTGTTTTTTCAGAACGTGGTTCGTTTGCATGGGATTCCGGAGAATATCGTTTCTGACAGGGGATCCCAGTTTGTGTCTAGATTTTGGCGGACGTTTTATGCCAAGATGGGCATTGAGTTGTCTTTCTCGTCTGCATTCCATCCTCAGACGAATGGCCAGACGGAGCGAACTAATCAGACCTTGGAAACTTATTTGAGGTGTTTTGTTTCTGCTGATCAGGATGACTGGGTTGCTTTTTTGCCACTGGCCGAATTTGCTCTTAATAATCGGGCTAGTTCTGCCACGTTGGTCTCTCCTTTTTTTTGTAATTCGGGGTTTCATCCTCGTTTTTCCTCTGGTCAGGGGGAATCTTCGGATTGTCCTGGAGTGGACGTGGTGGTGGACAGGCTACATCAGATTTGGAATCAGGTGGTGGACAATTTGAAGTTATCTCAGGAGAAGACTCAGCAGTTTGCTAATCGCCGTCGCCACGTGGGTCCCCGACTTCTTGTTGGGGACTTGGTGTGGTTGTCTTCTCGTTTTGTCCCTATGAAGGTCTCTTCTCCTAAGTTCAAGCCTCGGTTCATCGGTCCTTATAGGATCTCGGAGATTCTTAATCCTGTATCTTTTCGTTTGGATCTCCCAGCATCGTTTGCTATTCATAATGTGTTCCATCGGTCGTTGTTGCGGAGGTATGAGGTGCCCGTTGTTCCTTCTGTCGAGCCTCCTGCTCCGGTGCTGGTGGAGGGAGAATTGGAGTATGTTGTTGAAAAGATCTTGGATTCTCTTGTTTCCAGACGCAAACTCCAGTATTTGGTTAAGTGGAAGGGTTATGGTCAGGATAATTCCTGGGTGGTCGCCTCCGATGTTCATGCGACTGATTTGGTCCGTGCCTTCCATAGAGCTCACCCTGATCGCCCTGCGGGTTCTCGTGAGGGTTCGGTGACCCCTCCTCAAGGGGGGGGGTACTGTTGTGGATTCTGTTTGTGGGCTCCCTCTTGTGGTTACTGCTGGTACTGGGTGACTTTGGTGGGTTGCGGCCTTTGGTTTCCACCTGTCCATCAGAAGCTGGGTGTTTCCTATTTTACCTGGCCTTTCTGTCATTTCCCTTGCCGGCTATCAATGTGTTCAGATGTGCTCTGTTTGGTTCCTGCCTACCTGCTCCCAGATCTTTCAGGATAAGCTAAGTGCTGATTTTCAGTTGTTTGGTTTTTGGTCCAGCTTGCTTAGAATGTCTCTATGCTAGCTGGTTGCTCTAGTGGGCTGAGGTTCTCCCCATGTGCCATGAGTTGGCACATGGGTTCTTGTAATCTCAGGATGGTTTTTTCGATTAGGGTTTTTTGCTGACCGCTCAGTCCCCTTTTGTATCACTCTGCTTTCTAGTTTTCAGCGGGCCTCAATTTGCTAAAGCTATATACATCATCTCTATGTGTGTGCCTTCCTCTCATTTCACCGTCAATACATGTGGGGGGCAACTATACCTTTTGGGGTTAATTCCTCTGGAGGCAAGTGAGGTCTTTGCTTTCTCTGCAGAACTAGTTAGCTCTTAGGCTGGTGCGTGGCGTCTAGAACCAACGTAGGCACACTCCCTGGCTATCTCTAGTTGCGTTTGTCAGGCGTAGGGCAGCGGTCAGCCCAGTTTCCATCACCCTAGAGCTCGTCCGATATTTGTTATACTTTGCTTGTCCTGTGCTATCCCTAGCCATTGGGGATTCATGACACTTGTATACCTGTGTGCTGTTGGTATAACAAAGCACCCTTTGAACCATGTGTGGACGGCAGGCCTGATGATGTTGAAAATGATCTCTGTCTCATCTGCTCCTCTTCCTACTGTGCCACTACCTCATCCTACCTCATCCATCATTGTCTGAAGTGTTGTTTCCAGCAGACATTCAAGTGGTATTGTAGCACTGATTATAGTGTGATCAGCACTGGCCATGTTGCTGAGTAGAGTTCCACCTTATTGGTACGTTGCATATGAGGTGGTGAGAAGGAAGACTGGAGTGGCACTGCGATGCAGACAGGCAAGCAGCAGAAGGGTGAGAGGGCCAAAAGTGCGGACACACTACCCGCTTTTTTACCAGCAGATGGGAGATAGCTGGGTAACTTTTGAGTAAGGTCTACATTACCAAATTAAGCACATGTGCTAGGCAAGGAACGTTTATCAGTCCAGTTAGGCCCAGAGCCGGTACAAGATTTTGCTTGTTATCGCACAACACCAGGCCAGGCTTGAGGTGCATCAGCAGCAATCTCTCATCTGTATCTACCAAAATGCTTGTGCATGCCCTAATCATCTCCTGTCTTGACTACTGCAACATCCTCCTCTGTGGCCTACCTTCTAACACTCTTGCACCTCTCTAGTTCGTCCTTAACTCTGCTGCCCAACTAATTAATCTCTCTCCTCGGTACACTCCTGCTTCACCTTTTTGCAAATCTCTTCACTGACTCCCAATTTCTCACTGTATCCAGTTTAAACTACTAACACTGACCTACAAAGCCATCCATAACCTTTCTCCTTCATATATTTCTGAACTAATCTCTCAATATCTTCCCTCACATAATCTCCTCCAAGATTCCTCCCGAATAGCTCCCATCCTCTGAAATTCTGTGCCCCAACACGTCCGGTTATCCACCACATTTGGATCCTTCAAACGGAACCTGAAAACCCACCTCTTCAAAAAGCCTACAAACTGTAATGACCACGCGACCAACTCAGCACCATCGGAGCTATTGCAACCCCCAACCTACTGTCTCCTTCCCCATAATCCTGTAGAATGTAAGAATGTAAGCCCACAAGGGCAAGGTCCTCTCCCCTCTGTACCAGTCTGTCATTGTTAATTTTGCTTACTGTAAGTGATATTTGTTTTTTGATGTAACCCCGTCTCATGTACAGCACCATGGAATTAATGGTGCTATATAAATAATAATAATAATAATAATAATAATAATAATAATAATAATAATAATAATCTGTATGATCTTTGATGCCAGTCCACATCTTCTATGCGATGTGGGATCTGTCCCCGAAAACAGATCAGTTTAAGAATTGCCTGCTGTCATTTTTCCTTGGCTGTGCTCAAGTTGGTGTTGCCGGTCTTACTGAGAGTGAACGATGAGGTGGTGGAGGAAGCGGAGTTGGACTACAAGGAAACCTGGACAGAGGTGGTGGTCAGACGTGCGGTCCAATGCCTTTTGCCTCTGGCCCAGCCGTCACTACATTGACCCAGTGGGCAGTTAGGAAGATGTAACATCCCTGGACATGCTTACTGATCCTTGTATCAATTCTTATGTGGACATTGCCACTTATGGCATTGTGCAGTGCACACCTGATTTGCTCCTCCACATGTGTGTGCAGGGCAAGGATGGCCTGCCTTGAAAAGTAGTAGTGGCTGGGAACAGCATATTATGGGACAACCACTGCCATCAGTTTTTGGAAGCTGTCCATCTCCACCAGCCACAATGGCAGCATTTCAAAGGACACTAATTTTGAAATGCTAGCATGCAAGACCATGGCTAGTGGTAGCTAGTGGGGTATCTCCCCTTTCTCTCAAGAGATTGAGGGATGTAGAGCTGAACACTTCTGTTAGATGGTTATGGATCTGCTCGATGACACTGGTAATATTGATGGTGCTGCTGGCACATCATCTCTTTGCGAGGAGGCAGTGGCCTTACTGATTATGAGTGGGAGGAAGAGGCTGAGACTACAGCAGAAGAGGGCGCAGAAAGAGATTCACATCTGTCATGCTTTTAAATATGTGTACTTTACTGCTGCTAATGCTTAGATTTCATATGCCTCATCATGCAGATGGTGATCAGATTAAAAAAATGTATGTCTCGCTTCAGGCTCTGATGGCACAGAGTGCAAACCACCTGTCACTTGTTGTCAGGACATTGTATAAAGAAAACCCACACTGGGGAGAAACTTTGAGCTGACTTTGGTGATCTCATTTCCTTGGCATGGTGGACATTAGCTGCTGACGTACTGACTAGGGGCTGGCAACTGTACTTTTCCACCCTGCACCCTCTTAGGCTGGGTTCACATTGCGTCTGTGGCGTCCGTTAGAAGGACTACGTTACCCCGTGGCATAACGCGGTGTAAGGTAGCTTGTTAACGCCGCCATTAAGTTCTATGTCGGATGCATCACTAGCATACGCCCACAATGGGCGTGCACTAGCCGTGTGCCGTCATTAAGTGATGGACCCTGGAACGCGGGCTGCAGCGTTTCCGGGTCCGTCACTGCTAGCACAGATAGAGCTAGCAGATGTTCTATCTGCGCCAGCGATGTGACAAGTCGGCACTTGCGTTAACAGCAACCCGTTAACGTATGTGTTGAACGGGCTGCTGTTAACGCAGTGTGAACCTAGCCTTATCAATAGTGATGGGTGAACCCGAACAGTGAAGTTCGAGGTCCCTACCGAACATCTGCTGTTCAAAGAAATGGATTGCGAAGTGGGTTATCTTCACTTTGGACAGGTGTAGGATATGGCTGTTTATTATTTTTCTTTCTTTACATGGGACATGTGCTTCAATGGAATGTGATTATAACTTTGCTTTTTACTTTTAAATAAATTTGTGACACATTGTGGATTTTTATTTCAAATAAAGGACTTTATTCTAGGTTTTTATTATTTACATTATGACTATGGGGTTAGTAATGATATGCGTCGTACAGACGCATCTCCATTGCTAACCTGTGGGCTTGATGTCACCTGACAATGCAAAGGTGACATCAACCCCAAAAATATTACCTCGCTTGCCACTGGCATGAGCCAGATGGAAGAGCAGGGCGAAACCCCAGAATTGGCGCATCTAAAAGATGTGCCTTTTCTGGGTCAGCTGCAGGTTGTCATTTTTAGGTTGAAAGGGGCAATATTCATGGCCTCTTACCAGTATAAGAATACCAGCCCTCAGCTATCTGCTTTAGCTTGACTGGTTGTGAAAAATCGAGGGACCCCACCCCACAATTTTTTTTTTAAATAATTAAAAAAATTGACATGTGGACCCCTCTATTCTTGATAACTAGCCATGATAAAACTGATATATGAGGGTTGCAGCCCGCAGCCACCAGTTTTGTTATGCTGGTCATCAAAAATAGAACAGAACCCATGTCATTTTTTATTTATTTATTTAAAGCGCAGCTGCCTGCTGATGAATACTCCCATCAGCTGCGCCTACTCTCACTGTTATCAGCAACAGCAGCCATAGGTAGATGGGAGTAGTATTCACATCAGCCGATGCCTCTGTGGCTGGCGGAAAACTTTTTGCCACTGGTCACAGCTGCTGAATCATGCTGTCATACGACAGTGTGGGAATCGCAGCACTCTGACCTGCGGTAATGATCTTACATGGTGGCAGAGTTTGCTGAGCTGTCATACAGATGACATAGTAGCAAACAAACCATGTTTACGACCCCTATTCATCTGACTGGGGTCCGAGTTTGGGTTCAAGTACTGTTCTGGTACCTGAACCTAACTTTTTTCAAATATTTGGTCAGACTGAAACATCCAGAGGCTCACAAATCACTAACTGTCAACCATCCGTTCTACCACCTTTTCAGCATCTTGTGGCCTTTCACTAAGCTTTATTAGGCACAGCCGATACGTTTCCTGTGTAAAGTCCGTGTTTGGGGTTCAGTACCGCACACTAGGTGAACTTTAGTGCAGAGTGGGGGTATTTTACTGTACGTTTTAATGAATAAATGAATAATTTAAAAAAATGTCTTGGGTCCCCTCAATTCTTGATAACCAATGCAGTCAAAACCGACAGCTGCAGGCTGCAGCCCTCAACTGTCAGCAATATCTTGTCTGGTTATCAAAAATACAGGGGTCCCCATGCCATTTTTTTAACTTTATTTAAGTAAATAATTAAAAAAAACAGTATGGGGTGTTAGGTGTTGAGTTCCCGCAACTACACAGAGGGAATCTCAAACCACCTCCGCTGCGGTCTCCTATTCTTCTTCAGCACCAGTGGAGCCTGCTCAGTGGAGACATTGGTCCCAGCGTCTGGCTCAGGCAGAAACTATGCCCTTGGTTACTGCTGATCCTCCAGGTTCAGCCATTGTAACCAGCACTGTTCTGCAGTGAGCAAATGCATCTGGGACTAAGTCCTGCTTTTCCGCTACTGAGCATGCCCAAGGGACGACCTCTCATTGGAGGTCGGGGGGTACATGCTCAGGTCTTGAAGTAGTTCCTATTGGACCACTAGGAAGGTCCTGGAGTGCTTCCTCTATAAAAGGTTTGCATGGCCGCACGGCCATCGGCTAGTATCAACTCATGTTTATGTGCTTAGCTACCTTGTGGTCTGTGTCTGCATGTGCTCAGGGTTGGCTGTATAGCCACTAGAATTCTGGCACATCCGGAGAGGACTTTGTGTGTGAATTTAGGGCTGGCTTATAGCCACTAGCATTCTGGCACCTCCGGAGAGGAGTTGTTTGTGTGCTTATGCTGACTGTATGACCACTGTATGCTACCTGCTCTGTTAGAGAGCTGTGATCCTCTGTGAGGTTAACAGCGCACAGCGTTATCCTAATCCCTGCATCTCTGTGAAGCAACAGAGTTCACTGCTATACAGACCGGGTGATGGAACCCGTGTCTATTTAGGCGTTGTACCACCATATAGTGCCGCCATTTACTAGCAGCAGTTTCCACTCCTGCACGGTGGACCCCGGGCTGCCAACACACCTATATCATCTTAATATTTACTCAGTGCGTTCTGCCAGCCCTAACAGTATACTGGCGCCAGGGTCTGGCTAGTAATGGTGGACGAACAGCGACTGCAGTGGTACATCCAGCAGCTGGAGGGCAGGTTGGTGGCTTTCAAGTGCACAAACTCAGATGTGGATGTTACTACAGTAGCTGTTCAGGCTGCTAGCATGGCTGCAGATAGTTTGTCCACTGCCACCGCTGCTCTGACGTTATCCCACCTCCTGCTGCCAGATAGGAACTCTGGCGATAGGAAGTCATGCAGGGGATTCGTGAACCAGTGTGCGATAAACCTTGAGCTCCTGGCTGCACATTTCCCCTCAGAGCGGGCTAAAGTGGGATTCATTATATCCCTCTTGTCGGACGGGGCGTTGGAGTGGGCTACGCCGCTGTGGGAGCGCGATGATGATGTGGTGCAGAGTGCTCTCCGGTTCCTGAGCACTCTGAAACAGGTGTTTTTGGGACCTCAAGTCAATCATGATACGGCGCTCCAACTGCTTGCACTGACACAAGGCTCATCCTTGGTCAGCCATTTTTCCATCCACTTCCGGACTTAAGCATCTGAGCTGGAGTGGCCAGATAAAGCCCTCATCCCTGCATTTTGGAGGGGGCTGGCTGACTATGTAAAGGAAGCTTTGGCCACTAGGGAGATTCCCGCCACACTGGAGGAGCTAATAGCTGTTTCAACTCGCATTGATCTTCGTTTTAACGAGTGAAGGTTGGAGCGAGCCCAGTGTAGGCAGAGGTTTCGGCTGGCTTCCACCATCGCCATACCTCTGGAATCTCTGGTTCAGGCATCCACACTCAAGGTCTGTCATGTTTGCCGGTGGTCAGGACATCTTGCCTCCAGATGTTCCCAGCGGTCTGGAGAACGTCAGTGTCTAGTGGATGTAGGAGGTGGTACACTAGACACGGCGACGTTCTCCTCCAAAATGTCATTCAAAGGGACAATCTCTTTATGCCCAACCACTCTTACAGTCGAGCTTTGTGTGGATTCTGGGGCGGAGGGGAATTTTATGTCCTCAGCCTTCGCCCAACGCCATGCAATACCCTGGTGATGCTTGCCAAGCCAGTAACTGTACGAGTAGTGTTGAGCGATACCTTCCGATATCGGAAAGTATCGGTATCGGATTGGATCAGCCGATATTCAAAAAATATTGAATATCGCCGATACCCGATACCAATGCAAGTCAATGGGACCAAAATATCAGAATTAAAATAAACCCTTTCTTTCCTTGTAAGTTCATTCTACATGAAGGAAAACAACTAAGATAATGTAGGATGTATTGGGGGAGGTGGCGGAGACATTAAAGGCATATAGGTTTAGCCCAATCAAATAGAACAGCAGGAATTTTAATTTTTTTTAAGACGTTCGGAGTTACAAAGATATTGACTATGTTAAGATTTTTTTTTATTTTGTCAGATATTGATGTTTCACTACTTCCATGCCCTTCACCTTCTTTATTACTTCTCCCACATTTTCTTCTTCATCATCCTCAGCAGCAGCATCTTTGACATCAACTTCTTCTTCACCTTATTCATCTTCTTCATCTTCTACCTATTATTATTTTTTGTTACATTCTTCATATTCTTTTTATTAAACTATTATTCTTCTTCATATTCTACTTCTTCATCATATTCTTATTTGTGACAGGCATTCCTGTAGTTGTTATCTATAAAAGTTGAAGATTACACCTTACGTTCTGCCTGTCACATAAGAGTTACAACAGGATTTGTCCGCGTTCAGTTAGGCCTGCAGCAGCAGGCTTTTTCCAGGGGCCCCACGAGGAGGAACGGACTCACCCCCATACACTGCTTAGTCTTCTTCTGCTTATAATTTAGATAATATCTTTTTCTCTGATGTTTAGTCTTATGCTTAATGTTCTTCTGCTCTGTGTTCTTCAGCCTCTTGTTCTTCTGCTTCTCGGTCTTCCAGGTCGTCGTCTTTTGGGTCTTGAACTTGGAAATGTAGCAGAAGATACAAGAAGGCTGAGAAAATGCCGAGAACCAGCTGATGGAACTGGAACTCGGATGGCTACCCGAAGGTCCAAGAGCCAATGGAACTACCGAAGACCAGCTGACGTTACTGGAACCCGGTTACTAACTAGGAGGTACCCATGTCAGAAAGCACTACCAAGGAACACCTGACATTGGTGGAACTCGGATACCCAGAAGGAGGCACCTAAGCCAAAGGCTCTGCCCGGAACAAGCTGATGGTACTGGAACCAGGATGGGGAGCAGAAGGTACAAGAGCAAAAGACACTGCCGAGAACCAGCTGACGGTACAGGAACCCGGATGGGTAGCCAAAGGTCCAAGAGCCAATGGAACTACCGAGGACCAGCTGACGTTACTGGACCCGGTTACTAAGCAGGAGGTACCCGTGCCAGAAAGCACTACCAAGGACCACCTGACGTTGGTGGAACTCGGATACCCAGAAGGAGGCACCTAAGCCAAAGGCTCTGCCCGGAACCAGCTGATGGTACTGGAACCAGGATGGGGAGCAGAAGGTACAAGAGCAAAAGACACTGCCGAGAACCAGCTGACGGTACTGGAACCCAGATGGGTAGCCAAAGGTCCAAGAGCCAATGAAACTACCGAGGACCAGCTGACGTAACTGGAACCCGGTTACTAAGCAGGAGGTACCCGTGCCAGAAAGCACTACCAAGGACCACCTGACGTTGGTGGAACTCGGATACCCAGAAGGAGGCACCTAAGCCAAAGGTTCTGCCCGGAAACAGCTGACGGTACTGGAACCAGGGGGACCTACTCAAGATTGTCTTCCTAGAGCCCAACTAGCAGTGTTGGAGCCAAGGGTCAGCAAGGGGAGCAGAGTGTAGGCCGAAGCCTGCACTGGAAGCAGCTTAGTGTCTGTTGTGTCTGCGTGGTGTTTGCAGAACACATTGCTAACTACACAGCAGGGGAACAGCTGACGTTACTGAACCCCACTGACACAGTGGTGAGTGTTTTTCTCTGTGCAGCCAGCACTTCCGATCACCAACTGGTGGTGTTATAGCCCAGGGAATCAAGGAGGAGCAGAGTGTAGACCGAAGCCTGCACTGGAGCCAGCTTAGTGTCTGTTGTGTCTGCATGGCGTTTGCAGGACAAATTGCTAACTACACAGCAGGGGAACAGCTGACATTACTGAACCCCACTGACACAGTGGTGAGTGTTTTTCTCTGTGCAGCCAGCACTTCTGAGCACCAAATGGCGGTGTTAGCGCCCAGGGAATCAAGAAGGAGCAGAGGAGCAGAGTGTAGGACTAAGCCTGCACTGGAGGCAGCTTAGTGTCTTTTGTGTCTGCGTGGTGTTTGCAGGACACGTTGCCGGCTACACAGCAGGGGAACAGCTGGCGTTACTGAACCCCACTGACAGAGTGGCGAGTGTTTTTCTCTGTGCAGCCAGCAGTTCCAGCCACCAACTGGCGGTGTTAGAGCCCAGGGAATCAAGGAGGAGCAGAGGAGCAGAGTGTAGGCCGAAGCCTGCACTGGAGGCAGCTTATTGTCTGTTGTGTCTGCGTGGCATTTGCAGGACATGTTGCCGGCTACAAAGCAGGGGAACAGCTGGCGTTACTGAACACCACTGACACAGTGGCGAGTGTTTTTCTCTGTGCAGCCAGCACTTCCGGGCACCAACTGGCGGTGTTTGAGCCCAGGGAATCAAGGAGGAGCAGAGTGTAGGCCGAAGCCTGCACTGTAGGCAGCTTATTGTCTGTTGTGTCTGCGTGGCTTTTGCAGGACACATTGCCGGCTACACAGCAGGGGAACAGCTGGCATTACTGAACCCCACTGACACAGTGGCGAGTGTTTTTCACTGTGCAGCCAGCACTTCCGGGCACCAACTGGCGGTGTTAGAGACCAGGGAATCATGGAGGAGCAGAGAAGCAGAGTGTAGGCCAAAGCCTGAACTGGAGGCAGCTTATTGTCTGTTGTGTCTGCGTGGCATTTGCAGGACACGTTGCCGGCTACACAGCAGGGGAACAGCTGGCATTACTGAACCCTACTAACACAGTGGCGAGTGTTTTTCACTGTGCAGCCAGCACTTCCGGGCACCAACTGGCGGTGTTAGAGACCAGGGAATCATGGAGGAGCAGAGTGTAGGCAGAAGCCTGCACTGGAGGCAGCTTATTGTCTGTTGTGTCTGCGTGGCATTTGCAGGACACATTGCTGGCTACACAGCAGGGGAACAGCTGGCGTTACTGAACCCCACTGACACAGTGGCGAGTGTTTTTCTCTGTGCAGCCAGCACTTCCGGGCACCAACTGGTGGTGTTAGAGCCCAGGGAATCAAGGAGGAGCAGAGTGTAGGCTGAAGCCTGCACTGGAGGCAGCTTAGTGTCTGTTGTGTCTGCGTGGCATTTGCAGGACACGTTGCCAGCTACACAGCAGGGTAACAGCAAGCATTACTGAACCCCACTGACACAGTGGCGAGTGTTTTTATCTGTGCAGCCAGCACTTCCGGCCACCAACTGGCAGTGTTAGAGCCCAGGGAATCAAGGAGAAGCAGAGGAGCAGAGTGTAGGCCGAAGCCTGCACTGGAGGCAGCTTATTGTCTGTTGTGTCTGCGTGGCGTATTCAGAACACGTTGCCGGCTACACAGCAGGGCAACAGCTGGCATTACTGAACCCCACTGACACAGTGGCAAGTGTTTTTCTCTGTGCAGCCAGCACTTCCGGGCACCAACTGGCAGTGTTAGAGCCCAGGGAATCAAGGAGGAGAAGAGGAGCAAAGTGTAGGCTGAAGCCTGCAATGGAGGCAGCTTATTGCCTGTTGTGTCTGCATGGCATTTGCAGGACACGTTGCCGGCTACACAGCAGGGGAACAGCTGGCATTACTGAACCCCACTGACACAGTGGCGAGTGTTTTTCTCTGTGCAGCCAGCACTTCCGGGCACCAACTGGCGATGTTAGAGACCAGGGAATCATGGAGGAGCAGAGTGTAGGCCGCAGCCTGCACTGGAGGCAGCTTATTGTCTGTTGTGTCTGCGTGGCATTTGCAGGACACGTTGCCGGCTACACAGCAGGGGAACAGCTGGCGTTACTGAACCCCACTGACACAGTGGCGAGTGTTTTTCTCTGTGCAGCCAGCACTTCCGAGCAACAACTGGTGGTGTTACAGCCCAGGGAATCAAGGAGGAGCAGAGTGTAGGCTGAAGCCTGCACTGGAGGCAGCTTGCTGTCTGTTGTGTCTGCGTGGTGTTTGCAGGACACGTTGCCGGCTACACAGCAGGGGAACAGCTGGCATTACTGAACCCCACTAACACAGTGGCGAGTGTTTTTCTCTGTGCAGCCAGCACTTCCGAGCATCAACTGGTGGTGTTAGAGCCCAGGGACAGCAGGAGGAGCAGATTGTAGGCCGAAGCCTGCACTGGAGGCAGCTTAGTGTCTGTTGTGTCTGCGTGGCGTTTGCAGGACACGTTGCCAGCTACACAGCAGGGGAACAGCTGACGTTACTGAACACCACTGACACAGTGGCGAGTGTTTTTCTCTGTGCAGCCAGCACTTCCGGGCACCAACTGGTGGTGTTAGAGCCCAGGGAATCAAGGAGTAGCAGAGGAGCAGAGTGTAGGCCGAAGACTGCACTGGAGGCAGCTTATTGTCTGTTGTGTCTGCGTGGCGTTTGCAGGACACATTGCCCGCTACCCAGCAAGGGAACAGCTGGCGTTACTGAACCCCACTGACACAGTGGCGAGTGTTTTTCTCTGTGCAGCCAGCACTTCCGGGCACCAACTGGTGGTGTTAGAGCCCAGGGAATCAAGGAGGAGCAGAGTGTAGGCTGAAACCTGCACTGGAGGCAGCTTGCTGTCTGTTGTGTCTGCGTGGCGTTTGCAGGACACGTTGCCGGCTACACAGCAGGGGAACAGCTGGCATTACTGAACCCCACTGACACAGTGGCGAGTGTTTTTCTCTGTGCAGCCAGCACTTCTGAGCATCAACTGGCAGTGTTAGAGCCCAGGGACAGAAGGAGGAGAAGATTGTAGGCCGAAGCCTGCACTGGAGGCAGCTTAGTGGCTGTTGTGTCAGCGTGGCATTTGCAGGACACGTTGCCGGCTACACAGCAGGGGAACAGCTGGCATTACTGAACCCTACTGACACAGTGGCGAGTGTTTTTCTCTGTGCAGCCAGCACTTCCAGGCACCAACTGGCGGTGTTAGAGACCAGGGAATCATGGAGGAGCAGAGTGTAGGGAGAAGCCTGCACTGGAAGCAGCTTATTGTCTGTTGTGTCTGCGTGGCATTTGCAGGACACATTGCTGGCTACACAGCAGGGGAACAGCTGGCGTTGCTGAACCCCACTGACACAGTGGCGAATGTTTTTCTCTGTGCAGCCAGCACTTCCGGGCACCAACTGGTGGTGTTAGAGCCCAGGGAATCAAGGAGGAGCAGAGTGTAAGCTGAAGCCTGCACTGGAGGCAGCTTAGTGTCTGTTGTGTCTGCGTGGTATTTGCAGGACACGTTGCCAGCTACACAGCAGGGTAACAGCAGGCATTACTGCACCCCACTGACACAGTGGCGAGTGTTTTTCTCTTTACAGCCAGCACTTCCGGCCACCAACTGGCAGTGTTAGAGCCCAGGGAATCAAGGAGAAGCAGAGAAGCAGAGTGTAGGCCGAAGCCTGCACTGGAGGCAGCTTATTGTCTGTTGTGTCTGCGTGGCGTATTCAGAACACGTTGCCAGCTACACAGCAGGGCAACAGCTGGCATTACTGAACCCCACTGAAACAGTGGCAAGTGTTTTTCTCTGTGCAGCCAGCACTTCCGGGCACCAACTGGCAGTGTTAGAGCCCAGGGAATCAAGGAGGAGAAGAGGAGCAAAGTGTAGGCTGAAGCCTGCAATGGAGGCAGCTTATTGCCCGTTGTGTCTGCATGGCATTTGCAGGACACGTTGCCGGCTACACAGCAGGGGAACAGCTGATGTTACTGAACCCCACTGACACAGTGGCGAGTGTTTTTATCTGTGCAGCCAGCACTTCCGGGCACCAACTGGTGGTGTTAGAGCCCAGGGAATCAAGGAGTAGCAGAGGAGCAGAGTGTAGGCCGAAGCCTGCACTGGAGGCAGCTTATTGTCTGTTGTGTCTGCGTGGCGTTTGCAGGACACATTGCCTGCTACCAAGCAAGGGAACAGCTGGCGTTACTGAACCCCACTGACACAGTGGCGAGTGTTTTTCTCTGTGCAGCCAGCACTTCCAGGCACCAACTGGCGGTGTTAGAGCCCAGGGAATTAAGGAGGAGCAGAGTGTAGGCCGAAGCCTGCACTGGAGGCAGCTTAGTGTCTGTTGTGTCTGCGTGGCGTTTGCAGGACACACTGCTGGCTACACAGCAGGGGAACAGCTGACGTTACTGAACCCCACTGACACAGTGGCGAGTGTTTTTCTCTGTGCAGCCAGCACTTCCGGACACCAACTGGTGGTGTTAGAGCCCAGGGAATCAAGGAGGAGCAGAGGAGCAGAGTGTAGGCCGAAGGCTGCACTGGAGGCAGCTTATTGTCTGTTGTGTCTGCGTGGCGTTTGAAGGACACATTGCCGGCTACACAGCAAGGGAACAGCTGGCATTACTGAACCCCACTGACACAGTGGCGAGTGTTTTTCTCTGTGCAGCCAGCACTTCCGGGCACCAATTGGCGGTGTTAGAGCCCAGGGAATTAAGGAGGAGCAGAGTGTAGACCGAAGCCTGCACTGGAGGCAGCTTATTGTCTGTTGTGTCTGCGTGGCGTTTGCAGGACACACTGCTGGCTACACAGCAGGGGAACAGCTGATGTTACTGAACCCCACTGACACAGTGGCGAGTGTTTTTCTCTGTGCAGCCAGCACTTCCGGGCACCAACTGGTGGTGTTAGAGCCCAGGGAATCAAGGAGGAGCAGAGGAGCAGAGTGTAGGCCGAAGCCTGCACTGGAGGCAGCTTATTGTCTGTTGTGTCTGCGTGGCGTTTGCAGGACACACTGCTGGCTACACAGCAGGGGAACAGCTGGCGTTACGGAACCCCACTGACACAGTGGCGAGTGTTTTTCTCTGTGCAGCCAGCACTTCCGGGCACCAACTGGTGGTGTTAGAGCCCAGGGAATTAAGGGGGAGCAGAGTGTAGGCTGAAGCCTGCACTGGAGGCAGCTTGCTGTCTGTTGTGTCTGCGTGGCGTTTGCAGGACACATTGCCGGCTACACAGCAGGGGAACAGCTGGCATTACTGAACCCCACTGACACAGTGGCGAGTGTTTTTCTCTGTGCAGCCAGCACTTCCGAGCATCAACTGGTGGTGTTAGAGCCCAGGGACAGAAGGAGGAGCAGATTGTAGGCAGAAGCCTGCACTGGAGGCAGCTTAGTGTCTGTTGTGTCTGCGTGGCATTTGCAGGACACGTTGCCGGCTACACAGCAGGGGAACAGCTGACGTTACTGAACCCCACTGACACAGTGGCAAGTGTTTTTCTCTGTGCAGCCAGCACTTCCGGGCACCAAATGGTGGTGTTAGAGCCCAGGGAATCAAGGAGTAGCAGAGGAGCAGAGTGTAGGCCGAAGCCTGCACTGGAGGCAGCTTATTGTCTGTTGTGTCTGCGTGGCGTTTGCAGGACACATTGCCTGCTACCAAGCAAGGGAACAGCTGGCGTTACTGAACCCCACTGACACAGTGGCGAGTGTTTTTCTCTGTGCAGCCAGCACTTCCAGGCACCAACTGCCGGTGTTAGAGCCCAGGGAATTAAGGAGGAGCAGAGTGTAGGCCGAAGCCTGCACTGGAGGCAGCTTAGTGTCTGTTGTGTCTGCGTGGCTTTTGAAGGACACGTTGCCGGCTACACAGCAAGGGAACAGCTGGCATTACTGAACCCCACTGACACAGTGGCGAGTGTTTTTCTCTGTGCAGCCAGCACTTCCGGGCACCAATTGGCGGTGTTAGAGCCCAGGGAATTAAGGAGGAGCAGAGTGTAGACCGAAGCCTGCACTGGAGGCAGCTTATTGCCCGTTGTGTCTGCATGGCATTTGCAGGACACGTTGCCGGCTACACAGCAGGGGAACAGCTGGCATTACTGAACCCCACTGACACAGTGGCGAGTGTTTTTCTCTGTGCAGCCAGCACTTCCGGGCACCAACTGGCGATGTTAGAGACCAGGGAATCATGGAGGAGCAGAGTGTAGGCCGAAGCCTGCACTGGAGGCAGCTTATTGTCTGTTGTGTCTGCGTGGCATTTGCAGGACACGTTGCCGGCTACACAGCAGGGGAACAGCTGGCATTACTGAACCCCACTGACACAGTGGCGAGTGTTTTTCTCTGTGCAGCCAGCACTTCCGGGCACCAACTGGTGGTGTTAGAGCCCAGGGACAGCAGGAGGAGCAGATTGTAGGCCGAAGCCTGCACTGGAGGCAGCTTAGTGTCTGTTGTGTCTGCGTGGCATTTGCAGGACACGTTGCCGGCTACACAGCAGGGGAACAGCTGATGTTACTGAACCCCACTGACACAGTGGCGAGTGTTTTTATCTGTGCAGCCAGCACTTCCGGGCACCAACTGGTGGTGTTAGAGCCCAGGGAATCAAGGAGTAGCAGAGGAGCAGAGTGTAGGCCGAAGCCTGCACTGGAGGCAGCTTATTGTCTGTTGTGTCTGCGTGGCGTTTGCAGGACACATTGCCTGCTACCAAGCAAGGGAACAGCTGGCGTTACTGAACCCCACTGACACAGTGGCGAGTGTTTTTCTCTGTGCAGCCAGCACTTCCAGGCACCAACTGGCGGTGTTAGAGCCCAGGGAATTAAGGAGGAGCAGAGTGTAGGCCGAAGCCTGCACTGGAGGCAGCTTAGTGTCTGTTGTGTCTGCGTGGCGTTTGCAGGACACACTGCTGGCTACACAGCAGGGGAACAGCTGACGTTACTGAACCCCACTGACACAGTGGCGAGTGTTTTTCTCTGTGCAGCCAGCACTTCCGGACACCAACTGGTGGTGTTAGAGCCCAGGGAATCAAGGAGGAGCAGAGGAGCAGAGTGTAGGCCGAAGCCTGCACTGGAGGCAGCTTATTGTCTGTTGTGTCTGCGTGGCATTTGCAGGACACGTTGCCGGCTACACAGCAGGGGAACAGCTGGCATTACTGAACCCCACTGACACAGTGGCGAGTGTTTTTCTCTGTGCAGCCAGCACTTCCGGGCACCAACTGGTGGTGTTAGAGCCCAGGGACAGCAGGAGGAGCAGATTGTAGGCCGAAGCCTGCACTGGAGGCAGCTTAGTGTCTGTTGTGTCTGCGTGGCATTTGCAGGACACGTTGCCGGCTACACAGCAGGGGAACAGCTGATGTTACTGAACCCCACTGACACAGTGGCGAGTGTTTTTATCTGTGCAGCCAGCACTTCCGGGCACCAACTGGTGGTGTTAGAGCCCAGGGAATCAAGGAGTAGCAGAGGAGCAGAGTGTAGGCCGAAGCCTGCACTGGAGGCAGCTTATTGTCTGTTGTGTCTGCGTGGCGTTTGCAGGACACATTGCCTGCTACCAAGCAAGGGAACAGCTGGCGTTACTGAACCCCACTGACACAGTGGCGAGTGTTTTTCTCTGTGCAGCCAGCACTTCCAGGCACCAACTGGCGGTGTTAGAGCCCAGGGAATTAAGGAGGAGCAGAGTGTAGGCCGAAGCCTGCACTGGAGGCAGCTTAGTGTCTGTTGTGTCTGCGTGGCGTTTGCAGGACACACTGCTGGCTACACAGCAGGGGAACAGCTGACGTTACTGAACCCCACTGACACAGTGGCGAGTGTTTTTCTCTGTGCAGCCAGCACTTCCGGACACCAACTGGTGGTGTTAGAGCCCAGGGAATCAAGGAGGAGCAGAGGAGCAGAGTGTAGGCCGAAGCCTGCACTGGAGGCAGCTTATTGTCTGTTGTGTCTGCGTGGCATTTGCAGGACACGTTGCCGGCTACACAGCAGGGGAACACCTGGCATTACTGAACCCCACTGACACAGTGGCGAGTGTTTTTCTCTGTGCAGCCAGCACTTCCGGGCACCAACTGGTGGTGTTAGAGCCCAGGGACAGCAGGAGGAGCAGATTGTAGGCCGAAGCCTGCACTGGAGGCAGCTTAGTGTCTGTTGTGTCTGCGTGGCATTTGCAGGACACGTTGCCGGCTACACAGCAGGGGAACAGCTGATGTTACTGAACCCCACTGACACAGTGGCGAGTGTTTTTATCTGTGCAGCCAGCACTTCCGGGCACCAACTGGTGGTGTTAGAGCCCAGGGAATCAAGGAGTAGCAGAGGAGCAGAGTGTAGGCCGAAGCCTGCACTGGAGGCAGCTTATTGTCTGTTGTGTCTGCGTGGCGTTTGCAGGACACATTGCCTGCTACCAAGCAAGGGAACAGCTGGCGTTACTGAACCCCACTGACACAGTGGCGAGTGTTTTTCTCTGTGCAGCCAGCACTTCCAGGCACCAACTGGCGGTGTTAGAGCCCAGGGAATTAAGGAGGAGCAGAGTGTAGGCCGAAGCCTGCACTGGAGGCAGCTTAGTGTCTGTTGTGTCTGCGTGGCGTTTGCAGGACACACTGCTGGCTACACAGCAGGGGAACAGCTGACGTTACTGAACCCCACTGACACAGTGGCGAGTGTTTTTCTCTGTGCAGCCAGCACTTCCGGACACCAACTGGTGGTGTTAGAGCCCAGGGAATCAAGGAGGAGCAGAGGAGCAGAGTGTAGGCCGAAGGCTGCACTGGAGGCAGCTTATTGTCTGTTGTGTCTGCGTGGCATTTGAAGGACACATTGCCGGCTACACAGCAAGGGAACAGCTGGCATTACTGAACCCCACTGACACAGTGGCGAGTGTTTTTCTCTGTGCAGCCAGCACTTCCGGGCACCAATTGGCGGTGTTAGAGCCCAGGGAATTAAGGAGGAGCAGAGTGTAGACCGAAGCCTGCACTGGAGGCAGCTTATTGTCTGTTGTGTCTGCGTGGCGTTTGCAGGACACACTGCTGGCTACACAGCAGGGGAACAGCTGATGTTACTGAACCCTACTGACACAGTGGCGAGTGTTTTTCTCTGTGCAGCCAGCACTTCCGGGCACCAACTGGTGGTGTTAGAGCCCAGGGAATCAAGGAGGAGCAGAGGAGCAGAGTGTAGGCCGAAGCCTGCACTGGAGGCAGCTTATTGTCTGTTGTGTCGGCGTGGCATTTGCAGGACACGATGCTGGCTACACAGCAGGGGAACAGCTGGCGTTACGGAACCCCACTGACACAGTGGCGAGTGTTTTTCTCTGTGCAGCCAGCACTTCCGGGCACCAACTGGTGGTGTTAGAGCCCAGGGAATTAAGGGGGAGCAGAGTGTAGGCTGAAGCCTGCACTGGAGGCAGCTTGCTGTCTGTTGTGTCTGCGTGGCGTTTGCAGGACACATTGCCGGCTACACAGCAGGGGAACAGCTGGCATTACTGAACCCCACTGACACAGTGGCGAGTGTTTTTCTCTGTGCAGCCAGCACTTCCGAGCATCAACTGGTAGTGTTAGAGCCCAGGGACAGAAGGAGGAGCAGATTGTAGGCAGAAGCCTGCACTGGAGGCAGCTTAGTGTCTGTTGTGTCTGCGTGGCATTTGCAGGACACGTTGCCGGCTACACAGCAGGGGAACAGCTGACGTTACTGAACCCCACTGACACAGTGGCAAGTGTTTTTCTCTGTGCAGCCAGCACTTCCGGGCACCAACTGGTGGTGTTAGAGCCCAGGGAATCAAGGAGTAGCAGAGGAGCAGAGTGTAGGCCGAAGCCTGCACTGGAGGCAGCTTATTGTCTGTTGTGTCTGCGTGGCGTTTGCAGGACACATTGCCTGCTACCAAGCAAGGGAACAGCTGGCGTTACTGAACCCCACTGACACAGTGGCGAGTGTTTTTCTCTGTGCAGCCAGCACTTCCAGGCACCAACTGCCGGTGTTAGAGCCCAGGGAATTAAGGAGGAGCAGAGTGTAGGCCGAAGCCTGCACTGGAGGCAGCTTAGTGTCTGTTGTGTCTGCGTGGCTTTTGAAGGACACGTTGCCGGCTACACAGCAAGGGAACAGCTGGCATTACTGAACCCCACTGACACAGTGGCGAGTGTTTTTCTCTGTGCAGCCAGCACTTCCGGGCACCAATTGGCGGTGTTAGAGCCCAGGGAATTAAGGAGGAGCAGAGTGTAGACCGAAGCCTGCACTGGAGGCAGCTTAGTGTCTGTTGTGTCTGCGTGGCGTTTGCAGGACACATTGCTGGCTACACAGCAGGGGAACAGCTGACGTTACTGAACCCCACTGACACAGTGGCGAGTGTTTTTCTCTGTGCAGCCATCACTTCCGGGCACCAACTGGCGGTGTTAGAGCCCAAGGAATCAAGGAGGAGCAGATGAACAGAGTGTAGGCCGAAGCCTGATTGGAGGAAGTTGAAAGGTAACCTTTAACCTCCCCCAAGGCGTTTGTAGCTGAAAGAGCCATCTTGTGCAGCACTAAGGATGCAAAAGGAAAAGGTGGCTCTTTAAATTATGCTCCTTGCAAATGCAGAACTAAACACTTATAAAATGTGTCCCCTGAAATCGTGAAACCGTCCTGAAGGTGGGACTTTCCTTCAAAATGGGACGCAGCACAGCCATCGTTCCTACCCCCTTGGTGCCGTGCGCCGCCTCCTCAGCGTTGTTTTAATCTGTCCCCTAGCCTGCGCTGTTATGTTCAATCTTGGCCATCCGCAGTTAGCGCAGCCCGTCTTCTGACATCATTTGGTATCAGGCTGGCAGCGCCAGTGCGGATGCGCTGCCCAAGATCCCACCTCGCAGTGTCGTCTAATGTAATCACACTGCGGGCCTGGGATCCATGGGCATGTGCATTGCATATCTTTGCCTCTCACTCCCCTCCTTCCGGCTTCTTCAGACTGTGCAGCATCACGGCCGTGGCATGCTGTTAGGGATCAGCTGACGGCGCACAGTCTGAAGAAGGTGGAGGGAGATGAGTGAGAGCCTGAGGTGAAGATATGCACTGTGCATGCCCATGTGTTGTGAATTCTGCTCTTGGGCTCCCTCCGGTGGTTGTTGGTGGTAGTGCAGTTGTCTTGGGGTTGTAATCCGGGCAGGTGTTTCTGCTGATTGCAGCTCTATTAGGTATTTAGGTGTGCAGGCTCCATGAGTCAGTGCCAGTTGTCCATTGTACTTGGAGGGATTGCATCTCTCTCTGGCTCCTCATGCCATGCTGCCAATTCAGATAAGATAAGTGTCTTTTTTTGTCTCTGTGCACATATGCAGTGTGCTTTGCAATTCAGTGCAATTTATTGTGTTTTTGTTCAGCTTAGACTTGTTGGGATTTTTCAGTCATGCTGGATTCTCAGGAGATGCAGATATACTTTCTATGTCTTTAGTTAGATGTGGAATATTTGTATTATCTGCTGTGGATATTTTTAGGATTTTAATACTGACCGCTTAGAATTCTGTCCTATCCTTTTCTATTTAGCTAGAAGTGCCTCTTTTGCTAAATCCTGTTTTTCTGCCTGCGCGTGTCTTTCCTGTTATACTCACAGACAATATTTGTGGGGGGCTGCCTAACCTTTGAAGTTCTGCTCTGAGGCAAGATAGAATTCCCATTTCTATCTATAGGGTTATTTAGTTCTCCGGCTGTGTCGAGGTGTCTAGGACGTCTTAGGTACTTCCCACGGCTACTTCTAGTTGCGGTGTTAGTTTAGGGTTTGCGGTCAGTACAGGTACCACCTACTCCTGAGAAAGTCTCTCATGTGGCTCCAAGGTCACCAGATTGTAATACCCATGGATCCCAGGCCTGCAGTGTGATTAAATCAGAAGAGACTGTGAGGCGGGATCTCGGGCAGCGCGGCTGCACAGGCGCAGTCAGCCTGACAACAAATTATATCAGAAGACGGGCAGCGCTAAGTGCGCATGGCCAAGGGATAACATAACAGCGCAGGCTATGGGACAGATTCAAACAATGCTGAGGAGGCGGCACGCGGCACCAAGGGGGTGTGAATGACTGCTGTGCTGCTTCCCATTACGAAGGAAAGTCCCACCTCCGGGTCGGTCTCATGGTATCAGGGTACACTTTTTATAAGTGTTAAGTTCTGCATGTGCAAGGAGCTAAACTAACAGAGCTACCTTTTCCTTGTGCAGCATTACTGCTGTACAAGGTGGCTCTTTCAGTAACAAATGCCTGGGGGGGACAGGTTCCCCTAAATTTCAGTAGTTGTGTCAGCGTGGCGGTCGCAGGACACATTGCCGGCTACACAGCTGGGGATCAGTTGACGTTACTGAAACCCAATAACACTGGGTCATGTGGTTTGACTGTGCAGAGGTGTTGGATGTTTTGGTCTCCACGAGGTCAATCATATGTACCTTCATAGCCTTTTTACTAGGCACTGCTCCTAATTGCCAGTTTCCTACTCCACACTGATGAGGGGAAAAAACCCCGAAACAGCTGTCTTTGGATGGATACCATGCTTGGCATAGGTGGTTTTCTTTTATTGGATGTTTTCTTTTATCGAATGCTGCCCTTCCCGTGGTTGTTCCTTCCCGATGAAAGGCCTGGCTATTCACTGCTTGCATTGAGAAACACGTGATGGTGTCTCCGCAGCTATTCTACATGCATTTGCATATTGGGGCAGTGTTCTGGATCACTGCATTGAGAAACACGTGATGGTGTCTCTGCGGTGTTGGATGTATTGGTCTCCACGAGGTCAATCATCTGTACCTTCATAGCTTTTTTACTAGGCACTGCTCCTAATAGCCAGTTTCCTACTCCATACTGATGAGGGGCAAAAACCCCGAAACAGCTGTCTGTGGATGGATACCATGCTTGGCATAGGTGGTTTTCCTTTATTGGGTGTTTTCCTTTATCGGATGCTGCCCTTCCCGTGGTTGTTCCTTCCCGGGGAAAGGCCTAGCTATTCACTGCTTGTGTTGAGAAACACGTGATGGTGTCTCCGCAGCTATTCTACATTGACTGTGCAAACGGCACTTCTGAGCATCAACTGGCGGTGTTGGAGCCCAGGGATTACAGTTCAGGTGGTAGAAACATGAACGCAACAGGAGACCTGGATACTGTAGCCAACCAATTATTTAATCTGGAAGAGGAGAGTCAAATTCCTGCGAGATCCAGGCCTTGTTCATTTTCAGAAAAGTAAGCCAGTCAACATTTTCGGAGGATAGTCGCATGCGACGGTCTGTTAGTACACCACCTGCGGCACTAAAGACGCGTTCCGATAATACACTAGCAGCAGGGCAAGCCAGCACCTCCAATGCATACTGGCTTAGATCTGGCCATGTATCCAGCTTAGAGACCCAAAATTTGAAGGGGGAAGAGCCATCTGGGAGTACAGTAAGAGGGCAAGACATGTAATCTGTCACCATCTGATGGAAACGTTGCCTCGTGCTGACTGGAGCCATCTGTGATGGTGTAGACATGTGTGGCGGGCACACAAATCTGTGCCACAGTTGGGCCATACTGGTCTTGCCTTGTGCTGAGGCACTGCTTCTGCTCCCTCTTTGTGCAGAGCTTCCTCCACTGCCTCGACACACTGAGCTGCTTTGTAAATCACTAGCAGCACTGCTCTCATTTGGACTGGAGAAGGTGATGGAATTCACCAGTGTGTCTTGGTACTTCCGCATTTTACGCTCCCAGGTTCAATGGTGTTATGAGGCTTTGTAAGTTGTCCCGGTAGCGAGGATCTAGGAGGGTGTACACCCAATAATCAGCCGTGTTGAGAATGTGGGCTATGCTGCGGTCGTTTCTCAGGCACTGCAGCATGTAATCAGCCATGTGCTGCAGACTGCAAACTGGCCAAGAATTGCTGTCCCCTGCTTGAGGCGTGATCTCTGCCTGCTCTGCATCAGCCCACCCTCACTCTACACACTGACTACTGGAGAATTGTGTAACTCCCTCCTCTGGACTGATGCCTTCCTCCTCCATTAACTCCTCCTCATCCTCCTCACAAAGTGTCCCCTGCCTAGGCCTTTGTGAGGAACCATGTAGCGCTGACTGTCCAGAAGCTGATGGAATTTGTGACTCCTCATCCTCCACCTCTTCCACAACATCATCACTTAGCGCTTGCAGTGTTTGTTAAATCAGGCAGATATAAGTGGGACAGTCATGCTGACTAGTGCATCATCTGCACTCGCCATCCTCGTAGAATCATCGAAGGAATGCAAAACCTGGCAGATGTCCTTCATAGTGGCCCACTCAGTGGTTGTGGAGTCTGACAGCGCGGAGTGCGATTTCTTTGCGCCTGATCCAGCTGGTACTCCATTACTGCTGGCTGCTGCTAACACAACTGCTCCAACATATGTAACGTGGAATTCCACCTAGTGGGTAGGTCACATATGATGCGATGTTCCGGAAGGCAGAATCAGCGCTGCAGATCTTGCCATGCTGGAACGCCGCAAGTGAGCACACTCTAGGCGGACCTTGTGCTGCAGTGCATGAAGATCCGGATAGTCCCTCAAAAAACTCTGCACGACCAAGTTGAGCACATGTGCCAGACATGGGATGTGAGTGAGGTTGCCTAGGGCAAGAGCTGCCACCAGATTTCGGCCATTGTCACACACTACCATGCCAGGCTGGAGATTCGCTGGCACAAACCACACGTCGCTCTCCTGCTTGATAGCATTCCAGAGCTCCTGCGCTGTGTGGCTTCAATTCCCCAAAGAAATTAATTTCAAGATGGCCTGTTGACGTTTGGCCACAGCTGTGCTCATGTCGGTCGTAACAGGTAAACGTTCACGGGTCCATGTGGAGGTGGACTGTGATGGCTCCTGCAGCGATGATTCTGAGAAACTTGTGTATGAGGAGGAG
This sequence comes from Ranitomeya variabilis, assembly GCF_051348905.1. NCBI lineage: Eukaryota > Metazoa > Chordata > Amphibia > Anura > Dendrobatidae > Ranitomeya > Ranitomeya variabilis. Next base: position 265,206,539 of record NC_135237.1, on the reverse strand, counting down.
TCAATGCGTACATCCTGGATTCCTGCAATCCTTGCAGTTGGCAGAACATGTCCTGCGCCACTCGCATGATCTGTACCCGGCTCAACAACCTTAACCCAATGGGCAGTGAGGGAAAGGTATCGCCCCTGTCCATGGAGACTGATCAATGCATCGGTGGTGAGGTGGACCTTGCTATTGATGGCGTTCAGTAGCGCATGTTTTATGTGTCCCTCCACATGCTTGTGCAGGGCAAAGACGGCTTGCCTGCTGAAATAAAAGTGGCTGGGCACATTGTATTGTGGGACTGCCAATGCTATCAAGTTACGGAAGCTGTCAGTCTCCACCAGCCTGAATGACAGCATTTCAAGGGACAGTAATTTTGCAATGCCAGCATTCAGAGCCTGTGCTCGGGGGTGGTTTGCTGAGAATGGCCGCCTTTTCTCCCATGCCTGTGCTACCGATGGCTGTAGACTGGGCTGGGAGTGTGAAGATGACTGGGAACGTGGTGCTGTGGGTGGAATTACACTGGGTCTCTGGACAAGAGTGCCATAGGTTCTTCCATGGCGATCCTGTGAGGAAGCTGAACCAGCTGTGTGTGAGCTGGAGGAAGAGGCAACAACACGAGCTGAAGAGGTGGTAGGTGCCGCTGTTGGTTGGCCTAGGTCTTCAGTGTTTTTTTGTAACTCCACCATGTGCTTGGTCCGCACATGATTCCACATATTTGTGGTATTGAGGTTGCTGACATTTTTCCCTCTTTTGACATTCTGATGACACACCTTGCATTTGACAAAGCAAATGTCATCTGCAACTATGTCAAAAAAGGACCAGGCACTGCAAGTCTTGGGAGCGCCCGTTTTGGCTTTTGAAAAAGGCATGCTCCTAATGGGTGCCAAAGTGGAGGCTACAGGAACTGCAGTCTTCCCCCTCCCTCTTGCTCTTTGGTTCATTCGGGGAATCTCTTCCTCAGAGCTGCTCCCACCACCTTCCTGTACCTCACGTCACGATGGGTAAAGGACCTCATCATCTACACTACCCTCTGCCACCAACTGCTTCTCCTGGGTAGTCTCGGCAGCACAGTACGCACCAGAAAGTGGCACCTGAGTCTTATCATCAGATGCATACTGAGGTGTTGTGACCGGAGGCACTGGCCCACCCATCTCTTCAGAGTCAGAGAGACAAAGCTGTTGGGCATCACTGCATACTGCCTCTTCTTTCATTTCTCCAATGCTGCTTGGCTGGCCCCCTGTTTGCAAGCCAAGAGATTCAGAGAGCAAAAGTAGAGATGGCTCCTGTCCTGGGCTCTTTGACTGCCTGGGCAATTTGGCAGGTGGTGAAGAGACAGATGGGTGCTCTCCAGTGCTCTGTGCCTGAGAGGATGTGGCACTAATTGAAGTCGATGCGTTAGCTGCCATCCATCTGATAACGGCTTCAATTTGTTCTTCACGCAGCAGCGGTGTACGGAAATCTCCTACAAAGCTGCGCATGAAGGACTGTTCCCTGCTGAAACTGGGTGATGATGAGTTACCGGTGCCCGCAGCAGGCACAGAATCCCCACGTCCTCTCCCTGCTCCGCTCCCACACCCACGCCCAAGTGCCTTACTCCCTGCCTTCTTCATCTTGGTTGACTGATAAAGATAAGCAGAAAAGTACTAAGGGCTTAGTGTGCTTATTCCTGAACAGCTCCTAAAAGGTATAAGAAACACTAATTTTCTAAAGTGTGGACTAGACTTTAATATGAGCTAATGTGGCCTACACAACTGTAAAGTGGTGAGTTTGGTGAACAATATTATTATTTATTTATTTTTTTGCAGAACTGACTACAGAGTGAGTTGCACTCACACACAGACCGTGCAGACAGCTGTGAATGGCGCTGCAAGGCCAAAACAAGCTTCTCTATGTAATCCTATTTAGTGTTTTTCCACAATTTAGCTGGATACGGATGGAAAGCCACTAATAGGAAATATTTGAAAAAATGTGCAGCAGGCTGCACTAATTGAGAAACAGACAATGGAACGGTATGAGGCAGTCACGCACCCTGAGCTGACTACAACCGGCTGTGGCTGCGGACAGACTGCAGAGCGATGTGCACTCACACAGAGACCTTGCAGACAGCCGTAAACGGTGCTGCAAGGCCAAAAAAAGCTGCTCTATGTAATCCTATGTAGTGTTTTTCCGCAATTTAGCTGGATACGGATGGAAAGCCACCAATAGGAAATATTTGAAAAAATGTGCAGCAGGCTGCACTAATTGCAAATAAGGACAATGGATAGAACAGTATGAGGCAGTCACGCACTCTGAGCTGACTACAACCGGCTGTGGCTGCAGACAGACTACAGAGTGATGTGCACTCACACACACAGAGACCTTGCAGACAGCTGTGAACAGCGCTGCAAGGCAAAAGCAAGGATCTCACAGAGCGGTTGCTAAATTAGCCTTGGTAAAGCACAATGAAGCAAATCGCTATCTCTAAACTGGCCCTCAGTCAGAACACAGCGTTCTGTCCCTAACTTAATTTACAGCAGAGTGAGCCCTAAATGGCGGCAGTTAATTTTTATAGTGCATCATGACATAATTTCAGCAGCCAATCACAGCCATGCCAGTACTTCCATGCCCACCATGCAGAACAGGATGTGCCCACACTTCTAATCATTCATCATTGGCTGAATTCAGGCACTTTGAATTGTGGGAACTTTCGATTCTGGTATCCGATATACTGAAAATATCGGAACTCGGTATCGGAATTCCGATACCGCAAATATCGGCCGATACCTGATACTTGCGGTATCGGAATGCTCAACACTATGTACGAGTGGTGAATGGGTCGACACTGCCCTCACAAATAACACACCAGACCATCCCATTTACATTGTCTATATCTCCATCCCATCAGGAGATTATTTCCCTCCTTGTCATCCCCGAGGGAATAGACGAGATCCTGCTAGGGATACCCTGTTTACGTTATCACTCCCCTCATATAGAGTGGTCCTCAGGGAGAATTTTGGGATGGAGTGAATCTTGTGAGGGCAGATGTCTGAGGGAGTGCATTCAGGTTGCTACTACTGAAGTACCCGCAGATCTTTCCTCTCTCCCCAAGCACTACTGGCCCTATGCGGATGTATTCTCCAAGAGGGCTGAGGAGACCCTTCCGCCCTACAGCCCCTATGACTGTCCTATTGACCTCTTGCCTGGTGCAGAGCCTCCCCGGGGTTGAGTTTATCCCCTGTCTCTCCCGGAGATGGAGGCGATGTCCCAATACATCCAGGAGAATCTGGCAAGAGGATTTATTAGGAAGTCAGTGTCACCTGCAGGGGCAGGTTTCTTTTTTTTTCGTGCAGAAGAAGAATGGAGAACTACGTCCATGCATTGATTACAGGGGTCTTAACACCATCACCGTTAAGAATAAATACCCTCTGCCTCTGATATCAGAGCTATTCGACAGGTTGAAGGGAGCGAGGGTATTTACTAAACTAGATCTGCTGGGTGCTTACAACCTGATTTGCATCCGTGAGAGGGACGAATGGAAAACAGCTTTTAACACCAGGGACGGCCACTATGAATACCTGGTGATGCCCTTCGGGCTCTGTAGTGCTCCTGCCATTTTCCAAGACTTTATGAATGATATATTCCAGGATATGCTCTCCACCTTGGTCGTAGTCTATCTGGATGATATTCTCATATACTCTCCAGATATAGACTCCCACCGGAGAGATGTTTGCAAAGTCTTCAACCTCCTACGGGAAAACTCCCTCTGCGCCAAGTGGGAGAAGTGTGTGTTTGAGCAGGAATCCTTTCCTTTCCTTGGCTATATCATCTCCGCCCAGGGATTGGCTATGGATCCTGCCAGGCTACAGGCTGTGATGGACTGGCAAGAACCCCATTCTCTCAAAGCAGTGCAGCGCTTTATGGGGTTCATCAATTACTATCCCCAGTTGATTCCTCACTTCTCAACTTTGGTAGCTCCCTTAGTTGCCCTCACCAAAAAGGGAGCAAATCCCAAATTGTGGTTGGAGGTTTCTAGAGCCTTTCTCTCAATTAAGTCACACTTCGCTAGAACTCCCATTTTACATCGATCTGATGTTGCTAAACCTCTTATAATGGAGGTGGATGGCTCTTCCGTTGGTGCTGGAGCAGTCCTCTTCCAGAAGGATGCTCAAGGTCGGAAGCATCCTTGCTTCTTCTTCTCCAAGACCTTCACACCAGCAGAGAGGAATTATTGCATAGGGACAGGGAGTTGCTAGCCATGAAGTTGGCTTTCTTAGAGTAGAGACACCTCCTGGAGGGGGCTCGCTTTCCCTTCCAAGTTTTCACTGACCACAAGAATTTGGTCTATGTTCAGACTTGCCCAGTGCCTAAATTCTTGCCAGGCCAGATGGTCCTTGTTCTTCTCCCAGTTTCATTTCACCCTCCATTTTCTCTCCAGGGAGAAGAACATTTGTGCCGATGCTCTCTCCCGCTCCGTAGTGTCATCAGCGGAGGAGGAGGAACCTCGGCTTATTGTCCCTTCTGAGAGCCTGAGGACCGTGGCTCCAGTTTCGCTAGAGTCTGTGCCCCCGGACAAGACTTTTGTGCCATCAAATTTGCAACCAGAGGTACTCTCTTGGGCTCACTCGTCCAGGGTGTGTGGACACTTTGGGACCAAAAGGACATCTCAGATTCTGGCGAGGATGTACTCGTGGCCGCATATGGCCCGTGATGTCGGAGACTATATTTGGGCATGTGTCTCCTGCGCCAAGAATAAGCCTCCTCGACAACAGCCAGCTGGGTTACTTTACCCCCTGCCGGTGGCAGGCAGGCCATGGGAGATGGTCGGGATGGACTTTGTGGTGGGCTTACCCAAGTCCAGTGGCTGCACCATCATTTGGGTAAACACTGACCATTTTTCTAAAATGGTGCACATGGTGCCTCTTCCATGGCTACCTTCTGCACGGGCCTTAGCAGCGTTGTTTATAAAACACATTTTCTGCCTACATGGTATACCGGACAAAATTGTCAGTGACCGGGGTCCCCAGTTTGCATCTCGGTTCTGGAGAGAGCTCTGTTGTCTACTCAGCATCGAGCTGAATCTCTCTTCAGCATACCATCCCAAGACGAATGGGTTGGTAGAGAGGGCCAACCAGACCTTGGTCACATATCTGTGACATTTTGTTTCTGCTAGGCAGGATGACTGTGCATCCTTGCTACTGTAGGCAGAGTTTGCGCTAAACAACGCTGAAGCCGACTCAACTGGACAGACCCCATTCCTCCTTAATTACGTGCAGCATCTGCGGGTTACTGTGCCTATGCCTCTGTCTTCCACCAATTCCAGGGTGGCAGACTGGGCTGTGGAGGCATGTGACATTTGGCACCACACTCAGGATGCCATCCGGGCCTCCAAGGAGAGAATGAGGTCCTTCGCCGATGCACATCAGCGCCCCGCTCCGACCTCTTCTCCTGGCGACTTTCTGTGGCTCTCCGCCCATATCAGACTGTGAGTTGAGTCCACTAAGTTTGCACCTCGCTACTTGGGTCCCTTCAAGGTCCTGGAACAGATTAACCCTGTGGTCTACTATCTGGCCCTTCCTCCACACCTAGGTATCACCGACACCTTTCATGTGTCTCTCCTAAAGCCCATTCACATGTTCCGGTTTTCTAAATCATCTGCCGGGACATCGGGTTCATCTACGGATGATTATGAAGTGAACACTATCTTGGGGTGTAAGGTGGAATGTGTGCAAAAAATTTATTTGGTGGATTGAAAGGACTATGGCCCAGAGGACAGGTCCTGGGAGCCTGCTGAGCACACTCGGGCTTCAAAACTCACTGCTGCCTTTGAGCATAGCAAGGTCCAAGGAGGGGGCCCTAGGGGGGTAATGTTAGGTGTCGAGTTCCCGCCACGGCACAGGGGGAATCTTGAACCACCTCCACTGCGGTCTCCCATTCTCCTTCAGCCGCAGTGGAGCCTGCTCAGCTGAGACATCGGTCCCAGCATCTGCCTCAGGCAGATACTGTGTGCTTGGTTATTGCTGATCTTCCAGGTTCAGCCATTGTAACCAGCACTGTTCTGTGGTGAGCCGATGCTCCTGGGACTAAGTCCTTCTTTTCCAATACTGAACATGCCCAAGGGATGACCGCTCATTGGCGATCGGGGGTCACATGCACAGGTCCTGAAGCAGTTCCTTTTGGACCACTAGGAAGGTTCTGGAGAGCTTTCTCTATAAAAGGTTTGCATGGCCGCATGGCCATGCGCTAGTATCAACTTATGTTTATGAGCTTAGCTACCTTGTGGTCTGCGTCTGCATGTGCTCAGGGTTGTCTGTATAGCCATAAGAATTCCGGCACCTCCGGAGAGGAGTTTGTGTGTGAATTTAGGGCTGGCTTATGCCCACTAGAATTTCAGCACCTCCGGAGAGGAGTTGTTTGTGTGCTTATGCTGACTGTATGACCACTGTATGCTACCTGCTGTTAGTGAGCTGTGATCCTCTGTGAGGTTAACAGGGCACAGCGTTATCCTAATCCCGGTATCTCTGTGAAGCAACAGAGTTTGCTGCTATACAGACCGGGTGACAGAACCCGTGTCTATTCAGGTGTTGTACCGTCATATAGTGCCGCCATTTACTAGCAGCAGGTTCCACTCCTGCACGGTGGACCCCGGGCTGCGAACGCACCTATATCATCTCAATATTTATTCGGTGCGCTCCGCCAGACCTAACATGGGTTTGCCCCATTTTTGAAAACTAGCCAAGCTATAGCAGACAGATAGGGACTGGCATTCTCACACTGGTAAGGGGCCATGGAAATTGGCCCTCCCCAGCCTAAAAATAGCAGCCCACAACCACCCCAGAAAAGGCGCATCTAATAACATCTAAATTCTGACGCTTTGACTCACTCTTTTCACTTGCTCTGATGTGATGGCAAGTGGGGTAATCGTTTTGGGATTGATTTCAGCTTTGTAATGTCAGCTGACATCAAGCCCAGGCGTTAGTAATGGAAAGTCATCTTTCAGACACCCCATTACTAACCCTGTAAGATTAAGTTAAATAACACACACAAAGAGAAAAAAAATCCTTCAATTGAAATAAACACAACACACAGAGTAAAGTTTTGTATTTGAAGCAAGAGCTCCCAATCCTCTTTTGCCCATTTATTTTCCAAATAAAAATAAAAAGACACAGTATTTCTCACCTGTCAGTCAATTTTCCATATGTCCTACAACGTGCTGCAATTCTGCAATTTTCTGAGAAGGCTGTGACTGCTATTTTTTACTGTTTATTTTATTGTTTGTGTTCACCCATCCCTAATAGGGACTGAAGAGCTGAGTAAAACATTATTTTATTTGTTATCCTAATTTCTCCTCTTGATTTGCACAAACCTTCACCCACAGATTCTGTGGTGAGTTCAACCACCCTGCTGAATTTCTTCAAAAACTGTGTGCAAGTGTACCTGGAAGAATTGATGCTTTAAAGCTCTTTTCAAGGCAAATAATTGTCACATCAAATACTGATTTGATTTACATTTCTTTTTCGTTTATTCACTTTGTATTTTGTTAATTTATAAAAATAAACTGTTAATGGTTATGATTTTGAAAGCATTCTTACTTTGCAGATTTTTTCCACACATGTCCAAAACATTTACACAGCTCTATACATACATTGCTGTTAATCTTTACTTGTTTGTTCCAAGAATCCGATTTCCTACTAACTGCCAAATCTTTCCCATTTAACAAAAACGCACCTGATTGAAAACAGTATGTCCACAATGCATTTTGCTTTTTCAGACCAAGTTACCTTTTTCAATATGCATAGCACAACAGCTGCACAAAACAGACTCAGACCATATAGTGTATAATGAGTGTGTGCAAATGTCATTATAAAAGGAGGGGGAGCAGAGGCAGCTGATACATCACTTAATGATGTATCCTGTAAGGTGGCCTCCCCCTGTTTGCTACGGGCTCCGGCACATGCCAGCTGATGTAATCAGCTGACATGTGCCTCTAACAGCCACGGGTGGAATCGCAATTCATCCACGGCTGTCAGCATGTTAAATGCTACTGTCAATCTCTGAGAGCGGCATTTAACATGATCATGCCAGAAGCACTTCACTAATCCCCCCTATCGGCACCCATGCTACATGACCGCAGGTCACTGATGGGTTGGCATGACCCTTGTGGTTGTCATTGCCAGATTGCTATGAGCGCCACCCAGTGGTGAGTGCTCATAGCAATTGAGCATTTCTGATGCAGCCCTTTTCTGTGTAGCACAAGCGATCAGATGATTGCAGCTTCTAGTCTCCCATGGAGACTATTGAAGCAAGTAAAAAGTAAAAACAAAATGTTTTTAAAAATATAAAAAAAATTAAAGTTCAAATGACCCCCATGTTTTAACAAATAAAACAATTGAAATAAAAAAATACACATATTTCATATTGCCGCATTCAGAATTACCCTTTCATCACTATATAAAAAGAATTAATATGATTGGTAAAAAAACAAAAAACGGCAGAATTCCTATTTTTTTGTCTCTGCAAAATAGCATCAATAAAAACATCAGCTTGGCATTCAAAAAATAAGCACTCCCCAGCCCCAGATCATACAAAATGGATATGCGGTGGGTCTTGGAAAATGTTGACTTTATTTTTAATAAACTTTGGATTTTTTTCACCACTTAAATAAAAATGAACCTATACATGTTTGTTATCTAAGAACTTCATAATGAACTGTAAAATCATAATGGCAGATCAGGTTTAGCATTTAGTGAACATGGTAAAAAAGCAAAACAAAAAACAAAGGTGGAATTGCATTTTTTTGCAATTTCACCGCACATTGAATTTTTTTCCTGTTTTCCAGTACACTATATGGCAAAACTAATGGTGTCATTCAAAAGTACAACTTGTCTTGCAAAAAACAAGCTCTCACATGGCAATATTGATGGAAAAAATTAAAATGTTATGGCTCTGGAAAGATGAGGAACAAAAAACAGAAACTCAAAAATAGAAAAACCCAATGTAGTGAATGGGTTAAACAGTAGGTTATTTTCTGATAACTCATTTAAGGATTTGATCTTAGACAACAGTTTCAGATTTTGATCCTCTTTGCTCTAAATGTTATTTTGTAGTTACTAAATATTTTTATTGTATATAAGAATGCATTCATTGATGCATTTTTTTATTCAATTTATTCTCCTTTTTATAAGATATTATTAATATATCTATTCTCCATCCCAATAATTTATCTTCCATAAGCTATTGAAACATCCTGACATTTTTACTGCTATTTGTAACAAAATCATATAAAGGTGAAGACAGGTTATAGAGTTTACTGTATCTGGTATATCAGGTATGTCTGATATTAAAATCCCATTGAGTTTAATTTCTTTTTGGGGAGTAGGTCAGACTGACAGCTTTGAACATATGACATTACACAACATGGACCACCATATTTCTGAACATAAATATCTCTATCTTGATAAACACTGATGATACGCCATGTAGATGTATAATCAATGCTTTGTCAGTGTTTGAAAAGCTGAAAATGTGAATTCATACAATCAGCAAGGGATGACAAGACGTGTGTGAAGATCTGCATTGTGCACCATTTCAAAGTTATGTCTTTTGGTGTTTTTTTTCATTCCCCTTTGTTTTTGCAGCTAGAATTCTGGATGTTGAACATTGATGGGATAATGCACATTTGTGCCTTTGAAGATATTTCTGTATGCATTCCAGATTTCTCAACACCTCACAGACATGTCTACAGGTGAGCTTCTGCCCTGCCAGTATCAACTTCTGTTCTGCCTAAAGCTTGATCATTCTAGCAGGCACTTTTCACATAACAATGTTTTTGGTGGCTTGTCATCCTTACCAGGAAGATATGATTGATCTTCAGCATCTTTCTGTGGTGGATTTACAATGTATGAATAACATCATTTTACTCACTTGTCACATATATTTATACTGTGACGCATTAATACAATGATCGCATTTTAACTTAGTTCTTAAAAAATACAAAATAAAATAAAGAGTAGGCAAAAATGAGTGGAATAAATAGAGGAAAGAAGAGATACTGAGTACTGATATCTATGCAGAGATGTACCTTATTTTCACCCATTATCATCTGACAAATCTCAAGCTAGATGCAGATTATTAGATAATAGTACGTTTATGGTCTAAGTAAGACAAACATGCACCCAAAATGTAAAAAATATAAAGTGAAGGAAATAATTATTTGATCCCCTGTTGATTTTGTAAGTTTGCCCACTGACAAAGACATGAACAGTCTAAAATTTTAAGGGTAGGTTCATTTTAACATTGAGAGATAGAATATCAAAAATAAAATCCAGAAAATCACATTGTATAAATTAAATGAATTTATTAGCATTTTGCAGTGAGAAATAAGTGGTTGATCCCTCTGGCAAACAAGACTTAATACTTGGTGGCAAAACCCTTGTTGGCAAGCACAGCAGTCAGATGATTTTTGCAGTTGATGATGAGGTTTGCACACATGTCAAGAAGAATTTTGGTCCACTCCTCTTTGCAGATCATCTCTACATCATTAAGATTTTCAGGCTGTTGCTTGTCAACTTGGAGATTCAGCTCCCTTCTTAAGTTTTCTATGGGATTATGGTCTGGAGACTGGCTAGGCCACTCCATGGCCTTAATGTGCCTCTTTTTGAGCCCCACGTTTGTTGCCTTGGCTGTATGCTTTGGGTCATAGTATTGCTGAAAGACTAAGCCACGACCCATTTTCAATGTCCTGGCAGAGGGAAGGAGGTTGTCACTCAGGATTTTATGGTACCTAGCTCCATCCATTCTCCCATTGATGCAGTTAAGTATTCCTGTGCCCTTAGCAGAGAAACACCCCCAAAACCACCTTAATGCTTGACAGCTAACTGGTCTGTAGGAGCCAGAACTCTTAATGGTTGTTAGGGGATCAAATACTTATTTGTCACTGCAAAATGCAAATGAAATTCTATAATTTATACAATGTGATTTTCTCAATTTTATTTTTGATATGCCATCTCTCAATGTTAAAATGAACCTACTCTTAAAATTATAGACTGTTCATGTGTTTGTCAGTGGGCAAACTTACAAAATCAGCAAGGCATCAAATAATTATTTCCTTCACTGCAAGTTTGAGCGAACATGAGAAGAGCAACACTTAGTAAAGGCCCCGTCACACATAGCGAGATCACTAGCGAGATCGCTGCTGAGTCACAAGTTTTGTGACGCAACAGCGACCTCAGTAGCGATCTCGCTATGTGTGACACGTACCAGCGATCAGGCCCCTGCTGCGAGATCGCTGGTCGTGTCGGAATGGCCTGGGCCGTTTTTTGATCGTTGAGGTCCCGCTGACATCGCTGAATCGGTGTGTGTGACACCGATCCAGCGATGTCTTCACTGGTAACCAGGGTAAACATCGGGATACTAAGCGCAGGGCCGCGCTTAGTAACCCGATGTTTACCCTGGTTACCAGCGTAAATGTAAAAAAACCAAACAGTACATACTCACCATCTGATGTCCGTCAGGTCCCTTGCCGTCTGCTTCCCACACTGACTGAGCGCCGCAAAGTGAAAGTGAAAGTACAGCACAGCGGTGACGTCACCGCTGCGCTCTGCTCTCACTGTACGGCCGGATCTCAGTCAGAGCAGGAAGCAGACGGCAAGGGACCTGACGGACATCAGATGGTGAGTATGTACTGTTTGTTTTTTTGGGTAACCAGGGTAAACATCGGGTTACTAAGCGCGGCCCTGCGCTTAGTAACCCGATGTTTACCCTGGTTACCCGGGTGCTGCAGGGGGACTTCGGCATCGTTGAAGACAGTTTCAACGATGCCGAAGTCGTTCCCCTGATCGTTGGTCGCTGGAGAGAGTTGTCTGTGTGACAGCTCCCCAGCGACCACACAGCGACTTACCAACGATCACGGTCAGGTCGTACCGCTGGTCGTGATCGTTGGTAAATCACTATGTGTGACGGGGCCTTAAGAGAAGAGACAACATCTTTTAGACAGCTGAATACCTGACGTGATTTGCAGGCAGAAGGTGCTGAAGGAAAACAAAAGTGGTGTTTTTCTCAAACTACGTTTATAGAGTCCTTCTTGATGTTTTTATCATTGGTCATATTTTTACTTGTATATATGACATAGTGAGTGTCTTCCAAGCTGAAATCATCTAAGAAATGATCAAGTCACTTCTTTTACCTCCTTTCAACTTTGCAATCTTTAAGAACTTAAAACAAGCTCAAAAGACTGAACATATGCACTGCGTTTTTACATTGCTATTAGAGATGAGCAGATCTTCAGACAGTCAAATGCACTGACCATTGAATTTTGCAAAAAAAAATTAATTGGTTTGCGATGAATAATTTTGGGCAAATCTCATTACTGGAAAGCTTGTAATTGCTTGTAAAATACATATGAGGGAGAGTAGTGAGAGTGAGAGAACCCTGCTGACTCTAAGAGCTTACACTCTTTATTAGATAAAGAGATCCCCACTGACCAAAAACTTTCACTCCTCTACACGAGAGAGAGAGAGAGAGAGAGAGAGAGAGAGAGAGGACCCTGCTAATCATAAGAGCTTGCACTCTGCAGAAAAGATAGACTTACCCAATGATTCTGGAGATGGAAAATGACTGCCATACAAACTGTCATCTTCTGGGAACTCATGGCGCAGGTTTTGACATCTACTTTACAAGATATGATAATCCATAAGATGTCATAGCCTCAGGACACTGTGCAGAAGCCCACACAGCAATACAAAATTACATTAGTTTACTCTCTGATGCTTCGTCAGTGTGGAACATTGCGCCCAGCAACTTTTTGCATGCAAATCATGAAATTAATTTCAAAAGTTTTAAATTTACATGAAACCATAAGTTTCAGGAAATTCCAGACAAACTTGATCCTCCATGAATCGATCAACTCATCTCTAATTGATTTTCATTAGTGATGAGCGAATATACTCGTTACTTGAGATTTCCTGAGCACGCTCGGGTGACCTCCGAGTATTTTTTAGTGCTCGGAGATTTAGTTTTCCTCACCTCAGCTGAATGATTTACATCTCTTAGCCAGCTTGATTACATGTGGGGATTCCCTAGCAACCAGACAACCCCCACATGCACTTATGCTGGCTAACTGATGTAAATCATTCAGCTGCGGTGATGAAAACCAAATCTCCGAGCACTAAAAAATACTTGGAGGTCACCCAAGCATTCTCAGGGAATCTCGAGTAATGAGTATATTCGCTCATCACTAATATTCATATGTTCAATATTTTTATTGTTTATTAAGTAATTTTTCAGGCTGGTTATGGAGTGGATCTGCGTCAATAGAAAAGATTTTTGTCAGAGAGTCTAAGGTCTATGGGGCATTTGATTCCACCAGAAATGTCTGGTGATTGGGTTACTCATTTAACCTGAGGATAATAGTTGAATTAAACAGTGTATAGGTAAATAAGTTCATGTTTTTTTCTCATTAAAGGGAACCTGTCACCCCCAAAATCGATGGTGAGGTAAGCTCACCATAATCAGGGGCTTATCTACAGCATTCTGTAATGCTGTAGATAAGCCCCCGATGTTACCTGAAAGAGGAGAAAAACAGGTTATATTATACTCACCCAGGGGCAGTCCCGCTGTTGGTCCGGTCAAATGGGTGTCTCAGGTCCGCTCCGGCGCCTCCTATCTTCATTCCATGACGTCCTCTTCTGGTCTTCATGCCGCGGCTGGATAAGTATAATCTAACGTCTTTTTCTCCTCTTTCAGGTAACATCGGTGGCTTATCTACAGCATTACAGAATGCTGTAGATAAGCCCCTGATGACGGTGAGCTTACCTCACCATCGATTTTGGGGGTGACAGGCTCCCTTTAATGTATACTTTGCCCCCCATCTTGACTGAAAAAAACAGAAATGAAGTAATTTTTGCAAATTTATTTAAAAAAAAAACCTGAAATATCACGTGGTCATAAGTATTCAGACCCTTTGCTAGGTCTTGAGTAGAAGCACACTTTTGAGCTAGTACAGCCATGAATCTTCTTGGGAATGATGCAAAACGTTTTTCACACCTGGATTTGGGGATGCTATGCCATTCTTCCTTGCAGATCCTCTCCAGTTCTGCCAGGTGGAATGGTGAACATTGGTGGACAGCCATTTTCAGGTCTCTTCAGAGAAGCTCAATTGGGTTTAGGTCAGGACACTGGCTGGGCTAGAGTTGTTCTGAAGCCAATCATTTGTTATTTTAGCTGTGTGTTTTATAAATGCGCCAATTCTGGCACATAGCCTCGCAATTATTCTTGCCCTGTAGTGGTGGCAAGTGGGGTAATATTTGTGGGGTTGCTGTCACCTTTGTATTGTCAGGTGACATCAAGCCCACAGCTTATTAATGGAGAGGCAACTATGAGACACCCATCTATTACTAATCCTATAGTTATATGGTAGATTATGACACAGCCAGAATAAAGTCCTTTATTAGAAATAATCACACAGGCTCCTTTATTGAATCTTAATTTACCACACTTACTGTACTCCTAATCCCTGACTCACTCATCTCTTGCAAAAAAATAAAAAATAATAAACCAACATATACTCCCTGTCCAACATAGTCCATTTAATACCGAGTGTCCCACGACGATCTCACGTGTAGAACAGTCACATCGGGAGATGTGACCGCTCTACTTGGCCTCCGGCGATACACTGACAGGAGGTAATCGATCCCACAGTGCATCACTGCACCGCCGTAAGAGTTCACTGGAGTTCATGGATTGGAAAGTTCTCACACAGCAGTAGTGCCGTAAGTGAGGGCACCAGAGCTGATGAACTCTGGTGGCACAGTGATACACTGCAGGAGCGATTACATCCTGTCAGTGTATTGCCGGCGGCCGGGTGAGATTGACATGGGACACTCGGTATTACATGGACTACGGCAGACAGGGCATATATTTTTGTTTATTCTTTTTGATTTTTTGCAGGAGATGCGGGCGTCGGGGATTAGGTGTTCGGTGAGTATGTGAATATGTATGTGTTTTGTTTCTCCCATCATCAGCTCATGCTGTCTCTGTTATATGTGACAGCAGACATAGCCAGATGGGAGTAGTAGCCCCATCAGAGGACGCCTAAGTTCAATCACTAGGGGCTGTTGCATGGGAACACACACACAGAAGCACAGACAGACACAGACACACACAGACACACACAGACAGGCACAGTTTACCAGTTCAATTAGACAGGTAACATCCATCCCCATACAACAATAGGACTCCATGTTTGACATGCTTCTTATAAGGTGGGTACTATACTATATTCTCCGCCCACACACTCTTCCTCCTTCTGACAAAATTTCCTGTTAAAATTTGCATATTTTGGCAGCCAATCTGCAGGATATCTGCAGCAAATCTGCAAAACTTTTTACACCTGCATTTTTGCAGCGGATTTGACTGAATCAATGGAAGTCAATGTGTGCAGAAATGCTGCAGATCTACAAAAAGAATTGACACGCTGCGGAAAATAGAAAGCTGAGAATAAGGACAAAATATTCTGCAGCATGTGTACACTAATTCTGGATTCCCATTGATTAACCTTGCTTGAGCAATCCTTTGCAGATTTGGTGCAATTCTGTGCAGAAAAAATGCTGCAGATCCCCAACAAATCCACAAGGTGTGCACATAGCCTAATACTCCAACCTCTTCACTATGGTCAAGACTAAATAGCTGTACAAGGACAAAAATGACAAAATTGTAGACCTGCACAAGGCTGGGATGGGATATGAGACAATAGGCAAGCAGTTTGGTGAGAAGGCAACAGCTGTTTGTGCAATTATTAGAAAATGGAAGAAACACAAGATGACTGTCAATCTTCCTGGGTCTGGGGCTCCATGCAATATCTCACCTCATGTGGGTTAGGATGATCTGACAAATGTCAAGAATCAGCCCCAAACTACCTACTACTATCACCTGAATAGAGTTGGGATACAAGTCTCAAACATTACAGTTAGTATTATTCAGAAAGCTATAGCACTTATTCAATAATCTGCAGAGGGAATCCAGCTTCCTGGATCACTCCAGCTCATCAGCTGTTCGGCTCTGCAGCTGCATGTGTCGCGGCTGTGTGACAGTCATGAAACAAGCATGGAGAGCCTGTTTGTTGGAGATGTGGTCAGAAGAGACCAAGATAGAACTTTTGATATCAACTCCACTCGTCTTGTTTGGAAGAAGAAGAAGGATGAGTGCAAACCTAATAACATTATCCCTACCATGAATCATGGTGGGGGAAACATAATACTTTGGAGGTGCTTTTCTGAAAGGAGGACAGGATGACTGCACCATATTGAAAGGAGGATGGATGGGGTCGTGAATCACGAGATTTTGGCCACAAACCACCTTCCCTCAGTAAGAGCATTGAAAATGTTTCATGGCTGGGTCCTCCAGCATGACAATGACTCGAAACACACAGCCAGGGCAACTAAAGAGTGGCTCCGTAAGAAGCATTTCAATGTCCTGGAGCAGCCCAGCCAGTCTCCAGATATCTGAACCCAATAGAAAATCTTTAAATGGAGCTGAAACTCGATATTGCCCAGCGACAGCCCTGAAATCTGAAAGAACTGGAGAAGGTCTGTATGGAGGAGTGAGTCAAAATCCCTGCTGCTGCAGTGTGTACAAACTTGGTTAAGAACTACAGGAAATGTCTGACCTCTGTAATTGCAAACAATGGTTTCTGCACCAAATATTACGTTTTTTTTTCTATTGTATCAAATACTTATTTCATGGAAATAAAATGCAAAATAATTATGTACAAATCATTTAATGTGATTTTCTGGATTGTGTCTCTCACAATTGGAAGTGTGCCTATGAAAAACATTACAGACCTCTCCATTCTTTGTACTTGGAAAAACATGCAAAATCGGCAGTGTATCAAAAAATTATTTTCCCCACTGTAGCAAATGTGTTTTAAAACTGAAATCTAACGATGTCTCAGTTTCCAAACACAGAATCCAAGATGCTCCATGTGTCTGTAGGAGGGCAGACCAATCTCTTACTCTTTGAGGGCAATTAACTCTCTCTATTCTGTAATGCTGTGGTAGCACCGTACGCAGTGAAGAGGCAGTGACTGTGACCCACAAAGTTCAAACACAAAAAGACTCTTTAATGTGTTAGTTCATACATAAAGGTGCATAGCATTTTATAGTACATTTCATCAAAGTTCAATACACACAGTTGCTTTTCGTCTCAATGCCCGTTTCATAGCACTACACATCATATGGCTTTTAGATTGCACACTGATGTTGCACCTGACACCTGACACACCCATACCCTTTACTGCAGGGCTTTTAACAAACAGACTTGTGGCTTCCTGACACATGGAAAACCCAGACCGGAAATCCGTGACTGCCATGCACACTTATGGACTTCATCCTTCTCCATGCACAACCTGGAGAAAACATACAGCAACCACTACCTGTGACACGAGTCACTGCCTCACATATCTACCCCCTGTTCATACCTGCCTCTGGGGATGAACACTTGTTACCCTGCATGGGCGTGAGACAGGGCATCCGCATGACCCTGTGACATCCTCAACCAAAACAACATTTTCTATCTCTCCTGCCAATACCTCTAGGGGGAGCCTATCGGGATTACACTCTGACACTAATTTGGCAACCCCTATGGCAGGTATCTCAACATTTTCAGGTTCTACGCCCGACACAGCACATAATCACATTCTTTGCTGCTTCCACTAAAGCTCCTGCTGCTGCAGAACCTCTTGCTGCAACTGAAGCTCCTGCTGCTGCAGAACCTCTTGCTGCAGATGCAGCTCCTCCGCAACACAGACTTCATGGACCCGCTGATCCACAGTAATTCTTCGTGACCCCACGGAGCTACCTCCAGAAGCCTTCAATCTTTATAGCCCCGCTGAGCCAGAGCAAGCTGTCTAGAAGATATTTTTCCAGCAGATTTTTTCACAACACTATGCAGCACGCTTTGGGGTATGTGTTATGATCTGGTGGCCTAAGAGCAGCATGGGACGTACTCTGGAGAAGGTGGTACCTGTACTGACTGCAGACCCTGAACCTAACACCGCAACTAGAAGTAGCCGTGGAATGTACCTAGCGCTCCCTGGACATCTCGACACAGCCGGAGGACTAATTACCCCTAGAGATAGAAAAGGGAAAACTATTTTGCCTCAGAGAAAATCCCCAAAGAACAGGCAGCCCCCCACAAATATTGACTGTGAGAGGAGAGGGAAAAAACATACACAGACTGAAATGAGAATTTAGCAAAGGATACCACTTCTAGCTAAATAGAAAGGACAGGACAGAGTACTATGCGGTCAGTATTAAAATACTAGAAAATATCCACCACAGAAAATACAAAAACTCCACAGCTAACTAAAGACATGGAGGGTATATCTGCATCTCCAGAGTTACCAGCTTGGCTAAACAAATCCTTATACAGACCAAGCTGGACAAGACAAAACATGGAAAATAACTGAACAATAAGACCACAGCATGTGGACAGCAAAATCAAGGCCTGAACTTATCTTTGTTGAAAAGAACTGCAAAGCAGAAGAGACCAGGCAGGGATGTGAATCCTCCAGGAACAATGGACAACTGGCACTGAGTAAAGGGTGAAGCAAGACTAAATAGCCCTGTCCAAATTGCAAAAAGTGAAAACACCTGATAAATGCTGTGATTCAGAGACAGCAGCGCTACCACTTACGACCACCGGAGGGAGCCCAAGAGCAGAATTCACAACAGGTATGCGTCAATTTACACTGCCCGCATTCTTTTTACCATATGTAATGCTGCGGTAGCGCAGTACGCAGTGAAGAGGCTGTTACCTACAAAGTTCAAACACAAAAGACTCTTTAATGTGTTACTTCACACATAAAGGTGCATAGCATTTTATAGTACACGTCATCAAAGTTCAATACACACAGTTGCATCTCGTCTCAGTGCCGTTTCATAGCACTACATATCATATGGCTTTTAGATTGCAGTCCCTAAACACACCATATTACAGGCTCCAAACAAAGCTTCACATATTGCAGACACTACACACGCCAGTCCTCCTCTGACTAGTTCCCGTGGGTGTCCTGCACCGCTGTATCACAGACTCTTTACTCACACAGCCGTACACAGCCCATGATATCCTCTAGATAGCAGCCTGGAACCATATCCACCTGTTTGCAATCATTACACATGCCAGTCCTCTTTCGGGCACAGGACATCCACCTCCGGTTCACCTCCGAGCACAGAACTGTCCACATCCGAGACCAGTTAGCATGGACTACTTGCATCACTGTGTATGCTGCAGGTGACAGGCTATTCAGCTGCCATAGCTGCTGGCTCCTCTGGCCTGTGCTGCTTCTAACAGACAGCCAGCACTCTGCAGGCTTCTGCTCTGCACAACAGCACACACCAGACTGACATTGACTTTGCACCTGACACCTGATACACCCATACCCTTAACTGTAGGGCTTTTAACAAACAAACCTGTGGCTTCCTGCCACATGGAAAACCCAGACTGGAAATCCATGACTGTCATGCCCACCTATGGACTTCATCCATCTCAATGCACAACCTGGGGAGAGCATACAGCAACCCTTACCTGTGACACGAGTCACTGCCTCACAATACCCTTTGTGTCTCTCCAAAAATAAAATGTGTCTACCCCTATATTTTACAGATTATTCCAAAATTGTTACAATAATGTAAAAGATTTTGCCATTATTACATAAGGACTAAAATTTTGGATACGGGAGTGAGATATGTTCCTATAACTTCTAAATATTATTAAATGTTTTATCACCCCAAATGTATTCTAATGTTGATATACCTAGATAAATGGTTATCCCTAAAAGAAAGTTATAAATGTGGCACATCCTGATAGGGATTATGCAAGCACATACAAACAAAAAACTAATTATACATCTAGTGTTGCTGGCATTATATTTGTAATAAAAACATTTATCAACTGCAAGTCTACACATTTGTTATATCTAGTATAGAAAGTTAGCTCACTTAGCTGCTCCTCGAGGTAGACACAGGCACACATGTGGTTAAAGTCTCTGGGTGGTTAATAGAGATGAGCGGAATTCGAGTCGAACTGTTCGCCAATTTCAAATTCGAGCTGTTTTGGGCGGTGTTCGAGACGTTCGTCAAACTCGAACAATTTGCTTAAAATTCAGCTGTTCGAGTTTCTGTTCGATAACTGTTCGTTCACCAAAAGCCTAACTTGATTTGCACATTAAAAATGTTTATCATTGTTAATAGACTGTTTCAGTGTATAGTGGGCGGGGGATAGATCTGTGCTGAAATAATGCCGATCTCCATTTTTTTTTCTTTCCCGCATTTACAGTGGGGCGGTGCAGTCTCTCAGCCTATCAGCAGTGCACACACACAGCAATGTGCATGTGATGCACACAAGCAAGGGCATGTGTCATTGGCTGTGTATGTCACATGTCCTTGCCCTATAAGAACCAGCCATTTGCCCCGTCGCCACCATTTCCTCACTGCTGCAGCTTAGTGTTAGACGGCACCACTGCTGCTGTGGGCGCTATACAGACTAAGAGTCTTTCTTGGGAGCAAATTTTCAGAGAGATAGGTTTAGGGAGTCGGGAGGAGTCTGGACTAGTTGTAATATCAGCCCTTTTCAAGGTAGGTTACAGCAGTTCCTAGCACTTTTTGCCAGGCAGGTCTGTGCCAGTGCTGTGCAAGTGTTTGTCACAGCATTTGGTGTAATCTAGCTCAGCCAATCCTTTTGGGCTAGTAGCATTGTCTGATAGTGATCTGAGTAGCCTGCCTGTGAAGCTAGCTACACCACCTGTGTATCTAAATTTTTACTGCATCTAACCCAGGAAATCGTTTTGGGCTTAGTAGCAGTGTCTGCACATCAGCGGAGTAGCCCGCCTGTGAAGCTAGCTACACCACCTGTGTATCTAAATTTTTACTGCATCTAACCCAGTAAATAGTTTTGGGCCTAGTATCAGTGTCTGCACGTCAGCGGAGTAGCCCGCCTGTGAAGCTAACTACACCACCTGTGTATGTAAATTTTTACTGCATCTAACCCAATAATTCTTTTTGAGCTTAGTAGCAGTGTCTGCACGTCAGCAGAGTAGCCCGCCTGTGAAGCTAGCTACACCGCCTGTGCATCTAAATTTTTACTGCATCCAACCCAGTAAATCCTTTTGGGCCTAGTACCACAGTTTGGCCACTCAGTTCTGCTCGGTTTTCATCCATCGGTTGTTTTGCCAACAACTACAGGTACAGAGTTGCCAATTAGTTAAGCACCAAAATGAGTGGCAAAAGGCCTGCTGCTAGTGGAAAGGGGGATAGGCGTGTTGGAAAGGGAAAAAAGGTTGTGTCCATGGGGTAGGTGGTGAAGCTACAGTAACATCTGCAGAAGAAAGACCATCTTCCAGCCAAAGTAACATGTCTACTTCTTTTCATGGGCAATCTGAAATGATTCCTTTCTTACGACCATCGCTATGAGCATCGCCAAAAATTCCAGATGAGGCACAAAAACAGCAGGTGCTTGAACGGATATCAAGTGCTCATTCAAGTGGGCTCTCCTCCATGTCAACTTCAACATCACAACCACTCCAGTCCTCAGAGTTGTCACCCCAATCGCACTTGCTTCCTTACAGCTCCCAAGTCTCCAGCCGCCCGTCTGAGTATGGGGTAACACAGATGGTTGAGTCTGCAGAGCTGTTTACTTACACTATAGCCTTGGAATCAGAGGTCTGCTCCAGAGCTTCTGTCAATCCAGACGAGGAAATGATCTGCACTGAACAAATCTTTGTGAGTCGGATCCAGGCCCAGATGAAGAAGGTTCTGAGCATAATGTAGACCCTCGTTCCAAATCTGTAACTTCTGTTGGTGGAGACAATGAGGAACATGATGATGAGACTGAGATACCTGATTGGAACGAAGCATTAAACCAAACAAAAGAAGTGGGCCTTAGAGCATTTCTTAAAAATATATAGAAA
Organism: Ranitomeya variabilis; assembly: GCF_051348905.1. Taxonomy (NCBI): domain Eukaryota; kingdom Metazoa; phylum Chordata; class Amphibia; order Anura; family Dendrobatidae; genus Ranitomeya; species Ranitomeya variabilis. Next base: position 265,184,617 of record NC_135237.1, on the reverse strand, counting down.
TTTTATTGAGAAAATTCAAATAACACAGTAATATTACAATAAAAACAACTATATGCAGAAAGAATCAGGGTGTAAATGACATCAAAGTGCCACGTACGCAAAACAGTTGGTCAGGTTGTATGTCAAAGAAGGGAAATAATACAAAAATGCACGTGCACTCCCCAAAACAGATAGCCACGTATAGAATATACCACTAAATTATGTGGTAGTGACCGTTCGTAATTCCTATTCAAAGATTCATACATAGACTCAAGGTATAAGAAAACTATATAGTCCAGATAAACATACAGGTCAAAGTAATGCAGAGAGAATTATAACAAAAGCCAAAGATCACATATTATAAAATTAGGCCAATACTGAAGAGATTGTACCAAAACATCAATCCATAGATGACACACAGTTTGTTATATCATACATAATAAAGGGAGGAGGATGCCCATAGTGCACCAACCTGAATGCGTAGCGTGGAAAAGCAGACCCCAATGCTCATGCCGCAATGCTGCTTCCTCAGGGAGGGTCACTTTTCGGTCAGGGCAGGAAGAGGTTAGCTCTGAGGACGACGGGTGTGAGAAAACACAGGATGATGATGATGAGGTTGGAGACCCCACTTACTGTCAACCCACAGTCCGCCAGTCCATGAGGTCAGCAGAGGAGATGGAGGAGGATGCTAGTGATTAGTCTGACTACGAGGTTAGGTTGCACCTTCCTGGACAGAGACGGAGTACTGGAAGCACATCAACAACTGCATTCTCAACCCCAACTGTGCCTCTGAGCAGAAGTCATGGTGGCTCTTCAGGTCGCACGGGCTCTAAGCCTTGCATAGCCTGGGCAATTTTTGACATCACAAAGGATGACCCAACTCAGGTTGTCTGTAAGATTTGTCACCAAAATCTCAGTAGAGGCCAAAAAATGACTAGCTTGAGTACTTCATGCATGAACCGTCACATGGATATGAGGCATAAGTTGCAGTGGGAAGCTCACTGTGCTACAATGCAGCCTAGTGGGCCGGTTCAACCACCGTCTGCCCCATGAAGTGCATCCGCGTCCTCTTCATCCTCTGTGACTGTGGGGACAGCAGTCACACATGGTTTTGGATGCAGACCTTCCACCTCTTTACCCGCAACAGCCAGTGTGATTGGCAGGTCATCAGGACATTTGCAAGTGGAAACACCTCCTGGTGTTGAGTGCTCTCTGACATCGACACCACATTTTGATCAAGGCAATATAGCATCTCCACCTGCACCTTTCTCACAGACCAGCAGTTTGCCGTGGACACCCCACTCAACTCCATCTAAGCATGGCAGCCAGCCCTCAGTCCCTCAGATGTAGACAAGTAAAGACCATTTCCTCCTAGCCATGACAAAGCTAAGAGGTTGAATTTCACCATCTGCAAGCTGTTGGCTACAGAAATGCTGCCTTTCCACCTGGTGGACACAGAGGATTTCCAAGACCTTATGTCCATTGCAGTGCCCCAGTACCAGATGCCCAGTCGCCACTACTTCTCAAAGAAAGCTGTGCCTGCGCTACACCAGCATGTTGCACACAACATCACCGCTTCCTTGAGAAACTCTGTGTGTGACAGGGTGCATTTCACCACAGACACTTGGACGAGTAGACATGGACAGGGGCATTACATGTCGGTGACTGGGCACTGGGTAACTATGCTGACATCAGGAGAAGGAGCTGCTGTCCAAGTCTTGCCATCCCCACGAGTTGCTCGTCGATCCTCTGTATCCAGAAGTTCCTCCACTGCTTCTGACTCCTCAACCTCCTCTCGGTCCTCCACCTGCACCCAAAGCCTGTCTGGTAATGCCAACTGCATTCTTAAGGTACCGGCACATTAAGCGACGCTGCAGCGATATCGACAACGATGCCGATAGCTGCAGCGTCGCTGTGTGGTCGCTGGAGAGCTGTCACACAGACAGCTCTCCAGCGACCAACGATGCCGAAGTCCCCGGGTAACCAGGGTAAACATCGGGTTACTAAGCGCAGGGCCGCACTTAGTAACCCGATGTTTACCCTGGTTACCAGTGTAAATGTAAAAAAAAAAAAACACTACATACTTACATTGCCGTGTCTGTCACGTCCCTCGCCTTCAGCTTCCCTGCACTGTGTAAGCGCCGGCCCTAAAGCACAGCGGTGACATCACCGCTGTGCTTTGCTTTACGGCCGGCACTGACACATTCAGTGCAGGAAGCTCTGAGCAGCAGCGCGGACGCCGGGGGACGTGACAGACATCAGAGGGTAAGTATGTAGTGGGTTTTTTTTTACTTTTACAATGATAACCAGGGTAAATATCAGGTTACTAAGCATGGCACTGCGCTTAGTAACCCAATATTTACCCTGGTTACCATTGTAAAACATTGCTGGCATCGTTGCTTTTGCTGTCAAACATGACGATACACGCCGATCTGACGACCAAATAAAGTCCTGGACTTTCAGCAACGACCAGCGATATCACAGCAGGATCCAGATCGCTGCTGCATGTCAAACACAACGATATCGCTATCCAGGACGCTGCAACGTCACAGATCATTGTCGTTCTCGTTGCAAAGTCATTTAGTGTGAAGGTACCTTAACTGCGCAGAAGGAATTCTGCACACCTCCTTACTATGCTGTCACCAGGGCTCAACGGCATCAGGTTGTGTTTACATTGAAATGTCTGGGAAATGTGAGTCACACAGCTGAGGAGTTGTGGTCAGCTCTGGAGACTGAAGTCCATCAATGGTTGTCTCCACTCAACCTGCAGCCAGGAAAGGCCGTGTGCGACAATACTGCAAACCTGGGTGCGGCCCTTCGCCGGGCCAATGTCACACACCTGCCTTGTATGGCTCACGTTTTGGACCTGGTTGTCCAGCAATTTTTATCCCACTATTCCAGACTAGATGGGCTTCTGTAGAGGGCACGGTCACTGTGTGCTCACTTTCGCCATTCGTATACCGCAGCTCAACGACTTGCATCTCTTCAGAAGTCATTGGGCCTGCCAGTTCACCGGCTGAAATGCGATGTGCCCACACAGTGGAATTCAACTCTGCACATGTTGCAGCGACTGTGGCAGCACCGACGAGCCCTGGTGCAATATGACATATAGCCTGGGCCAACGAGATCCAGAGGTGGGGCATATCACGCTGCAGGAGTGGTCTCAGATCAAGGACCTATGCACCCTTCTGCACAGTTTTGAAATAGCGACGAAGATGTTTAGTGCTGATGATGCTATTTTCAGCATGACTATTCTGGTGATTTACATGCTGGAGCACACCTTAAACAGTATTCGGAGTCAGGTGGTGGAACAAGAGGAGGAGAAGGAACAGGAGGATTCGTATGCGGAAGGGATAGTATCTTCAAGGTCCAGATGGTCGACAGCACCAAGGCAGCTGGCATTGGAGGCTGGGGGAGAGGGATTACCAAGGGCGCATGGTAGCAGCCAAACTGTTGAGGAAGGTGCAGGAGGCGAGAAAGAAGTGCTGGTGCTGGAGATGAGGGAGTCTTTGATCAAATTTCTGTTGTGCGCGGTTGGGGGGAGAGGGTAGCGGAAGGAAGCATGATTCTCACCTCGCCGCCACCAAGACAACAAGGACTTGGTCCTCCTGGATGCACAAGACACATGAGTGCCTTCATGCTGCACTACCTGCAACATGACCCTCGGATTGTCAGAATCCGAAGTAATGCCGACCACTGGGTTGCCACACTATTAGATCCCCGGTACAAAAGTGCATTTGGTGAAATAATTCCTGCCATAGAAAGGGATTCACGCATGCAGGAGTATCAGCAGAGACTGTTACAGAATCTAACATCTGCCTTTCCACAAAACACCAGTGATGCACGTAGTGAATCTCTGAGTTCTAACTTACCAACCGTGAGACTATCGAGTCACATCATATCTGGTGGTAACAACAATTTTTTCCAATCGTTTCAAGATTTTTTTAGACCATCCTTTGCAAGGCCACAGGAGACAAGAAGTCTGACGCACAGCCAACGCCTAGAGAGGATGGTACAAGAGTATCTCCAAGTTAACCTCGATGCCATTACTGTGGAACTAGACCCTTGCTCATTTTGGGCTTCCAATCTTGAAAAATGGCCTGAGCTCGCCACTCACGCCTTGGAGATCTTGTTGTGCCCTGCAGCCAGCGTTCTCTCTGAACGTGTGTTCAGCGCTGCTGGTGGTGTGCTGACAGATAAGCGCATGCGGCTGTCCAGTGACAATGTAGACAGACCGACGTTCATCAAGATGAACAAATCCTGGATCTGCAAAAAATTTTCTACCCCTGTGTCATCCTGGGGAGAATAAAAGCTTGATGATTTTTGAAAATCACCTCACCAACCATTTTAAAAAAACTCTGGCGAAATTGATGCCACTTAAGTGGTGTCTGTGGCCGAATTTTTGGAAAAAATTGAGACTCTTTATTGAGTCCCCTTGCTGTGTTTTATATGATGTTGCCATCGTCAATTCCAGGTAGGTGGGGTCGTCTGCAGAATTGTTTACTCGTACTATGGCCTGGGATTCAGAGGTCTTCTCCAAAGCTTCAGTGTCTGCTAGTCAGCAGAGTAGCCCACCCACCCACCGCCTGTTTACCTAAGTACTATTTTTTAACTGCATCTAGCCCAGGAAATCCTTTTGTGCCTAGCAGCATTTTATGGTACTCAGCAGAGTACCCCACCCATGAAGCAAGCTACACCGCCTGTTGATCTAATTACTAATTTTTAACTGCATGTAGCCCAGGAAATCATTTTGTACCTAGTAGCATTTTGTGCTACTCAGCAGAGTACCCCACCTATGAAGCAAGCTACACAGCCTGTTTACCTAAGTACTATTTTTTAAGGGCATCTAGCCCAGGAAATCCTTTTGGGCCTAGTAGCAATTTCTGCTACTCAGCAGAGTACCCCACCCATGAAGCAAGCTACACCGCCTGTTGTTCTAATTACCAATTTTTAACTGCATTTAGCCCAGGAAATCATTTTGTACCTAGTAGCCAGGGCCGCCATCAGGGCATTACAGACGTGACTGGCGTACATCGGGCCCCCTCTCATCTGCTCACCGGGCCCCTACCGGCAGCCGCAGGCTGAACCGGGCCCTTAGCGGTGGCCGGCGCTGCAGCTGTTTAACCCTATTGACGTGTGGGCCCACGCCCACACGTCAATAGTTAACAGCCGCCAGCCAATCTGAGGCTGGCAGCTGACGTCAGCCACAGTGTGCATGTCGCCGGCGTCTGACGTCATTGTCAGTTGCCGGCGAGTGCACGCTTCAGCTGCGTGGAGAGAGCAGGAGCACGGCAGGTAAGCAGAACTTTTTTTTTTATTTTGAGCAGCGATCCGGGGGGCTCAGGGCAGAACGCTGGACACACTGGGGCAGAAAGCTGGACAACCTGGGGCAGAATGCTGGACACACTGGGGCAGAATGCTGGACACACTGGGGCAGAACTCTGGACACACTGGGGCAGAACGCTGGACACACTGGGGCAGAACGCTGGACACACTGGGGCAGAACGCTGAATACACTGGGGCAGAATGCTGGACACACTGGGGCATGACTGGAGACACAGGGGCATGACTGGAGACACTGGGGCATGACTGGAGACACTGGGGCATGACTGGAGACACAGGGGGCATGATTGGAGATGGGGCAGAATGGTGATACGGGCATGATTGGAGACACTGGAGGCAGGATTGGAGACGGATGGGGCAGGATGCATAGGATGGAGACAGATGGGGCAGGATGGATACTCATTAGGGCTGGATGGGAGAACATATGGCTGACGCCAGGAATGAGACACACGGGGGCTAGGATGGCGAATATTATTACCATAGGAGCTAATTAAGGGATATTATTACTGCAGTGATGTATTTATTTTATTTTTTGAGTACACTGTTTTAAATGGAGGGGCGGTCCTATTACTGTGTAGAGTGATACTATGTCGCCTTCTTCATGTGGTGTAATGTAGAAGTTGGGAAATTTAAGTAATGTGTTCTGCAAGTGGAACTCGAGTTAACTGTGTTATTTCCTGCAGAGACGAGTCCTGGTTGGATGAAGTGATGGCGGTCTGTGCTGGATGAAAGATGAAAGACTTCACCTAGAGACGTCACTGGTGAGTCAGTGTGTTACCTATACACTGACACTATACACTGTATACTATATACAGAGCTCCTGTGTATAATGTCACTGGTGATCACTGTATTACCTGTACACAGACACTGCATACTAAGTACAGATCTCCTGTGTATAATGGCACTTATGGTGATAGTATTGTGGGTTTTTTTTATTATTGATCAGTATTGTAGTATTCAGTCAATATGTGGTGGTAATATGTGGTCTAGTCATGATGTTGTGGTATTTGTTCCTTGTATTTGATATTATTCGATCACTGTGGTGGTAATATGTCATCTGGTCATGGTGTGGCGGTATTTGTGCCTTGTAGATAGTATTATAGGTCACTGTGGTGATAATATGGTGTCTGGTCATGGTGCTGTGGTATTTGCACCTTGTATGTGGTATTATAGGTCATTTTAAACATTGAAAAATAAATAAAAATATACCTAAATTGTATTGCATATTTTAACAAATATTTAATAGGTTACAGTAGAGTAGGGCCCGGCCAAAAGTGTCTACCTTGTCAATTTGGTGGCTTAAAAAATCTTTTGGCCAAAACAAAAGCTGCCGGCTATATGTGTGATCTGGTGATGGGAACTGTCAATGTGTGATAGGTGAGAAGTGGAAATTTTCCAAGAGAGAGCGGTGGGACTGTGGACAGTTTGAGGGGTGGAGCGTGGAGGCGGGGCTGAGGTGGAGCCTGGGCGGAGTCTCAAGGGGGCCCCGGAAATTTTGCCAGTATGGGGCCCTGAAATTTCTAGTGGCAGCCCTGCTAGTAGTATTTTGTGCTACTCAGCAGAGTACCCCACCCATGAAGCAAGCTACACTGCCTGTTTACCTAAGTACTATTTTTTAACAGCATCTGGCCCAGGAAATCCTTTTGGGCCTAGTAGCAATTTCTGCTACTCAGCAGAGTACCCCACCCATGAAGCAATCTACACCGCCTGTTGATCTAATTACTAATTTTTAACTGCATCTAGCCCAGGAAATCGTTTTGTACCTAGTAGCATTTCGTGCTACTCAGCACAGTACCCCACCCATGAAGCAAGCTACACCGCCTGTTTACCTAAGTACTATTTTTTAACGACATCTGGCCCAGGAAATCCTTTTGGGCCTAGTAGCAATTTCTGCTACTCAGCAGAGTACCCCACCCATGAAGCAAGCTACACCGCCTTCTTTCTTTCTCAATCTAACCCCTCGGCTCTGGGGTGTCCACTCTCCCTCCAGCTCTCTCCTTTTCACAGGTGGACTAGTACATGTATTCAAACTGTGGCGAATCTTTTGGGCCCAGGCATAAGAAGTCGTCGAGGTAATGGATAATATGTGCTGCCTTACAAACGTCCATGACGACACATTCGAGGAAGCAACTAAACGCCTCAAATAGTGAGCAGGATATGGAGCACCCCATGGGGAAACAGCAATCTATGTAGTAGGCTCCTTCACAGAAGCAGCCCAATGGGAGGACACTATTCGGAGGCACAGGTAGAAACCGGAATGCCCCCTCAATGTCTGTTTTGGCCATTAGGGTGCCCCTTCCCAACTTCTTGACCTGCCTGATTGCCTCGTCAAAGCAGGTACAGTACATAGTATTGTACTTGGTTCTGCGTTGATGTTGTCGGTTACTGACCTGCCCCTTGGATATGACAAATGGTGGATTAGTCTGAATGTATTGGGTTCCTTTTTTGGCACAACTCCCAATGGAGGTATCACTACGTCTTCTAAGGAAAGTGCTCTGAATTGACCTGCCACCATTGTACCTAAAGATATTTCTTTTTTAATTTTTTTTGTCACGACTTCTGGGTGTTGGTAGGGTGATTTTAGATTTTTACTCCAGCCTTTCTTGATTTTAGAAGGGCTGACATGCCTATATCTGTGTCTCCTCCTCCTTTTACTCCTCCACCTCTTTTCTTTTCGCATGACTATATGTAGTTGTGACTTTTCCATGTGTTTGTTGTGTCTTCTGAGCAGTTTGTCAGCTTTTGGACACCTTTTAAGGTGTTTTCTGTGTTTTCTATGTGTTTATATGTGTTTCTGTTTGCCTGCCATTGGTTTCAATGGGGTTCGACGGTGTTTGTTGAACGTTCGACGAACATTCGTCGAACACGCCCCAGTTCGAAGAACTGAACCGAACCCGAAAACTAGGGGGGTGGCTCAACACTAGTGGTTAATTGCATCATAAAACAAACAAAAAAAAAAATGGTAACAGAAAACAGCCGGTCTGGCTCAATGGAAAATAAAAAGCTCACACACAGTCCTGCCCAGGTCAGGAGGCTTCCTACCTCCACGCAACACAGACAGAGAATTAAAAACTGGCTGGACATTTATTTCTCCAGTCAAACCCTTGAGGTAGAGATATGGTGAGTAGGCGTCACAGCCATCTCTTACCTACTCACCTAAAAGCCGCCCATAACATGGCAGCTTAAATCCTTCAGCACATAGCATGCGGAAAAGAAACTTATGGGTTTCTAGATTACAGAGGAAAGCAATCTCCATGACACATATCTCCCCCCACATACAGTGCCAGTGATCCCTGTCACACTAGCTACATGCATGGCTTGCAACTTTCAATGCATAGGGTGTATAATAGGAAAACTAAGAAAGCAAATCTCTGAACATATGAATGAGACAAAGGTGACTCCTAACACAAATTTGCATTCCCTATCAGGTGTGTCAAAACATTATTTGGAAAGACACAATAGGGATACAGCGGATCTGATGATCTGCAGCATAAAGAGAGTTTACTGCCCTCCAAGAGGAGGGGATTGTTTTGCCCTCCTGCGAACACGTGTGACATTTTAGATTCTTCATATGGAAACCCGGGCAACATTAGGTTTAATTGTTAAAACAGATTTGCTATACTATTATTAAGATAAAATAATACTAATATATACTTACCTGGTTCCCCGTTTCTTGTAGATCTTCTGTTGAACTAAAGAAATGGCAATATAATTATTTTCCCTTATTCGGTTAAATGTATGACACTGTACCATTGGTTCTAGAGATAATTAAAGGGCCACTGTCACCCCCTCCAGCCGTTATAAACTAAAAGTGCCACTTTGTGCAGCAGTAATGCTGCATTCTAACAAGGTGGCTCTTTTAGTTTTTGGTGCATATATTCCCAAAATAAAGCGTTTTATAACTTCTCCAAAATACCTGTCTTTCGCCAGGGAGGCAGGTCCTCACACCCCTGCTTGAAACGCCACACTGCCGTCACTCAAATCTTCAGGGGAGCCGCCCCCTCCGTGCTGTTTTCACATGAAATCCGGCACCTGCGCTGTGTAGTACTGTCTGGTGCAGGCGCAGTGAGCTTTGGCCGTCTGACGTCACAGCCAGGCTTGCAGATGGCGCCTGTGCGGCCAGTGCAGCCACCCACCTTGGTAATCCCAGCCCCGCAGTGTGTTATGCATTATGCAGAGTGTGGGGCTGGGATTACCAAGGTGGGTGGCCACACTGGCCACACAGGCGCCGTCTGCAAGCCTGGCTGTGACATCAGACGGCCAAAGCTCACTGCGCCTGCACCAGACAGTACTACACAGCGCAGGTGCCGGATTTCATGCGAAAACAGCGTGGAGGGGGCGGCACCCGGCTCCCCTGAAGATTTGAGTGACGGCAGTGAAAACTGATATAACTAAGAACTATGCTTCAAACGCATAGGACGTAGTTTCCTTTTGTTTTAACAACAGCTTTTATTTTAAAGCACATCCATAAATAATGATTTTAAGTAATTAAAGGGCCACTGTCACCCCCTCCAGCCTTTATAAACTAAAAGAGCCACTGGTGCAGGCGCAGTGAGCTCTGGCCGTCTGACCTCCGATGCAGTCTTGCAGACTGCACCTGTGCGGCCGCCCTGCTTGTTGTGAATCCCAGCCCCGAACTCTGCATAATGCATAACACACTGCAGGGCTGGGATTCACAAGGTGGGTGGCCGCACTGGCCGCACAGGCACAGTCTGCAAGCCTGGCTGTGACATCAGAGGGCCAGAGCTCACTGCACCTGCACCAGACAGTAGTACACAGTGCAGGTGCCGGATTTCATTCGAAAACAGCGCGATGGGGGCGGCACCCGGCGCCCCTGAAGATTTGAGTGACGGCAGTGTGGTGTTTCAAGCAGGGGGGTGAGGACCTGCCTCCCTGGCAAAAGACAGGTATTTTGGAGAAGTTATAAAAAGCTTTATTTTGGGAATACATGCACCAAAAACTAAAAGAGCCACCTTGTTAGAATGCAGCATTACTGCTGCACAAGGTGGCTCTTTTAGTTTAAAACGGCTGGAGGGGGTGACAGTGTCCCTTTAAGAGAGTTTTTTTGGGCAGATGCTGGATACACTGCTCAAAAAAATAAAGGGAACACTTAAACCACAGAATATAACTCCAAGTAAACCAAACGTCTGTGAAATCAAACTGTCCACTTAGGAAGCAACACTGCGTGACAATCAATTTCACATCCTGTTGTGCAAATGGAATAGACAACAGATGGAAATTATTGGCAATTATCAAGACACACTCAATAAAGGAGTGATTCTGCAGGTGGGGACTACAGACCACATCTCAGTACCAATGCTTTTTGGCTGATGTTTTGGTCATTTTGAATGTTGGTCGTGCTTTCACACTTATGGTAGCATGAGACGGACTCTACAACCCACACAAGTAGCTCAGGTAGAGCAGCTCAACCAGGAGGGCACAACAATGCGAGCTGTGGCAAGAAGGTTTGTTGTGTCTGTCAGCATAGTGTCCAGAGGCTGGAGGTGCTACCAGGAAACAGGCCAGTACACCATGAGATGTGGAGGGGGCCGTAGTAGGGCACCAACCAGCAGCAGGACCGCTACCTCATCCTTTGTGCAAGGAGGAATAGGAGGAGCACTGCCAGAGCCCTGCAAAATGACCTCCAGCAGGCCACAAATGTGCATGAGTCTGCACAAACAGCTAGAAACCGACTCCATGAGGATGGTCTGAGTGCCCAACGTCCAGAGATGGGGGTTATGCTCACAGCCCAACACCGTGCAGGACGCTTGGCATTTGCCACAGAACACCAGGATTGGCAAATTTGCCAATGGTGCCCTGTGCTCTTCACAGATGAAAGCAGGTTCACAGTGAGCACATGTGACAGACGTGACAGAGTCTGGAGACACCATGGAGAGCGATCTGCTGCCTGCAACATCCTTCAGCATGACCAGTTTGGCAGTAGGTCAGTAATGGTGTGGGGTGGCATTTCTTTGGAGGCCGCACAGCCCTCCATGTGCTTGCCAGAGGTAGCCTCACTGCCATTAGGTACCGAGATGAAATCCTCAGACCCCTTGTGAGACCATATGCTGGTGCGGTTGGCCCTGGGTTCCTCCTAATGCAGGACAATACCAGACCTCATATGGCTAGAGTGTGTCAGCAGTTCTTGCAAGATGAAGGCATTGAAGCTATGGACTGGCCAGCCGGTTCCCCAGACCTGAATACGATTGAACACATCTGGGACATCATGTCTCACACCATCCACCAACATCACGTTGCACCATAGACTGTCCAGGAGTTGGACAGTACGTGCAGCTCAAGTCCAGGTGGACAGGACATTGCCAGTGGACCAATTTGGAGCTGCCACATCACCAGAGCAGATGACGACCAACCACCAATGAGACATCGCCACATCACAAGCATGCTCAGTAGGGTGATTTCTGGCCTTAGTCTCCAGAGTGTTCGCTCATCGCTGACTACCGCTGGGAGCCAGCAGTAACCAGACGAATAGCACAAGCCTAAGCTAAATGCTGGGACCGACATCTATGCTCAGCAGCACCCGAAGTGGTCAAAGCAGAGTGGGAGACTGCAGAGGAAGAATCTCAGCACCTAACAGCACGTCCCATCCAAACATGACCTCCATTTTGGAAACTACATTACTCAAGATATTTATCTAGAGGTATAATGAGAATTTAAACCCACAGGTGGTTCCAAGAATTTTATAACATAATATTCTTTGATTTACACAAGAGTTAAGTTCTAAAAAAGATCCCACAATTTGGTATGCAATTTCTCCCAAATATAGGAATTCCCCATATGCTGTCAGAAATTACTATTTGTTTACATAGCAGGTCTCAGGAGGAAGGAACACTATTTGACTTTTGGAATGCAGTTGTGCAGGAATAGATAGCAAGTGACATTTGCAGAGCTACTATAGTGGGAAAACAGAAAAATCTCCAAATATAATTCACTTGTAAAATTTTTCACTTTGTTAATTACTGTTTTGGTGCCAGATGTGTTTTCCAGAATAAAAAAAAAACATTGATTGCTTCCTGCAGAGTTCAAATTGCAAACATGCCAACTTAGGCTACTTTCACACTTATCCGTCGGTACGGGCCCGTCGCAATGCGTCGGGCCGACGTACCGATGGATGCTGTGAATAACTCCAAGATGTGGGCAGCGGATGTAGTTTTACAACGCATCCGCTGCCCATTCTGCAGTCCGGGGAGGAGGGGGCAGAGTTTCAGCCACGCATGCGCGGTCGAAAATGGAGGACACGACTCACAAAAAAAGTTACATGGAACTTTTTTTGTGCCGACGGTCCGCCAAAACACAACGCATCCGTGGCACGACGGATGCGACATGTGGCAATCCGTCGCAATGCGTCGCTAATGCAAGTCTATGGAGAAAAAACACTTCCTGCGGGCAACTTTGCAGGATGCGTTTTTTCTCCAAAACGACACTTTGCGACATACATCACACGACGCTAGTGTGAAAGTAGCCTTAGTGTCCAAGACATTGTACCCGGCTTGTACTTCTGGAGAAAAATATCCTATAAAATTCTTCCTGCTACACATGTGGTCAAAATTGTTGGTACCCTTTGTTTATTGACAGAAAATCCCAAAACGGTCACAGAAATAACTGGAATATGACAAAAGTAATAATAAATAAAATATCTATGAAAATGAACAAATGAAAGTCAGACATTGCTTTTTAACCATGCTTCCACAGAATAATAATAATAAAAAACTTAATAAAATAGGCCTGGACAGAAATGATGGTACCCCTGAAAATAATGTGACAAAAGGGACATGTTGAATCAAGGTGTGTCCTTTAACTAGCATCACAGGTGTCTACAATCTTGGAATCAGTGAGTGGGCCTGTATATAGGGCTACAGATATTCACCATGTTGTTTGGTGACATGGTGTGTATCACACTCAACATGGACCGGAGGAAGGGAAGGAAAGAGTTGTTTCAGGAGATTAAAAAGAAAATGATAGACAAACATGTTAAAGGTAAAAGTTATGAATCCATCTCCAAGCAGCTTGATTTTGATGTTCCTGTGACTACAGTTGCACATATTATTCAGAATTTTAAAATCCTTGGGACTGTAGCCAACCTCCTTGGACGGGGCCGCAGAAGGAAAATTGATGACAAATCAAAGATAAGGATAATACAAATAGTAACAAAAGAGCTCAGAAAAACTTCTAAACAGATTAAAGGTGAACTTCAAGCTCAAGAGACATCAGTGTCAGATCGCACCATCCATTGTTGTCTTAGCCAAAGTGGACTTCATGGGAGACGACCAAGGAGGACACCATTGTTGAAAAAAAATCATAAAAAGCCAGACTGGAATTTGCCAAACTACATGTTGACAAGCCACAAAGCTTCTGGGAGAATGTCCTATGGACAAATCAAACTCAAATTGAACTTTTTGGCAAGGCACATCAGCTCTATGTTCACAGATGGAAAAATGAAGCATATCAAGAAAAGAACACTGACCATGTGAAACATGGAGGAAGCTCTGTTATGTTCTGGGGTTGCTTTGCTGTATCTGGCACAGGGTATCTGGAACCTGTGCAGGGTACAATAAAATCTCAAGACAATCAAGGGATTCTAGAGAGAAATGTGCTGCCCAGTGTCAGAAAGCTTGGTCTCAGTCACAGGTTATGGGTCTTGTAACATGATAATGACACAAAGAACAAAGATAAAAACACCCAAGAATGGCTAAGAGGAAAACATTGGACTATTCTGAAGTGGCCTCCTATAAGCCCTGACCTATATCCTATTGAGCATCTTTGGAAAGAGCTGAAACATGCGTCTGGAAAAGGCAACTTTCAAACACTAGACAACTGGAGCAGTTTGCTCTTGAGGAGTGGGACAAAATACCTGTCGAGAGGTGCAGAAGTCTCATTGACAGTTACAGGAATTGTTTGCAGTAATTAACTCAAATGGTTGTGCATCAAAATATTAAGTTAAGGGTACCATCATTTCTGTCCAGGCCTATTTCATTAGTTTCATTTTTTTTATTCTGTGGAAGCATGGTTGAAAATCAATGTCTGACTTTTATTTGTTCATTTTCATAGATTTTTTATTCATTATTACTTTTGTCAGATTCATGTTATTTCTGTGATTATTGTGGGTTTTTCTGTTATTAAATGAGGCAGGTGGGTGGAGAGAGTGGCAGTTAAAGGGAGGAGTTACTTAGTGGGTAAGTGAGGAGTTGGTGGGGAGGAGTGGAGGAGAGCAGATGTGGATAGAGAAGCTCCTGAGAAAAGGAAGGAAGGGGTCCTAGGGGCCAGGGAAGTGAGTAATCCACCCACGGTGCCCGAATCCACGCCAACCATAGTCGGGTGGAAGGACCAGGTCGCAGTGGGGGGACCGGCCCCCAGACTAGTGCAGAACTGCAAGACTCAGCTAGCAAGCCGGAGGCTGTGGTATCTGTATGTGCCACATCCACACACAATCGCTGAAAAGGCAGCCACTTAGGATCAGGGGGACAGGAGTATGTCGCCCAACAGGACCCCGGGCTGCTGGCTTGGGACACTGTGTGTGAGGTGCAGGCCAGGAGGGTGAAGCCAGTGCAGAGAGACGGCCAGGGAAGGAACATAAGAAAAGGAAAGTGAGCCCCAAATTACCTGAGAGCTGGCTGGACCACAGACCCGGAGGACACAGCACCCAGCTGGGGACTGTATCTAAGAACTGTGAGTAAATTGTGAAAACTGCACCCTGCTGTGTCCTCAGAATTTTTTACTGTGTCACCTGCCCTGCATTACAACAGTCCATCATTGACATTTATACTTTAACTGCCCTGGGGCCTAGCTCTGCCCTTGGAGAGCTATAACAACTCTGCTGCATCACCACCTGCCCCAGTGGACCTGAACCGCAGCGTCTGCCATCTCCTTATTTCCAAACATCACTGGTGGCGTCACAAACCAATTCCCTATAAACTTTATTTTCCCCTTTATTTCAATTTCATTGGACGCCCAGGGCCACGCACTGGGTCACTGCTGCCGTGACAACCCCCCAAAGAACCATCGGACCCTGTCCGAGTACTCCATGACCCTGGCAAGTGCTCCATTTATAATGAATAGTGATGTGCAAATATACTCATTACTTGAGATTTCCCGAGCACGCTCTGGTGTCCTCCGAGTATTTTTTAATGCTCGGAGATTTAGTTTTTATTGCCGCAGCTGAATGATTTACATCTGTTAGCCAGCATGCTCATTTAATCTTACATTGGGATAGTGAATTGTTGCCTGAGGGAGTGTCAAAACTCTAGAAGATAGAGCTGCTGTTCTTGAAACTGGAAAAGATTTTGAGCATTTGCTTGGCGTACCTTTTGCCCAGAAAGATACTGGTGAGCTAATGGCTGAAGTTGTTATTCAGGAGGTGGACCGATTCACGCTATGTGACCTTATCATTGGTATATCTTTCGATACAACTGCATCTAATACAGGAATGATCCAAGGAGCATGTATCAGAATTTAAACTGAATTTGGGAGACCATTGTTGTGGTTGGCTTGCCGCCACCACAACCACAAATTAATCTTGAAAGAAGTGTTTGGTAACTGTTGTAACATCCCATCAAGTTGTCCTGACATCCAGATTTTCCGAAAATGCCAAAATCAGTCGAATTCAGTTGATAAGAAGTCCTATTTCACGATGTTAGATGAAGAAAGTACCATTCAACATTTTCTAGAAGAACAACGTGTGAAAATAGTGGACTACCTCAACAATGTCTTGCAAGATGGCAGTCATCCAAGAGAAGATTACAAAGAACTATTAGAACTATCATTTCTATATCTTGGAGGCTGAGATGAAAACTATTTCGAATTTAGGGTTCCAGGGGCTCTGACTGAAACAAGGTGGATGGCAAAGGCCATATATGTACTCAATATTGTGCTATTCACTAAACAATTGCATATTTCTAATACTGAATTGAAAGGAATAAGAAAAGTAGTGCATTTTGTCTGTCTAATATATGTCCACTTTTGGCACGAGGTAGTTGTAAGTCGATGGGCTCCAAAGGATGATTTGGAGATGCTACAGCTTTTGCAATATTATCCAGGTAAAGATGTCAGAGAAAGTGCCTTCACAGTGGCTAAGAGTCACATTTGGTATCTGTGAGAAACTAACATAGGATTGGCATTTTTGGATGAACGTATCAGTCAGGCTGAGAAGGATATGAGGAGCTGAAACAGTTGGAAGGTAAAAAACTAGTTTTTGAAGAAAAAGACCTCAGCAAATTTGTTACAAGTAAAACAAAGACATTCTTTGAATTTAATTTTGGGATCCACGATGTAGAAGAATATTGCAGTGATACACTAAGAAGCTCCATCAATGCTCTTAAGGTGGTGAATGACACCACAGAAAGGGGCATTGCTCTGATAAAGAAGTTTAATAATTCAATCAGAGATGAACTACCGAAACAGTTCTTGTTAAGAGTTGTCGAGTGTCATAGAAAAGCCGTCACCAAGCAAACAAAAGAAGGAGTTGCATCTTTCACAGCACATTAGTGTAAATCATTTAATACGTATTATACTGCCTATCAATGTTACTGTTTATTGTCACTATTATTCTAAGTTTTTAATTGTTTGAATTTCTAATAAAAAATACTTAACATTGAAAATCTGTTTTTTTTTGCGTGCTTTTATTAAACTGATAAAAGTGCAACCTCTAAACATAGTTCGATCATCTTGAAAATTGGCATATATACTTTTTACATTAGTGAAACTCAGGGCATAAGCAAGTCTGCAAAAATTTGACATTTTAATTTTTACCATACAAAATGAAACACCCTACCCCGCAGTAGTGCGGCATTCTGCGGGGGAGGCGAGAAGAGAGGCCGCTCCATATCATAACGAACACTTGATTGCTGGGAACCCCATCCTACATGCTGAATTTGAAGGAGTTCTAGTGGATTGCCTGATAGATACTGGGTCACAAGTGACAACGATGCCAGAAGCGTATTTCAAGCAGCATTTCCAGGACCTGGCCAAGCCAGAAAAAGAGACATTGATCCGGTTGTTTGCTGCCAACCAACAACGGATCCCGGTCACAGGGGTCGTGTGGATGAATATTCGAATCTGTGGGCAAGAAGTTTGGAGAAAAGGGATCCTGCTAGTCCCTGAGCCTATCAAGGAAGATGTGCCTGTAGTACTGGGAATGAATATCCTATGTGAACTCAATCAGATTATGTTTACCAAATGGGGACCTGGATATTGGAAGAAGGCTACTACTAGTGTCGAGCATTCCGATACCGCAAGTATCGGGTATCGGCTGATACTTGCGGGTATCGGAATTCCGATACCGAGATCCGATACTTTTGTGATATCGGGAATCGGTATCGGGATTAATAGCAATGTGTAAAATAAAGAATTAAAATAAAAAATATTGCTATACTCACCTCTCCGACGCAGCCTGCACCTCACCGAGGGAACCGGCAGCCTTCTTTGCTTAAAATGCGCGCGTTCACAAGCCGTGACGTAATTTTCAAATCCTGAATGCCTAGATCACAAGCCGTGACGTAATTTTCAAATCCTGAATGCCTAGAATTAGGCATTCAGGACCTGAAAATTATGTCACGGCTTGTTGTGATTGGTCGCGTCGCGGTCACATGGGCGGCACGCGACCAATCACAAGCCGTGACGTAATTTTCAAATCCTGAATGCCTAGAATTAGGCATTCAGGACCTGAAATTACGTCACGGCTTGCTGTGATTGGTCGCGTCGCCATCACATGGGCGGCACGCGACCAATCAGAAGCCGTGACGTCACGGAAGGCAGTAAACGCGCGCATTTTAAGCAAAGAAGGCTGCCGGTTCCCTCGGTAAGGTGCAGGCTGCGTCGGAGAGGTGAGTATAGCAATATTTTTTATTTTAATTCTTTATTTTACACAGTAATATGGATCCCAGGGCCTGAAGGAGAGTTTCCTCTCCTTCAGACCCTGGGAACCATCAGGGATACCGTCCGATACTTGAGTCCCATTGACTCGTATTGGTATCGGGTATCAGTATCGGATTAGATCCGATACTTTGCCGGTATCGGCCGATACTTTCCGATACCAATACTTTCAAGTATCGGATGGTATCGCTCAACACTAGCTACTACACATAAGCCTACTCAAGAAGCCCTTCAACGACTGATCCGTGTCTGTGGGATGCAGAAGAGTGTGCCATCTTATCAGATGGTAGGAGTCATCAGGGCCTCTGGCAAAGAACCTGTAATCCTACCTCCTGAGCGAGAAACTATAGTATACCTTCCAGTGTGGACTCACCGCAACCTTGACGGTTTGGAAGTGGTTGTTCAGCCTGTGGTAGGCGGAGGGGTGGACCAAGAAGTCATGATAGCTCGTACGATAGCTGTGGTCCAGCGAGGACATGTCCCCATAAGAGCTTTGAATGTGGGCCCCGGGGAGATCACCTTGCCACGAGGGACAGATCTGGCCCTGGTTACCTACATAAGGGTGAAGTGGTGAGTCAGAAGGAGATGTCTTTATCACCGAAAGAAGGTGCGGGGTGGACCCTAGCAGTTGCTGCAGGGGACGAAGAGACGCCATCCCGGAGTGGACGGGTCATCCTTGATCAAATGGAAGTGGATGTGAAGGCTCTGGGCCCTGAGCGTGTGAAAGCAATAGAAACTACGCTGTGGGAAAATCAGGATGCATTCGCCCATCACGCCGAAGAATTCGGCTGTACTGAAGCCATCACGCATGAGATACTGACTGGGAAACTTGTCCAATTCGAGAACGATACCGGCAGATCCCACCCAAGATGTATCAAGAGGTGAAAACATTACTGAGGCAGATTCTGGATTCAGGAGTGGTGCAGAGTAGTCAGAGCCCTTTGGCAGCCCCGGTGGTACTCATCAAGAAAAAGGATGGGACCATTCGGTTCTGTGTAGATTACAGGAAACTCAATGCCTACACTGTTCGAGACTCGTATCCGTTGCCCCACATCGAGGAATCCTTGACAGCATTGGGGAAAGCCAAGTACTTCTCCACCCTGGACCTAGCAAGCGGATACTGGCAAGTAGCCGTGGCAGAGAAAGACAAAGAGAAAACCACCTTCATCCTCCCTATGGGGCTGTTCGAGTTTAACTAGATGCCCTTCGGGCTCTCCAATGCTCCAGGCACATTTCAACGACTGATGGAAAAGTGTTTGGGAGACTTAAATTTTGAGGCTACCCTGATCTATCTGGATAACATCATTGTGTTTTCGGCCTCATTCGTAGAACACCTTGCCCGGCTTGGACAGGTACTTGGAAGATTGCAGGCTCATAACCTGAAGGTGAAGCCAAAGAAGTGCCACCTCTTCAAGAGAGAGAATGAGTACCTGGGCCACATAGTGTCACAAGATGGAGTTCTACCCTCACCAGAAAAAGTGGCTGCTATCCAGAAGTGGCCAGTCCCTCAAACAGTGAGAGAACTCCAGGCCTTCCTGGGACTTGCTGGGTACTACCGCCGGTTTGTTAAAGACTTCGCAAAGGTGGTGGGTCCTCTTAATGAGTTGTTGAGGGGGACCGCTGGAGTGCTGAAGACCCAGCGCATCCCCTGGGCACATGGACAAGACGAGGCCTTCCAGGCTATAAAGAATGCCCTTACCTCAGCCCCGATTTTGGCCTACGCAGACTTCGATCAACCATTCCTGTTGTACACAGATGGTAGCCTTCATGGACTTGGTGCAGTACTTTCTCAGATACAGGATGGACATGAGAGAGTCATTGGGTATGCTAGCAGGTCCCTGCGAGACAGCGAAAGAAACCCTCACAATTACAGCTCCTTCCGGTTAGAGCTCCTGGCCCTGGTGTGGGCCATGACAGAAAAGTTTGCAGGCTTCCTGACAGGTACCAAGGTTCAAGTTCGAACAGACAATAATCCCCTGGCCCACCTTGAGAATGCTAAATTGGGGGCCTTGGAACAACGTTGGGTGGCTCGCCTAGCCAAGTTCGACTTTACCATCCGTTATCTCTCTGCTACCGAAAACGCAAATGCTGATGGGCTGTCAAGAGTGACTGTGGAGACTCCAGTGGGAGATCTTGATGAGCAACTCGAAGAGAAAGAAACCCTAGACTTTGGTAAGTTTAAGCCCCCAATGGTTGCGGCCCAGTCAAGAAGGGAGTCCAGCGCATTACCCCGGTCCCTGGGGAGAACCAATGAGGAATGGGGACACGTTCAGGATGAAGACGAAGGGCTGAGACAGATGAAATGGTGGGTAACTCAAAAGCGTAAGCCTGGCAAGCAAGAGAGAGATGATCTGGACTCTGAAATGAGTGTGTTACACCAGTGAGATAGACTGGAAGTGCGAGAGTCAGTGCTATATCGTAAGAGGCAACAGCCTAAAGATATGGAAGTAAGGTGGCAAGTGATCATCCCAGGAAGAATGGCTCAAGAAGTAGCTAAAGAAGCCCACAAATTTGGAGCACACTTCGGCCCCACAAAGACCTACCAATGGTTACAGCGGTATGTGTGTTGCCCCCGGTTGGAGTTTGTGGTGGAAGAGGTTTGCCGGCAATGTCGAGTATGTGACCTCATTAAGAGTACCGAACAGAGGGCACCCATCCAAACCATACAAACTAAGGAACCGCTAGAAGTCTTGATGATCAACTATCTCCTCGTGGGACACTCGGCCCGGGGGCTGCCATACTGTTTGGTGATAACCGATCAATTTTCTAAGTTCGCAGTAGTCACTCTGACTAGCGATCAGACTGCGGAATCGGCGGCGCGAGCCATCTGTCAAGACTTCATCCGGGTGTATGGGTGCCCAAAGCACATCCACTCCGACCAAGGCGCATGATTCCCAGGCAAGGTGATGGAAGAATTGTATCGTATGTATGGCATCGAGCGGTCCCGGACCACCCCTTACCACCCTCAATGCAACGGAGCTTGTGAACGCTTCAACCGAACCTTACTTCAAATGCTGAGAACGTTGGAGGAGGATAAGAAGGCGTGTTGGCCAGACTATCTGCCGGAATTGGTCTGGACCTACAACAATCGGGTCCACTCCAGCACGGGTTATACCCCCTATCTACTGTTGTTTGGAAGAGCTGTACGAGAGATCATTGAGCTGAAATTGGAACAGCCAGAGGAGCTGATGGAGCGAACTGTCACCTCATGGGTGAAAGAGCATCGGCAACAATTGCAAATGATACGGCGGTTGGCGAGTCAGCAGCTGCAAGAAAAAGAACATACGGGCCGCAAACTGACTCAAGAGTTACCCCTCCAACCTGGAGACCGAGAATTAGGCAGAAAGAAACGCCCCAAGGGAAAACTAAGTGAGAGATGGGAAGTACAGCCGTACAAAGTTATCGAGCAAGTGTATGCTAACGGCCCTGTCTACAAGGTACAGACTGAGACTGGGGCATCCGCCCCTAGAGTACTTCACAGAAATATGCTGCGGCCTTGCCGGTCTGAGGTCTGTTCTACGCCATTGTGGCCTGAAGGCACTACTCCACTTCCTGAACCTGTCATGCCTGATAGTGAAATTGATGATGAGTGGTGGACCGTCCCTGACACAGGAGGGGGTCCTCAGCCGCACACAGACGGTAACCCCATGGATGTACCAGTACCGCCATGCAAGGACGAGACCAGACAAGAGCTCACAATGTCTCCTGCAACAAGTGTTCCTCTGGAAGATAGTCAAGCCTTGCCTGACAGCCAAGAGCTTCGGAGATCCCAGAGGTCTAATGCAGACCAACGCAAACCGGATGGAATAGCATGCCGCTGCAAGATGCTGTGGTAGCCATGCTGGTTCAGTATGCCTTCAATTTTTAATAAATCCCCAACAGTGTTACCAGCAAAGCACCCCCACACCATCACACCTCCTCCCCCATGCTTCACGGTGGGAACCAGGCATGTAGAGTCCATCCGTTCACCTTTTCTGCGTCACACAAAGACACGGTGGTTGGAATCAAAGATATCAAATTTGGACTCATCAGACCAAAGCACAGATTTCCACTGGTCTAATATCCATTCCTTGTGTTCTTTAGCCCAAACAAGTCTCTTCTGCTTGTTGCCTGTCCTTAGCAGTGTTTTCCTAGCAGCTATTTTACCACGAAGGCCTGCTGCACAAAGTCTCCTCTTAACAGTTGTTGTAGAGATGTGTCTGCTGCTAGAACTCTGTGTGGCATTGACCTGGTCTCTAATCTGAGCTGCTGTTAACCTGTGATTTCTGATGCTGGTGACTCGGATAAACTTATCCTCAGAAGCAGAGGTGACTCTTGGTCTTCCTTTCCTGGGGCGGTCCTCATGGGAGCCAGTTTCTTTGTAGTGCTTGATGGTTTTTGCCACTGCACTTGGGGACACTTTCAAAGTTTTCCCAATTTTTCGGACTGACCGACCATAATTTCTTAAAGTAATGATGGCCACTCGTTTTTCTTTACTTACCTGCTTTTTTCTTGCCATAATACAAATTCTAATACTCTATTCAGTAGGACTATCAGCTGTGTATCCACCAGACTTCTGCACAACACAACTGATGGTCCCAACCCCATTTATAAGGCAAGAAATCCCACTTATTAAACCTGACAGGGCACACCTGTGAAGTGAAAACCATTCCCGGTGACTACCTCTTGAAGCTCATCAAGAGAATGCCAAGAGTGTGCAAAGCAGTCATCAAAGCAAAAGGTGGCTACTTTGAAGAACCTAGAATATAAGACATAATTTCAGTTGTTTCACTCTTTTTTTGTTAAGTATATAATTCCACATATGTTAATTCATAGTTTTGATGCCTTCAGTGTAAATTTACAGTTTTCGTAGTCATGAAAATACAGAAAAAATCTTTAAATGAGATGGTGTGTCCAATCATTTGGTCTGTACTGTATGTAGTATGTATGTAGTATGTCTGTAGTATGTTGTATGTATGTAGTATGTATGTAGTATGTATGTTTTATGTATGTAGTATGTATGTATCTATGTTGTATGTATGTAGTATATATGTATTATGTTGTATGTATGTTGTATGTATGCATGTTGTATGTATGTAGTATGTTGTATGTATGATGCATGTATGTTATATGTATGTTGTATGTATGTAGTATGTTGTATGTAGTATGTAGTATTTTTTTTTTACATTCAACACGTTAGCCGGATGATGGGACTACTACTGTCCCATCATTGGCTAATGTGTCAATCACTGCCATTGTAGCAGGCAGAGCTCGATGGGACTTGTAGTCCCATCGGACAATGCCTGCACACCTGCACAGACCCCCGGCAGGCCGCACAGACCCCCGAGAGGCCCATACAGACCCCTGACAGGCTGCACAGACCCCCGGCAGGCAACACAGTCCCCCGAAAGGCCCGTACAGACCCCCGGCAGGCCGCATAGACCCCGGCAGGCCGCACAGACTCCCGAGAGTCCCGTACAGACCCCCGGCAGGCCGCACAGGCCCCTGAGAGGCCCATACAGACCCCCGGCAGACCACACAGACCCCTGGCAGGCCACACAGACCCCCTAGAGGCCCATACAGACCCTCGGCAGGCCCGCACAGACCCCAACAGTCCCACACAGACACGCAGTCTCTGCCCAGGGACCACCCACACTCTTCCCCCTTCCGGAACAGGATGTACAAGGAAAGAAAGGGCTTATTTTCATTCCGATATTTGTGTCCCATTGACTTGCATTGGTTTCTGGTATTGGTATCGGCGATATCCGATATTTTTTGGATATCGGCCGATACAATCCGATCCCGATATTTCCGAATATCGGAAGGTATCGCTCAACACTAGTGTTGAGGAAAAAAATGGATTTTGGAAATATTTTTGAGTCGGTGGCAAGAGCTTGAATGTGTGGTTTGAAGGACAGGGCAAAGTCAAGGGTTACTCTGACGCAATGGACTTCCAGTACCACTGAAAGCATGGTGTCATTAGATGTTATATATTGGGTTGTGGGGTTTTAGGTGAGAAAAAGGAAAGATGATGAGTTTAGCTTTGTCCACTTTGAGTTTTAGTAATCGAGAGAAGAAGAAGGAGCTTATGGCCTATAGATGTTCTGGGATTCTGAACAGCAGAAAAGTGATATCTGGGTCAGAGAATTAGTTCTGAGTGTCATCAACGTATAGGTGATAATGAAAGCCATGGTAGTGTCTTCCATTTAATCAGCTTTCTACTCACCTCTACGGCCCCTTCATTCCTCACTGTGAACAGATAGATATACCACACAAAATAGTTAATAATTTACTTTTCCCATATGTCTACTTTATGTTGGCATAGTTTTCTATGTCCAATTATTATTTTGTCTTGTAGCATTAGTTGCACTTGGACTTGCACCAAATTTTGCAACCTTGTAAAAAGTCACAATTGATGAATTAGGTGAAAACATGTGGAATTGCTAATCTCCACCCTCAAAGTAGAAAATTAAAGAAAAAATAGGCAAGCACATATAAAATAGACTTAAAAAGGCACAAATAGAATGGAATGATGAATTAGATGCAAACAAAAAAGGCACAAATACACAATAGTACATAAATTTCGGCCCTAGTGTTTCATAGGGATAGTCAAAGATTAAGCAGACTGTCCTTGTAGCCTGTCAGCCTTCCTCCAACTCCGTCTCCTACATACTGATAGAAATTTGGGAGTCAGTATGGAGGAGGTATTTTAATTGTCTATATTAACCTGAATTGCAGCTACAGATGTAATTCAGCTCTTATTTTCAAGCTGTAGTTATGATCCAGCCTACAATATCAAGTATCAATTTACTGTCACAAATCTTGCAAATCTTTGGGAAATCAGCAGCTATTAATCAACAAAATCTGCATATGTTACGTGTAAATTATGCTTTGGATTGTGATGATAGTAAATCAATAGTAAATCAGCAATACAATTAACAGTCTGTTGACAATTTGAAAATCTGAAGCATGCTTCTTTTTCCTAAATGTTAGAATTGAACAAAAAGATTCACATGGTCAAATTAGTAGTCCAAGGCCTCTGGACCATAGCCCTACCAACCTCTTCCTACCCGTGTCTTATCTTACTAATATCCTTGGCTTGACTTCATTGTTGTGGCACAGGCATGACTACCGACGTGGCCACCGGACCAGGGTAATTTGCTCAACCCTTCTACATGTGATTGAGATTTTGAATACCTCACCCATATAATTGATCTACACTGCAAATTAGTGGCACATTAATTCAGCCTAAAAGGTCATACCTCCAAAGACAAACAAAAAACATTATAGGTACTTAGCGTATGTGCACACACTAACTTTTTCAGGTGGATTCCACTTGGAAACCGACGGATAAGTGTTAAAAAAAGGCCAAAAAATGAACTTATGCACAGCAGTGTCAAAAAAATATGCTGTGCATATGTTCCGTCTTCTGTAACTTTTCTTTAATCACTTCAGGAGTTGAAAGCTATGAAGTAGCAGTGGATGGTCCATTTTCATGATGGCTTTCACTTTGAAGCTGCCACTATGTTATATATAGAATTAAAATCCAGAAAAGACTTAAAAATATATGTCACATATAATAAGCCTCTTCAGAAAATGTCAGCCGGTGTATGACAGCATTTTCTTGAAACATCTCCTGCTTCAAAAACGGTGCTGATATGCTGGCTTCTAAAACATACCATGTACACATAACATTAAAAGGCTTTGTAATTATTTTAAACATTTAGCTATACAATGTATGCACTATTATTAGACACTAGATTGTGGCCCGATTCTAACGCATCGGGTATTCTAGACTATGCATGTCCCTGTAGTATATGGACAATGATGATTCTAGAATTCGCGGCAGACTGTGCCCGTCGCTGATTGGTCGAGGCAACCTTTATGACATCATCGTCGTCATGGCAACCATTATGACATCTACATCGATACTGTGCCCGTCGCTGATTGGTCGAGGCCCAGGCAGCCTCGACCAATCAGAGACGCGGGATTTCCAGGACAGACAGACAGACAGAAAAACCCTTAGACAATTATATATATAGAAGTGAGCATTTTGATCATATCATAATTTTGAATTAACTTGGATGCTTATTGGTTAAAGCAGTTAAGGTGATGTGTGTTTATGTAATGAGGGAGGGTGCACTCTGGCAAGAGATTTAACTGACACTGAAAACTCAAGAATTGTTACATGCCTTACAGCACCCTTGGAATTGCTAACATATTGGGATGTGATCACAGAACCATCAAATGTTTTGTTGCAAATAGTCAACAATGTCATAAAACACAAGTTGAGAAAAAAGACCCACATTAACTGCCAAGAATCCAACATGAAGGGACCAGAAACTTATCCTCCACTCTTGTCATATTCCATAAAGGAATATTTGGAGGTACCTTTACTTAGTGAGACTTTTTTTGTACTTCCACATATTCCTTTTCCCCATATTCCAGCTAGCTGATATTGCCTTTGAACAAACCTATTATTTCAACTTATAGGGATTCATGCATAACTATTCCTGTGCTGCACTTGCACTTTATTTGGAACTATTTGGATATGTCCTTTGATTTGAAACATTATATATATTTGTGTAGTGACCCACAAATACTTTCTACATATGTTTTCGCTAATTTATTAGCATTGTCTTTGTATAAATTATGTGTCTAATTTTTAGGGATTGATACATATTCTTGTGCTGCACTTGCACTTTACCTTAAATCAATTAGGACATGCCCCGTGCCTTATTCTTGTATAGGCTTTTATAGACCTTTATCATTGTAGCCAAAAATTGTATCCTACCCAGCTTTTGTTTTATTTAATTAATTTTTTATTTTTTGTTTAGGTTAGATTTGATCCCATGTCTTTCTTAATGCTTTTTCAATACAGATCTACCATATTTTATATGTACCACCTGTGTAGCATTGTTTCTTTTCTTCATATTTTCATTTACATGACCTTTTACAGCTACAGTATGTCACAAAATTGCAATGTATACCATAAAAATCAGATACCATACTGTGGTTACGTATTACATACAATTTTTTTTCTCACACTCATACGCTTGAATGGGTGAATTTCATATGTTTCCAGAGTGAAATCACAGCATTTTGTCAGTGAAAATTTTATCATTGCAAAGAGTCAGTCATCTCCACTCTCTTATTGAGTAACATGGGTCAGTGTGCCATAAAAAATGGATCACACTCATCCAATTTATATGGTGTGAGCGAGCCCATAAAGTCCAAGAAGGGAGGAGAATATTGTTATGATTGAAAACAGCCCTATGAATGTCAACTTTTATACTTTATGAAAGTTCTTCAGAGATACATTTTTATCTCCCAGGAATAACACTTTAAAAAATCAATGGCATATTGGCTTTGACCAGCTTTTCCTGATACAAGTAACTTGTATAAAGGAATTGGATGAATATTTTATTGAGAAAACAACACAAAGACCAATGTGACATGGTGTTGCACATGATTTGTATTAAATTTGTATTGAGCTTAAATGGAAAAATACTGTAATAGGAACATGTGACAATAAATAAAAAAAAATATATATTGTTTTAAGTTTCTTGCAAAGGAAACATTCAAGGGCATTTTTTGCCTTTTCTTTTCTTTTCCATCTGAGAACTGAATGATGTAGTGGTAGAGATCCTTATTCCATTGATGTATCACTTACTGGACTGCCTGCTGTCATTTGATAACATCATTGCTTTATGTGCTGCAGATGTAGCAATTCTCTGAATGATGAGCTCTGTATAACCCTGTCCTCACCACTGATTGGGCAGGCAAAAAGCTGTAATTCAGTGGTGGAGGCGGGGTTATATAGAGCTCTTGAATATAGAACACTATATAGCAGAAAGATGACTTGTCCTCTAGTGACAATCTTCTGCTGACTTAAAAAATATTGTATATTTAGCTTAGTAAGATGCACTTTTTTCCCCAAAATTTGGGGGGAAATGGGGGTGCGGATATACCGCTTACTGGTACCGCTGTAGGCTGGGATGAGGGGGTGTCCACTGCCACTGCTGCTGCCCAGGGTGTCTGCCGCTGCCCAGGGTTTTTGCTGCTGCGGGGGGCTCTGCCGACATTTTGTGAAAGGCCAGAGCCCCCAGCAGTTTCCTCCTGTGCGGTGGTTCTGGAAAAATGGCTGTCAGAGGCAGCGCATGCGCAAATGGAAATCTCGGGACCAAGATCTTGAGAGATGAGATCTCAGAGCTGAAATCTCATCTCCTGAGATCTTGGTGCCGAGATCTTCATCTGTGCATGCGCCGCCTCCCAGTGGCTATTTTCCCAAAGTCCACTGCACAGGAAAGCATAGACGAACTGCCGGGGGGTTCTGGCCTTTCACAAAATGTTGACAGAGCCGTCCCACAGTACCGGAGATGCCAGCATCACCGGAGACACCCCCACAACACAGGAGCCACCCCGCAGCACAGGAGACCCCCACAGCACAGGACAAAGCACACACCTTCATCCCTGCCTGTGGGCCTCCTCCATCAGCGACCCTGGGACCACGCTTCACAGCAGCCACCACCCTTGGTAAGCAAAAAGATGCATGGATTAAAAAAAGCACCACCATTTTATTAAAAAAAAAGTTTTTTTTCTATTTTTCTCTTCAAAATTTTGGGTGCGTCTTATAATACGGAGTGTCTTACAAAGCGAAAAATACAGTAATTTTATCAAAAGTACAGAAAACAGCCCAGTATGTGACACATAGTAAGGGTCTCTGTATCTACAATATGCTGCACTAAGATTACATGGCAAAAAACTCAATGACAGATTCCTTCTAAAGTTGTCTGCAATTTTATTGAAAATTATAAGCAACTCTATCACTTTTTCACACAGTTCCCTAAAGGTTTGGATTTCTTTTCCCCTTAATAATAAAGACCTTTATTTAAAAACTGAATTTTGTGTTTACTTGTGCTATATTTATCTAATATTTATATTTGTTTTGCGACCTAACCAAAAAAAACTAAACTGCCCAATGGTATGGGAACCTGATTTTCTTGCAGTGAAACTTCTTTACTTGCAGTGAAATTAGACCATGTGCATGAGGCAAGATACAGTATTCACATATCCTAATGAAATACAAATCAGTCATTCACCTGTTCTATGAAATTCTATATTCAATTTCTTGGGAATTTCAATTACTGTGTGTATAGATAATGATCTAAATTCCAAAGCTATACTACATTTATTCCAGTTTTCATGATTTCTTGCCTTAGTTTTATCCACAATGGTTGAAATTGTCCTTCTTTGTATAATGTGCCAAAGAAAGGACAATTTGTCATGCTAGCATGTTTCAAAGGCTTTCTCAAAGGCTATCTTCCTTCATTTTCCACCACACTATAGAAAAACACTGCTAGGAAAAAAAAGTAAAAGGATTAATTACATTTTCAATGTAAGAGAAAAAAACGTATCTCGTCTTTATCTTCTTCGATTTCAAAAACTGAGTCAAAGCTATTGAGATGCACATATTCTTCTAATGACTTAATCACCTAATTAGTTGACTTGCAAAGGCCACTGGCAAATGAGTGGAGTTATTTTCTTATTCCCTTGTATGTAATGCCAAAGCAAATGTCTAAGTTTAGCCCCTGTGATTTCTCTGTTTAGATAGTGTTGATAAGGAGTTAAGATTAAAGTAAAATATAAAGTCTTTGAGAAGGAAATACCAAATACCTAAAAGCTTGCTAGCTTTATTTTTTAAGGTCTGTGACTTTGAACAGAAAATGTGGCTTAGGATTTTCCATTTAAGCCACTTAGAAACAATCCCTTTACAACAGGGTTAAATGAATTCTTTATCTCCATACACGGCCATTTGTTAGATCCTCTGCTTATACTACCTGTGCTGGAGCACTTTATTTCTTATCAAATTTAAATAATGTGAGCAGATTTTTTTTCTATGTAAAGATGATGTTTGCTTATTTTGCTTACGTTGAAATTAAGTAACATGGTTCAAATTTAGAATTTTTACCATTTAATTTTACTATTTATCTTTTTTTGCACATTGAAAGAACAAAAACATTTTATTTTTCATTTTTTATGGAGTCAAATGCAAAATGTCCGTAAATAATGACAGCGCTAGTTTCCTTGCATGAGTTGCATGGACCGGAATTTTCCTTTTCAATCCTTAACACCAGTGTAGAGGGTTTTTGTAATAATATCTCATTGTCAGCTCTTTCTTCCAGACTCTGTGATGCTAAATGGTAGAGCAAACTAGGAGTCCGTAACTTAATATGGAAACAGACACTATAGGATATGAAAATAAACTATTTTTTACAG
Source organism: Ranitomeya variabilis (assembly GCF_051348905.1). Taxonomy (NCBI): domain Eukaryota; kingdom Metazoa; phylum Chordata; class Amphibia; order Anura; family Dendrobatidae; genus Ranitomeya; species Ranitomeya variabilis. The sequence continues at coordinate 265,154,152 of NC_135237.1, read as the reverse complement.
ATAAAAACCTATATACATTAGGCAGCAGGAATCAAGCTTTTAAATCTCTTGTACATTTCAGTTGCAGATTTCAGCATACATCTTGTGAGTATGTAACAATATTACTACATGTCAAAACTTCCCGCTAACTTCTTGCTCGGCTCATTGCAATTCAGTGCCCATGACCCAGCCTGGCAATCCAGTATGTTTTTACCGATGCCCTCATGTCTGGACTGTACACGGACTTTATTCCTTCACACTTCTGCGCTGTCTCTGGCTCCATACTAACACATGGCTATACCTTCAGACCTTCAACTTTAAATACTACAGAAGCAGAACCCTTCGGTCTTTTATTCCCTTCCTCATTCTTGAGGTAACTCCAGATCTTTCTGCCACTTCTTACATGATCTTGCTTTAATACCTATGTCTCTGTTTCTTTTTTCCTTACTTACTCAAATGGAAGACCTCTTGATCAATCTTCCTGTGATGGGCTTTCTCTTACCTCACAACTCTCTCCTCACTGCCTTTAGTTCCCCTATTGCATTTCCAAAAGCTTCTCTCAGCTACAGTTCCTGGCTAAATGATAAAGACGTGGCCAGAAATCCAAATTAATTTTCATCTTTAATCCCTATCTGTTTGATAATCTAAACTATTTTCTAATATGCTTGAATTAAAAATTCAGTAACTACGCCATCTAACAGCTTCTCTACTTCCTTTTTGATGTTGCATAGTTTGAGAATTTCAGTGCATGCTGGGATACTCAATCAAAATGTCATCAGGAGGCAGAGTCTGTGGCCACTGTCTCTGTCTTTGCCCCCTCCCTGAAGCTAAGCATCATCAGTGACACTTGTTTCAGGTGCTGTGCTAGTCCTGTGGACACTCTGCAATGAGTACAGTGATAGCGTGCTTTTTGTTGCTGGCTTAGATCCGCAGTAGCAAGCTGGCTACAGAGCACGATGTTAAAATACCTGGCGTAAAAAGACCATTGATGTCAATCACTTGCAGGGTTGGTGCTGATATCTGCACGTCATGCATTCTGACATCATCCTCTGTTAATCTAAGCTGGCAGCACATGCTGTTATTGTGCACATTGCACAGGGATTAGCTTGGCCCCTGAAACAAACATCACTGATGGCGCTTCATTTCAGGAAGGGGGCAGAGACCTCAACCTCTTCCCCTCATGAGAAAAGCAGTTAGTGCAGTTAGGAAGGGATAAGGAATTTTTAATTCAGGTATATTAGAAAATAGTTTAGAATATCAAATGAATAGGAATTAAGGATGAAGATTAATTTGGATTTCGGACCATCACTTTAACGCTCTCTTCACTCTGTGCTTGAAACCACAGCTTTACTTCCCCAATAACTAGATATGTACAGAACATAATAATTCTGTGAACTAATTAACCCAATAAAATAAATAAAAAAACAAAAGGGCAAGTAAGTAGGTAAATATTAATAATACATGTAAATAATATAAGATACTTAGCTAACGCTATTTTGATTAAAAAAATTCACAAAAGCCAACCCACCATGACTAGGTGTACCTATCAGGATGGTCCTAACCTGTCTCTAGTATTAAAACTTTATCATGTGTCAAATGACATCAATGTGAATAAGGGCAAAGCAGAAACCCAAAAGAGGATTGGACACTAGAGCTGAGTAAAATACCATACATTTTTATTATAACAAAATTTTCTTTTTTAAAAATCCATAAAAAACGGCAATCATAGATAAATGTAGAAAGACACAATTAAAAGGTGACAGACGAATAACCTAGAACCACGTACAAAGGCACAGTATTGCCAGAGTAATCACAAAATAGCCACTGTAATATTATAGATGGACCACTGTCATGGTTCTCAATGGCAAGAGACCGTAGTAAAGCATACAAAAGGACTAGCTCTTGGAAGATGGGAACTCGAGCTGACTGTGAGCTAAACCTACCGCACAACTAACAGTGGCCGGGTAGCGTGCCTACGTTTTATCCCTAGACGCCCAGCGCCAGCCGGAGAACTGACTGACCCTAGCAGAGGAAAATACAGACCTGGCTTACCTCTAGAGAAATTTTCCCCAAAAGGCAGACAGTAGCCCCCACATATAATGTCGGTGATTTTAGAAGAAATTGACATACGAAGTATGAAGATAGGTTTAGCAAATTGAGGTCCGCTTACTAGATAGTAGGAAGACAGAAAAGGGAACTACACAGTCAGCTGAAAACCCTTTCAAAACACCATCCTGAAATTACTTTAAGACTCTAATATCAACTCATGACACCAGAGTGGCAATTTCAGCTCACAAGAGCTTCCAGCCTCAGAAATATTCAAACACAGAGAACTGGAACAAAAATGCAAAACAAACTTAGGACTACAAGTCCAACTTAGCTGATAGTAGTCTAGGAGCAGGAACATGCAACAGAAAGGCTTCTGGTAACATTGTTGGCCGGCATAGAAATGACTGAGGAGCAAGGCTAAATAGACAACTCCCACATCCTGATGGAAACAGGTGAACAGAGGCGATGAAGCACACAAGTTCAGTACCACCAGTGACCACCGGGGGAGCCCAGAAACCAAATTCACAACAGACCACACTAAATTACTGCAACATTATGTCAAATTACACTATATGGTAGGTGTGGTAAACCTACAAAAAAGATGTTTGTATGGGCAAAAAAAGGGGCTCAGATAATCACATCATATCAATTCTATAAATCAAATCACACTAAAGTGAAAAGTGCTGAAGTATAATAGTAAATAGTATAGCCCCAATGTATAAACATTTGCAAGTGCAAAAGGTAAATACCTTAGTGAAAATATACATAAAGATCATAAATATCAAAATAACAAAGTGAGGCATATACAGGAGGCATATGAGAAAAAAAAATCCCATAGCGTTATAAGTAGTGAGGCTGGGAAAAGAGTAAAGCCAAATACTAAAAGAGATGGTGAGACACACTGAACCGACCTGCGCCTGGACGTGGAGAAGAGAACCCCAATGCGAGTTTTGCAAACTTGCTTCCTCGGGGGGCGTGAACAAAGGGCAAAGCAGGACTGAAATACTGCATCCATCTTTTATGGGTCTATACTGTTGTACCTTACCTTTATACAACTCTAATTCTACATGGAGGCATGTAGAGTTGTATTTCCCATAAGAGTAAACTCTGCGCTGCTGCATAGGCTACATGCCTATTAATATTATTTTGACTTATACAGGTGTAGCATATGCTGCACAAAAATTAATCTAGAAAAGATTTATTTAGTTCACGTGACCATGTATTGTATAAGATTGCAATTAGAAATGAGCACATCATTTTGCACAACCCGAATCCACAGTCCAGGTCAGTGCCTTCTGGCCTTGGAGCTGAACAATTTTCTTGCGCTTCCGGAATCACCAGCACAGTGTTTGAATCTCTAGCCTGGAGTAATGTCACCTGCACATTGAACAAAGGACATCTCTCCATCTCCAGTCCTGTCAACCATAAGCTGAGCCTGGGATCTTGGAGAATAAGGAAATTCAAATAGATGATTGTGATTGCCCACAGGCAAAGAGCCATGACCTAGCTTGTGGAATGAGGTTATGCAAAGCTATCAGGTAATTTTTAATTGTAATATTCCACATTTTTGTCCAGATGAGGTTTATGTTTAAAACTCATATTCTAAAGTAGCTTTAAGAAAGTGTTGAATCTTAGAAGCACTCAAAGTCTTGAGTGTAAATAAAGATTTACATTTTGTGGTGATATAAATGACAGGGTAGAAATCCAATTCTATTGTGCTCTATTGAAAATCCACAGACCAAGAATTCTCCCTTGTTTGAATGGTCTAATATCCGATCTGAAACAAAGGAAATGACTATTGTTCTTGTCACCAGTGGCTCTATTAGAAACAATCAATGATATTCCAAGGTTACAAGGAGCATGGTGTGATTCTCTTTTACATTCTGACCCCAGGATGAAAAATCAGGTAATTAAATGTGAGAAATCATACAACAGGGTGAGCCTCTTTCTGCTCTGTTAAGTATGTGAAGATACTTGCTCAGCCATATACAACAGAAGATGGTTGAAGAATACAACAGCATGGTTCTAAACAAAAGGTTTACATTGATCCTAAATGCTCCATGTACCAAACACAGTTTGCTGTCAGGAACTAACAAGCCAGCCATATCCTCCTCGAGTGGAACTACTTCCCATCAGTTTGAAAAGATATTGCTATAGTACAATACAGTTTAAGTGATATGCTCCATGCTTCTAGAGTCTATTGTTTTTAATTGAAATGCTCAAGAAGGAGGATAGGTTTTATAGTCATATAGAACACAAAACAGTGGCAGGAAACTGAAAAAATTACTTTCCGTATAGAAAGGAGTGAATCACTATTCTTTTCTTTTGTATCTAAAGAAATACAAAGAATCGGTTTCCACGTCTACAATTACACTATTTATAAAGATCTCGGTGTGCTGTAAGAAAATAGTGCTTTAAATTGAGATACCATGTAATAATTTATTCTGAAAACTTTAGGTGAACTAGCGTAAACATTAGAGAATGAGCGAATCAGGCTAAATTCAAATTCACCTCTTCGCACATTTTTTCCTTGAATATTCGAATAACTGAGAAGTGATTCTCCATGCATTTAGTGTCCCTTATCATGCTCATAATGCTCTGGTGTTCGCTGTTGTACCCAGAGCATAATAAATGCAATGTGTAAAAAAATAAAATAAATTGTTAAATTCACTTCACTGTGTTGACGTCTCCAGCCTTTCTGTTACTCACCACCTTCCATCGGTCCTCGATGCATCTTCAGATTCCCCACCATTCATGATGGAATCTTCGAGTCTCAGTGTGCCGGGACACAGTCACATAATGATGTCCCTGATGTACCATGCAGCAATGAGTAGGGTAAGGGCTGGAGAGGTCAATATAGTGATTGTTTTATTTTTTTGTCCATTGGATGGTTCACTATGGATCAGAAAAATTATGACCAGTGGCTGCCATTTTTGCTGAATTCATGCGGAAATGAATTGGAAGTATGATGGATTTTTGTAATATTGTGAGTAGATTTCACTTCCAAGCAAATTGATCTTCTCTAGGAAACATGAAATAAGGCTGCTGTGATCCGCAGAACCCACCAACGCAGTACAACACAAAATATAAGGTAAATAAGATTGGCAATCAGTGCACTGCCAAAAGAAATTTAGGGCATCAAAAAGTAAATCAGGTGCATAAAACTTATAATAATTTATGCATTGTCCTTTGAAAATACAAAATTGAAAGTATAATTGGTAAAACTTTAGTCAGACACTTAAATGACTATAAATAGGATATATAGATTGAAGACAATAAATTGACTCATTCAGTCAATGAATTGGACAAACATTTCAATGGAAAGTTGTTTAGAGTTTTCATTTGAAATTATGCATCAAAATTCTTTCAAACTCTCTAATAAACAAATGCTACCTGCAATCAGATGTCTACCTTATCTTATCGTGTTACTATAAGTAATGTAGTCTAATCAGCCTATGTCCAAATTGTGCTAAGGGCACTTCACAATAATGCAACAACGAATCCCATATAACATACATATTGGACAAAGAAGAGATCCCAAAATTTAGAATATAAAAACACTATTTTTATTGATCATCATTTAAAAAAATATATATGTAAAAAAGCTAAATGCCAGCTAGGGGATGCAAGGGCACACTACATGAATAGATTGAATTCCAAAAGGGGTATTTAAACAGTATAATACAAAAAATAGCTACAAAATCTCAAAATCCAGAGTAGAGGGCCATATTCTGCTATAGTCAATCAAATTTAGAATATTCACATAAATATATTGGCTCTCTCATTTGTATCCAACAATATATATAAATAAATCATAAACAGTACTATAGGTGACAAGTCCCAATAAAATTAACCTCTTCTGAATAAGGTAAAAGACTGAAAACTCCAGAGAATCATCAGGTAAATATAACTGAGATCAAATGAAAATCACAGTGTCCCCGTGTATGGTGACACAAGGGTATATTGGAGATAGGCCAGAAAAATTAAACCTCAAATCTTCATAACAAATCAATTAGGATAATCAATATAACTATACTGAGTGATAAATCATAGAGGAGAAAATAATTGCCAGGTGGAATGCAGTAGTGCTTGTGGCGTCCCCTCACCCCGACGTGCACTTCACCGCCAGCTTCTTCCGGGGGCGTGTCAGGGTGAGGGGCGGCCATGTTCTTATATGAGTGATGACCAATCAGTCTAAGTGTATGGGTGCCAAATGGTTGCTGTGGCATAATACGTTCCAAACACGTACAGTTTATACAGGCACTCTCCTTCCGGTATATCCGGTTTTTGTATGTCTTATAGCCTATTTTTATTTTAAATGAATACTATTAAAGTTAAGTGATTTTATCTCTAGGAGCTGGATTCCCTTTTTTCCACATATGCATCTCTAGGCGTCTGGCATAGAAGTGAATCCATGCTCAAGATTACCTGGAAAATAAGAAAATTCATTTAAAGGGTGAGCTGAATATATATTTTTTTCTGCATAAGCTCCAGCCCCATTGTCTCTTATGTGATGCATATACAGCAGTCTCAGTGTATCCTATGAGATGTATATACTTCAGTCTCAGTGTATACTATGTGATTTATACAGAAGTTAGGTGTCTCGTAAATGATGTGCACAGCCGACCACTCTCTGCTTGAATTCTATAAATGAAACTTGAGCAATGATAGATCACCTTAAGAAGACATGTAGTACAGCATATATTTATTTTGTAATTTATTAATCACTTATATAGCGCCATTAATTTTGCAGCGCTTTCCAGATATTATTGGCACTGTCCCCATTTGGATTCACAATCTAGATTTCCTATCAGTATGTCTTTGGGGCGTAGAAGCCTTAAGAAACCCACACACACAGGGGAAGAACATACAAACTCCTTGCAGATGTTGTCCTTGATGGGATTTGGATCCAGAACGCTGCAAATCAATAGTGCTAACCACTGAGTTACTGTGCATGCCTCTGTGTTCAGAACAACTTACTGCTGCAAGTTCTTTACCCAACTTATCATTGCTAAGAGTTGTCTGCATCTCAGACTGGTCTAAATCTGGAAAAGCAGTTGTGAGTAGCAACATCATAATTACCACCAAACATTAATTGTTTGACTAAATATAGCAGTATAATTTTCTAGTTGATATTTTTGTACTGCCCTCAAAAAACGGTATAAAAATCCAAATGGCCCTTGACAGAAAAAAGGTTCCCAGAATCCCAACCCCTTTTTTCAAGCATGCTTCTTACCATTGTTTTTTATTTTTGCTTCCTGCTAATCTTAAGAAGTGCTGCTGCTGAGGAAAAATGTAAGGATTGCATGTCTCATCCCTGGCAGAAGTCTTTCTCTAAATATTTGGTTACATAGGTTGAAAAAAGACAAAGGTCCATTAAGTTCAACCTTTCTCCACCAATTGTTTTTTGTCACTAAATTAATTATAACCCACAGTGTATTGTGTATTGAGGAAATCGTCCAGCCCTTTAGCTGTTATAGTGTCTGCCATTACTGCCTCTTGTGGTAGGGCATTCCACATTCTCACTGCTCTAACTGTAAAGATCCCTTTCCTATTTAGCTGCGGGAATCGCCCTCCTTTCATCCATAATGAGTTCTCCCTGGTCCTTAGTATGGTCCTTGGAAGGAATAATTCATGAGCCAGTCCTTTGTACTGACCACACATATATTTATACATATAAATGAGATCTCCTCTGGGACGTCTTTTTTCTAAACGAAACAAGCCCAACTTTTTCAACCTTTCATCATATGAGAGGCCTTCTTATCCCTTGTAATAATCTAGAGGTCCACCTTCTGAACTCTGCGGCTATGCATGTACAGGTTTCTTGCCCATGGATGAAGCATGAGTAAAGTCAAAACCCCACCATCCAGGCATTGTCAGAAAATTATGTAATCTGAAATTATTTTTCAATGGGTAATCTATACAATTCTATATAGATATATAGAATAAAAAGTCTGAATAATGACTGTGCTGGTTTCCTATAACAACAGCCCTATACTACATTGAATAAATATTTCTTCTTAATCTTTACTCCTTCTTTCCTGCTTTCTTGACAGTGCTATTCTCTTATCTGTCCAAGGCTGTTTTTTAAGTTCTACCAGCATTGTGTTCAGAACGGAGGCATAGGCTAAAAAAGACTCACTCAATTTGATCAAAGTGCAAATGTATCTAAATCTAAATAAATAAATATATTTATATAATTTTTTAGCAAATTTTGACAAACCATTCTAGAAGTATGAAAAGAAAATGAATACCATAGATGACTTATTCGGTTGATTTCATTCGTATTCTTTTCTTCCATAGAAGAACAAAATTAGCTTTGCACATAGAAACTAAAGACTTCCCATAATGATAAATAAGCACCATCTACTCTTCATCCTCAGGGAATAAAAATAAGCACTCTCATAACATGTTAACTGGTTGTCTAAATGTAGCATCTGTTTACATTAGTAATGTAATTGTGGTGATAATCACCTCATTGATTTAGCATCTAAAAAAATAATCACTAAGGACATCACATTTGTCTTGCTTTGCTTGACAGCTTGAATAGAGAGTGTCAGATCTTCCCATTGTCTCAGAAGGAATGGAGCAGTAGCAGCAGTCACAATTGATGTCATCAATGCACCTACAAAAAAAAGTTTGCTACGCCCAATTTGCAATAAGCAAATATATTAAATAGTCAAACTTGACATTTTCCATGGTGGCACATGAGGTCCTTGTTTGCTAACATTTATCTTTGTAAATTAAAGAATAAGAACAAACTCCAAGTTTCAACATGTGGCTGAAATCAACAATAGATGACCCCACACTGAAAAGTTCACCCCTTGGTTAACCTCTTGCTTAGTTTTTATGCACTGAAATATAATGAACCTGGTTTTATAGGAAAGACAGATCACATTACAGGACATACAGACATGTCTATGATTGTGTGTATTTTTCTAGTTGGTTTTCTGAACTAAAGGGTGTAGGAAATCAACTTTCATCACATCCAAATCAAATCCATATGGATTGGAAGATTCAGATTCTCCAACTTTACAATAGCTTGCTGCTCATGTTGAATCAATTATCTTTTTTAAAGTGTTGCTATTTAATTTGCTCCTAAACAAATAAATTACATAGTATCATGATCAAGTAATAACTATTGTGAGCTGCCAAGTCAAACAGGCGAACTTCGAAATAAGAGATATCTGGATGCAAGAAGACCACATTATTTTATTAAGACTGAAAAATCATAACAAGCAATCAATGTCTTTATTTGCTATGAACTTGTCTAGCTACTGTACTTTTCCTACATTTGTAATGCTTTATCCTTTGGAGAATAAAAAAATGTTAGAAATACATACAGAATCAAAGCAAATATTGTATACTGTTAAGAACTGTAGATTTTGAGATATTGCTAAAAACTAAACTCAATAGACTTTAAGGCCCTATGATAGGTGGCAGAGAGTGGGCTAAATAATGCAAAGCACAACATAAAATGATTTAGGACACCAGTCACAGATTCTTTGATCTATCATTAATACATACAGTACATAAATATAGCAAAGCAAAACTTACAAAGTAATATACAGTAGCCACTTACTGACATAAAGAAAGACCCATATTATTAAAAAAAAACGAATTAGGTGCTTAAAGGGAACCTGTTACAGCCACAAAATCTATTAATCTACAAATATGGAGTTAATCTGCAGGTTAATAGCATTCTAAATCTGAGTGCTCGTCCACCTCATTGAAAGTTGGCTACTGGGAGGAAATGAACTATCTTTCTCCTGGAAGCCTCCGGATTTCAGTCATTGAGGTGTGCCTGGACTCAATACATAGTGAGTGGCGGCTGTAACCACACATGACCTGATATCCTTCACTTCACTGCATGAGTTATAAATGTATAGTTTTTATTACTATGTACTGTATAGTTTATTGGTACTTTTATATAGCACAGTAGCAAATATGGCAAACAGAAGCAACAAATTATATGGCATACAGCTTAATTTTTACTTTAAAAAGCTACTTGTTTAGCAGAAATGTGTTCACTAAGTGCTCATACAAATCATAAAAGGAATCATCTTTGAAGGTAAAAATGTTAGAATGGTCTACAAAATGTCAAAATATTCTTAAACAGCATAGCATCAAAAGAATCTGTACGTTTATATGACATTTACCTTTGTACCCTTTTGTAGTTGAAATGTTTCATCAAAGAGCTGGATACCACTGGAAACAAAATCAAGACCTGGCCAGCAACAGTGATTTTTCTTAAAGTTAGACTGAATTTATACACAACTCAATTGATTATTAATTTAAATGCATTATATGTGTTATGCATTTATTATTGGCATACTTTGTAAAAAATGTGAAAGAAACTTGAAAGAGTCGTTTTTTATTTTTCACTTGTTTGCATATTAAGATTGCTGATTAAAAAAGCATATGTGACAAGCTTGGAGAGGTTGGAATAAAATCCCAGATTATTTGGACAGAAGTATAAAAACAAAAAAAGTTTTTCACCTGTCTTTTAGAATGGTTTTTGGTTTATTCCTTAAAAGGCATTGGCTTACTGGAGTGAAATTAAGTTGAAAATCACTAATTAGATCAACAGACATCAAATTTTATATAGGGAAAATAATATTAATAAAGAAAGAAGTTAAATATTTAACTAAATTAGAAGAAATTATTGGATTCAAGAAAAAGCAAATTTGTGTACTGCAGAAAATATGGAACCAACAAGGAGATAATTAAAAAGGATTTTGATATTGAATTTTGACAACATACAGTGCCTACAAGTAGTATTCAACCCCCTGCAGATTTAGCAGGTTTACACATTTGGAATTAACTTGGCATTGTGACATTTGGACTGTAGATCAGCCTGGAAGTGTGAAATGCGCTGCAGCAAAAAAGAATGTTATTTCTTTGTTTATTTTTTTTTTAAATTGTGAAAAGTCTTTTCAGTGGGTCATTTATTATTCAACCCCTCAACCCACCAGAATTCTGTTTGGTTCCCCTAAAGTATTAAGAAGTAGTTCAGGCACAAAGAACAATGAGCTTCACATGTTTGGATTAATTATCTCTTTTTCCAGCCTTTTCTGACTATTTAAGACCCCCCCCCAAACTTGTGAACAGCACTCAAACATGGTCAACATGGGAAAGACAAAGGAGCATTCCAAGGCCATCAGAGACAAGATCGTGGAGGGTCACAAGGCTGGCAAGGGGTACAAAACCCTTTCCAAGGAGTTGGGCCTACCTGTCTCCACTGTTGGGAGCATCATCCGGAAGTTGAAGGCTTATGGAACTACTGTTAGCCTTCCACGGCCTGGACAGCCTTTGAAAGTTTCCTCCCGTGCCGAGGCCAGGCTTGTCCGAAGAGTCAAGGCTAACCCAAGGACAACAAGGAAGGAGCTCCGGGAAGATCTCATGGCAGTGGGGACATTGGTTTCAGTCAATACCATAAGTAATGTACTCCACCGCAATGGTCTCCGTTCCAGACGAGCCCGTAAGGTACCTTTACTTTCAAAGCGTCATGTCAAGGCTCGTCTACAGTTTGCTCATGATCACTTGGAGGACTCTGAGACTGACTGGTTCAAGGTTCTCTGGTCTGATGAGACCAAGATCGAGATCTTTGGTGCCAACCACACACGTGACGTTTGGAGACTGGATGGCACTGCATACGACCCCAAGAATACCATCCCTACAGTCAAGCATGGTGGTGGCAGCATCATGCTGTGAGGCTGTTTCTCAGCCAAGGGGCCTGGCCATCTGGTCCGCATCCTTGGGAAGATGGATAGCACGGCCTACCTGGAGATTTTGGCCAAGAACCTCTGCTCCTCCATCAAGGATCTTAAGATGGGTCGTCATTTCATCTTCCAACAAGACAACGACCCAAAGCACACAGCCAAGAAAACCAAGGCCTGGTTCAAGAGGCAAAAAATCAAGGTGTTGCAGTGCCTAGTCAGTCTCCTGACCTTAACACAATTGAAAACTTGTGGAAGGAGCTCAAGATTAAAGTCCACATGAGACACCCAAAGAACCTAGATAACTTGGAGAAGATCTGCATGGAGGAGTGGGCCAAGATAACTCCAGAGACCTGTGCCGGCCTGATCAGGTCTTAGAAAAGACGATTATTAGCTGAAATTGCAAACAAAGGTTATTCCACAAAATATTAAACCTAGGGGTTGAATAATAATTGACCCACACTTTTATGTTTAAAATTTATAAAAATTTAACTGAGCAACAAAACGTTTTGGTTTGTAAGATTTATGCATCTGTTAATAAATCCTGCTCTTGTTTGAAGTTTGAAGGCTCTAACTTATTTGCATCTTATTAAACCTGCTAAATCTGCATGGGGTTGAATACTACTTGTAGGCACTGTATGTATTGTGTGTATATGTATAATACAAAAGGGTTGAATGTAGTTGAAAATAATTGATATGCAATTCTTCAGAATTTCTTTTAGTCTTTGCCTGATGAAGAAACCTGTGTAGTCACGAAAGCTTGCAGTTTGTAACCATCTTTTCAGTTAGCCATTAAAAGGTATCAACCACTGAGGACTCTCAATTCTAAATATGGAAGAAATAAAAACATTTAGACAATTCATGGTATTTGTCTGTTTTTGTCTCCCTGTTTTACAAATCTAATTTAATAACCCTACATGCCACACCTTGTCCAAAATGTATGGTAAAACAGAAAGTGGAAGGTCAGATAAGGAAGGTCAGAGAGGCCAAGGCTAAAATCATTTATAATTGCACAAATTTAATGAAACCTCGTTAACAGATATGAGAGAGCACTAAAATGCTCATATGCTCGTTACTCAAGCAGAGTAATTCCTAATGCTCGGATGCTCATTTCGAGTAACGAACATAATGGTAGTGAATAGGAAATGAGAGCATTTTTTGATCAGATCCTTCAAGGAGGGGTAGGAGGCAGTGAAAATGTTGAAATGGATGGAAAATATGCTGAATGGAAGGAAAACAGCATGGGGAAGTCCCCTGGAAGCATCTCTGACTCACAGATCTCTGCTGAAAATAATAATGCCACAATTTTACTCCACTTTAAGGACAGACAATGCAACATTCAAAAACGACGATAAATTGAAACTAACAAAAAAAAGTTAAGAAATGTTAAGAAACATTCTTTCCTGTATTACAACTTGTATATAAGGCAACATTTAAAAAGGATTTATAAAAATAATATTATAAGAAAACCAAAATTATTTTTTTTGTAAAATTTCAGTGTAATGTGTTAAGGAAGCAAAAACTGCCAAAAAAGTGATGGAATCATGATTCAGATACACACTGTATTAGATATAAAGGAGGGCCAAACACACGTTTTGTTTAAATTGTCATAGAGTGCTACTCCTAGACTCATAAAGGCTATGCACTAAGTGCAAAGCCTGACAACAATTACAAGCAGCATCATTCATACATCATAGATGAAAACCACTTCCAGAGTGCTCTGGACCTCAGACTTGGCCAAAAGTTCACCTTCCAGCAAAACAATGACCATAAGCACACAGCTAAAATAACAAAGGAGTGGCTTTGGAACAATTCTGTAACCATTCTTGACTCGCCCAGCCAGAGCCCTGACCTAAACCGAATTGAGCATCTCTGGAGGTACCTGAAAATGGTCGTCCATCAACGTTAACCATCCAACCTGATGGAACTGGAGAGGATCTGCAAGGAAGAATGGCAGAGGATCCCCAAATCCAGGTGTGAAAAACTTGTTGCATCATTCCAAAGAAGACTCATGACTGTGCTAGCTCAATAGGGTGCTTCTACTCAATACTGAGCAAAGGGTCTGAATACTTGTGACCATGTGATATTTCAGTTTTTCTTTTTAAATAAATTTACTAAAATTTCGAAATTTTTTGTTCAGTCAAGATGGGGTGCAGAGTATACATTAATGAGAAAAAAATTAACTTTACAAAGAGTAAAAGAGGTAAAGGGATCCGAATACTTTCTGTACCCACTGTATACCCAAGGGTAGTGTCCAACACAGAAAAGCTAACACAATCCATGATGGAGAGCTCCAGGAGATCAACTGAACTAATTAACCCTAACGATGCCAGAGCAAAGAAAACCTGCTACATTTTGTATGATGGTGAAGCAGTTCTAACCAGTGCAGGAATTCTAGTAACAAGACACTGCAATCTCCTGGCCCTTTTCTGTCATGGTATCCCCCTGTGTCAGTTACATCCAGCAACAGTGCTCGTCATATGACCATTGTGTGCACTGTTTTGTTATAGCAACAGGGCATAAAGGCCTCAATTAATTAATACTTATGTTTCCTAAGCTAATTTTAATGAAGGGTGTGCAAGATTAAGATGCGACAAATTTATTAAGACCAACTAGCCACGTAATGAATTAGGTGCATCTTCTCAGTGGCACGCACCTTTGTGCACCTTGTCAGAAATGTTACTCAAGTCAAGATTGTTACTTTTAATGAATTAGATGGGTCTTACCATGCCCCATATCGCCTTGGCTTTTTCCCAGCCATTTTGACTGAACTGCACAAAATGCCAAAGTTAAAACATTTTTCCTCAACTTTGTGTTGCACAAAAATTTTACATAATTTGAAGGTATTTTATACTAACATTTTGAAGCAAACATCATGAAGAATTGGGGCCAAATTGTTCATCTGCTCAGCATCTGTAGCATTCCCACTAATGCTATTGAGGTTATGCCCATGGGAATTCATGGTCACCATCTCTGCCACCTTTGCAAAACTATAAAGTCCTGCCACAGGCAAGACAGAATAGGATGCCTGATGGTGTTAAGCTGACCATCATGATATACTGTGATAAATGTAAGCAATGTATTATATGAGCTAAAAAGCAATTGTATGGTCAAGTTCACTAGAGGGAATAAGAAATGTTGATAATTGAAAGTTAAACATCTTTAAAAATCATGATAATATAACATGCAAAATCAAGTTAATATATAAATTATACTGTCTAGGACACCACAAATATCCCCAAAACATTAAAAGGGCCACCTGTCCTATATTCAAGTATCACCTGCTATGCAATCACTGCCGCTCTCTAATATTATCTGTCTGTGTTTTAACTCTACTCTCCTACTTTGGAATTGAGCAATTCCTTTCCCCTTTCGAATAACTCATGACTTAACTGTCTCTCTACGTTTCATTGCGCCTGTTAGACGTAAATTAGTGAAATCACCAATCTACAGGTGCGTATTCTTTTCTTAAATAAGTAGACTGGCCACAGATTGGTGATACTTACACTTTATAGTTTAAAGAACTATAAACAGTTTTTATTCCTCTAGGTCAGTGTCAACCTCTTGGACAGAAACAGGCAATACAACCTTATTTATTTATTATGCTCACTTATATAGCACCATTATACTCCACGGCACTTTATAGATATTGCCATAACTGTCCCCATTGGAGCTCACAATCTAAGTTCCCTATTAGTATGTCTTTGGAGTGTGAGAGAAAAATGGAGTACTTGGAAGAAACCCATGCAAACATGGGGAGAACATACAAACTCCTTAGAATAAATTGGTAAAGCAGCTGGATTTTAGCTCACATCACAAATTTCATAAGCACTAATACTTTTGACATTATAAGAAAGAGCCTTTCTCACCCAAGTATTATTTCTATTTAAATACTTCAGGAATGTTCTCATGGTTGAGTAAATAAAAGAGAATTTACTTGCAATTTTTTTTGTTTAATCTGAATTTTATTCTCTATCGTCATATTATTTTAAGTTCCCCTCATTATGACTCATGATGAAAGTATGTAATGTACTACAGTATAATATTTTGATAGTGATGGGCGAACCCGAACTATAAAGTTCGGGACCTTACTGAACCCATAGTGTTCAGTCACATGGTCCCTAACACGGGTTTCCATGGGAGACCCGTGTTACAGTTCGGGTCCAGTTCAGGCTGTAAAAAAAAGCAGAAAATTAATAATTAACATTATAAGTATACCTACCTGTCCAGAGATGCGTACTCCCATTCCACTGTCTCTCGGCCACATCTGCTTCTGGGGCCGCTCATTACCTTCTGCCGGTATTCACTGCACTCGGTTGTCTTCAGATTTTTCCGGCAGTGTTCCTGCGGTGATGTCACCTCACAAACACTGCCAGGAAAAAGCCAAAGACTGCGGAGTGCAGTGAATACTGCTGGCAGTTAATGAACAGCCCCAGAAGCAGATGTGGCCGGGAACAGAGAGACAGGAGGACGCATCGCTGGACAGGTAGGTATAGTTATAATGTTTATTATTAATTTTCTGCTTTTTTTTACAGCTCCCCCTCCCTGTCCCATATATGTAAAGTCTGAGTTCGGAGTTCGGACGCAAATTCATGTCATCTCCATCCCCGAACTAGAATTTTACAAAAAACTCTAGTGAACCCACCGATCCCAAACATCGGGGGTTCACCCATCACTATATTTTGACTATATGAAAAAAAAAGTTTACTTGCATGCAGAATTCTTGTTTGGAGCCCTAAAGAATATATAATGCTTCCACAAACGTCACATCTTAAAGTAATTCTAATTACTCATCAGTAAATGTCAGTAGTGATATGCCAATTGAACACACTTTCACTCATGTTGGTCTGTCTTATATCAAGAAATGTGTTGAGAAGTGATTTTAAACTATTTACAGAAGATATATAACACACGTATTACAAAAAGAATCAAAATGGTAATACAGTATATACAGTATATACCATAATATATTCACTGATATTACGTTGTTCATCATCAGCCTTATATCCATTAAGGAAAGCTCCGCAAAGGGGGTCAGAAAATATAATTTCAGCATTACAGCAGTGGATAATTAAAAGTTTTCATAAAACAAAAGGATGAATGGAAATTTTTATGATATTTTTTCTCTGTATCTCAAACATACTCTTTGCCTTCATCAAGAAGATGTTGTTTAAGGTCTAGACGTTACATTCCCCACCAAGGTTTGGATATTTTCCTCAGAGAGGGCTTACAGTCAACACATGGCATATGAAAACCACTAAAAATGCCCCTTTACATTGACCTTTGCTCAATTAAATGTCACTATGAAGTGTTGCCTTTTCTTATAGCTTTTCTTCATTTGCGTTGACCCATAGTACGAGACAACTGTACACACAAATGAACTGACTCTTTCAACAATGATGTCCCAAGATGATTTCCAAGTAACATCCAGGCTTATAGCATTGTTTTCTTTATATGTCTTTTTCTGAACAAGCTATGGCATGGTTATCTCCTTTAGGCTATATGCACACGTAGCAAATTTGACTGTGGAATTTTCTGTGCAGATTCTGCATTTCTTGGCAGAAAACGCAGGTCAGAATCTGCGCCTTTTTTTGGTATGTGCACACATTGCAGATTTTTGTGCAGATTTCTTCCTTTTTTTACCCCTGCAGATTTCTATTATGGAATGGGTGCAGAAACGCAGCAGATCTGCAAAAAGAATTGACATGGTCCTTTTTTGAATCTGCTGCATTTTCCGTGCAGATTTTTCCACACCATTAGCACAGCATTTTTTTGACATTAATTTATATTGTACTGTCACTTGTGGATCTGCAGCATTTCTGCGCTGAAAAAAACCCTGCAGATCTGCAGGAAATCTCCAATGTGTGCACATACCTTTATATTGTTTTTCTAAAGTCAATAGTGCATTCTAACTTTTTCTAATTTGCTTGTATGGTTCTAATTCCGACAAACACCCTTATAGACATCTAAATCATAATGTTGACTGCAGTTCAGCTCCCATCCACTTCAATGGGAGCCGGGCTGTAGTACTCAAGAAAGGCCAATGCAGAGTACAGGATAGATGGTGTCCAGGCTCTGCATGCTGTTTATTTTCAGTCACAGTGGAGCTTGTTAACAACCTAACTATAGTACTCTAAAAATGAAGTCCAGGAAAAAACCTTTAGCACATTATTCAAACAATGTTAATTCATATTAAAAAAAATCCTAAAATAGCAAATGGTCTCACTAGTCAGCCAGCCCTTCTTTATCAGGTCTTTACTAATTACTTTTATTATGTCTAAAAACTAAAAAGTAATTACTTTTGGATGTGTGCTTTGGGTCATTGTCTTGCTGGAGGACCCATGATGTTTGACTCAAACCAAGATTTCTTACACTGGGTAGGACATTTCGCTTTAAAGGGAACCTGTCACCCCATTTTTTCCGTATCAGATAAAAATACTGTTAAATAGGGCCTGAGCTGTGCATTACAATAGTGTATTTTGTGGACCCCGATTCCCCACCTATGCTGCCAAAATACGTTACCAAAGTAGCCGTTTTCGCCTGTCAATCAGGCTGGTCTGGTCAAAAGGGCGTGGTGTCTTCCCCCAGATTTTGCTTAGTTTTCCGTTGGTGGCGTAGTGGTTTGCGCATGCCCAAGGTCCCGAATCCACTGCACAGGGGAGTTAAAACAGCGCGATGTGCGTTATTTCCCTGTTGATCGGTGGGGGCGGCCATCTTCCTTTGGCCGCGCGTGCGCAGATGGAGCGCTCTGCTGCCCGCGGCTTCAGGAAAATGGCCGCGGGATGCCACGCGTGCGCAGATGGAGATCGTGGCGGCCATTTTCCTGAAGCAGAATTTGCATCTCGGCTTCAGGAAAATGGCCGCCGCAATCTCCATCTGCGCACGCGCGGCATCCTGCGGCCATTTTCCTGAAGCCGCGGCCAGCAGAGCGCCGCTTCTGCGCACGTGCGGCCAAAGGAAGATGGCCGCCCCCACCGATCACCAATGAAATAGCACACATCGCGCTCTTTTCACTCCCCTGTGCAGTGGATTCGGGACCTTGGACATGCACACACCACTACGCCACCAACGGAAAACTAAGCAAGATCTGGGGGAAGACACCACGCCCTTTTGACCAGACCAGCCTGATTGACAGGCAAAAACGGCTACTTTGGTAACGTATTTCGGCAGCATAGGTGGGGATCGGGGTCCACAAAATACACTATTGTAATGCACAGCTCAGGCCCTATTTAACAGTATTTTTATCTCATAAAAAAATGGGGTGACAGGTGCCCTTTAAAGTTTCTTGCTAATTCTCTGATTTCATTATTCCTGTGATACAGCCAAGGCCTCCAGTAACAGATGCAGCAAATCAACCCCACAATATTATGGGTCCTCCACCATGCTTTACTGCTGGTAGGGTGTCCATTTCCTTATAAAGTTCATTGTGGCATCTGTAAACAAACTGCTGCTTTGCATTGCCAAAAAGCTCTATTTTTGTTTCATCTATCCATAGGACATTTTAACGGAAGGATTGTGGTTTGCCAAGGTACTCTTTGGCAAAGATCAGTCATTCCTTTTTATGTCTTTTCTTCAGAAATGTTTTTTTTCTTGGCCTTCACCCATAAATCTCTGCTTGATTTAGTGTGTGGCGTATGGTTCTTGTTGAAACCATAACCCAAGACAGTTCCAGGGTGGCCTTCAAGTATTTGGATGTTTGACGTGGTGCTTCTTTCACCATTCGCACCCACCTTCGAAGACATCTCTTGTCAATTTTCCTCTTTCTCCCATGTCCAGGGAGGTTCTTGATGGTTTCATGCTTCGCAAACGTCTTTATAAACATTGCTCACTGTTAAAACTGGGATACCTGCAGCCATTTTCCCGTAGTCCACCACATTAGAAAGTATGGATGGTGCCAGGCTCTGGACTTTCACAAAATGTCAGAGACCCCGCACCACTGA
The DNA here is from genome assembly GCF_051348905.1 of Ranitomeya variabilis. Taxonomy (NCBI): domain Eukaryota; kingdom Metazoa; phylum Chordata; class Amphibia; order Anura; family Dendrobatidae; genus Ranitomeya; species Ranitomeya variabilis. Next base: position 265,134,465 of record NC_135237.1, on the reverse strand, counting down.
ACACCTTGTTATACCTTCTGGGGCCCACAGCCTTGGTCCATTTCCTGCCTCCACTGAACCCCCTGACCTATCAGCCTGGAGTCCGCAGCATCTCCTGCCTCCAACAGCAGCCACCCTGCCACCTGGGACCCCGCTGGTAAGCTACTGCAAAAACGTATTATAACATGCACCATTTTTAAAAAAAAACATTTTTTCCTCCACAAAATTTGGGGTGGGTCTTATATACCGGTGTGTCTTATAATCCGCAAAGTAAGGTAAGTAAACTATTTCATTTTAAAACATTTTAGAAAATGATATGCTTTTAATTATATTTCATTATTCTTATGCAATATATAGGGTATTATCCTGCATCAGTTCTATTAAGATGATAATAAAAATAATAATACGCCCCCGGAAGAAGCCAGCATTGAAACGCGTGTCGGGGTTGGGAGTCGACACTTATACCTCCAGGTAACTATATTACATATACCCTATTTTCTGACTGCAGCTTGTTTCCCCCTTCACTGCTAAGTTTATTTCTGTTCAGTACCACTTGGGGATTGTTCTGTGTCATATGGGTTCTACTAATTGTATAGTTATAGCACTGATGCTTATTGGCTGTTATACCTGACTATATTCAGATATTAATACTGATTTACTGTTAATTCCTTTAAGGGATTTTGTGGCATCTATCATGGAGAGACATTTCTGCTTTTTTATTTCCCCTTGATGATATTGTTTTAATCTATTGTTAATAAAAATTGGATATTTTATATACTCTGGATCTCTTCATATTTCTGGTGATGATAGTCAGAGAATGGTGGTTACAATATTGATGTGAAGTGCCAGGTTCACATGTATTTTGATCATTTTTTGCAAATCTATTTGTAATATTTGTTGCCTCAAATTGTCATATTGTTTGGTTCATTTGCCTTCTTAAAGTCCAATAGCTTACAGGGAACCTGTCATCATGACAATGAAGTCTAATCTGCAGGAAGCATTTACTAGAGCCAGGGAAGCTGCGCAGATGAGCATATTGATATATGGGGGGCTGCTACAGCTTTCTTGGTATAAGCATTCATGCAGAGTGAGCAGGCAATCACTGATAGGACTGCCCCCTGGACAGAAAATCCCAGAAAGGCCAGAGGATTAAATTATGAGAATACAGGTTATACTGAATCTTTTCTCACAAAACTATATATATTAATCTGCTCAGCTCTCCCTTCTCTATAACATGATGTTTGCAGATTGGTCTCTATTTTCATAGTGACAGGTTCTCTTTAAAGGGGTCGTTGGGGACTTAGAATATGTCCACCGATATAACATTGGTCTGACACCCAGCTCTCCACCGATCAACAGTTCTTTTCTGGCTCTATACTTGGTTTAGTGGCCACTGCCAAGTACTGCAATTCATATTCCTTTCACTTGAATAGGAGCTGATCTGCAGAACCCAGCAGCAGTTGCTAAATAAGCAACGGTAACAACTGCTAAGTGAATTTGTGAAGTGTTAGACCTTTAGTGAAAATAACATATAGAACCTTAAAACCTACTGTTTATCAGATTACCACGAAAACTATTGTGTTAAGGTACCTTCACACGAAACGACGCTGCAGCGATAGCGACAACGATGCCGATCGCTGCAGCGTCGCTGTTTGATCGCTGGAGAGCTGTCACACAGACAGCTCTCCAGCGACCAACTATGCCGAGGTCCCCGGGTAACCAGGGTAAACATCAGGTTACTAAGCGCAGGGCCGCGCTTAGTAACCCGATGTTTACCCTGGTTACCAGAGTAAAATGTAAAAAAAACAAACAGTACATACTTACATTCGCGTCCCCCGGCGTCCGCTTCCTGCACTGACTGACTGACTGAGCGCCGGCAGTAGCAGGGCACAGCGGTGACGTCACCGCTGTGCTGTGCTTTCACTTTCACTTTGCGGCGCTCAGTCAGTGCCCGATGTTTATCCTGGTTACCAGTGTAAAATATCGCTGGTATCGTTGCTTTTGCTGTCAAACACAACGATACACGGCGATCGGACGACCAAATAAAGTTCTGAACTTTATTCAGCGACCAGCGATATCACAGCAGGATCCTGATCGCTGCTGCGTGTCAAACTAAACGATATCGCTAGCCAGGACGCTGCAACGTCACGGATCGCTAGCGATATCGTTACAAAGTCGTTTCGTGTGAAGGTACCTTTACACAACAAAAAACAGGCATTGATTAAAGACTAGTAGGAGGATGAGCATGGGCCCTATACTGTGATCATGATAAAGCCTTGGAGGCCCCACAGTCTCTAGATGTTCCTACAAATGGCCAAACAATTCCTTTAAAAGGAATTTGGCATGTCAAAAATGCTATTAATCTGCAGATATGGGGTTAATCTGCAGTTTAATAGCATTCTAAAACGACGCAGTTGCCGCACTGAAGGCCCGCTGCTGGGATATTAACCTTATTTTCCAGCAGTCCATGACTTTCAGTCATGCAGACACAGCTGGTCACAGCGTCAGCCATAGCTTGGTACATAGCAAGTGGCAGCTGTAACCACACCCTGCACAAACTGACAGCAGTGCATCAGGGCAGAACTGGCTGTCAGTCACTGCTGGAATGAGGATACAGACGCCACTCGCTATGTATTGAGCGGTGACTGGAGCCATCCCTCTATGACTGAAAGTCAAAGGCTGCCAGGAGAAATAATGCTAATTTCCTCCTGGGCTTCCAGTGCCACAGTCGCATGGCTTTAGATAGTAATTAAACTGCAGATTAATAGCATTTTTTACATGGCATGGTTTCTTTTAATGGACTGTACAACATTTCAGAAACTTAACTTACTAATACACAAAAGTGAATATATTCTTATATGTGTGATAAAAATTAGAGATAATTCAGTACTGCCTGGAGCATGAGAAATATCCATCCCAAAGAGCTGAATTAGTTTGTAGTTCACAACAAAAGAATACAAAGTACACATTTCACACCATATAATTTCCTTTACCATAAACAAAATGGCAGCAACTGCACCTAAAGTTGGATCAATACTCAGACCATTATCTTAGCAAAAGAAGCAGCAAATCACATTTACGTGGAATGTCAGACTCATTATTATAAGCAGATGGCAGTCCTTGCTCTACAATGCAACCAAGAAAATACGGACATCATTTCAAATTAAAATCTATAATGCTAATACACATCTCAAAGTCTTTGTGCAGGCCGGAGTCCATTAATCTTCTGAATGTTCTCAGTGTATGTGCTAGTCTTAATGTTGTTTTCACTTGAGTGGATCTAAAAGAAAAGCTTTTAACTGTAAATGGTTAACATTTATTCCGTCAGATTGATAAAAAGCTAATATGCAATTTTCTATAAAACTCTGCTTGCAAATAGGATTTAATTAGTTAGTTTAATCACTGCAAGGATTATGCAGAGCTGATAAGGATATTTTAATAAAGGAGTTACATTATAGAACCATTCTATGCTGGAGCTTACAATAGGAAAAATAATAATACATCCATATTAATATTGTATATAAGAGCTATTAAAACATATTAATAAAGCTTTAACAATGATAGCATTACATATTAATAGCCTCTGTGTCTGTACTGCTACATACTTAGGCAGTTTAACTGGTTCATGCAGCTTTACATGAACACCCGAGCCTTACACTATGGCTGGTCCAAATAACTAAAGCAATTGTTACCATCCACCTCTCGTGTCTCCCCTTTTCCTCATAGTTTGTAAGCTTGCGAGCAGGGCCCTCATTCCTACTGGTATCTGTTTTGAACTGTGATTTCTGTTATGTTGTAATGTCTATTGTCTGTACAAGTCCCCTCTATAAGTTGTAAAGCGCTGCGGAATATGTTGGCGCTATATAAATAAAAATTATTATTATTATTATTATTATTATATTGAGCATACAAGTATTTGCTGACCTAATATTGTAGTAATGCCATCAGAACTGAAAAATATATAACACAGGTCATTACTAACTCAAAGGCCACTTCTAAATGTTACAAGTAAAGTTCAACCATATTGGCCATCTAAAAGGGGAACAAGCCAAACAAAAATACGCCCTAGTTACATGGTGTAATAGTATTTTATTACTGGCATAAAGTCACGTCCCCACCAGGATCTCCTTCTGTGCCGTCCGCTTCATATTCATTCTGTGGGCAGCACTGGTGATAGAAGAGACATTGGAACCAGAAGTTCTGGACAGCACAGGCTCTGTCCAGTGGCTTAGATTTTAGTGGCTGGGACCTGTAGTGCCATTCAGTCTGGGAGTATGGGTGTGTGTGCTCTCCAGCTAGAGTTATTAGCTTCCTGCTCCAGCTAATTGGAGAGCATCACACCTTACATTATTTTCCAGCTTACTGCTGGAAGCTGCCAGATACAGTCTTGTGCTTCTCTGGTTCAGTCCTGTCTGTAAGCTCCTTGGTGCTATCATTGCTCCTTGTTCTGACGTTGCCTTGAATTTTCTGACTAGTCTTACAGATCTTGATTTGGTCCTTTTTGCCACTATTCGGCTTTGAACTTGCTTTTGGATGAGTTCTGCCTCTGATCCACAGCTCCAGATGGCAGACCTTTCACAGGTAGTATTTACTAGACCTAGTTGTATGTTCGGATCATCCGGAGCATCATGCAGAAAACCTAAAAGTCAGCAGAATACATAACTTTAGCTGAGTGTTTAGAACATTATATATATATATATATATATATATATATATATATATATATATATATATATATATATATATATATACATACATAATGCAAAGGTGTTGTCTAGTATTAGTGAGGCACCTGTCCAAGGCTTGGATCTGGTATTGCACTCACTCATTGAAACAAATTGGTCTACTTAACAAATATATCCTTAACAAATATATCATTGTTTTTAGAAGAAAGCAATCCTGTGTTTATAATCTTAGAAAACAAAACTCCTTAAAAAATCCTGCACTGTTGTAATAAAGACCTTAATTTGTATCTATTTCAACAGTAAACTAGAAAGAGCAAAGACATCTTTTGTAACATTCTAATTTTGCATAATCGAGGAGTGTGCCAAAATGTTGTACTTTCCACAAAATTTTTGACACACAGCCCTTAATAAACTCACTTTAAAAAAATTAGGTTTTCTTTTTAGAAATTAATATATTTTTGGGAATGATCACTTACTACCTATAAAAACCTTAGCTCACACATAGACATAATGTGATATTTAATCTTAGTCATCATAAGAAGAAGGCCCTGGATATGTCTATTGGATGCAAGTTGTATGAATCAGTGTGAATTAGGCTACTTTCACACTTCCGTCGGTACGTTGCTGTCGCAAACCGTCGGCCCAACGTTCCGACGGACGTTGTGCTAAATTTAGCACAACGTGGGCAGCGGATGCAGTCTTACGACGCATCTGCTGCCCAGTGTGATGAGCAGGGAGGAGGGGGCAGAGTTCATGCGCATGCGCAGTCAGAAAAAGCGGAACCGACGGACAAAAAACGTTACATTGACCATTTTTTTGTGCGTCGCGGCCATCAAAACATGACGCATCCGTCGCACGATGGATGCGACTTGTGGCCATACGTCGCAATGTGTTGCTAATGCAAGTCTATGGAGAAAAAACGCATCCTGCGGGCAACTTTGCAGGATGCGTTTTTTCTCCAAAATGACGCATTGCAACGTACGTCACATGACACAAGTGTGAAAGTAGCCTTAGATAATAAATGTGTGTTCACTGGGGGCCAAATGTTAAGAACATTACCAATCATTGCAATGGAGGGGGTTCCAGTGGACAGGCGATGAATGTATTTTCTGGGAAAACTCATTTAGGTATCCAAGCTTCCACATTCTTTCAGCCCCATTGTGATTTAAAACTGCTTTAATGCTGATGAAAAAAAAATAAGACTTTAAATGTCCCGTAATAAACAACTATTTACATTGTTTTGTTATTTGATTCTTAAAAATATCAATTTATTTGTTGCTTTCTATTTTCAAACCTGGCATATCAATATTGCCTTCTCTATTGGTAAACAGTTACCACTTGCTGCTGCTATTTAAGCCTTAATGCTAAGCCCATCTGATTCTTGTAAGCATCCGAGTCATTAGGAATTTGATCTTAGTGAAGAAAATGCACTGATCTTTAATGCAACTTATTCATAATGCAAAAGGAGCTGGAAGATAGAATAGCCATGGTACTGAAAACCCATGTAAAATGTAAGAGTGAAATCTAAGAGTTTGTGAAGCTTTACATCAAATGTTAGGGACCATATGCTTAGCAGACAGGATGTTATGTGCCTTTATCACTCAATGACACACTTTACATAGAGACACTAAGGTCAACAGACAAAATAAGGGTTTTCAAATGTCTGTGGATGATTTTTTTCTATCTATCTATCTATCTATCTATCTATCTATCTATCTATCTATCCCATATCTATCTATCTATCTATCTATCTATCTATCTATCTATCTATCTATCAATCCATCTAGCCAATATCTATCTATCTATCTATCCCATATCTATCTATCTATCTATCTATCTATCTATCTATCTATCTATCTATCTATATTCAAAAAAAGCAGGCAGCACTCCGTTTTCAGAAAAATATGCAGGATTTTAATGAACCCACATGTCTCAGCGACGTTTCGGCTCAACTGAGCATTTCTCAAACTGAGAAACTGTTGACCGAAACGTCGCTGAGACATGTGGGTTCATTAAAATCCTGCATATTTTTCTGAAAACGGAGTGCTGCCTGCTTTTTTTGAATATTGATTGGAGACGACCGGTGGACGGGTGGTCTATGGGCATTGCACCCGAAGCTAAGTATAAGGAGTTGTGCTGTTCCATTTTTTTGGGTATTATCTATCTATCTATCTATCTATCTATCTATCTATCTATCTATCTATCTATCTATCTATCTATCTATCTATCTATCATCTATCTATCTAATATCTATCTATCTATCTATCCCATATCTATCTATCTATCTATCTATCTATCTATCTATCTATCTAATGATCATCTATCTAATATCTATCTATCCCATATCTATCTATCTATCTATCTATCTATCTATCTATCTATCTATCTATCTATCTATCTGTCTGTCTGTCTGTCTGTCTATCTATCTATCTATCTATCATCTTTCATGCATATAAACAGTCATATTTAGCTATAATTAGATTTAAATAGAAAATGTATTAATATAGTATTTGCCATAGTTTTTCTAAGAAGACTATGCCATGTAACATTTAAAAATGTTTTTTATGCCTGGCTGGAACTGGTCGAATAATAGAACATTTTGAACATTTTCTCTATTATTCCATGAAAAGAGCAAAATACGCAGTTCTTTACACCTCATGGTCTTCTGTTCAGTTTGTTTTGCTGACTGAACAGTTAGAAAGATATCTACTTAACACTGTCAAAAGGTGTTGTAAATAGGAGGAAAGCTATTGAGAAGCTTGAAGCAGACCATTCCACATGACCTCTTTCTAACCTTTCCCACTCAAGGTCATATCTTGGCTGCATCAAAACAGAGGGACCTGACAGAATTGTATAGAAGGGAACTATAAACTCAACCTACCATTTGCCACTAACGCTTTACAGCCTACAAAAGGTCTCCTTTTACTCTCAAAGACAAGATTTTTTTCTGAAGTATTCCCACCAGAAAAAGTAAAACCTTCTGCCTTTGTGCATTATTCATTTTGTATTCATGAGAGTAGGCAAAGTAAAAACACTGCCATAAACAGGGCTCTCTCTTTGCAATAGTGTTTGAATAAAGAGATGTCTATTAACAGTGAATTTCAGACTACATCCTCCTCAGGAATTCAGTTCAACCACTTACATTTCCTGAGCAATTGATACAGCAACTAAGAAATTGGGGAAAAATGGTAAAAGTGATATTTCATCCCCATGGAATAGTTCACACTTCTAATTTGTAAATGAAACATTCCCTGAATATAAATTTGCTATACCATACTACCTATGACTGCATTAATAAAACATCTATATGCCACTAGACTACATTGTAGAGTTGTAGTTTTGATCGTAGTTTTGAGTTTGTAGTTTTGATTTTTAATTATTGCTTAAGATAGTTGAAAGAAAAAAAAGAACGGAAAACCAGGCAATGACTGTTAGGTGTCGAGTTCCCACCGCTGCACAGGGGAAATCTCAAACTACCTCCGCTGCGGTCTCTCATTCTCCTCCAGCTACAGTGGAGCCTGCTTAGCAAAGACATGATTCCCAGCGCCTTGCTAAGGCAGATACTGTGCGTTTGGTTACTGCTGTCCTTCCAGGCTCAGTCATTGTAACCAGTACTGATCAGCAGTGAGCAGGCGCTCCTGGGACTAAGTCCTGCTTTTCTTCTTCTGAGCATGCCCAAGGGACGACCTCTCATTGGAGGTCGGGGGTCACATGCTCAGGTCTTGTGGCAACTCCTATTGGACCACTAGGAAAGTCCCGGAGAGCTACAGCTATAAAAGGTTCACATGGCCGGAAGGCCATGCGCTAGTATAAACCTGTTATCATGTGTGTGGATGTATGCCTGTATCTGGTAAATGCTCCTACATCATACCCCTTCCTAGTGCTGTTAACTACTCGTGAATGATGGAGCTACCTAGCGCCTGGTAGTGCTATCCTAAACACAATAGCATGATCCTTACTGCGTCAAACCAGCAGTGACCGCCAGTGTGGCACTGTGCTTTCCCAGCCCTAGTTAAGGTGGTTAGTGGTGTCCACCAGAGCGGCGCTGCACGCACTCTGTGTGGTAATCTTTTATTAGTCCTTACAACCGGTCAGTGTAGGGTGGGAACTCCTGCTTGATCTCAGCATCTGACTCAAGGCGTCCTCAGGCGCAGGCTCAAAAGCCTCCGAGGGTCAGAGCGAGATCAATCACCAGCATAGTGGGGGTGAATTTCTGGGATCCCACTAGCGTCCATCTGCTGTACCCTGTGACTACTAACAGGACACAGCATTTCCTTTGTTTCCCTGCGAGTTTGTGAAGCAACAGAGTTCACATCAGTTCATACCGGGTGACGGAACCTGTGTTTATTCTGGCGGCCATATATTGCCGCCATTACCTAGCAGCATGTTCCATCTCTGCATGGTGGACCCCGGGCTGCGAATGCACCTTATTACTATCTTTATATTTATTTGCTGCGTTCCGCCAGCCCTAACAATGACTGCCCGCCAATTTGCTGAAACATACTGTATACAGCCAGCAAAAGTTTATTTAAAAAACACAAACCTGTCCAGACACTCCACTGCATGCTGCCCACTGTCTGGTGCTCAGAACCACCTCTTTCTTTTTTCAATCATTGCAAGCCTAATCTTCTAGCCTGTTCACTCTAGGCTGGAACCAAGCCTCAAAAGTCAATGCACGGTGCACATCATGATGTCATGGACTGGTCACAGCCGGAAGTCATGGCCCATAATGAACACACTGAATAGTCACCAACAGAAATGAGAGGACCTGGCAATGGACAGTGCTGCTCCCTTCACGCTGTGTAGTTCCCAGGGCCTCTTTTCTCTGCTATCGTAGCTTCGGCCACTTCACCCTCACTCAGGAATTCAAGCCAGCAAATCTAGACAGCAATGGAGGAAAAAAAAAGGAGGCTCCGAGAAATAGATGGAGGACAGAGGAAGGGTTGAACAGGTGAGCTGTGAGGTGAGTATGATTTTTTTATATTTAACTAATGTTTATTATGCTCTGGGTTCTTGAGAGACCATGACAACATTAGCATCTATCTATTAGACGTTCGAGATCTCAGATATTGAGGGACAAACTTGTGAGAAGTCACTTTGTGACTCCTACATCCTGCATGTAGAGCTTTAAACTCCTTACTCCTTGCTATGCTGTGAGCATTCTTTGATATGGCCTTATGCGCTTCCTTACGTTAGGAGCAACATTATGGTGTAAAGCCATTGTAATAATGTAACAAAGTAACATAGTAACATAGTTAGCAAGGCCAAAAAAAGACATTTGTCCATCCAGTTCAGCCTATATTCAGTCAGAATAAATCCCCAGATCTACGTCCTTCTAAAGTACCTAATAACTGTAAGATACAATATTGTTATGCTCCAGGAAGACATCCAGGCCTCTCTTGAACCCCTCGACCGAGTTCACCATCACCACCTTCTCAGGCAAGGAATTCCAGATTCTCACTGCCCTAACAGTAAAGAACCCTCTTCTATATTGGTGGCAAAACCTTCTCTCCTCCAGACGCAGAGAATGCCCCCTTGTGACCATCACATTCCTTGGTATCAACAGATCCTCAGAGAGATATTTGTATTGTCCCCTTATATACTTATACATGGTTATTTGATCACCCCTCAGTCGTCTTTTTTCTATACTAAATAATCCTAATTTTGCTAATCTCTCTGGGTATTGTAGTTCCTCCATCCCCTTTATTAATTTTGTTGACATCCTTTTACTTGCTCTAGTTTCCTTATATGCTTCCTGAGCACTGGTGCTCAAAACTGTACACAGTACTCCATTGCGGTCTAATCAGGGATTTGTACAGAGGCAGTATAATGCTCTCAACATGTGTATCCAGATCTCTTTTAATGCACCCCATGATCCTGTTTGCCTTAGCAGCCGCTGCATGGCATTGGCTGCTCCAGGTAAGTTTATCACTAACTAGGATCCCCAAGTCCTTCTCCATGTCAGATTTACCCAATGGTTTCCCATTCAGTGTGTAATGGTGATATTGATTCCTTCTTCCCATTTGTATAACCTTACATCTATCATTGTTAAGCCGCATCTGCCACCACTCAGCCCAAGTTTCTAACTTATCCAGATCAATCTGTAGCAGAATACTATCTTCTCTTGTATTGACTGCTTTTCATAGTTTTGTATCATCTGTAAATATCGATATTTTACTGTGTAAACCTTCTACTAGATCATTAATAAATATGTTGAAGAGAATAGGTCCCAACACCGACCCCTGCGGTACCCCACTTGTCACAGCAACCCAGTTAGAGAATATACCATTGATAACAAACCCCTGATTTCTATCACTAAGCCAATTACATCGATTAAGGAATTTGCTCTTCAGACCTTCTGGAGTCATCACAACACAGAACCAGACCCATTCAGGGAACCATAAAACATTAAGACTTCCTAACCTATGAACTGTTCCAATATCTATGTCTATCCCTTTCACATAATGATAATTCTGCTTCACGTCATTTTTCTTATCTATTGCGTTCTTTCTCTCTGTGCTGTGTTGTGTATAAGTATGCGATTCTTCAGAATTTGAATTGGTCTTTGCCTGATGAAGGGACTTGCGTAGTCTCGAAAGCTTGCAATTTGTTACCATCTTTTCAGTTAGCCATTAAAATGTATCAACCACTGAGGACTGTCACGTCTAAATATTTTTCTATCACTAAGCCAGTTACTTAACCATTTACACACATTTTCCCCCAGACCCAGCATTCTCATTTTGTGTACCAACCTCTTGTGTTGCACGGTATCAAATGCTTTGGAAAAATTAAGATATACCACGTCCAAAGATTCATCTTGGTCCAGTGTATAGCTTACCTCTTCATAAATACTGATTAGATTGGTTTGACAGGAGCGATTCCTCATAAACCCATGCTGATATGGAGTTAAACACTTATTCTCATTGAGATAATCCAGAACAGCATCCATCAGAAACCCTTCAAATATTTTATCAGCAAGGTTAGAGGTTAGACTTACTGGCCTATAATTTCCAGGTTCACTTTTAGAGCCCTTTTTGAATATTGGCACCACATTTGCTATGCGCCAGTCCTGTGGAACAAACCCCATCGCTATAGAGACCCTAAATATAAGAAATAATAGTTTGTCTATTACATTACTTAGTTCTCTTAGTACTCGTGGGTGTATGTCATCAGGACACGGAGATTTATCTATTTTAATCTTATTTAGCCAGTTTCGCCCCTCTTCTTGGGTTAGATTGGTGACCTTTAATATAGGGTTTTCACCTAGCATTTTATTTTCCACCGTGAATACCATGGAGAAGGTATTTAATATATTAGCTTTTTCCTCATCATCTACAACCATTCTTTCCTCACAATTTTTTAAGGGGCCTACATTTTCACTTATGATTCTTTTACTATTGATTTAGTTGAAGAACAGTTTGGGATTATGGTAGTTTTACTCTCCTCAGCAATGTGCTTCTCTGTTTCCTTTTTGGCAGCTTTAATTAGTTTTTTAGATAAAGGATTTTTCTCCCTATAGTTTTTTTAGAGCTTCAACAGTTTAAATGCTTTCGTTTTACTGTTAATTGCCCATCTTACTTCTTTGTTTAGCCACATTGGATTTTTCCTATTTCTTGTCTTTTTATTTCCACAAAATATAAACCGCTTACAGTGCCTATTTAGGATGTTCTCAAACATTTCCCATTTATTATCTGCATTTTTATTTCTGAGGTCATTGTTGAGTACTATTCATCTAACTTCAGACAGGAAAAAGCAGAATGTGGTAGACTGGATACAAATTAAGTGTTTACCTCATGCATATTATTGAGCTTGCACAAAAAGCATATTGAAGATGTAACACCACTATATTGCTCACAATGGTTACCCCAACATCCTACTGCTAATGCAGGCGCAGTTGCCATCACTCCACAGCACTCCAGTGTGAAGCCTGATGTTAAAACTTCATCTGTTACCAGAACCTATATCAACAGCACCCCAATTAAAATGCTACCATTGAATATGTGGGCTTTTACCTAGGCAAAATTGCTGGGCATGGTGAGTGAGATATAGCAAGATGTTATTCAGATAGGACATACAACTTGAGGAGAAAATGGCAGAATTCACAACTTTTGATAATGGTAATATACAGTTAGGTCCATATATATTTGGACAGAGACAACATTATTCTAATTTTGGTTCTAGACATTACCACAATAAATTTTAAACAAAACGATTCAGATGCAGTTGAAGTTCAGACTTTCAGCTTTCATTTGAGGGTATCCACATTAAAATTTGATGAAGGGTTTAGGAGTTTCAGCTCCTTAATATGTGCCACCCTGTTTTTAAAGGGACCAAAAGTAATTGGACAGATTAAATAATTGTAAATAAAATGTTCATTTCTAGTACTTGGTTGAAAATCCTTTGTTGGCAATGACTGCCTGAAGTCTTGAACTCATGAACATCACCAGACGCTGTGTTTCCTCCTTTTTGATGCTCTGCCAGGCCTTCACTGCGGTGGTTTTCAGTTGCTGTTTGTTTGTGGGCCTTTCTGTCTGAAGTTTAGTCTTTAACAAGTGAAATGCAGGCTCAATTGGGTTCAGATCAGGTGACTGACTTGGCCATTCAAGAATATTCCACTTCTTTGCTTTAATAAACTCCTGAGTTGCTTTGGCTTTATGTTTTGGGTCATTGTCCATCTGTAGTATGAAACGACAACCAACCAGTTTTGCTGCATTTGGCTGGATCTGAGCACACAATATGGCTCTGAATACCTCAGAATTCATTTGGCTGCTTCTGTCCTGTGTCACATCATCAATAAACACTAGTGACCCAGTGCCACTGGCAGCCATGCATGCCCAAGCCATCACACTGCCTCCGCTGTGTTTTACAGATGATGTGGTATGCTTTGGATCATGAGCTGTACCACGCCTTCACCATACTTTTCTCTTTCCATCATTCTGGTAGAGGTTGATCTTGGTTTCATCTGTCCAAAGAATGTTCTTCCAGAACTGTGCTGGCTTTTTTAGATGTTTTTTAGCAAAGTCCAGTCTAGCCTTTTTATTCTTGATTCTTATGAGTGGCTTGCACCGTGCAGTGAACCCTCTGTATTTACTTTCATGCAGTCTTCTCTTTATGGTAGATTTGGATATTGATACGCCGACCTCCGGGAGAGTGCTGTTCACTTGGTTGGCTGTTGTGAAGAGGTTTCTCTTCACCATGGAGATTATTCTGCGATCATCCACCGCTGTTGTCTTCCGTGGGCACCCAGGTCTTTTTGCATTGATGAGTTCACCAGTGCTTTCTTTCTTTCTCAGGATGTACCAAACTGTAGATTTTGCCACTCCTAATATTGTAGCAATTTTTCAGATGGGTTTTTTTCTGTTTTCGCAGCTTAAGGATGGCTTGTTTCACCTGCATGGAGAGCTCCTTTGACCGCATGTTTACTTCACAGCAAAACCTTCCAAATGCAAGCACCACACCTCAAATCAACAAATCAACTCCAGGCCTTTTATCTGCTTTATTCAGAATGACATAATGAAGGGATTGCCCACAACTGTCCATGAAATAGCCTTGGAGTCAATTGTCCAATTACTTTTGGTCCCTTTAAAAACAGGGTGGCACATGTTAAGGAGCGGAAGCTCCTAAACCCTTCATCCAATTTTAATGTGGATACCCTCAAATGAAAGCTGAAAGTCTGAACTTCAACTGCATCTGAATTGTTTTGTTTAAAATTCATTGTGGTAATGTCTATAACCAAAATTAGAAAAAGGTTGTCTCTGTCCAAATATATATGGACCTAACTGTATGACAATTACACATTAGAAGGCAAAATTGTCACTCTAGACCTTAAATAACAAGGTATTAAAATGCACATTGGTGTTGCTGGAAAGTGAGATGAAGACCATTATTATGAGCTTTTAATGGTTGACCATTGGTCTGATTTTAGGGCATTTGTGTGATAAATGTTATTGTATCTTTCTTGATATTTTTACCTATCTCTCCTATTATTACATGTGCTTTAAACACTTTAAAAGGCGTTTTTACTGACATTGTCATGATTGGTCTTATCAATGTATCTGGACACAGTGAGAGACAGTTTAATCGTCCAATCTAGGGCAGGAGTGTGCTGAGATTTCAGTATGTGGTGGACAGCTCAGCCGTCCAATCAGAGTCTGAGGTTTGCTGAACTATGAGTGTTGTTGAGCGACAGTCCAGCTGCCCAATCAGGTCCAGGGTGTGTGGGGTTTTCACCGTGTGTATCCTGTTCAAAATTATTACAAGGCTATTTAGCCGACTCTTTGACTTCAATTAGTGCCGGTTGTAGTTTTATGCCCGGTGATGTCTGCATGCCTTGTATTCCTGTGCTCAGTCTCAGATCTATTGTTACCCAACCTTTAACCTTGCTTCTGACCATCCATTTGCCTAGCCCTTGATTTGCCACCTTCCTGGAATTCTGACCTCAGACCGTGATCAGACTACGCCTTTATCTTACCCCTTTGTTTATGACAAGCTCTCTTAGTATCTGATTCCAGACCTTTTGACTACCCAGCCTCATGGCTTACCTGAGAATAGTGACTAGCGTCATATTTGCCTGTGAGTAGTGACAATTGTCACAGACATCTTTCTATATTGTTGTTTAATAATAATTGATTGAAACACTATAACTTTTATGGCTTATATATGTTGTGTGCAGGAATATTGTACAGTAGATATAGTAAAATACAAAAGGTGACCTAAAAGAGCAAGGCTTAATCTGGTTAATTTAATGGCTATGTATCTTTTTACCTCAATAATATAGAGTACAGACCAAAAGTTTGGACACGTTCTCATTTAAAGATTTTTCTGTATTTTCATGACTATGAAAATTGTACATTCACACTGAAGCATCAAAACTATTAATTAACAAATGTGGAATTATATACTTGACAAAAAAGTGTGAAACAACTGAAAATATGTCTTATATTCTAGGTTCTTCAAAGTAGCGACCTTTTGCTTTGAAGACTGCTTTGCACACTTTTGGCATTCTCTTAATGAGCTTCAAGAGGTAGTCACCGGGAATTGTTTTCACTTCACAGGTGTGCCCTGTCAGGTTTAATAAATGAGATTTATTGCCTTATAAATGTGGTTGGGACCATCAGTTGTGTTGTGCAGAAGTCTGGTGGATACACAGCTGATAGTCCTACTGAATAGACTGTTAGAATTTGTATTATGGTATTATGGCAAGAAAAAAGCAGCTAAGTAAATAAAAATGAGTGGCCATCATTACTTTAAGAAATGAAGGTCAGTCAGTCTGAAAAATTGGGAAACTTTGAAAGTGTCCCCAAGTGCAGTGGCAAAAACCATCAAGTGCTACAAAGAAACTGGCTCACATGAGGACCGCCCCAGGAAAGGAAGACCAAGAGTCATCTCTGCTTCTGAGGATAAGTTTATCTGAGTCACCAACCTCAGAAATCGCAGGTTAACAGCAGCTCAGGTTAGAGACCAGGTCAATGCCACACAGAGTTCTAGCAGCAGACACACAGCTCTACAACATCTGTTAAGAGGAGACTTTGTGCAGCAGGCCTTCATGGTAAAATAGCTGCTAGGAAACCACTGCAAAGGACAGGCAACAAGCAGAAGAGACTAGTTTGGGATAAAGAACACAAAGAATGGACATTAGACCAGTGGAAATCTGTGCTTTGGTCTGATGAGTCCAAATTTGATATCTTTGATTCCAACCACCGTGTCTTTGTGCGACGCAGAAAAGGTGAACGAATGGACTCTACATGCCTGGCTCCCACCGTGAAGCATGGAGGAGGGGGTGTGATGGTGTGGGGGTGCTTTGCTCATGACACTGTTGGGGATTTATTCAAAATTGAAGGCATACTGAACCAGCATGGCTACCACAGCATCTTGCAGCATCATGCTAATCCATCTGGTTGCGTTTAGTTGGACCAGCATTTATTTTTCAAGAGGATAATGACCCCAAACACACCTCCAAGCTGTGTCAGGGCTATTTGACCAAGAAGGAGAGTGATGGGGTGCTACGCCAGATGACCTGGCCTCCACAGTCACCAGACCTGAACCCAATCGAGATGGTTTGGGGTGAGCTGGACTGCAGAGTGAAGGCAAAAGGGCCAATAAGTGCTAAGCATCTCTGGGAACTCCTTCAAGATTGTTGGAAGACCATTCCCGGTGACTACCTCTTGAAGCTCATCAAGAGAATGCCAAGAGTGTGCAAAGCAGTCATCAAAGCAAAAGGTGGCTACTTTGAAGAACCTAGAATATAAGACATATTTTCAGTTGTTTCACACTTTTTTGTTAAGTATATAATTCCACATGTGTTAAAGGGTACCTGTCACCCCCAAAATCGACGATGAGCTAAGCCCACCAGCACCAGGGGCTTATCTACAGCATTCTGGAATGCTGTAGATGAGCCCCTGATGTATCCTGAAAGATAGGAAAAAGAGGTTAGAGTATACTCTCCTGGGCAGGCGGTCTGATCCAATGGGCATCGCGGTCCGGTCCAGGGCCTCCCATCTTCATAGGATGACGTCCTCTTCTTGTCTTCACGCTGCGGCTCCGGCGCAGGCATACTTTGTCTGCTCTGTTGAGGGCAGAGCAAAGTACTGCAGTGCGCAGGTGCTGGGAAAGGTCAGAGAGACCCGACGCCTGTGCACTGCAGTACTTTGCTCTGAAGAGGACGCCATTGTAAGAAGATGGGAGGCCCCAGACCGGACCACGACGACCATTGGACCGGACCGCAGCGAGACCGCCCCTGAGTGAGTATAATATAACCTCTTTGTCTCATCTTTCAGGATACATAGCGGGCTTATCTACAGCATTACAGAATGCTGTAGATAAGCCCCCGATGCTGGTGGGCTTAGCTCATCGTCGATTTTGGGGGTGACAGGTTCTCTTTAATTCATAGGGAAGATGGCAATTGGTGAGTATATGACTGCACCTAAACTACTCTACTTATACATTTACAAATCACAGAAAAACATTGAACCACTCACACTTTTTTGTCTCCCCCTCCTCTCTAAGCAGCTAACACAGAGAAACTAAAAAAAAAATAATAATAAAAAGTAGCCTCATCAAAACCTTGTCAAACGGCAAATGCATTTGTCAAGGCAGCAAGGGATCCTGCTCTTCCCAGTACCTTCCTATCTTTAGGTGCTGCTTGAAACTCCACACTCACTTTTATCACTTCTTTCTTTGCGTAAAGCAGGTGTTTTTTCATCACAATTGCCTATTTTGCTTGTTTTATAAATTAATAATGCAAAGTTTGTGGCTATTTCGTAGAAATAAGTAGGGTTTTCTTACAAATAAGAGGGTTTTCTTACAAATGACCTTTCAGGCACATTACACACGAACACGTAGTAATAATCTCCGATCTGATATGATAATATGATCTGCCAATCTTGCTTTTCTCTCTGCCAATGTGTTTCTTCTGCTGTACTTTTAACGTCTGAATCTGAGTGAATAATGACTCCAGTAGCATCTAATTGCCTTAAAATTAAGGTTTTTTTCCTAATTTTTATGTTTAGTAATAGTTAAGTCCTGAAAACTGGAGTCTATTTGGCGGAAATTTGGGTACTTTTTGTTTTATTATTATTTTTTTTTCTTTCATCTCATTTTGCATACTCACTGATTACTTTTAAGAGCCCAGAGATTGAGATAGTTAGATATTATAGGTGTTTTTCTAACCTGGGCCTGTTAGGCGCAGGGCGCCTGAACTCATGAGTGCCAAAGATTCACCTGACCAATGGTTAAAGAGATATTCCAGTCTCAGCATTTCATGGCAGGGAATACCCTCACTCAGCTTCAACAAATAGAAGTGAAGCTACAGAAAAAAAATGCTGAGCTTTGCAGTTTTGATAGCACATATAGAAATAAATGAGAGTTATCGAAACAGCCTAATAATTTATGGAAAATGAAATAAAAAATACATATTTAAAAAGTAAGACCAGTCTAGAAAAAATGCTTTTTTTAGATTCCGAATTAGTAAAAATGTATGTTAAGTAATGTTTTTAAGTAATGTTTTGTAATATCTGAAATTTCCATATGTAATGTGCCACAAATATCAGAGTATAATTTAACAAGAATCTATAAAGTATTCGTGTAAGCTAGCAAACAGTAGGATACTAAGGCACATACTTAAAAACGAATTGAACTTGTGCTTCAGATCCACCAGTGTCATAACTTTTATACAGAAATACAACTTTCTAATAAATCCTAAATCCTGAAAACAATCTGTAAAGCTTGTTTATTGATTCAGTTTTGGGGCTTTCTTTCTCATCTTCATTTGCCTATATTATGTCAGCATCATCAACATCAAAAAATAGTTCTTTGGCAAAGTGAACTAAGCAACAAAACTGTTTTCGATAGAATCAAATCAATGTGAAGTTTGTTATATAAGAGCTCTGTCTAAATATTATATACTGTAATATACTATATAATATGTGTTTTTAATAAATGAAAAACTTTATCCATGATCAATTGTGTATCCATAAATGGAAAAAAAATCCAGTTTTGACTGCATGATCATTGAGCCCAGTATTTATGCTCAAAGAAAACGCAATAGGTCTATATTTGGGTAGATCACTCCAGAGCCTTTTCCCATGTAGACACATTATCCAGCCTCACAAGCAATGTGAGGCTACAAAGTGTGCAACATCAGCTTGGCAATGGGCTCAATAGCTGTATAGCCTGCAAAGTTGAAAAGTTGTTATGTATGCATTTTGTGCATTGTTGTGCCATGTCAACAAAGACTTAGAACATCAGCCGAGAAGTATCATTAGAACAGCAGGGATTAAGTTAGGCTCAATTCCCTCAATTACTTACTTAAAAAATACTTTGAAAATCCCTTTAAACTTTTCTTTGGATCACTATGACATTAGCTATGTCAGCATGGAATACAATTGAGTGATTTTTATGGGTATGTGTTTAAGAATCTTTCTTTTAATATCAATTTGCCCGCTGTAAGAAACTGTTAATGTGCAGTCATTAGGAGGAGGAAGAATGGCCAATATTTTAATTTGCATTCTCTTACAAACTTGTAGGTTTTACATAGGACCTTTCACAAGTGTGAGCATGTTAAACTGTACAAAGAAAACAAGAAAATAAACGCAATAGCACTCACCGATATTGTGATAAAAAAAGAGTCCTCTTTATTGCAACATATACGGAGGGATCTTCACGGCACGGGGGAGTCTGACAAACAACAAGTGTGCAGGATGGGACAACAGCCGTTTCGCGCTAAACAAAAGCGCTTCTACGGGTCCATGTCCGAGAGGAAGTGACGCCAACAGAAAAAGGTAGGTATCCCCACCCTCTGCGTCAACCTCCAATCGGACAATGGACAAGGTGCAAAGTGCAAGATAAAAACAATTAAAAGGTAACATTTTACAAACAGAAAAATATTATTACGGACAAACATTGATATTCTCATGATATTTACAGTTACAATCACAACTGAAGTATCTCATAATTCAAATAGTAACGATCTACCAATGCCATAACTCAAATCAAACCATATTAATCGTGCTAAACTAGATACATAGCTTAAGATATTTAGATCTGACAAATACATAGATGCGTGACCATATAGGCAAAAAGAATCTTAATCAGCATAAAATCTATACGTCCCCAAGAGGATTATGGTACCAACCCAAATTATCTCACAAAAAATAAAGTAAAAATAGCAGATATAGTTTTTTCTATCATTCGTGCCTCACAGAAAAACGGACATGTCCACCCTGTCATTAAGACAAGCTGGACCGGTAGCTCGTGTCCGCATGATCCATTTGGCTTGTTGTCTCAGTAGGATCTTATGCAAATCACCCCCCTGAGTTGGTAACGACACTTTTTCAATACCTGCAAAAGTGAGAACATTTGGATCACCTCCATGGGATTCCCTTACGTGACTAATGAGTCTGGGTACTCCTTTCCCTAATGTGATTGATTTAAAATGCTCTCTAAAACGTACGTATAGTTTCCGTATTGTTTTCCCAATGTAAAATCGTTTACATGGGCAAAAAAGAACATATACGACGTATTCAGATTTGCATGAGATAAATTGCTGAACATTATGCATCATGGGACCAATGTTCAGCAATTGCCCAGAAACATGAAACTGACAAAACTGGCAGTGCCCACATCGATGATTCCCTTTGGGAGCTGCTTGATCTAGCCAAGTGGTTTTCTCTTTTGCTATCCGATTGCGGATCAGTACATCTCTTACCCATGTGCTTCTTCTATTGGACACCAGGGGTCCCCCTGCGGTTCTATTCACCAAATCTCTATCCTCTTCCAGTACGTGCCAATGTTTACGGATAGTGGATCGTATCTCTCTATCCATGGGACCGTACTGGAAGGAGAAAGTGAACCGCTGTCCAGAATTACCTTGTGATCTCTCATTCCGGCAGTAGGATGTTGCCCTAGCTCTCTCTGCCGTGGTTTGAAGTAGATCTTCCGGGTATCCCCTATCTTGGAGTTTCTGAAATAACTCATCAGACTGCAACTGGAAGCCGGTTTGCGTATTATTCACTTGTCGTGTCCTCAACAATTGACCATAAGGTAAAGCCCTTTTTACATGACTCGGATGGAAGCTATCATAGTGTAAGATGGAATTAACGGCAGCAGGTTTTCGGAAGATAGACGTACATACCTCACCCTCCACTACTTGTACAGATAAGTCTAGAAATTCTATACTCATACCTCCAAATTTATATGTGAAGGACATCCCTATCGAATTACACTCATTAAGATAATTAACAAACGAAACAAAGTCTTCTTCGGTACCGTCCCACACCAAGATCACATCCTCCAGATATCTCATATAGAGCTTAATGTGTTTCAGAAAGGCATTTTTACCAGAATAAACATAATCTTCTTCGAACACGGACATGTACAGATTGGCAAAAGTACATGCAGCCGGGGTCCCCATGGCAGTCCCAGTGGTCTGCCTGTACCACACATCCAAAAACATGAAGGCATTGTGTGTGAGTATAAAATTCAAACCTCCACAGACAAAATCGATATATCCAGGACTTCTGTCAGTAGTATTCAAAATCCTTCTGACAGTGTCTACACCTAAGGTCAGGGGGATATTGGTGTACAGGCCGACCACATCAATGGATGCCAGGGAGAACCCCGGCTGCCAAACAAAGTTCTGAATATGTCCCAAAAAGGAATCTGTGTCTTTAATATAGGATGGGATGTCTTTCAATAGGGGACGTAGAAGCCAATTAATGTACTGGGATAGGGGCTCGGTGAGCGACCCCATCCCAGACACGATTGGTCTTCCAGGAGGAGTTGTGACTGACTTATGTATTTTAGGGAGGTAATACCAATGGGGCTTGGTAGGAAAGATAGGAAGCAATTTTTTGGCTTTCTTCTGTGATATCACTCCACTTTCTACTGTTTTTCTCAAAAAGGTACACAGTTCATTCTCAAATTTTTGTGTGGGGTTCCCTTGTAACCGAGCATAAATGGTGGTGTCTGACAATTGTTTATTAGCTTCCGCTAGGTATGCCTCTCTAGATAATAGAACCGTCTTGCCCCCCTTATCGGCGGGGCGCATGATGACGTCTGTCCAGCTAGCTATCTCCCTTAACGCTTTTCTCTCATTATCCGCAAGATTGGGGGTCGCCTTTCTATAAAACCTTGCTTCAATATCTTTTAGGACTAAGGTTTCAAACAAGTCAATCATATTCCCTGGAGATACAGGGGGCATATACGTAGAGGGGATTCCACCCATAAATGGGGTGATTTCCTCCCGGACTGAATTTTCTGCCCCTAATGGCTCTGTGTTGGTTATACTGAGCAGATGCCTTGCATCATCACGATAATCTGCGAGTACATCTACTTGAGTGCCTGCCATAAAACTCAGCGGACCCACCGCACAGGGTTTCTCCCCTTCTAAACTGATAGTATTTATAGTATTAGAAAGAACGGATTTGTATAGATGCATTTTCCTGGTTGCCTTAAAAAGATCTATTTGGAAAGAAACAAAATCAAAATTATTAGTAATGCTATAGTTTAAACCTTTAGACAGTAATGAAAATTGTGCTGGATCCAAGACGTGATGTGTAAGATTAAGGACATAGTCCTCGGGACAAATACTCAATGTCGTTCTTGTCTCCATGAGACAAACTTTCTCTTGCGTTGCTGGTTGGGGCTGTGATTTGCGTTTGCCCCTCCGTGTTTTCCTCCTAAAGGGAGTGACACAGCTGTTTGAGCTTCTAATGTCATGTCTTCTGATGATCCCGCATTAGTGGTTGGTCCCTCACTTAAACTAGAGTCTGACTCAGTGGTTAAGTAGTATTTTTTGTCTTGCTGATTACGCCTTTTCTTGAAGCTGCGTTTTCTCTGTCTAAAGGTGCCTCCATTGTTATATGCAGTTCGATTATCTTTATTCATTTTATTCCAATTAAAAATATTGCCCGAATCATAGTCATTTTTGTCACGAAGAAATTTGTCTCTCTTTTTTTGTTTAACCTCCGCTTGTATAAGAATAAGTCTAGCATCTAATTTCTTGTTAAAAGCTGTCCATTGACTTTCAGTGAGCCGGGTCTGCAGTTCGGACTGTGTCTTTGTGATCTCTGCACTCACCAGATCATAGTTACTTATGTTAGATTTCAAAACTAAATTCAGCAGTTCCTGGGAGCACTTCAGCATAATTTGTTCCCATTCCGTTTTAAATGTCATATCACTGCTGAAATGAGACATCTCTTTCCATACGCGCAGTCCCCTTGGGACCCGCCCGTTGTCAACATATGATCGTAGAGAGTTATTTGTCCAAAATAATCTAATCTCTCTTTCCGAGAGATTAGTCAGTTTGTATTCCAAGGACCTCGTGCTTAGCTTATGCACCTCGTCCGCCTGTTCACACTCATTGAAATAATTTCCCACGTCCTCCCGGCCGGCTTGCAGGCTGACACGCACAGGTGCAAAGTCGGGTTCCATAATGTGATGACAAGAAAGAAATATATACATGTCTAATCACGCACCTCAGTACACCACCTCTTGTATTCAGCGTGCTCGCTCAAAAAGAGAAATGTCCAGCAGAAAAAAGAGAAAAAATAGAGCGGCACAGCTTCATTCAGAGGATATACTTAATCGTTTACTATCGATATGAGGCAAACCCACTGACATGTCTAACGGCGGTGCTCTACTTAGAAGGAAGTCATTCATATGAAGAAAACAAGAAAATAAACGCAATAACACTCACCGATATTGTGATCAAAAAAGAGTCCTCTTTATTGCAACATATACGGAGGGATCTTCACGGCATGGGGGAGTCTGACAAACAACGAGTGTGCAGGATGGGACAACAGCCGTTTCGCGCTAAACAAAAGCGCTTCTACGGGTCCATGTCCGAGAGGAAGTGACGCCAACAGAAAAAGGTAGGTATCCCCACCCTCTGCGTCAACCTCCAATCGGAGAATGGACAAGGTGCAAAGTGCAAGATAAAAACAATTAAAAGGTAACATTTTACAAACAGAAAAATATTATTACGGACAAACATTGATATTCTCATGATATTTACAGTTACAATCACAACTGAAGTATCTCATAATTCAAATAGTAACGATCAAATTTATGTATTTGTCATATCCTTACATCACTTGATGCAAGTTCCCAGGCAGCGCACACGGCGCATGCCCAAGACCTAATTGCAGAGTGCCGGCACCGGTGACATCACGAGAAAGAAGAGGCGGTGGATGAGGGATGATGGACGGCTGTGAGGCGGTTGAGTCAGGGGGAGAAAACATACTGTACCTCCCTGACTCAACAGAGGTATGGCGGGAAATTTATGAAACTCATTATTTCAGCATTCCTAGGGATAATAAACATAAGAGCCACCTTCACAGAAGGCAGCCCTAGTGCTGCTGAAGGTGGCTCTTTTACTTTAACAGGCCCTGGGGGGTGACAGGTTCCCTTTAACTTGTAAAGTTTAGGTTATAACATCTTACAGTTTAACTGGGCATACTTCTCCCGCTGCATGAGGTTGACCAATCATAAAACAGCAGGAACATACAGAAAAAAATAAAATGCCCTCCTTTCCTAATTGAACACTGCAGCTACTGCATAGAAATATAACAGAGCTGTATCATTACAAAGACTTCTAGATCATACCTCACAGTGCTGGAAGCTCTCACCACACCTCCACACTGACTGCTTTGAAATGAGATCTGGAAGTATTTGTAATGATAAACAACTCAGCTCTGTTGCTGTCGTATTTCCACACAATAGCTTCAGAGATCAGAGAAGAGCGCAGAGTATGTCCTTTTCTCTCCTGCATGACTCTGCCTTCTTATAATTGGCCATCCTTATGTACAGAAAAAAGTGCATGACCTCAGAGACAAATCTACAGTTACAGCCAGTTAAATTATAACATAAATTATAACCTAAGCTTTACTAGTTAATATCTCCACAATGAATAGAAGAAATTAAAAAATAATACCTTTGTTTTCCTCAGCCATCTCTGCAGTCATTATTTCATTATGTGGCTAATTTAATATGCTCAAAGTGGAAAAAAGTGTTACATTAGGGTGCTATGGTGAACCTGCGCAGCAGCAAAATACAGTACTGGAATGCAATCTGCAAATATATGTCCAAAAAGTCTAATTACAGTGGGTACGGAAAGTATTCAGACCCCTTTAAATTTATCTCTCTATGTTTTATTGCAGCCATTTGGTAAATTAAAAAAAAAAATTTCTTCATTAACCCCTTCCCGACATTTGACGTACTATCCCGTCGAGGTGGGGTGGGCCCGTATGACCGCCGACGGGATAGTACGTCATCATCGATCAGCGGCGCTCACGGGGGGAGCGCGGCCGATCGCGGCCGGGTGTCAGCTGCATATCGCAGCTGACATCCGGCACTATGTGCCAGGAGCGGTCACGGACCGCCCCCGGCACATTAACCCCCGGCACACCGCGATCAAACATGATCGCAGTGTACCGGCGGTATAGGGAAGCATCGCGCAGGGAGGGGGCTCCCTGCGGGCTTCCCTGAGACCCCCGGAGCAACGCGATGTGATCGCGTTGCTCTGAGGGTCTCCTACCTCCCTCCTCGCCGCAGGTCCCGGATCCAAGATGGCCGCGGCATCCGGGTCCTGCAGGGAGGGAGGTGGCTTACCGAGTGTCTGCTCAGAGCAGACACTTGGAAAGCCTGCAGCCCTGCACAGCAGATCGTCGATCTGGCAGAGTGCTGTGCACACTGCCAGATCAATGATCTGTGATGTCCCCCCCTGGGACAAAGTAAAAAAGTAAAAAAAAAATTTTTCCACATGTGTAAAAAAAAAATAAAAAAAAAATTCCTAAATAAATAATAATAAAAAAAATATATTATTCCCATAAATACATTTCTTTATCTAAATAAAAAAAACAAAACAATAAAAGTACACATATTTAGTATCGCCGCGTCCGTAACGACCCAACCTATAAAACTGCCCCACTAGTTAACCCCTTCAGTAAACACCGTAAGAAAAAAAAAAAAAAAACGAGGCAAAAAACAACGCTTTATTACCATACCGCCGAACAAAAAGTGGAATAACACACGATCAAAAAGACTGATATAAATATCCATGGTACCGCTGAAAACGTCATCTTGTCCCGCAAAAAAAAAGCCGCCATACAGCATCATCAGCAAAAAAATAAAAAAGTTATAGTCCTGAGAATAAAGCGATACCAAAATAATTATTTTTTCTATATTTTAGTTTTTATCGTATAAAAGCGCCAAAACATAAAAAAATGATATAAATGAGATATCGCTGTAATCGTACTGACCCGACGAATAAAACTGCTTTATCAATTTTACCAAACGCGGAACGGTATAAACGCCTCTCCCAAAAGAAATTCATGAATAGCAGGTTTTTGGTCATTCTGCCTCACAAAAATCGGAATAAAAAGCGATCAAAAATGGTCACGTGTCCGAAAATGTTACCAATAAAAACGTCAACTCGTCCCGCAAAAAACAAGACCTCACATGACTCTGTGGAGCAAAATGTGGAAAAATTATAGGTCTCAAAATGTGGAGACGCAAAAACTTTTTTGCTATAAAAAGCGTCGCTGGTTTCACACTTGCGTTTTTGACTGCAGCGTTTTTTGCACAAAAAAACGCATGCGTTTTTTCCCTATATTTGACATTGAAAACGCATGCGGTTTTTTTGTACGCGTTTGGTCGCGTTTTCAAACGCATGCGGTTTTTTTCTGCATGCGTTCATTTTCAGAAATACAACCTGCAGTATTTTCTTGCGTTTTTAAGCACATGCGTTTGTTTGCGTTAAAAACGCATGCATTTTTATCGAAAAAAAACAGAAAACACACTGAAAAGCCACCCACCACCATCAAGGTGATAAAGGGATCCAAACCCTAACCCTAACTCTACCCCTAACCTCACCCCTAACCGTTTAATGAACATTTTCTGACAGTCATAGTGCCACGTATTTCAGTGCCACGTATTTCAGTGCCACGTATTTCAGTGCCACGTATTTCAGTGCCACGTATTTCAGTGCCACGTATTTCAGTGCCACGTATTTCTGTGCCACGTATCACGTATTTCAGTGCCACGTGTTTCAGTGCCACGTATTTCAGTGCCACGTATCACGTATTTCAGTGCCACATATTTTAGTACCACGTATTTCAGTGCCACGTATTTCAGTGCCACGTATTTCAGTGCCACGTATTTCAGTGCCACGTGTTTCAGTGCCACGTGTTTCAGTGCCACGTATTTAAGTGCCACGTATCACATATTTCAGTGCCACGTATTTCAGTGCCACGTATTTCAGTGCCACGTATTTCAGTGCCACGTATTTCAGTGCCACGTGTTTCAGTGCCACGTATTTAAGTGCCACGTATCACATATTTCAGTGCCACGTATTTCAGTGCCACGTATTTCAGTGCCACGTATTTCAGTGCCACGTATTTCAGTGCCACGTATTTCAGTGCCACGTATTTCAGTGCCACGTATCACATATTTCAGTGCCACGTATTTAAGTGCCACGTATTTCAGTGCCACATATTTCAGTGCCACGTATCACGTATTTCAGTGCCACGTGTTTCAGTGCCACATATTTCAGTGCCACGTATTTCAGTGCCACATATTTCAGTGCCACGTATTTCAGTGCCACGTATTTTAGGGCCACGTATTTCAGTGCCACGTGTTTCAGTGCCACGTGTTTCAGTGCCACGTGTTTCAGTGCCACGTATTTAAGTGCCACGTATTTAAGTGCCACGTATTTAAGTGCCACGTATTTCAGTGCCACGTATTTCAGTGCCACGTATTTCAGTGCCACGTATCACGTATTTCAGTGCCACGTGTTTCAGTGCCACGTATTTAAGTGCCACGTATCACGTATTTCAGTGCCACGTATTTCAGTGCCACGTATTTCAGTGCCACGTATTTCAGTGCCACGTATTTTAGTGACACGTATTTTAGTGACACGTATTTCAGTCACGTTTAGGGTTAGGGTGAGGGGTAGGGTTAGGGTTAGGGCTAGGGTTGGAGGTAAAGTTAGGGTTAGGGTTTGGATTACATTTACGTTTGGATTAGGGTTGGGATTAGAATTATGGGTGTGTCAGGGCTAGGGGTGTGGTTAGGGTTACCGTTGGGATTAGGGTTAGGGGTGTGTTTGGGTTAGGGTTTCAGGTAGAATTGGGGAGTTTCCACTGTCCAGGCACATCAGGGGCTCTCCAAGCGCGACATGGCGTCCAATCTCAATTCCAGCCAATTCTGCGTTGAAAAAGTAAAACAGTGCTCCTTCCCTTCCGAGCTCTCCCGTGCGCCCAAAAAGGGGTTTACCCCAACATATGTGTTATCAGCGTACTCGGGACAAATTGAACAACAACTTCTGGGGTCCAAGTTCTCTTGTTATCCTTAGGAAAATAAAAATTTGGGGGGCTAAAAATCATTTTTGTGGGAAAAAAAAGATGTTTTATTTTCACGGCTCTGCGTTATAAACTGTAGTGAAACACTTGGGGGTTCAAAGTTCTCACAACACATCTAGATAAGTTCCTTGGGAGGTCTAGTTTCCAATATGGGGTCACTTGTGGGGGGTTTGTACTGTTTGGGTACATCAGGGGCTCTGCAAATGCAACGTGACGCCTGCAGACCAATCCATTTAAGGCTGCATTCCAAATGGCGCTCCTTCCCTTCCGAGCTCTGTCATGCACCCAAACAGTGGTTCCCCCCCACATATGGGGTATCAGCGTACTCAGGACAAATTGGACAACAACTTTTGGGGTCTAATTTATCCTGTTACCCTTGTAAAAATACAAAACTGGGGGCTAAAAAATCATTTTTGTGAAAAAAAAAAAGAATTTTTATTTTCACGGCTTTGCGCTATAAACTTTAGTGAAACACTTGGGGGTTCAAAGTTCTCAAAACACATCTAGATAAGTTCCTTGGGAGGTCTAGTTTCCAATATGGGGTCACTTGTGGGGGGTTTGTACTGTTTGGGTACATCAGGGGCTCTGCAAATGCAACGTGACGGCTGCTGACCAATCCATTTAAGTCTGCATTCCAAATGGCGCTCCTTCCCTTCCGAGCTCTGTCATGCGCCCAAACAGTGGTTCCCCCCCACATATGGGGTATCAGCGTACTCAGGACAAATTGGAAAACAAATTTTGGGGTCCAATTTATTCTGTTACCCTTGTAAAAATACAAAGCTGGGTGCTAAAAAATCATTTTTGAGAAAAAAAATAAAAATTATTTTCACGGCTCTGCGTTATAATCTGTAGTGAAACACTTGGGGGTTCAAAGCTCTCAAAACACATCTAGATAAGATCCTTAGGGGGTCTACTTTCCAAAATGGTGTCACTTGTAGGGAGTTTCAATGTTTAGGCACATCAGGGGCTCTCCAAACGCAACATGGCGTCCCATCTCAATTCCAGTCAATTTTGCATTGAAAAGTCAAATGGCGCTCCTTCCCTTCCAAGCTCTGCCATGCGCCCAAACAATGGTTTACACCCACATATGGGGTATCAGCGTACTCAGGACAAATTGGCCAACATTTTTTGGGGTCCAATTTCTTCTCTTACCCTTATGAAAATAAAAAATTGGGGGCGAAAAGATCATTTTTGTGAAAAAATATGATTTTTTATTTTTACGGCTCTGCATTATAAACTTCTGTGAAGCACTTGGTGGGTCAAAGTGCTCACCACACATCTAGATAAGTTCCTTAGGGGGTCTACTTTCCAAAATGGTGTCACTTGTAGGGAGTTTCAATGTTTAGGCACATCAGGGGCTCTCCAAACGCAACATGGCGTCCCATCTCAATTCCAGTCAATTTTGCATTGAAAAGTCAAATGGCGCTCCTTCCCTTCCAAGCTCTGCCATGCGCCCAAACAATGGTTTACACCCACATATGGGGTATCATCGTACTCAGGACAAATTGGCCAACATTTTTTGGGGTCCAATTTCTTCTCTTATCATATATATATATATATATAGACATGATATATATATCATATAGACCCCTCAAAATGACTTCAAATGAGATGTGGTCCCTAAAAAAAAATGGTGTTGTAAAAATGAGAAATTGCTGGTCAACTTTTAACCCTTATAACTCCGTCACAAAAAAAAATTTTGGTTCCAAAATTGTACTGATGTAAAGTAGACATGTGGGAAATGTTACTTATTAAGTATTTTGCGTGACATATGTCTGTGATTTAAGGGCATAAAAATTCAAAGTTGGAAAATTGCAAAATTTTCAAAATTTTCGCCAAATTTCCATTTTTTTCACAAATAAACGCAAGTTATATCGAATAAATTTTACCACTAACATGAAGTACAATATGTCACGAGAAAACAATGTCAGAATCGCCAAGATCCGTCAAAGCGTTCCAGAGTTATAGCCTCATAAAGGGACAGTGGTCAGAATTGTAAAAATTGGCCCGGTCATTAACGTGCAAACCACCCTTGGGGGTGAAGGGGTTAATGTGCACTCTGCACCTCATTTTGACTGAAAAAAATGATGTTTGCAAATTTATTAAAAAAGAAAAACTGAAATATCACATGGTCATAAGTATTCAGACCCTTTGCTCAGTATTGATTAGAAGCACCCTTTTGAGCAAGTACAGCCATGGGTCTTCTTGGAAATAATGCAACAAGTTTTTCACACCTGGATTTGGGGATCCTCTGCCATTCTTCCTTGCTGATCCTCTCCAGTTCCATCAGGTTGGATGGGGAATGTTGGTGGATAGCCATTTTCAGGCCTCTCCAGAGATACTCAATTGGGTTCAGGTCAGGGCTCTGGCTGGGCCAGTCAAGAAAGAATGGTCACAGAGTTGTTCTGAAGCCACTCCTTTGTTATTTTATCTGTGTGCTTATGGTCATTGTCTTGTTAGATGGTGAACCTTTGGCCAAGTCTGAGGTCCATAGCACTCTGGAACAGGTTTTCATCCAGGATATCTCTATACTTGGCCACATTCATGTTTCCTTCAATGGCAACCAATCATCCTGTCCCTGCAGCTGAAAAACACCCCCATAGCATGATACTGCTATAACCATCTTTCACTGTGGGGATTGTATTGGGCAGCTGATGAGTAGTGCCTGGTTTTATCCACACATACATCTTAGAATTATTACAAAAAGGTCTATCTTCATCTCATCAGACCAGAGAATCTTTTTTCTCATAGTCTGGAAGTCCTTCCTGTGTTTTCAGCAAACTCTATGAGGGCTTTCATATGTCTTGCACTGAGGCGAGGCTTCCGTTGGGCCACTCTGCCATAAAGGCCTGACTGGTGGAGGGCTGCAGTAATAGTTGACTTTGTGGAACTTTCTCTCTTCTCTCTACTGCATCTTTGGAGCTCAGCCGCAGAGATCTTGGGGTTCCTTTTTACCTCTCTCACGAAGGCTCTTCTCCCATGATTGCTCAGTTTAGCTGGATGGCCAGGTCTATGAATACATCTGGTGGTCCCAAAGTTCTTCCATGTAGGGATTATGGAGGCCACTGTGCTCTTAATAACCGTGAGTACTGCAGAACCTCTTTTGTAACATTGGCCAGATCTGTGTCTTGCCACAATTCTGTCCCGCAACACCTTAGCCAGTTCCTTTGACTTCGAGAGCAAGAGAAAGAACCATGCATATAGAGTGCACTCCCAAAATATAATCAAATTACAAAAATGCAAAATTTATTGAAAAAGACAGTGAACACAATAAAAACATGTTAAAACACAAACAACAACACTGCTGGTCCCAAAATAAATCAGCATATAAAGACGGCCTTAAGGCACAATAATATAAAAATGGTGCCACATACATGCACAAAAAATGGCTTGTTCTTATATGAATATACACAATAAGGCAATAGGTATAGTGTGGGTGTCCCCAGAAAACCATATAGTGAAGGGGTACCCCTGTATAGGTAAGGGAGCAAATGCTAGCTATAGGGACCCAATAAGTACCAAAAAATTTAACCACAGAAAATAAGCATAAACCATCTAAGAAGTGAGTCCTATGTGTGAGGAAACAAGGCTACAGATATAATAGAAATATCAGTCCAATAAATAGTATGGAGATGCTTAGGGTTCACATGCCATCAAATGAAGGAATAGGGGGAAAAAAAAACCTATGCCAAAGTGTTAAGCCGAGAGGCTGTATGTAGAAAAGAGATCACCATGTCAGGCGGTCAAGTACGTGGCATCAGCCGTCAAGAGATAGAGGGGGAAATAGTCCTGGGACCAAAACAGTGTGGGGGGAGGCCCACACATATTGCTGCCGGATGCAGCTTCGTCAGGGGAAGTGGTAAGGGAGGGAGTCATGAGGTCTTAAGTAGTGGTCAGTTAGTTGGTCACAAGTGGTCACAGGTGTGTGATGTCAAAGGGAGAGGCATAAGCCTGCAATCATACCATAAAGATCCGGAAATAGAGGATACCTGTCAGCGCATGTGCAGAATCCAAAAGGTCAATGCAGGAGAGAAGTAAACCCACAAGCTGCGCAGGCTCACAGGGAGGAGTAGAAGCTCGCGCGTGGACAGAGCATAATTCCCGGTGCCATAGTATAGCACAGGCATAGAAAATACCTAGCTGCGTAAATGCACAGGGAGAAATGAAAGCTCACGCATGTGCACAGCATAAATCCTGGTGCCATAGTACAGCGCAGGCATGGAGAATACAAAGAGGCAGCCACTCAAGGCTGGCGATGGTACACCACCGTAAAAGAATTAGAGAGGCAAGGATGTGTATGGTAAGCAAGTATATATTCATACAAGGGTAAAGTGGATTGAGTTGCACATCACAAAAGGGAAAAGGAAGGAGTTAAATAAGAATAAATGCACATACGCAAACGGGGTAACCCAAAAAAAGCAGTGGGGAGAAAAAAAAGAGAAAAGGGGGTTTTTAAATCCAAAAGAGACCATATGGATAACAACTCAATAATTTACTTAATGTATTACAAACACAAAGTGTCAGGACGTTCACAGAAACATGCCACCAATGGGTGTGGGTACATATATAGAAATGTCCAAATACGACCCCTAGTTAATATAGCAAGCCCCTCAGAAGAACAATACCGCGAGCCCACAACCTGATGGAATAGCAGGCTGCCAATATGGCAAACAAGGAAAAAAAAATCTAACTTAGATACAGAAAGCAAAAATCATCCATCAAGGCAGAAAAGTTCAGAGGAAGTCTATTTCTTCCTTTTTCCTATTTCAATCCTATAGGATTATCCCAGGAAACTTCTAAATAATAGTTCTTCGTTGAGCCCGGTAAACGATAGACTCCGTAAATTGAAGATCCACCGAGATTCAATCTGAAGCAACTGTTTTCTGTGATTTCCGCCTCTAGCATTAAGCTGGATTTTCTGCAAACCAAAAAAGGAAATGTGAGCAGAGGAGCCATCATGTTCCGTTAAAAAATGCAAGGCAATTGGAGACACTGTCTTGCCCTTTTTGATATCTGAGGCCGCCAGATGTATCGTGGACAGGTGTTTTTGTGCCCTCTTCCTAAACTCCTGAGAGGTCTGGCCCGCATACACCTTATTTCAGGGGCAGATGATGGCATAAATGACATTAGCCATCTTACAATTAATGTAAGATGTCAACCGATAAGACTTGGAATCAAATGGATTGATAAAGAAATCTCTGGTGACTGGGACATGTTGACAGACACTACATTCTCCGCAAGGGAATGACCCCCTCAAGCGTATGCCTCGATTCAGGCTAATGGAGGGGCGTGAGAAGTGACTCATAGTCAAAATGTCCCCTAGGTTAGGAGCTTGCTTGGCCATCAAGGCAGGGTGTGAAATTACCAAGGGAGAGGTCTGTGCGTCTGTTGTAAGAATATCCCAATGAAATGCTAAAATACCCCTCACCTGGTTCCATTGGTCATTGTAGTCTGTGATGATTCGGACACTTCTGTCCTGATGGTGATATGGTGATTACTGGAGGAAATTATCAGGTCCTGATTAAGTCCCTTGGCCCTTTGAAAAGCTCGGGAGATTGTTTTCTTCTGGTAACCCTGCTGCCTGAATCTTGTAGTAAGGGCCCTAGATTGTAGGAAGAAATCCTGATCTAAACTGCAATTACAACGAGCCCTTAAAAACTGTCCGGTAGGAATACCCCTTCTGGTTTGGAGGGGGTGAAAACTGTCATACCTGAGTAGACTATTAGTCGCGGTAGACTTGCAGTAGAGATCCGTAACCAGGCCTTTGTCCCGGATGGAAACTTAAAAAGAAGACATCATCAATGAAGCGGTGCCAATGCCGACATGTCTTTTAGAGGGAACGGAATCGTACACAATGGTTTCCTCCCACCAGCCTAAAAAGATATTAGCATAGGCCAGCGCACATCGCGCCCCCATGGCCACTCCGGATACCTGCCAAAAAAAGATCGATCAAACAAAAAATAGTTATGGTGTAAAATGAAATTGAGAAGATCAATCAAGAAAGAATCATGAAAACGATCAGGATTGCTTTGTTTATTGAGAAAAAAGCCTACTGCCTGTGATCAATCAAGGTGACTGATATTTGAATATAGCGATTCAATATCGCAAGTCACTAAAAACGCCTGTTCCGGACAAACTATGTCATGGCATGTGGAGATAAAGTGAGCCGAATCCCTAATGTAAGATGGCAAAGACATGGCCAGCGGTTGCAGGAAGAAGTCAACGTAAACATTGGCCTTCTCACACAGGCTTCCTATACTAGATACTATACGGCATCCAGGAGGTGTAGTCAGACATTTATGCACCTTGGGGAGCAAATAAAAAGTGAGAATAACCGAGAATTCAACCTGAAGATACTGTTTAGTGCTTTTGTTGATAATGCCATAGTCAAAAGCTTGACATACCAGTGAATGGTATTTGGCAGAAAATATTTCAGTAGGGTCAGAGGGAAGTTTGGTATAAAATTTGCTGTTGTTCAGTTGTCAATGTACTTCTGTTGTATAAAGGTGGACAGGCCAAAGGACCACATTACCACCTTTGTCCGCTTCCTTAATGACAAAGTCTTTGTTATTTTTAAGAGAGACAAGTGCTCGTTTTTCACTAGGGGTAAGATTGCTGGTTACCCCTGAAGATGGAGCTAACTGCATAATGTCCCTCTTAGCAAGCTCAAAGAAAATCTTGATGGCGGGAACCAGGGAAAATGATGGAGAAAACATAGATTTGTTTTTGTAAGGAAATATCCTCCTACCTGGTCCTTTGACTTCATGATTCTCATTTGGTCTGAAATGCACTGTGAGCTGTGAGGTCTGATATAGACAGGTGTGTGTCTTTCCAAAACAATCCTATCAGTTTAATAAAACACAGCTGGACTCCAATGAAAGAGTAGAACCATCTCAAGGAGGGTCACAAGGAAATGGACATCATGTGACTATAAATGAGTGTCTGAGCAAAGGGTCTGAAGACTTATGACCATGTGATATTTTAGTTTTTCTTTTATAATAAATATGCAAAAATTTCAATATTTCTGTTTCTTTTAGTCAAGATGAGGTGTAAAGTGTACATTAATTAGAAAAAAATGAACTTTTTGAATTTACCAAATGGCTGCAATGAAACAAAGAGTGAAAAATTTAAAGGGGTCTGAATACTTTCCATACCCATTGTATAGTGATGACATTTGACACATGGCCAGTAGGGTTGAGCGAAACGGGTCGTTCATTTTCAAAAGTCGCCGACTTTTGGCAAAGTCGGCGTCTCATGAAACCGAGCCGATCCCAGCGTTGCATCGGCCATGCGGTACGCGACTTTCGCGCCAAAGTCGCGTTTCAATGACGCGAAAAGCGCCATTTCTCAGCCAATGAAGGTGAACGCAGAGTGTGGGCAGCGTGATGACATGGATCTCAGTCCCCACCATCTTAGAGAAGGGCATTGCAGTGATTAGCTTGCTTTCTGCGGCGTCACAGGGGCTATAAAGGGGTGTTCCCGCCGACCGCCATCTTACTGCTGCTGATCTGAGCGTAGGGAGAGGTTGCTGCCGCTTCTTCAGAAGCAGGGATAGTGATAGCCAGGGTACATAAAGCTGCAAACCGCTTGTGCTGTAGCGATTTCCACTGTCCAACACCACCTTTTGTTTGCAGGGACAGTGGAAGCTACATTTTTTTTTCCTCAGCGCTGTCGCTCATTGGGCTGCCCTAGAAGGCTCCCTGACCCTGATAGCTGCATTGCTGTGCGTGTGTGTGTACGACGCTGTGCAAACCAACTGCTTTTTTCAAAGCACAAATCCTCTTGTTCCTTCCTTTCTGCACAGCTATCTTTTTTGTTTGTCCACACTTTTTATTTAATTTGTGCATCAGTCCACTCCTTATTGCTGCCTGCCATACCTGGCTGAGATTACTGCAGGGAGATAGTAATTGTAGGACAGTCCCTGTTTTTTTTTGTTTTTTTTTTTGTGGGAGATTAAGATTGGCATTTCTGCTAGAGTGCCATCCCTGTGTGTGCCATCTCTCACTCAGTGGGCCATAGAAAGCCTATTAATTTTTTTGCTTGATTTGGGTTCTAAAATCTACCTGAAAAAAAATCACTACATCAATCAGTGGGAGATTAATATTGCCCTTTCTGCTTGTGTGCCACTCCTGACTCCTGTGTGTGCCATCTCTCACTCAGTGGGCCATAGAAAGCCTATTTATTTTTTTGCTTGATTTGGGTTCTAAAATCTACCTGAAAAAAAATCACTACATCAATCAGTGGGAGAAAAATATTGTCCTCAGGGCTTGTGTGCCACTCCTGACTCCTGTGTGTGCCATCTCTCACTCAGTGGGCCATAGAAAACCTATTTATTTTTTATTATTTGGTTTCTAAAGTCTCCCTGAAAAAATAAAAAAAAATTCAAACAGTGGGAGATTAATATTGCCCTTTCTGCTTGTGTGCCACTCCTGACTCCTGTGTGTGCCATCTCTCACTCAGTGGGCCATAGAAAGCCTATTTATTTTTTATTATTTGGTTTCTAATGTCTCCCTGAAAAAGGAAAAAAAAATAAAACAGTTGGAGATTAATATTGCCCTTTCTGCTTGTGTGCCACTCCTGACTCCTGTGTGTGCCATCTCTCACTCAGTGGGCCATAGAAAGCCTATTTATTTTTTATTATTTGGTTTCTAAAGTCTCCCTGAAAAAGAAAAAAAAAAGAAAACAGTTGGAGATTAATATTGCCCTTTCTGCTTGTGTGCCACTCCTGACTCCTGTGTGTGCCATCTCTCACTCAGTGGGCCATAGAAAGCCTATTTATTTTTTATTATTTGGTTTCTAAAGTCTCCCTGAAATAAAAAAAAAAAAAATTCAAACAGTGGGAGATTAATATTGCCCTTTCTGCTTGTGTGCCACTCCTGACTCCTGTGTGTGCCATCTCTCACTCAGTGGGCCATAGAAAGCCTATTTATTTTTTATTATTTGGTTTCTAAAGTCTCCCTGAAAAAAAAAAAAAAAATTCAAACAGTGGGAGATTAATATTGCCCTTTCTGCTTGTGTGCCACTCCTGACTCCTGTGTGTGCCATCTCTCACTCAGTGGGCCATAGAAAGCCTATTTATTTTTTTGCTTGATTTGGGTTCTAAAATCTCCCTGAAAAAGAAAAAAAAAATAAAACAGTTGGAGATTAATATTGCCCTTTCTGCTTGTGTACCACTCCTGACTCCTGTGTGTGCCATCTCTCACTCAGTGGGCCATAGAAAGCCTATTTATTTTTTATTATTTGGTTTCTAAAGTCTCCCTGAAAAAAAAAAAAATTCAAACAGTGGGAGATTAATATTGCCCTTTCTGCTTGTGTGCCACTCCTGACTCCTGTGTGTGCCATCTCTCACTCAGTGGGCCATAGAAAGCCTATTTATTTTTTATTATTTGGTTTCTAAAGTCTCCCTGAAAAAGAAAAAAAAAAGAAAACAGTGGGAGATTAATATTGACATTTGTGCTTGAGTGACAGTCCTGCGTGTGTGGCATCTCTGTGATTTGGTGCCACAGAAAACAGAGTGTGTAACATTGTGCCTGATTTTCCTTGTGGTCTCACCAACCTGTTAAGGGATATTGAAATCATACTGAAGTTATAGCTCACCGTGTAAGTTGTTTGACAGCAACAAATAAAGTTACTTAGGTTAAGTTTTTAAAACAATGAGGAAGTCTGGTGCAAGAGGTCGTCGTGGCAGTGGGCGTTCATTGTCAACTGGTAATGATGGTAGTGGTAGTGGAGCATCAGGTGGTCGTGGGGATAAAAATATTCCACCTAAGTCTGGAGCTGTGGAGCCAGTTTCGTCATCTGGCTACACAAGGCCTCGAACGCTCTCTTTTCTGGGAGTAGGAAAACCGCTTTTAAAGGCGGAGCAGCAACAGCAAGTTTTGGCTTACATTGCAGACTCAGCCTCTAGCTCTTTTGCCTCCTCTTCTGAAACTGGTAAATGTAAAGACAGCGCGTCGCTTGTGGATGTTCACGGTCAGGGACAAGTCGCTTCCTTGTCCTCTTCAGCAAAAACTACAACAAGAGAGAAGGATGCAGCAGGCGACACAACGGGTCACTCCATGGAGCTCTTTACACATACCGTCCCTGGCTTAGAAAGTGAAACATTTAACAGGCCATGCCCATTACAAGTATATTCTGACATGGAGTGCACTGATGCACAGCCACAGCCAGAGTACTATGCTGCTCCTTTGACTCAGACCACCACATTGCCCTCTCAGGGTACTGATCCACAATCAGACCCTGATGAGACTATGTTGCCCCGCCACGAACGCTATACCACCGACCGACACAGTGACACAGACGAAGTTGCACACAAGCTCGAAGAGGAGGTAATAGATGACCCAGTTGTTGACCCCGATTGGCAGCCATTGGGGGAACAGGGTGCAGGCGGCAGTAGTTCAGAAGCGGAGGTGGAGGAGGGGCCGCAGCAGGCATCAACATCGCAACAGGTTCCATCTGCCGGGCCCGTATCTGGCCCAAAACGCGTGTCAAAGCCAAAACCTGTTGGAGGACAGAGTGGCCATCCGGTTAAAGCTCAGTCTGCAATCCCTGAAAAGGGATCCGATGCTAGGAAGAGTGCAGTCTGGCATTTTTTTAAACAACATCCAATTGATCAGCGCAAAGTCATCTGTCAAAAATGTTCAACTAGCTTAAGCAGAGGTCAGAATCTGAAAAGTCTAAATACTAGTTGCATGCATAGACACTTAACCACCATGTATTTTCAAGCCTGGACTAACTACCAAACGTCCCTTAAGGTTGCAGCACCCTCGGCCAATGAAGCTAGTCAGCAACGCAACATCCCTTCCGTCACTGTAAGGCCACCATTTTCTGCACCACCGGCAGTATCTGTGCAGGTTTCTTTGCCAGCCAAAAGCAGTCAGGGTCAAGGAATCACCAGTTTTGTAGGAGGAAATATTGCATCTAGGGCACCGGCGGAAACAATACCGTCTCCAACCGTCTCTCAGTCTGCCATGTACACCGGCACACCCGAAAGTTCCACGATCTCCAGCTCTCCAGTCCAGCTCACCCTACATGAGACTCTGGTTAGAAAAAGGAAGTACTTATCCTCGCATCCGCGTACACAGGGTTTTAACGCCCACATAGCTAGACTAATCTCGTTAGAGATGATGCCCTACCGGTTAGTTGAAAGCGAAGCTTTCAAAGCCCTGATGGAGTACGCTGAACCACGATACGAGCTACCCAGTCGACACTTTTTTTTCCAGAAAAGCCATCCCAGCCCTGCACCAGCATGTTAAACAGCGCATCGTCCATGCAGTCAGGCAATCTGTGAGTACAAAGGTGCACCTGACTACAGATACATGGACCAGTAGGCATGGCCAGGGACGTTATGTGTCCATCACGGCACACTGGGTGAATGTGGTGGATGCAGGGTCCACAGGGGACATCAATTTCGGGACAGTTGTGCCTAGCCCACGGTCTAGGAAACAGTTGGCTGTAGGCGTTTGCACCCCCTCCTCCTCCTCCTCCTCGTCCTCCTGCAGAAGCTACAGCTCTTCCACAGACCGCAGTCGGCCAACCACTCCATCGGCAGATGACACTGTTGCACACCAGTTGTCCCATTATGGGCCAGCTACTGGCAAGCGTCAGCAGGCTGTATTGGCTATGAAGTGTTTGGGCGACAACAGACACACCGCGGAAGTTCTGTCCGAGTTCTTGCAACAAGAAACGCAGTCGTGGCTAGGCACAGTAGATCTTGAGGCAGGCAAGGTAGTGAGTGATAACGGAAGGAATTTCATGGCTGCCATCTCCCTTTCCCAACTGAAACACATTCCTTGCCTGGCTCACACATTAAACCTGGTGGTGCAGTGCTTATTGAAAAATAATCCTGGGTTCTCCGACCTGCTCCTCAAAGTGCGTGGAGTTTGCTCACATATCCGACGTTCGCCTGTACACTCCAGCCGTATGCAGACCTATCAGCGGTCTTTGAACCTTCCCCAGCATCGCCTAATCATAGACGTTGCAACAAGGTGGAACTCAACACTGCACATGCTTCAGAGACTGTGCCAACAGAGGCGGGCTGTTATGTTTTTGTGGGAGGATACACATACACGGGCAGGCAGTAGGATGGCAGACATGGAGTTGTCAGGTGTGCAGTGGTCGAAGATACAAGACATGTGTCAAGTCCTTCAGTGTTTTGAGTAATGCACACGGCTGGTTAGTGCAGACAACGCCATAATAAGCATGAGCATCCCCCTAATGCGTCTGCTGATGCAAAGTTTGACGCACATAAAGGATCAGGCGTCTGCACCAGAGGAAGAGGAAAGCCTTGATGACAATCAGCCATTGTCTGGTCAGGGCAGTGTACAGGACGAGGTAGCGGGCGAAGAGGAGGTGGAGGACGAGGAGGATGATGGGGATGAGTATATTTTTAATGCGGAAGCTTTCCTGGGGGCACTGGAAATTGGTTGCGTGGCAAGGCCGGGTTCTGGTTTTTTGAGGGACACAAGTGACGTAGATTTGCCTGAAACTGCCCCTCAACCAATCACAACCGGAGATTTGACAACTGGAACTTTGGCCCACATGGCGGATTATGCCTTACGTATCCTAAAAAGGGACACACGCATTACGAAAATGATGAACGATGACGATTACTGGTTGGCCTGCCTCCTTGATCCACGCTATAAAGGCAAATTGCAAAATATTATGCCACATGAGAACTTGGAACTAATATTAGCAACCAAACAATCAACTCTTGTTGACCGTTTGCTTCAGGCATTCCCAGCACACAGCGCACGTGATCGTTCTCACACGAGCTCCAGGGGGCAGCAGACTAGGAGTGTTAGGGGTGCACACATCAGAAGTGGCGTTGGACAGAGGGGTTTTCTGACCAGGTTGTGGAGTGATTTTGCTATGACCGCAGACAGGACAGGTACTGCTGCATCAATTGAAAGTGACAGGAGACAACATTTGTCCAGTATGGTTACTAACTATTTTTCATCCCTTATCGATGTTATCCCTCAACCGTCATTCCCATTTGATTACTGGGCATCAAAATTAGACACCTGGCCAGAATTGGCAGAATATGCATTGCAGGAGCTTGCTTGCCCGGCAGCAAGTGTCCTATCAGAAAGAGTATTCAGTGCTGCAGGTTCAATATTAACCGAAAAAAGGACTCGTCTGGCTACCCAAAATGTTGACGATCTAACATTCATTAAAATGAACCACAACTGGATTTCGAAATCTTTTGCCCCACCTTGCCCGGCCGACACCTAGCTTTCCTATGAAAAGCTCTTGCCTGTGGACTACTGTGAATTACTTTTCTAATGTCTAATTTTCTGCAGCTGATTGTCCAGCATACGACATGTTTACACCTCCCTAAATGGCCAAACTCCCCACACGGGGCCGTGGTATCGCGACTTGGCGCAAGCACCCGTGAGACTGCTGTTTGTCTGAAGAGGTGGGTGTGCTCGCTTTTGGTCGACGGCATTGCTACTGGGTCCCTCATAGTACAATAAAGTGTCTCTGGCGGTGGTGGTGCGCACCCAACGTCAAACACACTGTTGTAACATGAGGGGCCCTGGGCCTGTACCGCCGGCCACAAGAGAGTTCACCCACCCCCAGGTCAAACATTGCTCTACCACTTCCACAGTTATCTCTCACACTTCCACCAATGTTTAGTCTATGCGCTGACATCCTTCCATACCTGCCACTGACAATACCATTGTGTTGACATGTATGATGGTACTTAACATAGTCAGGGGCAGTGTCCTCTATTTACCACAGTAAATACTTTGCGCTAAATTAGTAGGTCTGAAACAACGCAGAGGATCCCACCCCTGAACCTAATGATTGCACCCTTTAGTGTTTTTGTTTTGTTTTAATGCGAGACATTCACATTTAATTGTTGTTTTTGACTACTAACTGGCAGACACTCATTACAATCGGCCTCCGTTGACCAGACCACTGCTGCCCGTGTACCCCTGGAACCAATTATAAAGTGCCTACAGCCAGCCCATTTTATTGTGTTAGGCCTTCGAAGCCTGTCTGCGGTCCCTCCTTCCACTAGGCCTCCACTGACCAGACCACTGCTGCCCGTGTACCCCTGGAACCAATTATAAAGTGCCTACAGCCAGCCCATTTTATTGTGTTAGGCCTTCAAAGCCTGTCTGCGGTCCCTCCTTCCACTAGGCCTCCACTGACCAGACCACTGTCTGCGGTCCCTCCTTCCACTAGGCCTCCACTGACCAGACCACTGCTGCCTGTTTACCCCTGGAACCAATTATAAAGTGCCTACAGCCAGCCCATTTTATTGTGTTAGGCCTTCGAAGCCTGTCTGCGGTCCCTCCTTCCACTAGGCCTCCACTGACCAGACCACTGCTGCCCGTGTACCCCTGGAACCAATTATAAAGTGCCTACAGCCAGCCCATTTTATTGTGTTAGGCCTTCGAAGCCTGTCTGCGGTCCCTCCTTCCACTAGGCCTCCACTGACCAGACCACTGCTGCCCGTGTACCCCTGGAACCAATTATAAAGTGCCTACAGCCAGCCCATTTTATTGTGTTAGGCCTTCGAAGCCTGTCAGCGGTCCCTCCTTCCACTAGGCCTCCACTGACCAGACCACTGTCTGCGGTCCCTCCTTCCACTAGGCCTCCACTGACCAGACCACTGCTGCCCGTGTACCCCTGGAACCAATTATAAAGTGCCTACAGCCAGCCCATTTTATTGTGTTAGGCCTTCGAAGCCTGTCTGCGGTCCCTCCTTCCACTAGGCCTCCACTGACCTGACCACTGCTGCCCGTGTACCCCTGGAACCTATTTTACAGTGCCTACAGCCCGCCCATTTTAGTATGTTAGGCCTTGGAAGCCTGTCTGCGGTCCCTCCTTCCACTAGGCCTCCACTCACCTGACCACTGCTGCCCGTGTACCCCTGGAACCTATTTTACAGTGCATAGAGCCTATTGTTTTATTTTATTTAATATTAATAAAGCCATGATGGACTACGCTGTACCACGCTATGAGCTACCCAGTTGACAATTCTTTTGCGAGAAAAGCCATCCCACCCCTCCACCAGCATGTTAAAGACCACATTGTCCTTTCATTCTGTCAATCTGTGAGTCCAAAGGTACACCTGACAACAGACACATGGAGCAGAAGGCATGGCCACGGAAGGTTACGTGTCCTTTGTGGCGCAATGGGTTAATGTATTGCATGCATGGTCCACACAGGGGACAGCCTGGTAAGTCTGTCTGCAGTCCCTAATTCAAGTTGTCCTCAAATGAATAAATCTGAGCTTCTACCTTCTGGCTCTGATTAACTGCTGTTTTTAAAAAAATTGGTGGTTCCGGCCTACTAACGGTGTCTGCCCCTGCCTGGTGTTGTCCTCAACTGAATAAAGCTGAGCTTCTACCTTCTGGCTCTGATTAACTGCTGTTTTTAAACAAATTGGTGGTTCCGGCCTACTAACGGTGTCTGCCCCTGCCTGGTGTTGTCCTCAACTGAATAAAGCTGAGCTTCTACCTTCTGGCTCTGATTAACTACTGTTTAAAAAAAAATGGTGGTTCCGGCCCACTAACGGTGTCTGCCCCTGCCTGGTGTTGTCCTCAACTGAATAAAGCTGAGCTTCTACCTTCTGGCTCTGATTAACTGCTGTTTTTCAAAAAAAAATTGTTGGTTCCGGCCTACTAACGGTGTCTGCCCCTGCCTGGTGTTGTCCTCAACTGAATAAAGCTGAGCTTCTACCTTCTGGCTCTGATTAACTGCTGTTTTTAAAACAATTGGTGGTTCCGGCCTACTAACGGTGTCTGCCCCTGCCTGGTGTTGTCCTCAACTGAATAAAGCTGAGCTTCTATCTTCTGGCTCTGATTCACTGCTGTTTTTAAACAAATTGGTGGTTCCGGCCTACTAACGGTGTCTGCCCCTGCCTGGTGTTGTCCTCAACTGAATAAAGCTGAGCTTCTACCTTCTGGCTCTGATTAACTGCTGTTTTTAAAAAAATTGGTGGTTTCGGCCTACTAACGGTGTCTGCCCCTGCCTGGTGTTGTCCTCAACTGAATAAAGCTGAGCTTCTACCTTCTGGCTCTGATTAACTGCTGTTTTTTTAAAAAATGGTGGTTCCGGCCTACTAACGGTGTCTGCCCCTTCCTGGTGTTGCCCTCAACTGAATACAGCTGAGCTTCTACCTTCTGGCTTTCGGCCTATAGTATCAGATATTAAACTGCATTTGGCCTACTAGTGTGGTTGGGCCCTTAAAACAGTGTCTGCTGCTCTTGGGTTTGCTACTCCACTGAGCAAAGCAGTGCCGCCTGTTTAGTCCTGTTACCAATTTTGAACTGCATTTAGCCTACTTTATTCTTTGGCCCTATATC
Source organism: Ranitomeya variabilis (assembly GCF_051348905.1). Lineage (NCBI taxonomy): Eukaryota > Metazoa > Chordata > Amphibia > Anura > Dendrobatidae > Ranitomeya > Ranitomeya variabilis. Next base: position 265,089,621 of record NC_135237.1, on the reverse strand, counting down.
TGTTTCCTCCTCATCCTGCCCATTGCCCAGCCACTGCTAGATGAGTCTGCTGGTACATTGACCCAGACCACTACATTCCCCTTGCACTCTACACAGCCAGAATCTGACCCTGCTGAAAGTAAGGTTCCCCTTCCCGCATGTTATACCACCTTACACAGGGACAAAGAGGAAGGTGCAGATGAAAGTGCAGGTTCCTTCATCAGGTGGGGGGGCATACTCGTTGGCGACGTCACTGGCACAGGGCCCCTCAGAGTACGCAAAAGTGTCGCTGCCGGTGGGAGGCGCCCCCGCCGTGCAAACACACCGCTGTACTTTGAGGGGCCCTGTGCCAGTGCCAATGCCAACGAGTGGGCCCCCCTGCTTGCTTAGGATCACAGCACTTGCAACCTTGACATACTTACCTCTCACTGCTCCACCGCCGTGACGTAGTCCACGTTTCCTGTGCCCACTAAAACCTTGAACCAGCCCTACCCCCCACAACTTTTGCCAAATGACCCCAATTTCCAATGCCCAACTATTATTATAAAGTTAATTAAGATTGACAAGCTTCAGAAACAAGAATGGATGTTTTTGGCATTAAAATGGGCACTGTAGGTGTTTTCCTGGCCTCCACTCACTGCCGACTATGCTTCCCCATTGACTTGCATTGGGTTTCGTGTTTCGGTCGATCCCCGACTTTTAGCGATAATCGGCCGACTGCACTCGACTCGACTGTGGACAAAGTCGGGTTTCACAAAACCCGACTCGACCGTAATAAAATGAAAGTCGCTCAACCCTAATGGCCAGTTTTATGCTATTTATTTTCTGTGGCTGGAGAACTGAAGTATTCTCTGACCTTTGCTTCCCTCATACAGATACATTTTGGAAATATATTCAGGTATTAGTGTGTCTTGTTATGCTCCTGGGAACAATTTTTTTTTATTATTGTTTTTGGATTAGAAAAAGTGGTATTGCATTGCTGGCTTATTGAATTTCTGTTGGAGGTTGAGAGGAGGATCTGCAAACGGTTTCAATAATCATTTAACAATAGCTTACGAGTTATTGATCATTATGTATTCTCCAATAAATGATGGTGTTGGGGTGCCAAAGAACTGGGTTAGAGGTCCTAGATTTCTTAATCATAGCCTGGATCTCCAGTTAGCAACACTTTGAACTGTATCATAATTAATATGATTTTGATACAGTTTGATCCTGTAGTAGAGCAGAGAACAAAAGGCGCTCTGCCCAAACGTTATCTGATTTATAAGCTGCAAGCTATAGTAGCCATGAGGCCTACAAGATGTTGTCCTCCTGGAGAAAGCAGAGCAATAACATCACTGTATTGCATCTCCTCCTCAGTGAGCCAAAGCACAAGATTGGGAAAGCTCAGAAGTGCACACAAAATAGGGCAATATCGACTGGTGAAAAATAACTAAGCAATAGTGTTGAGCATTCCGATACTGCAATATCGGGTATCGGCCGATATTCGCTGTATCGGAGTTCCGATACTGAGTTCTGATACTTTTACAATATCGAATGCCATAATCGGAAGTTCCCATAATACAATGAGACAGTTTTATTCTATTCAGCCAATGAGGATCCTAAGAAGTGTGGGCACATCCTTTTAGGCATGTTAGCCATGTTATCTAATGGCATGGCTGTGATTGGCTGCACTGATGCACTATAATGGAGTGTGGGCGGTGCGTGGGCGGAGACTGCATGTCTGTGTGTGCGGGCGGGGTCTGTACGGGCCGCTCTGGGGTCTGTGCAGGCCTGCCGGGGGTCTGTACTGGCCTCTCGGGGGTCTGTGCGGGCCTGCCAGGGGTCTGTACGGGCCTCTCGGGGGTCTGTGTGAGCTGCTGGGGTCTATGCGGGCCTGCCGGGGGTCTATACGGGCCTCTCGGGGGTCTGTGCATGCCTGCTGGGGGTCTTTGTGTCTGTGTGCAGGCATCGTCCGATGGGACTACAAGTCCCATCCGGCTATGCCTGCTACAATGACAGTGATTGACACATTAGCCAATGATGGGACAGTAGTAGTCCCATCATCCGGATAATGTGTTGAATGTAAAAAAAAAACACAAACATACATACTACATACATACATACTACATACATAGTGCATACATACTACATACAATACATTCATACATTACATACAATACATACATATAGACATACAGTACATATAACAGAGTACATACTCACCATCACTTGTCACTTTGTTCCCCGAAGCCAGTGCCATCTGTAAAAAATATTAAAATAACAAACAAACAATACGCTCCCTGATCCGCAGAAATCCACGAGTGTCCCTCGACGATATCCTGTGGAGAACAGCAGCATCAGCTGATGCGTCTGCTTGCTAGTGGCTCCAGGAATACAATGACGTGAGGAAGGTATCCCTAGTCTCACTTGTGGCATTGCTGTGTGAGAAAGTTCCCACGCAGCTTTTGCCATAAAGTGAGACCAGTGAGCTAAGGTAACCTCTCAGTGATGCACTGCAGGAGCCATTGTCTCCTGTCAGTGTGTCACTGAAGGTCCTATAGAGCAGTGACATCACCCGATGTCACTGTTCTATAGGGGAGATCGTCGTGGGACACTCGTTATTATTGGACTACGACGGACAGGTAGTATACGGTTTATTATTTTACGTTTTTCTCAGGCGCTGAAGTATGGTAAGTATGGTTAAATTAAGAATATTAAAATACTTTTTTCTGGCTGTGTCTTTACTTTCTTTTTTAACTCTTTCACTACCGTAGGATTAATAATGGATAGGCGTCTTATTGATGCCTCTCCATTATTGACCCGCCTTAATGTCACCTTACAATAGCAAGGTGACATTAACCCCTTATTACCCCATATCCCACCCCTACACGGGAGTGGGAAGAGAGGGGCTAAGTGCCGGAATTGGCGCATCTTACAGATGCGCCATTTCTGGGGGTGGCTGCGGACTAGTATTTGTAGTTGGGGGGCCAATATCCATGGCCCCTCTCTAGGCTATTAATATCAGCCCGCAGCTGTCTGCGTAGCCTTTCTGGCTATAAAATATAGGGGGCCCCACATAATTTTTTTTGGGGTCCCCCTATTTTAATAGCCAGTAAAGGCTATGCAGACAGCTGCGGGCTGATATTCATAGCCTGGGAGGGGCCATGGGTATTACCCCCTTCCCAGGCTACAAATATTGTCCATCGGCTTTCCCCCTCTGGTGCAGAAAATTGCACGGGAGCCCACGCCGTTTTTTTCCCGTTTTTTCTTTATGTTTATTTATCAACATCGGCCTATCTATGGATATATCTATCTAGAGATATATCTATAGATACATAGATGTTTCTATCCATATACCTATCTGGCTAATTTCACACATCAGGTTTTTGCCATCAGGCACAATCCAGAGAGTTTTGAAAAAAAATGATCCGTTTGTTTTTCTGCTGGATCCGTTTTTTCTCATAGAGTTGTATTAGTGCCGGATTGCGCCTGATGGCCACACGTTTCATCCTTAAATTATTCTACATAAGTCTGTCACTGTGTTGTTATCTTTTCCTATGGATACTTATAAATTATATTACATTATATTTGTTATAGTATATATTTATATAGTTATAGTTCTCTTCCTACCTTTCTGATCGCTGATTCAGTGTTTTGTTTGCTGGCTCCACTTCATCTCCTCTTCCTCTCGCTATCGGAGTACATCAGGGCTCAGTCCTTGGCCCCTTCTCTTCTTTTTCTACATGGCCCCAATTGGACAGACCATCAGCAGATTTGGCTTTCAGTACTATTTTTGCGCTGATGACACACAACTATACACATCATCCCCTGACCTTAGTCCCGCTGTACTACAGAACGCCAGTGACTGTCTGTCCGCAGTCTCCAACACCATGTCCGCTCTCTATCTGAAACTCAACCTCTCCAAAACTGAACTTCTTCTCCCACCATCTTACCACACTTATCGGAATACACGTTCCATTAATACCCAGCAGCTTATGGACAATCTCCACACATCTTTAGCCACCATCTCCTCCCTCTCCTGTCCAGACTTAGCACTGTCACACTTCAATAATACACTAAAGAATGCCCTAGATGAAGCAGCACCTTTTACACGCAGAAAGACCCGACACAGACAACGGCAGCCCTGGCACACAATGCAAACACGCTTTCTTCAGCGCTGCTCAAGGTGTGCAGAGCGGTAGTGGAGAAAATATCTCTTAGCAGAAGACTTCATCTACTATAAGTTCATGCTCAAAACCTATAACTCTGCCCTTCATCTGGCCAAACAATCGTACTTCACCACCCTCATCACCTCACTATCCAACAACCCAAAGCGACTTTTTGAAACCTTAAACTTCCTCCTGAAACCTAAACTACAGGCCCCCATCACCTATCTCAGCGGTGAAGATCTGGCCACTTATTTCCTAGAAAAAATCAACCACATCCATCAGGATATCTCAGCCCAATCTCCTCAGTGCCTGGATCCCCTTCCCTGCATCTCAAGCTCACTAGACATCTTTGAGCCTGTTTCAAAAGATGAAGTTTCCAAGCTCCTCGCTTCTGCTCGGCCTACAACCTGCAACAGTGACCCCATTCCTTCACATCTCCTGCAGTCTCTCTCACCAGTGGTCACCACTCACCTGACTAAAATATTTAATCTCTCTTTCTTCAGGTATCTTTCCCTCCTCATTTAAACATGCCATCATAACCCCTTTACTTAAAAAGCCATCCCTGGACCAGAACTGCACTGCTAACTACAGACCTGTCTCTAACCTTTCCTTCATCTCTAAACTCCTGGAACGCTTGGTCCACTCCCATCTAATCCGCTATCTCTCGGATAACTCTCTTCTTGACCCCTTACAATCTGGTTTCCGCTCTTTACACTCCACTGAAACTGCCCTCACTAAAGTCTCTAATGATCTAATAACATCTAATCTAATAATCCAAAGGTCATTGCTCCCTACTGATTCTCCTGGATCTCTCTGCCGCATTTGACACTGTGGATCACCAGCTCCTCCTCACTATGCTCCGCTCTATAGGCCTCAAGGACACAGTCCTCTCCTGGTTCTCCTCCTACCTCTCTGACCGCTCCTTCACTGTATCTTTTGCCGGCTCCTCTTCTTCTCCTCGTCCCCTTACTATCGGGGTTCCACAGGGCTCAGTCCAAGGTCCCCTCCTATTTTCTCTATACACTGCCCTATTGGACAAACAATCAACAGATTTGGGTTCCAGTATCATCTCTATGCTGATGACACTCAATTATACACTTCTTCCCCTGACATCACCCCTACCCTAATTCAAAATACCAAGGATTGTCTGTCTGCTGTCTCTAACATCATGTCCTCCCTCTATCTGAAACTAAATCTCTCCAAAGCTGAACTTCTTGTGTTTCTCCCCTCTACTAACCTCACTCTACCTAACATCGAAATAACCCTGGAGGGTTCAACCATAACTCCCAAGCAGCATGCCCTCTGTTTTGGGGTCATATTCGACACTGAACCTTCCTTTACTCCCTATATCCGATCACTCACTTGCTCTTGTCACCTGCATCTTAAAAACATCTCCAGAATCCGATGTTTTCTCACATTCTAAACTGCTAAGACTCTTACTGTTGCTCTTATTCATTCTTGTGTGGACTACTTCAACTCTCTTCTGATCGGTCTCCCCCTTACCAAACTTTCTCCTCTCCAATCCATCTTGAATACACCAGCCAGGGTCATATTCCTGTCCAGCCGCTTCACTGATGCCTTAATCTTGTGCCAGTCATTACACTGGCTACCCATTCGCTACAGGGTCCAGTATAAACTCATCTCTCTCACCCACAAAGCTCTCCACAGTTCTGCACCACCTTATATCTCCTCTCTCATCTCTGTCTATCGCCCTACACGTGCCCTCTGTTCTACAAAATGACCTAAGACTAACATCCCTTGTAATCTGAAACTCGCACCTCCGTCTCCAAGGCTTCTCTCGTGCTGCACCAGCTCTCTGGAATGCACTTCCCCAGAAGATCAAGCTGATATCTAGCCCCGACCTATTCAAGCACGCTTTGAAAACTCATCAATTTGAAAAAGCCTACCACATCAACTACTTAGTAAACTAACTTTGCACGGTTCCCTCCTTCCAAATATTATTCTGAATCTGCACCCTACTATTCATCTGTCTCCACACCCTCCATGCACACAATAACTTCACTTGATACTTGACTATTGCACTTAAACACACGGGCTGATGACCGGATCATGCAGCTTTATATAAAAATCCCTATTTACTATAATTGCCAGACCTGAAATAACAAGCACTTTTCACCTATTGTGTACCCCCCATTTCCTTGTAGATTGTAAGCTTGCGAGCAGGGACCTCACTCCTAATGTCACTGTTTAAATTTATTTTTGTATTCAATTTCATAACATTGGCTTATTATTCAATTTTTTCTTCCTTCTATTTAAAAGTGTATTCAATTCAAAATGGATTCATGCACAGGACCTCTGAGTGTTGCCAAACTCTATCATGTGCTATATGTACAAAAATATATTTCCTTTAAAAGTGATGACACCATTTGTTTTCATTGTCACATTCATACACAGTAAAAAGTTCTCATCATTGCAACTACATGCTGCAACTCTGTCATTTCCACTTAAAATACCTAATATTTGTCTAACAGTTGTGCGACTGGCACAATCTGGGTAGAGATAATTGTATGTGACAATTTAGCAGATCCAATAATCTTCATTACTGCGCATTTGGAATATGTCAGCAAAATGATTGAAAAAAAAATCATAATTTTCTATTGGTTTAAAAAATAGTGTATCTGTATCTATGAATTGTGCGACTGGCGCAATCCGGGTAGAGATAATTGTACATGACAATTTAGCAGGGGCAATAATCTTCATTACTCTGCATTTGGAGTGTGTCAGCAAGGCACTTAAAAAAAATCATACTTTTCTATTGTTTAAAAAAATATCGTTTCTGTATCCGGCAGTTGTGCAACTGGTGCAATCTGGGTAGAGATAACTGTATGTGACAATTTAGCAGGTGCAATAATCTTCATTACTCTGCATTTGGAGTGTGTCAGCAAGACAATTGAAAAAAATCATAATTTTCTATTGTTTTAAAAAAATAGCATGTCTTTATCTAGCAGTTGCGTGACTGGTGCCATCCGATTACAGATAAACGTTCACGTAACTTGAAAAAAAATCATAATTTTTTATTAGTTTAACCCCTTCCCAACATGTGCCATACTAGTGCTCCTCGCAGCAATGCCCATGATCGGTGCTAGTGTCGATCATGGGCATTTAACCCCTCTGATTGTTGCTGTCAGTAGTTATTTTCAGTAGTGACAGCGGCATAGAGAACAATTGCGCAGGGAGGGGGCTCCCTGCGCTCTCCCACTGGAATAACGCGATGCGATTGCATTGTTCCAGTAGTCTCCATGCAAAACACAGATCCAAAATGGCCACGGGGTCCTTCTGGGTCTTTCAGAGCAGGTGCCGGCAATCCTCCTACACTGCCTGTCAGATCGCTGATCTGACACTGTGTTATGCAAAGTGTCAAATCAGCGATCTGACTTTATATAGTAATGTCCCAACCTGGTACAATGTTATAAACTTAAAAAAAAATTAGAATGTAGAAAAAAAAAATTTTTAAAAATCCACAAATAAAGAAAAAAATATTGTTCCAATACATCCATTTATTTATGTAAATTTAAAAAAACAATAAAAGTGCACATATTTGGTATCACCTCTTCCGAAACAACCCGCTCTATAAAACTATCCCACTAGTTAACCCCTTCAGTGAACCCCGTATAAATATAAATAAGAAGCGAGGCAAAAAAAATGCTTTATCATCATACTGCCAAACAAAAAGTGCACTAAAACGCGATCAAAAAGACGGATGTAAATAAAAATGGCACCTCTGAAAACATTATCTTGTCCTGCAAAAATCAAGCTGCCATACAGCTCCATCAGAAGAAAAATAAAAAAGTTATAGCTCTCAGAATAAAGCAATGCAAAAACTATTATTTTTTTTTATACAAAATAGTTTTTATTGTGTAAAAGCGCCAAAACATAAAAAAGATATAAATGAGATATTGCTGTAATCACACTAACCCAAAGAATAAAATGGCTTTATAAATTTTGTCACACTCGGAAAGGTGTAAACGTTCCCCCCCAAAAAATAAATCAGGAATTGCTGTTTTTTGTTCACTCTGCCTCCCAAAAATCAGAATAAAAAGTGATCAAAATATGTCATGTGCCCGAAAATGGTAGCAATAAAAACATCAACTCATCCCACAAAAAACAAGACCTTACATGACTCTTGGGCCAAATTATGGATAAACTATAGCTCTCAAAATGTGTGATGCAAAAACTATGAAAAGCGTCTTTTAGTGAGTAACTGTAGCCAAGCATAAAAACTCGCTATAAAAACCAGCTATAAATAGTAAATAAAACTCCCCTTTATCACCCCCTTAGTTAGAGAAAAATAAAAAAAAATGTGTTTATTTCCATTTTCCCATTAGGGTTAGGAATAGGGTTAGGGATGGGGCTAAACTTAGTGTTAGGATTGGGGCTAAAGTTAGGGTTTGGGTTGGGGCTAGAGTTGGGTTTAAGGTTTTTATTACTTTTACGGTTGGGTTAGGGTTGGAATTAGGGTTAGGGGTGTGTCAGGGTTAGGGGTGTGGTTAGTTATTGTTAGGGTTTGGATTAGAATTAGAGGTGTGTTGGGGTTAAGGGTGTGTTGGGGTTAGGGGTGTGGTTAGGTTTGGGATTAGGGAAAGGGGTGTGTTCAGGATAGGGGTGTGGCTAGGGTTATGGTTAGTGTTGGGATTAGGGTTAGGGTGTGTTGAGGTTAGGGTTGGAGTTAAAATTGAGGGGTTTCCACTGTTTAGGCACATTATGGGCTCTCCAAACTCGACGTGGTGTCCGATCTCAATTCAAGCCAATTCAGCGTTGAAAAAGTAAAACGGTGCTCCTTCCTTTCCGAGCTCTGCTGTGCGCCCAAACAGTGGTTTACCCCCAAATATGGGGGAATGGCGTACTCAGGACAAATAGTGCAACAACCTTTGCAGTCCAATATCTACTGTTACCCTTGTGAAAATAAAAATGTAGGGGCTAAGATATCATTTTTGTGGAAAAAAAATATTTTTTATTTCCACGGCTCTGCTTTTTAAACTTTAGTGAAACACTTGTCGGTTCAAAGTTCTCACAACACATCTAGATAAGTTCCTTGGAAGGGTCTAGTTTCCAATATGGGTAACTTGTCAGGTGTTTCTACTCTTTAGGTACATCAGAGGCGATGCAAACACAACATGAAGCCCGCAGACCTTTCCATCAATGACTGCATTCAAAAACAGCGCTCATTCCCTTCCCTTGAGCTCTGCTATGTGCCCAAACGGTGGTTTCTCCCCACATATGGGGTATCAGCATACTCAAGACAAATTGGAGAACAACTTTTGTAGTCCAATTTCTCCTGTTACCCTTGTGAAAATAAAAATTTGGGGGCTAAAAATTCATTTTTGTGGAAAAAAAGGATTTTTTTATTTTCACGGCTCTGCGTTATAAACTTTAGTGAAACACTTGGGGGTTCAAAGATCTCACAACACATCTAGATAAGTTCCTTGGAAGGATCTAGTTTCCAATATTGGGTCACGTGTGGGGGTTTCTACTGTTTAGGTAGATCAGGGGCGATGCAAACACAATGTGATGTCCGCAGACCATTCCATCAAAGTCTGCATTCCAAAACGGCGCTCCTTCTGTTCTGAGCTCTGCCATGCGCCCAAAATGGTGGTTCACCCCACATATGGGGTATCACATTACTCAGTACAAATTGCACAATAACTTTTAGGGTCCAATTTCTCTGGATACCATTGGGAAAATAAAAAAATTGCAGGCTAAAAGATAATTAGATATTTTTTGTGGAAAAATAATAATTTTTTAATTTTCATGGCTCTATATTATAAACTTTAGTGAAACAATTGGGCATTCAAAGTGCTCAGAACACATCTATTTAAGTTCCTTAAGGGGTCTACTTTCCAAAATGATGTCACTTGTGGGGGTTTTCACTGTTTTGGCACATCAGGGGCTCTCCAAACGTGACATGGTGTCCGATCTCAATTCCAGCCAATTTTGCATTGAAAAGTCAAACGGAGCTCCTTCCATTCCTAGCTCTGCCATGCGCCCAAGCAGTAGTTTATCCCCACATATGGGGTATCGGCGTATTCAGGACAAATTGCACAACAACTTTTGCAGTCCAATTTCTCCTGTTACCTTTGAAAAAATAAAAAAATTGGTGCAAAAAAATCATTTTTGTTCAAAAAATATGATTTTTTATTTTTACGGCTCTACATTATAAACTTCTGTGAAGAATTTGAGGGTTCAAAGTGCTCATCACACATCTAGATAAGTTCCATAGGGAGCTTACTTTCCAAAATGGTGTCACTCGTTGGGGGTTTCCACTGTTTAGGCATATCAGGGGTTTTCCAAATGCGACATGGTGTCCGATCTCAATTCCAGCCAATTTTCCATTGAAAAGTCAAATGGCGCTCCTTCCCTTCTGAGCTCTGCCATGCGCCCAAACAGTGGTTTACCCCCACATATGAGGTAAAGGCGTACTCAGGAAATTGTACAACAACTTTTGGGGTCCAGTTTCTCCTGTCAACCTTGGTTAAAAAAAAAACTGGACCTGAACTAATTTTTTGTGAAAAAAAGTAAAATGTTCATTTTTTAAACATTCAAAAAATTCCTGTGAAGCACCTGAAGGGTTAATAAACTTCTTGAATGTGGTTTTGAGTACCGTGAAGGGTGCAGTTTTTAGAATGGTGTCATTTTTGGGCATTTTCTGTCACATAGGCTCCTGAAAGTCACTTCTAGTGTGAGGTGGTCCTTAAAAAATTAGTTTTGCAAATTTTGTTGTAAAACTGAGAAATCTCTGGTCAACTGTTAACCCTTATAACTTCCTAACAACAAAAAATTATGTTTCCAAAATTGTGCTGATGTAAAGCAGACATGTGGGAAATATTATATTAACTATTTTGTGTGATATGATTCTCTAATTTAAGGGCATAAAAACTAAAAGTTTGAAAATGGTGACATTTTCAAAATTTTTGCCAAATTTCCATTTTCTTCACAAATAAACGCAAGTCATATCAAAGAAATGTTACCACTTTCATAAAGTATAATATGTCCCTAGAAAACATTCTCAGATTTACCAGGATCCGTTGAAGTATTTCAGAGTTATGACCTCATAAAATGACAGTGGTCAGAATTGAAAAAAATGGCCTGGTCAGGAAGTTGAAAACAGGCTTCGGGGTGAAGGGGTTTAAAAAATAGCTTATCTTTATTTAGAAGTTGTGTTACTGGTGCAATCCAGGTACAGATAATTGTATGATACAATTTAGCATAGGCAATATTCTTCAATACTCCGCATTTGGAGTGTGTCAGCAAGACGATTGAGAAAAAATCATAATTTTCTATTGGTTTAAAAACTATTTTAAAACAGAGCAGGTGGAGGCGTTGGGCTGCTCCTTTCACCCAAATGTACCTTCCAAGTTATCCCCCAAGTACCCTCACTTGTATTCCCTTCCTTTGAGGTCCATGCTGTCAGACTCTACGTCCCCTTCTCCATGCGAGTGGCGGTGGTGTATCGTCCTCCTGGCCCCTCTCATCAGTTCCTGGATCACTTTGCCACCTGGCTTCCACAATTTCTCACCTGTGACACCCCCACCCTTATCATGGGTGATTTCACCATCCCCATTGCTTCTCCCCTCTCCCCATCTGCTTCTCACCTTTTATCTCTAACCTCCTCTTTCGGCCTCTCGCAGCATACTAACTCTCCAACGCATGAAGATGGAAACTCCCTTGACTTGGTCTTCTCCTGACTTTGCTCAGTGGATGATTTCACAAACACCCCTCTCCCGCTCTCTGACCACAACCTTCTTTCATTCTCTATCAAGAACTGCCATCCCACTCAGGTCACCCCCACTTTCCACACTTATAGAAACATACAGGCCATTAACACCCAGAAACTTATGAAGAACTTGCAGTCCTCATTGGCCCCAATCTCCTCCATCTCATGTCCTGATTCTGCTCTGAACCATTACAATGAAACCCTGCAAAGTGCCCTGGATGAAGCTGCTCCTCCTATACATAGAGCAACTCGACACAGACGGCGACAACCATGGCACACGCTGCAAACACGCTTCCTGCAGCGATGCTCCAGGTGCGCCGAACGTCTGTGGAGAAAATCTAATCTACCCGAAGATTTCATCCATTACAAGTTCATGCTAAAAACATACAACTCTGCCCTTCACCTCTCCAAACAAACCTATTTCAATACCCTCATCACCTCACTGTCCAATAACCCTAAACGTCTCTTCGACACTTTACAGTCCCTACTCAACCCAAGAGAGCAGGCCCCAACCACAGATCTCCGCGCTGACGATCTGGCCAATTACTTCAAAGAAAAAATTGACCACATTCGACAGGAAATCATATCCCAATCTCTTCATACCAGGCACTGTCCTCCCTCCCCCACTGCATCTAGTTCACTCTCTGACTTTGAACCAGTTACTGAAGAAGAAGTAAGCAGGCTCCTTGCATCTTCTCACCCGACCACTTGCACCAGTAACACCATTCCGTCACATCTCCTCCAGTCCCTTTCCCTGGCTGTCACCTCTCACATAACAAAAATATTCAACCTTTCCCTCACTTCCGGTATTTTTCCCTCCTCATTTAAGCATGCCATCATACATCCATTACTTAAAAAACCCTCCCTCGACCAAAACTGTACCGCTAATTATAGACCTGTCTCTAATCTTCCCTTCATCTCTAAACTCCTGGAATGCCTGGTCCTCTCCCGTCTTACCCGCTATCTCTCAGATAACTCTCTTCTCGACCCTCTTCAATCTGGCTTCCGCTCTTTACACTCTACTGAAACTGCCCTCACTAAAGTCTCTAATGACCTACTAACAGCTAAATCTAATGGTCACTACTCCATGCTAATTCTATTGGATCTTTCCGCAGCATTCGACACTGTGGATCATCAGCTCCTCCTCACTATGCTCCGCTCCATCGGCATCAAGGACACCGTTCTCTCTTGGTTCTCCTATCTCTCTGACCGATCCTTCACTGTATGTTTTGCTGGTTCCTCCTCCTCTCACCTTCCCCTTACTGTTGGGGTTCCTCAAGGATCAGTCCTAGGCCCCTCCTCTTCTCTTTGTATACTGCCCCTATTAGACAAACAATCAGTAGATTTGGGTTCCAGTACCATCTCTATGCTGATGACACCCAATTATACACCTCTTATCCTGCTTTCACTCCGACCTTCTTAGAAAACACCAGTGATTGTCTTACCACTGTCTCTTACATCATGTCCTCCCTCTATCTGAAACTGAACCTGTCAAAAACTGAACTCCTCGTGTTCTCTCCCTCTACTAACCTACCTTTGCCTGACATTGCCATCTCCGTGTGCGGTTCAATCATTACTCCAAAGCAACATGCCCGCTGCCTTGGGGTCATCCTTGATTCCGAGCTTTCATTCACCCCCCACATCCGATCACTGGCTCGCTCTTCTTATCTGCAACTCAAAAACATTTCTAGAATTCGCCCTTTTCTTACTTTCGACTCTGCAAAAACTCTTACTGTTTCTCTTATTCATTCCCGTCTGGACTATTGTAACTCTCTACTAATCGGCCTCCCTCTTACCAAACTCTCCCCACTCCAATCTGTCCTGAATGCTGCTGCCAGGATCATAGTCCTCACCAACCGTTACACCGATGCCTCTACCTTGTGCCAGTCATTACACTGGCTACCCATCCACTCCAGAATCCAGTACAAAACTACTACCCTCATCCACAAAGCACTCCGTGGCTCAGCACCACCCTACATCTCCTCTCTGGTATCAGTCTACCACCCTACCCGTGCCCTCCGCTCCTCTAATGACCTCAGGTTAGCATCCTCAATAATCAGAACCTCCCACTCCCGTCTCCAAGACTTTACACGTGCAGCACCGATTTTTTGGAATGCACTACCTAGGTTAATACGATTAATCCCCAATCCCCACAGTTTTAAGTGTGCCCTAAAAATGCATTTGTTCAGACTGGCCTACCGCCTCAACGCATTAACCTAACTATCCCTGTGTGGCCTATTAAAAATAGAAAAAAAACAAAACACATAATCAGGTTCCTTGCATCGTGTTCTCATACACTTTATGCAGTTAATAGCCCTCTGTGTCTGTACTGCTACATACTTAGGCTGTTAACTGGTTCATGCAGCTTTACATGAACACCCGAGCCTTACACTATGGCTGGTCCAAATAACTAAAGCAATTGTTATCATCCACCTCTCGTGTCTCCCCTTTTCCTCATAGTTTGTAAGCTTGCGAGCAGGGCCCTCATTCCTCCTGGTATCTATTTTGAACTGTGATTTCTGTTATGCTGTAATGTCTATTGTCTGTACAAGTCCCCTCTATAAGTTGTAAAGCGCTGCGGAATATGTTGGCGCTATATAAATAAAAATTATTATTATTATTTTTTTTTTTTCTGTATCTAGCAGTTGTGTGACTGGCGCAATCTGGGTAGAGATAATCGTATGTTACAATTTAGCAGGGGCAATAATCTTCATTACTCCGCAATTGGAGTGTGTCAGCAAGACGATCTCCAAAAAAATAGCCACACATTGATGGATACACTGAATTTGTACATAAGGCCTTTGTAAGGGTAGTTGTGAAAATAAAGCCAGTATTTTTTGTTTCATAAGCATAAAGCATTCATGATGAGAAAGGGTGACATTAAGGGACTGTCATGTCGGACACTGTCCAGACCAGGTCGTCTGACAGACAGCGGTAATTCCGCGTTTGACCACTGTTTGCTCATTGGCGTCGGCTAGTTTTCGTCTGGCTGCTCCGGGGTTAATTTATCTGATCCTCGGATTGGAAGCTGGGCCATGCCCATTTCCTTTAAATGGTTCTCCTGATCTTTGGGCGTCGCCGATTATAGCTTCTGTCTTATCTGTAGTTATCTCGGTCCGGAGTGGAGAGCTGGTTGTTGGAGAATCGTTGCTGGTGGTGTATTTTCCTTTGTCTTATTTACTCCTTCCTATATTTGTATTTATTTTGCCCTGCACCTTTATAGTGTATTCCTGATTGACTGCGGCGTGGTGTATATTTTCCTTTATCCTTGTTTGTTATAACTGTGGGTATTGGTCTATTGCATTCACTGGGTGGTGGGCGGTGGTGTTCAGTCTAGGGCTGAATCAGGAGTCAGGGTGAGGGTGGAGACCTGAACATGCACACCTTCAGTGTAAACTTCAGGTAGAGGGTCAGACAGGGTTTCCCTAGTCAGAGGGAAATTGCAGGGGCCCGGGTTATTAGCTCTCGCCCCCCTTGTATCCCTGTGACATTATAATCGGCCTACAACAACAACAAAAAAAAAAAGGGTTCCTATTTTTTCTCTCTTCTCTGTGTTTTGTCATGGATACCATGACTTCCATAACCTGCCAGTTGGAGGCGCTGTCCCTACAGGTCACTGAGTTGAGGGGAGCAGTGCAGCAACATGGACTAGCAGTATCTAATATACAGGCTGGAGCGACAGGAGGAGTTAATGAGCCCAAGTTTCCTTTGCCTGAAAAATTTGCTGGGGAACGCAGTAAATTTGTTTCTTTTCGTGAAGCTTGCAAACTGTATTTCCATATGCGCCCGATCTCCTCTGGTAATGAGGATCAACGTGTGGGCCTGGTGTTGTCATTATTAAGCGGGGATCCCCAAGCATGGGCATTTTCGTTGCCGTCTGATTCTGCTGCATTTAACTCAGTGGAGAGTTTCTTTTCTGCTCTATAGTCCATGAGCCAAGAACCAAATTTGACGATATCGGTACCAAGCGGAGTGACTAATTCTCTTTGGTATTTTTAGGTAGATGCATGTCTGTAGTTTATTTTTTGATATGATAGCCCTTACATATACGTAGCTTATTAACCCCTTCAGCCCTAGGCCTATTTGTACCCAAGTGCCTAAGCCAATCTGACCTGTGCCACTTCATGGGCTAATAACTTTGGAACGCTTTCACCTATCCAAGCCATTCTGAGATTGTTTTCTCGTGACATATTGTACTTCACGTCAGTGCTAAATGGGAGTCAATATATTTTACCTTTCTATATAAAAAAATGCTAAATATTCGGAAATTTTGGAAAAATCGGCAATTTTTTAACTTTGAAATTCTCTGCTTTTTACAAAAATACTGATACCCCCCATAATAGTTATTAATTTACACTCCCCACATGTTTACTTCATATTGGCATCATTTTGAAAATGAAACCTTATTGTTTTACGACGTAATAGGGCTTATAGTTTTATGCGCAATTTTTCACATTTACAGCAAAACCCACTTTTCAAAGGACCAAGTCACTTCTGAAGTCACTTTAAGGGGCTTACATAACAGAAACCACCCATAAATTACCCCATTTTGCAAACTACACCCCTCAAGCTGTTCAAAACTCATTTTTAAAAACTGTTAACCCTTTAGGTGTTCCACAGGAATTTTAGCATGAGCCAAGAACCAAATATGACGATATCGGTACCACCCGGAGTGACTAGATGTAGTATTTGTAACAAAATTTAATCCAAGTTATGTAAATACACACTGAACATGTCATGTGCATATATATATATATATATATATATATATATATATATATATATATATATATATATATATGTTACTCCATAATATCTTCAACATCGGACTCTGAATCTGACTGTTGTTCTACTGGCTCGTCTTCAGTACCCTTGTTCTGGCATGTCTGTAATCTGCACATGTCTGTGCACTTCAGGCCATTGCTGAGGCAAGTACACTGAGGAAGTTCACATGACCGCACACACTTGCAGGACAGTAGCTGTATAATAGCTTCTGGTGCTGGTGCCCCTTGCATCCACTTGACAACAAGCTTTCCGTCGTTATCTATCATCCAACCGCAGTCTGTTGGGTTTGCAACCCATGGCTGGCTCTGCAGACTTCTCCTCCAGATCGCAGCCTGGTAGTTTGCACGCAGTGCATGCATGAAAAGGCAGTCCTGGCAAGGAGGGAGTTGACTTGACTCTACCACTCCACGTCTGGCACAGAACAGCTGATAACGGAGCCTGTTTACCTCAGTTGTTTGGGTAGTTGGCAGGTACATGTGGCAGGTGATTTCCTGTAACTTCTCAAAAAGTTCGGTAGACACTTCCCATGAACGACCAACTTCCTGAAAGGCATCCTGGTATGTCTTGTTCATCTTCAACTGCTTGAGTGTCGTCATCTTCCCACGGCCAGCGAATGCACTGACGGTGTCACAGCCTGTAAATGCATGCATACCAATCAATGAATCACATACGCTGCCTCCCAATGTTCGGCTCAGAGTGGTGATATCCAGGAATCTTGTCCGGTTCTGTGTACCGCATTTCTGGAACAGGTGGGATGGGATTTTGTGGCACATGCCCAGACACAGGACCATGACATCAGTATCCTCCGAAGTGATGATGACCGACTTGTAACCAGATTCTGCTGCATGAAGAGCATGGAGAAGGAGGCGTGTGTCTGCTTCTTCTTGATTTGACTTAAGGTCAGCAGCCTCTTCCCACTGTTCTTTGGTGATCTTAAAGCAGAGCTGCTCACATGTGACATACAGCTCCTTCTCCTCAAGCTTCTCCCTGTGGTGTTTCGCCTTCCATTCTTCTACCAGAAACTTTATGAGACTTGCCTTGTTGGAGGAACTACTTAGAAGCTTTTTCCACTGCTGGATGTTGTGCCCATGTTGAATGTTCTTGAAATGGATCCCTGTGCCTTCATATCTGTTGACTCTTTCTGTATCTTTGATGGATGTCTCCTTGTAGACGTCAAAGACAATATCAATGCGCTTGCTCTTAGCACCCTCATGGATAGCGCGACTCATTGCTGTGCCTGCTAGCTGGCCAAATGTTGCATTGTTTCCCTTCAGTTTCTGAACCAGGCTCATCCCATCAATGATGGTTGCAGAGGGCTCGGGGATCACTTCTGCAGGACGAGCATTCCTCTCCAACTCCCTTGCGAGGGCAGCCTTGTTGGTCTTGCGGATAGACCCATCACCATTGGCAAGTGCCCATGGCAATGGACCCAGGGGATGAGTCAAGACATCACTCATTTGTAGCTTTCTGTTCTCAGCTACAAGTATCATCTGGCCAAATAGGTTTCTGTCAGCCTTCAAAATTACCTCCTTGCCAAGACCTTGTCTGCGTGTCTTCATTTGGATGTTAGAGAACGTTTTAAGTTTGTTCTTCGTCATCTTGTCATGAAACAATGTAGTTGGCTTATCGGTACCCAAACGCTCATCCTTGAATGTTTGATATGCATCCTCTCCTATACTGTATGCCCCTTGAAGGTCTTTGGCTACATCTGGTGGTGCTACAGTCGCTGTTGACAAACTGATAAGTTCACCATTATGCTCTTTGTTGAAGGGGTTCACCCAACCTGTCTCCAGCAGTTGAACGAAAGATTGGACATCGGCTTCATCTCTTCTAATCCTAGACACCTGTAGGTCTGAATGGCTGAAGTCAGTATATTGTTGGCCTACCAGGGCCCTCAGCTGCCTCAAGTACATACTGCGGTACTCTGATGTCAGGTAGAACCTGGAAACAGCTCCAACTTTGAGGCTGAAGCCTTTTGTGCCCCCTGGTGTCTGGGTGTCTTTGTTGATTGTCTCTTCAATGGTCTGGTCCACAGGAATTCGTCCAAAAGGATTCTTGCTACCGATCTGGACCGAAAAGCCACCTTGCATGAAGTATTCATGGACCTCTGGGTGTTCTATGGGCAGCCGAGACATTGTGGCATAGTAATAGGTTAGGTATCGGGCATAGTTGACCTTGTCATAGGCAAAACACCATGGTATCATCTGTCGGATTGCTCCTAGGTGAAGCATCCAGTTGCCTTCTCTTGAAGCTCGAACCAGGGCCAGCATGGTCTCGACCATGTCCAAGTATGACATCCAGAATGCTGAGAGTTGTTCATTTCTGAGGGTCTCAAGATAAACTTGAAAGAGCTTCAGGGTAAGTGTGCAAGATTCATTATCCAAGAGCTTTTCGAAGGATCCCTGCGACACACTGATGCGAAAGTTTGTGATGTTCTTCAGTGTTTCATCCAGATGGTGAAGGTCCCTTGCATGGTTTTCTTCTAGCCATGGAAGGAAGTTTTTCCATGCAAGCAGAGGGAGATAGGAGCTCTGCAGAGAAGACCGGAGAGTCCTGTTCAGCACAGAACGTGTATGTGTCAGTGTGTGTGCGTGTGTTGGGGCACCTCAGGGTGTCTTCAAATGTGACATAGCCCCCTAGATTTCTTCCAGTAAAATTTGCACTCCAAAAGTCATTTGGCGCTCCTTCCCTTCCGAGGCCTGCCGTTCCCCAATACTGCAGTGTACGACAACATATCGGGTGTTGTTGTGTTCGGGAGAGATTGGTGAACAAATAGTGGGGTGCATTTTTTGCTGGTACACCTCTTAAAAATAAAAAAATGAGCCTAAAATGACACCTTCATGTAAAAAATGCACTTTTTCCATTTTCTCAACCAAGTGTTTCCAACTACTGTGAAACACTGGTTGGGTCAAAGTGGTCACTATACCCCCTAAAAGATTCCTTGGGGGTGTAGTTTCCAAAATAGGGTCACTTTTTGGGGTTTCCACTGTGGGTGTACCTCAGGCAGCCTTCAAATGTGACATGGCCCCCTAGATTTCTTCCAGTGAATCCGCCACCCAAAAACCACATAGCGCTCCTTCCGTGTTGAGCTGTGCTGTGTGCCCATACTTTAGTTTACGAGTACATGTGGGGTGTTTCTATAAACTGCAGAATTAGGGTAACCAAGTTTGGGTTTGCCGTTAACCCTTGCTAGGTTGCAGGTAAAATTGGATTACAATGTAATATCTGGAAAAAAAATGAAATTTTGAAATTTCGCCTTCATTCTGCTAAAATTCCTGTGGAACACCTAAAGGGTTAACAGTTTTTAAAAATGAGTTTTGAACAGCTTGAGGGGTGTAGTT
Source organism: Ranitomeya variabilis (assembly GCF_051348905.1). NCBI lineage: Eukaryota > Metazoa > Chordata > Amphibia > Anura > Dendrobatidae > Ranitomeya > Ranitomeya variabilis. Next base: position 265,069,633 of record NC_135237.1, on the reverse strand, counting down.
TGCAAAATGGGGTAATTTATGGGTGGTTTCTGTTATGTAAGCCCCTTAAAGTGACTTCAGAAGTGACTTGGTCCTTTGAAAAGTGGGTTTTGCTGTAAATGTGAAAAATTGCGCATAAAACTATAAGCCCTATTACGTCGTAAAACAATAAGGTTTCATTTTCAAAATGATGCCAATATGAAGTAAACATGTGGGGAGTGTAAATTAATAACTATTATGGGGGGTATCAGTATTTTTGTAAAAAGCAGAGAATTTCAAAGTTAAAAAATTGCCGATTTTTCCAAAATTTCCGAATATTTAGCATTTTTTTATATAGAAAGGTAAAATATATTGACTCCCATTTAGCACTGACGTGAAGTACAATATGTCACGAGAAAACAATCTCAGAATGGCTTGGATAGGTGAAAGCGTTCCAAAGTTATTAGCCCATGAAGTGGCACAGGTCAGATTGGCTTAGGCACTTGGGTACAAATAGGCCTAGGGCTGAAGGGGTTAATAAGCTACGTATATGTAAGGGCTATCATATCAAAAAATAAACTACAGACATGCATCTACCTAAAAATACCAAAGAAAATTAGTCACTCCGGGTGGTACCGATATCTGGCCCGGCTCATGGACTACTAGGACACATTTACGACGATCCAGACAGAATGGCTCTAGCAGAATCTAAGTTACGCACTATTTGCCAGGGGGAGCGTGTTGCAGAGGATTACTGTTCTGAATTTCGCCGCTGGGCGGTTGACACTCAGTGGAATGAGCCAGCATTGCGGACTCACTTTATTCATGGAGTTTCTAATAGGGTTAAAAAAGCCCTCCTGATGTACGAGACTCCTGCTTCGCTAGATTCTGCTATGAGTCTTGTTGTCCGCATTGATCGCCGTTTGCATCAGGGGAATCATGAGACGCCGCCTGTGGGTGAAGGTTTAGGTTCACGTGAGGTTGCTGCAGGTGAGCCCACGGAATCTATGCAAATCGCAGGGGTGTCACATGTTAAGAATCGTACCCCTGTACTCAGAAAGCAGGGAGCCTGTTTTTTCTGCAGTAAAACTGGTCATTTTATTAATATCTGTCCTCTGCTGTTAAAGAAAAACGCAACGGCGGAAAACTTCTGAGCTCAGAGGGTGTGGAGGAGTCCAATCTGAGCTTATGCATATCCTCCATGATGATTTCTCAGTGCATGCTCCCTGCCAAAGTTGTTGTTGCTGGCAGAGAGATACCAATCACTATTTTTGTGGATAGTGGTTCCGCCACAAATCTCATTGATGAGGAGTTTGCGCGCACTGCTGGTTTTAAGATTGAAAAACTGCCTCATCTTATCCGTGTGGTCACCATCAATTCTGCTCCTCTTCCACAGGGGGAGATTACTGAGTTTGTGGCTGAGGTTAAACTTCACATTGGGGTTCTTCATTTCGAGCAGGTCACATGTAAGGTGCTCAAGAGTCTTCCGGCACAATTGGTTCTGGGTTTTCCATGGTTGTCTACACACAACCCGGTGATTGACTGGAAAACTCAGGACATAATCCAGTGGAGTGATTTCTGTCAGGAGAATTGCCTGGCAACATGTGTGTCCGCTGTGACTTCAAGCGTTCCTGAGTCACTTCAGGATTATGCGGATGTGTTCTCTGAGAAGGGTTGTTCAGAGTTGCCGCCACACCGCTCCTATGACTGTTCTATCAGGTTTAAACCAGGGGCCAAGTTGCCTAAAGCAAGGATGTTCAACATCTCCGGTCCGGAGAGACAAGCGCTCAAGGATTACATTTCTGAAAGTTTGAGCAAAGGGCACATCAGGCTGTCATCCTCGCCGGTGGCAGCAGGGTTCTTCTTCGTGAAGAAGAAAGATGGCGGATTACGCCCGTGTTTGGATTTCAAGGAGTTGAACCAGATTACGGTTCGTGATCCATACCCTATGCCACTGATACCTGACTTGTTCAACCAGGTGGGAGGTGCTAAGTGGTTTACCAAGCTTGACCTCAGGGGGGCGTACAACCTCATAAGAGTCCGTCAAGGTGATGAGTGGAAGACGGCTTTTAATACCCCTGAGGGTCATTTTGAAAATTTGGTGATGCCTTTTGGGTTAACTAACACACCTGCAGTGTTCCAACATTTCATCAATGATGTGTTCTCGCATGTTTTGGGGAAATTCGTTATCGTGTACCTAGATGACATCCTCATATATTTTTGCGACCGTGATGCTCATTTAGATCATGTCAGGCAGGTGTTACAGCTTCTCAGATAGAATAAGCTGTATGCTAAACTTGAGAAATGTGTATTTTTTGCTCAAGAGTTGCCGTTCTTGGGTTATATTGTGTCTGCTTCTGGTTTTAAAATGGACGCCGCTAAGGTGCAAGCGGTGCCGCATTGGGAACGTCCTGATAACCTGAAAGCACTTCAGCGGTTCCTTGGGTTTTCTAACTACTATAGGAAATTTATCAAGGATTTTTCTATCATTGCTAAACCGCTAACTGACATGACTAAAAAGGGTACAAATTTCTCCGTTTGGCCTGAGGCTGCTGTTCGCGCATTTGAATTTCCAAGAACAGTTTTGTTTCAGCCCCCATTCTTGTGCAGCCAGACATATCTAAACCCTTTGTCGTGGAAGTCGATGCGTCTGAGGTTGGTGTGGGGGCGGTAATATCTCAAGGCTCATCCTTGAGTGGTTTGCGTCCGTGCGCCTATTTCTCCAAAAAACTGTCGTCCGCTGAACGTAACTACGATATCGGCAACAGGGAGTTGTTGGCTATTAAGTTGGCCTTTGAGGAATGGCGACACTTCTTGGAGGGGTCGGTACATCAGGTCACTGTTATTACCGACCATAAGAATCTGCTGTATTTGGAGTCTGTCAAGCATCTGTCTCTCAGGCAGGCTCGCTGGGCATTGCTTTTCATGCGGTTCAACTTTGTTGTCACTTACAGACCAGGGTCTAAAAACACTAAGGCGGATGCTCTGTCCAGGTGTTTTCCGGGGGGAGAACCTCGGGAAGACCCAGTACCCATTCTCCAAAAGGGTGTTGTGGTTTCAGCCCTCACTACCGAGGTTGAGGCTGAGATTGCCGAGGCTCAGGAGGAGGTACCATCTGAGCTTCCCATCAACAAATCTTTTGTACCACTTCATCTCCGCCTAAAGGTGTTGGCGGAGCATCATGATACTGTCCTGGCTGGCCACCCAGGGGTTAGAGGTACTTTGGAGTTGGTGTCACGTCGGTTTTGGTGGCCCAATATCCCACAGGACGTGGTCTCATATGTGTCAGCTTGCACCAAATGCGCTAGGGCGAAGACGCCCCGCTCCCGTCCTGTTGGCACACTACTTCCTCTGGAGGTACCTAGTAAGCCATGGATGGAAATCTCCATGGATTTCATCACTGATTTGCCTCCCTCAGCTGGGAACACGGTCATTTTGGTGATTGTGGATCGGTTTTCAAAAATGTTGCACTTTGTGTCTTTGCCTTCTTTACCTAACGCTAAGACTCTTGCTCAGGTGTTTGTGCAGGAGGTGGTCAGGCTTCATGAAGTTCCGTCTGACATCGTGTCAGATAGGGGTACTCAGTTTGTAGCAAAATTTTGGAAAGCATTTTGCTCACGGCTGGGGATCAAGTTGTCTCATTCGTCTGCGTTTCATCCCCAGTCAAATGGTCAGACAGAGCGTATGAACCAAAATTTGGAGCAGTACTTGCGCTGCTTTGTCTCTGATAACCAGGAGGAGTGGTCTACCTTTCTTCCTTTGGCTGAGTTTGCCATCAATAATCACCGCCAGGAGTCGTCTGGGGAGTCTCCGTTTGTTTGTGTTTACGGGCTACATCCTCAGTTTTGTACGTTGAGTCAGAGAGGCTCTTCCGGTGTTCCGGAGGAAGACCAGTTAGGAACACAATTGTCATCAGTCTGGAGGAGAGTGAAACAGCGCCTGTTGAGTGTGGGTGCTAGGTACAAACGTGTGGCTGACAGTAGGTGTGTGCCTGGTCCGGACCTGAGTGTGGATGACTGGGTGTGGTTATCCACAAAAAACATAAGACTCAAGATACCATCCCTTAAATTGGGTCCACGGTTTATTGGTCCATTTAGGGTCACCGCCATCATTAACCCAGTAGCGTACCGACTGGAGCTCCCTACGGTGTATAAAATACACAACGTGTTCCACAGGTCTCTTCTTAAGAAGGTGGTGGGTTCTGTGGACGCGGCTCCTATGCCACCTCCAGTCTTGGTAGATGGTAACCTAGAATTTGAAGTCTTCAGGGTGGTTGACTCTCGTGTGGTGCGCCGCACTTTACAATATTTTGGTACACTGGCATGGTTATGGGCCTGAGGAGAGGTCCTGGGTACCAGCCACGGACATTCATGTGGATCGGCTGGTCAGGTGTTTTCATCATCGCCATCCGGACAAGCCGGGTCCTATAAGCCGTGAGGGCCCTGGGGTCCCTCGTAGAAGGCGGGGTACTGTCATGTCGGACACTGTCCAGACCAGGTCGTCTGACAGACAGCGGTAATTCCGCATTTGACCACTGTTTGCTCATTGGCGTCGGCTAGTTTTCGTCTGGCTGCTCCGGGGTTAATTTATCTGATCCTCGGATTGGAAGCTGGGCCATGCCCATTTCCTTTAAATGGTTCTCCTGATCTTTGGGTGTCGCCGATTATAGCTTCTGTCTTATCCGTAGTTATCTCGGTCCGGAGTGGAGAGCTGGTTGTTGGAAAATCGTTGCTGGTGGTGTATTTTCCTTTGTCTTATTTACTCCTTCCTATATTTGTATTTATTTTGCAATGCACCTTTATAGTGTATTCCTGATTGACTGCGGCATGGTGTATATTTTCCTTTATCCTTGTTTGTTATAACTGTGGGTATTGGTCTATTGCATTCACTGGGTGGTGTAAACTTCAGGTAGAGGGTCAGACAGGGTTTCCCTAGTCAGAGGGAAATTGCAGGGGCCCGGGTTATTAGCTCTCGCCCTCCTTGTATCCCCGTGACAGGGACGTGGAAGAGGTGATGCCCGCCAAGGCCGTGTGACAGATTCGAATGTGACTGTATCTCTTCTAATAAAATATATAATCACTGCACTCGTACAGGAAAAGATTTGCTTCAAGTGGATAATTTGTTGGTGAAAAGTGAGGCGACAGGAAAAAATTAACATTTCAGCCAATCAGTTGCTTTGATCACAATGTTGTCTTTCGTAGGTTCTTTTCTAGAATTTGAACAAGTAGTATCGTTGAGGTAGATAAATATGAGGGTGTATACATACAATCCACACTGACGGAAAAAAAACCTTTTGCACTGGGGTCCAAAAGACACCAAGGTAGGAATGCATACAGTGTGCACCAACAGGCAATAAGGTCGGTTGGTGGCACAGCTGTGCCTCCAGATCAGGCAGTTTCCCTGGAATTGCTGCAGGAGCCAGCGCTGGTGGCTAAATGGGAGATGCAGACACAGACATGTCTGAGCAGAAGGAGCAACTCTCTACTAAGTTCCTTTCAAAATTTGGTCAGTGCACTACACCACTACCGAACCTAGACAACTGCGAGAATGTTGTGGGTTGGATGGCAGACAAAGGCTCCAGTGTGTTGATAAGCAGCACCACGATGTCCTCCACATGGTCCAGTCTCAGTAGCCGAGAGGCTGGGCCTCTGAATACTCAACCTAGTCCTTCTTCCTCCCACTATCAAGAGTCCCAGGAGACATATGACCCCAATGCTGGCCAATCTGAGGAATTGATTATAGTTCCTTTGTAATTTGTCAGGTCTCTCAATGTGTACCATTAAAGAGGGTCATGAAAAGGAGGAGTGAAGTGATGCCAAACTTTTGATCCCCCACAGCCAGGAGAAAGGCACGTTGGGGAAGGTCAATTGATGTCTGAAGAGGTGGAGGATAATCATGAGGCACAGTTGCCCTAAGGTCACCCGAAAATTTTAGCTCAGAAGGAGGATCATATTAAGGAATTAGAAGACGATGTGGTCGATGATGAGGCCACTGATCCAAGCTAGCGAGCACAGCAGTACAGAGAGGGATGGATCAGTAGCAAGAAAAAAGGCAAGAATACGTAGTGGTTAGCCCAGAGGTAGAACTCAGTCAATTGTTCCACAGAGCCCCCCCCACTCTTCTAGATCACAGGCCAAGGGTGCATTGTTCCCCTGAATGGCAGTTTTTTCTGAAAGTCCTTCAGATGAAACAACTGTAATTTTTAGCATCTGCCAAACCAAGCTAAGAAGAGGCAAGAACACTGCCAACCTGAGCACCACCAGCATTCAAAAGCACCTGGCAGCCAAGCACCCTGGTAGGAGGGCGTTACGACTGGGTATCAAATCAGTGTCTGAAGGTGAAACTACTGCCACTTCCCCTGTGTTACGGCCATCCCAATCTGCTGACTATGAAGCAGGCACTGATGCCTCCTGCCCACAACCAGCGGTTGCACACACACAACAGTCAGCAACCATATGCACTTCATTGTCCCAGCACAGCATTCAGCTGTCCCTGCCGCAGACATTTACTATAAAGCAGAAATATCCAGCCACCCACCCACAGGCCCAAATGCTAAACGCAAACATTGCCAGATTGTTAGCCCTGGAAATGATGCCATTTCGATTAGTGAGAACTGAGTTTTTCTGTGACCTCTTGGCGTAGCAGGCCCACGGTGTTCGATTCCCAGCTGACACTATTTTTTACAGTGTGCAGTCAATGCGTTTCATAAGCATGTGTTGCACAATATCAGCTGTTCTCTGGCCAACACAGTCACAGAGAAGGTCCACCTAACCACAGACACGTGGACAAGTTCTTGTGGACAGGGACAATACATATCCTTGACGGAACACTGGATTAACCTAGTGGAGTCTGGGACAAGGTCAGAGGCTGGGACATAACACATCTTACCCACATCAAGAATAGCGGGCCAAACTTCCATCAGGGTTTCAGTCTCCTTGAATTCCACTTCCTGTCTCACCTCCTCTTCATCCTCAGTGGATCTAGCCTCTTCATTACTGCCCAGCTAGGAAATCTGCAGCACTGCCTTGGCAAATCTGCAGCACACTTTGCTGAAGCTCATCTGTTTAGATCAGTGTTTCCCAAACTCCAGTCCTCACGGACCCCACGGGTCATGTTTTCAGGATTTCCATGGTTTGTGACCTGCCCACACGTCGGAATTTGACCTTCCATATGTTGGCAAGGCTTAGTGAGCAACAGAGGACAGTCTCTGAATTCCAGCTTCTCAATGCCCAACAGAGTAACACTCAGCTCCCACACATAGCAATTGCCGAGTGGGTGTGGATCACTGACCTATGTGATGTTCATCAAAACTTGCACTGCACCAAGATGGTGAGCGCTGATGACGCTATTATGAGCACAACCATCTCACTGCTCTGTCTATTAAAATGTCCGCTACAGATTCTGAAAGAGGAAGCTTTGAATGCTGAGCAGGTGGCTGTGGAACAAGACTACACAGGCCAGAACAGGCTGGTGTAGAGAGCCAGAACAGCCTGGTGCAGAGAACCCTGACAGTGTAATAATCTGCTGGACACTTTCTCCTCTCTACTGTGCACTTTTTTGGGGTGGATAAATAAGCAGAGCGTCAAATAGAGGATGTGGATGTGACCATAGTGATGCTGGCGGTGTAGATGCTACAGGGAGAGGACGTGATTATTCTGTGCTTGCTACATGCCCAAATGAAACTCTTTCCTCTGGTGCATGCACGGGATAGGACATTCTGCTTAATTTTTAGGCCCAAGTACAGCTGGGTGAATGGTGAGGCCCAAACGTGTTGAGGCGAATTTCAATTGGATGGCTGAGAGTGCCTCCAGTTCCTTTGCATTATCTTCCACCCAGTCCCCTGCTGAAAGTACAGAGTTGGTAGCTGCAGTACATGATCATCTGGCTTCCAACTCACCTCCTTGCAAATTAGCTAAGCAGTCTGAGCCCCAAAACATGCAGCAGTCACTTCTGCTTCTTTGATTACTTCGCTGGCTGGGTTTCCTTGGGCCATTCCTTGGGCTATTCAATTGACACTTCCCTGCAAGTGGAAGAGATCGAGTGCACTGATGCCCAACAACTTGTTCAGTTGGAAGATGAGTCAGTGGGAAGGTTTGTGCTCAATGTCAGTGGACCAGCAACACATCTCTACGGGAGGAAGAAGAATAGGTGAAAGGGGTGGGAGTCGCAGCGTTCACTCATCATTATGGTTTCTTACCAGGTAAAAACATATGCAGTAATCATGTAAATGTTATGTATGTTATGTGTTTCAATTTTGGATCTTATTGCTACTAGAGATGAGCGGAGTTCAAGTCGAACTGTTTGAAAATTTCAAATTCGAGCTGTTTTGTGAGGTGTTTGAGTCGTTCGACGAACTCGAACAATTTGCTTAAAATTCGGCTGTTTGAGTTTCTGTTCGATAACTGTTCGTTCACCAAAGCCTAACTTGATTTTCACATTAAAACTGTTTATCATTGTTAATAGACTGTTTCAGTGTAAAGTTGGCGGGGGGGATAGATCTGCGCTGAAATAATGCCGATCTCCATTTTTTTTTTCTTTCCCACATTTACAGTTGGGCGGTGCCGTCTGTCAGCTTATCAGCAGTGCACACACACAGCAATGTGCATGTGATGCACACTAGCAAGGGCATGTGTCATTGGCTGTGTATGTTACATATCCTTGCCCTATAAGAACCAGCCGTTTTCCCCATCGCCACCATTTCCTCACTGCTGCAGCTTAGTGTTAGATGGCACCGCTGCTGCTTTGGTCTAATATATACGGTCTAAGAGTCTTTTTTGCGAGCACATTTTCTGAGAGATAGGTTTAGGGAGGCAGGACTAGTTGTAATATCAGCCCTTTTCAGTATAGGTTACAGCAGTTCATAGCACTTTTTGCCAGGCAGGTCTGTGCCAGTGCTGTGCAAGTGTTTGTCACAGCATTTGGTGTAATGTAGCATCAGTCAATCCATTTGGGCTAGTAGCATTGTCTGGTAGTCATCTGAGTAGCCCACCTGTGAAGCTAGCTACACCGCCTGTGTATCTAAATTTTACTGCATCTAACCCAGTAAATCATTTTGGGCCTAGGAGCAGTGTCTGCAAATCAGCAGAGTAGCCCGCCTGTGAAGCTACACCCCCTGTGTATCTAAATTTTTACTGCATCTAACCCAGTAAATCGTTTTGGGCCTAGGAGCAGTGTCTGCACGTCAGCAGAGTAGCCCGCCTGTGAAGCTTCACTGCCTGTGTATCTAAATTTTTACTGCATCTAACCCAGTAAATAGTTTTGGGCCTAGGAGCAGTGTCTGCACATCAGCGGAGTAGCCCGCCTGTGAAGTTACACCGCCTGTGTATCTAAATTTTTACTGCATCTAACCCAGTAAATCGTTTTGGGCCTAGTACCACAGTTTGGCCACTCAGCTCTGCTTGGTTTCCATCCATCGTTTTTTGTGCCAACAACTACAGAGTTGCCAATTAGTAAAGCACCAAAATGAGTGTCAAAAGGCCTGCTGCTGGTGGAAAGGGGAATAGGCATGTTGGAAAGGGAAAAAAAGGTTGTGCACATGGGGTAGGTGGTAAAGCAACAGTAACATCTGCAGAAGAAAGACCATCTTCCAGCCAATGTAAGATGTCTACTTCTTTTCGAGGACAATCTGATATGATCCCTTTCTTACGATAATCGCTACGAGCATCGCTAAAAATTCCATATGAGGCACAAAAACAGCAGGTGCTTGAACGGATATCAAGTGCTTGTTCAAGTGGGCTATCCTACACCAAACTTCTACATCACAAATACTCCAGTCCTCAGAGGTGTCACCCCAATCACACTTGCTTCCTCACAGCTCCCAAGTCATCAGCTGCCCGTCTGAGTATGGGGTAACACAGATGTTTGAGTCTGCAGAGCTGTTTACTCATACTATATTTTTTGACAACTATGAGAGACAATTACCTTTCACAACTGGTTCAGGACCCAACAAGGAGGGGGGCACTGCTAGACCTAATATTAACCAACAGGCCAGACCGCATATCAAATATAAGGGTTGGGGGTCACTTGGGGAATAGTGATCACAAAATAATAAGTTTTCATGTAACCTTTAATAAGATGGGTAGTAGGGGGGTGACAAGGACACTAAACTTCAGGATGGCAAATTTCCAACGGATGAGAGAGGATCTTGGTGCAATTAACTGGGACGATATCCTGAGACACAAAAATACACAAAGAAAATGGGAGACGTTTATTAGCAACCTGGATAGGACCTGTGCACAGTATATACCGTATGGAAATAAACATACTAGAAATAGGAGGAAACCAATATGGCTAAATAGAGCTGTAAGGGGCGCAATAAGGGACAAAAAGGAAGCATTTAGAGAATTAAAGGAAGTAGGTAGTGAGGAGGCATTAAATAAATACAGAAAATTAAATAAATTCTGTAAAAAGCAAATCAAGGCAGCAAAGATTGAGACAGAGAGACTCATTGCCAGAGAGAGTAAAAATAATCCCAAAATATTCTTTAACCATATAAATAGTAAGAAACTAAAAAATGACAGTGTTGGCCCCCTTAAAAATAATCTGGGGGAAATGGTGGATGAGGATGAAGAAAAAGTCAATATGCTAAATGACTTTTTTTCATCAGTATTTACAAAAGAAAATCCCATGGCAGACAAAATGACTAGTGATAAAAAAATTCCCCATTAAATGTCACCTGCTTAACCCAACAGGAAGTACAGCGGCGTCTAAAAATAACTAAAATTGACAAATCTCCGGGCCCGGATGGGATACACCCCCGAGTACTGCAGGAACTAAGTACAGTCATTGATAGACCATTATTTTTAATCTTTAAAGACTCCATAATAACAGGGTCTGTACCAGAGGACTGGTGTATAGCAAATGTGGTGCCAATATTCAAAAAAGGGGCAAAAACTGAACTCGGTAATTATAGGCCAGTAAGCTTAACCTCTACTGTGGGTAAAATCCTGGAGGGCATTCTAAGGGATACTATACTGGAGTATCTGAAGAGGAATAACCTTATGACCCAGTATCAGCACGGGTTTACTAGGGACCGTTCATGTCAGACTAATTTGATCAGCTTCTATGAAGAGGTAAGTTCCGGACTGGACCAAGGGAACCCAGTGGACATAGTGTATATGGACTTTTCCAAAGCTTTTGATACGGTGCCACACAAAAGGTTGTTACATAAAATGAGAGTAATGGGGATAGGGGAAAATATGTGTAAGTGGGTTGAGAGCTGGCTCAGGGATAGGAAACAAAGGGTGGTTATTAATGGAGCACACTCGGACTGGGTTGCGGTTAGCAGTGGGGTACCACAGGGGTCAGTATTGGGCCCTCTTCTTTTTAACATATTTATTAATGACCTTGTAGGGGGCATTCAGAGTAGAATTTCAATATTTGCAGATGACACTAAACTCTGCAGGGTAATCAATACAGGGGAGGACAATTTTATATTACAGGATGATTTATGTAAACTAGAAGCTTGGGCTGATAAATGGCAAATGAGCTTTAATGGGGATAAATGTAAGGTCATGCACTTGGGTAGAAGTAATAAGATGTATAACTATGTGCTTAATTCTAAAACTCTGGGCAAAACCGTCAATGAAAAAGACCTGGGTATATGGGTGGATGACAAACTCATATTCAGTGGCCAGTGTCAGGCAGCTGCTACAAAGGCAAATAAAATAATGGGATGTATTAAAAGAGGCATAGATGCTCATGAGGAGAACATAATTTTACCTCTATACAAGTCACTAGTTCGACCACACTTAGAATACTGTGCACAGTTCTGGTCTCCGGTGTATAAGAAAGACACAGCTGAACTGGAGCAGGTGCAGAGAAGAGCGACCAAGGTTATTAGAGGACTGGGGGGTCTGCAATACCAAGATAGGTTATTACACTTGGGGCTATTTAGTTTGGAAAAACGAAGGCTAAGGGGTGATCTTATTTTAATGTATAAATATATGAGGGGACAGTACAAAGACCTTTCTGATGATCTTTTTAATCATAGACCTGAGACAGGGACAAGGGGGCATCCTCTACGTCTGGAGGAAAGAAGGTTTAAGCATAATAACAGACGCGGATTCTTTACTGTAAGAGCAGTGAGACTATGGAACTCTCTGCCGTATGATGTTGTAATGAGTGATACATTAATTAAATTTAAGAGGGGACTGGATACCTTTCTGGAAAAGTATAATGTTACAGGGTATATACACTAGATTCCTTGATAAGGCGTTGATCCAGGGAACTAGTCTGATTGCCGTATGTGGAGTCGGGAAGGAATTTTTTTCCCCATGGAGGAGTTACTCTTTGCCACATGGGTTTTTTTTGCCTTCCTCTGGATCAACATGTTAGGGCATGTTAGGTTAGGCTATGGGTTGAACTAGATGGACTTACAGTCTTCCTTCAACCTTAATAACTATGTAACTATGTAACTATGTATATTTTGGGAATCAGAGGTCTGCTCCAGAGCTTCTGTGAATCCAGACGAGGAAATGATCTGCACTAATGCCCAGAATCTTTGTGAGTCAGATCCAGGCCCAGATGAAGAAGGTTCTGAACATAATGTAGACCCTCATTCCCAAACTGTAACTCCTGTTGGTGGAGACAATGAGAAAGATGATGATGAGACTGAGATACCTGATTGGAACAAAAACTTGACTTTTCGGTCAGGGCAGGAAGAGGTTGGCTCTGAGAACGACGGGTGTGAGATCACACAGGGTGATGATGAAGAGGTTGGAGACCCCACTTACTGTCCACCCACAGTCCGCCAGTCCATGAAGTCAGCAGAGGAGGTGGAGGAGCATGCTAGTGACGAGTCTGACGACGAGGTTAGGTTGCACCTTTCTGGACAGAGACGGAGTGCTGGAAGCACGTCAACAACTGCATCCTCAACCACAACTGTGCCTCTGAGTGTCAAGATCCTGTCAGCACCGAAACACTGTGATGGCTGAACAGGGTGACTCACCCACTCTACAGGAGGACCCGGGATCAAATACCACAAGGAAAACTCAGACAGACAGGACCTGCACAGCTTGCTGAATATGGTAGAGAGCAGAAGGACCTATGGTCATGTGACCACAGGGGGTGGGGTTTAGCGTCCTGCTGCTGGGGAAGAGTGTAAGATTTTACAGGGAAACTGAAGTAAGGAGAGGGGAACTCAGGTCGGACAGGCAGGGGTCATACACGGAGAGGGTGGCGCAGTACACAGGGGCAATCAGAAGAATAGTCAGGACGTAGCAAGAGATTAGAAAAACCAGAACGGGCAATAGACGGTACAGAAACAGCAGGCAAGAATCACAACAGGGACAGAATCAGATCAGAAACCAAACAGACAGACTAGTACTTGCACAAAGCAGAGGCACACCAGGGTCAGACACACTCAGCCAAGGTCAGAGTATAAACGACAAGGACTGACCTCAGAGTGAGGCTATAAAAAGCCTCCCAGGACCCAGAAAGAGGCCATCCGAGTTAACCCTGCAACTACCTGACCCGAGAGGACAGTAAACCATGACACTGAGCACAAGTCGTGGTGGCTCTTCAGGTCGCATGGGCTCTAAGCCTTGCATAGCTTGGGCATTTTTTGAGATCGCAAAGGATGTCCCAACTCATGTTGTCTATAAGAAACCTTTAGAAACTACATACACTATAGCTTGGTGTAACACAGATGGTTGAGACTGCAGAGCTGTTTACTCATACTATGCCCTGGGATTCAGAGGTCTGCTCCAAAGCTTCAGTGTCTGCTAGTCAGCAGAGTAACCCACCCATGAAGCAAGCTACACCGCCTGTTTATCTAATGACTAATTTTTAACTACATCTAGCCCAGGAAATCCTTTTGGGCCTAGTTGCATTTTGTGCTACTCAGCAGAGTACCCCACCCATGAAGCAAGCTACACTGCCTGTTTATCTAATTAGTAATTTTTAACTGCATCTAGCCCAGGCATAACTTTGGGCCTAGTAGCATTTTGTGCTACTCAGCAGAGTACCCCACCCATGAAGCAAGCTACACCGCCTGTTTATCTAATTACTAATTTTTAACTGCATCTAGCCCAGGAAATCCTTTTGGGCCTAGTAGCATTTTCTGCTACTCAGTAGAGTACCCCACCCATGAAGCAAGCTACACCGCCTTCTTCCTTTTTCAATCTAACCCCTTGGCTCTGGGGTGTCCGCTCTCCCTCCAGCTTTCTCCTTCTCACAAGTGGACTACTGCGTGTATTCACACTGTGGCGTTTCTTTTGGGCCCAGGCATAAGAAGTTGTTGAGGTAATGGATAATATGTGCCCCCTTAGAAACGTCCATGGTGACCCATTTGAGGAAGCAACTAAATGCCTCAAATAGTGAGCAGGATATGGAGCACCCCATGGGCAGACAGCGATCTATGTAGTATGCTCCTTCACAGAAGCAGCCCAATGGGAGGACACTATTCGGAGGCACAGGTAGTAACCGGAACGCCCCCTCAATGTCTGTTTTGGCCATTAGGGTGAACCTTCCCAACTTCTTGACCCGCCTGATTGCCTCGTCAAAGGAGGTACAGTAAATAGTACTGTACTTGGTTCAACATCGATGTTGTCGTTTACTGACCTGCCCCTTGGATATGACAAATGTTGGATTAGTCTGAATGTATTGGGTTCCTTTTTTGGTATGACTCCCAACAGGAATACCACTACGTCTTCTAAGGAAAGTGTTCTGAATAGACCCGCCATTCTACCTAAAGATATTTCTTTTTTAAATTTTTTTGTCATGACGTCTGGGTGTTGGTAGGCTGATTTTAGATTTTTACTCGAGCCTTTCTTGATTTTAGAAGGGCATGAAATGCCTATATCTGTGTCTCCTCCTCCTTTTACTCCTCCACCTCTTTTATTTTCACATGACTATATGTACTTGTGACTTTTCCATGTGTTTGTTGTGTCTTCTGAGCAGCTTGTCAGCTTTTGGACACCTTTTAAGGTGTTTTCTATGTGTTTTCTATATATGTTTGTATGTGATTGTGTTTGCCTGCCATTGTTTTCAATGGGGTTCGACGGTGTTCGTAGAACATTCGACGAACATTTGTCAAACACGCCCCAATTCAACGAACCGAACTCGAACACTAGGGGGGGTGGCTCAACACTAATTGCTACTTTAAAGTCTTATAGATAAATGAAAGTATAATTCATCCCCAAATATAAGCACTAAAGCACTTTAATGTAGCACTAGCAGAAGATCCCGGCATTGCCCAGGCATAGTAACAAACTGTGGTTAGTTATAACAAATTATAATGATTATATTGCACATAAAAACATTTCGCAACATATATTCAACACTACAGATTTGCAACACAAATTAACTAAATGATTACCCAAATATTGATAGTATTTTATTTTCGACTCATTCAAGAGCCTTTTGGTAAACAACATTTTTTGTTTTTTCCCTCCGGTGCAAAGATGAACAGATTTGCCACATCATCCAGTCAGCCAGAGCCACCAGACTACTACCCATAATATCCCACATCATCCAGTCAGCCAGAGCCATCAGACTACTACCCCTAATATCCCACATCATCCTATCAAAGCCAACATTGTCAGGTTGGCGCTGTTACAGCGATTAAAATGTTACCTGGGTGGGAGAAATTTGTCTTCTGTTTAATTTTTTAATCTGTGTTTGAAGTTTTAAGTTAATGAGGATGCATCATGCCAGACAAAGAGAAGTTCCTGATTCCGGGCTCCCACTGCAGTTTGTGTCAGAGGGTGATGTGTGTCGGCACGGTAATAAATGGTGTTATTTCCAGCTTTACAGAAAGATGATAACACCATACAAATGATAAGAATAATAGGCCTCAGTTACCACAACTGTCTACAAGGAAAAGTGTTGCTCAAAGCAACCAATCACAGCTCATCTTCTTTTAAACAGCTCTGGTGAAATGAAAGATGCTTAGTGATTGGTTGGGGCTATGTGCAGTGGGCGTGGCTCATACACACACATATACACGCACACACATACACTCATTTTTATATATATAGAGTGCCTCTTATTTTTTGCCCACATATACATACAGGCATTGCTATCCTTGACCCTGTGGCATTAGGTATACTCCCAACCTTTGCAGTGTAAGGCACTAAGCCTAACATTCTAAAAAAGTATCTTTTTCACTGCAATCTGTTTTGGACTGTCTCCACAGGATGAATAGAGTAGCTTTTTCATGCATATTTATTATCCTTAGTCTACTATTATATGAGATAACCTCAATTATTATTGTTTCTCTGCTGCATCTCCTTTGATGGCATCTATTTTTTTAATTTAAATTTTTATTGAGTATTGTTTTTGTTATGATTTACAAATAAATTATTGTTTATTCTAATTTAGATATTTACACTCCATTTTTCTCTGGATTATATCTGGTTTGTTGTCTTGATCATTTTGAAAAACATTCATATGTATCTTTTTATATAGCGTATGTAAACTTTTAGATTCAACTGTGCCTGAAGAAGGAGCTCTACATCAGCTCCGAAACGTAGAATTAATAAATCTATTATAAAAACAGTGAGAAACCAATGGGTGTCAACTTGCCTGATGGGGTTGCAAAATAGCAACATGGACAACAACTTAAATCAGCTGCAGGAAACATAGGTTCGTGGACCGAGGAAGAGATTCAACAAGTGTAGGAAAATATGTGTCAAACCTATGCTGGTAAAAGATCCAAGATAATGGCTTAATTCTTTAAAATTGTTTATTATGAACAGGTTTAGCAGTCAATGTGTTTCAAGGTCACACAGGACCTCTTCTTCAAACTACAATACTTCATTATCAAGTCACTTTCATATTTCCTGGTTCACCATTATTTCATGTTCAATTCCCAATTTTTTTTTCAAACACTCGGTGCCCTCAAAATTCTCACCATCCCTGGCCATCCTTTACATGTCATGGTGGGAAGAGTCATAGATTTTTACTGATAAGAATCCTTTCTTGGATAACATATGGTTTGGAAGATATGTGAACGACTTGATGTTTGTATGGCAGGGTGGACTGAAGAGGTTTCCTGATTTAATTTGTATTTAAATAGCAGTAATTTAAAGTGAATCTGTCACCCCATTTTTCGCCTATAAGTTAAGGCCACCGCCATCAGGGGCTTATCTGCATCATTCTATAATGCTATAGATAAGCCCCCGATGTAACCTGAAAGATAAGAAAAACAAGTAAGATTATATTCACCCAGGGCATCGCGGTCCGGGTCCAGCGCCTCCCATCTTCATGCGATGACGTCCTTTTCTTTGCTTCCTGTAATGGCTCATGCTCACTTTATCTGCCCTGTTGCAAAGTACTTCAGTGCGCAGGCGCCGGGTCTCTCTGACCTTTCCCAGCAACAGATTCCCTTTAAACCTCAAATTTACTGTCAATGACCCCACTATGGAGACCCCTTTCTTAGGCTAAATTCACAATAGCGTTTCTGTGCGCAGCGTATCATCTTCATGCGCAAATGCATGCAAAAGCATGCTTACGCCTGCACATCATCTTGCACAAGCAAAAACGCTGTGTGTGCATGCGTTTAAATGCGTTTTTCCATGTGTTTGCGTTTTTTATGCGCATGGTGGAGGCGTTGACATCATTTTCTGGACATGCGCAGTCTAAAGTACGCATGCGTATCGAACATTCGTACACATGTCATTGCGTTCCAATGCGTTCCCATAGACACTAATGAGTTTCTTAATGCAATCATCCGCAATCGATCGCATGTGGACAATTGCACAATATTTGACGCCTCAAAAAATGCAACATGTTGCTTTTGCCAGACCCTGCCGCACACCTCCAAACATTGTATGCGTACGCATCCTTAAGTGAACGCATACAAAAACATGTCACTGAGTACACAATGTTAAAGATATGTATGTGTGACGCATGCGGATCGATGCGGATCGTACGCTGCGCACACAGACGCAAATGCGAACCCGACCTTAGACATTTACCTAGTTGTCAATCCTGTTACCAACAGGGTTGAGACATCCCTATGTAAGAAAGAGATCTCGAGTAATTACGTTTTCCTATCATCCTCCTCGCACCCACAGTACACCATAGCCTATGGTAAATTAAACAGAACTAAACACATTTGTTCTTTGGAAGATTTATTTACCCGAGAAAGTGTCAAGATTAATTCATGACTAGTGTTGAGCGATACCTTCCGATATCGGAAAGTATCGGTATCAGATTGGATCGGCCGATATTCAAAAAATATCGGATATCGCCGATACCGATACCCGATACCAATGCAAGTCAATGGAACCAAAATATCGGAATTAAAATAAACCCTTTCTTTCCTTGTAGGTTCATTCTACATGAAGGAAAACAACTAAGAATAATGTAGGATGTATTGGGGGAGGTGGCGGAGACATTAAAGGCATAGAGGTTTAGCCCAATCAAACAGAATAGCAGGAATTTAATTTTTTTTTTTTAAGACGTTCGGAGTTACAAAGATATTGACAATGTTAAGATTTTTTTTTATTTTGTCAGATATTGATGTTTCACTACTTCCATGCCCTTCACCTTCTTTTTTACTTCTCCGACACTTTCTTCATCATCCCCAGCACCAGCATCTTTGACATCAACTTCTTCTTCACCTTATTCATCTTCTTCTTCATCTTCTACCTATTATTTTTTTTTGTTACATTCTTCATACTCTTGTTATTAAACTGTTATTCTTCTTCATATTCTACTTCTTCATCATATTCTTATTTGTGACAGGCATTCCTGTCGTTGTTATGTATAACAGTTTGAAGATTACACCTTCCGTTCTGCCTGTCACAAAAGAGTCACAGCAGTATTTGTCCGCGTTCAGTTAGGCCTGCAGCAGCAGGCTTTTTCCAGGGGCACCACGAGGAGGAACGGACTCACCCAATACACTGCTTAGTCTTCTTCTGCTTATAATTTAGATAATATCTTTTGCTCTGATGTTTAGTCTTATGCTTAATGTTCTTCTGCTCTTTGTTCTGCAGCCTCTTGTTCTTCTGCTTCTCGGTCTTCTGGGTCATCGTCTTTAGGGTCTTGAACTTGGAAATGTAGCAGAAGGTTCAAGTAGGCTGAGAAAATGCCGAGAACAAGCTGATGGAACTGGAACTCGGATGGCTACCCGAAGGTCCAAGAGCCAATGGAACTACCGAGGACCAGCTGACGTTACTGGAACCCGGTTACTAAGCAGGAGGTACCCGTGCCAGAAAGCACTACCAAGGACCACCTGACGTTGGTGGAACTTGGATACCCAGAAGGAGGCACCTAAGCCAAAGGCTCTGCCCGGAACCAGGTGACGGTACTGGAACCAGGATGGGGAGCAGAAGGTACAAGAGTCAAAGACACTGCCGAGAACCAGCTGATGGTACTGGAACCCGGATGGGTAGCCGAAGGTCCAAGAGCAAATGGAACTACCGAGGACCAGCTGACGTTACTGGAACCCGGTTACTAAGCAGGAGGTACCCGTGCCAGAAAGCACTACCAAGGACCACCTGACGTTGGTGGAACTCAGATACCCAGAAGGAGGCACCTAAGCCAAAGGCTCTGCCCGGAACCAGCTGACGGTACTGGAACCAGGATGGGTAGCCGAAGGTCCAAGAGCCAATGGAACTACTGAGGACCAGCTGACGTTACTGGAACCCGGTTACTAAGCAGGAGGTACCCGTGCCTGAAAGCAATACCAAGGACCACCTGGCATTGGTGGAACTCAGATAGCCGGAACCAGCTGGCGGTACTGGATCCAGGATGGGGACCTATTCAAGATTGTCTTCCTCGAGCCCCAACTAGCGGTGTTGGAGCAAAGGGTCAGCAGGGGGAGCAGAGTGTAGGCTGAAGCCTGCACTGGAGGCAGCTTAGTGTCTGTTGTGTCTGCGTGGCATTTGCAGGACACGTCGCCGGCTACACAGCAGGGGAACCGCAGGCGTTGCTGAACCCCACTGACACATTGGCGGATGTTTTTCTCTGTGCAGCCAGCACTTCCAAGCACCAACTGGTGGTGCTAGAGCCTAGGGAATCAGGGAGGAGCAGAGGAGCAGAGTGTAGGCTGAAGCCTTCACTGGAGGCAGCTTTGTGTCTGCGTGGCGTTTGCAGGACACGTTGTTGCCAGCTACACAGCAGGGGTACAGCTGGCGTTACTGAACCCCACTGACACATTTGCGAGTGTTTTTCTCTGTGCAGCCAGCACTTCCGGGCACCAACTGGAGGTGTTAGAGCCCAGGGAATCAAGGAGGAGCAAAGGAGCAGAGAGTAGGCCGAAGCCTGCACTGGAGGCAGCTTTGTGTCTGTGTGGCGTTTGCAGGATACGTTGCCAGCTACACAGCAGGGGTACAGCTGGCGTTACTGAACCTGTTGTGAATTCTGCTCTTGGGCTCCCTCCGGTGGTTGTAATTGGTAGCGTTGCTGTCTCTGAATCACAGCATTTATCAGGTGTGTTCACTTTTTGCAATTTTGACTGGGCTATTTAGTCTTGCTTCACCCTTTAGTCAGTGCCAGTTGTCCATTGTTCCTGGAGGATTCACATCCCTGCCTGGTCTCTTCTGCTTTTCAGTTCATTTCAACAAAGATAAGTTCTGGCCTTGATTTTTGCTGTCCACATGCTGTGGCCTTATTGTTCAGTTCTTTTTCATGTTTTTGTCTTGTCCAGCTTGGTCTGTATAAGGATTTGTTTAGCCAAGCTGGTATCTCTGGAGATGCAGATATACCCTCCATATCTTTAGTTAGCTGTGGAGATTTTGTATTTTCTGTGGTGGATATTTTCTAGTGTTTTAATACTGACCGCATAGTACTCTGTCCTATCCTTTCTATTTAGCTAGAAGTGGCCTCCTTTGCTAAATTCTCATTTCAGTCTGTGTATGTTTTTTCCCTCTCCTCTCACAGTCAATATTTGTGGGGGGCTGTCTATCCTTTGGGGATTTTCTCTGAGGCAAGATAGTTTTCCCTTTTCTATCTCTAGGGGTAATTAGTCCTCCGGCTGTGTCGAGATGTCTAGGGAGCGCTAGGTACATTCCACGGCTACTTCTAGTTGCGGTGTTAAGTTCTGGGTCTGCGGTCAGTACAGGTACCACCTTCTCCAGAGTACATCTCATGCTGCTCTTAGGCCCCCAGATCATAACAGTACATCTGGCCAACAATGAGTTAACCGCATCTCAGAAGAAGGGAAGGAAAGTGCTGAGCCATTTTTTTTTCTGTAGTCTGTTGTGTTTTTTTTTTTTCTTCCCTCTTTACCTCTGGGTGGCTCAGGAGTTCGGCGCTGGTATGGATGTTCAGGGATTGGCTTCTCGTGTGGATCAACTTGCTGCTAGAGTACAGGGTATTTCCGATTATATCGTTCAGACTCCGGTTTTAGAGCCTAGAATTCCAACTCCTGATTTGTTTTTTGGGGATAGGTTCAAATTTCTGAGCTTTAAAAATAACTGTAAACTGTTTTTTGCTCATAAACCCTGTTCTTCTGGTGATCCCATCCAGCACGTTAAAATTGTTATATCTCTGCTGTGTGGTGACCCCCAGGATTGGGCATTTGCCCTGGAACCTGTGAATCCGGTGTTGCTTAATGTAGACACCTTTTTTGAGGCACTTGGGTTATTGTATGACGAACTTAATTCAGTGGATCATGCTGAGAAAATCTTGTTGGCCCTGTCTCAGGGTCAAGAAGTGGCAGAATCATATTGCCAGAAGTTTAGAAAATGGTCTGTACTGACTAAATAGAATGAGGATGCCTTGGGGGCAATCTTCAGAAAGGGTCTTTCTGAATCCGTTAAAGATGTTATGGTGGGGTTCCCCACGCCTGCTGGTCTGAGTGATTCTATGTCTCTGGCCATTCAGATTGATCGGCGCTTGCGCGAGCGCAGAGTTGTGCACACTATGGCATTGTCTTCCAAGCGGAGTCCTGAGCCTATGCAGTGTGATAGGATTGTGTCTAGAGCTGAACGACAAGGATTCAGACGTCAGAATAGGTTGTGTTTTTACTGCGGCGATTCTGCTCATGTTATTTCTGATTGCCCTAAGCGTACCAAGAGAATCGCTAGTTCTGTTACCATAAGTACTGTACAACCTAAATTTCTGTTATCTGTGACCCTGATCTGCTCATTATCGTCATTTTCTGTCATGGCATTTGTGGATTCAGGTGCCGCTCTAAACTTAATGGACTTAGAATTTGCCAGACGTTGTGGTTTTCCCTTGCAGCCTATGCAGAGTCCTATTCCTTCGAGGGGCATATAATCTTGTTCGTATTAAGCAGGGTGACGAATGGAAAACTGCGTTTAATACGCCCGAAGGCCATTTTGAACACCTTGTGATGCCATTCGGACTCTCTAATGCTCCATCTGTGTTTCAGTCCTTCATGCATGATATATTTCGGAATTATCTTGATAAATTCATGATTGTATATTTGGATGATATTTTGATTTTTTCAGATGATTGGGAGTCTCATGTGAAACAAGTCAGGATGGTATTTCAGATCCTTCGTGATAATGCCTTGTTTGTGAAGGGGTCTAAGTGCCTCTTTGGAGTATAGAAGATTTCTTTTTTGGGCTTCATTTTTTCTCCCTCATCTATAGAAATGGATCCGGTTAAGGTTCAGGCCATTCATGATTGGATCCAGCCCACATCCGTGAAGAGCCTTCAGAAATTTTTGGGCTTTGCTAATTTTTATTGCCATTTCATTACCAACTTCTCCAGTATGGTTAAACCCCTGACCGATTTGACGAAGAAAGGCGCTGATGTGACGAATTGGTCCTCTGCAGCTGTTTCTGCCTATCAGGAGCTTAAACGCCA